>NC_092094.1:82604277-83816657 GCF_045679555.1 Salvelinus alpinus
TTTTAGATTCTTCAAATAGCCACCCTTTGCCTTGACGACAGCTTTGTGCACCCTTGGCATTCTCTCAACCAGCTTCATGAGGTAGTCACTTGGAATCCATTTCAATTAACAGGTGTGCCTTGTTAAAAGTTAATTTGTGGAATTTCTTTCCCTCCTTTAATAAAAAAAAAAAAAAAAACTTTATCTCCCCAATTTCGTGGTATCAAGTGGGTAGTTACAGTCTCATCACTGCAACTCCTGTACGGACTCTGGAGAGGTGAAGGTCGAGAGCCATACGTCCTCCGAAACACAACCCAACCAAGCCGCACTGCTTCTTGACACAATGCCCACTTAACAAGGAAGCCAGCTGCACCAATGTGTCGGAGGAAACACTGTACACCTGGCCACCGTGTCAGCGTGCACTGTACCTGGCCCGCAACAGGAGTCGCTAGTGCGCGATGGGACAAGGACATCCCTGCCGGCCAAACCCTCCCCTAACCCGGACGACGCTGGGCCAATTGTGACCCAACCCATGGGTCTCCCGGTCGCGGCCGGCTGTGACAGAGCCTGGACTCGAACACAGAATCTCTAGTGGCACAGCTAGCACTGTGATGCAGTGCCTTAGACCACTGCCCCACTCGGGAGGCCTGGAATTTCTTTCCTTCTTATTAATGCGTTTGAGCTAGTCAGTTGTGTTGTGACAAGGTAGGGGTTGTATACAGAAGATAGCCCTATTTGGTAAAATACCAAGTCCATATTATGGCAAGAACAGCTCAAATAAGCAAAGAGAAATGACAGTCCATCATTATTTTAAGACATGAAGGTCAGTCAATCCGGAAAATTTCAAAAACTTTGACAGTTTCTTCAAGTGCAGTCGCAAAAACCATCAAGAGCTAAAATGAAACTGTTTCGCATGAGGACCGCCACAGGAAAGGAAGACCCAGAGTTACCTCTGCTACAGAGGATAAGTTCATTAGAGTTAACTGCACCTCAGATTGCAGCCCAAATAAATGCTTCACAGAGTTCAAGTGACAGACACATCTCAACATCAACTGTTCAGAGAAGACTGCTTGAATCAGGCCTTTATCCTTTCTAGCCCCGGGGTTCCGCTAGCGGAACACCCACAACATTCCACTGAAAAGGCAGCGCGTGAAATTCAAAAATATATTTTTTGAAATATTTAACTTTCACACATTAACAAGTCCAATACAGCAAATGAAAGATAAACATCTTGTTAATCTACCCATGGTGTCCGATTTAAAAAATGATTTACAGTGAAAGCACAACATATGATTATGTTAGGTCAGAGCCAAGTCAAAAACACACACAGCCATCTTTTCAGCCAACAATAGGAGTTAGAAAAAGCAGAAATATAGTTAAAATGAATCACTAACCTTCGATTATCTTCATCAGATGACAGTCATAGGACATCATGTTATACATGTATTGTGTGTTTTGTTCGATAATGTGCATATATATGTTAAAACAAATCTCAGTTTACATTGGCGCGTTACGTGCAGTAATGTTTTGATTCCAAAACATCCGGTCATTTTGCAGAAATACTCATAATAAACATTGATAAAAGATGCAAGTGTTATTCACAAAATTAAAGATAAACTTATCCTCTATGCAACCGCTGTCAGATTTCAAAATAAACTTTACGGAAAAATAATTATCTGAGAACGGCGCTCAGAGCACAATCCAGCCAAAGAAATAGTCGCCATTTTGGCGTCAACAGAAGCTACAAAAACACTATAAATATGCACTTACCTTCGAATAACTTCATCAGAAGGCACTTCCAGGATTCCCAGTTCGACAGAAATGACTGAAAAGTTCCATAAAGCCCATCATTTAGCCACTTGTTGTTAGCATGTTCAGCCCACGAATCCATTTTCATGACGCACGAACAATCCCTCCAGACAAAAACTCAAAAAGTTCCGTTACAGGTCATAGAAACAGGTCAAATGATGTTTGCAATCCATATTTAGTATGTGTTTTACATTAATCATCAATCAGGATCCAAACTGAGAATTTCATTGTCTGAAGAAAGAGCATTGGAACGAGCGCTCTCTCTTGCTCGCGCGCAAAACGAGACTGAGATTTCTGACGACCACTTACTAAAATAGCTCCTATGAGCCCCTCCTTTATAGTAGAATCATAAGACTAAAATCTAAAGACGGTGACATCTAGTGGAAGCCCTAGGAAGTGTTTGCTTTTCCATAACTAGAATGGGTATCATTTGGCACTGTTTTGAAAATCGAGTTCTCACTTCCTGTGTGGAAGTCTTCTCAGGTTTTTGTCTGCCAAATGAGTTCTGTTCTACTTACAGACATAATTCAAACAGTTTTAGAAACTTCAGAGTGTTTCCTATACAATAGTAATAATAATATGCATGTATTACCTTCTGGGGCAGAGTAGGAGGAAATTCCGTTTGGGTACGCAATTCGTTCAAAGTGGAAACACCGCCCCCTGTCCATAACAGGTTTTAAGTTCAAATTGCTGCAAAGAAACCACTACTAAAGGACACCAATAAGAATAAGAGATTTGCTTGGGCCAAGAAACACGAGCTAATCAAATCAAATCAAATGTATTTGTCACATACATGTGTTTAGCAAATGTTATTGCGGGTATAGCAAATTGCTTGTGTTTCTAGTTCCAACAGTGCAGTAATATCTAACAAGTAATATCTAACAATACACACAATCTAAAGTAAAGGAATGGAATTAAGAGCATATAAATATTTGGATGAGCAATGTCAGAGCAGCATAGACTAAGATACAGTAGAATAGGACAGAATACAGTATATACATATGAGATGAGTAATGCAAAACATGTAAACATTATTAAAGTGACTAGTGTTCCAATTATTAAAGTGGCCAGTGATTTCAAGTCTATGTATAGGGCAGCAGCCTCTAATGTGCTAGTAATGGCTATTTAATGGTCTGATGGCCTTGAGATAGAAGCTGTTTTCAGTCTCTCGGTCCCAGCTTTGATGCAGCTGTACTGACCCTGCCTTCTGGATGATAGCGGTGTGAACAGGCGTGGCTCACAGTGGTTGTTGTCCTTGATGATCTTTTTGGCCTTCCTGTGACAACGGGTGCTATAGGTGTCCTGGAGGGCAGGTAGTTTGCCCCCGATTATGCATTGGGCAGACCACACCACCCTCTGGATTGCCCTGCGGTTGTGGGAGGTGTAGTTGCCATACCAGGCGGTGATACAGTCCGACAGAAAGCTCTCTATTGGCAATCTGTAAAAGTTTGTGAGGATTTTAGCTGCCAAGCCATTTCAGTTTGTCAGTGATGTGTACGCTGAGGAACTTGAAGCTTTCCACCTTCTCCAGTGCGGTCCCGTCGACAGGGATAGGGGGTGCTGAAAAACAGCTTCTATCTCAAGGCCATCAGACTGTTAAACAGCCACCACTAACATTTAGCGGCCGCTGCCAACATACTGACTCAACTCCAGCCACTTTAATAATGGGAATTGATGGAAATTATGTAAAAATGTACCACTAGCCACTTTAAACAATGCCACTTAATATAATGTTTACATACCCTACATTACTCATCTCATATGTTTATGTATATACTGTACTCTATATCATCTACTGCATCTTGCCATCTTTATGTAATACATGTATCACTAGCCACTTTAAACTATGCCACTTTATGTTTACATACCCTACATTACTCATCTCATATGTATATACTGTACTCTATACCATCTACTGCATCTTGCCTATGCCGTTCTGTACCATCACTCATTCATATATCTTTATGTACATATTCTTTATCCCTTTACACTTGTGTGTATAAGGTAGTAGTTGTGGAATTGTTAGGTTAGATTACTTGTTGGTTATTACTGCATTGTCGGAACTAGAAGCACAAGCATTTCGCTACACTCGCATTAACATCTGCTAACCATGTGTATGTGACAAATAAAATTTGATTTGATTTGACTTGATTTGCTCCCTCTGCTGTTTCCTGAAGTCCACAATCAGCTCCTTTGTTTTGTTGATGTTGGGTGAGAGGTTATTTTCCTGGCACCCAGGGCCCTCACCTCCTCCCTGTAGGCTGTCTCGTCATTGTTGGAAATCAGGCCTGCTACTGTTGTGTCATCTGCAAACTTGATGATTGAGTTGGAGGCGTGCGTGGCCACGCAGTCATGGGTGAACAGGGAGTACAGCACGCATCCTTGTGGGGCCCAAGTGTTGAGGATCAGCGAAGTGGAGGTGTTGTTCCTACCTTCACCACCTGGGTGCGGCCCGTCAGGAAGTCCAGGCCCCAGTTGCACAGGACGGGGTTCAGACCTAGGGACTCAAGCTTAATGATGAGCTTGAAGGGTACAATGGTGTTGGTCTGTTGAGGCGGTAAGCAAATTGAAATGGGTCTAGCGTGACAGGTAAGGTAGAGGGGATATGATCCTTTACTAGTCTCTCAAAGCACTTCATGATGACAGAAGTGAGTGCCTTGCGCGATAGTCATTTAGTTCCGTTACCTTTGCTTTCTTGGGTACAGGAACAATGGTGGACATCTTGAAGCATGTGGGGACAACAGACTAGAGTAGGGAGAGATTGAATATGTCCATAAACACTCCAGCCAGCTGGTCTGCGAATGCTCTGAGGACGCGGCTAGGGATGCCGTCTGGGCTGGCAGCTTAACACGCTTAAATGTCTTACTCACGTCGGCCATGGAGAAGGAGAGCCCACAGTCCTTGGTAGCGGGCCGCGTCGGTGGCACTGTGTTATCCTCAAAACGGGCGAAGAAGGTGTTTAGCATGAAACACGATGTCGGTGTCGCCACGTGGCTGCTTTTCCCTTTATAGTCCGTGATTGTCTGTAGACCCTGCCACATACGTCTCGTGTCTGAGCCGTTGAATTGCGACTCCACTTTGTCTCTAAACTGCCGTTTTGCCTGTTTGATTGCCTTACGGAGGGAATAACTACACTGTTTGTATTCAGCCATATTCCCAGTCACCTTGCCATGGTTAAATGCGATGGTTCGCACTTTCAGTTTTGCATGAATGCTGCCATCTATCCACGGTTTCTGGTTAGGGTAGGTTTTAATAGTCACATTGGGTAAAACATCTCCTATACACTTCCTGATAAACTCAGTGACTGTGTCAGTATATTCGTCTATGTTGTTCTCGGAGGCTACCCGGAACATATCCCAGTTCGCGTGACCAAAACAATCTTGAAGTGTGGATTCCGATTGGTCAGACCAGCGTTGAATAGTCCTTAGCACGGGTACTTCCAGTTTGAGTTTCTGCCTATAGGAAGGGAGGAGCAAAATCGAGTCGTGTTCAGATTTGCCGAAGGGAGGGCGGGGGAGGGCCTTGTAGGCATCCTGGAAGTTGGAGTAGCAGTGGTCAAGTGTTTTAGCAGAGTGAGTACTACAGTCAATGTGTTGATAAAACATTGGTAATGTTTTCCTCAAATTTGCTTTGTTAAAATCCCCAGCTACAATAAATGCCGCCTCAAGATATGTGGTTTCCATTTTGCATAAAGTCCAGTGAAGTTCTTTGAGGGCCGTCGTGGTATCGGCTTGAGGGGGAATATACACGGCTGTGACTATAACCGAAGATAATTATTTGATTGTGAGGTATTCCAGGTCGGGTGAACAAAAGGACTTGAGTTCCTGTATGTTATCACAACACCATGAGCAATTAATCATGAAACATACACCCCCACCCTTCTTCTTCCCAGAGAGATATTTATTCCTGTCTGTGCGATTAACTGAGAAACCAACTGGCTGAACGGACTCAGACGTTCAGATGTTTCTGTGAAACAGAGTATGTTACAATCCCTGATGTCTCTCTGGAAGGAAATCCTTGCCCTGAGCTCGTCAACTTTAATATCCAGAGACTGAACATTAGCGAGTAATATACTCGGAAGCTATATCCAGAAGTTATTCCAGAGTTTATGTAATAACACAAAACATTTCCTGGGCTAATAATGTAAGAAATAACACATAAAAAACAAAATAATGCAATGTCCGAGGTAGACTATCATTTGTTTTTCAAAAGGACAATGACCCAACACACCTCCAGGCTGTGTAAGGGCTATCTGACCAAGAAGGAGCGTTATGGAGTGCTGCATCAGATGACCTGGCCTCCACAATCACCCAACCTCAACCCAATGGAGATGGTTTGGGAAGAGTTGGACTGCAGAGTGAAGGAAAAGCAACCAACAAGTGCTCAGCATATGTGGGAACTCCTTCAAGACTGCTGGAAAAGCATTCATCATGAAGCTGGTTGAGAGAATGCAAAGAGTGTGCAAACCTGTCATCAAGGCAAAGGGTGGCTACTTTGAAGAATCTCAAATATAAAATATATTTTGATTTGTTTAACATTTTTTGGTTACTCCATGATTCTATGTGTGTTATTTCATAGTTTTGATGTCTTCACTATTATTCTACAATGTAGAAAATAGTAAAAATAAAGAAAAACCCTGGAATGAGTATGTGTGTCCAAAGTTTTGACTAATTGTAATATTTTCCACCAAGTGCTCCAACCAGGGGAGAGGGGGATTAGAAATGATGCAGGTAATGTTATTTGATAGACTTAAATTCTAAATGTAGTAATTTAATAGATTACCTACCCCCTTTTTTAAAAAACAAAATATGTATTCTCTACCCTCTGCATGTTCCCTGCATCTTGCGCCTTTCTTTCAGCAAGCTGAGGAGACTATATTTAACTGTTATGTGGGGAGGAGAGGTGGCAGTACTCTACCCCAACGACTCCACACATGGAATTCCAACCGGAGCCTCTGTCGTAAAACAGGCTTCAGGGTAAAGGCCTTGCCTCGACCTGACATTAAGGGGCATTTAAAGTAAAGACACTGTCTGATTTGCCATGGTGATGAATGCCTAACCCCTCACAGGCCTTCTGTGAAACACTAAACTCCCCTGGGCAGCAAATGAGCTCTGACTGTTCTATTTTATTTGATACTATTTCATTCAGTAGCGTCCTTGCCTCACTGTCCACCCCAATTACCCAGCAGTTAAAGAGAGCTTTACGTGGCCGTGGCCTCCGCTAGCCCTGATGGGAGGAAAGGTCCCTCTCTGTCCCCACATAAATCCTTGGGACTGGGTGAACTAAGGATACTCTCCAGGAACATCTACATGTACTGTAGCCCCCAAAGGGACAGGCACCTCTCTGGACACATAGAAAGGGACAGGCACCTCTGTGGACACATAGAAAGGGACAGGCACCTCTGTGGACACATAGAAAGAGACAGGAAACTCTGTGGACACTAAGAAAGGGACAGGCACCTCTCTGGACTGATAGAAAGGGACAGGCACCTCTGTGGACACATAGAAAGGGACAGGCACCTCTGTGGACACATAGAAAGGGACAGGAAACTCTGTGGACACTAAGAAAGGGACAGGCACCTCTCTGGACTGATAGAAAGGGACAGGCACCTCTCTGGACTGATAGAAAGGGACAGGCACCTCTGTGGACACTAAGAAAGGGACAGGCACCTCTCTGGACTGATAGAAAGGGACAGGCACCTCTGTGGACACTAAGAAAGGGACAGGCACCTCTCTGGACTGATAGAAAGGGACAGACACCTCTGTGGACACATATAACTGAAAGCCTCAGAAGACACTAGAGAAAACACAGTGCAACATGCAGGTATTAGTCTACAGTAGCATTGCTCCTTGTGCAGGAGAGAAGGGGTGGATGGATCCTAGCATTCCCCCCCATCCCCAGAAAGAGACCCAGAGAGAGGTCATCACCTCCTGCCCAAACAGGAAGGCAGATCAAATGAGGATCATGTTTCTGCACAGTGGAGTGGAGGAGAGGGCAGCCACCAGGCCATGGAGTCTGACCTGCTCCCGTGCATCGTCTCGGACCAGACACGCACATACATACATCTGCTTGGCTACTTAGGAGAGCCTCACTCTGGGGAAGAGCGATATGGAGAGAGAAATATATAGCCTGAACATCCCTGAACCTTACCAAGGCATCAAAGAGGAGGGCAAAACAGGAGTCATCATGAGGCTCCCCAGCCCTGCTAATCTCCTCTCCTTTCAGCAGTACACTCTCTACAATGTGTTAGACACAATTAAGATGTGAATGGAAGTCATCTGATATAATTAATACCATTTGGTTTCTTTAGGGTGGTTTATAATAGTGCAGCATAAATATTTATTCCTGGCGGCTGGCGGGGAGGATAAAAATGGGAGTCATAGGTGGACCTCACCAAACACTGAGAATTCACGCTCACTGCTCCCTGCCAATACCCCGAGGACTCCCGGGTGAGACTGTAACATTTTTTTTCCTGCAGTAGAGATCAAATAAGAGGGCCCTTATGTTACATTTATTGTGTTTAAGTCTTCCATTTTTCCTAATAAATGAGTGACAGCTTGAGGTGGGTCTGGGGCTCTTTTGTAGACTCTTAGTATTTTCCCCCAGGTCAGAGAGGATCAGGGTTTAACAGCAATCTGCACTAGGAGGGGAGAGTGGAGAGCATATCTAATTGCTTTCATATGCCATATTATTGGTTGATTTAAATAATCACAGACACCAGGGCGCTGGGGGTGCCATGCCTTTAACCCCCGGATGGCCCAGCGGACCACTGACTGACTGGCTGGCTGGCTGAGTCCCTGGCTAACTGACTAGCTGCCTGGCGAACTGGGCGGACCATGCCAGCGAGCCCCTGATACCAGCCACATGAACACGTTTCTCATGAGAGTGTTGCTCGTTTACTGACTAGCTGCCTGGCGCACTGGGCAGACCATGCCGGCGAGCAACGAGCCCCTGATACCAGCCACATGAACACGTTACCCATGAGAGTGTTGCACGTTTACTGCATTCCCACCCGGCTTTCGTATCATCTGTAAACGTTTCAGAGAGATAGTCTTGCTTTGGCCAATATGAAGACACTGACAGTTCTCACATAAGAGCAGAGAGCATGTTCAGGGCTGGGGGATATTCAGGAGTGATGATGTCATGCCTGTTAAGGAAAAGGTGCTTCAGAGCGTCTGAGATCCTGAATCTACCCTGAAACACGGGAGAAGACAGAATCTACAATAAGGATCCTACTACATATAGGTCAGGATGCCTCTCTGCATGCCTGGTGGTGTTCTGGGAGTTGATTATAAAAGAGTGAAATAACACATCTTACCAGTCAGGTCTCTCTTCAGCTTCCTCATGTCCTTTGTGAGGTCTTCAAACTTGACCTGAGCGGCCAGGAAGAAATCCTGTGGTTCAGGAAGTGGGAATGCACTCTTGTCTGTTCCTGCGTACTGTAAACCAACAAACAACCCATAAATGACAAAACATGAGGAAAAACCAGAAGTCGTTAGCTTTTAGTCCATTGTAGATAATGTGTTCATAAATATTGTACCTCGTCGAAATTGCGCAGATAGTATGCAACCACATAATCCACCAGACTGATACGATTGTCCTAAAAGATACAAAGGTCAGATAGGAAGTATACTGTAGATAAAACCAGTATAATACGTGTTCATGTATGATGAGTGTACCCTGCTCTTGACGTCCTTCAGTTTGGGCAGGATCTCCAGACCAAAGCCATCAGCTTGACCTCGCGTCCTGTTGCCTCCGTTCATGTAGTTCCCAAAGGCTAGGACCAGCCCCATCACATCCTTCACACTGCTACAGTCTAGCAGATCCTGACACACACACATACACGGTCAGCATGTTATAAGCTCATACAATAACAAACCAAGATTGAAGTCATGTCCAGTCTTACTTTGCTCACGGTGGAGACTATTTCTACTTTGCGGTGGATGGAGGACATGGAGTCGAGGAAGATAGACTGGAATATGATGCAGTGGGACCGGCCAGAGAAGTCTGGAATCTGGGAGAGTTCATACAAGAACCTGCACAAGAGGAAATAATGTGTTATGACAAAATTAAACAAAATGTCCAACAGGAAGAACTATTTTTAATCCTTGGCTGCGCTGCTTCCACACACACACGGCTGAGTCAGTATGGCTTTTAACTAGCAGCTGATAGTCATGAGTCGTCCTGCTCTGATAGTTTGATAGGTCCAGGGTCAACTGAAGGAGGGCCAAAGCGCTGATTGATCAAAGGGAGCATCAGGCCGACTCATGTAAACAGGGACATATCCGAGGAGAGCAGTAATATCCTGTGGGATCAGGCTGCTGATGGAGGCAGACACTGAGTGGGTATGACTCACAGTCTAGTGACAGCTCTGTTCAAACATGGCCCTCAACCCCACAGTGACAAGTCATTAACAGGCCAGCTACGTTTAACCCCCATGGGAGAGACGCCTCTCTGAGAGCCAGCAGCCGTCTAACTCTCTTGTTCACTCAGAGACACACGTGTGGACACAAGCACGCACGCACGCACACACACACACACACACACACACACACACACACACACACACACACACACACACACACACACACACACACACACACACACACACACACACACACACACACACACACACACACACACACACACACACACACACACACACACACACACACACACACACACACACACACACACACACACACACACTGAGTAAGACACACAAACATGCAACACACACGCAAACATGCACGTGTTTCGAGTCAGTCAGACAGCTATGGAGCTTTCAGATCATGGAGGTTGCAAATAGACCAGGAACAAATATTTACAGTCTGAGTAACAATAAGGAGCTTGGTTTATTTACTTATTAAAAGAGAAATAAACACAAAATTGATGCCACCTTTTCTAAGTTATGTTTATGTTAAATATCTCCCTATAATGGTTTGGCTCTAAAGAACCACTCGATATGCCGAGTGAGCCTCAGGCTACCAAAGACCAAAGTGTTTCATAATCAAACTGTTTGTCTCTGGCTGTACACATTAGAAACCACATGATGCCTTTCTAAAAAAAACTCTCAGCCAAAATCAAAGTAGCCTCTGAAATTGTGTTGACGTGTTGAATTCACAGGAGGGGATGGCTTTCTGTGTGTATGAGGTTGTAGTTCTCTGACTGCAGTAGAAGTCAGGGTCCAGTGTTCTACTACCCATCTCCCTGAACCCTTGGGTGCTGGAGAAGTACTCATACTGTTCAGGCTTGTCCAGTAGCTTCACCTCATCCTCCTTGGATGTTTCATAGTGTTTTTTGATCTTCTCCAGCTCGTCACTAGTGGCCCTCTGTGATCACACACAAACAGGACAGGTTAGAGGACAACATTAAAGCTGTAACAATGAACGATTTAGACATAGTCAACGCAAAACAAGACAGAATAGCAATAGACAAATGTTGAGTGTGACATCACTGAGAAATGAGCTGTAGGCTAGCAGATGTTATGGAGCACTGGTGTAGTTTAACAAAAGCATGCGGAGAAAAATACTTAATGGCCCAGTCTGGTGAAAAACGTGATTTTCCTGTGTTTTATATATATTTCCACACTATGAAGTTGGAATAATAGTATGAAATGGTGAACATGAGG
This sequence comes from Salvelinus alpinus, assembly GCF_045679555.1. Lineage (NCBI taxonomy): Eukaryota > Metazoa > Chordata > Actinopteri > Salmoniformes > Salmonidae > Salvelinus > Salvelinus alpinus. The sequence goes on from NC_092094.1 coordinate 82,615,697, forward strand.
ATAATGCCCTTTTCGTGTAAGAGCTGTTTGAAAAGACGACAGGAAATTGTTGCCTGTTTTGGTGGTAAATTAGTTAATAGACCAATTAGAAAGAGAGTTCAAACCTCTCTGCCAATAAGATCTAATTTTCAGATTTCCCCTCCCTACTCAGACCACTCACAGACAGTCATTGCAGAATTATTTTTGACCATTTTAATTGAAAACAATCACAGTAAGGAACTTAATTGTTACTATAAATTATTTGATATTGTGATAAAAACAGCTGCCTTGGACCTTTAAAAAGGAGTTTGGCATCTCACATTTCTCTCATGCTGTTGGATGACTTTACAACACACTTCTGAATACTCACATTTTCATATAAAGCCTCGATGGTCTCCAAGTCCACCACAGAGTTATCCACAGTCAAAACAGCTGGAACAGTACATTCACTTATTAGAGGCATTCTCTTATAAAGATGAAATATGTTGGGCAAGCATGCTGTCTCAATTGCTTCCTGGGTTTGGAGCCCAACTTGTCAGAGAGGTTAAATGCATAGACATGCTATGTACAAAAGGATTGGATAGCAACTAAACACTAGCATATTTCAGATGCTAACATACACATCACAGATCATCTTCACGCCCCTGTTGTGTTCGTTTCATGTTAATGAATTCTGTGTTCCCGGTCCAAAACGACCGCCCCATTATAGCTGATTATGAATCCATAAAAATACATATATTATCACCTAATGTTGTGTTAGATGTTTTTACCAACTTACGTTCTTGTGAACATTACAAGTTTTGAACTTCTATTTGCTATTTATGGCCTGTAGGCCTCATTGACCTGAGCTCATACAACTTGTTTTTGAGTAAAAAAAGCATAATGTATGGATTATTTTGACTATAACAAATACTCAGATGAAACATATTGTGCTATTTATCACAGAATACACAGAATACACCAATGTCATGATCAAAGATATGATCAAGAGCCTCACATACAGTATATTGTCTGGTCATTGTGCTGCCACAGATTGAATTGTGAGCCTCAAGGCCTCAAAAAAGCTTTATATACCAGAGCTGCGAGAAAAGTTCTATATATTATTGAAACTATGTTGCAATTGTTTGTGAGAATGCCAACAGGCGTGGTTCCTGTGGGGGAAAGATTCTATTGGGGAAAGGTTCCTGTGCAGGTGGCCATGGAAGCCAAGAAGGGGAGTGAGGTGTGTGTGTGTGTTCAAACACACATGCATGTGGGGGTCTGGGAGAGGAAGTGTGTCCATCTGATGAATGGGCATGTGCCTGAACTCAATTTTATACACTAATTATAGTCTCACCCATTCATTTGTAATGACTGGTCATTTTTGACTGGGAACACCACAGGTGTACAAATGGTAAATAAAACACCCAAAATTTTATGAGAATCATCAAAATGTATTTTGTGTGTTCAGATGCCCTGTGTGGACAAAGTCATGGAACCTTATGACAGTCAGATTAAATGAACTACATTTTTCAGAGAGAAAACTTGTAAATCGGTCCAATTCGACCAAAACACAGCAGGAGGGTTAACTATCTACTTTAAATACATAATACTCATGTCTATTATTTTGTTAAGTCATTTAACATTAGACAACTTTTGAGGTCTGACATGTCTGACAAACTTTGATTTTGGAGTGAACTATCACTTTAAAGTGAGTGAATGAGAGTATTAGGGAGTGGTGGGCTATCTGGGAGTGTGGTCAGGCAGGACAGGGCAGCTGGGGTGTCAGAGCAGAGCAAAGCAGTGCCCAGAGCCCACCTCACACGGGGGCTCTCCTCTCAGGCCGACATACAGAGGACTAAGCCTATAGGCCACGGGTCACAGGAGAGAGCCTGTAACTGTTTAACCCCAGGACCTGTAGCCAGAACCACCACAGTCTCCAGTAATGATCTCTAAAGGGGGGCTGCATAGAGAGAGGAGGGGGGAGAGAGAGAGAGAGAGAGAGAGAGGAGAGAAAAAGAGAAAGTACGTCTCTTATCAGCAAAAGAGAAAGAGAGTGTGAGAGAAAAAGTAAGAGATGGAGAGCTCTGCTCAGTGTCTCAGAGAGAGGAGTCACGGCTTTATGGCTGGGTGCAGGTCAGGGAGGAAAGGAGAGATCATAGGAGGGAGCAGACTGGGAGGGATGGCTCCTTGTCTCATAGCTGATATGGATCTGTGTGCTGTCAGTTGCAGACTGCAGAGCGACACCTGCTCTCAGATCAGCCTAGAACAGACCCAGTGTGAGTGGAAACAAGACCCTCTCCACACCACTGTAGCTGCGTCATGTCTCAGTCACATGACTAGCAAAGAGCACCAGTGAAGTCAAGCCAGAAGCACAAGACTGTACTGTATATAGCGACACCCTGGATTCATTATGACATGTCACCTTCTATCTCCACACAAGGCCTCCAAATCAGAAGAAAAAGATCTGCGTCCCAGAATCCAAGCATTCTTCCACTGACGTCCACAGCTTCCACAAGCCCCTACGACCAGCTGGGGCAGTAGAGCAGCCCTGGAGGCTGGATCAGAGTGGAGAGCAGCAGGCTGGAGAGCAGGCTGGAGATGGTGGCCATTTCCTACCTCTTATTAGAGTGGATTACTCAAGGCCTCAGCACGCCCGCCATGCAACCGTCAATCACACACCAAAGGAAGGCCGCAGTGCAGCACAGTGCTCTGAGCCAAGGGGGCCAGGGCCTGGATATCTCTCCACACCGGGAGATCAAAGGAACCCCGTCGCAGCCTCACTCCCTTTCCCTCCACTTCTCACTCATCGCTCAGGGTGTGTGGTGTGTGTGGTGAGGTGTGGGGGAACCTCCCCTCTGCCTTGAACTGCGGTGGCCCAGGAGGTCCCCCAGCCAGGATCAGGCCCTCCGTCGGCCCCCTCTCTCCCCTCTCCCTGCACTGGGTAACCAGAGCCCCCCTCCCTTGTCTCCCCCCTCCCTAGTGGATGTAATTACATTACATGTCCCATGTCCTTTTAATTTGCCAACAAAGAGCAGGCAAGCAGGTGAGGCCAGGGACCAGGGCCCTTAGAAGTGCTTATTAGGCCACTCTGCTGAATTGTCAGATTCAAATTGTCCATTTCACCTACACCTCCCATTAAGGCTGTAGGAAGCAGGCTCATGCTGGGAGAGAGCAGGCTCTTTTATTGGGGGTTCTTTACCTCGACCCCGACAAAAAGAGGAGAGAGAACAAAAAAAATGAAAACCAAAAAGAGTAGCTTGGCCCAATGTGTTGTTTGGTTTACATTGGGCTGCCGTTTTATAGTGGCGGTGTGGTGTGCAAAAGTGGATAAACAGATCCGCCGGGCCGCTAAGACTGCCAAACCCTCCACTCCCAGTCGCAGTATCAACCCAACGCACCCAGGCTTAGAGCTATGAGCAGGACGGATTTATTCATCCCCCTCCCACCGCTTTTCATACCCCGCCAACACCGCTGAATTTCCTTGGGACTCCCACCCGCTACCGCAAGAACTGGTTCAGATGCTAACCGCAGACCTGCAATGTTATTTTAGGGGTATGTGACGCAGATCACTTGCCAGCCATGGTCCCAGCAATTTTGAGCCCTACAGGCAATATCAAAATGTGCTAAAATAACCTAAGAAATAGGTTAAAATACCCAGAGATTCTCACGTGGCCCATTATATTAGGCTATCGGTATTACTGGGCTATATCAGCCAATAGATTAGACATTGTTTGAAGAGAGCGGAGAGATTTGCTCTTTATCTTGAGCAACGTTTTATAGCCTGCCTTTTAGGAGTGGGACTATTTTCAGACGGAGACAAATATGGGTGATCAATATGTATTTCTAGGCAAAGTAGCACAATGTAGCATAATCATATTTAGAAAGTACATTTCCTTGGAAAGATAACTGCTCCGTGCTTCTCTGCCCATTCATAGGCTATAGCCTAGTCTATTTAATTGAGACCATATGCGTACCTGATCTCACATGTATGGCTACTGAACTTGAAGCAGCAAGAATGATGAGAGTGGGTCACACCCTGATCTGTCTCACCTGTCTTTGTGATTGTCTCCACCCCCCTCCAGGTGTCGCCCATCTTCCCCATTACCCCCTGTGTATTTATACCTGTGTTCTCTGTTTGTCTTTTGCCAGTTCGTTTTGTTTCGTCAAGCCTACCAGTGTTTTCCCCTCTGCTCCTTTATCTCGATTGTTTCTGTTTTCCTGGTGTTGACCATTCTGCTTGCCCTGACCCTGCCTGCCATCCTGTACCTTTGCCCCACCTATCTGGAATACTGACCTCTGCCTACCCTGACCCTGAGCCTGCCTGCTGACCTGTACCTTTGTTACACCTATCTGGATTACTGACCCCTGCCTGCTCTTGACCTGTCTTTTGCCTGCCCCTGTTCGATTAATAAACTGTTGTTACTTCGATTTTGTCTGCATCTGGGTCTTACCTGAAACGTGATAGTACGAACTGGCCATGACTGACACAGCAGACCTGGGCCAGCTGCGCAACACCATCTCCTCCCGAGGAGCCACCATCGGTAGGCACGAGGAAATGCTTCAAGGCCTTATGGAGGGGGTCCATGACCGAGCGCTGAACGCCATGACCGAGCGCTGGACATTTTGCTGGAGCAATTTCGCAGGATGTCTGGGAGGCAACCTACCACGGTGGTAACCCCACAGCCCCTCAGTAACTCAGCTGTTAGCTGTGCCGTCTCATCGGTCACTCCACGTTCTCAGGAGCCCCGCTTACCTCCCCCGGAACGCTTCTATAGAGAGCCGAGCACCTGTCGGGCATTTCTAGCTCAGTTTGCCCTCATCTTCGAGCTTCAGCCGTCCCCTCGGATAGCTCCAAGATAGCCTACCTCATCACGCTGATGTCCAGTAGGGCTCTCGCCTGGGCTACTGTTGTATGGGAACAACAGCCGGCCAGATGCGTTAGCCTGGAGGGGTTCATGGGAGAGGTGAAGAAGGTTTTTGATGCCCCGTTCTCCGGGAGAGAAGCTGCCCGGATGCTAATCCAGCTTCAGCAGGACTCCTGCAGTGTGGCAGACTATGCCGTGGATCTCCGCACGTTGACAGGGGAGAGTGCTTGGAACCAGGAAGCGCTGTTCGATATGTTCCTGCACGGCGTCTAGGAGGAGGTCAAGGACGAGCTTGCTGCTCGGGAGTTACTTACGGATCTCGATTCCCTCATAGATTTGACCATCTGATGGGCGATTACGGGAACAATGGAGGGAGAGGAAATTCGATTTCGCTCACACGTCCAGGGATTCCACCTTGCCTCCGAGTCATCCCAGAAGTCTCAGACGGTCCCATTGCCGAGAGAACCCGAGGCTTCCCGACATCCCCCGAGAGTCGCCGAAGACGCCGAGAGTCACCGCTTCCCAAGCCTATGCAACTAGGCAGAGCTGGGCTGTCGTCAGCGGAACGGCAATACAGGATCAACGCGAAGAGTTGTCTGTATTGCGGGACTCTTGGTCATTTTGTGTCCTCTTGTCCTTTAAAAGACCAGGCTCACTGATAGGGGCGAGTACTCTGGTGGGCCATATGGAGAACTTTTCTGCTTCCCTTACTCGCACCCCTTTTCATGCCATTCTGCTGTGGGGAAACCAGTCAAAATCTCTCCGGGTCCTTTGGTGACTCTGGAGCTTTTTGGACGCTACCCTGGCTTCCGACCTGAACATCCCCACTCAGCCCCTCTCCATTCCAATCGATGCTAGAGCACTGGACGGGCGCTCTATAGGCCGGGTCACTCATAATACCACTCCCAACAACCTACAGGTGTCAGGGAATCACAGGGAGACTATTTAATTTATGTTCATCAAGTCTCCTCAGATTCCCGTGGTTTTGGCATTCTCCTGGCTCCAGCAACACAATCCCCTCATCAACTGGTCTACTGGTGCCATCATGGGCTGAAGTCCATTCTGCCACGCCAAGTGTCTGAAGTCAGTGCAACCTGCTCCGGGACGTCTTCCTGGGGGCTCGGAAGGTGCCCCGGACCTCTCCTCCATTCCCGCGGAGTACCAGGACCTTCGGGAGGTGTTCAACAAGGCCCGGGCCACTTCGCTTCCGCCGCACCGACTATATGACTGCGGGATTGACCTTCTCCCTAGCACCACTCCGCACTGGGGACGACTGTACTCGCTGTCGGGACTAGAGACCAGGGCTATGGAGACCTACGTTGGGGACCCCCAAGCTTCAGGATTTATACATCCTTCGTCCTCTCCCGCCGGCACAGGGTTCTTCTTTGTAGAGAAGAAGGACAAGACCCTGTACTAGGGCTGGGCGATATGACGATATATATCGTGTGACTATAGAAAAAGATCTATCATTTCATATTATGCTCTACCGTTTATTTCGTTGTGTTGCAAATCACACTCTTTACAGCAATATTTTTTGTCAATTGGACGAGGCTTTGGACGACGCACACCTGCCGTGTGGAAGGAAATTTGCAACACAAACAAACATGGAGGAGAGTGAACGTGACACAGAGCACGGAGACACGGGGCTCGTACCTAAAAGAGGGGCTACTTCGGTCACATGGACGTGGTTTGGGTATGAAAAGTCTGACACAGACCAGAAAACCGTCCTCTGCAAAATATACCGCAGGCTCAAACACCACTAATCTCTTTTACCACCTACGCAAGAATCATGTGAAACAGTACAGAGAGAGTCTATGGATGAGACCCAAAAAAGTACAGTCGAGTGCTCAAAACAAACCCCCGACTCAAGCGGCACACCATATGGCAAAGAATCACGAAGATGGAAGGAGATAAGAGCTACCGTTACAACTTACATCTGCAAAGACATGGCCCCAATTTACATGGTCCAGAAACGAGGGTTTTGTGAGTTGGTGCTAACACTCGACCCAAGATGCCAAATGCAAATTGATATGTGACACGTATTAATGCCAAAATAACATGCAAAACAGGAAAGCCCCCCCCCCCAAAAAAAAAAATATATATATATTTTAGGCCTATATTTATTTTGTTTGCATCTATATTTGAAGTGTTTTCTATTTACCTTTTTAGATTTTATACAGTAATATTTTATATTTTGTTACATGCTTAATAGAAAATTTGCACAAAGGTTCTAAATAAAAGGAGAAATAATCAAATATGAGTAAGTACCTTTTATTTGTTGAGTATAATTGAAAATGTAATAAGAAATAGGCCTTTTCTGTCACGCCCTGACCTTAATATTCTATGTTTTCTGTATTATTTTTTCAAGTCAGGGTGTGACGAGGGTGGATATGATTGTTTTGTATTGTCTAGGGTTTTTGTATGTCTAGGTGTGTGTGTGTAGTCTAGGCATATTTAGGTCTATGGTGGCCTAGATTGGTTCCCAATCAGAGGCAGCTGTTTATCGTTGTCTCTGATTGGGGATCCTATTTAGGTTGCCAGTTTGGTTTGTGGGTTATTGTCTATGTGAGGTTGCATGTCTGCACTCAGTGTTTATAGCGTTCACGTTTGTTATTTTGTGTAGTTTGTTCAGTGTTATTTCTTTATTAAAAGAAGATGGATTATCATCACGCTGCGCCTTGGTCTCCTCTCTACGACGTTCATGACAGAATAACCCACCATAACAGGACCAAGCAGAGTGAAGAGGAGGAAAAGCGCTTAATGGGGAAATGGACCTGGGAGGAGATATTAGATGGAGCAGGACCCTGGACACAGCCGGGGGAGTATCGCAGTCACGCCCTGACCTTAGTATTCTATGTTTTCTGTATTATTTTGGTCATGTCAGGGTGTGACGAGGGTGGATATGATTGTAGGGTGGATATGATTGTTTTGTATTGTCTAGGGTTTTTGTATGTCTAGGTTTGTGTGTGTAGTCTAGGCATATGTAGGTCTATGGTGGCCTAGATTGGTTCCCAATCAGAGGCAGCTGTTTATCGTTGTCTCTGATTGGGGATCCTATTTAGGTTGCCATTTTCCAGTTTTGTAACGATCGTCTTCGGGAGAAAGAGAGGAGGACCAAAGCGCAGCGTGGTAAGTGTTCATGATGATGTTTTTAATTAAACTCAGAAAACTAAACAAAACAATAAACGATGTGAACAAACGAAACAGTACCGTGTGGCGACAAACACTGACACGGAAGACAAACACCCACAAACCAAAAGACAAAACAGGCTACCTAAATATGGTTCCCAATCAGAGACAACGACTAACACCTGCCTCTGATTGAGAACCATATCAGGCCAAACACAGAAACAGACAAACTAGACATACAACATAGAATGCCCACTCAGATCACACCCTGACCAAACAAAACATATAAACATACAAAGCAAACTATGGTCAGGGCGTGACAAGTTTGGTTTGTGGGATATTGTCTATGTGAGGTTGCATGTCTGCACTCAGTGTTATAGCGTTCACGTTCGTTTGTTAATTTGTGTAGTTTGTTCAGTGTTATTTCTTTATTAAAAGAAGATGGATTATCATCACGCTGCGCCTTGGTCTCCTCTCTACGACGTACGTGACATTTACATGTGGTAATTTTATATAAACTACTTATTCATTGAATTTACAGAAAATGTAATATATCGTGATATGTATCGTTATTGGGATATGAAATTACCAATATCGGGATATGAGATTTTGGCCATAACCCTCAGCCCTACCCTGCGCCCGTGCATCGACTACCGAGGACTCAATGACATAACGGTGAAGAACCGCTACCAGCTCCCACTCATCTCCTCTGCCTTCGAGCCGCTCCAGGGGGGCACCGTGTTATCCAAACTGGATCTACGGAACGCCTACCACCTGGTGCGGATACGGGAGGAGGATGAGTGGAAGACCGCCTTCAACACGGCCAGAGGCCACTACGAGTATTTGGTCATGCCATTAGGCCTCACCAACGCCCCTGCTGTGTTCCAAGCTCTGGTAAATTATGTTCTCCGCGACATGTTGAATCGGTTCGTCTTCGTCTACATTGATGACATCCTCTTCTTCTCCCACTCCCCCCAAGAACATGTGCTCCACCTCCGACAGGTTCTTCAATGCCTCCTGGAGAATCAGCTGTTTATTAAGGCAGAGAAGTGCGAGTTCCATCGCTCCACCATCCCCTTTCTGGGGTACATCATCTCCGCTGGGAGTGTCCAGATGGATCCCGGGAAGGTGAGAGCGGTAGTGGATTGGCCCCAGCCTACGTTCAGGGTGCAGCTGCAACGTTTCCTGGGGTTCGCCAACTTTTATTGCAGCTTTATCTGGGGTTACAGCATCCTGGCTTCCCCCCTGTCAGCACCCACCTCTCCCAAGGTTCCGTTCACGGTTCCGTTCGTCTGTTCACGGGTTCTGTTCATCCCAAGGTTCCGTTCATCCAGGTAATGTTCGTGCCTGACGCGGTCCGCTCCGTGGTCCTGGAGTGGGCACACTCCTCCAGACTGGCCTGCCACCCGGGCTCCCATCGGACCCTGGCTTTTGTGCGACAACGCTTTTGGTGGCCTATCATGGTCCCTGACGTCTCCAAATTCGTCGCCGCTTGCACAGTTTGTGGACAAAACAAGACTCCTCGACAAGCTCCGGCTGGTCTCCTCCAACCTCTGCCTGTCCCTCACTGTCCCTGGTCTCACATCTCCCTGGACTTTGTCACGGGTCTTCCCCCATCTGATGGCAACACCGCCATCTTGATGGTGGTGGATCGGTTTTCCAAAGCCGCCCACTTCATTCTTCTCCCCAAACTACCCTCTGCCAAAGAGACAGCCCAGCTCATGGTGCAGCACGTCTTCCGGATCCATGGGCTACCAGTCGTCATGGTCTCTGACCGCGGCCCGCGGAAGGCGTTCTGGACCCTCATTGGGTCATCAGCCAGCCTGTCCTCCGGGTTCCACTCCCAGTCCAACGGCCAGTCGGAGCGAGCCAACCAGGACCTAGAGACTACTCTGCGCTGCCTGGTCTCTGCCAACCCCACCATCTGGAGCCAGGAGCTGTTGTGGGTCGAATACACCCGCAACACCTTTCCCTGCTCTGCCATGGGCCTATCTCCTTTTGAGTGTTCCCTGGGGTATCAGCCCCCGCTTTTCCCTGAGCAGGAATAAGAGGTCGGCTTTCCTTCTGCCCAGATGTTTGTCCGCCGATGTCGCCGTACCTGGAGAAGACCACCTCCAGGTATCGACGACAAGCAGATCGCCACCGGACCCCAGCTCCCCGGTATCGTCCCAGGCAGAAGCTATGGCTGTCCACCCGGGATCTGCCCCTCTGAGTGGAATCCCGCAAACCCCCCCCCCCCCCCCCCGGTTCATCGGCCCGTTTCCCATCTCCAAAATCATTAGCCCCTCTGCTGTTCGTCTTCTGTTGCTCCGGACCCTTCGTATACATCCTACATTTCATGTGTCCAGAGTTAAACCTATGTCTCACAGCCCTTTGTCTCCTGTTTCCAGGATTACTGACCACTGCCTGCCCTTGACCTGTCTTTTGCCTGCCCCTGTTGGATTGATAAACTGTTGTTACTTCAACGATTTGCAGGCAGAGATAAATAAATGGGTAATCAATATTTATTGAAAATGAAAATGCACAATGCTTGCTCACCATGGTAGCCTATGTGTGGGTTGCGGCTTTTCTTTTTCAATTATCTTTTATTTGTATTGCAACTCGACTCACGTTGGTTGAACGCCCTCCACTTCTTTCCATTATCAATCTTTATTTACAGACACTGTAGTAAACTACAGTCTAATCATATTTCATTGAATTTCATTGGAAAGATAACTGCCATTGAATCTCCGGCCATGCTTATGCAGCCTACTCTATTTCATTGAGACCACACGTATACTAGAAGAGGAGAGATGGTCTATTTAACTCGAAGCAGTGAATTCTAAGAGTGGGTGAATAACGCGACAAAGGTGTGACTTTAATACAATTGGTAGGCTAACGCATACAAAGCAGAAAAATGACCGTTTCCAAATAATCTGAAGCACAACAACAATATTTGAATCCCAAAATTGTCTGTCTGACCGACCGCTCCCAACCGCAGCATGAAAAATGCTGATTGCACAATGATCTCTGTCGGACCGCAGGTCCTGCCGTCATCCCGCGAAAATGCAGCCCTCTACCCTGGCTGTCGCCAACGGCTCCAATTTATGCACGCCTAACCGCTATATCAGACTTTCCCCGCACCATTCACATACATAAACACATCTAGTCAAATACACATACACAACCAAATACTCCACTCCTCTTTAGCTCAAAAGGGAAAATATTGATGTGATTTTGACCAGTGTATGAAGGATTGAAACTGGCGAAACAATTCTCAGCAAAAATGGCTAATGTCATTCCAATGCTGTTCACTCACAACATTATGCACTAGTTTGGAAAACTTGGAAATCTTCCATGTTCCACATGAAACGCAAATTCATCTACAAAAGTGGAACTAGTCACACATTAGGACCTGTCAAGAGGCAGGAAACAATTTGCGCCAGGCTTCAACGTGTCTTCACTAAAAATAACCACTTGCATCTGCCATTTATCAAGTGTCTTTTCTAATATAGTGAAAATAGGATTGCAACTGATGTTTATTACTGTTTAATCGAAAAAAGAACAGCCTTGTTTAACAGACAGGAAATGAATGGTTTTCAGAAATAGTACAATATCCTCCTGTAACAAAAGCTGCCAAACAGCTTGGTTTTTTACACAGATCATTAAATGTTTGCTCTCACCTTGCTGAATGTCCTTCATTTCCAGGTGCAGACTTGAGATGAGGATGCCCACTGCTTGGGAACGTTTCCCATCCAGCAGCTTGATAATCTGCAGGAGAGACATACCGGTAAACGTCATAACTTAATCACAGTGATTATATCAGAGAGCGAGAATAATATTGGCATTATATATCCTTTATTTGATCACCATATCCATTTGATTCAAGTGGCACCATTTATACAGTTGATAAGATGCAGACCAACAGTTAATAAAAAAAAATGCAATTAACATTTATTATAATATGATATGCTGTAAGTCATCCACTGTCTTTTTCCCAGAGAGGCCAAAGGAAAGTATCACTTAGTCACTTCCCAGAGCCAGACCACTTGAAGATAGATTGACTCTGGGAGGGGACAGAAGATGTGCTCTAAAGAAGAGTCATTCTAACATCTCTGTGGAGTGTCTGGATTGACCCTAAAGCCAGACTCATCTACACAATGTCATAATCCTTCACGGTCCATGATAACAGGCAGAGATTGAGTAAGGATAGAAACCCACAGGTTTCAGCAGGCCTTATCAAATGGCATCCCTAACAGTACAGAGCACAGAGTACAGAGAAAAGTTCCCCTGTAAAAGTGCATTAATTATATAGTAGGGCCCGGGACAATATCAGTATCACGATACTCATTTGTATCGTGGCAAAGAAGCAAAACACAAAGCGGATTTAATTTTTTTAGGAAAACAGCCCTAATGTTGGAAACAAACATCATTATGTTGTCATCCAGAGTCACATTTCCTAGCTATATAACACATTATTTTACATAAAGCAGGTTTTGCAGAGTTTGGTCTGCTTCTTGTTTTCATTTTTGCCATAAAAAAACATCACAATACTGGTATTGTGACAGCCCTATGATATAGTCAAAAATATTAAGTCACAGGAAAGTAAAAATGTAAACCATAAAAGGATATATTTGTGTGTTTTTTTTATAACAAACTATAAATTCACAGGATTTTTATTTGTGCCTACACATGGTCACAATTACTTATGACTGAATTACCCATAAAGCTAGAAACAGTTTTGGCAAGGTAAAGCCCAGCTCTAAAACTTAATGTCTCAGCCTTCTTCATTAGGTAACACTGGCCGTTATTACTGCATCTCAGCTACTGGGCCATCCAGTGGGAACCAAGGAGCAGAAGCCTTAGAAGTGAGTATTGCGTTACAGAAGGTAAGAGTGCATGCTGCTTCCACGTCCATTACTAATATCACACTGGGGATCTCCTGTAAAGGGACATGAGAGGGGAGCAGGCAGAGTGAGAGGCTTTTCCAACACCTTTAATGAACTGCACTGGTTGGGCCACACTAAAAGCCTTCCAGGAACCCTGGCCACTCGCTGTGGCTCCAGAAGCACCAATTAGCCCGACCAGTTAACTTAATGAGAAAAGACAACTGATCTGGAGGAACAAGCCTGGATGCTTACTCTCAGACACGCAAGGAAGGAACCTGCTGATGCTAAGAGGTCTCTGTTTGCAATCCATGACAAGTATGTATCAAAAGATAACAGCTACCTCCAGTGGAAACTAGGAGAACTACCCACCAATCCAAACCAAGGTGAAGTCCTTACAGCAGACCAAAAAAACCCCACTTGAAATAGACTGGAGACATTGGTTTGACATTGAAATTAAGATTGAAATAGCAAAAGGAAGAGACAGTGGTTTGAGGAGTTGCAGGTGGCTGGTGTTGGGGAGAGGGCACCAGGTTCAGCAGAGAGCTGATAGTTTATACAGCCATGGCTGAGGGGGCAGGCAGCTATACGGGTGACTGCGAACCAACCATGTCTGAGTTCACCCACCCTGGAGATACGTTACAATAACAAATGGATCAAGAGAGCTCATAAATTACCACCTCCAATGAACGCTCAACATCTCCACACAACGTTCTGCACTCTCCATGTGTTAATCTTACACCCACTCTCCCACGTCACACTCAACACTCAAAATATGCTTTTAATAAACCTCAGTGTGAACGACCATAAGTCATCTCTAAAGACGTACGGTCTGAACAAATTAAAGCCACTGTTTGTTTTACAGCAATCCATGGTGTACAAACTGGATAGGAGCTTGATTCGTGTGGGTGGTGGGAATTGCTGTGTAATGTTTATGCAGGCCGTATTACTGGTGTACACGCGGGGCGGGGGACGGGACGGGGGGGGGGTATGGTGAGGGGGACAGCCTGCCGGTCCTGGCACTGTAAATCCTGTCGGGTCGGGGTGTAATCTAAACAGCCCCCACGCTGTGGCTGGCTGGGTTTCCTCATCTCATCTCTGTAGTACTCCACATCGCTCCTGCAGCTCATATCATCACACCCAAAATGCAGCGACACGCGCAGCCTCTCCTCTCCACTTTAAACGCCCCCACAGGTGTCCTCTCCTCACCATTGCTCTCCTCCCGCCTCAGTGGGGAACCGAGTGGAGCCACATGCCTACAATTACCCCCAGTCTGGTGTAGAGTAGCCTGGGCGGCCGTGGAGTGTGGAGGCTGACAGGGAGCTTATTCCCCTGCATGTCATCTCTGCTGCTTTGATATGATAATCAGTGGCGTGAAAGGAAAGGCATCCAGATTAAACAGCAGCTTTCATTGGTATTGGACACATGATAATCAAATCAAATTTTATTGGTCACATACACATGGTTAGCCCTGTACGGACTCATTCCACCAGCCCCTTTTCCCCAACACTGATGGTCCTGTGTGTGAAGCTGTCCTTAACAAGGGAGGTGAGTAAAGTGAGTAATCTCCATAATGCACACACACATTCCAGTAATTTCCCTCTGACTGGGATCACAGGCGTTAGCTGATCTGGCAACACTTTCTAGACAAGTAACAAGTGTGATAGGCATATATAGCTATACTGTCATCACATACACCATTGTGCCCTACAGCCAACCTGCTTAGTGCACTGAAAACCATAATGTGTGCAGTGTAGCTGCTCTTCATAAATTGATAGAGACAATTACTGGGCTGAGATTAACTGACTTGTTTCTGTTATTAAGGAATTGAAGAATATAGGTACAGCTTCCTTTTTAGTCACCATGGATGTGGAGTCTCTATACACCACCATTGAGCATCAACAAGGTTTGGCAGCGATGCACCATTTCTTGAGTACCCGGCCTGAAACTGAGATGCCTCCTACAGAATTCATTGTATCACTGACTGAATGGACTCTTAATCATAACATCTTTATCTTCCAGGACCGTATTTTCAAACAGGTCAAAGGATGTGCCATGGGAGCTTGCTACAGCCCTTCCTATGCTGGTTTGTACTTGGGTAAATGGGAAAATGACTTCATTTTGGATCCTTCTAATAACCATTTCTTTGACCGGATTATATGGTGGGGACGCTATATTGATGATGTTTGCCTGTTTTGGTCCGGCTCAGAAGATGAACTTATTTCCTTCCACCAATACCTTAACAGCATTAACCCTAACATCAAACTAACTATGGAATACAGCAAGGATAACATTCATTTTTTGGACCTCGACATTAGTAAAAATGACAAAGGTTATTTGCACACATCAATCTTTAGGAAGCCTACAGATGGGAATACCATTCTGAGGGCAGACAGCTTTCACCCCAAAAGGCTAAAAGAGAATATTCCATATGGCCAATTCCAAAGAGTCCGTAGAATTTGCGATCAGGAAACAGACTACAGTGTCAAATCTGCTGAATTGGAGAATCGCTTTTTGGATCGGGGCTACAGCGTTCAGGTCCTGAAAGATGCAGGTATAAGGGCTGGATTACTTGACAGAGAGAACTTGTTACGAAGAGGAGTGCCTCGTGATACATCAGAGAGAGTGTATTTTGTCACAAAATACAGCACTGAAGCAGAGAACATTAAAATAATCATTAAAAATAATTGGGGAATCATCCAAAGTGATACGCTACTACGCCAAGTCTTTCCTGAACCACCAGTCATAAGCTTTAAGAGATGTCCTACCCTAAATGACAAATTAGTCCACAGTTATCTTCCGGGTGACTCTCAAAAAACTTGGCTTGACCACAAACCCAAGGGCTCTTTTAAATGTTACCAGTGCAACCATTGCAGTAATATTGCACAGAAAAAGTATTTTGTTGACACAGCTTCTAAAATGGAGTATTACCTCAAGCATTTTATTAACTGCAAAACCACTCATGTCATCTATAGACTGGAATGTCCACAGTGCAAGGTGTTCTACATTGGACGGACAAAGAGACGCCTTCTAGATCGCTTGGCGGAACACAAGTACGCCATACGGGTAGGCAATGAAGACTACCCCATGGCAAGGCACTACAAGTCCTTACACCATGGTAACCCTGCCTCCCTACAAGCTATGGGTATTGATCATGTTCCGGCCTCTATTAGAAAAGGGGACCGTCTTAAACAGTTAAACCAAAGGGAAAGTTTTTGGATTTACAAACTACAGGCCACTAAGTACCCTGGTTTAAATGAAGATATGGATTTCTCACCCTTCCTGTAGGGTCGTGATGGATCCATTTGCTGTCATCTAGTGGACATTTTGCTCAATTGCCCTCTAGCTATGTTTGGACTGTTGTTCATGTTTTGCTGTGGTCTGGAGTACTGTGGAATATATTGCTTTCTTGTTCTGGACACTTCTCCCAGTCATGGTTAGGGTTGGAACTGCCTCTCTGGGTGTTCTGATGCTTCTAGCTTGGAGTTGTATGCTCATGATAACATAGCTACAGTATTTCACCTTTTCATGTGTATATTATTGCTTACTAGGTGTGTCCAATTTGGTAACCACTCCCTCTTCTAATTAGGGCTAATTGGAAAAGCCTTTCAAAAGAGGACATTGTATTCTCCTTTTTCTGTACTCCCTGACGAAGGCCATGCAGCCGAAACGCGTCGGTTTTTAAACAACTTTGTTTCTATTGAACATGCCATACTAATAAAGGCATTTTAATTAATTATATGAAGAGTGCCTTGGTCCTCCTTTCTTTTTGATGACTTGTTTCTGTGTTGTGTCGTATCGGTGTGGTGGTGAGGCCAGGACAGGACTATTGGCTTGTCAGATCTCCTCTGGGGCAGATATTGCAGAGTAAGGCAAGACAGCCCTCTTGATTGACCCTGTGTCTCCGCAGGCCCAGTCTGGCTCTGTCTGTTAGCTAGCTGGATGACAGTCTGCTCTTCTCCTTTCCATCCCCCTCTCCTTTCCCCTCTCCTCTTTCCCTCCAACCTCCTCTCTCCAGCCCCCCTCTCCTTCTTCCTCTCCATCCCCCTCTCCACTTTCCTCTCTATCCCCGTTTCCTCCCTCCTTTGTCCAGTCAGAGCCCGTAGTTCTGGGAACCTATCAGCAAATGATGATTCAGAGAGTTTGAACGTTGGTAGTATAAACTTTTAGGGATAAAAGATGAAGAAGTAAACAAGTTACTTTTGTTTAGCTGACCTTTCTAAAAGTGTTGGACTGCCAAGGGGCTGTAGCCAACCTTTTCCACAGTTGGTAGCGTCTCCCAATAATCATAGCTGAACCCAGGCTGCTCTCTCAGGGCTGAGTATTGTAACCCAGGCTGCTCTCTCTGGGCTGAGTATTGTAACCCAGGCTGCTCTCTCTGGGCTGAGTATTGTAACCCAGGCTGCTCTCTCTGGGCTGAGTATTGTAACCCAGGCTGCTCTCTCTGGGCTGAGTATTGTAACCCAGGCTGCTCTCTCTGGGCTGAGTATTGTAACCCAGGCTGCTCTCTCTGGGCTGAGTATTGTAACCCAGGCTGCTCTCTCTGGGCTGAGTATTGTAACCCAGGCTGCTCTCTCTGGGCTGAGTATTGTAGCCCAGGCTGCTCTCTCTGGGCTGAGTATTGTAACCCAGGCTGCTCTCTCTGGGCTGAGTATTGTAACCCAGGCTGCTCTCTCTGGGCTGAGTATTGCATAGCCCCTGGTGGAGATGATGCTCTTCTATCAGCACATGGCTCAAATCACAATGGATATCTATACCACATATTGTATCTACCATCTCAAATAAGAATGACAAAATCAAATGTTAGTTAATGTAGTTTTCACGAAGGAGAAGTATCCCCCTTTCTAATGGGTTACGTGCCATTGGGTCTGCACAGCTCAGACCAATTCTCAGGGCCCGTGCTGTAGTCAAGTCCAATGCTGCAACTCTGCACTTCCGCAGCCATGTGTGTCAGCGCTCCCACTGCCCCCATGGCCCTAAGTGTGGCGTCCAAGCAGATAAAATCAGCCATTGTACCAGACTGTCCCCTTCCCAATCCATACACATTCTGATCAATCTGTCAAGGCTCCAGTCCACTCTAGAGGCCTCAGTGTAGGTGAGTGTGTGTGTCCATCTCTAGTGCTCTCCATCCAGTCTGGTCACTCTGAACCCATCAACTGGCCCAATATTTGATCAAGCTCAGCCAACTGTTTCCTGTCTCCCTGACCCTGCCTGCAGGGCTGGCTGGCCCCTAAATCAGCCTCCTAGCTCACGTTGATATCTGACTCAGCTGCTTTCCCAGTAAGCATCTTTTAGACATCTTTTCCAGACGTTGATGTCAGGTGCATTTTAGGTGCTGATTGAAAGGTGAAAATACTTATTTTCCGGACGTCGAAAATATGTATTTTTCGGATGTTGAAATCAGGTGCATATTACATGCTGAATGAAAGGTGAAAAGACATATTTTCAGGATGTAAAAAATATGTATTTTCCAGACGTTGAAAATACGTCATTTAACAGATGTTGAAAAGACATGTTTTTCAGTCATTGATTCTATGGCCAAATTTCAACTGCATATTTACATGATCAATGAAGTAAGCATTATATCACAATAATACTTTTTCAAGTCTCCTAAGATAGGAAAGAGGAGCCAACTGAAGACCGCAACAGAATGCATTATTGCTCCCACTGTCACATGCACATATGTAAGCTTTTTCAAAAGCTTTAAAACTGGCAGCGATGATGTTCAAATTAGTCCAACCTACAGAATAAACCAACAGACCACTTCAACTACAATAACATTTCAGTAACAGTTACAGATTTTTGTTGTTGTTGCTGTGACTGTGATATGTGGTTGTTTATCTACCTTAGTTGAATGCACTGACTGTATGTCACTTTGGATAAGAGCGTCTGCCTAAATTTGTTAGGTGCGGACCAGAACCAAATCTGTTTCACAAGTTTGAACATCACAGGACAGTACGGCATAGATTAGTACATCAGAACACAGTAGAGCTACAGTAAGGTACGGTACAGGACAGTAAAGTTTTATTCAGTAGAGTACAGTAGAGTTTAATTCAGTAGAGTAAAGTACAGTACAGTGCAGTTCAGTAAATAACATAAAATAACAACTGTTTTTTTGCATCAAGTGTGAAGGAAATCTCGAGCTTTTGCTCACCTGATATAGAATTCCTCATGGTAAGCTGCAGACCCTTTATCTACCAAGAAAGTTCTCAAGCCAACACCACTCTGGCACTCAGCGAACTGTATGGGGCCATAAACAAACAAGTACCGGCTCACCCAGAGGCAGCGTTTCTGGTGGGCGGAAACTTTAACGCGGGGAGACGTTAAACCATCCGACCTCACTTCTACCAACACGTCTCCTGCGCCACTAGGGGCGCTAAAACTCTAGACCACTTTTATTCTACTCACAGAAACGCATACAAGGCCCTCCCTCGTCCTCCCTTCGGGAAATCTGACCAACAAAAGCTCAAACAGGAAGTACCAGTGATGCACTCAATACAGAAGTGGTCAGATGAAGCAGACGCAAGACTACAAGACTGTTTTTCTAGTACAGACTGGGATATGTTCTGAGATTCATCCGATAGCATTGAGGAGTTTACCACAACAGTCATGGGCTTCATCAATAATTGCATATGCAATGTCGTCCCCACAATGACTATAAGAATGTATCTGAACCAAAAACTATGGATTACAAGCAATATCAGCTCTGGGGTAAAAGCCTAGAGCTACCGCTAACAAGGAACCGGACATGGATGGATAGAAGGAAGCCCTCTACGACCTCCAACGAGACATTAAACATGCAAAAGAACAATATAGGAGGAAGGTGGAATCCTATTACACTGGCTCTGACACTCGTCGCACGTGGCAGGGCTTGCAGACGATAACGGATTACAAAGGGAAACCCAGCCATGAGTGGCCCAGCAATGCAGAACTACCAATCGAGCTAAATGCGTGAAAGCTCCTGTTTTTCTGGATGACTGTGTGATCTCGCTCTCCGTGGCTGAAATATAGCAACATATTTAAACAGGCTAACAATCACAGAAGGAATACCAGGGCACGTTCTCAAAGCATGCGTAGACCAGCTGGTAAGTGTCTTTACAGACATTTTCAATCTCTCCTTGTCCCAGTCTGTAATCCCAACATGTTTCAAGCTGACCACCATGGGTCCCTGTTCCCAATAGCTCCAAGATAACCTACCTAAATTACTAACACCCTGTAGCACTCACATCTGTAATTATGAAGTGCTTTGAAAGGCTGGTCATGACACACATCAACACCATCATCCGAGACCCACTCCAATTCAAATACCGCCCCAACAGATCCACAGATGACGCAATCTCAATTGCACTTCACACTGCCCTCTCCCACCTGGACAAGAGGGGAAATAACTATGTGAGAATACTGTTGGTAGACTACAGCTCAGCGTTCAACACCATAGTCCCCTCCAACCTCATCACTAAGCTAGGGACCCTGGGACTGAACCCCTCCCTTTGCAACTGGATGGTGGACTTCCTGACGGGCTGCCCCCAGGTGGTGAGGGTAGGCAACAACACCTCCGTCACGCTGACCATCAACACGGTGGCCCCTCAGTGGTGTGTGCTTAGTCCCCTCCTGTACTCGCTGTTCACGACTGAGTGGCAACGCTACTTTTTTGTAATCTTCCACTGATATTTGTTTAGATTTTTTATTGCAGAGTCAAAGCTAAAGGAAGACTTGTCAGAACCTGACTAAGGGATGCATGGGGTAAAGTGGGAGGGTACATGGAGTTGACATACACAAAGACAGCCTACTTATCTTTATTTTATTCTATATTTATTACCCCATTTTCTCCCCAATTTCATGGTATCCAAATGGTAGTTACGGTCTTGTCCCATCACTGCAACTCCCGTATGGACTCGGGAGTGGCGAAGGTCGAGAGCCATGCGTCCTCTGAAACATGACCCTGCCAAGCCTCACTGCTTCTTGACACACTGCTCGCTTAACCCGGAAGCCAGCCGCACCAATGTGTTGGAGGAAACACTGTACAACTGGCAACCGTGTCAGCATGCATGCGCCCGGCCCGCCACAGGAGTTGCTAGAGCGTGATGGGACAAGGACAACCCGGTCAGCCAAACCCTCCCCTAACCCAGGCAACGCTGGGCCAATTGTGCGCCGCCTCATGGGTCTCCCGGTCACAGCCGGCTGCGACACAGCCCGGGATCGAACCCGGATCTGTAGTGATGCCTTAGACCGCTGCGCCACTCGGTAGACCACAGCCCACTTTTCTATGCTCAAGGGGAGAGAGAGACAAATAGCTTGACTGTTTTACTATTAAAGTCAATACTAGTATTGTTTTCAATTTCATAAGTAGTTTATGTTTCTTAACCAGGCAAATCTAAATAGTAGGCTGGTGACTGGTGGTTACAAGGAAGCAAGAGAGTCGCTTGCGCGATGCGTAGCTTATGATTGGAGGCGGAGCCAGAGTGGAGCCTGCCTGCCCACAATCACTGTGTGTGCTGTGTTCCACTGTACTGTGCTCTACTGTGCTGTACTGTGCTCTACTATACAGTACTGTACTGTATTGTACTGACCTCTACTCTGCTTTTATTTAGTGTACTGTGTACTGTACTGTAATATTCTGTACTCTGCTGTGCTCTACTGTGCTGTATTGTGCTTTACTGTGCTGTCCAAATGTGTGAAACATAGATGTCTATGATTGGGTTAGATTTGGTCCGTACCAAAAATCGACATCAAGTCTGGACAGGACCATTTTTTTCTTCATGATTTCTCTCAACCAATAACTATTACCAGGTTTCGTAAGAAAATGACTAATAAACTTAGTCAAAAGGACAATCAAAAGAAGATTCCAAATCAAGGAGTAGGACAGTTTAGTCTACAGCTGATTGTGAAGTGCAAGCAGCAGCTAAAGGTGGATCCTACCCAGCTGTGATTCTATACACAGGGCCAGGGAGAGGAGAGGAAAACTGAACTCACTGCCACCTGATAGCCTAGTTTGACGTCGCACAAGAGCTTCCTACACCAATCACCATGAATTGGACAGTCGGGAGGAAGACGAGAAAAGAGAAGGGAGCGATATTACTCCTGGCAAACTTTGTGTTGTTTCTAGATTAGACTCCATGTAATGCTAGGATCCATGTTTATGTGGCTCTACTTGGGCTAACTCAGCAGAGCTCCTAATGGAATGTTCCAGAGGTAAGTGGTCTAGGGTTGGAGAATAAGGTATAATCTGCTGACACCATTGTATTCATTCAGCAGAACCTCTTACTGGAGTAACATAGTAATAACGTCCTCAAAAAATGCATTACGTCAATATTTTCTTCCTGACTACCTAATCTCAATAACTCCTAATACTGACAACAAAACTTTAGTAAAGGAAATCTGAATTCAAATGTACCACTAGGGCCCTTGTGTGGTAGAAATGAGATACATTATGATGACAAAGCATTTTCTTTGGACAAGACAGGTCTGAGAAATACGACGTGCCATGTCAAATGGAGTGTGTCATCCTTTCTGGTGACAGCTTTAAAGCTACAGTGTATGGGTCCCTGCATGGAAAGTGTAGTAGCCCTCATCACCTTCCAAACCCAAGACACTTGAGATTCTCCTCCTAAGAGAGGAAAAACAGCAGGAGCCAAGACAATATAGTAGCACGGGGGAGAGAAGAGAATGGATGAGATTTCAACCAACCTTCTTAGTCTTGGCCTTCTTCTCATAGGTGTCTGAAAGGGGCTTCTTCTTTGGCTGCAGAGTGGCCTTGGAGAACAGGTCCTCAAACTCCTTGGTGTCTACGATATCTGGCTCCTCCAGAGAACCCCACAGTGTATTATTACTGGAAACAAGAGACACACTTTTATACGCTGAGGAGCACCACAGTTCAACATAAAACCATTTTCAATAACAATGTTACTGTGATGTCAGGAGACTGTGTTACGGGGGTGACTTGGCGCCGGAAAAGAAGACTGACATTTTACGTGTCCCCAACCGATTGTGTTTTTTTGTTCGTTTATTTGCATTGTTTGTAACTTATTTTTTTACTTATTTTGTACATAATGTTGCCACTACCATCTCTTATGACCGAAAATAACTTCTGGACATCAGGACTGCGATTACGCACCACGGACTCGCAGAATTATTTTTTTCCTTTAACGAGTCTGACGAGCCCGACGCAAATTATATACTGCTTTCTCAGGAACAGGCACAGATCCCCGTGATTTGCATGATAAGGAGGCGGAGAAAAGGGGCCAGAGGGCGGGCTGCCTTCTGAGAATTCGTAGGTGATCGAATAAACCCCCAATTCCTTCCATTCTGCTAGCAAACGTGCAATCTTTGGAGAATAAAATCGATGACCTACGTGGAAGATTAAACTACCTACGGGACATTCAAAACTGTAATATCTTATGCTTCACGGAGTCGTGGCTGAACAACGACACTACCAACATACAGCTGGCTGGTTATACGCTGTAGCGGCAGGATAGAACAGCGATGTCTAGTAAGACAAGGTGCGGCGGACTATATATTTTTGTAAATAACAGCTGATGCACAATATCTAAGGAAGTCTAAGTCTTCAGCTATTGCTCGCCTGAGGTAGAGTATCTCATTATAAAATGTAGACCACACTATCTACTACGTATTTTTCGTAGCTGTTTACAAAGCACCACAGACTGAGGCTGGCACTAAGACAGCATTGGATGAGCTGTATTCCGGCATAAGCAAACAAGACAACGCTCACCCAAAGGCGGCGCTCCTAGTAGCCAGGGACATTAATGCAGGGAAACTTAAATCCATTTTCCTAAATTTCTATCAGTATGTTAAATGTGCAACCAGAGGGAAAAAAACTCTGGACGACCTTTACTCCACACAGAGAGGCGCATACAAAGCTCCCCCTCGCCCTCCATTTGGCAAATCTGACCATAATTCTATACTCCCGATTCCTGCTTACAAGCAAAAATTAAAGCAGGAAGCACCAGTGACTAGATCAATAAAAAAGTGGTCAGATGAAGCAGATGCTAAGCTACAGGATTGTTTTGCTAGCACAGACTGGAACATGTTCCGGGATTCCTCCGATGGCATTGAGGAGTACATCACATCAATCATTGGCTTCATCAATAAGTGCATCGATGACGTCGTCCCCACAGTGACCGTACGTACATACCCCAACCAGAAGCCATGGATTACAGGCAACATCCACACTGAGCTAAAAGCTAGAGCTGCCGCTTTCAAGGAGCGGGACTCTAACCTGGAAGCTAATAAGAAATCCCGCTATGCCCTCTGACAAACCATCAAACAGGAAAAGCGTCAATACAGGACTAAGATCGAATCGTACTACACCAGGTCTGATGCTCGTAGGATGTGGCAGGGCTTGCAAACCATTACAGACTACAAAGGGAAGCACAGCTGAGAGCTGCCCAGTGACACAAGCCTACCAGACGAGCTAAACTACTTCTATGCTCGCTTCGAGGCAAATAACATTGAAACATGCATGAGAGCACCAGCTGTTCCAGAAGACTGTGTAAGTAAGCCGATGTGAGTAAGACCTTTAAACAGGTCAACATTCACAAGGCCGCAGGGCCAGACGGATTACCAGGACGTGAACTGCGAGCATGCGCTGACCAACTGGCAAGTGTCTTCACTGACATTTTCAACCTCTCCTTGTCCGAGTCTGTAATACCAACATGTTTCTAGCAGACCACCATAGTGCCTGTGCCCAAGAACACTAAGGTAACCTGCCTAAATGACTACCGACCCATAGCACTCACGTCTGTAGCCATGAAGAGCTTTGAAAGGCTGGTCATGGCTCACATCAACACCATTATCCCAGAAACCGTAGACCCACTCCAATTTGCCTACCGCCCCAACAGATCCACAGATGATGCAATCTCTATTGCACTCCACGCTGCCCTTTCCCACCTGGACAAAAGGAACACCTATGTGAGAAAGCTATTCATTGACTACAGCTCAGCGTTCAACACCATAGTGCCCTCAAAGCTCATCACTAAGCTAAGGACCATAGGACTAAACACCTCCCTCTGCAACTGGATCCCGGACTTTCTGACGGGCCGCCCCCAGGTGGTAAGGGTAGGTAACAACACATCCGCCACATTGATCCTCAACACAGGGGCCCCTCAGGGGTCCGTGCTCCGTCCCCTCCTGTACTCCCTGTTCGCTCATGACTGCACAGCCAGGCACGACTCCAACACCATCATTAAGTTTGCCGATAACACAACAGACACAATCGTGCCTGATCACCGACAACGACGAGACAGCCTATAGGGAGGAGGTCAGAGACCTGGCCGTGCGGTGCCAGGACAACAAACTCTCCCTCAACATGATCAAGACAAAGGAGATGATTGTGGTCGACAGGAAAAATAGGACCGAGCACGCCCCCATTCTCATCAACGGGGCTGCAGTGGAGCAGGTTGAGAGCTTCAAGTTCCTTGGTGTCCACATCACCAACAAACTAACATGGTCCAAGCACACCATGACAGTCGTGAAGAGGGCACAACAAAACCTATTCCCCCTCAGGAGACTGAAAAGATTTGGCATGGGTCCTCTGATCCTCAAAAGGTTCTACAGCTGCACCATCGAGAGCTTCCTGATTGGTTGCATCACTGCCTGGTATGGCAACTGCTATGCCTCCGACCGCAAGGCACTACAGAGGGTAGTGCGAATGGCCCAGTACATCACTGGGGCCCAGCTTCCTGCCAACCAGGACCTCTATACCAGGCGGTGTCAGAGGAAGGCCCATAAAATTGCCAGAGACTCCAGCCACCCTAGTCAGAGACTGTTCTCTCTGCTACCGCAGGGCAAGTGGTACCGGAGCGCCAAATCTAGGTACAAGAGGCTTCTACCCCCAAGCCATAAGACTCCTGAACATCTAATCAAATGGCTACCCAGACTATTTGCAATTCCCCCCCTTTTACACCGCTGCTTCTCTCTGTTGTTATCATGCATAGTCACTTTAATAACTCTACCTACATGTACATATTACCTCAACTAACCGGTGCCCATGCACATTGACTCTGTACCGGTACCCCCCTGTATATTTATTTTACTGCTGCTCTTTAATTACTTGATACTTATATTTATTATTCTTATCCGTATTTTTTAAAACTGCATTGTTGGTTAGAGGCTCGTAAGTAAGCATTTCACTGTAAGGTCTACACCTGTTGCATGTGACTAATACAATTTGATTTGATTTGATTTTACTTCTTAGGAAAAGTGGAATAGCT
Source organism: Salvelinus alpinus (assembly GCF_045679555.1). Lineage (NCBI taxonomy): Eukaryota > Metazoa > Chordata > Actinopteri > Salmoniformes > Salmonidae > Salvelinus > Salvelinus alpinus. Next base: position 82,641,746 of record NC_092094.1, read on the forward strand.
AGTGGACTTCTCAGTACAAATTGTCCTGTGCCAGAGATAAACAATTTGTGAAGCTGTTTATTTGATGTTTACTTGGGCTGTGCAGTGTTTACTTCCATATTTTGATTCAGGGCAGACGTTTGCTGGAGTGAGAATTTGCAGAACGCAAAGAAAAGCGACTTCAATTTCCGCTTTTTAATAAAAAGTTACATTTATGACTGAGGCTTCTGAAAATCATATGATTCAAGTGTCACTGGGTTTGAGATGTGAGATTCCAGCACTAAAGGAGCATTTCAAATAAACTACAAGGAAGATAGGAAGTATTCTGTTTCCTCTGTTGCTGGGTAACGCTGAAAGCAAACAGAGAAGGAGTCTGATGATGTCTCTCTTTGTACAGAAGCCTCCCAGAGTTCAGCCTTGCTCTGCCACCTTTACTTTCCATTCCTCTTTTAAATCATAGAAGATAACTATCCCATGGGTTAGACAGTGTGGCAGCCTCAGGCTCTGTTTGATAAGTGATCCAGCCGTCTCTGATAACGCAGGGAGAGGAAGATGAAGTCCGCCATAACTCAGTCTCTATATAGGCCAGGTCAGACAGCCTCACAGGCAACAGGTTCACTGAGACAGGTTCATCAGGACCCACCTATGTGAGGCAGACTTACTGTATGTATAACACAGGTCATGTTAACTTTTCAATTAGAGTTTATCTACTGATAGTAATATGTAATGTTGCATGATTTAGCAACTTTCTATAAGGGATCCCTTTGTAAAATGTAATAGGCCTACTGCTTCTGTAGATGTACTGTATCCATACTGTATGGACTGTAGATATTAAAAAATATATATTTTGTATTTATATTTATATTTTAATATTTTACTTTATTTAACTAGGCAAGTCAGTTAATAAAAAAATATTATTTACAATGATGGCCTACCCCGGCCAAACCTGGACAACGCTGGGCCAATTGTGTGCCGCCCTATTGGACTCCCAATCACGGCCGGATGAGATACAACCTGGATATGCCTTATCTGTGTTTGTGTTCATGAGTTTCTCTCTACTGTCAAGTCATGAGGTCAGGGTTTGGCCGGCCGGGGCTGACTCGATCAGAAAGGAGACGTTTTACCACGGTGGAGACGAAGGGAACTCAACAAACAGACAAAAAATGGGTCCTCTGATCCTCAAGAGGTTCTACAGCTGCACCATCGAGAGCATCCTGACGGGTTGCATCACTGCCTAGTATGGCAACTGCTCGGCCTCTGACCACAAGGCACTACAGAGGGTAGTGCGTACGGCCCAGTACATCACTGGGGCCAAGCTTCCTGCCATCCAGGACCTCTATACCAGGCGGTGTCAATTGTTAAAGACTCCAGCCACCCTAGTCATAGACTATTCTCACTGCTACCGCACGGCAAGCGGTACCGGAGTGCCAAGTCTAGGTCCAAGAGGCTTCTAAACACCTTCTACCCTCAAGCCATAAGACTCCTGAACATCTAATCAAATGGCTACCCAGACTATTTGCATTGCCCCCCCTTTCACCCTGCTGCTACTTTCTGTTATTATCTACAGTATGCATAGTCACTTTAATAACTCTACCTACATGTACATATTACCTCGACTAACCGGTGCCCCCGCACATTGACTCTGTACCGGAACCCCCTGTATATAGCCTTGCTATTGTTATTTACTGCTGCTCTTTAATTATTTGTTACTTATATTTTTTTTTTTTGGGGGGGGATATTTTTCTTAAAACTGCATTGTTGGTTAAGGGCTTGTAAGTAAGTATTTCACTGTAATACTTTCACCTGTTGTATTCGGCGCATGTGACAAATACGATTGATTTGAAAATGTTGGCCAGCTGGTCATAGCTGAAATACCACAGCAATCAAACACATAGACAGAGACTCAATTAGAGTCGAGTGTGTCCAATTGGGCCCAATTTGCTATTGGCTACCCACAGCGGTGGTGAAAGTATCTGTCTGGGACAGCCAAGAGGCTATAACCAAGAACATAATGATACTCCCAAAAATCTTCCCTTTAATTTCATACTGCCTTCACAGGGACCAACTCAAATAACTCCACGTAATGGGCTCTGACTGACTCCAGCAAACTGCAGTGAATCAATGTTGAAAAATGTTGGGAAAATACATCTACGTAAACTCCACAAAGCCTTCCACAGCAGGCAGTATTTATAATTGACTGGACCATGCCTGTATTGACATGTAATCCCTGTAAAGCACAGTTAACTATGTCTTCCCTATTACAGCTTCCTCATGAAGCCTGCTCTGTATATACAGCGAAAGTGTGTGTATTTTGACATTTGTTCATTGACCTGGCCTTTTTCGAAAGTGTACTGTATTTACCCTCATAATGTCTATCCAGAAACGTGTTACAGTTAATAGTCCTGTTTAATGCTGTTACACTGTAAACTTTATAGCAGGCATGTAACCGCTGTGGCCCACTCAACCCTCCACCATTAGCCAGGACCAGAAAGTGTGAACCACAAGTCAACTTCCTCTACCAATCCAGCCATAGAAATACAAGGCCATAAAGCTGGGAGCCTGGCATCCAGCAGTACAAACCAAAGCCACTGGAAATGTGCTGAAACATCTCACTGGGCTCCTGTCCTCATCCAGGGTACTAGTGTAGGGGCGGTCAACCCAGCCTGATGTTTTACTGTATTAGAGTGTCTGTGTACCTGATGGAGGTGCCACAGTGAGGAGAGGGAGACAGAAGTGATAATAAATCTTGTGAATGGGCTATAGAAGAAGTAGGTACTTATTGTCCTGGATCTGTATCCTGGTCCAGTATAGAGGCTTCATGGGAGTGGCAGGTTCCAACGCAGGCTTCCTTGGGGCCTTCTCTGCTGCCTGGCCGAACCCAAACCCAAATCCTCCCCCAGGAGGAGGGGGTGGGCCACACCCAGGAGGAGGGGGAGGAGGAGGGCCAGCTCCAGGTAACCCAAGGGGAGGGGGAGGTGGGGGACCAAAACCTGGGAGGGGGGGTGGAGGCGGTGGCCCCATGTTGCCAGGTAACGGGGGAGGAGGAGGTGGAAGCAGTCCTATTTGGCCAGGGAGGGGAGGAGGGGGAGGAGGAGGAGGAAGAGGAGGAGGTGGACCAGGCAGTCCTCCATGCAGACTCAGGTTGATGGAGTCCAGGTTGAGTTTCTTAGGCACGTTCTGGCTGGGGCTGAGACCGGACCGGCTGGCCTCACCCTCGGGGGTCCTGAGGAAGGTCTCCCTGTCTGTCTGGATGCAGACGTTACGGAACGTTTTGGGGGGCAGGTCGTCCTCAGTGGACACACAGGTCTCGCGGAGCTTGCCCCTCTCAAGCCCCTGGTTAAAGGCCTGGTAACGGTCTGTATGCATCTTGTTGATGACTCCCTCCAGCCGGGACACTGACACAGCATGCTCCCCATGCACCTGGAAGATCTGGAGCTCAAAGTCCGTCTGTGTGGAGCAGGAGCACAAAGATAAGTCAGAAACATCCCACTCAGCCATATGAAACAGAATCACATAATGTTGGGCACCACAAAGACCCGTGGGTGACTCAATGACAGCATGTGAGGGAAAATGGCCATCATTACCTTTATTAAATTAAATTAAGTGATTTCTAACATCATGTCCACTCATTTTCATTCCAATCTTTCATCCCCAACAGAAAAGTACAATGACTGACAACATAATGAAGAGCTAATAAGCTGGATGTTTATTGGAAGTTTCAAACATCAACATAATCCAGCCAAACTTGAGGAAAAGTGAAAAGAAAACCATTTTGCAATGTATCCGACACATGTTTCTTGTTAGCATGGAGGTCAGCAAGGAAAATGAATTAGGCACGTTCCTATCCTTTCTCATGGTTTAACTACATGTTTATGAGTGTCAATACGATGGCTTGATGCAAGGGATTAGAGATAAATGGCAGGGTAACACACAGAGGAAGACCTCTACACGCAGAGGAAGTCATCTATAACTGCTGAATCAGCACTGCTTTAATAATAGTCCTTTTCAGACACACTTTCCAGAGACAATTTGCTCAAGTAAGGTTGTTGTTCAGAGAAATTGTTCCATAAATATGGTCAACAGTCTGCTCTATGATCCTCTTACTCATCTCAGGCTGCTCTTGGAACACAGAGGAAACATAACAAATAAATGTGACTACTCCTCTGAGACCTGTGAGAAACTATTTCAAATACTGCTTTCAATTGCATCACCTTGGCACTGGTGGCTCAGTTGAACAAACAATGCATTATGGTGCTTCAGCAACAGAGTGGAATCTGCTGAGTTCAGAGGGTGAACTCTAAACTAGATCTTACAAGAAATAATGGAGACATTTCCAGTTGGAAAGAGACAGGTCAGTAAATGAGATCTCTGGGTGCATCCATGTTGTAAATTGTGATCTTATGTCATATGAGGAACTGGCAGGAGCTTCACATCATGACATCACAGCTTCCTCTCTCAATGATGACCTCATATCAAATGTGACTGGGATGTCACATTTAAGACAGGATGAGTCCTACTGTATTTGAGGACTATCATTCAAACACATTTATATCATTGTTGTGCTGTCAATATAAAACATTGTGCCTGACAACAGTGTTGTGCCACAAAAGTGTGAGCCAATTCATGAGATGCTTTGGTTGAAATTACCATTTGAAGGAGTCAAAGGAGACGCCAGACCCACTTAAGGCCAATAATATATTTAGATAGAAATGCAAGGCTGTCCATTTTTAATGGTGGTGAAGAGAGGTGTGTAACCACACTTTGGGACATTGAGACATTCTCAGACATCAAGCCTGGAAAGTCCAGTCACTAAAGACAATAGTTGGCTTTGCTTCTGTGGTTGATTGGCGACATCTAGTGTCACTGAAGAAAACTGCAGTGTCCTGGGTTCATTAAGTATTAGTTACTTTGTTATTACATGCGGACAGTAGGACATGGTGAGGCGACTGCATTTGGTTGAAACAAACCCCAGCACTGAAATCAGTAAGAATGATATGTAGTGAACTGTTTAAAACAAAGAGGATAACTTACATGTAATTTCTCCAACTCCTCTTTGCATTCTCTCTTCAGCTGCAAGAGGGCAGCCTGGTGCTCTGGAAGGGAAAAAAGACATCCACTTACTATAGCTAGAACACATGACAATGTCATTAACATGTATACATAAATACAATTACACAGCATAAGACCATCACCAATGTCACATTAGTTTGAAGGATTATTCAATGTCCACAAGGGATTACATTTTCAATAGCAACCAACTTTACATGACATTCATGAGACCATTCTCTCTTTCACCAGACATTAATTAGTACAATAGTAAAACAGACACAAGATTAACATGTGATTGCAGGGATAACTAATATGGCAGTGAAACATAATCCTCTCTTCCTCCATGTTACGCTAGGCTGCTGCTGAGGGACGAAAGAGACATGCCAAGAGGTCTGAATACTCTCCAATAATATTGTCAGATGTTACTATTGTCTTACAACACAGATTTATGTCCTTCATTGTTCTTCAGGCGGTCCGTTGAAGACAAAGGCATGTCTCTTCCAGGAAGGACATTGAAAAGAAGTTGGTTTAGTTTCCTAAATTAGATATTTTAATGGCATGGATGTGACTGAGCTACCCGACAGTAGATATTTGAGCCACCCTACAGTAGATATTTGAGCCACTCTACAGTAGATATTTGAGCCACCCTACAGTAGATATTTGAGCCACAGTACAGTAGATATTTGAGCCACCCTACAGTAGATATTTGAGCCACCCTACAGTAGATATTTGAGCCACCCTACAGTAGATATTTGAGCCACCCTACAGTAGATATTATATATTTTATTATCTACTGTAGGGTGGCTCAGTTACATCTACAGTGCATTCGGAAAGTATTCAGACCCATTACTTTTCCCACAAGTTTGGAACCACCAAACTCTTCCTAGAGCTGCCCGCCCAGCTAAAAGGAGCAATCGTGGGAGAAGGGTCATGGTCAGGGAGGTGACCAAGAACCCAATTATCACTCTGACAGAGTTCCTCTGTGGAGATGGGAGAACCTTCCAGAAGGACAACCATCTCTGCAGCACTCCACCAATCGGGCCTTTATGGTAGAGCGGCCAGACGGAAGCCACTCCTCAGTAAAAGGAACATGACAGCCCGCTTGGAGTTTGCCAAAAGGTACCTAAAGGACTCTTGGACAAGATTATGGTCAGATGAAACCAAGATTGAACTCTTTGGCCTGAATGCCAAGAGTCACATCTGGAGGAAACCTGGCACCATCCCTACGGTGAATCATGGTGGTGGCAGCATCATGCTGTGGGGATCATTTTCAGTGGCAGGGACTGGGAGACTAGTCAAGATCGAGGCAAAGATGAACGGAGCAAAGTGCAGAGAGATCCTTGATGAAAACCTGCTCCAGAGCGCTTAGGCGAAGGTTCACCTTCCAATAGGACAACGACACTAAGCACACAGCCAAGACAGGAGTGGCTTCGGGACAAGTCTCTGAATGTCCTTGAGTGGAACAGCCAGAGCACGGATTTGAACCCAATTGAACATCTCTGGAGAGACCTGAAAATAGCTGTGCAGCGATGCTCCCTATCTAACCTGACAGAGCTTGAGAGGATCTGCAGAGAAGAATGGGAGAAACTCCCCAAATACAGGTGTACCAAGCTTGTAGCGTCATACCCAAGAAGACTCGAGGCTGTAATCACTGCCAATGGTGCTTCAACAAAGTACTGAGTAGAGGGTCTGAATACTTATGTAAATGTGATTTCAGTTTTTTGTTTTAATAGATTTGAAAATAGTTCTACAAACCTGTTTTTGCTTTGTCATTATGGGGTATTGTGTGGAGATTGATGAGGGGGAAAAACGATTTAATACATTTTAGAATAAGGCTGTATGTGGAAAAAGTCAAGGGGTCTGAATACTTTCCGACTGCACTGTATGCCATTAAAATAGCTTATTTAGGAAACTAAACCAATCTGTTTTCAATGTCCTTCCTGTTACTGTAAAGGATACTGCATTTTCAAAAACTGCTTTATTTACGTTGCCTCATCTCACAGTAAACTACAGTAATATCACGCATATATGGCCAGAGTATGTGAGAATAAGAATGTCTTCGACATTCGACAACCACATAAAAATATGTCAGCTAATTGTGCAGTTGTAACGGCTTTCATCCATAGGTGAAGGAGAGGACCAAAGTGCAGCGCGGCTAGTGTTAAACATGTTTAATGAAGAACAAGTGAAACACTACAAACAACAATACAAAATAACAAATGTGCAAAAACCGAGACAGACCTATCTGGTGCAGACAATCACAGAGACAGGAAACAAACACCCACAAAATCCCAACACAAAACAAGCCTCCTATATATGATTCTCAATCAGGGACAACGATTACCATCTGCCTCTGATTGAGAACCATATTAGACTGGACATAGAAACAGACAAACATAGAATTCCCACCCAGCTCACGTCCTGACCAACTAAGCACATACAAAACAACAGAAAACAGGTCAGGAACGTGACAGAACCCCCCCCTCAAGGTGCGAACTCCGGGCGCACCCCTAAAACTCAAGGGGAGGGTCTGGGTGGGCATCTGTCCGCGGTGGCGGCTCCGGCGCAGGACGAGGACACCACTGTCTTTGTCCCCCTCCTTAGCGTCCTTTGAGTGGCGACCCTCGCCCACGACCTTGGCCTAAGAATCCTCCCCAAGGCCCCCACATGATTTAGGAGGTAGCTCAGGACAGAGAGGTAGCTCAGGACAGAGAGGTAGCTCAGGACAGAGAGGTAGCTCAGGACAGAGAGGTAGCTCAGGACAGAGAGGTAGCTCAGGACAGAGAGGTAGCTCAGGACAGAGAGGTAGCTCAGGACAGAGATGCAGCTCCGGACAGAGATGCAGCTCCGGACAGAGATGCAGCTCCGGACAGAGATGCAGCTCCGGACTGGGTGGCAGCTCCGGACTGGGTGGCAGCTCATGACTGGGTGGCAGCTCATGACTGGGTGGCAGCTCATGACTGGGTGGCAGCTCATGACTGGGTGGCAGCTCATGACTGGGTGGCAGCTCATGACTGGGTGGCAGCTCATGACTGGGTGGCAGCTCATGACTGGGTGGCAGCTCATGACTGGGTGGCAGCTCATGACTGGGTGGCAGCTCATGACTGGGTGGCAGCTCATGACTGGGTGGCAGCTCATGACTGGAGGGCAGCTCATGACTGGAGGGCAGCTCATGACTGGAGGGCAGCTCATGACTGGAGGGCAGCTCATGACTGGAGGGCAGCTCATGACTGGAGGGCAGCTCATGACTGGAGGGCAGCTCATGACTGGAGGGCAGCTCATGACTGGAGGGCAGCTCATGACTGGAGGGCAGCTCATGACTGGAGGGCAGCTCATGACTGGAGGGCAGCTCATGACTGTAGGGCAGCTCATGACTGGCTGACGGCTCTGGACGCTCATGGCTGACTGACGACTCCGGCAGATCCTGTCTGGTTGGCGGCTCTGGCAGATCCTGTCTGGTTGGCGGCTCTGGCAGATCCTGTCTGGTTGGCGGCCCTGGCAGATCCTGACTGACGAATGGCTCTAGCGGCTCCTGACTGACGAACGGCTCTGACGGCTCGGGACAGACGGGCGGCTCTGACGGCTCGGAACAGACGGATGGCTCAGACGGCGCTGGGGAGACGGATGGCTCAGACGGCGCTGGGGAGACGGATGGCTCAGACGGCGCTGGGGAGACGGATGGCTCAGACGGCGCTGGGGAGACGGATGGCTCAGACGGCGCTGGGGAGACGGATGGCTCAGACGGCGCTGGGGAGACGGATGGCTCAGACGGCGCTGGGGAGACGGATGGCTCAGACGGCGCTGGGGAGACGGATGGCTCAGATGGCGCTGGGGAGACGGATGGCTCAGATGGCGCTGGAGAGACGGATGGCTCCGATGGCGCTGGGCAGACGGCCAGCTCTGACGGCGTTGAGCAGACGGACAGTTCAGACGGCGTTGGGCAGACGGGCAGTTCAGACGGCGTTGGGCAGACGGGCAGTTCAGGCGCCGCTGGGCAGACGGGCAGTTCAGGCACCGCTGGGCAGACGGCAGACTCTGGCCGGCTGAGACGCACTATAGGCCTGATGCGTGGTGCCGGAACTGGAGGTACCGGGCTGAGGGCACGCACCTCAGGGCGAGTGCGGGGAGGAGGAACAGGGCTCTGGAGATGCACTGGAAGCCTGGTGCGTGGTGTAGGCACTGGTGGTACTGAGCTGGGGCGGGAAGGTGGCGCCGGATATACCGGACCGTGAAGGAGGACACGCGCTCTTGAGCACCGAGCCTCTCCAACCTTACCAGGTTGAATGGTCCCTGTAGCCCTGCCAGTGCGGCGAGGTGGAATAGCCCGCACTGGGCTATGCAGGCGAACCGGGGACACCACCTGTAAGGCTGGTGCCATGTACGCCGGCCCGAGGAGACGTACTGGAGGCCAGATATGTTGGGCCGGCTTCATGGCACCCGGCTCGATGCCCAACCTAGCCCTACCAGTGCGGCAAGGTGGAATAGCCCGCACTGGGCTAAGCACGCGTACTGGGGACACCGTGCGCTCCACCGCATAACACGGTGTCTGACCAGTACGACGCCCTCTCACTCCACGGTAAGCCCGGGGAGTTGGCTCAGGTATCCAACCCGGCTTCGCCACACTCCCCTTTAGCCTCCCCCCCCCCCAAGAAATTTTTGGGTGAGCCTCTCGGGCTACCAGCCTCTCTTACGTGCTGCCTCCTCAATCCACCGCTCCTGGGCTGTGGCTGCCTCCTTCTCCTCCCGAGAGCGGCGATTCTCTCCAACCTTAGCCCAGGGTCCTTCTCCGTTGAATATTTGCTCCCAAGACCATTCCTCCTGGTACCGCTGCTTCTGTTGCTGCTGCCCATTTCCACGCTGCTTGGTCCGGGTTTGGTGGGTGTTTCTGTAACGGCTTTCATCCATAGGTGAAGGAGAGGACCAAAGTGCAGCGCAGCTAGTGTTAAACATGTTTAATGAAGAACAAGTGAAACACTACAAACAACAATACAAAATAACAAATGTGCAAAAACCGAGACAGACCTATCTGGTGCAGACAATCACAGAGACAGGAAACAAACACCCACAAAATCCCAACACAAAACAAGCCTCCTATATATGATTCTCAATCAGGGACAACGATTACCATCTGCCTCTGATTGAGAACCATATTAGGCTGGACATAGAAACAGACAAACTAGACACACAACATAGAATTCCCACCCAGCTCACGCCCTGACCAACTAAACACATACAAAACAACAGAAAACAGGTCAGGAACGTGACAGCAGTGAACCATATAAATAGCTTCTGGAAGTCTGAACGAGTTAGATACCTCAGCAGTAAAGCTATTAGAGCTAAACAATCTGCTGTAAAGGGGATATTACAGTATAATGTCTGGTGGTTAAAGTATTCAAGCAATTTGTGAGAACAAACCAATAATTATGCTGTTTCAAGGCTAGTATTCTGAGTATTCAGAGTAAAAGCACAAGAGTTAATGGTAGGCTTACGGCTCATGATAAATGGTGTGGGTGCTATGTGGAACAGTATGGGTGTGTGTCTACAGGAAATGGATGTGCACACACACATAAACATGCTCTTTGTTGTTTTTATCTAGCTACCTATCAGCTTGGACCTTTGCTCAGCCTTCCAAACTCCATGAGCAGTGAGATGGCCTGATATACCTGCCAAATAATGTCTCTGCTACAGTACAGCAGGTTCTAGGCTGCACAATGTCTCTGAATCTAAGACATTAAGAGAAATGAGCATCTCCCTGTAATGTAGTTGGATCAGCCTATTTAGAGTCATGTGCGCCTTTACCCTATTTGTGTGAGTATTCTTCTTCAGCGAGAGAGAGAGAGAGAGAGAGAGAGAGAGAGAGAGAGAGAGAGAGAGAGAGAGAGAGAGAGAGAGAGAGAGAGAGAGAGAGAGAGAGAGAGAGAGAGAGAGAGAGAGAGAGAGAGAGAGAGAGAGAGAGAGAGAGAGAGAGAAAGAGAGAAAGACAGAGAGAGACAGAGAGAGAGAGAGAGAGAGAGAGCGAGAGAGAGTGAGAGAGAAAGAGAGAGAGAGAGAGAGAGAGAAAGAGAGAGAGAAACAGAGAAAGCATAGCCAGGCTGAGAGAGTGGCAGGCTGCCCAGCCCCAGCTTATCTCCAAACTACCTCCCAAAGCTCCACTATACCCTGTGATGCTAGCAGACATCTCAACATACAGCAGCATTACCGTGGAGGAAAGGTTACAGTGCGTTCCTGCTTTAAAAGGATTTAAAGGGTTTTCTTACACCCTGTCACTGGGCCCAACTGGCTGTACAGACACCAGCAGGGCTGCACTACTTGTTTGTATCACCTCTCAATTAGATTAACCAGTCAGGTTAAGTAAGGAGAGTGCCTGCCATGGATAAAACAGGGTGGAGGCACTCATGATCAGTAGATTATCATATCTTGTGAGACTTAGTTAAGGCAGATAACAGCATACAGGTGTTTCTCAACAAGAGATTGTATAATATTGCAGAAGAGGTGTAGAGTAAGTGGAAAGCTCCAGGATGGCACAGGTCCTTACCTGCCTCGGTGTACCTCAGCCCCACCTTCTCCTCCTCATCCTTGGGCTTGGGCGGGGGCCAGATGGCTTGGAGCCGCCCAGGGGTCCGGTCCTCACTGTCTGCAGGGGAGGTGACCTCAGACTGGGAGGAAAGACAGCAGATGATACCTCAGTTAACACAGCACATACATAGAAACTGTACACACTCTCCAAGGCTTACAGTACAGTCGGTGCCCAATCTGACTGAGAAGTCAACACGTGATAAGACATGAGACCATCTCAAATCAAGACTATCCCCAAAGCTAATACCCTATGAGATAATATCACTTTAAAGTTACAAACATATTGGTTTTGTCCTGTCTGCATTGCATATGCCCAAGAAAACACAACATCGCTTTACATTCATAAATGTCAAAACCTTGGTGATCTGAGTTTTTTTTTTTTATGAATAGCGATCTTTAAAATACAACATACATACGGAATACTGCTTTGAGTTAGACACAAACAGTACATACGTTAGACTCTGCTGGACCTTTTTGCTCACTGCTGCTAGGAGACTTGGAGGTTCTCTCACAGATGGATTTCAGCAGCTCCTTTTCACTTCTGTTATTTTCCTTGACAGCATCTAAATCCACAGGCTCTTCTGTATCCTTTTTAGCAGGTTTGGAGCTCTTGAAGGTGTCAAGTGTTGTGTCTGAAGCTTTCCTGCTGTCTGCTGGTGGGGTGATGGGGATGTGCTCTGGACCCTTGTCTGTCACCCCCTCCTCCCTCCTCTCTGGGTCCCTGTCTGGGTCTAGCTTGCCCTCGGCCTTGGTACCGTCTAGGTTGAGTAGCTGGCTGATCTGCCCTAAGAGATTACTCTTGGTCTCAGACACAGTTTTGGGCTCGGGACATTTCTTGGACGTGCTGCTACTGGAGGTGATCTGCTCAGGGAGGTTCTTGATTTTGTTGATGCTCTTCTTCAGGCTCAGCAGGGCCAGATCAGTGTCTCTCTGTTTGATCTCAGACACTGTCTCCCTCTCCTCCCCCACGGCCCCCTTCTTCAGAACCCGCAGCCTGCTGAACAGGGCAGGAATTTCGAAGGAGGGTGCCTGGCAGGAGGCTGTGCCCCTGGCGGGAGACAATGTGGTGGAGGGCGGATCTGTATCGGGCCTCCTAGTGGCAGGCATGTCGCCTTGGCCCCTGGGCGAGACAGAGACAGGAATGGCACTTGGCTGGCTGTCAACTGGGGACTTTCCAGGGACATGCGTGTCAGGCTGCTCCTCCAGGCTGGGGGAAGATGGCTCTGCTGCTTCAGGTGGCCTGGAATCAGAGAGGGCAGAAGGGGAGTCGAGGCAGGGAGCATGCTCTCTATGCTCCTCAGTTCCAGTGTTTCCCGACAATATCTCCTTCCTCTGTCCAGTATCTTGGTCCGCTGGCTGTCCTGACGCCAAGGCAGTGTTGTCTGCTGCTGCCTCCGATGTCTGGGGTTCAGAGGTCAAAGACAGGTTAAGAGGTGAAGCCACTGCAGGGTTTCCAGCACACACGTCAGTAAGGCCCAATAACTCCTGGTTGATGCTGAAGCCTTTGGCTACTTTGTGGTGATGATGGCTGGACCCCTCTGCACCCATGGCTGCTGCATCCACACCCACCTCCACAGGCCTGGGATCAGTGGATAGGTATGTGCTGCAGCCGTCTCCAGGCACTTGTGGTTTGGAGACGGAGGAGAAGAGACCAAGATCTGTCCCACTGTCAGATCTGCCCATAATCCTTCCAGAGTACAGAACAGAGGTGTCTTTGAGGGATCTTTCCACAAGACTTTCTGGCTTGAACACAGGCAGCTCTAAGTCTGTATCAATGGCACCTCTCACTGGGCCAGCGGGTGGCAGCTGACCAATGTTATTATCGTTCACTGTCCACTGGTCATCGTCAGGTGGGAGGGACATTCCAGGGGAGGCATGCTTGTCTGATTGGCTGAGGCTGCTGATCCCCTCCTCATCTTCCATCTCTGTGTCGCTGCAGATCTCCACCCTAGTGACCTGGACCAGATCTGGGTCGGCCACGGACACAGACAGTTGGCCTGGGTTAGGAGGAGAGGTCACAGAGCTACTCTTCCTACTGGACTCATTCTCCCATGATTCCATCCTGTCCTCCGTATCAAGGAAGGTGGCCTCTCCATTATGAAGAACCTCACGCCTACCCCTCACATCTCCCCCCACTCGAAGTCTGTCGTCACTGATAACATCCAGAGCACTTGGATAATGAACCCCTGTGAGATAGTTATCTTCATCAGACAGGGTCCTGAAAGCCGTCAGCACCGCAGTCTCTCCCGCCAGCCTCTGAGGCTCAGGCTTGTCCCCACGTGTAAACATAGTGGAGATCTTATTGCGGAACGAACTGGATTGCTGCTTCCCCTGACCGTTAGAGCTATTACTTACACTGTCAATTTTCACAGAACCTTTAACTGTCATGTAGCATGTACTTATGCCAGTGAACTCCTAGCCAGCAGGTAGAGGCTACCCGAGCACAGTGTGTCCATTCAGGGTGTCACAAAAGGCTCATCTCTACACTGAGAGGAACCTCGACCTGCCAATTTGTGTTCCACTTCAACTGGTTCCAGTGAACAAAAGGCCTTTGTGAGGACAAATCCCCTAGCTCCTCTTAACCTCTCCAGGAGGGCTCCAGGTATAACCCCTGCTCTCCTGTAATCCTGTATGGCAACAAAAGACCCTGCTGTGTTGCATATAGATCACTATCTCCAATCACAAACAGCCTCGACTCCTCTGTACGTTAAATGTCATTTCCAGTGATGTAAAGCCGAGTGAAATTCCAATTACTTTCCCGGTCAAGTCAAACTGTTCAGAGGCAGGAAGCATGTCCTGGAATAATCTCCCTGGGAATCCAGGAGGAACTCATTTTCAGTTTCTCAGGAAAACATTACAACCAGTTTTAAAAGTTATTTCAGGGTGGTCTGGAAGGTTCCATTTCCCCTCTATGTGTAGGTAGAGAGACCTGCTTCAGAGCAACTGTCTGAGTTGCCCTCCTGGCGTGGTTCTTTCCCCTCTTTCCCTGTGTCTGTATGTGTACAGGAGAGCTCTGTGTTCCTGGGAAAAGCCTCCAGGTTGGAAAGAAATGTGCCTCACTGGTCTACCCGGTCTGGCCCCGCCTCCCCCCTCCCTCCCCTGCCCTGCCTGGGAGGGATCTGTGGCGGCAAGCAGAACAGGTGTCCGATTAGTCCATCTTACTTCCGTAAAATGTCAGCCACAGGTAGCTGGAGCTCTCTGTTGCTTAGCACTATCCTTTCTTAATGCATTGTAAACAGAGTGGGGCTGCTAGCTAGTTAGCTAGCTAATCTCCTGGTTGGTTAGGTGGACGGTGGAGGAGGTCCAGCCCAGTGTTACAGATGACAGTGCTCTCTATACTATTAAGGCACAGAGCTTAAGCTGTGGTGATTTATTCAGTCTGGAACTGCTGCTGCTGCTGCCCAGCCCTGACCAGCACTCCAGCACTGCAATCTTGTGTCGTCAGTAGCTCCGCTAACGCCAAGGGGCTAACACTGCTACAGTTTGCTGAGAGGAAAATAGGTTATGATTCCCTCATCTCAGTGTGAATGTCATTAGAAAAGATTAAGGATGTCTTCACATTAAATCATAAACTGAACACATACATATACACACATTCGTTTTCTAGTACAGTGAGTTTATAGTAAGTTTACACAGACAAGTAACATTGTACTCTGTCTGTAGTCTACAAAACCTGCTGCTTCAAATACGATGGGTTCAAAAATCTTTCAAGTACCATGCCCCCTTTATATGAACACAATGTGCACTTGACAGATTTTAGCACAAAACAGAGCACATAGGCCTGAAAAGTACTTAGTGAAATTAGGGCTACTTGTTCATTGAGCTTTCAGACGGAACTCAAAGCCCTAGTAAGGCCATATTTGGCCTAAGCAGCCAAAGTTCACTCCTCAATGCATTCCTCCAGACACAGGAAGATTAAGAATGACTAATGGTTGTCAAGGTGATTTAGAGCCCCATACCAAACCAGACATGAGGTTTGAGTTCAAAGACAAAATGTTTGACATTAATAATACATATCTGTAATCATTAATAATCTATTAGATATTAAATAATCACATGTATAATGTATTAGAAAATACTATTGTATTTAAACATAATGTCTCTAACTGGGATTAAAATAAATCCACAGATTGTCAGTCTGAGGCTCTCTGTCAATCCTGGAGCGAGGCGCCCTGAGCCCTGGCCCATTATGTAATAGCATTGGCTTTTAATTTACTCAGTGTAAATATATCAGCTAACCGCATAGCCAGGTCTCAGCTGGACTTACGCTGTTCTGTGGGCTGAGAGGAGCTGAGTCACAATGACAGACAGCTAGAGGAGGGCCCTTTTACAAATCCCACACTGATCACAACTACTCGTGACTTGAAAAACAAGTCACCCCAATGGAGTCCATGACTACAATGACAGCTTAGGCCACACCACAGATTGTCGGTATCTTTATGCTGAGACAGTCTACCACTAGAGGAAAAACACAACAGGGATTACTTTTGTTATGATATGATGGCTGCAACAGAGATCGAGGAGTGGCTGTTGATAACACTATGCTATGCTACTCTGTCTGACAACCACACAAAACAATCTACTGTTGCTTAACTTAGTCAAACAGCATGATGGAATCTTGACAGACAGGCACAGTAATTGTTTAGTTGTTACAATTTATATGACCTTCTCTTGACACTTTACCCAAAATAATAGATGTGCTGGCAGGTGAGAGGTGGTGGTAAATCAATCTAGTTTAATTTGATGACTAGATACTGGGTCACCATGTTAACAGTAGATGTACCAACCTAGGTAAAACATTGAAACGTGACAATACTACCCTGCCTGTGACAAACAGCTGGTGTTTGGGTAGATTAAATATGTAGACTTTGTTTGTGGGATCTCTCGCTCAGATGTAGAGATGTTTGGCAAGCTCTGAAGAATCCATTTGTTTGATTTCAGTACAGAGTGAAAACACCTTGAGACACACTGAACCAACAGTAGGTTTTATATGTCTGTTAGCGTGTTTGGCAGACCCACACAAGTCAGGTGCCCTGGCCTGTTGCAAACACATAGTTGAGCTTCTTAGCTCTACTCACTAAGAGAAAGGGAGCTAAATACTGTGCGTGACACAATCAATCCACTCTAATATGGTTTACAGTGACTTGACAACTGGGCACTACACCCTTAGATAGCATGTGCTATGTAGGGCTGCCCCCATAGGATAACTCATTAATGAACCCTTTTTGTTCCAGGTAGAACCCTTTTGTGTACAGGTAGAACTATTTTGGCTTCCATGTAGAACGCTTACCACAGAGGGTTCTACAGTCGTGGCCAAAAGTTTTGAGAATGACACAAATATTAATTTCCACAAAGTTCGCTGCTTCAGTATCTTTAGATATTTTTGTCAGATGTTACTATGGAATACTTAAGTATAATTACAAGCATTTCATAAGTGTCAAAGGCTATTATTGACAATTACATGAAGTTGATGCAAAGAGTCAATATTTGCAGTGTTGACCCTTCTTTTTCAAGACCTCTGCAATCCGCCCTGGCATGCTGTCAATTAACTTCTGAGCCACATCCTGACTGATGGCAGCCCATTCTTGCATAATCAATGCTTGGAGTTTGTCAGAATTTGTGGGTTTTTGTTTGTCCACCCGCCTCTTGAGGTTGACCACAAGTTCTCAATGGGATTAAGGTCTGGGGAGTTTCCTGGCCATGGACCCAAAATATCGATGTTTTGTTCCCCGAGCCACTTAGTTATCACTTTTGCCTTATGGCAAGGTGCTCCATCATGCTGGGAAAGGCATTGTTCGTCACCAAACTGTTCCTGGATGGTTGGGAGAAGTTGCTCTCGGAGGATGTGTTGGTACCATTCTTTATTCATGGCTGTGTTCTTAGGCAAAATTGTGAGTGAGCCCACTCCCTTGGCTGAGAAGCAACCCCACACATGAATGATGCTTTACTGTTGGCATGACACAGGACTGATGGTAGCGCTCACCTTGTCTTCTCCGGACAAGCTTTTTTCCTGGATGCCCCAAACAATTGGAAAGGGGATTCATCAGAGAAAATGACTTTACCCCAGTCCTCAGCAGTCCAATCCCTGTACCTTTTGCAGAATATCAGTCTGTCCCTGATGTTTTTCCTGGAGAGAAGTGGCTTCTTTGCTGCCCTTCTTGACACCAGGCCATCCTCCAAAAGTCTTTGCCTCACTGTGCGTGCAGATGCACTCACATCTGCCTGCTGCCATTCCCGAGCAAGCTCTGTACTGGTGGTGCCCCGATCTCGCAGCTGAATCGACTTTAGGAGACGGTCCTGGCGCTTGCTGGACTTTTTTGGGCGCCCTGAAGCCTTCTTCACAACAACTGAACCGCTCTCCTTGAAGTTCTTGATGATCCGATAACTGGTTGATTTAGGTGCAATCTTACTGGCAGAAATATCCTTGCCTGTGAAGCCCTTTTTGTGCAAAGCAATGATGACGGCACGTGTTTCCTTGCAGGTAACTCTGTTTGACAGAGGAAGAACAATGATTCCAAGCACCACCCTCCTTTTGAAGCTTCCAGTCTGTTATTCGAACTCAATCAGCATGACAGAGTGATCTCCAGCCTTGTCCTGGTCAACACTCACACCTGTGTTAATGGGAGAATCACTGACATGATGTCAGCTGGTCCTTTTGTGGCTGGGCTGAAATGCAGTGGAAATGTTTTTTGGGGGGTTCAGTCCATTTTCATGGCAAAGAGGGACTTTGCAATTAATTGCAATTCATCTGATCATTCTTCATAACATTCTGGAGTATATGCAAATTGCCATCATACTAACTGAGGCAGCAGACTTTGTGAAAATTCATATTTGTGTCATTCTAAAAAAAATTGGCCACGACTGTACATGGAACCAAAAAGGGTTTTACCTGGAACCAAATAGGGTTCTTTAAAGGGTTCTCTTATGGGGACAGCTGAAGAACCATTTTGGAACCCTTTTTTCGAAGAGTGTAGAAATGGTGGCATGTGAAGGTGTTAGCAGAGTGGCTACAGTAGGTACTGGGCTCTGGAAACTGCCACGGTACACGGTACACGGTACACAGCACCACATCCCAGATCTCGTAATGTTAATGCAACTGGAGGAATTCAGGTGGTTAAGCAAATCAAATCAAATCAAAGTTTATTTGTCACGTGTGCCGAATACAACAGGTAGACCTTACAGTGAAATGCTTACTTACCAATAGTGCAAAAAAGGTGTTAGGTGAACAATAGGTAAGTAAAGAAATAAAACAACAGTAAAAAGACAGGCTATATACAGTAGCGAGGCTATAAAAGTAGCAAGGCTACATACAGACACCGGTTAGTCAGGCTGTTTGAGGTAGTATGTACATGTAGATATGGTTAAAGTGACTATGCATATATGATGAACAGAGAGTAGCAGTAGCGTAAAAGAGGGGTCGGCGGGTGGTGGGTGGCGGGACACAATGCAGATAGCCCGGTTAGCCAGGCTTGGGGGTAAAAACTGTTGAGAAGCCTTTTTTTCCTAGACTTGGTACTCCGGTACCGTTTGCCATGCGATAGCAGAGAGAACAGTTTATAACTGGGGTGGCTGGGGTCTTTGACAATTCTTTGGGCCTTCCTCTGACACCACTTGGTGTAGAGGTCCTGGATGGCAGGCAGCTTAGCCCCAGTGATGTACTGGGCCGTACGCACTACCCTCTGTAGTGCCTTGCGGTCAGAGGCCGAGCAATTGCCGTACCAGGCAGTGATGCAACCAGTCAGGATGCTCTCGATGTTGCAGCTGAAGAACCTTTTGAGGATCTCAGGACCCATGCCAAATCTTTTTAGTTTCCTGAGGGGGAATAGGCTTTGTCGTGCCCTCTTCACGACTGTCTTGGTGTGTTTGGACCATTCTAGTTTGTTGTTGATGTGGACACCAAGGAACTTGAAGCTCTCAACCTGCTCCACTACAGCCCCATCGATGAGAATGGGGGCGTGCTCGGTCCTCCTTTTCCTGTAGTCCACAATCATCTCCTTAGTCTTGGCTACGTTGAGGGATAGGTTGTTATTCTGGCACCACACGGCCAGGTCTCTGACCTCCTCCCTATAGGCTGTCTCGTCGTTGTCTGTGATCAGGCCTACCACTGTTGTGTCGTCTGCAAATGTAATGATGGTGTTGGAGTCGTGCCTGGCCATGCAGTCGTGGGTTAACAGGGAGTACAGGAGGGGACTGAGCACGCACCCCTGTGGAGCTCCAGTGTTGAGGATCAGCGTGGCAGATGTGTTGCTACCTACCCTCACCACCTGGGGGCGGCCCGTCAGGAAGTCCAGGATCCAGTTGCAGAGGGAGGTGTTTAGTCCAAAGATCCTAAGCTTAGTGATGAGCTTTGAGGGTACTATGGTGTTGAACGCTGAGCTGTAGTCAATGAATAGCATTCTCACATAAGTGTTCCTTTTGTCCAGGTGGGAAATGGCAGTGTGGCGTGCAATAGAGATTGCATCATCTGTGGATCTGTTTGGGCGGTATGCAAATTGGAGTGGGTCTAGGGTTTCTGGGATAATGGTGTTGATGTGAGCCATTACCAACCTTTCAAAGCACTTCATGGCTACGGACGTGAGTGCTACGGGTCTGTAGTCATTTAGGCAAGTTGCCTTTGTGTTCTTGGGCACAGGGACTATGGTGGTCTGCTTGAAACATGTTGCTATTACAGACTCAATCAGAGACATGTTGAAAATGTCAGTGAAGACACCTGCCAGTTGGTCAGCACATGCCTGGAGCACACGTCCTGGTAATCCGTCTGGCCCCGCAGCCTTGTGTATGTTGACCTGTTTAAAGGTCTTACTCACGTCGGCTATGGAGAGCGTGATCACACAGTCGTCCGGAACAGCTGATGCTCTCATGCATGCCTCAGTGTTGCTTGCCTCGAAGCGAGCATAGAAGTGATTTAGCTCGTCTGGTAGGCTCATGTCACTGGGCAGCTCGCGGCTGTGCTTCTCTTTGAAGTCTGTAATAGTCTGCAAGCCCTGTCACATAAGACGAGCATCGGAGCTGGTGTAGTACGATTCAATCTTAGCCCTGTATTGACGCTTTGCCTGTTTGATGGTTCGTTGTAGGGCATAGCAGGATTTCTTGTAAGCTTCCGGGTTAGAGTCCCGCACCTTGAAAGTGGCAGCTCTACCCTATAGCTCAGTGCAAATGCTGCCTGTAATCCATGGCTTCTGGTTGGGGTATGTACGTACAGTCACTGTGGGGACGATGTCCTTGATGCACTTATTGATAAAGCCAGTGACTGATGTGGTGTACTCCTCAATGCCATCGGAAGAATCCCGGAACATGTTCCAGTCTGTGATAGCAAAACAGTCCTATAGTTTAGCATCTGCTTCATCTGACCACTTTTTTATAGACCGAGTCACTGGTGCTTCCTGCTTTAATTTTTGCTTGTAAGCAGGAATCAGGAGGATAGAGTTGTGGTCGGATTTACCAAATGGAGAGCGAGGGAGCGTCTTTGTGTGTGGAGTACAGGTGATCTAGAATTGTTTTCCCTCTGATTGCACATTTAACATGTTGATAGAGATTTGGTAGAACTGATTTAAGTTTCCCTGCATTAAAGTCCGGCCACTAGGAGCGCCACCTCTGGGTGAGTGGTTTCCTGTTTGCTTATTTCCTTATACAGCTGACTGAGTGCGGTCATAGTGCCAACATCTGTCTGTGGTGGTAAATAAACAGCCACAAAAAGTATAGCTGAAAACTCTCTAGGCAAGTAGTGTGGCCTGCAATTTATCACAATATACTCTACTTCAGGCGAGCAAATCTAGAGACTTCCTTAGATTTCGTGCACCAGCTGTTGTTTACAAATATGCACAGACCTCCCCCCTCGTCTTACCGAAGTGTGCTGTTCTATCTTGCCGGTGCAGCGTGTATCCCGCTAGCTGAATATCCATGTCGTCATTCAGCCACGATTCCGTGAAACATAGGATATTACAGTTTTTGATATCCCGTTGGTAGGATATTCGTGATCGTACCTCGTCTAATTTATTGTCCAATCATTGCACGTTGGCGAGTAGTATTGACGGTAACGGCAGCTTTCCCAGTCGCCTTCTCCGGGTCCTGACCAGGCATCCGGCTCTTTGTCCTCTGATCCTGCGTCGCTTCCTCTTGCGAATAAAGGGGATGTCGGTCCTGTGGGGTGTTTGGAGAATGTCTTGTGCGTCGTCTTTGTTGTAGAAACAACCTTTGTCTAATCCGAGGTGAGTGATCGCTGTCCTAATATCCAGAAGCTATTTTTTTGCCGTAAGGTACGGTGGCAGATACATTATGTACAAAATAAGTTACAAATAACGCAAAAAAACCACATAATAGCACAATTGGTTGGGCGCCCGTAAAACTGCTGCCATTTCTTCCGGCGCCATTTCTTCAGTAGAGTGGAGTACACGCTGGCTTGGAGCCATGAGGGAACAGCAATGTCATGCTACACTGCTCTGAGAGTGGATACGTAATGATAACTACTGCTAATGTGTAGTAGCATTCATAGAGTATCAAATAGGGCCCAGATTTGTTCCTGACCATGTGACCTGACCAAAACTGTTCCTGACCATGTGACCTGACCAGGGAATACTCTAGGCCCTATTTGCAATTTGGCCAGTTTTTTCCTGGTCAGGTCACATGACTCATGACATAAGTATGATGTATTGCTGCTCTTACCGTGCACTCCAGTCCAGGGTAGTAGGGGGTATCTCCAATGATGTCATCTTCTGGGGGCGTGATCCTGAGGATGTCCAGGTGGTCAGGACGGGAGGCGGGGTTCAGGGAGTTCTGGGTCTGGGAAATAGCATCATCACTGTCCAGCATCCAGATGTCAGCCTCCTCTACACACAAAAACACACACAGGCACACACACACACACACAATAATGAATTGTTATGAATTGTAACGTGTAATAACAGGTGTATTAAGATAGACTGAAACACACCATCCGTTAGGGGGGATTTTACCAAGCAACAGAGCCATTATGTATCCTGAATGGATCAGTGGGTGGAGGAGGTAAAGCAGGCATCGACACCTTCTAAAAGACACAGAGAAAAGCCACTCTGCTGCAGGGTACAGATGCCTATGTATATACTGTCCTTAGCTAGCCTCGCTTCAGCTTGAGGATCACCAAACATGCACTGATCTGATAAACAAATACCACTATATCCAATATGGATTTATGCGTATGAGTTCCATAGGGAGGATGGATTTAGTTTGTCCACTTCCGTATGAGCTTTGTGATTCAGAGCTCAGAGACAACCTCATCCATAGCCCATCCCCCCTCCAGCCTATGAGCACAAATAATGTCAAGGGTAGGCTAGTTTAGTGCACTCCCCCCCCAAAAATAAACATAACACAACAGTACATCTCGCTAAAAATACTCTCACATCCACATGGATGCGCACATGTGGTACTCTCAGACACAATGAAAATATGCCTGCACTCTTCCCCTTGGGAGAAGCACTCATGCAAGATAAATAAAGAGTGGTAGAGGAGAAAGAGAAGCAGCAAAGCAGCTCACACTGAACTTGATGCTCAGCGACCTCCATTTAGGGTTTTCTCATGCTGTAATACACCTCCCAGGAGGGTCACACTGCTATCACATCAACCTGTTTGGATAAATAATGAGATTGAACTGAGAGGCATCTTACCTCCTGTTGCATTAGATGCTCAAATATCACATCTCAGTGTAGTGCCATCACACCCTTGAGCTACTGTAGCCACACTATAACCTCCTAAACTGCAGCAGTAACCCAGTAAAATACCTCAAATACTGTCTATCCTACAGTGTCCTCAACCCCAGTTTAGGTCGGAGACAAATGGTTTCAATGCAGAGTTGTAAGAACACACACAGACATGCATCTGTTGATTTGCATTCAGGCTCAGTATTTAACGAATAAGTCATTATTAGACAGACAGCACTGCGGCTCTACACGGCAGAGACTGAAAGGAAAAGTCTTTGGCAGGGAGCAATTGATTTGATAAATCACTTTGCATTAAGATAATGCACCAGCACACTGCAGTGCTCAACACCAGCCGGGTATTTCTGGGGCTGTTTGGGATGAGTCCAAATGCACAGTCAAGCCCACTCCAGGCCCAGCTGCAGCAAATGCTGTATTCTCCCCTGCACCAGCTGTATTCCAGTATAATTATCAACTACAGCAAATCTACTCTAATTTCAGCTGTATTTGGCATCTTGATAGCAGGGTAGTGGTGAGCATAATGAGAGTGTTACTATGACAACTCAAAGTAGACAAGACCAAGACGTGGATGTCGATTAAGCCAGCTCCCCGCACCTCTCTGATTCAGAGGGTTGGGTTAAATGCGGAAGACACATTTCAGTTGAAGGCATTCAGTTGTACAACTGACTAGGTATCCCCCTTTCCCCTTAAGAATCCTGATATTGTCAACCCAACACTACAGTTGATTACTGTGTATTCTCAATGCTCAAGAAACATGGAAACAATTTGCACAGAGTACAGATCAACAGCACTTGCATCTTTGCATCTCTCAAATATGAAACATTTACTGAGCGTTGAGACTAGTTTGTCCACATATACTCTAGCTGTGACGACACAGGCAGCATGTTCTGAGCTGAGGACACATGCAGCAGTGTTAAAATGCATTTATAGGGCCGCGCTGCCACCATCTGGACAGGAATAGGTGGAGAGGTTTAGTGTCCCTGTAGACACACTGCAGTGCAGCTCTGGCTGTCTCTCTCTCTGGCTCTGAGCAGAAAGACCACACTAAATACAAAGATACACAAGGAATGTTGGATACGGCACCCTAACAGGATCTTATGTCTTTTTCTGAAAGGATACGTATACATTTTGTGTATTACAGATGAATATCACAATACACGTGGACTGACACATAATATATTAACACAATTCAAGCAAAGGCATTGAGAAAATATCAACATTGAGAAAATACTTTGGACTAGTTTTTTTTTTAGTTTTTTTTATTTTACCGTTATTTTACCAGGTAAGTTGACTGAGAACACGTTCTCATTTGCAGCAACGACCTGGGGAATAGTTACAGGGGAGAGGAGGGGGATGAATGAGCCAATTGTAAACTGGGGATTATTAGGTGACCGTGATGGTTGAGGGCCAGATTGGGAATTTAATGTACTGTAAACATTGTAGACATAGTACATTCACAAGTTCATCGTTAGGAATGAGACTTCAATCCAAAATCATAATTGAAAGTTAAACTCGAAGAGAAAGTGATGACTAGAATTTGATTTAGAAAGCACTCCGCTGCATTAGGTAATGAATCCACTTCATTAGCTTGTGCTACGAGATCACTTGGCAGTTACTTCATTACACAAGCACGCACACACAGGCAGGCACACACACACACACACACACACACACACACACACACAGTGTTATCCTGGACGAAGAAGAGTTCACTGGCACTGGGGAAAACTCTGCTCCCATTGTAATTTAATCTCCAAAGCCAAGGGAGACTAAAGCGATGCCTGTACAGTAGTTCACTGAAAACTCAGCCAGGTACACATCACACACAGCTCTTTATTAATGACGACATGAGCTCTGATAACAGAACCCGTGTTGCTCAGTTGGTAGAGTATGGTGCTTGCAACCCCATGGTTGTGGGTTTGATTCCCACGGGGGACCAGTATGAAAATGTATGCACTCACTACTGTAAATCGCTCTAAAAATGATAACAACAGGCTTTAGACTGGACTGAACCTAAGAGAATATGATCACCTTGCAAATACTCAATCATACTGTTCTGCTATACTATACAGTGCTACTGTTCTGCTATACTATACAGTGCTTCTGTTCTGCTATACTATACAGTGCTACTGTTCTGCTCTACTATACTATACAGTGCTACTGTTCTGCTCTAGCTATACTATACAGTGCTACTGTTCTGCTATACTATAGAGTGCTACTGTTCTGCTCTAGTTATACTATACAGTGCTTCTGTTCTGCTATACTATACAGTGCTACTGTTCTGCTCTACTATACTATACAGTGCTACTGTTCTGCTATACTATAGAGTGCTACTGTTCTGCTCTAGTTATACTATACAGTGCTACTGTTCTGCTATACTATACAGTGCTACTGTTCTGCTATACTATAGAGTGCTACTGTTCTGTAATACTATACAGTGCTCCTGTTCTGCTATACTATACAGTGCTACTGTTCTGCTATACTATACAGTGCTACTGTTCTGCTATACTATACAGTGCTACTGTTCTGCTATACTATACA
The DNA here is from genome assembly GCF_045679555.1 of Salvelinus alpinus. Classification (NCBI taxonomy): domain Eukaryota; kingdom Metazoa; phylum Chordata; class Actinopteri; order Salmoniformes; family Salmonidae; genus Salvelinus; species Salvelinus alpinus. The sequence continues at coordinate 82,667,581 of NC_092094.1, forward strand.
GTGCTACTGTTCTGCTATACTATACAGTGCTTCTGTTCTGCTATACTATACAGTGCTACTGTTCTGCTATACTATACAGTGCTTCTGTTCTGCTATACTATACAGTGCTTCTGTTCTGCTATACTATACAGTGCTACTGTTCTGCTCTAGTTATACTATACAGTGCTACTGTTCTGCTCTAGTTATACTATACAGTGCTACTGTTCTGCTATACTATACAGTGCTTCTGTTCTGCTATACTATACAGTGCTACTGTTCTGCTATACTATACAGTGCTACTGTTCTGCTCTAGCTATACTATACAGTGCTACTATTCTGCTATACTATACAGTGCTACTGTTCTGCTATACTATACAGTGCTACTGTTCTGCTCTAGCTATACTATTACTGTTCTGCTATACTATACTATACAGTGCTACTGTTCTGCTCTAGTTATACTATACAGTGCTACTGTTCTGCTCTACTATACTATACAGTGCTACTGTTCTGCTCTAGTTATACTATACAGTGCTACTGTTCTGCTCTAGTTATACTATACAGTGCTTCTGTTCTGCTATACTATACAGTGCTTCTGTTCTGCTATACTATACAGTGCTACTGTTCTGCTATACTATACAGTGCTACTGTTCTGCTATACTATACAGTGCTACTGTTCTGCTATACTATACAGTGCTACTGTTCTGCTATACTATACAGTGCTACTGTTCTGCTATACTATACAGTGCTACTGTTCTGCTATACTATACAGTGCTACTGTTCTGCTCTAGCTATACTATACAGTGCTACTGTTCTGCTATACTATACAGTGCTACTGTTCTGCTATACTATACAGTGCTACTGTTCTGCTCTAGCTATACTATTACTGTTCTGCTCTAGCTATACTATACAGTGCTACTGTTCTGCTCTAGCTATACTATACAGTGCTACTGTTCTGCTATACTATACAGTGCTACTGTTCTGCTATACTATACAGTGCTACTGTTCTGCTATACTATACAGTGCTACTGTTCTGCTATACTATACAGTGCTACTGTTCTGCTATACTATACAGTGCTACTGTTCTGCTCTAGCTATACTATACAGTGCTACTGTTCTGCTATACTATACAGTGCTACTGTTCTGCTCTAGCTATACTATTACTGTTCTGCTCTAGCTATACTATACAGTGCTACTGTTCTGCTCTAGCTATACTATACAGTGCTACTGTTCTGCTATACTATACAGTGCTACTGTTCTGCTATACTATACAGTGCTACTGTTCTGCTATACTATACAGTGCTTCTGTTCTGCTATACTATACAGTGCTACTGTTCTGCTATACTATACAGTGCTACTGTTCTGCTATACTATACAGTGCTACTGTTCTGCTATACTATACAGTGCTACTGTTCTGCTATACTATACAGTGCTACTGTTCTGCTATACTATACAGTGCTACTGTTCTGCTATACTATACAGTGCTACTGTTCTGCTATACTATACAGTGCTACTGTTCTGCTATACTATACAGTGCTACTGTTCTGCTATACTATACAGTGCTACTGTTCTGCTATACTATACAGTGCTACTGTTCTGCTATACTATACAGTGCTACTGTTCTGCTCTAGCTATACTATACAGTGCTACTGTTCTGCTATACTATACAGTGCTTCTGTTCTGATATACTATACAGTGCTACTGTTCTGCTATACTATACAGTGCTACTGTTCTGCTATACTATACAGTGCTACTGTTCTGCTATACTATACAGTGCTACTGTTCTGCTATACTATACAGTGCTTCTGTTCTGCTATACTATACAGTGCTACTGTTCTGCTATACTATACAGTGCTACTGTTCTGCTATACTATACAGTGCTACTGTTCTGCTATACTATACAGTGCTACTGTTCTGCTATACTATACAGTGCTACTGTTCTGCTATACTATACAGTGCTACTGTTCTGCTATACTATACAGTGCTACTGTTCTGCTCTAGCTATACTATACAGTGCTACTGTTCTGCTATACTATACAGTGCTACTGTTCTGCTATACTATACAGTGCTACTGTTCTGCTATACTATACAGTGCTACTGTTCTGCTATACTATACAGTGCTACTGTTCTGCTATACTATACAGTGCTACTGTTCTGCTATACTATACAGTGCTACTGTTCTGCTCTAGCTATACTATACAGTGCTACTGTTCTGCTATACTATACAGTGCTACTGTTCTGCTATACTATACAGTGCTACTGTTCTGCTCTAGCTATACTATTACTGTTCTGCTCTAGCTATACTATACAGTGCTACTGTTCTGCTCTAGCTATACTATACAGTGCTACTGTTCTGCTATACTATACAGTGCTACTGTTCTGCTATACTATACAGTGCTACTGTTCTGCTATACTATACAGTGCTACTGTTCTGCTATACTATACAGTGCTACTGTTCTGCTATACTATACAGTGCTACTGTTCTGCTATACTATACAGTGCTACTGTTCTGCTCTAGCTATACTATACAGTGCTACTGTTCTGCTATACTATACAGTGCTACTGTTCTGCTCTAGCTATACTATTACTGTTCTGCTCTAGCTATACTATACAGTGCTACTGTTCTGCTCTAGCTATACTATACAGTGCTACTGTTCTGCTATACTATACAGTGCTACTGTTCTGCTATACTATACAGTGCTACTGTTCTGCTATACTATACAGTGCTTCTGTTCTGCTATACTATACAGTGCTACTGTTCTGCTATACTATACAGTGCTACTGTTCTGCTATACTATACAGTGCTACTGTTCTGCTATACTATACAGTGCTACTGTTCTGCTATACTATACAGTGCTACTGTTCTGCTATACTATACAGTGCTACTGTTCTGCTATACTATACAGTGCTACTGTTCTGCTATACTATACAGTGCTACTGTTCTGCTATACTATACAGTGCTACTGTTCTGCTATACTATACAGTGCTACTGTTCTGCTATACTATACAGTGCTACTGTTCTGCTATACTATACAGTGCTACTGTTCTGCTCTAGCTATACTATACAGTGGTACTGTTCTGCTATACTATACAGTGCTTCTGTTCTGATATACTATACAGTGCTACTGTTCTGCTATACTATACAGTGCTACTGTTCTGCTATACTATACAGTGCTACTGTTCTGCTATACTATACAGTGCTACTGTTCTGCTATACTATACAGTGCTTCTGTTCTGCTATACTATACAGTGCTACTGTTCTGCTATACTATACAGTGCTACTGTTCTGCTATACTATACAGTGCTACTGTTCTGCTATACTATACAGTGCTACTGTTCTGCTATACTATACAGTGCTACTGTTCTGCTATACTATACAGTGCTACTGTTCTGCTATACTATACAGTGCTACTGTTCTGCTATACTATACAGTGCTACTGTTCTGCTCTAGCTATACTATACAGTGCTACTGTTCTGCTATACTATACAGTGCTACTGTTCTGCTATACTATACAGTGCTACTGTTCTGCTATACTATACAGTGCTTCTGTTCTGCTATACTATACAGTGCTACTGTTCTGCTCTAGCTATACTATACAGTGCTACTGTTCTGCTATACTATACAGTGCTACTGTTCTGCTCTAGCTATACTATACAGTGCTACTGTTCTGCTATACTATACAGTGCTACTGTTCTGCTCTAGCTATACTATACAGTGCTACTGTTCTGCTCTAGCTATACTATACAGTGCTACTGTTCTGCTATACTATACAGTGCTACTGTTCTGCTCTAGCTATACTATTACTGTTCTGCTATACTATACAGTGCTACTGTTCTGCTATACTATACAGTGCTACTGTTCTGCTCTAGTTATACTATACAGTGCTACTGTTCTGCTATACTATACAGTGCTACTGTTCTGCTATACTATACAGTGCTACTGTTCTGCTATACTATACAGTGCTACTGTTCTGCTCTAGTTATACTATACAGTGCTACTTTTCTGCTATACTATACAGTGCTACTGTTCTGCTATACTATACAGTGCTACTGTTCTGTAATACTATACAGTGCTCCTGTTCTGCTATACTATACAGTGCTACTGTTCTGCTATACTATACAGTGCTACTGTTCTGCTATACTATACAGTGCTACTGTTCTGCTATACTATACAGTGCTACTGTTCTGCTCTAGCTATACTATACAGTGCTACTGTTCTGCTCTAGCTATACTATACAGTGCTACTGTTCTGCTCTAGCTATACTATACAGTGCTACTGTTCTGCTCTAGCTATACTATACAGTGCTACTGTTCTGCTATACTATACAGTGCTACTGTTCTGCTCTAGCTATACTATACAGTGCTACTGTTCTTCTCTAGCTATACTATACAGTGCTACTGTTCTGCTCTAGCTACCAAACTGGTAGCTACTCTGCCAAAGACATATATAATCTAATTTATACGCACAGGTGTGTTTCCACACTTCATCCCCCTCGGTGGAGGCCAGGCAGGCAGGGAATACTGTGGACCTGCAGGTGTTGATTGACAGGGCTGTGATGTGACAGTGTATAAATCAGAGCGTGTGAACTGAGCAGCTGTCAGACAGACAGTGAGAATGAAAGAGAGTGGGGAGCAAAAAGAACAGGGCATGTGTTAGTTAGGTCACATGGTGCTGAGAGGTTGTCTCATGGCTAATCTTAGCATGCCAGGTGTAATAAATGACTAATACTAGAGATAATACGCAAGTCACTGCTCAACACTCAAGGTGAGCAGGAACGACCCTCTTCTGAAGGCACTCCTTCGAACAGGCTGAAGCCATGCATTAGAAACAGTGCAGTCTCTCTCAATCCCTCTCTCCCTCTTCAACACTCTCCTCTCTTTCACCCACTCACAGTGGTACTAAACAAAAATCTATAAACTCATTATTCTAATATAAAGACTGAGCCATGTGCTTGGTTAACTAGAAACTCCATCTCTGTGCTGGAAGCAGGCTTTGTAAATCTTAATTTCCTGTCAGTCCTGCATGATTTAGCCCTGCTCCCCTCGCTCTGTCGGCCGTTGGTTGGTTGGCAGTCTGGGCCCTGTCCTACAGAGGCAGGGTGGACATGACATACAGTCGTGAAACATGGAGACTGGAGAGCTCTCTCTCAACATTAAGCACACCAACTAGAGGCTAAACAGCCACTGTAATAACAGATGCCAGCAATCAAATAGGCCAAATGTCAGTTTGTGCACAGCTAAGATCCACCCCCTCCCTCTGACACTAGAGACAGGTAGATTCAACATAGTCCCTGAAGAGGAAAGATTGTGTGCATAGTGTGATCTTTGGGAAATAGAAAGTCAAGTCCATTTTGTGTTTTCTTGCCCTCTGTATGATGACTTGAGACATGTTCTGTTTGGTGCTCACCCTGAAGGGTTCTGGCTACAGAATGGACACAGGCTGGAGTTCTTTTTCTGAAAGGGAGTTTTTGACATTGAACAATTTATTCTCAAAGCCTGGGGGAGAAGGAGAACTGTATTGTTTGTGTAATGTGACTAGGTGTTATCATTGCCTAATTGTGCATTTAAATTGTTAAATGCATTTCATTTGTTTAATGTTAAAAAAACGACATGTTTTTGTGCACACATACTTGAACTTGATCGGTCTATAAAAAAGTGGTCAGATGAAGCAGATGCTAAACGACAGGACTGTTTTGCTATCACAGACTGGAACATGTTCCGGGATTCTTCCGATGGCATTGAGGAGTACATCACATCCGTCACTGGCTTTATCAATAAGTGCATGGAGGACGTCGTCCCCACAGTGACTGTACGTACATACCCCAACCAGAAGCCATGGATTACAGGCAACATTCGCACTGAGCTACAGGGTAGAGCTTTCAAGGTGCGGGACTCTAACCCGGAAGCTTACAAGAAATCCTGCTATGCCCTGCGACGAACCATCAAACAGGCAAAGCGTCAATACAGGGCTAAGATTGAATCGTACTACACCAGCTCCGATGCTCGTCTTATATGGCAGGGCTTGCAAACTATTACAGACTACAAAGGAAAGCACAGCCGCGAGCTGCCCAGTGACATGAGCCTACCAGACGAGCTAAATCACTTCTATGCTCACTTCGAGGCAAGCAACACTGAGGCATGCATGAGAGCATCAGCTGTTCCGGACGACTGTGTGATCACGCTCTCCATAGCCAAGTGAGTAAGACCTTTAAACAGGTCAACATACACAAGGCTGCGGGGCCAGACGGATTACCAGGACGTGTGCTCCGGGCATGTGCTGACCAACTGGCAGGTCTCTTCACTGACATTTTCAACATGTCTCTGATTGAGTCTGTAATACCAACATGTTTCAAGCAGACCACCATAGTCCCTGTGCCCAAGAACACAAAGGCAACCTGCCTAAATGACTACAGACCCGTAGCACTCACGTCCGTAGCCATGAGGTGCTTTGAAAGGTTGGTAATGGCTCACATCAACACCATTATCCCAGAAACCCTAGACCCGCTCCAATTTGCATACCGCCCAAACAGATCCACAGGTGATGCGATCTCTATTGCACTCCACACTGCCCTTTCCCACCTGGACAAAAGGAACACTTATGTGAGAATGCTATTCATTGATTACAGCTCAGAGTTCAACACCATAGTACCCTCAAAGCTCATCACTAAGCTAAGGATCCTGGGACTAAACACCTCCCTCTGCAACTGGATCCTGGACTTCCTGACGGGCCGCCCCCAGGTGGTGAGGGTAGGTAGCAACACATCTGCCACACTGATCCTCAACACGGGAGCTTCCCAGGGGTGCTTGCTCAGTCCCCTCCTGTACTCCCTGTTCACCCACGACTGCATGGCCAGGCACGACTCCAACACCATCATTAAGTTTGCAGACGACAGTGGTAGGCCTGATCACCGACAACGACGAGACAGCCTATAGGGAGGAAGTCAGAGACCTGGCCGGGTGGTGCCAGAATAACAACCTATCCCTCAACGTAACCAAGACAAAGGAGATTATTGTGGACTACAGGAAAAGGAGGACCGAGCACGTCCCCATTCTCATCGACGGGGCTGTAGTGGAGCAGATTGAGAGCTTAAAGTTCCTCGGTGTCCACATCAACAACAAACTAACATGGTCCAAACACACCAAGACAGTCGTGAAGAGGGCACGACAAAGCCTATTTCAGGAAACTAAAAAGATTTGGCATGGGTCCTGAGATCCTCAAAAGGCTCTACAGCTGCAACATCGAGAGCATCCTGACTGGTTGCATCACTGGTACGACAATTGGTCGGCCTCTGACCGCAAGGCACTACAGAGGGTAGTGCGTACGGCCCAGTTCATAACTGGGGCTAAGCTGCCTGCCATCCAGGACCTCTACACCAGGCGGTGTCAGAGGAAGGCCCAAAAAAAGACCCCAGTCAACCCAGTCATAGACTGTTCTCTCTACTACCGCATGGCAAGCGATACCGGAGTGCCAAGTCTAGGACAAATAGGATTCTCAACCATTTTTACCCCCAAACCATAAGATTCCTGAACAGGTAATCAAATGGCTACCCGGACTATTTGCATCGTGTGGCCCCCCAACCCCTCTTTTACGCTGCTGCTACTCTCTGTTTATCATATATGCATAGTCACTTTAACTATACATTCATGTACATACTACCTCAATTGGGCCGACCAACCAGTGCTCCCGCACATTGGCTAACCGGGCTATCTGCATTGTGTCCCACCCACCACCCGCCAACCCCTATTTTACGCTACTGCTACTCTCTGTTCATCATATATGCGCACGTGACAAATAAACTTTGATTTGATTTGATATTGTGTCTAATAATTCTGGGCTGGGCACCAATTGGTGTACGACACAAAACAAATATAAATCAAATAGGTTTTCAACCGATAACATAAACCTAAAATGACATGAATATGACTACAATGCAGTGCATGTGCAGGTAAGATTGTTCTCAAGAGCTCCTACAGTGACTTATTAAGAGAAATCAGTTCCACAGTAGAAAGGGGCCTTTGTGCAGTACTATTCCTCTGGCTGTGACGCAGCTTAGACAGGCAGCGTGAGAGCAGAGCACAAACCCTCCTACCCACACACACTTGGCACAATCTATTTCATTATCTGAATAGAGCTGGCCCTTGTCCTCAGTGAGAAGGGCAATGTTGCATGCCCGGCATTTTGTGGTGGACGCTAGGAGAGGGAAGTAAAGACAGATGTCAACTGACTGACTAACTCCCGGGCTGGAGTGATCAGTTTCATATGACCTGGGGCTTGATTGGTTTATGTCATTAAGGTATTATTTACGGTCTTTCAGATTGAGTAGGGGACATTCACTGATACTCAGGCTCTATGTGTGGCAGTTGCTGCTGTCTCTGGCATTCTTGAAAGTAATTTAAAAATTGAATTTAGGATGGGGGCAGGTTTTTAATGTTTCTTGAACAAACCTCCCCTGCAATGAGAGGAGCTTAAAGAATGTAGATAATCAGAGCAGAAATGTCAAATGTACCATGATTCTTAAATATTCCCGATTGGAAATCCATAAACAAACTTTAAGTGTAAAACATAGAGAGCATTTAGAAACAGAGTATTTAGAAACACAGGACAATAGGTTTCTAGATTGAACTTTCATTTATACTCTCTCCCCAATGTACAGTTTCCTTATTCAAATTAAACATTGATGATTGCACGTCACACAGACAACAGAGATGACAGCGATTGTATCTAAATTAGGATATTATTGGCAGGCCAAACTATGAAGGCAGCCTTCATTCTGACCCAGATAGTAGCTCTTCTAGCCTCTCTGTTGTCAATTTGTCCTTGCTAACATTTCAAGTGTAAAGAATGATTGAACATGGACAAAGGATGGTTCGGAACCCACTGAGGTCCGGCCAAATGAACAATGAGACTGTTCTCACATCTCTATCAAAGGGGAGGTTTAGAAGGAACAATTTGCAACATGGTTCATGCAATGCAATACTAGCTAGTCTTCATGTTCTATGCATGTAGATGAAACTGTCCTTAAAGGCCAAGAAGAGTTATTTACAGAATTCATATCGACTAATCATGAGCCTGCAAAAACAAAACTTAAGAACGAGAAGCATAAAAATAGTGCACATGGAACAGATCTACCGCTTCTTAGACTTGCTTTAAATGAAAATGACAGATCTATAACTCATATTTCTATGTGAATTTGATCGGGTTGCCCAAAAAGTGACAAGATTTCTGTCTGTTTGAATCTAGTCTCTGTAGTCTTGCATTCTGGGAAGCTTGGCGATCGAGGTTCACAAGATTAATAAAAAATGGATGAGATGCAGACTTAAGCCGGCTCAAAGAGAAATTGTGTGGTGTGTGTGTGTGTGTGTGTGTGTGTGTGTGTGTGTGTGTGTGTGTGTGTGTGTGTGTGTGTGTGTGTGTGTGTGTGTGTGTGTGTGTGTGTGTGTGTGTGTGTGTGTGTGTGTGTGTGTGTGTGTGTGTGTGTGTGTGAGAGAGAGAGAGAATGGGGGGACATTATTGCGATGAGAATTGATTCAGATTATTCCCACATGAGTAACACTATCTGTCCGCCTGCATACACCAGCCTCCCTCCAGCCATGACTATACTAGGCTGAACATTGGTCCTCTAGTCTGTGTCTCTTACCACAAATAGTTTTCCTGCGTTGTAGTGGAATCCTGACAGGATAGGAGTAACACTGCTTACTGGTCCAGAATCCATGACTAAGAAAGGCTTCTTAACCATTCTTCACAGTCTATAAACAAATTAAGTGGACAGTAAAAAAGCTAACTGCGGGCAATTGCTGTTGAAAAGAGAAAGAGTACGAGCAACATTGGTGAGGTCATCAATGTAGTTACATTGTAGTTACAGGTTAATGTAATAATGATGTAACTGCTCTAATTGATGCACTAGGCAAAAACCTGTTTCATGACCTCTGTATCTTCCCTTACCAATTTGGACTGATGGAAGGCAGCCAAACACTAAGCCAGGGTCACGCTACAGCACTCTTACACTGATCAAAGGATTGGAGGTCAAATGGCACTACAAGACATCCTGGTTATACACTGAGTGTACAAAACATTAGGAACACCTTTAGCCCTCAGAACAGCCTCAATTTATCGGGGCATGGACTCTACAAGGTGTCGAAAGCGTTCCACAGGGATGCTGGCCCATGTTGACTCCAATGCTTCCCACAGTTGTGTCAAGTTGTCTGTATGTCCTTTGGGTGGTGGACCATTCTTGACACACACGGGAAACAGTTAAGCGTGAAAAACCCAGCAGCGTTGCAGTTCTGGACACACTCAAACCGGTGTGCCTGGCACCTACTACCCTACCCCGGTCAAAGGCACTTAAATATTTTGTCTTGTACATTCAACCTCTGAATGGCACACATACACAATCCATGTCTCAATTCTCTCAAGGCTTAAAAACCCTTATATAACCTGTCCCCTCCCCTTCATCTACGCTGATTGAAGTGGATTTAACAAGTGACATCAATAAGGGATTATGGCTTTCACCTGGATTCACCTGGTCAGTCTATGTCATGGAAAGAGCAGGTGTTCCTAATGTTTTGTACACTCAGTGTACAATGTAAGAGCAGGCAACTCTTTGCTGTAGTGACATATGGGATGCAATGGCTAACAGTCAATGTCACATTATTTAACAACCCAAGGCTTGTCAATGTAATTATGAGATATAGTTTATTAGGGCAAGATGAAGAGACTGTCAGGCAATTCGGAAGTTCTGCTGCACTTCTGCTTCTTAAGCCACATCCCAAACCCTAATTATTTTTTCTGCAACCCATGCGCCTGTTGAGGGTGAGTCTTTGTCAGCTGGCAGCCTGTGAACTCAGTAGGGAGTGGTTTAGGAGGAGGTGCAGAGCACTAAGAGAACAAATTGGCAATGCTTCAGTTAACATTGTTTTCATGACAGCGGTAGTGGATTTGAACTGCATGTCAACCCAGAGCCTTTGATCTGGAACCCCATCCAACCACTCCTGCCCCCCGGGGATGAAATGGTTAAGAGAGGCTCATCAGCATGGGATAGAAATCAAATCAGTCTCAGGCTCTGTTCTCTCTCTCTCTCACTCGCTCTCTCTGTCTGTTGGGCAGCTTTTCATACTGAGTCACATGCCAAGGACAAAGCAAGCACACCAGGCCAGTCACAACCAAAACAGGATGATCAGAAACCATTTAGACAGATTGTCAAGTGATGACTGTGACAGCTAGCACTGGGACACTGTTTACTCTGTCTCCTAGAGGAGGGAAATACAGAGAGCAAATAGCTTTAGTCAGTGCGAAAACTCCCACAGTGTTAAGTAAAAACAGTTATTGCTGTTTGACAGCAGTAACAGACCATTTCCAAAACATCCCCAGGCTGTATGGGCTGGGTGAACAACTGTTGATATAGTGCTCAGTTGCTGTATTCTACACATCAATCATTCTATAATCTCTCTTACACCTAAGTAAACATAACAGCCGTTCCATTCCAGTGTTGTACTGAAGCCAGATCAACGACAAACTCCGAGAGACACGTCACACGGAGGAGTGAAGCATTGATGTCAACGTTAGTGTCAAGACGGGGGGGACATTACAGGAAAGAATCGAAGTGGGAGGATTGTTGTAATTTTTAATAACACTAACTCACCTGTTGCCGTGGAGAGGTTGGTGGAATTCCATTTGGAAGTCGCTGGTAGTCTGCTGAGGTTCAGGTCCAGCCGTGTGATGGTCCGCTTGTTGCCATTCTTATCTATGACCTCCGTGGTGACTTTGGGCGCCTCTTTGGATCCAGTCCGGGGGCTGTCACTGTCCGTCCCCTGGCAAACGTCCTCGTCAGAAAGGAGCAGGATGCGGTGGTTGAGCTGGGGGCTGGGGAGCTTGGTCAATAGAGGGGATAGCACTGGGGACATGCTCTGCAGACTGTTGGTGGCAGGGTAGGAGGTGTTGAACACCCCACACAGAGAGGGTGAACAGGGACTCTTACTGTGGGATTTGGTAGAGGAGGCCTCAGTAGGGTGTGAGAGAGTCAGCCTTAGCCCCTCTGCAGGTTTGGTCCCTACCGTATCCCTAATGTCCCCGTTTAGACATTCCCCAAACTCCTGCTGACAGCTGCTGGTCCACGGCTGAGGTGCAACTGATTCAGCCTCTGGATAGAACTCTTTGGACCTGTTTGGGCTCATATGGCTAGCACGTTGAACTGTGCCCTCAACCTCCTGCACCTTGGCCACCACCCTAACCCCTGTGTCCCTCCTGTTGATCTCATCATAGAGCTGGTGGGCTGACTTGTCCTCAGACCGCATGGGACGAATGTTGTTCCCACTCAGCATATACTCCCGTTCGATATGATCCTGAACGTTTTCCAATAAACTACAGGACGAAGCTTCGTAGCCCAAGCAGAGTTCACTGTCATACTCAGACATGTCAGTGCAGTCCAGGTTTGGCTCAGAGGCTCGAGAGTCGTCCTCCATGAAGTCCCAGCCCTCCCTGGCAATATGGAAGTGCTCCTCCACAGGGAGGATGGGGTTGCTGGCCACACTGACATAGGAGCCTGACATTGGCGTGTCTGGAGCTCGGAGAGGTGCTAGGGTCCCAGGAACTCTCTGCTCCTCCACCACTGGGACAAGGTTGGATTGATTCCGGGTCTGAGCCGAGGACTGGACAGATAAAGACTCAACTGCAGTGCTCCCTAGCCCTACTTTCTTCTTCATCTTGCTATGCAGGAACTCTTCTGCACTGTCTAACTTCTTCACACCCAGCTTCTTCAGCTTTCTGCCCCGTGAGGAGGCTCTCTTGTGCTCCGGGGACATGGAGAGAGCATGTTGAGCATTACTGCTGAGGACCTGTCCTGAGAAGCTCCCACAACCCTCTCTGTGACCCTGGAGCTTCCCATCCTGATTACCCATCCTGACTTTGTTGGCGCAGTCTCCGCACAGAGATAAGAGATCAGTCAGCAACTGGTGGTGCTCCGTGGCCAGCCAGCAGAGCTCAGCAACAGCTTCCTTTGTTGCCTGGTAGGAGTTGAGGAGTTCGGCTGCGGACTCATAAGACTGGCCTCTTTGTTTGAATGCTGTGGGATCCACCTCTCCCTGGTCTTGGTCATTACTGGGCTGGGCCCACAGAGGGGCGTGGCTCTTGTATCTAAACACTGGGGCCCTCCCCTTGGGGAGATAGAGGCTGATACTGCATAGCTCGCGGACGGGCTCGTAGAGTTGCAGGACAGTATGCCTGTCCTCCATTATGGGCGCCATGCTAATCGCTTAAGCACTTTAATTAATTGGACTGCTGTCCCCTGACGCTGGTGTGTTTGGAGTTGGACTGCAGAGGAAGAGTCTGAGGAGCTCGGTGTTTATCACCTGGCTGATCGAACTCCTGTCAAAGAAAAATAGGCTTTCATTGAAACAAACAGTCATAAATATGTCTGAGTAAATGTAAAGCATGTTAATAACTATGCAGTAACAGCTGTCAATCAATTTTAAGTCATGATACAAAATGAATGCGTCTTGTTAGACATTTCAAATTGAAAGTTGTCTTTTATCTTTAAACTAACTCCAACACAATAGTCTAATATTACCATCAATGGTCCCTCAAGACAAAGGGCTGACAGAAGAATGTTTTAAAAGTCCTACAGGGCCAGTGTTCACAGAGTAAACATTGCTTTGTCATTGAGGGAATACAACATAAAGGTAGAACAAAACGACAAAAAGAAAGAACAAAATCTTTAAGGCTTTGCCATTCCATTGAAAATAACAGGTGCACCATTGGAAATGCTTAGCACAACAGAAGTCTGTGCTTTTGACGAGTAAGCAACACAAGCCAGACCATTTTAAACAAAAGATATTTGGCATTATATCAAGTAATACATCTTAGTTTCATTATTTAATGCACTCCACTGCCGCAGTCCTGAATGTAACCTTGAATGGAGATGTACTTCATTTACATTTCGGCTAAGCATTTGCACAGATGAGGTGTTTGTGAGATACATCTCCATATCATATATATACTGTATATAGTGTACTCTACATATGCCCCTACAGCAAACTCATGGATGATTGTCTTTAACTGGTGTAACACAGATCATTCTGATATCCACCGTACTGTATATTTCTCATCACTGCACTAGTCAATTGTTGAAGTCTTCACCCACATCATCATCATCATCATCATCATCATCAAAACAAACTATAATGTTTATTGAAGCACTGACAACCCTACTAAAAGGCATTCCATCAACATTTCACAAGCTGCGTCAAGGATGTCCCACAAGGTGAAGATAGGAGTCATAGGCATATGCAATATGTTAGTACCCCATGATTATATAAAATATTGATCATTTCCCCTCTAGATAAATGTATCTGTACTACATCACTGAGCAGAACTGCTTACATCACTACCTCCGTAGGATTTCACCTTGCAGCAGCAAGCCATTGAATACATGCAGTCTCTATCCTGTTTCACAAACTATACACAATATTTTTCGTAAAAATAAACTATTCCATTCTGCGTTACGTTATTAGATTCCATACCCGAGGTAAAAGTGTATGGCAGTAAGTTGAGCGTCTCCTCTAAATGTTCTCTAATAGGAAGGATTCCAGTGTCCTAATTCCATAGTAAAAAGCATAGAGATATCCAACGCACCTGCCGCAGATTTATGCTTTAGCAAATAAACTGCGATTTCCCAATTTTAGCAAATATTTTCTCCACATCTTCTCTTCTCACTGGAGCCAGCGGATAGCAGCGTTTCTCCTTCTTGACAGACACGCGTTTGGGCCAATTGGAGAGCTCAGCGTTTCTTTGACGCTCTCTTACTTTTGTACCCTAGCAAACTGAATCAGAGCTGCAGCAGTTCTCAGGTAGCCTGACGTCTCACACTGAATTATTCCAATAGTGTGCAACTGCAGCCTGCAATTCGGGCGTTCCTGCATGTGGGCATTCCTGCATGGCCCTCCGCGAGCATCCCATTGCTTCCTTCATGAAGGGCGTTGATTCATTTTGGGTAACGATTAATTGTCATGCAAATGGTTATGGTGATTGTCATAATTGTTATTTTTTTTGGAAAATGTTTTCAGCTCGTACTGCATCATAATGCATCTTTGAACATTAGCTATAACATAACTAATGAAGACAAAACAGCTTTGGTAACACCCCTGTCTCAAAAATGAACGGTTTTGCCGTCTTTAACTTTTGGAAATTAAGCTTCTCCTCCAACCATACCTCTCTGCTGATAAAATGATTACCAACTTTACCCACATCCTCTAAAAATTAAAAACTGCTTTTGGGTAAACTATATCTACTTGAATATAAAGTTGAATCCCTCCTCCTAAAATTAATGCATTTCGCCAATTATGTTTTGTTTTAGTTCACTGTTATTGTCCATACTTGCGATAATTGCGCAAGCCCTAACAGCATTACAATCTGGTTAGTTTGGGTCCTGGATGCTTATTGGCTGATGAAGTGTTTCATATTATATTTATGTTGGTAACCAGTTTATAATAGCAATAAGGTGCCTCTGGGGGTTGTGGTACACAACCAATATACCACACCCCCCCCCAGGCCTTGTTGCTTAACTATATACCTTGTGTATTATGGTAGGCATACCTCTAAATTAGACTATAATTCAATGTGTGTAAGATAGTGGACCTTACTGTCTGGTCAGGGCAGTGCAGAGTAAAGCATCAGGAGTCAGGCAGAATTCAGGTGCAAATGGTGTGATTTATTTACAGGTGCATAAGGTGAATAAAAAGTAGATCCAAAATAATTGCAATTAGCCTGGGGACGAGTTCATAGCCTTACAAAATATAATAAATAAGAAACAATAATCTAAATGGCCAATATTCAGAAGCTACAACTGGTGAACACATAATACTGTAAAGTATACGCTAGGAGTCAGGAAGCAGGTGCAAAAGGTGAGTTTAATAATGAGACTAAGCCAATAAACAAAACAGGAAAGGGAAAGAGGGATACCTAGTCAGTTGTACAACTGAATGCCTTCAACTGAAATGTGTCTCCCGCATTTAACCCAACCCCTCTGAATCAGAGAGGTTGGAGTCATGAAAACAGTTTTTTCAACCACTCCACACATTTCTTGTTAACAAACTATAGTTTTGGCAAGTCAGTTAGGACATCTACTTTGTGCATGACACAAGTCATTTTTACAACAATTGTTTACAGACCGATTATTTCACTTATAATTCATTGTCTCACAATTCCAGTGGGTCAGAAGTTTACATACACTAAGTTGACTGTGCCTTTAAACAGCTGGAAAATTCCAGAAAATTATGTAATGGCTTTAGAAGCTTCTGATAGGCTAATTGACATAATTTGAGTCAATTGGAGGTGTACCTCAGTGCCTCTTTGCTTGACATCATGGCAAAATCAAAAGAAATCAGCCAAGAACTCGGAAAAAAAATTGTAGACCTCAACAAGTCTGGTTCATCCTTGGGAGCAATTTCCAAACGCCTGAAGGTACCACGTTCACCTGTACAAACAATAATACGCAAGTATAAACATCATGGGACCACGCAGCCATCATACCGCTCAGGAAGGAGACGCGTTCTGTCTCCTAGAGATGAACATACTTTGGTGTGAAAAGTGCAAATCAATCCCAGAACAACAGCAAAGGACCTTGTGAAGATGCTGGAGGAAACAGGTACAAACGTATCTATATCCACAGTAAAACGAGTCCTATATCGACATAACCTGAAAGGCCGCTCAGCAAGGAAGAAGCCACAACTGCCATAAAAAAGCCAGACTACGGTTTTCATCTGCACATGGGGACTTTTTGGAGAAATGTCCTCTGGTCTGATGAAACAAAAATAGAACTGTTTGGCCATAATGACCATCGTTATGTTTGGAGGATAAAAGGGGATGCTTGCAAGCCGAAGAACATCATCCCAACCGTGAAGCACGTGGGTGGCAGCATCATGTTGTGGGGGTGCTTTGCTGCAGGAAGGACTGGTGCACTTCACAAAATAGATGGTATCATGAGGGAGGAAAATTATGTGGATATATTGAAGCAACATCTCAAGACATCAGTCAGGAAGTTAAAGCTTGGTCGCAAATGGGTCTTCCAAATGAACAATGACCCCAAGCATACTTCCAAAGTTGTGGCAAAATGGCTTAAGGACAACAAAGTCAAGGTATTGGAGTGGCCATCACAAAGCCCTGACCTCAAACCTATAGAAAATTTGTGGGCAGAACTGAAAAGCGTGTGAGGAGGCCTACAAACCTGACTCAGTTACACCAGCTCTGTCAGGAGGAGTGGGCCAAAATTCACCAAACTTATTGTGGGAAGCTTGTGGAAGGCTACCCGAAACGTTTGACCCAAGTTTAACAATTTAAAGGCAATGCTACCAAATACTAATTGAGTGTATGTAAACTTCTGACCCACTGGGAATGTGATGAAAGAAATAAAAGCTGAAATAAATCATTCTCTCTACTATTATTCTGACATTTCACATTCATAAAATAAAGTGGTGTTCCTAACTGACCTAAGACAGGGAATTTTTACTAGGATTAAAAGTCAGGAATTGTGAAAAACTGAGTTTAAATGTATTTGGCTAAGGTGTATGTAAACTTCCGACTTCAACTGTACATGTTGCTAGCTATACGTATATTATAGTTATGTCTGTCATATTGAGGTATCTAGCTATAAGTTAAACCTGATCAATCAAATAGACAGGTGTAAGCAATTATGGTAATTCCAAATGCCCTTACCTAGGTGTATGTAGGAGTGAAAGTGAGAGAGGTGGGAAGAGTGGAAGACAGACAGAGAGAGAGTTACAGAGAAAGACAGCAGTGCAAATGTACTTAGACTTGAATATTTCAACAACTCCTCTCTTCCAACTTGTTAGGCAATCACATGTACCTACGGTGGAAGGATGGTCAGCCACACAGGAGGGTGATTTTTACTAAGGAGGAGAAGGAGGCCGTGCTGACCGAGATGCACGCTGGCCTTTTCGGAGAGAAGCGCATGACAAGCAAAATCAACCTACGCTTCTTCTGACGGGGAATTGAAATAACCTTTTAAAAGTCACATTCTATTATATCTGAAATCATTATTATTTCAATGAATGTCATATCAGAGAGCACACTGTTTCAATTCGTCACTTTTTGCTTAAAGGTCAGTACCCTGCCTAGCCTGCCAGAAGTTTGAGAGGGCAAAGACTGTGGCACCGGAGTTGAAGCCCATCAAAGTTGTTTCACCATGGCACATGATCGGTATTTGTCCCAATTCAAATTTTGCCCTGATAAGTTGTCTTGTAATGGTTGCTTAATTTGACCATAGTAGAGTTTATAGAAAGTGTGTGCGTGTGTCAGTATCCTTACAAATATGAAATATGATACGGGTAAGAATAAATTAATCTCTCTAACACTTTAAATATTAGGGGTGGACCTCATCAGAACCTTCACGAAATCCAGGAATGGCAACAGCTGGTGTCTGACGGCGAACAATCACTTTACCAAGTGGATGGAGGCAATACTCATTAAGGTCAGTAAAGGAAGAGAATGTGCTTAACTCTAAATTCCCTTCTGTAACCCACCAAAAATGTATGCTGAAACAAGGTACGGATGTTATAGCTTATATTCTGTCACCACTGGTTTGTTTTGTTTTATTACATTTTGGGGTTTTCCATGGTACATAATCAGAAATATTACTATATCTTCGTGTCAGATATCGCTTTCCTACCTCCTCCATGTTAGGTGAATTGAACGGTGGGAGAACAACCTGAAGGTAATTCTCTTTGCACACAACAGCAGCGTGCAGGCCTCCACCGAGTATGGACAGGAGCCGCAGCTGTTGACTGAGGTAAACAATGCAATTGTATATACAATTATTGCTTATACTATAGTCTTTCAAATTTGTGATTGTGTTGTTTGTCTATTGCTATTTTTATATAACGTACTTTCAGATCACTGAAACCCCACCTGATATGGTGGAAGTTGTCGAACCAGATCAGAACGCCTTTGAGTACCACCTTCAAGCACAGACTGAGAAGGATGGAGGTTTTTGACCAGGTAAAAATTATTGTCCGCTGTTAATTTTTCTGGCCCTCCAAGAGATTTGTAAGATGTATTTGTAATATGAAATATAATTGAATTTTTTCCTGTTATCAATCAAGGTGAGACTGAACATGGACAAGGCGCAGGAGAAACAGAAGGAGAGCTACCGGAGCAGAATCAAGGGGACCAAGTGCTAGGACATCTGGACGAATTACTTGGTTTGGAAGAAGGACAAAAAGTGAGACATGGGAAACCTCGCTGTTCTTTCGCTCCCAGCTGGGGTCCCCATCTGTTGAGGTGAATATAGAACATCAGATAACTATTTGCATTTGCACACAAAATAACCTGAAGGTAGTTTTGGTTTCCCTTAACACTAATATTTTTGTCTTCCTAGGGTTACCTCGGTGGAAGCCAGCGATCTTCTCCAGTTGGACGGTCAACCACTGGAAGCACTGATGCCCTACACGTTGGTGAAGCCCAATGACAAAGTATATTAAGCTTTGGTTGACATTTGAGAAAGCAAGAACTGGTAGTTATGCTGATCTTGTAAAAATGTACCTCTTCAATTTACCTCTCCAAATGACTTTAGGACCATTGACTGTCCAAGCCCCCGAGGAGGTATCCCATCCACCAGAGCCAGTGAGTTTGGATTAGACTGATTCTGTGCGCTCTTAGTCGGAGGGGGACCAGCTTTAGGTAGGCTATACCTTCCAAAACTATTGAAAAGTACATAATCACCCATTTATAACATTGCACTAATCCATCAAATTCTCCCAGTACAGTGTAACAAGTTTGCTGGTTTACGTCCGTCTCCTCCCTTTAACTAGGACCTAGGGGTTCTGCAGCAACCTGATGTCCTCCATTACATCTGCAGCTACTGTTGTCATGATCTGCTAAGAAAGTTCTTGCTATCATACAGGGCACATAATGTGAGATACACAGATTAACTAAAACACTCAGAACAAAGAGGTTCTGCCTGGACTTTGCAGTCTCCCTCTTCAAGTCCCCCTTCCAAGACTGGTCTGTTGAGAACAAGTGATAGACAGAACCTCCCACCCACACAGTAACCCCTCTCTATATTCCACACACCAGAATTCTGTGTTTTAGTCTGATTACCATGTAAGTGTACAAAAACAAAAAAAAATGACTCAACTGCACCAAAAAAAAGAAAAAGTCAACTATTTTACAAGGTGTAAGGCAACCTTTGATGGCATTTATTTATTACGTATTATATCCTAGGACCTACCATGGATACCTAAATAGTCAACCACAATGTACTAATGAGCTATGCGAGAGAGAGAAAAAAAAGAGGACTGCTGAAATTTCAGTGTAGATAAGAGAAAGGCAGGTTAAAATAAAAACATGACAGCCAGACAAATCCATTTCATGGATCACACACTGGCTTGCATATGAATGGAGTGGAAATTAACTGACTGATCTGTAAGGTAAGTAACTTTAAATGTGTCAAGCAGATGACACATTTCTTTGCCATTTCCGCAACGTTTAAGACATGGATTTCGTTGCAATGTTAACAAGGAACCCAAAAGTAGTTAGAAGTAATGTTTATTTTATTAGCTAAAACTTTTTTAAACAGCAAAATTGTCACGGGAATCAGCCTTGTTTGCATAGCGATGATGAAAATAACATTTAGGCTGTAATGATCTCCACAATTCAAATCAGTAGTTGTCACCGTTGATATAGCAATGGACATTAATAGTTCATCCAATTCCATTGTGATGCAGAGGGGGACACTTTTTGTTATGACAGGCCCCAAAAACTGGGGGCTCAGCTTCCAGCAGGTGGAGCAGGAGGTTCCTGGTGGAGAGCCAGACACAATCACCAGGATGTAACATGGGAGCCTCACTGCGGTGGTGGTCCGCTTGATCCTTCTGATGGCGGAGAGCGCGCTTGAGCCTCACGTGGGCTGCGTTCCACACCTGTATCGGAACCACTCGTCCACTGCAGGGGCCTCGGTCTGGCTTGGAGGAAAACAGAAAAGACAAAGGAATAGAATGCAAAAAACAAAGGACAACAAAATCATAACAGCAAGGCTAACTGAATATGTGCACATTTGAATTAGAGTGTGTGTATATGCATGTGTACAAACACCTGCACAGCATAAGCCTCAGGCAAACTGCCTTTAGCTGGAACACTGCCCCCCAGTGTTATTGTTTTATTATTTTTTGTCTTTGACTGTCATGCTATCCCTAACCAGCAACTCCACTCCCACAGCCAACCCTCAGCCCATCCCACCCATCTTTGCTGGCCACCCTTTTCGGATTTCTACGCACCATGTATCTTGCAACGATGCTGTGATGTTTAACATACAATTTCATCGAGTAGAATTCAAAGATTGCGAGTTGAAGATAAATACTTTTATTAAGAGCATTAGTAATTGACTGACCCGGTCCCTCCAGATATCCCAACAGTACTATTTCTAACTTCAATTTTATGCATTGTCAGCTATTCCTGAACCTGAGACCAGAAACCGGCTACCTGAGGGCAATACCAAAATAAATGGTCTATTTGTGGGCTATACTCGGCCTTGTCTCAGGATGGTAAGTTGGTGGTTGGAGATACCCCTCTAGTGGTGTGGGGGCTGTGCTTTGGCAAAGTGGTAGGGGTTATATCCTGCCTGTTTGGCCCTGTCTGGGGGTATCATCGGATGGGGCCACAGTGTCTCCTGACCCCTCCTGTCTCAGCCTCCAGTATTTATGCTGCAGTAGTTTGTGTCGGGGGGCTAGGGTCAGTCTGTTATATCTGGAGTATTTCTCCTGTCTTATCCAGTGTCCTGTGTGAATTTAAGTATGCTCTCTCTTTCTCTGAGGACCTGAGCCCTAGGACCATGCCTCAGGACTACCTGGCATGATGACTCCTTGCTGTCCCCAGTCCGCCTGGCAGTGCTGCTGCTCCAGTTTCAACTGTTCTGCCTGCGGCTATGGAACCCTGACCTGTTCACAGGACGTGCTACCTGTTCCAGACCTGCTGTTCTCACCTCTCTAGAGACCGCAGGATCGGTAGAGATACTCTCAATGATCGGCTATGAAAAGCCAACTGACATTTACTCCTGAGGTGCTGACTTGTTGCCCCCTTGACAACTACTGTGATTATTATTATTTGACCATGCTGGTCATTTATGAACATTTGAACATATTGGCCATGTTCTGTTATAATCTCCACCCGGCACAGCCAGAAGAGGACTGGCCACCCCTCATAGCCTGGTTCCTCTCTAGGTTTTGGCCTTTCTAGGGAGTTTTTCCTTGCCACCGTGCTTCTACACCTGCATTGCTTGCTGTTTGGGGTTTTAGGCTGGGTTTCTGTACAGCACTTTGAGATATCAGCTGATGTAAGAAGGGCTATATAAATACATTTGATTGATTCTGTATCCTCACAACAAAATCTGCAGAGCTTCGATGATTTTATGCCCCAAATAGTCAAGAATTGACGGCAAGAATTCTATAAAATCATTTTATCAAAAAAGCTCGAAGTCTTGAATCTTGTGTTTTATATATCAACTCATACACCCTGTAATCTGTACATCAAAAATCTCTTCCCAACTATTTTGCAATCTGTATGGTACAGCTGTCAACATCCTGGTCCTCAAATTAAACTGGTATACTTCCCTATTTATGCTATTTTCATTCCTCTGCCAGTTTTGATTCATTATATTTGGCAGACAGACCAAGTCTGATAACTACCATTCCAATATAATTTTAAAACAAAATACCCTTTTCACTCTTTCCCATAAATACAGGCATTTTATTAACCAGCACATATAAGTTCAGCCATAATATATGTTGTAATATCTGTTCTCTTTTCAGGGGGATGAAATTGTAGCCAGCTCTGCAAAGGGAGACACTTTTTGTTTTCAAGCAATCGAAAATGAAACATGGCAATCTGCACAAATCTGTTTAGTGCTATATTTATTAATCGCAACCCACCCAATTCATATTCATTATATAGATAGGCACACTTTATCTTGTCTGGTTTAGCATCCTAGATAAAGCTAAATGTTTTTTGCTCATGATTTGAAAAGCAAATCAGGATTAGGCAGCGCCATGAACAAACAGATATGACTAAAGAGTTAATCAGTGTAATTTTTCCATAAATAGACAAGTATTTACCTCTCCATGGTTGCAGGCTCTTGTCTATTTATACAAGTATTTATCAGAGAGGGATTGGATGGTGCGGGTGATCCCTGGGTGTCTAGTGGTGAGGGATGTGTGTGTCCAGGTCAACAGGCAATCTTTCACCCTGAGGATGTAGATGCGCTCTGGAGGGCAGGTAGCAGGAGCGGGTTTCTCCACCAACGTGAAACCACAGGGTGCGGGAAAGCAGGTCCTCCGGTATCCTGGTCCCCGGGCGGCAACTCTCATCCTCGACCAGGAGAGGGTGGGGCTATGAAGTTAAGTTTAGGGAGGAAGTTCCCAGCAGCACCGGTCAACTAGAGCTGTAGAGACAACACTTGAGGGCCAGCCAGCCAGTGAAATGAAAACCAGAAAGGGTTTAGCAGAAAATTATGGAATACTCACGCCTACCCTGGGAGACGGAAGGTCACGGGGCCGTGCCTCTGTTCTAGTGGACCCAGGGTTGGGACACAAACACACACACGACACCACTGAAGCTGGTGCCCCTCCTGGCCGCAATAGGGACAGGGCCCCCAGCTGTCTCTGACAATGCCGCTCTGCAGCAGAGAGGTGTGTGGCCCCTACCTCCATGGATTCAGGCTCTGCCTCAGGACAGCCAAAGGAGGGAGGCGAGTGGCAAAGTGGACACCGGCGCTCCTGAAGAAGGTTATCTAGACAGATGGCTATCGCGATGAGAGCGTCCAAGGATATGTTATCATCCCAAAATGCAAACTCCGTCTGGACCTCCTCACGCAGTCCACTGTGGAATAGATTGCAGAGCACTGGCTCTTTCCAGCTGGAGGCTGCCACAGTCAGAAAGGGGAGGGCTCATTCCTCAGCGGTCTGGGCACCCTGCTGGAGTTGGAAAAGTCGCTCACCTCCCTCTCTGCCATCTGGAGAATGGTCGAAGAAAGCCCTAAACAGAGCAATGAACCTCTCATAGGAACCCAGCTCCTCCACTCCTCTAGACAGCCGTAGCCCACTCCAACGCCCGTCCTGTCAGCAGGGAAATCCCTGACCTGGGCGGAGAGACGGCTGGGTAGGCTGGGGTACTGGCTCACTGTGACGACCGTGGTAGGCGGCCCTCCGTCAGAGGTATGGAGAACCTCGCTGGTGGTGTCGAGGCAGTGGAGAACATCCTTCATGATCGTACCCAGTAGAGCCAGCTAGTCTTGGTGGACCCTGTTCCTCAACCATCCAGTAGATGGTGTTATCTTCTGCTGCTTCAATTATTTTCAGAGGCAGTATTCTGTAAAGTGTACACTAGAAGTCAGGAAGTAGGTGCAGAAGGTGAGTTTATTAATGAGACTAAGCCAATAAACAAAACAGGAGTCGCATACTGAACGCAAACAAAACCATTACTGTCTGAAGACTGAGGCTACTGAGGGCTAAATAAAGGGGACGTAATCAAGGTAATAATGAAATCCAGGTGTGCAAAACGATGGGGAGCAGGTGTGCATAATTATGGTTGCCAGGTGTGCGTAATGTGGGTTGCCAGGTCCGGTGGTTAGTAGACGGGCGAGGATGAGCGAGAGGGAAGAGGAGTAGGCGTGACAAATACATTTAATCATATCAGGACATAATATCACATACCTTCAACGAATAAAAATATTTTACACAACTCAACATAGACTGTACATTATAATTAGGGCTAATGAGCATGCACATCTGCTGGTTAAGTAGTGGACATGCCCGGCTTGCCCTTTCCTGTATGCTACTCAGTGGTGAGTAGCCTACAGGTCAACGTTAATGTGTAACTTAAATTCTGAATTAACATTGTTAAAGAGTTCTACTTGCGTGTGATATTTTGTATAACAACTGTGTGACATACACTACATGACAAAAAGTATGGACACCTGCTTGTCGAACATCTTATTCCAAAATCATGGGCATTAATATGGAGTTGGTTCCCCTTTGCGGCTATAACAGCCTCCACTCTTTTGGGAAGGCTGTCCACTAGATGTTGGAACATTGCTGCGGGGACTTCCATTCAGCCACAGGAGGATTAGTGAGGTCGGGCACTGATGTTGGGCAATTAGGCCTGGCTCGCAGTCAGGGTTCCAATTCATCCCAAAGGTGTTCGATGGGGTTGAGGTCAGGGCTCTGTGCAGGCACTCTTCCACACCAATCTCGACACATCATTTCTGTATGGACCTCGCTTTGTGCACGGGGGCATTGTCATGCTGAAACAGGAAAGGGCCTTCCCCAAACTGTTGCCACAAAGTTGGAAGCACAGAATCGTCTAGAATGCCATTGTATGCTGTAGCGTTAAGATTTCCCTTCACTGGAACTAAGACGCCTAGCCCGAACCATGAAAAACTGCCCCAGACCATTATTCATCCTCCACCAAACTTTACAGTTGGCACTATGTATTCGGGCAGGTAGCATTCTCCTGGCATCCTCCAAACCCAGATTCGTCCGTTGGACTGCCAGATGGTGAAGTGTGATTCATCACTCCAGAGAACGCGTTTCCACTGCTCCAGAGTACAATGGCAGTACACTTTACACCACTCCAGCCGACGCTTGGCATTGCGCATGGTAATCTTAGGCTTGCGTGCGGCTGCTTGGCCATGGAAACCCATTTCATGAAGCTCCCGATGAACAGTTGTTGTGCTGACGTTGCTTCCAGAGACAGTTTGGAACTCAAACTACATGCTTCAGCACTCGGCGGTCCAGTTCTGTGAGCTTGTGTGGCCCATCACTTTGTGGCTGAGCCGTTGATGCTCCTAGATATTTTCACTTCACAATAACAGCATTTACAGTTGACCGGGGCAGCTCTAGCAGGGCAGAAATTTGATGAAATGATTGTTGGAAAGGTGGCATCCTATGACGGTGCCACATTGAAAGTCACTGAGCTCTTCAGTAAGGCCATTCTACTGCCAATGTTTGTCTATGGAGACTGCATGGCTGTGTGCTCGATTTTATACACCTGTCAGCAACGGGTGTGGCTGAAATAGCCGAATTCACAAATTTGAAGGGGTGTCCACATACTTTTGTATATAGCAGTAAGAGGACAAGTGTTTAAAACTGGCCACCAGATGGCACTATTATTCCTTTTCCGTCTTGTCATTTGTTCCCGACTTTAATGTGCCCAGAAGGCTAAACATTCTTCTGCCCCCGGCGATCGGCTCTTACATAAAACATCCTTCGTTCAGGCTGCAAAGGCGTCTGTTACTTTCTTAACTCAATTTGATGGCCCGCCGCCTAAAAAATAGGTCACAGAAATGGAGAAAAAAGGATTGTACTTTACAGGCTCTAGAGAAGTTAAATTTGTACTTAACAAATAAAGCCATAATATGCATTGTTAAGGTGTCTTGTATGATTCAGAGAAGTTTCATATGATGTCTCAAAATGGTCAAGCCCACAAGCATAAATCTCTAAGGTGTACTTTTACAGATGAATTTGGCACTAGTATTCAACAGCTTAAAAAAACAAATACATTGTTGAAATGTAAAAATATTTACTTGGTAAATATGTTTAAAGGGGTCTAGTTTGCATATGTGCCTTTAATTTCAATACATTGAATCCATGATACTCGTGGTATATAAAAATATCTTCGTGGTCACATGTGTGATCAATGGGAAAATAGTGTCTCTAATGTATACTGTATATATTTAATCATAGCAGATTATTATTTTTCAGTAGATTGAAGTTGGGATATACACTGAGTGTAGAAAACATTAAGAACACCTTCCTAATATTGAGTTGCACCACTTTTGCCCTCAGAACAGACTCAATTCGTCAGGGCATGGACTCTACAAGGTGTTGAAAGTGTTCCACAGGGATGCTGACCCATGTTGACTCCAATGCTTCCCACAGTTGTGTCACGTTGGCTGGATGTCCTTTGGGTGGTGGACCATTCTTGACACACACAGGAAAAACCCAGCAACGTTGAAGTTTTTGACACACTCAAACCAGTGCACCTGGCACATACTACCATACCCCCTTAACTCTTTTTTTGACCTGCCCATTCACCCTCTGAATGACACACATACACAATCCATGTCTCAATTGTCTCAAGGCTTAAAAATCCTTCTTTAACCTGTCTCTTCCCCTTCATCTACACTGATTGAAGTGGATGTAACAGGTGATATTAATAAGGTTAATAAGCTTTCACCTGGATTCACCTGGTCAGTCTATGTCACGGAAAGAGCAGGAGTTCATACATTTTTTTAAGCTCAGTGTACTTGATCAAGATGATCTTACAGATGATTTTACCATCATCCGTTAGCCTTTACATATGTTTAAATCAGTGATTGACTGAAAACATCATATTTTGTTATTTCAGGGGGAATTATAGACCCATATACCAAATTAGTGTAATAACGTAATACATATTTAATGTCAATAGCATTGTTTAGTGTCTCTTGCACATTGTAGACCTGGTTTGTGTGAGTTGTGCTAAATAGTCACAAGGGTAGGCCTGGTTTATTATTATGAATTGAAGAGTGGTTACATTTCTCCAGCTGCATTCCCACACTTATTCTGAAACCGTGGTGGGGAGGTACTTTGTTATTGTTTCAACACTGATCGTCGCTTTAAGGTCACAGATTAGTTAGGAACTCCTCTCACCTGGTTGTGTAGGTCTTAATTGGACACAAATGGAAAGGAAATAACAAAAACTAGCAGACACTTGGCCCTCCATGGAATGAGTTTGACACCCCTACACTAAGCATTCCCTACCTCCTGTTTAGGCTACATGGGTTTGCGCATGCATCAGGCGATCAAAACCAGTGTTCTGAAAAGTTTGTTTTAATAATATTTTCCTGTGGATGTTTTGTAAAAAATGTCCAACGGCATAAGGAACAGCGTCAACAACCGGCAGAATAAATTGAAATTACAGTTTCAATTGAATAAAGGCCGACCTAAACAGCAATGGAGTAAAGGCCACTGGGCGAATACTCTCATGAATCCCTCTCACACTGTGGGAGGGAGGACAGGACCCTTGGTTTAGACCAGTGTTTCTTAATCCTGCTTCTTCTTCCCTAGCACTACACACCTGGTTCCACTAATTCAAGGTTTGGTGATGAGTTGATTAGTGGAATAAGGTGTGTGTAGTGCTAGGGCAAAAACAAAAATGTGCAGCCCTTGGGGTCCCCAGGACCAGGATAGAGAACCACTGGTTTAGGATAAGGTCCGTCATTCCAATTTGAAAGCAGTACCACAAGGTGGCAGCATTGGACCATATAAAACATTATCTCCAATCAAGACTTGGCACAATACCTGGCTACTGTTTGAGAAAAGACAATTATAACCCATGTCAAGCAAAATACTTGCCTAATTATTAAATATAGGTATATGTAGCCTATTGGTTTTTGTGAAAGAGATGGGGGTTGGAGGGGTGAGGAAGACCTAGGCATATTCTGTCAGTAAGACATCAAATATTGACTTTACAAACATCTTAGTACATATGTTCTGTAACATTGTTTTATTACACTTTGTCTGAGAGAAAAAAAATAAGAATTTACAATTTACTGCTACAGAACTTGACCTCGTTTTAGGTTGCTGTGAATCTGACTAAAGCTATAAAAATGATCTAAGTAATCCTAATGAAAAGTTAAAGTTGAGGTTATGCATTGATTTCCTCGCCAGTGTTGCAACATAATTTCATCAGTGCTGTTTCCATTAGCCGTTTTCATCGATGTAGTCAAAACAAGGGGCTTTAAAGGGCTGCTGGGGTGAGTATGTATTAGGTCATATTTACACATTTAACTCCACTATACAATGAATGAGTTATTTACTTAAGCTACATAAGTCGATTTGCAGGCTACATTGAACATTAAACACTATTTCACTGGCCGCTTAGAGTGCAATAATGAAGCCATACTCTATACCGTTCTGTTATTCTAGGTGCTGTCCATGGTGCTGATTTGTGGAGGCAGGTGCTGTGCAAGAAGTCTATGCATATTGGATGCTATGTTTGTATTTGTATTTTGTATTTATTCAGGATCCCCATTAGTTCCTGTCAAGGCAGCAGCTGCTATTCCTGGGGTCCAAACATATTAAAGCACTAACATTACATATAAAACCAAATATAAAACAGGACATCATTTAACATTATTACACCATTACATAACTACAATACAAAATGTTCAATACCACCATACAGCAATATCACAATGTATGCGTATGCATGTGTCTGTACCTTTGTGTGTGTCTCTTCACAGTCCCCATTGTTCCATAAGGTGTGTTTTTACCTGTTTAAAAAAAAAATCTGATTCTGCTTACTTGCATCAGTTACCTGATGTGGAATAGAGTTCCATGTAGTCATGGCTCTATGTAGTACTGTGCGCCTCCCATAGTCTGTTCTGGACTTGGGGACTGTGAAGAGACCTCTGGTGGCATGTCGTGTGGGGTATGCATGGGTGTCCGAGCTGTGGGCAAGACAGCTCGGTACATTCAGCTTGTCAACCTCTTACAATCTCTTACAAAAACAAGTAGAAGTCAATCTCTCTTCCACTTTGAGCCATGAGAGATTGACATGCATGTCATTAATGTTAGCGCTCTGTGTAATTTTAAGGGCCAGCCGAGCTGCCCTGTTCTGAGCCAACTGCAATTTTCCTAAGTCCCTCTTTGTGGCACCTGAAAACACTACTGAACAGTAGTCTAGGTGCAACAAAAATAGGGCCTGTAGGACTTGCCTTGTTGATAGTGTTGTTAAGAAGGTAGAGCTTTATTATGGACAGACTGATCCCCATCTTAGCTACTGTTGTATCAATATGTTTTGACCGTGACAGTTTACAATCCAGGGTTACTCCAAGCAGTTTAGTCACCTCAACTTGCTCAATTTCCACATTATTCATTACGAGATGTAGTTGAGGTTTAGGGTTTAGTGAATGATTTGTCCCAAATACAATGCTTTCAGTTTTGGAAATTTAGGACTAACTTTTTCCTTGCTACCCATTCCAAAGATAACTGCAGCTCTTTGTAAAGTGTTGCAGTCATTTCAGTCGCTGTAGTAGCTGATGTGTAGTAGCTGCCGTGTATAATGTTGAGTCATCCGCATACATAGACACACTGGCCTTACTCAAAGCCAGTGGCATGTTGTTAGGAAAGATTTAAAAAAGCAAGGGGCCTAAACAGCTACCCTGGGGAATACCTGATTCTACCTGGATTATGTTTGAGAAGCTTCCATTAAAGAACACCCTCTGTGTTCTGTTAGACAAGTAACTATTTATCCACATTATAGCAGGGGGTGTTTTTCTAGCAGCAGACTATGATCTATAATGTCAAAAGCTGCGCTGAAGTCTAACAAGACAGCCCCCACAATCATTTTATCTTCAATTTCTCTCAGCCAATCATCAATCATTTGTGTAAGTGCTGTGCTTGTTGAGTGTCCTTCCCTATAAGTCTGTTGTCAATTTGTTTACTGTAAAATAGCATTGTATCTGGTCAAACACCATTTTTTACAGAAGTTTACTAAGGGTTGGAAACAGGCTGATTGGTTGGCTATTTGAGACAGTAAAGGGGGATTTACTATTCTTGGGTAGCGGAATGACTTTAGCTTCCCTCCAGGTCTGAGGGCACACACTTTCTAGTAGGCTTAAATTGAAGATGTGGCAAATAGGAGTGGCAATATCGTCCGCTATTATCCTCAGTAATTTTCCATCCAGATTGTCAGACCCCAATGGCTTGTCATTGTTGATAGACAACAATTATTTTTTTCACCTCTTCCACACTGACTTTACAGAATTCAAAAGTACAGTTCTTGTTTTTTCATAATTTTGTCAGATATACTTGGATGTGTAGTGTCAGCGTTTGTTGCTGGCATGTCATATGTCATTTGCTTATCTTGCCTATGAAAAAGTCATTAAAGTAGTTGGCAATATCAGTGGGTTGTGTAATGAATGAGCCATCTGATTCAATGAATGATGGAGCCAAGTAAGCCTTTTTTCCCAAAATGTAATTTAAGGTTCTCCAAAGCTTTTTACTATCATTCTTTATATCATTTATTTTTGTTTCATAGTATAGTTTATTTTTCTTTAGTTTAGTCACATGATTTCTTAATTTGCAGTACGTTTGCCAATCAGTTGGGCTGCTAGACTTTTGCCATTCCTTTTGCCTCATCCCTCTCAACCATACAATTTTTCAAATCCTCATCAATCCAAGGGGATTTAACAGTTTTTACAGTCATTTTCTTAATGGATGTGTGCTTATTACTAACTGGAATAAGCTATTTCCTAAATGTGTCAAGTGCAGTGTCTGGTTGCTCCTCATTACGCACCACAGACCACAGCAAATATTCTTTACATCATCAACATATAAATCACTACAAAACGTATTCTATGACCTCTTAAACATT
The DNA here is from genome assembly GCF_045679555.1 of Salvelinus alpinus. NCBI lineage: Eukaryota > Metazoa > Chordata > Actinopteri > Salmoniformes > Salmonidae > Salvelinus > Salvelinus alpinus. Next base: position 82,698,977 of record NC_092094.1, read on the forward strand.
ATATTAGGCCCAGCCTTTGGAACTTTAGTTTTCCTAGATATGGCTACTATATTGTGATCACTACATCTGATGGATCTGGATACTGCTTTAAAGCACATTTCTGCAGCATTAGTAAAGATGTGGTCAATACATGTTGATGATTTCATTCCTGTGCTGTTTGTAAATACCCTGGTAGGTTGACTGACAACCTGAACCAGGTTGCACGTTTTTTCTTGAGTGGACAGCTTGATGAGAGCCAGTCTATATTTAAGTCACTCAGAAAATATACTTCTCTGTTGATATCGCATACATTATCAAGCATTTCACACATATTATCCGGATACTGACTGTTAGCACTTGGTGGTCTATATCAGCTTCCCACCAGAATGGGGCAGATGGACCTGTAGCCATATTACTTCAACTGTATTTAACATGAAATCCTCTCTAAAGCTTTACAGGAATGTGGTTCTGAATATAGACCGCAACATAGCGTTAGATAACGCTGTTAATTGAATTAATGTCTATAGGCTATGTACTGTTAGATATATCTATTCGACGCGCCTAAACAGTTAAGAATACTATCACTGAATACATCACCAAAGGAAAAGCTACTATTGTGCGCTATTGTGCGGCTGTTGTATGGCGAGGGAATTTTGAAAGCTCACGCTTTAATGTTTGTATTAATAAGATCCACTGGTGACGTCGAAGATAAAGACCCGACTGCCGTATTTTGACTGCAAGACTATGCTTCACATTCCAGCCCCGCTCTCAATTGTTCCAGCCTATACCAACGCTCACACGCTCTCTCGGGAACCGTTGGCATTGGCAGTGAGCGAGCGGGCATGAGTGACAGTCTGCAGTAGTTCGCTCGGGCTCCCAACCTCATATATCGCGTTGGATTAGCTATATGCTAATATCGATTAGAAAGAAGAGTGAGCCGAGAGTGGAGGCTACCCGAGTCTGAGCAGGCTCCTCAACAGCCATGGCTGAAGGTGGTGAAGGGGAAGATGAAATTCAGTTCTTGAGAACTGTAAGTAGCCCAATGTCCGTTCGCTAATTTGTGTGGCAACCTGCCTCCTGTGTGCATTTCCAGTGTTGTATCCCATGCATGTCTATTTAATAGCCTACTGCAGATTATGCTTTACGTAGCCAGGTGGTTATAGGCTACATCTTGAGTATGAAATATTTATATAATGTAGCCAATAGGTCTAATTCAAAGTACACTGTCTCCTGAACGTGAGCGCTTTTTGGGTAGCCCTCGATAACCTGCTCCTTCGTAAAGCAGACCTGGCTGGCGACGAGAGGACCTTTTTTGTTTGGCGCATCCCTCACTTTGATTCATTTCTAGATTTAATTTGTCCGGTTGTCTCAGTAGCCTACGTTTTGCTGTCAATGAATGCAATGAAATGCTGGAATGCCTAACATTGTACTACTCCTTCCAGATAATAAGACGACGCCTGTCTCACTTTCAGCCCACAACACTACTGCGTTGTTGTTGTTGATTGCTAACTAGTACGTTTCCCTTTTCCAGGTGTAGCAATGCTGTCTACACTATAGTTAAAAAAGTTAACCTTTTGCATGTCTAGTTATTATTCATAACCTCAAATTCTGAATATGGTGTCTACCCAGGCAGATGTAGAGGCAGTAAGCAAAATGAAAAGCAATAGCCTAATGTAGGCCTAATATTGTTATGGTGATTTACTGTGATAGATGAGGCATTTGCAGTGGTCACTGACAGCACTTAGTTCTGGGTGCTCTCGCAGGGCTCTCCGTTCAAAACAAGCCATGTTAATTATCGGATGACAACAATGATTTGGGCAGTGGGCTTCCTCAGTTCTGTTTGACCATGCTGTCAGGCTTACAGCACATAAATCCGTCAAGACATTGCACAGGAGGCTGCCGAAGGGAAGACGGTTCATAATATTGGCTGGAATGGAGTGAATGGAATGGTATCAAACAAACACATGGAAACCATGTTTGATGTGTTCAATACCATTCCATTGATTCCGTTCCAGCCATTACTATGAGCCCATCCTTCCCAATTAAGGTGCCACCAACCTCCTGTGAGATAATGTGGTCCTATACTAATGAAAGTAGGGGTTGTAACTTGAGGTAGAATGGCTCAGAGGAGCACCTCTCCTTATGGTCTACACTACTTGCTACTACTAATCTTTTGGCATAGCAAGTTATGCTAGAAAACATAGCTTTATCTACAAAGTTGAGGCTAATATGAAACCAAAAATGAAAACCCACCTCTTAAAGCATAAGCAAGCTCTTCTTGGTGATGAGGTTGATGACCTTGCTGACTTTGTCACTACAACTACAGGGAAACACATTTGAGAAATATCTGGACTAAAAATACCCCACAGTTTAGCTAGGTGAAGGATATGAGGGCTGGAGGCCTTCTAGACTTCTGGACACTGGGAGGTGTTTGGTGGTTGCACATATCACAGTCAGTGGGGGTTTTCATTGGTTTTCCTTTATCAAGTTGCCTACAGTGGGAGAATTCTACTTATATTAATTATTCACCATACCATTGGAGGGTGAGGAAGGTTGGCTGTTATAATATGAAACCATAGACTTACATTTCTTTCTTCTCATTCAAAGGCATATTTAAAAACCCAGTGGAAATTCTGTTCAATGCAGTGGCATATTAAAGTAGATGAATGCAGAAGTGGAGAGTATATTTACAACCCAAGAAGAGCTTAGTGATTCTACTTCTGTGCAGCTAACGTGTAAAAGTGTGGAACTTGGCAGATGCCAGACGTCCTTCCTCAATGACAACGTGTGAGAAATCTTTGACCTCATCAGCTGCTTCAGGGCTGAAATCCTAAAAATGCATTTCAGTTCCTATCTCATCCTTCTCCTGCACAGATAGTAGCCTACCCCCACACATTCCCAGAAGACAAGTGTCAGTTATGGAGCACCATTAACTGTGTGAAGTGACACAGAGCTAAGAGGACATTGAGGAAAGAGAAGCTGAGCGAAAGATGCACCCTGCTATTTTGCTGTTAAGAGAGGCTACTTACTTGGACATCAGCAGTGGGCTTAGTAAGTCCATGTTTGCATTGCTCTGGAAGCCTCCTGTATTCCCAGAAATGACAGTGGGTGGGGTTTAAAATTTGTCCCTGAAAAAGCTGATGCTTCCAATGCTCCGCAGTTCCCCGTCCCTTGTTACCACTACATGCAGAGGTTGTTACATCATTATGCACACCGCCCCAAACAGTGCTGACATTTCAGCACTATTACTGCTTGGAGGGCTAGCACCTAAATGCCAGACAGCAGTCTGCACCTGTGATCTATACAGTAAAAACAATGGACAAAAGTTCTGGAGTTGGCCCTTTGGCTTTTGCAACATGGGGTTTTGCTATCTGTGCTAAAATTATTTTTCTTAGCCTATCAAATTTGCCTTGGCTGGTCCCACCACAGTTGTCCTCTTTGGCAAAGTTCAAATGTGACGCTTTGAGTTGTGAAGGCACTGCTTCTTTGAGAGACTTTGCAGCTTGTTGCATCCAAACGCAAGGGGCAGCAGCTGACTGGATGGAATGGGGATGGGGCCTATGTGCGGCGGCAGCGCGGTGTGAACGTGTGGTGTTGCTGCAGAGTCAGGCTGCACCAGACATGCCACATCAGAGCAGAGTGCAGAAATGATTCATCAGGCCAAGGTGCAGCTGAGCTGGTTTTGACTCTATTCTCTGTACTGTTGCCAACACATTTAAGAGCACACACACACAGAGTCTCTGACTGATCTTGCCCTTGGATGAATATTCCCATTTAGCAGTAAACAGGCAGCATGTTTTCCCTGTACATCCACAATGCAGCATGTTTTCCCTGTACATCAACATACTGTCTTTTACTGTAGCAGAAGAACTTAATAAAGCGGTGCACAAACGGACTTTTCTCTAGTAACAACTAAACAAAGTAATTTCCCCTGAGAGAGCAGAGGAATTAGCCTCTGGCGGCCTGCTCATCTAAAGCCATTCCAGAGAGAGGATTTCTCAGCCATGGGTAATTTGATGCTGCGGGAAGAGGAACAGCTCTTATTGTGAGCTCCGAGACTCACAGCGAGCATTCTCCAATCTCTTGTTAAATGTTAAAGGGTGCTAGGGGGATAGGGGAGAGTATAATAAGGCTAAACATTTTACTGTAGTATGGTTGTTTTCTATTTGTAGATGTCCTGAGATGGACCAGCACCAGCATAGTGGCCTCATAAGCAAGATGATGATACAGAGTTGTATGAATAAAATCTCAGTTTATATGGCATAATGGATCAGACTGTTATGTAAGAATTATTTAGCAAATGAACTGGAACAATAATACGGTATGTCACTTTTAATCCGTATCAGTAGCCTGTACGTGTGACGTGTGTGTGTGCCACGGTTACTTAAGTTCCAGGTCCAATGCAACCATTTGTCTCTTTTTGTCTCATTATCAAATCATTTCTGGGTAACAGTTTAAGTACTTATTGTGATTGTTTTCAATTAAAATGGTCAAAAAGAAACATGTATTTTTAGCAAAGATACATATCTCAAGCAAGAAATTAGCTGGGAGTGGTCTGAGTGGGGAGGGGAAAACAGAAAACTAGCTGTTATTGGCAGAGAGATTTGGAAGCATCTTTCTTATTGGTCATTTAACTAATTTACCGCCTGTGATGTCACCAGGCAGGCCAAAACTCCATCCCACCAAACAAGTATTATTCCAACCCCATAGTGTGGAAATACTATATATAAAACACAGGAGTTCAAGTTTTTGACTGCACTGGGCCTTTAACACCCACGGGCTCTAACAGGGAGCTGATCTCTGGAGGGATGGAACAGTCTGCAGTGGGAAACAAGCCATTGGCTTCCTCTCATCTCATCCTCAGTTTGTTTGTCTGTTTGATTGTGCTGTGGTTCTGACAGGGGGTCTCTGATTTGTACATGCACCACGCTGCGTGGGACCTGATCCACACATCTGATCACTAAGGAATAGAGATGGGCTGGGGCCACACCCCCCTCCTCTAGAATATCCCCCGCTGGATGAAAATCAAAGTCTTTGGCTCCATTAGCAGGTAGTGGGGGAGTGGTGGCAGCCGTGAAAAGGGCAGCGTGTGAGTGTGACTAATGTGCTATGGCAGTGTTTGGACTGTTAGGTTTTATGTGGAGGGACTGTCTGACCTGGCGTACCAACCAGGTGTCAGCACATTCAGAGAGACAGGCATAATGAACCATCACTGCCCCCCTCCTAACACAAAAACAACTCCAGGTAAGCTTGACTTGGCACCAACACCAAGCAGACGCTGGTGTTTAACGTCTGGCTAGTGGGTGTATTCTTTAATGGCTGCAGTGCCGGAGGTGAGCGCTTCAGTGAAATGCTTACTTACGGGCCATTTTTCAACAATGCAGAGTTAAAGATAAAACAAATAGAATTAGTGACATGAGGAACCTATACAGTGAATAATGAATAACAATAATGAGTCAAAATAACATGGCTATATAGGAGTTCCAGTACCAAGTCGATGTGCAGGGGTACGAGGTAATTGAGGTAGCTACAGTATGTACATATAGGTAGGGTTACAGTGACTAGGCAACAGGATAGACAGTAGCAGCAGTGTACAAGGCCGGTCAAAAGTTTTAGAACACCTACTTATTTAAGGGTTTTTCTTTATTTTGACTATTTTCTACATTGTAGAATAATAGTGAAGACATCACAATTATGAAATAACACATATGGAATCATGTAGTAACCAAAAAAGTGTTAAACAAATCAAAATATATTTTATATTTTTGATTCTTCAAATAGCCACCCTTTGCCTTGATGACAGCTTTGCACACTCTTGGCCCGGGGGGCGGCAGGGGGAAAGGCTCCCTCACTGGGCCAGAGGATATCAAAGGTGCCCTTAAATTTGAAATGTTTGTCATTTAGCAGACACTCTTATCCAGAGCGACTAGGGTTAAGTGCCTTGCTCAAGGGCACATTGACAGTTTTCATTAAGTTGGCTTGGGGATTCAAAGCAGCGACCTTTCGGTTATTGGCCCAACATGCATAACCACTAGGCTACCTTCCACCCTTGATGCACTTTTCCTGGGCAGTGCTCACTAGCTAGTGTGTACTTTGTGTCAGTAAGGATCCTCAGCCCTCATCACCTTTTAATGAGTGTGGTTCGGTCTGGAAACGCATTGTCACCTTCCAATGTCATTGAAATCACCCATGTGGAGTTCTGCAGTGAAATTCTGTTAATATCCTTTATGATCTTGTTTAATGAATCTAGATCATTTGGATGGTTACTTTACAAATGAATGTAATGTACAATTCAAGTTCAAGGTTGATGTTTGTGTAAAATTGCATTCAATGCCATCTAGAGTTCCATATTAGTGTTTTCTTTTCCCAAGCTCTCTGCATAATTATTTCGAAATGACCATGTGATTTGTATTCCGTGGGAAAAATCATCCCTGACTTTTTAAAATTGATATCTGGTTGCTCTTTTCTCCAAAAAGTGCTTGTCATGCAGGTGCTCTTTTTCTCTGCTGCAATTAAGCATAGATTTTCTAAACTACACTCAGTGTAAATTTTTTTTGAAACACCTCTTTCAATGACAGACTGACCAGGTGAATCCAGGTGAAAGCTATGATCCCCTATTGATGTCATCTGTTAAATCCACTTCAATCAGTGTAGATGAAGGGGAGGAGATGTTTTAAAGAAGGATTTTTAAGCCTTGAGACATAGTCTGCCATTCAGAGGGTGAATGAACAAGATACAATATTTTAAGTGCCTTTGAACGGGGTATGTTAGTAGGTGCTAGGCGCACCGGTTTGAATGTGTCAAGAACTGCAACGTTGCTGGGTTTTTCACGCTCAACAGTTTCCTGTGTGTATCAAGAATGGTCCACCACCCAAAGGACATCCAGCCAACGTGACACAACTGTGGGAAGCATTGGAGTCAACATGGGTCAGCATCCCTGTGGAACGCTTCTGACACCTTGTAGAGTCCATGCCCAGATGAATTGAGGGTGTTGGGTTTAACTCAATATTAGGAAGGTGTTCCTAATGTTTTGTACACTCAGTGTATATCCATATTGCCATATTGATTTCCCCTATGATTTCCCCTATTTTCCCATTACTATTTACACATTTCCTAAAAGTCATTAAGCATTTTTCAATGGTGCACATTTAGAAAGAACTTGTAGAAACAGTGGGGGGCTCATTTTGGGGTGGAAGCAGTGTTCAGCAGAAAGCTGCTCTCCTGTGTTCCCACCGGGTGGAAGGAGACAGACAGATAAGATAGCCTACAAAGGGAATTAAGCCAGCAGCAGAGCCAGAGATGGCCCTGTGAAAGGTAGCTGTAATTAGCTATCGATCCAGCCACCAAATAAAGACATTTCCTGATCATTGTGAATGGTATGCAGTTAGCAGGCCTGATTGATTTGTGTTTCAGAGCATGAATATTTAATCCAGGAACTAGATTTACCTGTTGTTTAGATGCAAGAGAAATGTGTGTGGCACCTTTTCCTTAGCAAAAGTCTGCTAAGATGTTTTTTTATTCCTGTTAAAGGCATTTCATTTTCCTACTCCTCAGACTTGATGACATGGCTGTCAGAGACATGCTCTGCTCATTATTGACAAACTGGTATTTATCGATGTTTCAGTATTTATTCTATAAAATAACTTCTTAAACAGTTCCTAAGTGGCCACTCTCAAGGTAGTTAGCCCTCAGCTAAGTTGGTCTCAAGGTAGTTAGCACTACAGCTAAGTTGGTCTCAAACTAGTTAGCACTACAGCTAAGTTGGTCTCAAGCTAGTTAGCACTACAGCTAAGTTGGTATCAAACTAGTTAGCACTACAGCTAAGTTGGTCTCAAGGTAATTAGCCCCACAACTATGTTGTCCTCGAGGTAGTTACCCCACAGCTAAGTTGCTCTCGAGGTAGTTAGCCCCACAGCTAAGTTGCTCTCGAGGTAGTTAGCCCCACAGCTAAGTTGCTCTCGAGGTAGTTAGCCCCACAGCTAAGTTGCTCTCGAGGTAGTTAGCCCCACAGCTAAGTTGCTCTCGAAGTAGTTAGCCCCACAGCTAAGTTGCTCTCGAGGTAGTGTAAAAGGTTGCGTCAATCGAATCTGGTATCAGGATAAAATGTGATTCAGAGTCACCGAACATACTTTAAGTATTTTTATTTAACATAAGCGATAAATGGTAAATGCAATTTTCGTATATAAGGGTTCACTGTATCACCACGCAGGGTAAAGCAGAGAACTGACTGAAATAGTACAGACATCTTCTTTTAGAGGTAGTTCCAACTTTAGAGTTGGCCTGTCACAGTAGAGGCTTAGCGTGGTTTAAACTTGCTAGCCTATCGGTGGTGCCCAGGCTGGTCCCAGCCTCACAGCACACAGGATCCAGATATCCGGAAGTGTTTGTTGTGAAGTTTGAGCTGAGTTGTCGGTGGCTACACTGCTTAGTTCCTGTTTTCTTGTTATTCAGCATTTTTCCATCTTGTCTCAACCTTCTGGTTAGCACAGTCGACACCCTAGATTTACAACAGCTTTTCTGCAGTCACGCTATGTTTTGTGATTAACATGTCCTATTTCTATAAGGCATATATTTTTGTTAAAAAGAGAACAAAACCATCCTTCACAGTAGTTAGCCCCACAGCTAAGTTGCTCTCGAGGTAGTTAGCCCCACAGCTAAGTTGCTCTCGAGGTAGTTAGCCCCACAGCTAAGTTGCTCTCGAGGTAGTTAGCCCCACAGCTAAGTTGGTCCACAGGATAGTTCTGCTTATGAAGCACTGTCATCACTGCAAACCAACACTCAGTCAGCACCAAGATGAATCATCTTGACCAGCAGTAAGTGATCACACTGTGTGTCCAGTGTCTCTGTGTACGTGGGAAATGTATAAATCACTCTCGGATGTTTTAAAAATAATAGGATTGCTATGTAAAAATTGTAGAGGCTTATTGCAACATGGCTCGCTGCCACGGAATGTCCAGTAACACTTTCTATTATTGCTTAAGTTAATGATGGAATCCGCAGTAGGAGGAACAGCGCCACTGTCCATCCCACGGCCATTGTTATTGTTTTGTTGACGAAGCAGAGCTGGGAGTGTCGCGCACCAAGGTAAAACATTTTTGCAGTACATATGCTTCTGTTCTATCCCATGTGCAATGATGTCTGAGGGAAAAAAACTGTTTGTTGTTTGCAATAACTTCTTTGTTGTTGTAATATTGCAAACAGATGTGTCAGTTTTACCATTAAGGATTCCAGCTTTATACCCTCATTTGAAACTGTAGTGAGGCGTTACGCTGTCTAGCAGACCAAACGTTATGAAGCCACACCAGTGCTTCATGCTGTTTACTTCAGACATGTGGCAGAACCTGAATATGAGGAGTCAGACATATTGAACTTGTCAGTGAGTAATCAATCAATACAGTTCAGATCTTGCTCTGAGTTTGGTGGGCTGACTGACCTGTCACTCGGGAAGATGGAGTGAACGAGGGGCGGGTCTAAAACTCACGTTATCAGTGCTGACTGACACTACCCACCCTGTTTTGACACCCCCCCTTACATCAGCAGGCCTTCTACACAGAACATTTCTCAATAATGTTTTGCAGTGTGCATGGTTATGCAGGACTTTTCTAGCAGGGCTTTTCTAGCAGCGCATTATCCTCCACCATCTGAGCAACCCCAAACTGCACTCATGACATTTAAAAACTGTCCCGGTTTCCACAGAAACAATGTGAGTGTTTTCTAATATAGCACAGAAATAAAAGTAATTATACCACTTTGTATACTTGGCTGTATTTCTGAATCATTCCCTCCTACATAAGCAGGACCTCTGGTATTTGTGCGATAATGATGCCTAATGTGCTGCGGTACCCAACTCCCTACTGTGCTCTTAATAAGGCTTTTAGAAGAACATTTAGTATCTGTTGTTTGTGATGCTTACTTACCCTCACAGAAATTCAACTGTCAAATTTGCAGTTTCTCATGTGAAAATCTCATGTTCACATGTGAAATTGCAAGTTCACATGTGATAACCATTCACATGTGAACATCAAATTTGCTGTTTCACATGTACGAAAATCCACATGCAAAAAAATTATGTGGTGGTGAAATAGTGTTATTCTCCTAACATGTGAAACATGTTGCATTAGCAATGCTTCCACATACAGTACCAGTCAAGAGTTTGGACACCACATTCAAGGGTTTTTCTTTATTTTTACTATTTTCTACATTGTAAAATAATAGTGACATCAAAACTATGAAATAACACATGGAATCATGTAGTAACCAAAAAAGTGTTCAACAAGTTCATCAAAGTAGCCACCCTTTGCCTGATAACAGCTTTGCACACTCTTGGCATTCTCTCAACCAGCTTCACCTGGAATGCTTTTCCAACAGTCTTGAAGGAGTTCCCACAAATGCTGAGCACTTGTTGGCCGCTTTTCCTTCACTCTGCGGTCCAACTCATCCCAAAGCATCTCAATTGGGTTGAGGTCAGGTGATTGTGGAGGCCAGGTTATCTGATGCAGCACTCCATCTCTCTCCTTCTTGGTCTTTGCTAATTTGAGCTGTTCTTGCCATAATATGGACTTGGTCTTTTACCAAATAGGGCTATCTTCTGTATACCACCCCTACCTTGTCACAACACAACTGATTGGCTTAAACGCATTAAGAAGGAAAGAACTTCCACAAATTAACTTTTAACAAGGCACACCTGTTCATTGAAATGCATTCCAGGTGACTACCTCCCGATGCTGGCAAAGGGTGGCTATTTTGGTTACTGCATGATTCCATATTTGTTATTTCATAGTTTTGATGTCTTCACTATTATTCTACAATGTAGAAAATAGTACAAATAAAGAAAAACCCTTGAATGAGTAGTTGTTCTAAAACTTTTTACCTGTAGTGTAGTTTTTTTTGTAAGGGTAGTTTACTCAGCCTTGCATTGCCCAGGCCCCAGTCGAGTGCTATTTTAAAGCCCCAATCTAGAGTTCAGTCTCTAAAACATGTCTGGTCTCTTGCTGGTGTAATCGCACCTTGTCACACAATGGGCAAGGTACAGTACTACTGCACTTTACTGAACCCTACCCTTAATCTCGCTGTTTAATTGAGATACAGTATCTGCAGCATTTCCGCTGCACAGCTCTTGAGGTCTCTTGAACTACGATAATTGCTGTGTTGAGAGAAAGAAAAAAAAATCTCTCCCGGCTGATGTCAACCTCTGAGCCTATGACCGGTATTGACGACAAGGGTTATTCCCCACCTCATAAAAGATTCTTGCCATTTTAACAACCTCTGCTTCTGCTTTCCAGCACCAGCGTAGACTAAGAGATATTTGCCTCTTATTGGACATTGTTGTAGCAGAGTCAATCATGTGTGTTTCTGCTAGGGCAGCAAGTAGGAGACAGACCAGGAAGTGCTGAGAGCAGTGGGGAGGGATATACAGCCTGCACACTGATGAGCTTTGACATATTTGAACCTCCCCATTTACCTTATCAGGGCCCGCTCTCTCTACTCTCTACAACCTGGCACTTTTCAATGAGAAGAGTGTGATTACGACCCACTGCCTTACATCTGCTTAGCAAGTAACTTCCTTGAGTCTTGAGAAAATCAATGTACTGCGGCGATAGAGAGGAAACTTTTACAACTGTGGCTCAACTCTGTGGTATAGGGATGGTGTAAGGCTTCTTCTCCCTTGATTGGGTAGGATTTCTATCTCAACTGCCTGTGTTACTCCTCATCAAACCACAGCGAAGCTTGAAGTGTTACTGGGACATTAGCCGAAGGAGCTGACGCCACAGATTCCCTCTTTCAGCTCTTTATGTGCTTTTGCATGGAAATTAGACCTGCAAAAACAACAGAAATCGCACCGTAAGAGGTTGTAGTCTTATAAAACATTGTTAAATTGCACCCAGATGAGACATCTTTATGTCGCTTTTTTTTTAAGACTTTTTTTTTATTACTCTGCGCTTCTTCACATTATATTTGTGAATTTGGCTGTCAAACTCTCTCTCCACCCCTTTCTTCTCTCTTTCCATCTGACTCGGAGTGTTTGAGTGCAGAACCATTGGCCTGGGCAGAGCCGTCAATCCTGGGCCCTCAAATTGTGTTTGACAAAGTGGGAGATTAGGTCTAGTTCTCAGTGCCTGCCCTCTCTGTCAGGGTTCCCACCTCTCTATTCAAGGAGGGGATAAGTACTTGGACTATTCCCTTGTTGGATTCAATTGCGGTCAGGACCTAGAATTCAATAGCCATCATCTTTTTACTACCATGGCTTAGTACTGTCACTAAAATTACCCACATTGAAATTCATACACTGACAGTAGATGTACAACAGTGCTGTCGGTATTTACCCGAAGGTCCAAAGGGTTATCTGCATAGACATGTGGTAGGTTAAATAGTGTGAACCTGCATGTTCTTCAGCATCCTTTTTCTGGTGGGAGGCATGAATGAGTAATCCTGTTAACTCTGTGGCAGTCTGGGGACAAGCCTAGCTGAGGCTGAGCAGCATAGCTAGGGCCAATTAGTGGGTTTCTAGAGAGTTCCATGTAAACCAGTGGGATTCTGGGATCTCAGCCTCCCTGAGGGTGGGACACGGTCGCATGATGAACCCACTCCATGATGGTTATTGGGTTGGACATCTATCGGAGGAAGTAACCTTAATGAGTCAGCTACATGCATGCAGGCAGAGCTGAAGCTGAGTGGTATTCTATAGGTGGCTGACTTGGCTGTGACCGAAATGCAGTAAGGACCAACCCATCCCCAATGTTAAAATAACAGGCCGCGTTGGGTTGCAACCTGGATGGTAGTGTCTTAACTATGACCACAAAAACATTTGTTCTGGTAGCCCACATGAAAAAATACTACAGTTTAGTATACGTTACTACAGTACTTACAGAAATGCTGTAGAATAGTATACTACACACTGTAGTACCATCAATCATGTGTAGTACTTACTTTAGAATTATCTGCAAAAACACTGTTGTAAATATGACAGTAATGTCCACAAAACATACAGTATTCACTGTATAAACTAAAGTGAATACTACAGTAAAATGTTTGCAAAAACACTACAGTGAATATTATAGTATTTTTTCATATGGGAGCTTTTGATGTTTTATGAAGCATGGGACATTTTTGGAATGTAATGTGATTTACTGTAAGGTATTGATCGATATTGTTTAAGAGGCAAAGTCCTTTTGATGTCAAAGATGATGGATGCGGTAAGCAGCGAGGAGGATCAACGTTATACTATTGCTGTTAGTGGGAAAAGTAACAGCTCTCTTAGGTTGGCTCTTTGAAGTAAGTGGGATACCAGTAACTTCAAATGTTGGATTTTCTAGTTTGGACAGCTTCAGGGGTTGGAACCGGTTCAGTGAACAGAACTGGAAAATAACTAAATGTTTTAAGGAACAGAAAACGAATCTGGAACAAACGTGATGCATACTGAACCGTTATTATAAAAGCATGGGAATTGGTTAATAATGTTATTTTATGTTCCAGGAAAAAAAGAATCTAGTCCCGCAATAAAACGCAACAAAGCGCTTATGCAAAGCCCTCACTCTGTCACTCAGAAACTTATTCCAGAGTCTGCCTGCAAGTCAAATCTTTGCCTGTGAGTGTTCATGTTTAGGCTACCTACTTCTCCCACCCCCGAAGTATAGGCTACTGTACTGATGTTACAAGCTTGATTCAGAAGATAGGAAGATATATTTTTAATTAGCTAGAGAAGAATGGATTAACTTTTTTAATGCTAGTTAAGAATACAATAGTTTTCACATTTCACGTTTATTTATTAACAACAAAAAGGTAACGTGTTTTTAATTCAGGTCTGCACACACAAGCTTGTTAGCTAGCTCAAGCTTGTTAGCTAGCTAGCTCAAAGGACATTCAAAGTTTCTCCATAGAAGCCGCTCCTCTGAGATATAATTCTGTGGACTAAATTCAGATAATGCATGTCATAACAAGATGCCCAGCGCTTCAAGCCTCCTCGTTGCAGCCACACGTTGGCTGCTACTGTAGGTTTAATGATAGAACATGATGTGATGGGATGCATTTTCTCCATTGTTTTGGATGGTAGGCCACTCTAGTAGGCCTACATTATGATCAAATAGCCACAGTAGCCTACTTGACCCCTGTTAAAACTAATTTAAAGCGGGTACAGCCTCAGTGTTCACAGTAAACGCTTGCTGGAAGTTGCACAGAATTTTCACAATGCTGAAGTTTGCGCACAGCAGAACTGAAATTTGCTCAGTGATGCCATTTTTTTGAGGGAACATTGGTTGCAACACTCACTACCAAGTTCCAAACTGCCTCTGGAAGCAACTTCAGCACAATAACTGTTCGTTGGGAGCTTCATGAAATGGGTTTCCATGGCCGAGCAGCCAGACACAAGCTTAAGATCACCATGAACAATGCGAAGCGTCAGATGGACTCTGGAGAGGTCAAAGCGCGTTTTCTGGAGTGATTAATTTATTTTATTTATTTATTTTATTTCACCTTTATTTAACCAGGTAGGCTAGTTGAGAACAAGTTCTCATTTGCAACTGCGACCTGGCCAAGATAAAGCATAGCAGTGTGAACAGACAACAACACAGAGTTACACATGGAGTAAACAATTAACAAGTCAATAACATGGTAGAAAAAAAGAGAATCTATATACAATGTGTGCAAAAGGCATGAGGAGGTAGGCAATAAATCGAATAATTACAATTCAGCAGATTAACACTGGAGTGATAAATCATCAGATGATCATGTGCAAGTAGAGATACTGGTGTGCAAAAGAGCAGAAAAGTAAATAAATAAAAGCAGTATGGGGGGGTGAGGTAGGTAAATTGGGTGGGCTATATACCGATGGACTATGTACAGCTGCAGCGATCGGTTAGCTGCTCGGATAGCAGATGTTTAAAGTTGTTGAGGGAGATAAAAGTCTCCAACTTCAGAGATTTTTGCAATTCGTTCCAGTCGCAGGCAGCAGAGAACTGGAAGGAAAGGCGTCCAAATGAGGTTTTGGCTTTAGGGATGATCAGTGAGATACACCTGCTGGAGCGCGTGCTACGGGTGGGTGTAGCCATCGTGACCAGTGAACTGAGATAAGGCGGCACTTTACCTAGCATAGCCTTGTAGATGACCTGGAGCCAGTGGGTCTGACGACGAACATGTAGCGAGGGCCAGCCGACTAGGGCATACAGGTCGCAGTGGTGGGTCGTATAAGGTGCTTTAGTAACAAAACGGATGGCACTGTGATAAACTGCATCCAGTTTGCTGAGTAGAGTATTGGAAGCTATTTTGTAGATGACATCGCCGAAGTCGAGGATCGGTAGGATAGTCAGTTTTACTAGGGTAAGTTTGGCGGCGTGAGTGAAGGAGGCTTTGTTGCGAAATAGAAAGCCCACTCTAGATTTGATTTTGGATTGGAGATGTTTGATATGAGTCTGGAAGGAGAGTTTGCAGTCTAGCCAGACACCTAGGTACTTATAGATGTCCACATATTCTAGGTCGGAACCGTCCAGGGTGGTGATGCTAGTCGGGCGTGCGGGTGCAGGCAGCGAACGGTTGAAAAGCATGCATTTGGTTTTACTAGCGTTTAAGAGCAGTTGGAGGCCACGGAAGGAGTGTTGTATGGCATTGAAGCTCGTTTGGAGGTTAGATAGCACAGTGTCCAAGGAAGGGCCAGAAGTATACAGAATGGTGTCGTCTGCGTAGAGGTGGATCAGGGAATCGCCTGCAGCAAGAGCAACATCATTGATATATACAGAGAAAAGAGTCGGCCCGAGAATTGAACCCTGTGGTACCCCCATAGAGACTGCCAGAGGACCGGACAACATGCCCTCCGATTTGACACACTGAACTCTGTCTGCAAAGTAGTTGGTGAACCAGGCAAGGCAGTCATTAGAAAAACCGAGGCTACTGAGTCTGCCGATAAGAATATGGTGATTGACAGAGTCGAAAGCCTTGGCCAGGTCGATGAAGACGGCTGCACAGTACTGTCTTTTATCGATGCCGGTATCGTTTAGTACCTTGAGCGTGGCTGAGGTGCACCCGTGACCGGCTCGGAAACCGGATTGCACAGCGGAGAAGGTACGGTGGGATTCGAGATGGTCAGTGATCTGTTTGTTGACTTGGCTTTCAAAGACCTTAGATAGGCAGGGCAAGATGGATATAGGTCTGTAACAGTTTGGGTCCAGGGTGTCTGCCCCTTTGAAGAGGGGGATGACCGTGGCAGCTTTCCAATACTTGGGGATCTCAGATGATACGAAGGAGAGGTTGAACAGGCTGGTAATAGGGGGTGCGACAATGGCGGCGGACAGTTTCAGAAATAGGGGGTCCAGATTGTCAAGCCCAGCTGATTTGTATGGGTCCAGGTTTTCCAGCTCTTTCAGAACATCTGCTATCTGGATTTGGGTAAAGGAGAAGCTGGGGAGGCTTGGGCGAGTAGCAGCGGGGGGGGCGGGGCTGTTGGCCAAGGTTGGAGTCGCCAGGAGGAAGGCATGGCCAGCCATTGAGAAATGCTTGTTGAAGTTTTCGATTATCACGGATTTATCGGTGGTGACCGTGTTACCTCGCCTCAGTGCAGTGGGCAGCTGGGAGGAGGTGCTCTTGTTCTCCATGGACTTTACAGTATCCCAGAACTTTTTGGAGTTAGAGCTACAGGATGCAAATTTCTGCTTGAAAAAGCTGGCCTTTGCTTTCCTGACTGACTGCGTGTATTGGTTCCTGACTTCCCTGAACAGTTGCATATCGCGGGGGCTCTTCGATGCTATTGCAGTTCGCCACAGGATGTTTTTGTGCTGGTCGAGGGCAGTCAGGTCTGGAGTGAACCAAGGGCTATATCTGTTCTTAGTTCTGCATTTTTTGAACGGAGCATGCTTGTCTAATATGGTGAGGAAGTAACTTTTAAAGAATGACCAGGCATCCTCAACTGACGGGATGAGGTCAATATCCTTCCAGGGTACCCAGGCCAGGTCGATTAGAAAGGTCTGCTCGCAGAAGTGTTTTAGGGAGCGTTTAACAGTGATGAGGGGTGGTCGTTTGACCGCGGACCCGTAGCGGATACAGGCAATGAGGCAGTGATCGCTGAGATCTTGATTGAAGACAGCAGAGGTGTATTTGGAGGGCAAGTTGGTCAGGATAATGTCTATTAGGGTGCCCATGTTTACGGATTTAGGGTTGTACCTGGTGGGTTCCTTGATGATTTGTGTGAGATTGAGGGCATCTAGCTTAGATTGTAGGACTGCCGGGGTGTTAAGCATATCCCAGTTTAGGTCACCTAACAGAACAAACTCTGAAGCTAGATGGGGAGCGATCAATTCACAGATGGTGTCCAGGGCACAGCTGGGAGCTGAGCGGGGTCGGTAGCAGGCGGCAACAGTGAGAGACTTATTTCTGGAGAGATACATTTTTAAAGTTAGAAGTTCGAACTGTTTGGGCATAGACCTGGAAAGTATGACAGAACTTTGCAGGCTATCTCTGCAGTAGATTGCAACTCCTCCCCCTTTGGCAGTTCTATCTTGACGGAAAGTGTTATAGTTGGGTATGGAAATCTCAGAATTTTTGGTGGCCTTCCTAAGCCAGGATTTAGACACGGCAAGGACATCAGGGTTGGCAGAGTGTGCTAAAGCGGTGAGTAAGACAAACTTAGGGAGGAGGCTTCTGATGTTGACATGCATGAGGCCAAGGCTTTTTCGATCACAGAAGTCAACAAATGAGGGTGCCTGGGGACATGCAGGGCCTGGGTTTACCTCCACATCACCCGAGGAACAGAGGAGTAGTAGGATGAGGGTGCGGCTAAAGGCTATCAAAACTGGTCGCCTAGAGCGTTGGGGACAAGGAATAAAAGGAGCAGATTTATGGCCGTGGTAGAATAGATTCTGGGCATAATGTGCAGACAGGGGTATGGTGGGGCACGGGTACAGCGGAGGCAAGCCCAGGCACTGGGTGATGATAAGAGAGGTTGTATCTCTGGACATGCTGGTCTCAATGGGTGAGGTCACCGCATGTGTGGGAGGTGGGACAAAGGAGGTATCAGAGGTACGGAGAGTGGAACTACGGGGTCCATTGCAAACCAAAACAATGATAACTAGCCTGAACAACAGTATACAAGGCATATTGATATTTGAGAGAGACATACAGTAAGGCATAAAGTGATTGCAGGTCTTGATTGGGAGAGCTAGCTAAAACAACAGGTGAGATAACAGCAGCTAGTCAGCTAACACAGCAACAGCAGGTAAAAATGGCGACGACTAGGCAGAGAGGGTCGGATTGACTACACACAGAGCCTGAGTTAAAACACAGAGCCGACAGATAAAACACAAATAAACAGAATGGAGTCACGCTTTACCGTCTGGCGGACGAATCTGGGTTCGACGGATGCCAGGAGAACCCCAATGCATAGTGCCAACTGTAAAGTTTGGTGGAGGATGAATAATGGTCTGGGGCAGTTTCATGGTTCGGGCTAGGCGCCTTAGTTCCAGTGAAAGGAAATCTTAATGCTACAGCATACAATGACATTGTAGACGATTCTGTGCTTCCAACTTTGTGGCAACAGTTTGGAGAAGGCCCATTCCTATTTCAGCATGACAAGATCAGTGTGGAAGAACTTGACTAGTCTGCACAGAGCCCTGACCTCAACCCCATCGAACACCTTTGGGGTGAATTGGAACACTGACTGCGAGCCAGGTCTAATTGCCCAACATCAGTGCCTGACCTCACTAATGCTCTTGTGGCTGAATGGAAGCAAGTCCCTGCAGCAATGTTTCAACATCTCGTGGAAAGCCTTCCCAGAAGAGTGGAGGCTGTTATAGCAGCAATGGGGGGACCAACTCCACATTAATGCCCATGATTTTGGAATGAGATGTTTGACACATCATTTTAGTCATACATCATTTTGGTCATATAGTATAGTTTGCCTGGTCTAAGTAATTTATTGAGCTTAATGTAAAAAGCGGTTGATTTCACAGGTTAAAAAAGGAACAGAACGGAACGAAATAAACCAGTAGTTTTTTAGGGTTTGAACCAGTTTTTCTGGTTGTAACAGTGAAACAAAAATAAATGGTGGTTCTGTTCAGAACGAAATGATTCCAACCCCTGGACAGCCTGTGGTTAACCTAAAGCAGCACCTCACCTCACAAAACGAGGCTATAAGAAGGGTACAAATGTACCTGTTTGTATTCCCCTTCCATTGGACTTTTTCAACACTTTCTCCTAGTAAAACTCCTGCTCGTCAGATGGCAGACACAGCAGTGTATTTTCAGAGTGTTTCCACTCCACTGATAAACGAGCCTGCCTGGTACAGTATGTGGAAGGGAAGAAAAGAAAGTGAACGGTCTGTCCCTGGTGCAGCACAGCCCAGGTATGGCTCTGTCACAAACTGGCCCCATCTCATCACAATGTCATATACCCTCGTAAACCAAGCATGCAAGAGGGAAATAGAACCTGCTTCTTATATAGTGTAACTTTTTTTTTTTGTTGTAATTTATCTCAAAGAATTGAGAGATCGGCTAATGACTGGATTTTCAATCTAAAGTTTGAACACTGGTTGCCTCAGCTGAGGTGAAAAGCCCTTACAGCGAGAGTGATGAAAGTGCTTACTTAGCCTTTCACATTAAGTTGATGCCGAGGGAGCACTGCTGCAAAGTGCAATGAAAATAGTTCTCACTCTCGGTCTCACTCGATACTTCATAAAATGGGAAGGGAGCCTTCGATCTGCTTGCAGGGTAACTGTAAAGCATTCAAAAGAGTTTTGTTAAAACTTTCTCAAATGATGAACAATAGGAATACTGCCAATAAACTTCTCAATTGTGGAGCAATCGTATAAGCCTACACTGATTGTAAAATGAAGACTCGTGTTACTCACCTATATTGTGCATTGTGATCTCCGTGACTAATTTGATGAGAACCATTCCTGTCCGATGGTGTAGATAGATTAGAATAGCACCGAATGGTGTTGCAATGCACAGCTGTATTGTGGTGATTAGACTGAATGAAATCACCCACAGCATGATGTGGACCAGATGTCTCTGTCTCAGACAGGTGGAGAGCATCCCGGAGCTTTTCAAACATGGTTAGAACGTTACATGACCACAGGTTAACCTAGTGTGAAATAGTCAGTAGTACTACTATTGAACAGTAGTATTGGAAGGTCTGTAGAGAAATAGTAGGCTACAAATGAAAAAGGATACATGGAATGGCTCTGTGCCCTACATATTGCAGTCCAGAGATTATGCCACTGTAGTAGCCTGTGCCAAAGCTGGCCACAGATATCTATGTGCAATAGCGCTCTGTTAAGCTGTCATATTCAGTGCCGTAAGCAACCTGTTTAAAGCAGGCTGAAATGTTTAATGGATGTTGAGATTAATTTAGGGTGTCATTCTGGGTAGAAGGAAGGGAATGCAGCAGTGGAATGTGTGGTGCTGCCAGGCAGCTTGTTCTGCCGGCTGCCTCTAGACCCCGCATTAGCACTTTCTCCCCCCCAGCAGCAACAGAACAGAACAGCACACTCACAGGAACAAAGCACTCTGCTCGCTTCTCCACTCCAACAGGGCACTCACTCTCTCTCTCTGTCTGAGTCACGCCAAGAGAGGGAAACAGCTAGTCCATGAATCATTCCAACACAAACTCATACAGCCAGAGAGAACTTTGTATTTCATCAGGAAAGTTCTGTATCGGACGACTTTGATACGGGTGGGAGGGAGGAACTGAGGAAGGAATGGAGGAAGGGCGACAATCATTTTTCTCCCTAAAGGTGATCTAATTTGACAACACTTATCACCCTCCCTGACATTATCTCACCAGAGATATGGGGGTATTAAATCTGAACCATGATGGGTGCTGAGCCCTAAAGGTGTAAACACTTACAGGAATAGATAAGTGACTGTATTAAGTGTGTATATTTTCTGTCATTCCATATATAATCTGTCTTGCAAAACAGATGGAGGGACCCTGTGCACCATTCCTCTGATGCCTACCTACAGCACGTATACCTCAGGAGCTGAGGAGGAGCTCTACGGTTACTGACTAGAGGAGGGCAATAGGCCTGGTGAACACCTGGTGTTGTCTGTAAAGACTTCTTCCAGAAACAGTAGCATAGAGGGGAATGAAGCCACCCATGGACTTGTCCCACAGCTTTATTTTGTTCTACGGTGTTTGGCCAGGTGTAACTATCTGTGTGTAACTATCCAAACACTCTGCAGGAGAACAAGCCCCCGTGCAGTATTGAGTGGCGTGGACCCTCCATGGCTGGCTGTGTGTGGTGCTGATGGGGCTGTGTTGCTGCCCACAGCCCTGCAGGATGAGGGGTACAGGGCATGGAGGGTACCAGGGCATGGGCAGGCCAGTGGACTGTGTGACTGAGTGCCTCTGGGTCAGGTTGCTCCCCCTGGGAAGTGCTGCTCACTACCTCTCCCCCTGACACTCTAGATAGACCAGATGACTCCTCTGTGTTCCTGTCGGATCACTTTGCCATCAATTCCCCAGATTCCTTGGCCTGGGATCAAGCTAGGAGAGGCTGAAAAAGCCCTCCTCAAATTGGGAGTGCTGCTGCAGCGGGCGCTGGAGGCTAGAGTTTACGACTTCTGTACTGGACATCTTTCACTCGATGGCAAGCTTTACAACAGTAAATCTTCTTTTAAATAGGGGCCAAGTTCACTCACCACCTTATTCGCAAACACACTCACTTGTTCGAGGGATCTGCATGGCTTATATACCCAACTGACTGAGTAGCTGGAGTCAAAATAGAAAGCAAGATTTACATCATTTTAAGGTGACAAGTTAGTGACACTGTAATGGATGGAGGGCCGGCAGCCATATTATATGACCAGACTTTATACAAGTCATGCAGTCCATGGTTGATGGATTAGGGAGGGACCCTCTTCAAGTTACCACACAAACATTGCCTGCCAGGTTGTTAGGACATGAAATATTTGACTCTTTATGTGTAATGTTTATCATTTCCAACCCCACTGCTAGAAAAGTATTGCTAAGTTCTAAATTGAGTTTGACATATGGTTGATGAAAATAGATACTCTTCCTGTGGATAGATTGTGGTGTAGTATAGTGCAAGCCAGTAATATTAGCTGAAGGGTAACACTGTATGTGCCTTTTCTTATTGGGGGAAAGGTCTATTGTTTTCCTCCTGCATTGTGGTTGTTAGAGAAGAGACAAAAAGTATCTAGCTGTTTGCTTTGTTTTGAGTAGCCTGCATAAATACCTATAAATAATGTACAGTATATTGTCTAAGTATTCCCCACCGCAGAGCAGCAGTATACAGGCCTGCAGAGTTCCTGTTACAACCCTAGTCAGTGTGGTGAGGTGTTACCCTCTGAAGTACCGACCTCTTTTCGAACTACAAATCAAACGCTCACATCTCAGATGCCTCTTGGGAAAATTTCTGTTGAATCTCTGAACCGTTCCCCCTGATACTTTGCATATTCAAATGGAATAGTTTCCTCTGACAGTCAGTCTACCAGCATTGGACTAGAATATGGTAGTGAATATGTTGGCTAGTCCACAAAGTCTGAACAGTGCACTAGTTCAGTAGTGCAGTACCTCTCAGGTGGAGAGTAAAACTTTATTTTATTAAAATAGTGAGTTTGATGGTAGGACCTGATGTCCTCTAATGCTGCTGTGATTGAGGCATGGTCAAATCCACCCGGTCCATAACACCTCTTCCCCTCAGCCCTCTGCTGTAGCCGTGTGTGCTAGGCTTCTAGGTACAAAGAAAATGTGAGAAATGCCATCAGGCGATGTGAAAGTACCTGTGATTTGATCATGGAGGAGGTGATTAAGAAACGTGTCACCAGTTTATCACATCAAGCCTCAGTCTGTCACCTCAGTCTTGACTGTGCAGTGTCAGTATTCACAGAACAGGTACAAAGTGATTTAGTCTGCAGCATGTTCAGGGAGATTTGGGATGTGCCTCACTGTTACTGTACAGAAATATCAAGTAATTTCAGTACATATGGCTACAGTGATTATAGCAAATCAGAGAAATGTGCTGAGCCATCATTCACGTATAGTAGTAGTAGTAGCAGCAGGCTTTTAGTTCTGCTCAATGTCAAACTGCTTTACTAGGGATGTGACCGCATTTAACGTGTCAAGATGCACTCAGTTCCTTCAAGGATCACTCAGGGGGGATGTGAAATCCAAAAGGCGTGATTCAGAGAGTGAGAGTCTGTGTCAGGTCAGTGACAAGGACAGAGCGTCATCTAAAGCTGTGCTATTCATAGAATCAGATAACATTCATGATGGTACAGATACACTATATACAGTGCCTTCGGAAAGTATTCAGACCCCTTGACTTTTTCCACATTTTGTTACATTAAATCCTTAATCTAAAAACTATTAAGTAAAGAAAATCCTCAATCTACACACAATACCCCATAATGACAAAGCGAAAAAATGTTTTTAGAAATTTTAACAAATGTATAAAAAAAATACCATATTTACGTAAGTATTCAGACATTTTGCTATGAGACTTGAAATTGAGCTCAGATGCATCCAGTTTCCATTGATCATCTTTCAGATGTTTCTACAACTTGATTGGAGTCCACCTGTGGTAAATTGATTGGACATGATTTGGAAAGGCACACAACTGTCTATATAAGGTCCCTTAGTTGACAGTGCATGTCAGAGCAAAAACCAAGCCATGAGATCGAAGGAATTGTCGGTAGACCCCCGAGACAGAATTGTGTTGAGGCACAGATCATTGAAGGTCCCCAAGAACACCGTGGTCTCCATTCTTAATTAGAAGAAGTTTGGAACCACCAAGACTTTTCCTAGAGCTGGCCGCCCGGCCAAACTGAGCAATCGGGGGAGAGGGGTGTCATGACGTGGCCCTCTTTGGGTATAGCGAGTGCCTTCCCCCGCTCTCCCTCTTACACCCAGGTTCTGTTATCTCAGGTCGTAAATTCCTGGAGGAGACTCTCCCTCATGAGGTATAGAGAGAGGGTTCACAGTGGAACAAAGGAACTTCTTCTACATCACAGAACTTAAGAACTGAACAATGTCCATGTTTTGAAGATTGTGTAAACGGTCGGTGGAGAATCCAGCTACGACCGGTCCATTTTGTTTAATGTTTGTGACCTCATTGAGAGACAATACAGCCACATTACCATAACTCTGTTTATACAAGAGTCTCCGTTATGAGATTTGCATCTAATTATTGTATAAAATTAATGAGTATAGATGAAACTATTTGTGAAATTATGTAATGTGATTTTAAACTGTTTAATGAACGAGAATCCAATTCCCTTTTTAAAGTGAACTAAGTCATTGGCCCGCCCCATGAGCACAGACATTGATCTGGCGTCATGGGACAGCCTTTTCTGCTATTCCGAATAAAACCCCCACCTAGAGAAATCATCTGGAGACCATGCGTACCTCGATTACCGAGAGGGCTAAGGTTTGAGTAGGGACCATGCATTCCTCGGTCATCTGAGGGAGCTAAGGTTGTAACGGTTGTTGAATTCCTAACCAAACCACATGGAGCATTGGCTACACTGGTGGAAATGGTTCAACTCTGAGACTACCGATACCGACAGAATAAGAGCAAATCTTCGATACTAATTACTAGTCTGCAGCTAGAATTTATGTTGACCTGGAATGCGAAGACCGACAACCGCCGAAACATCTATTCTATAAGAACATTTCTGAATGGGACTCTGAAGTATATATTCTAACCACGAAAGACTCCAGAGACGCAAAGAGAAGTTCAGATGAACTTTTCAACAGAGATCACGACGACACACTGAGCGTAAATATATATATTGATTGCAATTATTCCCGAAAGAGTGAGCGTTCATGTGCAAAGGATTAGCATTTCAATTAATATAATTATCAACTGTGTAGTGTCTTTTGTCTTTCGCGCCCTTCTCAGTTCCCTTAACCAACTGAGCCGCCATATCGGTTTAGCCCACTAGGGAACATTCCCGTATCATTTCCTTGTAACAATCTACTTTTTGTTTGTTTGCATTTCTGTGATTATTTATTTAGTTAGTAAATAAATGATTAAGATAATTGATGTATGGATGATTCATAGTGAAGGCTGGGTTCGTGCAGATAACCAACAACTTACGACGTTTGGAATGAGACTAATGTGAGGTAAAGAATAATTAATTAGAAGACTAATAGATCAGATATTAAAATATCTGAAAAGTTATATTAGGAAAATTATAACTTTGTAATCTGAAGATTTTCCTTGGTGCCCCGACTTCCTAGTTAATTACATTTACATGGTAAGTTTAATCACGTAATAATAATTACAGAGAATTGATTTGATAAAATAACAGTCTTCACTTGAATTATGCCAAAGACACGACAAGGGCCTTGATCAGGGAGGTGACCAAGCACCCGATGGTCACTCTGACAGCTCTAGAGTTCGTCTGTGGAGATGGGAGAACCTTCCAGAAGGACAACTTCTGCAGCACTCCACCAATCAGACCTTTATGGTAGAGTGGCCAGACGGAAGCCACTCCTCAGTAAATGGCACATGACAGCCCGCTTGGAGTTTGCCAAAAGGCACCTAAAGAATCTCAGACCATGAGAAACCAACATTAAACTCTTTGGCCTGAATGCCAAGCGTCACATCTGGAGGAAACCTGGCACCATCCCTACAGTGAAGCATTGTGGTGGCAGCATCATGCTGTGGGAATGTTTTTCAGAAGCAGGGACTGGGAGACTAGTCAGGATCGAGGCAAAGATGAACGGAGCAAAGTACAGAGAGATCCTTGATGAAAACCTGCTCCAGAGCGCTCAGGACCTCAGACTGAGGCGAAGGTTCACCTTTCAACAGGACAACAACCCTAAGCACACAGCCAAGACAACGCTGGAGTGGCTTCGGGACAAGTCTCTGAATGTCCTTGAGTGGCCCAGCCAGAGCACTGACTTGAACCTGATCGAACATCTCTGGAGAGACCTAAAAATAGCTGTGAAGCAACGCTCCCCATCCAGCCTGACAGAGCATGAGAGAATCTGCAGAGAAGAATGGGAGAAACTCCCCAAATACAGGTGTGTCAAGCTTGTAGCATCATACCTAAGAAGACTCAAGGCTGTAATCGCTGCCAAAGGTGCTTCAACAAAGTACTGAGTAAAGGGTCTGAGTACTTATGTAAATGTCTTATCAGTTTTTTTTATTTTTATACATTTGCAAAAAAATCAAAACTGTTTTTGTCATTATGGGGTATTGTGTGTAGATTGAGGGGGAAAAAACAACTTAATCAATTTAAGAATAAGGCTGTAACTTAACAAAATGTGGAAAAAGTCGGGGTCTGAATACTTTCCGACGGCACTGTATACAAAAGTATGTAGACACCCTTTTAAATGAGTGGATTCGGCTATTAACAGCCAAACCCATTGCTGACAGGTGTATAAAATTGAGTACACAGCCATGCAATCTCCATAGACAAACATTGGCAGTAGAATGGCTTTACTGAAGAGGTGTGACTTTCAACGTGGCACCGTCATAGGATGCCACCTTTCCAACAATTCAGTTTAAGCAGCTGCACACAAGCCTAGGATCACCATGCGCAATACCAAGCGTCGGCTGTTGTGGTGTAAAGCTTGCCACCATTGGACTCTGGAGCAGTGGAAACTCGTTCTCTGTAGTGATGAATCACGCTTCACCATTTGGCAGTCCGACGGTCGTGTCTGGATTTGGAGGATGCCAGGAGAACGCTGCCTGCCCAATGCATAGTGCCAACTCTAAAGTTTGGTGGTCGAGGAATAATAGTCTTGAGCAGTTTTTCATGCTTCGGGCTAACGCTACAGCATACAATGACATTCCAGATGATTCTGTGCTTCCAACTTTGGAGAAGGCCTTTTCCTGTTTCAACATGACATTGCCCCGGGGCAAAAAGAGGTCCATACAGAAATGGTAGTTTGAGATCAGTGTGGAAGAACTTGACTAGCCTGCACAGAGCCCTGACCTCAACCTCATCGAACACTTTTGTGAAGAATTGTAACGCTGCGAGCCAGGCCTCACCGCCCAACATCAGTGCCTGACCTCACTAATGCTCTTGTGGCTGAATGGAAGCAAGTCATCTAATGGAAAGCCTGCTCAGAAGAGTGGAGGCTGTTATAGAGGGGACCAACTCCACATTAATGCCCATGATTTTGGAATATGAGATGTTCGATGAGCAGGTGTCCACATACTTTTGATCATGTGTAGTGATGATTCATGACTTATGTTGTTTATATAGTGTGACCTTATATAGAATGACCTTATCAAAAATGCTGATGACATTGTACTGCATATCTGCAAGTCAGATCAGTCAGTGAAAATTGAGTCGTCCAAAGCTGACTCTTTCCCTCCCAGCCATAGCAGGCAGCTACCTCACACCCTGTGTTGGTCAGGTGAGATGGGAGGTCAGTGAGTGTGTGGGCCTTACCTAGCACGTGTGATACATAATTCTGCTCTGAGACAGGGTTGAGAGACGAGGTAGACAGAGAGGGGTGTGTGGGTGCCAGACACGGGGACAAGACAGAGCCAGGGCCAGCCAGGGCTGTGATAGGAGTGGAGAGGGAACCGCTCTGATTGACGAGGGCCGCCTGATGGCAAAATATGTGACACAAATCAATAGTGGCCTCCTATGGCCAAAATCACAGCTCCCCCCGGCCTCAGTGTGGAGACTGGAGAGTGATTGCATGTACAGTGGTGGCCACTGGCCAAGTGTTGATATGCCATGCAGGCTGTTTACGTCAATTTAATTGATAACAAAGGAAAATAATGTTTTAAATTGATCCTTGCCTTCATGTTTGTATGATCTGATTCCGATTTCTGGCAGTAGTTCACACCATAGTGCAGTGGTATAGTGAGTTGCAGCAGCATATCAAATCTAATGTTATTTGTCACATGCACTGAATACAACAGGTGTAGACTTGACCGTGAAATGCTTACTTACTTTTTAACTCTGGGAAAGGGCTCGTAAGACAATTTGCACACAAAAATAGAAGAAATAGTAATATAATAACAATAAGGCTATATACTGAACAAAAATATAAAGGCAATATGTAAAGCTGACATAAAATATCCCAGAAATGTTCCATACGCACAAAAAGCGTACTTCTCTCAAATTTTTTGCACAATTTTTTTTACATCCCTGTTAATGAGCATTTCTCCTTTGCCAATATAATCCATCCACCTGACAGTGGCATATCAAGATTATTTAACCTTTATTTAACTAAGTCAAGTCAGTTAAGAACAAATTCTTATTTACAATGACGGCCTACCGGGGAACAGTTGGTTTACTACCTTGTTCAGGGGCAAAAAGACAGGTTTTTAACTAGGCAGCTCAGGGATTTGATTCAGCAACCTTTCAGTTACTGGCCCAATGCTCTAACCACTAGGCTACCTGCCATGCCACCTTGTGCTGGGGACAATAAAAGGCCACTCTAAAATGTGCTGTTTTGTCACACAACGCAATGCCACAGAAGTCTCAAGTTTTGAGGGATTATGCAATTTGCATGCTGACTGCAGGAATGTCCACCAGAGCTGTTGCCGGAGAATTGAATGTTCATTTCTCTACCATAAGCCAGGTGACGTTTTAGCAAATTTGGCAGTATGTCCAAACGGCCTCACAACCGCAGACCATGTGTAACCACGCCAGCCCAGGACCTCTACATCCAGCTTCTTCACCTATGGGATCATCTGAGACCAGCCACCTGGACAGCTGATGAAACAGAAATACTCTTCAGTCTGTGATAAAGCCCTTATGTGGGAAAAACTGATTGGCTGGGCCTGGCTCTCCAGTGGGTGATCCTGGATCCCAAGTTGGTGGGCCTATGCCCTCCTAATGATTTTTTTTCAATTAACTGATTTCCTTATATGAACTGTAACTCAGTAAAATATTGGAAATTGTTGCATTTTATATTTTTGTTCAGTACAAGGAGTACCGGTACAGAGTCAATGTGCAGGGGTACGAGATAGTTGAGGTAATGTACATGTAGGTAGGGTTAAAAGTGACTAGGAAATCAGGATAGATAATAAACAGAGTAGCAGCAGCGTGTGTGAAAGTGTGTGTGTGTGTGTGTGTGTGTGTGTGTGTGTGTGTGTGTGTGTGTGTGTGTGTGTGTGTGTGTGTGTGTGTGTGTGTGTGTGTGTGTGGGGGTAGAGTCCAGTCAGTGCGCATAGAGCCAGTGCAAGAGTTCGTGCAAAAAAAAAAAAGGGTCAATACAAATAGTCTGGGTAGCCATTTGATTAACTGTTCAGCAGTCTTATAGCTTGGGGGTAGAAGTTGTTCAGGAGCCTTTTGATCCCAGACTTGGTGCTCTTATACCGCTTGCCTGCGTTAGCAGAGAGAACTGTCTATGACTTTGGTGGCTGGAGTCTTTGACCATTTTTAGGGCCTTCCTCTGACACTGCTTGGTATAGAGGTCCTGGATGGCAGGGAGCTCAGCCCTAGCGATGTACTTGGCTGTACGCACTACCCTCTGTAGCGCTTTGTGGTCAGATGCCAAGCAGTTTCCATACCAAGCGGTGATGCAGCCAGTCAAAATTCTTTCAATGGTGAAGTTGTAGAACTTTTTGAGGATCTGAGTGTCACGCTCTGGCCTTAGTATTCTTTGTTTTCTTTATTATTTTGGTTAGGTCAGGGTGTGACATGGGAAATGTATGTGGTTTTTGTAGTGTCTAGGGTGGTTGTAAGGTTTAGGGGGTTTATTAGAGTAGTTGGGTTTATGTTTAGTATAGTAGTCTAGCTGTGTCTATGGTTGAGTGTAGGTATCTAGGAAAGTCTATGGTTGCCTGAATTGGGTCTCAATTAGAGACAGCTGGTTATTGTTGTCTCTGATTGGGAGCCATATTTAAGGCAACCATAGGCTTTAGCTGTTTGTGGGGAATTGTCTATGTTGAACGTTTGTAGCCTGTGTGTGTGCGCACTACGTTTATAGCGTCTTTGTTGTTTTTGTATAGTTTGTAAGAGTGTTTCGTTTCATGTTCATCTTCGTAGTAAAATAAAAGAAGATGGCTTATTTTCCACATGCTGCGGTTTGGTCCGTCTCTCCTCCGCACGATCGTGACAGAATTCCCCACCCCAAATTTCTTGGGGGGGGGCTCTCGGGTAGTTTAGTTGGGTCAGTCGGGAGACTTGAGCCAACTCCTCCTGCTTACCGTAAGGAGCCGGTGAGGGCGGATTTGGAGGAGAGTGACGCAGAGACAGTAAAGGAGTTAATGGAGAAATTGGAGGAGAGAGTTATGAGGGATGTATTGGTTTGGTGCATGAGGCACGGCATCCGTCCGAATGAACGTGTTGGTGATTTAATGTCACCGGGAACAGCTCTCCATACTCGTCCTGAGGTGCGTGCTAGCCGTCTGGTTAAGACAGTGCCTACAGCAAGCACAAAGCCTCCTGTGCGTCTCCAGAGTCCTGTGCGTCCTGTTACTGCTCCTCGCACTAGCCCTGTGGTGTGTGTTCCCAGCCCAGTACCACCAGTGCTGACACCACGCACCAGGCTTCCAGTGCGTATCCAGAGCCCTGTTCCTCCTCCACGCACTCTCCCTGTGGTGCGTGTCTCCAGCCCAGTGCCTCCAGTCCCGGCACCACGCACCAAGCCTCCTGTGCGTCTCCAGAGCCCTGTACGCACTGATCCTTCTCCCCGCACTCGTCCTGAGGTGCGTGCCCTCAGCCCGGTACCACCAGTTCTGGTACCACGCACCAGTCCTATAGTGCGCTTTGAGAACTCAGTGTGCCCTGTTGTTGTTCCTCGCACTAGCCTGAAGGTGCGTGTCCTTAGCCCGGTACCTCCAGTTCCGGCACCACGCACCAGGCCTACAGTGCGTCTCAGCCGGCCAGAGTCTGCCGTCTGCCCAACGGTGCCTGAACTGCCCGTCTGCCAAGCGGCGCCTGAACTGCCCGTCTGCCAAGCGGCGCCTGAACTGCCCGTCTGCCAAGCGGCGCCTGAACTGCCCGTCTGCCCAACGGCGCCTGAACTGCCCGTCTGCCCAACGCCGTCTGAACTGTCCGTCTGCCAAGCGCCGCATGAACTGCCCGTCTGTATTGAGCCTTCAAAGCCGCCCGTCTGCCATGAGCCTGCAAAGCCGCCCGTCTGCCATGAGCCTACAGAGCCGTCCGCCAGACAGGAGCCGCTAGAGCCTTCCGCCAGACAGGAGCCGCTAGAGCCTTCCGCCAGACAGGAGCCGCCAGAGCCTTCCGCCAGAACGGATCAGCCAGAGCCTTCCGCCAGACCGGATCAGCCAGAGCCTTCCGCCAGACCGGATCAGCCAGAGCCTTCCGCCAGACCGGATCAGCCAGAGCTTTCCGCCAGACCGGATCAGCCAGAGCCTTCCGCCAGACCGGATCAGCCAGAGCCTTCCGCCAGACCGGATCAGCCAGAGCCTTCCGCCAGACCGGATCAGCCAGAGCCTTCCGCCAGAACGGATCAGCCAGAGCCTTCAGCGAGCCATGACCAGCCAGAGCCGTCAGCGAGCCATGACCAGCCAGAGCCGTCAGCGAGCCATGACCAGCCAGAGCCGTCAGCGAGCCATGACCAGCCAGAGCCGTCAGCGAGCCATGACCAGCCAGAGCCGTCAACCAGACAGGATCTGCCAGAGCCGCCAACCAGACAGGATCTGCCAGAGCCGCCAACCAGACAGGATCTGCCAGAGCCGCCAACCAGACAGGATCTGCCAGAGCCGCCAACCAGACAGGATCTGCCAGAGCCGCCAGCCAGCCATGAGCGTCCAGAGCCGTCCAGCCAGGATCCGCCAGAGCCGTCATCCAGCCAGGATCCGTCCCTCAGTCCGGAGCTGCCGTCCCTCAGTCCGGAGCTGCCCCTTATCCTGGTGCTGCCCCTTATCCTGGTGCTGCCCCTTATCCTGGTGCTGCCCCTTATCCTGGTGCTGCCCCTTATCCTGGTGCTGCCCCTTATCCTGGTGCTGCCCCTTATCCTGGTGCTGCCCCTTATCCTGGTGCTGCCCCTTAGTCCGGTGCTGCCCCTTAGTCCGGTGCTGCCCCTTAGTCCGGTGCTGCCCCTTAGTCCGGTGCTGCCCCTTAGTCCGGTGCTGCCCCTTAGTCCGGTGCTGCCCCTTAGTCCGGTGCTGCCCCTTAGTCCGGTGCTGCCCCTTAATCCAGTGGGGTTAATGTGGAGGGTGGCCATTTGGAGGAGGCTACGAAAGCGGGTAGTGACTATGGTGGGGTGGGGACCACGACCAGTGCCGGAGCCGCCGCCGTGGACGGAAGCCCACCCAGACCCTCCCCTAGACTTTGTGCTGGTGCGCCCGAAGTTCGCACCGTAGGGGGGGGTTATGTCACGCTCTGGCCTTAGTATTCTTTGTTTTCTTTATTATTTTGGTTAGGTCAGGGTGTGACATGGGAAATGTATGTGGTTTTTGTAGTGTCTAGGGTGGTTGTAAGGTTTAGGGGGTTTATTAGAGTAGTTGGGTTTATGTTTAGTATAGTAGTCTAGCTGTGTCTATGGTTGAGTGTAGGTATCTAGGAAAGTCTATGGTTGCCTGAATTGGGTCTCAATTAGAGACAGCTGGTTATTGTTGTCTCTGATTGGGAGCCATATTTAAGGCAACCATAGGCTTTAGCTGTTTGTGGGGAATTGTCTATGTTGAACGTTTGTAGCCTGTGTGTGTGCACTACGTTTATAGCTTCACGGTCGTTTGTTGTTTTTGTATAGTTTGTAAGAGTGTTTCGTTTCATGTTCATCTTCGTAGTAAAATAAAAGAAGATGGCTTATTTTCCACATGCTGCGTTTTGGTCCGTCTCTCCTCCGCACGATCGTGACACTGAGGGCCCATGCTAAATCTTTTCAGCTTCCTGATTGGGAAGAGGCATTGACGTACCCTCTTCACGGCTATGTTGGTGTGTTTGGACCATGATAGGTTCATAATCATGTGGACACAGAGGAACTTGAAGCTCTCAACCCGCTCCACTACAGCCCTGTCGACGGGAATAGGGATGTTGTCGGCCCTCCGTTTCCTGTAGTCCACGATCAGCTCCTTTTGTCTTACTGACGTTGAAGGAGAGGTTGTTGTCCTGGCACCACACTGCCAGGTCACTGACATCCTCCCTATATGCGGTCTCGTTGTCGGTAATCAGGCCTACAGTAACACCGTTGTATCGTCTGCAAACTTAATGATGGTGTCGAAGTCGTGCACAGCCACGCAATCGTGGGTGAACAAACAGGGAGTACAGAAGGGGATTAAGCACGCACCCCTGAGCGGCCCCCGTGTTGAGGATCAGCATGGCGGATGTGTTGTGTAACCTCACCACCTGGGGCCAGCACGTCAGGAAGTACAGGATCCAGTTGCAGAGGGAGGTGTTTAGTTCCAGTGTCCTTAGCTTATTGATGAGCTTCGAGGGCACTATGGTGTTGAACGTTGAGCTGTAGTCAATGAACAGTATCCTCAAGTAGATGTTCCTTTCGTCCAGGTGGAAAAGGGCAGTGTGGAGTGCAATAGCGATTGCGTCATCTGTTTATCTGTTGGGGCAGTATGGGAATTGGAGTGCGTCCTGGGTGTCTGGGATGATGGTGTTGATGTCAGCCATGACCAGACTGGGTCAGGTAAAGGTTACCTCAGCATCCGCTGTACTATTTTCTATGCTGTAGTTGAATTGGCCATTATATGTCCAAAACCAATATTTTCTGCTATAATTTTTTTGTCAGACAATTATTGTCCTCAAGGTTTAAACAGATCATGAAATGGTAAAGAGTGCATAGGAAAAGGTATTATAGGCAGTAGTGCCATAACGTGCATGGATTGATCATTTCCTCACTGGCAGCTATTACAATGTGAACATAGACAACTTGAAAAAATGTCTGAAGTGTTTTTTAAGACCTCAGGGCCTGTCACAATGCCTTTTACACTGTCTTCAGACACACAGCGACACGGCTGAATGCTGCTGCACCCCTCGGCTCTGGGGTGTTACCACTGCTGCTCAGTTAGCAATAACATCAGCACATTCTGCCTGCCTGTTACGCTGGGGAAAGAATCATATCCATTTCACCGTTTACGCTGCCAGCGAGTCTGGTAAATGCAATCACAACATTTTCAGAACGAGGGCATTTGATTATATTTATTTTCAGATTGTGGGCTCTGTCAGTAAGCTGTATACTTTAGCATAATGATACAGTCTGTGAACATTGAACAGTGATATGGTTAGGATGGCTGCACTATTACTGTATTAAAAATGGAACATGCTTACAGCTTTAATGACTCGCATCCTTTTAACATTGTCATTTATTTCTAGAGCGATTCCCATTTGTTATGTGTATAGAACTAGAAAAGTGTAAAACAGATGTGAATAATTGTCCTGTTAATCATTCATAAACTGCTCAGTAATTCTCTAACAGAGATGTTCATTAACCAAATACTGAGGGATGTTTATATGCTCTTATGCTGATATTGATTATATTGTATAACATTCATACAATTATAATACACAGTCAGAAATAACCAAAAATAGTTTTCCACCAAGAAAATATTGATATAGCTATACTAGATATATTGGATATTTGCAGTTTTCCTGCGTATAGCTGTAATAACTACATTGATGACTAGAATGTGGTGATTCTGGTGAAAATACATTATTAGCTGTTATTAGTATCTGTACTGACTCCAAATCGGTCTATGAATAAAACCAAATTATCTATTTACTCAGTAAAATGCATGCTAAGTATCTCTTGTCTCATGAGCAAATCCAGCCCAAAGCAATGCACAGCTAGCTGCTTCATGATGCTCCTCGGCATACATTTAGCTAGATCATTATTTCCTTTTAAACCTGAACTCTCCAATCAATTACTTCAGCCTCATTTGTGCTATATAAACAGTGTAAATAGCCCAAAGGATGTTCGGCAGACTTAAAGGACTCCTCGATGGATACTTTCTGTTTGATCACATTAGCAGAAGACTTCCCAATGTACAGCCAGAAACAGAGAACCTACATAGGAGAACATATGTCAGTCATCAACTTGAACTCCTCAGGGTAGGTTGTCCTTTTCTTTAGCATTTGTGTCATCCTGTTCTCCTGTTCTGCATGGTGTGTCACCATGGCCTCATTGAGAAGCAATAGACTAGAAATCTTACCACACCAGTTTACCATGATAAAGTTGAAGGTGAAATAAAAGTGAAAAAAATCTAAAGAATATCCTTGATATTTTAAGGTACCAATTTTGCTGCTGGAATATTGGGTAATTGAGAATATATGGTGGAGCCTGAATCTTCAACCAGTAGTACATGAACTGTAATGTTACACAATTAAGTACAATGTGCATTACCTTCCCTATCTACCTGTCCAGTGTCTGGGGAGTTGAATCTCCTATTTCCATAAAGGTCATAACTACACACTAAATTCAAAGAGAAGTGAAGAATCTCCCCGTGTTAAAAGGTGGTTGGTGGGCTCCTGTTGAGGGTAGTGGTGGTTTTCCTCTCTCCTCCTCTCACTCTGAAAATGTTGTCTTGACAGGATGATGAAGTGGTGCTCCAGTGTGTCGCCTGCATCCACAAGGAGAATCGCAAGTTCTGTCTGACAGCAGAGGGGCTCGGCAATCGACTGTGCTACCTGGAACCCACATCAGAGGCAAAGGTAGGCACAGAGAGACTACATACTGTGAAGAGGAATAGGCCTGTGACATTATTCGTCGTTTGTTTCTCTCAAACTGAAAGCTTATGCAAAGAAAATTAGAGAGCATTTCAGAGTGGCTCTAGCTCCAAGATATAATCCAGGATTTCCTACCGGAAACTAACATTTTGAATGTGGTATCATCGCCAGAGTGGCTGATTCTCATACAGTTGAGTGTTGATAATACGCTTCTGAAACAGGGTGTATTTGAGTCAGGTCTTCTCAGGTGTTCTTCATAGTGTCCATTGAGTGGGATGAGAGAATCCCAGGGCTCAGCAAAGCTCCATGGGAAGCACATATTCACTGAGTTTAACATTAAAGTCCAGCTACACATAACCAGGTTGTACATGTAACCAGGTTGTACACGTAACCAGGTTGTACACGTAACCAGGTTGTACACGTAACCAGGTTGTACACGTAACCAGGGTCTTTACGTTAACAGGGTCTACAAACGTAACCAGTGACTACTCATAAACCAGGGACAGACTGAGAGCAACATGGAAACAGCTTACTGTACCACATCATAAAGCTGGCTGATATGGACAAAAATCCATATAGCAATACATTGCCTGAATTGATGTGATAAACGATAAACCATAGTTTTTTTGGTAATAATTTAAACAACCACTACTACTAGTTTGATGGTTGAAGCCATCAATTGTCCCATTAACAAACCCATATTAGCAAATTTATTTCATTTCAAACTTTACATTTCTCTAGTATAGGCCCATTATTGTAATGAACGATATCAGCAAAATGCTGATAAGTTATTGGTATAACTATTGGTATAATTGTCAGTCTAGAATCACATTCTACGTGTTGAATTTTTTTTCCTGATTGTACTTCTCAGCAGTTTAATGATAATGCTCAATTTGGAGAAATTACACCATGCTGTTTTGCTTGACTAGTTTATAAACAAACTGTGGTTGTTTGCTGTAATTGCTCAAAGCTGTAATGCAGCCTGGTACTTTGTCAGTGTGGTTTGTGCCACTAAGTGCAAAATTACTGCAAGTTATATAATGATGGATTGAGTGAGGCTTCATTGTTTTAAACAAAATCCGCATTTTTCACATCAAAGGATCTAGGTACAGTGCCTTGCAAAACTATTCATCCCCCTTCGCCTTTTTCCTATTTTGTTGCATTACAACCTGTAATTTAAATGTATTTTTATTTGGATTTCAAGTAATGGACATACACAAAATAGTCCAAATTGGTGAAGTGAAATGAAGAGAATTACTTGTTTCAACAAAAAAAAGGAAAAGTGGTGCGTGCATACAGTTGAAGTCGGAAGTTTACATACACTTAGGTTGGAGTCATTAAAACTTTTTTTCAACCACTCCACAAATTTCTTGTTAACAAACTATAGTTTTGGCAAGTTGGTTAGGACATCTACTTTGAGCATGACACAAGTCATTTTTCCAACAATTGTTTACAGACCGACTATTTCACTTATAATTCACTGTATCACAATTCCAGTGGGTCAGAAGTTTACATACACTAAGTTGACTGTGCCTTTAAACGGCTTGGAAAATTCCAGAAAATTATGTCATGGCTTTAGAAGCTTCTGATAGGCTAATTGACATAATTTGAGTGAATTGGAGGTGTACCTGTGGATGTATTTCAAGGCCTACCTTCAAACTCAGTGCCTCTTTGCTTGACATCATGGGAAAATCAAAAGAATTCAGCCAAGACCTCAGAAACAAATATTGTAGACCTCCACACGTCTGGTTCATCCTTGGGAGCAATTTCCAAATGCCTGAAGGTACCATGTTCATCTGTACAAACAATAGTACGCAAGTATAAACACCATGGGACCACGCAGCCATCATACCGCTCAGGAAGGAGACCGGTTCTGTCTCCTAGAGATGAACGTACTTTGGTGCGAAAAGTGCAAATCAATCCCAGAACAACAGCAAAGGACCTTGTGAAGATGCTGGAGGAAACAGGTACAAACGTATCTATATCCACAGAAATAGGAGTCCTATATTGACACAACCTGAAAGGCTGCTCAGCAAGGAGAAGCCACTGCTCCAAAACCTTCATAAAAAAGCCAGCCTACGGTTTGCAACTGCACATGGGGACAAAGATCATACTTTTTTGAAAAATGTCCTCTGGTCTGATGAAACAAAAATAGAACTGTTTGGCCATAATGACCATCGCTATGTCTCCCAAGCCTCCCAACACCATCCCAACCGTGAAGCACGGGGGTGGCAGCATCATGTTGTGGGGGAGCTTTGCTGCAGGAGGGACTGGTGCATTTCACAAAATAGATGGCGTCATGAGGGAGGAAAATTATGTGGATATATTGAAGCAACATCTCAAGACATCAGTCAGGAAGTTAAAGCTTGGTCGCAAATGGGTCTTCCAAATGGACAATGACCCCAAGCATACTTCCAAAGTTGTGGCAAAATGGCTTAAGGACAACAAAGTCAAGGTATTGGAGTGGCCATCACAAAGCCCTGACCTCAAACCTATTGAACATTTGTGTGCAGAACTGAAAAAGCGTGTGCGAGCAAGGAGGCCTACAAACCTGACTCAGTTACACCAGCTCTGTCAGGAGGAATGGGCATAAATTCACCAAACTTATTGTGGGAAGCTTGTGGAAGGCTACCCGAAACGTTTGACCCAGGTCAAACAATTTAAAGGCAATGCTACCAAATACTAATTGAGTGTATGTAAACGTCTGACCCACTGGGAATGTGATGAAAGAAATAAAATCTGAAATAAATAATTCTCTCCACTATTATTCTGACATGTCGCATTCTTAAAATAAAGTGGTGATCCTAACTGACCTAAGACAGGGACTTTTTACTAGGATAAAATTTCAGGAATTGTGAATAACTGAGTTTAAATGTGTTTGGCTAAGGTGTATGTAAACTTCCGTCTTCAACTGTACTTGGAAAAAGAACACTGCTGTATAGGTCTATGAAAGCATTGCAACATGGCACATCAAAGAAGCCACTTTGCAGCGCTGCAGATATCCAAGTGACAATATTACACAGTGAAGCCAGTGGTTGTCTCCCTCGTCAGCACTTCCCCAGTCCCATCCTTCTTTTACTGTAACATGGCATGATTGTTTTCCCATAGTAGAGCTTGTTGACAGTACAGGCTAATTGGATATTTCCGCATGGATTGTTACTTTAATCATAAACATTTAACATGGTCTCTAATTTCAGTGAGGCCGGAAAGTCAGACACAGAACGTAAGAGAGAGAAAGTTTGGGCTGATAGTGATTTATGTATGCGCTGCACAGCTACAGTATTCCCACACTTTACCCTTACCCCACAGCACTCACCTAGGGATTGAAGGAGAGGCAGTTGGGATGGTCCGGATGCTTCCATCCAAGAATGGATGGTAATTAAACTAGACAGGTGTGATGGATGATCTCACTGTCTGCCACTTTGTCTTCATTGCCTGGTGTTACAGTTTGTATGAAACACCATCACCCCCAGGGACAAGAGACGAGGAAGGGGGAGAAATGACGCAACTACCACTACAACCACAACCCAAGATCAGAATGATCAGATTGACTTGGATGCCCACCTCCCTAGTGATGAGACAAATCGACTTGTGTGGTGTAGGGACACAGACACAAGGCACCAATAATGTTGATTTAAGTGGTGCATGTTTAAAGGGGCAATCAGCAGTTGCTACATTATTTTAGATTAATTAGTTAATGATATGGACCCATTTGATTTTTGAAGAATATAACTTATAAATGCCTCATGTGCTTAGTTCAACTGTCAGCTTGTTTTACTCCAATGTGTGTAAACAAAGTAAATGTAAACCAACACTGTATAGCCTAAAATGTGGTTATAATTCTGATCTCATGCATCCATAGCTTTGTCTTTGAATTTGAGTGTGGTTACATTTCTCCATCAATTTAGTAATTTATCCAAAGCGACTTAGTTAGTACATACACCTTAAGATATGTGGTTGTCCCACCTAGCTATCACAGGTATTGTAAGTCAATTTCAGCAGAGTCAGAGCTAGAAAGGAGAGCGGGGGGGAGGGAGTGTTGGGTCATGACTTGTTTTTTGTGGGAGGTGATGTGTGGATGGAAGAGGTAGGGTTTCAGGTGCTTTTGGAAGATGGGCAGGGACTTCAGGGGGAAGCTGGTTCCACCATTGGGGTGCCAGGACTTCAGGGGGAAGCTGGTTCCAACATTGGGGTGCCAGGACTTCAGGGGGAAGCTGGTTCCACCATTGGGGTGCCAGGACTTCAGGGGGAAGCTGGTTCCACCATTGGGGTGCCAGGACAGAGAACATCTTGGACTGGACTGGGAGGGTCAAGAGACCAGAGGTGGCAGAACGGAGTGCTCAGGTTGAGGTGCAGGGTTTGAGCATAGCCTGAAGGTAGGGAGGGGCAATTTCTCTTGCAGTTCCATAGGCAAGCACCATGGTCTTGTAGTGGATGCGAGCCTCGACTGGATGCCAGTGGAGTGTGCGGAGGAGCGTGGTGACATGGGAGAACTTGGGAAGGTTGGAAACCAGGGGGACTGCCGCATTCTGGATAAGTTGCATGGATGGCACAAGCGGGGAGCCCAGCCAACAGCAAGTTGCAGTAGTCCAGGCGGAAGAGGACAAGTGCCTAGATTAGGGCCTGCGTGTGAGGTAGGGTCGTACTCTACGGATGTTGTAGAGCATGAACCTGTAGGAGCGAGTCACTGCTTTGATGTTAGTCGAACAACAGGGTATTCTCCAGGGTCACACCAAGATTCTTTGCACTCGGGGAGGGAGACACTGGAGTTGTCAACCGTGATGAGATCTTTATGCGGGCAGGCCTTCCCCAGGAGGAAGAGCAGCTCCGTCTTGTCGAGGTTTGAGGTGGTGGGCCGATATCCCAGCTGAGATATCTGCGAGGCATGCAGAGATGCGTGTCGCCACATGGGTGTCAGAAGGGGGGGAAGGAGAAAAATAGTTGAGTTTCATTTGTATAGCAATGATAGGAGACCATGTGAGGATACGACAGAGCCGAGTAACTTGGTGTATAGAGACAACCGATCCCTGGGGGACACCATGCTGCAGACACAGATCCTCTCCACGTTGGATGCAATCCAAGAGTGGAGAGGAGCATCTGATGGTTCACGGTGTCAAAGCCAGTGGATAGATCTAGGAGAATGAGAACAGAGGAGAGAAAGTCAGCTTTGGTGGAGAGCCTTCATGACACAGAAGCGGTTGAGTGACCCAACTTGAAGCCTGACTGGTTAGGGTCAAGACGATTGTTCTGAGAGAAATAGCAGGCAGGTGGTCAGAGACAGCACTCTCAAGTGTTAAAAAAATAAAAATAAAAAATAAAAGAAGGGATACAGGTCTATAGTTTTGATGTCAGATGAGTCGAGTGTTGGTTTCTTGAGGAGGTTTCTCAGGCCATTTTGAAGTCAGAGGGGACACAGCCAGTGGTCAGGGATGAGTTGATGAGGGAAGTGAGGAATGTGAAAGGTCTCCAGAGATGGTCTGGAGGAGGGGATGGGGTCGAGTGGGCAGGTTTTCTGGCGGCCAGACCTTACTAGTCGCAGGATTTCATCTGGAGAGAAAGGGGAGAAAGAGCTGAAGACGTAGGGTAGTTCTGTGTGAGTGTATGTCGTCAACCTTCTTCTCAAAGTGGTTGACAAAGTCGTCATCAGAGAGGGAGGAGGGAGGGGGTGGAGGATTAAGGAAGAAGAAGGATGAAAAGAGTTTCCTAGGGTTAGAGGTAGAAGTTTGAAATTTAGAGTAATAGAAAGTGGCTTTTACAGCGGATACAGAAGAGAAGGTAGAGAAGGAGTGAAAAGATGATGGGTCTTCCGGAAATGTATTTTTCCTCCATTTTTGCTTAGATGCCTGCAGCCATGTTCTGTAAGCTCGCAATGAGTCACTCATTGAAAGGGGACAGTGCGAGTCATAGGATGTGGAAAAGGGAGGAGAGTAGGGCCGCAGAGGCAGGAGACAGGAGGGAGAAGCATTTAACAGAAGGGAGAGATGATACGAAAGTAGAGTAGAGAGTAGTGGGAGAGAGAGCGAAGATTGTGACGTCACAATCTATCTGGGT
This sequence comes from Salvelinus alpinus, assembly GCF_045679555.1. NCBI lineage: Eukaryota > Metazoa > Chordata > Actinopteri > Salmoniformes > Salmonidae > Salvelinus > Salvelinus alpinus. The sequence goes on from NC_092094.1 coordinate 82,740,517, forward strand.
AGGGGCTGAGTGATTAGGGTTGGAGGAAAAGGAGACCGAAAAGGAAACAAAATAGTGATCAGAGACTTGGAGGATTGTTGTGAGATTAGTAGGCAAACAGCCTCTAGTAAAGATGAGGTCAAGCGTATTGCCTGCCTTGTGAGTTGGAAGGGATTGGGAAAGGGTGAGGTCAAAAGAGGCAAGGAGTAGAAAGAGGGAGTTGGAAAGACATGAATCGAGGGCAGACGTCGGGAGGTTGAAGTTGCCAAGTACGAAGAGCGGTGAACCATCGTCATGAAATTAGCTTATCAAGGTGTCAAGGCACCTGCTGGGCGATAGATGACAACAATGTTAAGCTTGAGTGGACAAGTGACAGTGCCAGCATGAGAGAGGGAGAAAATCTCCAGTTAAGAGAAATTAGTAGCCCTGTGCCACCACGACTACTTTTTCTCTCATAGTCCAAAAGCTTCTGGTAGTTGCTACCAGAAGCTTTTGGACTATGAGAGAAAAAGTAGTCGGATGAAGAGAGATCAGCTGGAGTAGCAGTCTTCTCTGGGGTGATCCATGTCTTCGTCAGGGCCAGAAAGTCAAGGGACTGAAGGGCAACATAGGCTGAGAGGAACTGCATTCTTGACTGCAAATCGTCAGTTCCAAACGCTGCCAGAGACCCAGAATTCCACATGGGTTGTGCACATAGGGTACACTAAATTAGAACGGTTGCAGCCAAGGGGTGGGGAGTGTCTGTAAAGCCTACAGGGAGAAACACCAACAGGTATGGAAAACACACATAGTTCCCAAAGCTACTAAAGTACACAAATGAGATCATCAGAAAATAACTAGGTAAGATACTGAAGTGAGAGCATGGTATGGAGCCACTGACACAACCACCGTTTACAGCTGCCGCTGAGAAACCAGGGGAGACTGAAGTACTAACACTAATACTGATTGCTTAGCAGAGGTGAAACCACTCCCCCTCCAATACAGCCACTGTTTACCAAAACAAGTCACAAATTGCCCTGCCCCCTAATCCTAGTTGATGTGTCAACAACTTTTTAACAAAACAGTAGCGGGGGAGTTAACTTTGTTATTGTTTCAACTGCTAATTGCCACTTTAAACTGTGACATCAATCAGCCAATGAATAAGCAGTTGATTGTGATTTATGGCTAGCTGCTCTTCCCTGTCAGCTATCCCATGGTAGGACCACCAGAGAGCTGAAGCCCCCCCCATCTCTAAATCAACAATACACGTCTGTACTGTATAGTCAATGTTTAAAAAATGAGATGGTCAATCAACATTTAGATGAGATGATGATTCAGCCAACTACTCTAATGCACAGGATGTGCTCTGCCATTATGCCCGCGGTGGGCAAACTATGGCCTATTCAATCCGGCCCAAGGGAGGTTTGAGTAAAAAAAACTCCAGGCCAGTCCTGAAGGTCTATATTTTCAAATAACTGCCCAATTTCTTACCCGCAAATTGATTTTCACAACAAGTCAGTCCCCAAAAAATCTGTGCGGCCCTCTGTTGAATTTCGAAATCCCGATGTGCCCCTCGAGCCAAAAAGTTTTCCCACCCATGCGTTATAGTGAATACGAAGGAGGTATATTGATAGGTCATCTCTTTGGGGCAATCAAAGTGAAAGAGGTGTGTAACCCTTTAGACCTCCTCCCCAGAGAAGATGGGAAGCCCAGTCTAGTTGCTTCAGTCCCACAGCATGGGCCATAAACAAGAGAGCAGTGTGTAGACAAGCTGCTGTAAAGCTGTCTTCATGATATGCCCTCTCTGATTGAGGACACACAGGCCTACGCCCCCAGAGCCCCAATATCCTTCTCATTACCAGACTGCTCCACTCTGCTGTCAGAGGTCGCCTGTTATTCACCTAGGGAAACCAGGGTGTGGAGGTATGGTTGGAGCAGATTCCTCCCTGCTACCCCGTATTGTTTCCCCAACAGCATGCCAAGAAAGAGTGGATCAGGAGAGGTAATTCTAGAAAACAGCTTGCATAGAGGGCTCTGGGTTGGGTTCTGATCAAATGGAAGTTTTTACAGTGTTTGCGCTTCTGTGGTTGTAAATCGTGTGTGTGTGTGTTTTGACTATAAAATGGTGGTTATCTCAAAATTGACCTGCATAATGAAAGGTCATTAAAGTGAAGTCGGGGGACATTACTTTAAGCGATTTTGACATTCAGTATCTTTGACATTTCTGAAGCTGATGCTAGAGGCTGCCCTGAGAGAGACACTTGGCTTCCGGTACGGCAGGGGCTGAACTGGATTCAGCCACAGGACGATATTTGTCGGCGCGAATGGTCGGGAGGCTGGAAAATAATTATAATAATTTGTACACTGCAAATTGACCACAACTAGACCCCAAAATAGATTTGTATTTGAAAATTACTATAATTTCATACCTTGATTACAGTGAGACACGATCACATACTGTATGTAAAAAATTATATATATATTGTGGGAATACTTGGGAACAGATTACCAAAATGTAAAAATATTTTGGGCTGTATTTCCCCCCACGATGATGATTTATTTATTTATTTACTAAACACTTTGGGGGGCCAAAAAGAATCACTCGCCCGTTGCCGACCCCTGCGTTACTACATGAGTCACTACAAATCATGTCATTTCTGTTTTGCTGGCGTAAATCCACTGTCCTGCCGCCAGTGGTCAAGCTCTCTGGATCTATACTCCACCATGATTTAAATGTGCATAATTAAAATGCCTAGAGAACAGATAGCTGCATCGATACAGCTCTAGATTTTTTCACATATTGACTTTGTTTTACCTGAGTGTAGCAAGCAGGTAGGCTCACAGCAGAGCAGAAATAAGTCTGAAGTTCCAATTTAAAGTTAGATTTACCTCTAACAAGGTGAACTAGTTTAGCCAAGTTTTACATCTTGCTACCTAAAAAGGAGGACAGTGTGTTTTTGGTGTGCTTCATTTATCTTGTAGTGGTACAGGTCACTAAGTATCTCTCTCTCTGCCTCATTCTGTCAGACTGCTGCCCTGTCCTGTATGGAGAAGGGATGGGTGCTGCAGTCCCTCTCTCTGTCCCACTGTGCTCTGTCTCACAGATTCATACACTCACTGTGAGTGTGAGCTCTAGTTTGACCAAGATCCACATACACCGCTGCTATAGGTACTGGCTGTAATCAGGGTTGGGGTCACATCCAGTCAATTCAGAAAGTAAACCACATTCCAATTCCGCATTTTCCTAATTGAAAAGCATTGAAGATAATTGGAATTTGAATATCAGTGTACTTCCTCAATTGACTGGAATTGAAATGGAATTGACCCCAACCCTGGCTGTAACATTTGGAATTTGGCCCTTGATCGATGGATACATTTTTTTTTATCAGTAGCTAAAGCTACCCTTGGTCGAATTAGTCATGTATAAATTTTCTTTCATTTTAAATGAAAACTTTAGTTGAAAAGTTGCATCACGTAGAGCAACCTGGGTTGACCGGACTCCATAATGTTTTTAGGAGCTGCATAGAGACAAATGACTAAACTTTTCCCCTATCAAATAAGATTTGAGGTTGTCAACGACATCTGTTATTGCATTCCTCTCACTCTGCAGTGCTAAAGGAATGTGGAACAGTCATCCCAAATTGGTTTTCAAGTGCAATCAATCTCTGGTGTTTGTGATTGATGGTTGTTATGATTATCAGTCATGGATGTTATGGACAAATATGCTGAGTGAACAACACACTCAGTCACAGTCTGTGACTAAACAATCTGAGGACCAGGCTTCTCTAGTGACCAATAAGAAGCCTTATTCTGGGTTTACATTTCATATTTTAGCCTTTTCAACACAGTTTGAAATACTCACTTGTAATTGCATATTGTCTACTGTAGGTATTCCCAAACAGGGGTACGTGCAATGGCGTCGGGGGTATGCCAAATAAAAATGTGATTCACATTGAAAAAAATTAAATAGCTTTTTTTCTCTTCACATTTTCAAACAGTCCATTTATATTTTCCAACGGGGCTATACATTTGGGTGAGTTTTTTTCTCTCACCTGAGTAGCCTTGTTTCACTGCCAAAAGCAAATATAATGAGAACTACATTGATTTGGGGTTCACTTATATTGTGATTAGTGCTTTTCCTCAGCCACAGTGTGTTATATGTGCAAAAGTACTATCTCACAACTCGATGAAACCTTCACTCTCTTGCGCAAACATTTATAAACAAAGCATGCCAATTTGAAAAATAAGCCACAGGAGTTTTTTGAGCGAGAATTTGGATGACTTTCGAGTAGTAAGACATGTATAAAAGCAACAGATACCATTAATAAGAAGGGGCTAGAAGCGTCTTATATGGTGAGCTACCTAGTGGCTAGGACAGGCAAGCCCCATACTATAGTGGAGGGCTTAATTCTTCCTGCTGCCGCAGATATGGCTTGCACAATGCTGGGGGAAAAGGCCAAAAAAAACTGTACAGACAATGCCTCCATCAAACAACACTGTTTCACGACGCATCAGTGATATGGCAGGAGATGTTTTGAAAAAATTACACCTTTGCATACAAGGCAGTGAATTTTATGCGTTACAGCTGGATGAGTCAACAGACGTGGCGGGCCTGGCACAGCTCCTGGTATATGTCCGTTAAGTTGTATTTATGTATTTATATAGCCCTTCGTACATCAGCTGATATCTCAAAGTGCTGTACAGAAACCCAGCCTAAAACGCCAAACAGCAAGCAATGCAGGTGTAGAAGCACGGTGGCTAGGAAAAACTCCCTAGAAAGGCCAAAACATAGGAAGAAACCTAGAGAGGAACCAGACTATGAGGGGTGGCCAGTCCTCTTCTGGCTGTGCCGGGTGGAGATTATAACAGAACATGGCCAAGATGTTCAAATGTTCATAAATGACCAGCATGGTCAAATAATAATAATCACAGTAGTTGTTGAGGGTGCAGCAAGTCAGCACCTCAGGAGTAAATGTCAGTTGGCTTTTCATAGCCGATCATTAAGAGTATCTCTACCGCAACAGCGGTCTCTAGAGAGTTGAAAACAGCAGGTCTGGGACAGGTAGCACGTCCGGTGAACAGGTCAGGGTTCCATAGCCGCAGGCAGAACAGTTGAAACTGGAGCAGCAGCACGGCCAGGTGGACTGGGGACAGCAAGGAGTCATCATGCCAGGTCGTCCTGAGGCATGGTCCTAGGGCTCAGGTCCTCCGAGAGAGAGAGAAAGAAAGAGAGAATTAGAGAGAGCATACTTAAATTCACACAGGACACCGGATAAGACAGGAGAAGTACTCCAGATATAACAAACTGACCCTAGCCCCCCGACACATAAACTACTGCAGCATAAATACTGGAGGCTGAGACAGGAGGGGTCAGGAGACACTGTGGCCCCATCCGATGATACCCCCGGACAAGGCCAAACAGGAAGGATATAACCCCACCCACTTTGCCAAAGCACAGCCCCCACACCACTAGAGGAATATCTTCAACCACCAACTTACCATCCTGAGACAAGGCCGAGTATAGCCCACAAAGATCTCCGCCACGGCACAACCCAAGGGGGGGGCGCCAACCCAGACAAGAAGATCACGTCAGTGACTCATCCCACTCAAGTGACGCTCCTAGGGACGGTGTGAAAGAGCACCAGTAAGCCGGTGACTCAGCCCCTGTAATAGGGTTAGAGGTAGAGAATCCCAGTGGAGAGAGGGGAACCGGCCAGGCAGAGACAGCAAGGGTGGTTCGTTGCTCCAGAGCCTTTCCGTTCACCTTCACACTCCTGGGCCAGACTACACTCAATCATATGACCCACTGAAGAGATGAGTCTTCAGTAAAGACTTAAAAGTTGAGACCGAGTCTGCGTCTCTCACATGGGTAGGCAGACCATTCCATAAAAATGGAGATCTATAGGAGAAAGCCCTGCCTCCAGCTGTTTGCTTAGAAATTCTAGGGACAATTAGGAGGCCTGCATCTTGTGACCGTAGCATAAGTGTAGGTATGTACGGCAGGACCAACTCGGAAAGATAGGTAGGAGCAAGCCCAATTAATGCTTTGTAGGTTAACAGAAAACCTTGAAATCAGCCCTTGCCTTAACAGGAAGCCAGTGTAGGGAGGCTAGCACTGGAGTAATATGATCAAATTTTTTGCTTCTAGTCAGGATTCTAGCAGCCGTATTTAGCACTAACTGAAGTTTATTTTGTGCTTTATCCGGGTAGCCGGAAAGTAGAGCATTGCAGTAGTCTAACCTAGAAGTAACAAAAGCATGGATTAATTTTTTATTACATTTTCTGCATCATTTTTGGACAGAAAGTTTCAGAGTTTTGCCATGTTACGTAGATGGAAAAAAGCTGTCCTTGAAACAGTCTTGATATGTTCGGCAAAAGAGAGATCAGGGTCCAGAGTAACACCGAGGTCGTTCACAGTTTTATTTGAGACGACTGTACAACCATTAAGATTAATTGTCAGATTCAACAGAAGATCTCTTTGTTTCTTGGGACCTAGAACAAGCATCTCTGTTTTGTCCGAGTTTAAAAGTAAAACGTTTTCAGCCATCCACTTCATTATGTCTGAAACACAGGCTTCTAGCGAGGGCAATTTTGGGGCTTCACCATGTTTCATTGAAATGTACAGCTGTGTGTCATCCGCATAGCAGTGAAAGTTAACATTATGTTTTCGAATGACATCCCCAAGAGGTAAAATATATAGTGAAAACAATAGTGGTCCTAAAACGGAACCTTGAGGAACACCGAAATGTACAGTTGATTTGTCAGAGGACAAACCATTCACAGAGACAAACTGATATCTTTCCGACAGATAAGATCTAAACCAGGCCAGAACTTGTCCGTGTAGACCAATTTGGGTTTCCAATCTCTCCAAAAGAATGTGGCGATCGATGGTATCAAAAGCAGCACTAAGGTCTAGGAGCACGAGGACAGATGCAGACGCCATTAAAAGGTCATTTACCACCTTCACAAGTGCAGTCTCAGTGCTATGATGGGGTCTAAAACCAGACTGAAGCATTTCGTATACATTGTTTGTCTTCAGGAAGGCAGTGAGTTGCTGCGCAACAGCTTTTTCTAAAAGTTTTGAGAGGAATGGAAGATTCGATATAGGCCGATAGTTTTTTATATTTTCTGGGTCAAGGTTTGGCTTTTTCAAGGGAGGCTTTATTCCTGCCACTTTTAGTGAGTTTGGTACACATCCGGTGGATAGAGAGCCGTTTATTATGTTCAACATAGGAGGGCCAAGCACATGAAGCAGCTCTTTAAGTGGTTTAGTTGGAATAGGGTCCAGTATGCAGCTTGACGGTTTAGAGGCCATGATTATTTTCATCATTGTGTCAAGAGATATAGTACTAAAACACTTAACTGTCTCTCTTGATCCTAGGTCCTGGCAGAGTTGTGCAGACTCAGGACAGCTGAGCTTTGGAGGAATACGCAGATTTAAAGAGGAGTCCGTAATTTGCTTTCTAATGATCATGATCTTTTCCTCAAAGAAGTTCATGAATTTATTACTGCTGAAGTGAAAGCCATCCTCACTTGGGGAATGCTGCTTTTTAGTTAGCTTTGCGACAGTATCAAAAATACATTTTGGATTGTTCTTATTTTCCTCAATTAACCTCTCTGCACTACGGATCCCTTTAGCGGGATCATTTTCCTAAACAACCGCTGAATTGCAGGGCGCAAAATATTGCTAAAAATATTTATAATCATGCAATCACAAGTGAAATATACCAAAACACAGCTTAGCTTGTTGTTAATCCACCTATCGTGTCAGATTTTGAAAATATGCTTTACAGCGAAAGCAATCCAAGCTTTTGTGAGTGTATCAATCAATGCTAGAACAGCTAGCCCCAAATTAGCATGGTCACGAAAGTCAGAAAAGCAATAAAATGAATCGCTTCCCTTTGATAATCTTCGGATGTTTGCACTCACGAGACTCCCAGTTACACAATAAATGTTATTTTTGTTCGATAAATATTACTTTTATAACAAAAAAACGCCATTTGGGTTGCGCGTTATGGTCAGAAAACTACAGCCTCGTTCCGTTCAACGAAAATTCCAAAAAGTATCCGTAATGTTTGTAGAAACATGTCTAATGTTTTTTATAATTAATCATCAGGTTGTTTTTAACATACATAATCGATAATATTTCAACCGGACCATAACCTATTCAATAAAAGAGAGAAAGAAAATGGAGAGCTACCCCTCTCGCGCGCAGGAACTAATCAAAGGACACCTGACTAGTTTTGGAAAATGTTGCTAATTTTTCAAAATAAAAGCCTGAAACTATGTCTAAAGCCTGGTCACAGCCTGAGGAAGCCATTGGAAAATGAATCTGGTTGATACCCCTTTAAATGGAAGAAAGACGGGAAATGAAACACAGATAAAAACTTTTTTTTTTTTAAATCACATCCGGTTTAGATTTCCTCAGGTTTTCGCCTGCAAAATAAGTTTTGTTATACTCACAGACAATATTTTGACCGTTTTGGAAACTTTGGAGTGTTTTCTATCCTAATCTATAAATTATATGCATATTCTACGATCTGGACCTGAGAAATAGTCTGTTTACCTTGGGAACGTTATTTAAACAAAAAAATAATCTGACCCCTAGCGTCAAGAAGTTAAATTGGAAAAATAGGATGATCGAGCAGCAGTGAGGGCTCTTCGATACTGCACGGTACTGTCTTTCCAAGATAGTCGGAAGACTTCCAGTTTGGTGTGGCGCCATTTCCGTTCCAATTTTCTGGAAGCTTGCTTCAGAGCTCGGGTATTTTCTGTATACCAGGAAGCTAGTTTCTTATGACAAATGTTTTTAGTTTTTAGGGGTGCAACTGCATCTAGGGTATTGCGCAAGGTTAAATTGAGTTCCTCAGTTAGGTGGTTAACTGATTTTTGTCCTCTGACGTCCTTGGGTAGGCATAGGGAGTCTGGAAGGGCATCAAGGAATCTTTGTGTTGTCTGAGAATTTATAGCACGACTTTTGATGCTCCTTGGTTGGGGTCTGAGCAGATTATTTGTTGCGATTGCAAACATAATAAAACGGTGGTCCGATAGTCCAGGATTATGAGGAAAAACATTAAGATCCACAACATTTATTCCATGGGACAAAACTAGGTCCAGAGTATGACTGTGGTAGTGAGTAGGTCCAGAGACATGTTGGACAAAACCCACTGAGTCGATGATGGCTACGAAAGCCTTTTGGAGTGGGTCTGTGGACTTTTCCATGTGAATATTAAAATCACCAAAAATTTGAATATTATCTGCTATGACTACAAGGTCGGATAGGAATTCAGGGAACTCGGTGAGGAACGCTGTATATGGCCCAGGAGGCCTGTAAACAGTAGCTATAAAAAGTGATTGAGTAGGCTGCATAGATTTCATGACTAGAAGCTCAAAAGACGAAAACGTCAATTTTTTTTTTTGTAAATTGAAATTTGCTATCGTAAATGTTAGCAACACCTCCGCCTTTGCGGGATGCACAGGGGATATGGTCACTAGTGTAACCAGGAGGTGAGGCCTCATTTAACATAGTAAATTCATCAGGCTTAAGCCATGTTTCAGTCAGACCAATCACATCAAGATTATGATCAGTGATTAGTTCATTGACTATAACTGCCTTTGAAGTGAGGGATCTAACATTAAGTAGCCCTATTTTGAGATGTGAGGTATCACGATCTCTTTCAATAATGGCAGGAATGGAGGAGGTCTTTATCCTAGTGAGATTGCTAAGGCGAACACCGCCATGTTTAGTTTTGCCCAACCTAGGTCGAGGCACAGACACAGTCTCAATGGAGATAGCTGAGCTGACTACACTGACTGTGCTAGTGGCAGACTCCACTAAGCTGGCAGGCTGGTAACAGCCTGCTGCCTGGCCTGCACCCTATTTCATTGTGGAGCTAGAGGAGTTAGAGCCCTGTCTATGTAGGTAGATAAGATGAGAGCACCCCTCCAGCTAGGATGGAGTCCGTCACTCCTCAGCAGGCCAGGCTTGGTCCTGTTTCTGGGTGAGTCCCAGAAAGAGGGCCAATTATCTACAAATTCTATCTTTTGGGAGGGGCAGAAAACAGTTTTCAACCAGCGATTGAGTTGTGAGACTCTGCTGTAGAGCTCATCAGTCTCCCTAACTGGGAGGGGGCCAGAGACAATTACTCGATGCCGACACATCTTTCTAGCTGATTTACACGCTGAAGCTATGTTGCGCTTGGTGACCTCTGACTGTTTCATCCTAACATCGTTGGTGCCGACGTGGAAAAACAATATCTCTATACTCTCTACACTCGCCAGTTTTAGCTTTAGCCAGCACCATCTTCAGATTAGCCTTAATGTCGGTAGCCCTGCCCCCTGGTAAACAGTGTATGATCGCTGGATGATTCGTTTTAAGTCTAATACTGCGGGTAATGGAGTCGCCAGTGACTAGGGTTTTCAATTTGTCAGAGCTAATGGTGGGAAGCTTCGACGTCTCAGACCCCGTAACGGGAAGAGTAGAGAAAAAAGAAGGCTCGGCCTCAGACTCCGACTCGCTGCTTAATGGGGAAAACCGGTTGAAAGTTTCTGTTGGCTGAATAAGCGACACCGGTTGAGCATTCCTACAGCATTTTCCTCCAGAAGCCATGAGAAAGTTGTCCAGCTGCGGGGACTGTGCGAGGGGATTTATACTACTATCTGTACTTACTGGTGGCACAGACGCTGTTTCATCCTTTCCTACACTGTATTTTTACCCTTTTACCCCTAACGATTGCGTCTGAAGCTGGGTTTGCAGCACAGCTATCCTCGCCGTAAGGCGATTGTTCTCCTGTATATTATGAGTACAGCGACTGCAATTAGAAGGCATCATGTTTACATTTACATTTACATTTAAGTCATTTAGCAGACGCTCTTATCCAGAGCGACTTACAAATTGGATGTTAATGTTACTACTTAGCTTCGGCTGTTGAAGGTGCTGACGAACCATGTCCAGATAAAGCATCCGGAGTGAAAAGGTTGAATGAAAAAATAAATAAAAAATTTGTGAGGGAAAAACTAAAAATATAAACGGTAATTAAAAAGTAAAAACCGTAAAGTTGTCAGGTAGCAAAGTAAGGTTGGCAACAAAACGCACAGCAACACGTCTGCAAGTTGCAAGTTCAAGAGGAAGTGAAGTAATAAACCAATAAGAAAGAGTTCCAAATCTCTAACGCGCGTGCAAGCAGTTACTCTTGAAGCCACTTGGGTACACTGCAACATCCACCGAGAGGCTAAGGGAATGCTGCTAAGGGAATGCCTGACAGCTTGAAAGACATTTGGACACTGCAGTGTAAATGGTTAACTTTGTTAAAGCAAGGCCCCCTGAACTTTCGTGTAATTTCTGCACTATGCAATGATATGGGCATTTATGTAACACTTTTACAACATACAGAAGTGCGCTGGTTATCAAGGGGCAAAGTATTGACACGTTTTTTTTAAATTGAGAGACGAGCTTAAAGTTTTCTTTACTGACCATAATTTTCACTTGTCTGACCGCATGCTTGATGATGAGTTTCTCACACGACTGGCCTATCTGGGTGATGTTTTTTCTCACCTGAATGATCTGAATCTAGGATTACAGGGTCTCTCCGCAACTATATTCAATGTGCGGGACAAAATTGAGGCTATGTTTAAGAAGTTGGAGCTCTTTTCTGTCTGCATTAACAAGGACAACACACAGGTCTTTCCATCATTGTATGATTTTTTTGTGTGCAAATGAACTCAAGCTTACTGACAATGTCAAATGTGATATTGCGAAGCACCTGAGTGAGTTGGGTGGGCAATTACACAGGTACTTTCCCCCGAAACAGATGACACGAACAACTGGATTTGTTATCCCTTTCATGCCCTGCCTCCAGTCCACTTACCGATATCTGAACAAGAGAGCCTCATCGAAATCGCAACAAGCGGTTCTGTGAAAATTGAATTTAATCAGAAGCCGCTGCCAGATTTCTGGATTGGGCTGCGCTCAGAGTATCCTGCCTTGGCAAGTCGCGCTGTTAAGACACTGATGCCCTTTGCAAACACTTACCTATGTGAGAGTGGATTCTCGGCCCTCACTAGCATGAAAACTAAATGCATGCACAGACTGTGTGTGGGAAATGATTTAAGACTGAGACTCTCCAATACAACCCAACATTGCAGTTATGTGCAACCTTTCAAGCACACCCTTCTCATTAACCTGTGGTGAGTTATTCACAATTTCGATGAACAAATAAAGTTTTATATGTAAGATGGCTAAATAAAGAGCAAAATTATTGATTATTATTGTTATTATTATTATTTGTGCCATGGTCCTGTAAGAGCTCTTTGTCACGACCCGGCTCGTGGGAAGTGACAAACTCACACTCATTCTTATGTTTAATAAATGTATTGTATAGTGCGTGTGTGGCAGGCTTACAATGATGGCAAAAAACAACATTTGAGAGTACGCTGATCCTGGTGCTAGAGGGGGTACTCAGCTGGAGGTTGAATGTTTGAAGGGGTACGGGACTATAAAAAGTTTGGGAACCACTGCATACAACCCTAACCCTGATTACCCTCCTCCTGTCTCTTCCAGTATGTCCCTCCAGACCTATGCATCTGCAACTTTGTGCTGGAGCAGTCTCTCTCTGTGCGGGCCCTGCAGGAGATGCTTGCTAAGACTGGCCAGAACAGTGAAGGAGTGAGTACTGTCCCACTACCACAGCATCTATACACACACTCCTACCCCAGGGCAGACAGCAGAGAGGAGTATTTTCACAAGGTGCTCTCTGCGCAAAGGGAAACTACTGAACATCCCCTGTTTCACATTTTCCATTTGATTCATTTCAGGATTTCAGGGTCATGTTATGAAATAGTTTATTACGGTGACTGGAGTTGCCTCAGTTTTATGTTCGAACATTTTTTTTCTCTTTGAGGGAGATAAATGAGAGGAATTGGCCTATTACAATGGCCTGGAGACCTGGGCGCTGGGAGGTTGAGCCCTCCATGAATTGTAATGTGGATGAAAGTCGTCAAGAGGCAAAGTACCTCTTTGCTGCAGCTTTCCGGAAGTGTTTCTGCCCTGTGCTGGGAGGTTGACCATTTGATTAACAATGAGGCTGAAAAGAAAAGCTCTCAAAGCTACAGTATAATTTCCATTATAAAGTAGAATTGCTCTGTAGCTACCTTTTTTATACACCAGGCACAGAGAAGCAAACATGTCCAGATGACAGAGTCACTGTCGCGTACACACACGAGGTAATGGAGGCAATCTCATTGAATGGACATACATATGGACATTGTTGAGCAAGTTCATATGTGTATGTACTGTAGCTAATGTATTTGTAGTCAAAGCAGGTCTCTACACTACCTCCCTATCTCCTCTGAACAGGCAGTTATAGTAAGTACAAAGGATGAAAGACCTATTTCCTTAGTCCACAGTCATGTGTTTGGGACATTGTGATTACAAGGCAGCCCTACAGAAACACAGCATTACCACGCTGCTCTCGCCATGCTCCTCTTGCAGGGAGCAACCTAAACGCTGCTTGTCCTAAAATGTCATGTTTAATGTTTCAGAGGAAGGATGGTGGGTAGATATGAAAATATGCTAATTTCTCACCCATTTTGGTATGATGCCGTACTTTTCCAGGTTGCAGTGCTGTACTGATCTTACTTCTGTATCTTTCTGAAATGAGTATAAAGAATTTGTTTCAGTGTGCCTCTGGTCTTTCGGTAGTTCATTACCAGTTGCAGGATGTTGTATTTTAGTGATAACAGTATATTGTATCAGTAGAGTGAGCCAAGAATTTATAATTACTAGATCATTTATCATCTCATTCCTCTGTGGTCAGTTGTATTCTCATTTATTTTAATAGACAGATAAGTAAAGCATTTCTGATACAGTGATCTTAATTGGTACAATCATTTCTGTTAAAACTGTGCTGTTCTTTGCGAACATTTGCTCTTGGTTTTCATTAGTCAGCTGTAACAGAGCTGTGCTGTTACCATTGCTATGTTCATCCATTGTGTTCTGTTCATCTCTCCACCTGTTAGCCTCGAGGAAAGGACCGATGGGTATGTTCACCATTCATTCCATTCTCCTCTCCTGTCACCTCTCTAGCGCATGGCTGTTTAGTCATGCTAGCAGCTTGCTCTCCCATTTTCATTGGAAATGTATCCTAGGGTTACAACAGTCCCTTCAGGAAAAAAAATAGATTCCCCACAGAAAGCTAGTGTGTTTTTATATGCAAACATGAATGCGTATGCTGCTGAAATGTCTAATGACATTATGGATTTATTTAAAGAAGTGAGTCGATTTGTGTCACAGCACTTAGCAACATGACAAAGACAAATGGAACCGGGTATAGACTTGCCATACAAATGGTCTCGCTCAACATTTACTGCTCACATTTCTTCTGGCCAAAGAGAACGTGCTACACCTCTCCTGGATTAACATCAGATGAATGTCAGTCTTCAGTCCTTCCTTAGGGGATTTAGAAGTAAGTCCAGAATCCCTGAATATTACCAACAAATTCTTACCTGTTCACAAATTCTGCACCTAACTTCAGGCATACAATAGTGAGCTACATTACATGAATTATGACTGTAGAAATCAATACACTGACATTTAGAAGGATTCAAAAAAGAGTTATTATATTTGGGAAGTGAAGCAACCCCAACTCGTTGTTGCCTTGCCAAACTGCTAATGATAGGAAGAATTTCCATAATTTAAGCTGTGGATCTTCGTACTCTTTGAGTTGAGTTCAAAGATAAATGGACTTGTCAATGCTGCAGCTTAGCGACCACACTGGACTCCAGATGATGGGGAATTAAAAAATCAAGCCTGATTGGTTCCATCACGGCTGTGTGAACTGGAAAAGCCCTTTGGCAAGAGCAAAGCACAGGCAGACTTGGCCTTCATGAGCGCTTAATGTGCCCTTAAAGCTTAGTGAGACGTTTTCAAGTGAAACTGCTTGTTTGCAATAGCTAAGTTGCTTTCTACGTGCCACTCTTAACCCCCTTGCATCTACACTTGTGTAGTAACTTCATTTAACATGACCAGTTCAATATAACCAGAGGGAAGGCCTTTAATCACTGTTTCTCCTTGATGCACTATTGTCCTCTCTCTAAGGAATGCTGTGGAGACTGATTCAGACCTGGTCTGGAGAAAACATTTGAACACTGGGTTTTATCTCCGTAAATTCTCTCTCCTCATATGCATCTCTTTTCACTAACCCTCTCCATTCCTCTGTTCCTGCTCCAAATTGTCAATGGAGGAAACACCACGAAGGGAAAATAGTAGTTGAATGTGTCATGATTCTGGAATCAATATTCTGTCATTGAGCAGATGAGCTACAGTGGAGGGTATTGACTTAAAGAAGAAATAACTTATTGATATACCGTATTCAGCTGGTCTCTACTAATAGGCAGGGATTCCTTAAAGTGGAATAGGATCTTAGTAATGGTATTTCGGACTAATATTTGTGTTTGTTTGAGGGGTTATAGATATTGTGAACACACAAGGCTCAGAAAACCGTTGCAGAAGTAAGCTATCAAACATCCATTTAGCTCCGTTTCAGCTAGTGACCCCAAATGGAATTCTGTGTGAAGTTCCTCTAACGTGTCCAAATAGAGCAGTGAACACACTTGTGATTTCATAACTTTGTTTACTGGGCTAAGGATCAAAGGTCAATCTGTCGGAGTCAGTGACTGAAGTGCCCAGGGTGAGTCAGGGTAAGGCAGGGTGAAGCTGATACCCTGTGGCAGGGCAGCGTGTGCAGTGGTATTTCAGTGCCACCTTTGAGAGAAACCCCATTGCTGTCACCCTGGTGGCTGCTGCATAAACGCAGGGGGGTGACGTGCTGCTAAAGGTCACGATTTCTCAATTGATGTCAGCATGTCATCTCCTGGCAACAGCTGGGGGGGAGATCGTTTCCCCCCGCCTTAGATCAAATAGCCTTTCCCCTTCTGGGCCAGGGACGCTAGGGACAGAGGAATCTGAGGCTGCCACAGCTGTGGATGGTGTGAGGTTAGGATAAATGTTATGTTTAGAGCTGGTCTAGTTCTCTCAGATTGTGTTGAGTTGAATGCAGCGGGATATGCCCGATGCACATTAAACTATCCCTCAGGAAGCCTGAACAGCCTGACATGGTGCTGGCACTGCTGCAGTCTGATAATCCATGGCAACTGCATTGAACTGGAGGCTATTGTCTTAGCAAAAGCAGCACAGATACAGGGTGCACGGTGTGTTTGGTTAAGAAGACACTGGCATGCAAAATCTATTATGTCACAAATAAGATCTTGCACAGCACGTCACCGTCTATGATTGACCAACAGAGACTATACGCAGTTTACAATACTGTGGATAGGACAGAAGGAGACAAACTCATATATTTTCTTTAACTTACATACCCTTCTCAGTAATGTAACTTTCTCTTACCTTACTGCTCCATAGAGGCTCATAAGAAAGGTGAGTAACACATGGTTGCCTGCAGAACGAAGGGACAGGTTTGCAAGCAGAGCCCAAGTAGTGACCTCACATCACTCTTTCCCCTACCCATCTCCTCAAACTGCTGTGAAACCGCAGTGGAACCTTGTGTCTTTTCTCTCCTAGTGCTTTCGTCACAAACCAGACCCTTCTTACTGTAACACAAGGTCTTTGTTACCAACGCATTAGAGGCAGAGAGCTCTCTCTTTCTCACCCCCCTTCCTTTTTACCTGCAGCCGTGTGACGATCATCTGTATTCTTCTCCATGGATACAGGGAGCAGGCGTATCCCCTGAGTGACATGTCTGACTGCATGCTTTCAGTGTTGTGTTGTGGACTTCAGGACCGTCGTCAGAGAGGAGAGTACAGGCTGAGAGGGGCAGGCTGGGTCAGTCTGTGGCCCCCTGCCTTGTGTGAAGTCATCATAGTCTTAGTTCTCTAACTGTGATGCAGATGGAGAGAGAGAGAGTGAAAGGGAGAGACAGAGAGGTCACGGGGGACATCCTGTCTTATAGTGTGTCTGGTGTGTGATGGGTGTTGTGCTGTCTCCACAGGCGGCTCAGGGTGGTGGACACAGAACACTTCTGTATGGACACGCCATCCTCCTGAGGCACTCCTTTAGCGCTATGGTGAGACTGCACTGCACGCACACTCTCATACGATACCCAAGGACCGGGGACTGTTTTGTCATTATTCTATGTGTTACTATTTCATAGTTACTGTTTTATCACATTTGATAGGAATATTTGTTGCATATGTCGTACTGATATTTGTTCCAGTTCTGAATGCTACAGCAGAGTTGTGTGACTCTTTTGATCATCGTTTTCATGTTGCTTTGATGTGTATCTATACATTGCAGTATCTGACCTGTTTGAAGACTTCAAGGTCACAGACAGATAAGCTGTCCTTTGATGTGGGGCTGCAGGAGGACTCAACAGGTAAAACCTCCTCTATCTGGCTCTAGGGTCACTAGCACACAGTCACTTATAGCTGGGGTTCTGACTGGGACTTCGACTCATGTAGGATTTGACCTGCCCCAGTATTCATTTCAGATTCTCTTAAGCACTGCATGAAAAGAGGGATTTACGGTTTCCTATATTGTAGGAAATGTACCACATTTGCAGAGATTTCAGTTATTTATTCCCTAGGATATGTCCCCTGAAAACATTCCTAGCAGACTAAAATAAATGTCTTCGATTGGCTCTTTGTCACAATGTCGAGGCTCAGCTCATTTGTCTCATAGAGATGTATAAGATGGTCTGGCTCTCCACCTATTGGAAGTCTGGTTGCTATGGTGCTTATGTTAAGTGTGAGTGGGCTTACAGTATATTAGAGTTTGTGTGAATACATTTGTGTGTATTAAATGTAATTACGTGTCTAAGCTGTGCTCGCTTGTGTGTGTTGCTTTCACCGTTGTCATCTATCCCCAAACAGTAGTTACAGGTTCAACTTTCTGTGTATGTACACTGAACAAGAATATAAACGCAACAATTTCAATTTCAATGATTTTACTGAGTTACAGTTCATATAAGGAAATCAGTCAATTGAAATAAATGTATTAGGCCTGACTCTATGGATTTCACATGACTGGGAATACAGATATGCATATGTTGGTCAGAGATACCTTAAAAAAAACAGGTAGGGGTGTGGATCAGAAAATCAGTCAGTATCTGATGTGACCACCATTTGCCTCATGCAGCGCGACACATCTCCTTCACATAGAGTTGATCAGGCTGTTGATTGTGGAATGTTGTCCCACTTCTCTTCAATGGCTGTGCGAAGTTGCAAAATATTGGTGGGAACGGGAAACACGCTGTCATACACATCGATCAACAGCACCCCAAACATGCTCAATGGGTGACATGTCTGGTGAGTATGCAGGCCATGGAAGAACTGGGACATTTTCAGCTTCCAGGAGTTGTGTACAGATCCTTGCAACATGGGGCCGTGCATTATCATGCTGAAACATGATGTGATGGCGGGGGATAAATGGCACGACAATGGTCCTCCAGGATCTCATCACGGTATCTCTGTGCATTCAAATTGTACTCAATAAAATGTACAAGCTTATGCTTGCCCATACCATAACCCCACCACCACCATGGGGCACTCTGTTCACAACGTTTGGCATCAGCAAACCACTCGCCCACACGATGGCATACACGCTTTCTGCCATCTGCCCGGTACAGTTGAAACCGGTGCTTGCGTGGTTACACGTGGTCTGCAGTTGAGGCCGGTTGGACATACTGCCAAATTCTCTACAACAATGTTGGAGGTGGCTTATGATAAAGAAATGAACATTCAGTTCTCTGGCAACAGCTCTGGTGGACATTCCTGCAGTCAGCATGCCATTTGCATGCTCCCTCAAAACTTGAGATATTTGTGGCATTGTGTTGCGTGACAAGACTGCACATATTAGAGTGGCCTTTTATTGTCCCCAGCACCAGGTGCACCTGTGTAATGATCATGCTGTTTAATCAGCTTCTTGATATGTCAGGTGGATGGATTATCTTGGCGAATGGAACATTTTACGTATTTTTTTATTTCAGCTCATGACACAGGAGACCAACACTTTACATGTTCTGTTTATATTTTTGTTCAGTGTATATATTTTTGTTTTTTTTGTGCAAAAATAGTCGTTTGAACTTAAACAACTAAAACCAGGAAAAAAACCCAGTGTAGAAATGATAATGAACCTACATTTTTTATAATTTAATCTCTGAACTATTTTTCTTCAATAACAGTATTTTTAATATGGAATATAGCAGCGCAGTTTGTGGATTTGGTTGATTTTGTGGTCTCAAACCAGTGAACTTATTAACATTCTTCATCAGGAAATTGGGCAAAATATAATTATTGACAATGAAAAAGATGGGAATGTTGTTCCCTTGTCATATAATTGCTACATTTACTATCAATATAGCATTAAAAATAGTTTTCCAGATTGCATTTAGCCCCCAAAAATTGGGATGTGAATATTGGGTTGCGACTGAGACAACCTGGTTCAATTTGGGCCCTGATGCAAAACCAATTGAGAACCACTGATGTAGATCATAGATTTATAAATAACATTATTCAGGCATGTGACCCCACCAGTGTTTCTGTGCTCCGTCAGGTGAAGCCTGTTGGTGGACCATCCATCCTGCTTCCAAACAGAGGTCAGAGGGCGAGAAGGTACGCATCGGAGATGACCTCATCCTTGTCAGCGTGTCATCAGAACGATACCTTGTGAGTACACCCTCAGTCTATAAACATTTCATTAAGAATAATACATATAGGCTATTTAAAGTGTCCATCCCCATTGAACAGTCCCATAATGCCATTCAATCCTGTAGGTTAGCCAAAGATTGTAGATCGTGTTCTTGGACTGAAGGTGTCTCCCTCCCACACAGTTCAATCTGTCCATTAAAGCAGACCAGACATTTGGGATAGGAAGCTAAGAAAGAGCAGGGGAAGGCCACGCATGTAGAGCTGGGATGGCGAGAGCAATACTGTCAAACTGAACAGCTACTGTACCCTACCTTACTCTGTCCCCTATCCCTCCTTCCCTACACTGTGCAGCCTGGCCAGCCCTGCTCCCCTGTTCCTCTTCAGGCCCGTCTATGAGTATCTCCCAGACCCAGACATCCCTGTGTTATTCCCACTGTGTGGGCCTCAGCGCCTTGGCATGCTGGGCCTGGAAAACATCTCCAGCATGACGCAGGGAGAGTGTGACAACAGCCAGCCCAGCCAAGCCCATGTTTATGGGCCTTCAGTAGGGGTATGGCAGCCCTCGCTAAGCCAGAGTCCCACTATCATGTTACTGTTACTGCCACGGCTCCGGGCTCTTCTGTCACCAGTGAGATGCTCCCTCTAACCAGGCCTACAGCACCTCCAGGTCCAGTAATGGAGGAGGGAGGTGGAGAGTTCCCCAAGTGTCTGGCGCATGCACACACAAACCCAGAACCCTAGAAACTGGCAGATTCCCGAGTCCACTCTCCAGTGCCAGCCTCTCTCCAGTTTGATGAATGATTCTAAATCTACTTCAGTGATAACAGCCTTCCTATCACACCCTCCAATGCATGCATAGACAAACCTCTGAGTTGTAGCCTGGCCCAATTCCTTGAATCAAACTGGGTATTTGACATAGGCCCTGCAGTATAGGCCTACTGATAGTGTGTCCCATACTGTAGTTCTTGATAGTGTGTGTAACATAATGTTCCTCTGTTTTCACCAGCACCTGTCCATCTCCAATGGCAACATCCAGGTGGACGCGTCCTTCATGCAGACTCTGTGGAACGTCCACCCCACCTGCTCCGGCAGCAACGTGGAGGAGGGTAGGTCCAACGGTTCATTTAGCGTCACTGGCTTATAATGTTGTTTGAAATGTTGTGGGTATAAATTAAAGGTGCTGTTAATCCATCCTCCTAAAGGTTACCTGCTGGGTGGCCATGTGTTGCGTCTGTTCCATGGTCATGATGAGGTTTTGACCATCCCAGGGTCTGACCAGAGTGATGAACAACAGAGGTGAGACCTACAGCTGGGAAACGGCTAAAAAGACTCTTAAGAAATTAGTTTTCCCCTTAGTCTGTTGTGAATGTGACCTAAAATCAAATCAGGCTAATTTGTCTGGCTGACGCTGGGTCTGTCACTACTCAGTGTGAAGCTGGGTCTGAGAGAAGCACAGAAAAATGTCTGCCTTGCTTTCTATAGTCACACAGCGCTAGTGATGACAGCCAGCAAGGTAGCAGAGGGAAATGGCACATGGGGGTCAGGGAGACAGTGCTCTAGTCCGTATAAACATGGCCAGGCGCCGAAGACATGTGAAGGACTCTTCATCTTCCTCCCAGTCCCACTGTCAATTTTTAGCTCACTGTTTGTGTGTGGCAATAATATGCTGCTGAATAAATATTGGTTGTCAGCCTTGGCTTTCTGCTTAGTCCTTGAAAGGGAGCATTTTCTTAAGACCTTACATTTTCATAAAGGTCCATCAAACATAGTCCAAACAGTCAACAAGGACCATGAAAGATCCTTTTTATCTCTGGAGCCAGTCACCCACATCATTATTAGACAGTGTTGCTCTCGGTCTCCGTTGGTTACGTGGGTGTCCTGGATGAAGGATGTGCGCTGGTGCCGGGAGGGTAAATATTAAGGTTCATCTGAGGTCCCATTCTGAGCCTTCCTTCCTCTGACCTGATATCACTGTGACAGAAGGGAATAAAGCAGTCAGAGATGGAATCCTGCTAAAGTCATAAAACATGACCTTGAGACCATTATGAGCCTGTGGCAGTATTAAAACATTGCAGTGATCCAGACCTTTCATGCACCTCTCGTGCCCCCAGGATAGTGAACTATGAGACGGGGAATGCAGGAGCCAAGGCCAGGTCTCTGTGGAGGCTGGAGCCTCTCAGAATCAGGTGAGTTCAGCTCTTTTTATTCCCTCCATTTTCTCTCTATTTGTTCTTTCTCTCCCTCCCTCCCCGCCTCCCTCTGCGCCGACTCACTTTGATGTTTCATTATGCTTTTTGACACCAGCCATTTGTAAAGTATTTGAAAGATTCAATATCACTTTCCTCTCAGATATGCCCTGCACTGTCAGATCTGGAATTTGTCATCCATGTTTAATCTGCTATGACTTTGACACAGTTTTGTTTTGATGTAAGCAACTGGGCAATGTCTAGTCATAAAAATGGGTATTACATGCCTAATTATTTAGGTGTTTTCAGCCATTTAGTAATTATCTATGCACATGACATGATGCCAGCTACTTAACAGCTAGTCTGGCAGCTAGTTCATCATGTGTACACAAACTAATTAGGGGATATAATGCTTCTAGGGGCTTGTTGTTGTTCTTGATACCGTTGTGTGTGTGTGTGTGTGTGTGTGTGTGTGTGTGTGTGTGTGTGTGTGTGTGTGTGTGTGTGTGTGTGTGTGTGTGTGTGTGTGTGTGTGTGTGTGTGTGTGTGTGTGTGTGTGTGTGTGTGTGTGTGTGTGTGTGTGCGTCTCTGTGCCCCTGGACAGCTGGAGCGGGAGTCACATTCGCTGGGGTCAGCCCTTCCGTCTCCGCCACCTCACCACTGGGCACTACCTGGCCCTGACGGAGGAGAGGGGGGTGGTGCTGCAGGACCGGGAGAAGTCTGACACTTCCTCCACCGCCTTCTGCTTCAGAGCCTCCAAGGTCAGCGCTCAGGACCAGCTATATCTCTCACACACACATGCAGGCATACACGTACGCACACACACAAGCACGCACGCACGGACGTACAAACACACACACACACACCTCAGACTGTCTCTCGATCACAAAGTTGCTCTAGAAAATGTATCGACTTGCGGCGCCATACCAACCAGGACAAGGGTATTTTAAGTCTGTTCTTGGCAAGGGTGTTTTAGATGTAGCCAGTGATTGGGAGCAATTAGTGACCTCCTACTTATGGATCAACAGCATGGTGTAACCCACCATATTACTGAGGCAGTTTATCATAGGCTTAATACACTTTACATTTCATACCTTTTCTATTGTGTCCGCTCTTAATGGGAAACACATTTATAGTGATTCATGGGGGCTTGCCTGTGGCCATCATCTGTGACTTGTTCAGTGATCTAGGCTATACGCACTGTATCTCCTCTTCTTGTCTCTTCCTCCGTCTGCCTCTATTAACCTAGACATCCTGGCGTGTGTAATATTATATAGAGATGTCAGTGCTCCTCCAGTCCTTGACCAGCCTGATACAGATCTGTCAGCATCTTTTATATTGCTTTTCATAGATCAAGTTCCCTCAACACTTTGCATAATCAAATGCATGATTTGAATAAAACTGCATACATTGTCTGTAGCCTGACTTGGAGACTTTCATCAAAGTTTCATTAAAACGGATGATGTGATATGTTGATGTGTTTGGATCCTTCCTTCCCTCCAGGAAAAGCTGGAGTCGAGCCCTAAGCGGGACATCGAGGGCATGGCGATGGCAGAGATTAAGTATGGGGACTCAATCTGCTTCGTCATGCATGTGGCTACAGGACTCTGGCTGTCCTACCAGGCGCCTGATGTAAAATCATCTCGCCTGGGCCCTCTCAAGAGACGGGTGAGACACCAATACACTGATTTATTTGTCAAATGTTTGATACAGTGAGAACTTGCTTTAAACATTTCTAGCCTAATGAATTAACTGACTTTCAACTTTCAGTGAGAATGGTTATGGTGGGACTATTACACTAGCAGTAATAAAACAAATCCCATTAAAAAAACAATTGACCAGAAGCACATGCAATAAATATAATGATATATATAAATATAATACATTCCAAAGGGTAGATGATGATTCTTTTGGTGGTTTTCTAGCTGATAGTTTTGAGAGAAGTGTAGTGCTTTCTCTGTAACTAAATAAAACACTGATCCAAATCCTCTGGCTGTAATGAATGAGATGTGACAGGATTGCAGTATCGGTGTGTGGGTAAAATCACTGGGGAAGCCAAGCCAGGGGACAAAAATACATATTACAATCGATGTGTTATGATAATTGCGTTGTTTGCTCTATAACTTGTCAGTTCATATGCCTTGCGACTGTGATATATAGGCCTAAAGCTGAGACAATAAGAAGACACTGGCAGAATAAATTCAACCACACCTTTGTTTCATCACTAAACCGGAGAGCAACATCTGTCCACGTAGCATATTGCATGTAACAAACAGTTACATAACCTACAGCATGGTCAATCAAGTTACTGTTTCCAATATTTTTTGGACTACTAAACAACTATTGATTTAGAATCAGAGTTGTCGCAAAGAAAACAGGAGCTGCCTCCACAATTCCAGCACCATTTCAACTTCAACAATTCAACATCATCAAATCACATATGCTTAGTCTAATACAGTGACTAGGGCTGTTACGGTGACCGTATTTCCGCCATACCGGCAGTCACGAGTCATGACCGCATTCAAATTCCATGTGACCGTTTAATCAGGGTAACTACACTTCAAGCTCTGATGTTGCTGATGGTCATTTGTATCCTACCAAACTTGCTAATTGCCTGGTACACTCAGCATTCTATTGTCCCTCTAATCACTCTGACATCAATACAAATGTGATTGAAAATCAAATCAAACATGAGCCCAGGTTGCGCAACATTTCTATAGGCTATGCAGTTGTGTGAGAAAACAGAGTTTTGATAGCCACTATTAAAAAGAGGAGGATCCCATCAGCTTTCTATAGGACAGGCTTACTATATTTATTTCTCAACTTTCCTAATATTAAGCACATAGCTTCGCTTTACAACAGGAGTGGCATTAAAATTAACCATGGTTTTTAAGTGGATAGATGACATGTATTTTTCCCCCCTGCCCCAGTTCTGAGACAGGTGCATGGTAATGGTCCATTCTAAATCAAAACTAATTTCACACATATATAATTTAGTATACAGTGCCTTTGGAAAATATTCAGAACCCTTGACTTTTTCCACGTTTTGTTACGTTGCAGCCTTATTCTAAAAAAAACTTTTTCCCTCAGCAATCTACACACAATATCGCATATTGAGAAAGCGAAAACAGGTTTTTAGAAATGTTTGCACATTTATTAAAAATAAAAAAACATATCTTATTTACATAAGTATTCAGGCAGTTTGCTATGAGACTCAAAATTGAGCTCAGGTGCATCCTGTTTCCATTGACCATCCTTGAGATGTTTCTACAACTTGATTGGAGTTCACCTGTGGTAAATTCAATTGATTGGACATTATTTGAAAAGGCACACACCTGTCTATATAAGTTCACACAGTTGACAGTGCATGTCAGAGCAAAAACCAAGCCATGAGGTTGAAGGAATTGTCCGTAGAGTTCCGAGACATGACTGTGTCATGGCACAGATCTGGGAAAGTATACCAAAATATTTCTGCAGCATTGAAGGTCCCCAAGAACACAGTGGCCTCCATCATTCTTAAACGGAAGAAGTTTGGAACCAACAAGACTTCCTAGAGTTGGCCCGCCCGGCCAAACTGAGCAATCGGGGGAGAGCTCTAGAGAGAGCTCTAGAGGTCCTCTGTGGAGATGGGAGAACCTTCCAGAAGGAAAACCATCTCTGCAGCACTCCACCAATCAGGCCTTTATGGTAGAGTGACTAGACGGAAGCCACTCCTCAGTAAAGGGCACATGACAGCCCGCTTGGAGTTTGCCAAAAGGCACATTAACATTCTCAGACCATGAGAAACAAGATTATCTTGTCTGATGAAACCACGATTGAACTCTTTGGCCTGAATATCAAGCGTCACGTCTGGAGGAAACCTGGCACCATCCCTTTCCGTGAAGCATGGTGGTGGCAGCATCATGCTGTGGGGATGTTTTTCAGCTGCAGGGTCTGGGAGACTAGTCAGGATCGAGGGAAAGATGAATGGAGCAAAGTACAGAGAGATCCTTGATGAAAACCCGCTCCAGAATGCTCAGGACCTCAGACTGGGGGCGAAGGTTCACCTTCCAACAGAACAATGACACTAAGCACACAGCCAAGACAACGCTGGAATGGCTTCTGGACAAGGTTCTGAATGTCCTTGAGTGGCCCAGCCAAAGCCTGGACTTGAACTCAATCGAACATCTCTGGAGAGACCTGAAAATAGCTGTGCAGCGAAGCCATCCAACCTGACAAAGCTTGAGAGGATCTGCAGAGAAGAATGGGAGAAATTCCCTAAATACAGGTCTGTCAAGCTTGTAGCGTCATACCCAAGAAGAGTCAAGGTTGTAATCGCTGCAAGGTTTTTCAACAAAGTACTGAGTAAAGGGTCTAAATGCATATGTAAATGTGATATCAGTTTTTAATTTTTAATAAGTTTGCTAACATAAAAACCTGTTTTTGTTTTGCAGTTATGGGGTATTGTGTGTAGGTTAATGAGGGGATAAAATTTTTTTTTTTTTTAGAGAGGCTGTAAAGTAATAAAATGTGGAGAAAGTCAAGTGGTCTGAATACTTTCCAAATGCACTGTATTAAGAATACTTATTTCAATCCATTTTTCTGCCATGCATAATATGCAGTAGACCATGTTTTGTATAACGGCACAATCATCATTTTTATTCAGGTTTTTCTTTCGGGCTTGGGCTCATAAGCCTATGCATAATTTCTAATATGTGAATGGGTGTTTTGAATTAATCATCACCTTAGAAAGCGCTGTGCATTTCATTGTGTTGGGCTTTGAAACAACAACCATGTTTTACACCGTTTCAACCTGCTGTTGAACTTCTTTCTTCAAATTGATCATCACAGTGAGGTGAGTTTTAAAAGTAAGATAGGCCTACTGTTTTGATGAGAAGTGTTTGATGTGATTTTAGATTGTATTTGCATTGATGTACCAGGCCATTAGCACCTGATGGAGGAACAATAGAGCCCTGAGTAGCAGGCCATTAGGACCTGATGGAACAATAGAGCCCTGAGTACCAGGCCATTAGGACCTGATGGAGGAACAATAGAACCCTGAGTACCAGGCCATTAGGACCTGATGGAACAATAGAGCCCTGAGTACCAGGCCATTAGGACCTGATGGAAGAACAATAGAGCCCTGAGTACCAGGCCATTAAGACCTGTTGGTAGTTAGCAAATTGGGTACTACCAAAGCATTTCCAGAGTGCATAAAAGGAGATTGTCGAATTTTACTGCGGCCATGACTTATGACTGCCGGTGTGGTGGTAATGTGGTCACTGCAACAGCCCTATGCCAGGACCATTCACAGTTGAGCTCACTCAGTTTAGCTTAACGCTGATTGGCTATTTACATTTTTTATTATTATTGCTTGCTGGCTTTCCCTGCATTCAATGCAAGGAAAGGCGGCAACATTGTCATACTCTTTTTGACCTGACAGCATCAGATAGATTGGTTACACATATAGAGACAGAGGGGCGCTGTTTCGCTCGCTCGGATACTTTCTCCGTTGAGATGCATTCAGCCTCTTGCAAATTGAAGGAAAATTATGAAACACAGAGACTAATGATAAATTTAGTCTTTTATAAAAAATTAAATATTGGTCAATGTTTTTGGGAAGCCTGGCTTTCCTTGGAATCCACGAATACACGCCACTGGAGGATTGTGCGATTATATGACAGTCCCTCAACTCCACAGCAATGCAGCCTAATAGCCTGTAATGTCAGCAGCACCTGTGTTACAGCCTAGCCATACTCAACACCGCTAATCAGGGGTTGCAACCAAAATTATTTTCCAATAGTTTAGTTCCGTTCCACAGTTCTGACCAGCAAAATAAAGTTCTGAACCGGTTCGAACCCCCCCAAAAGTACCAGTTTATTTAGTTCCTTTCTGTTCCTATTTTAATCTGTGGGATCGACATTAGTTTTTACATTTAGCTCATTAAATTACTCCACCAATCAGTGTGGATAGAGCAGCTTGCTATAGACAGGGCAAGCTAATTGTTTACATGCTTGATGGACAGACAAGTGTAGGGCGCGAGATGAAACTGAAATGTTGTGGGTGAGGAGCAAGCAAAAGAGAGGGATGGACATGGAGGAGGCTTGAAGCGCTTACCATCATGATATGACGTGCATTATAATGTGTTTAGGATATTAGTAGTAGGCCTATCATTCCTACTTCACTAAATTACATCATTATATACTAGCTACTTACTTATGGAGGAACTTTGAACATCCAAACATTGGCTCAACACCCTGGACCAGAGCTAATAAAAGCTTGTGTGTGCAGCGGCACCATCATTCAAAACACGTCATACCATTTTGTAGTTTATAAATCTAATGTGAAACGTGATAACTAATAGTATCCTTAACTAGCATAGATAAAGCTGACAGGCAGACACTGTGGGGAGAAGTTTCTGAGTGACAGAGTGAGTGCTTTGCATAGGCGCGTTGATAGCAAAAATAATGCTCCGAACTTAAAATAACGTTATTCACCGGTTCTCAAGATTTGAAAATAACAGTTCTGTTCTGGAACACTAGAGATAACTTTCATTCCTGGTTCTTTTAACTTTCCTTGAAAAATTCCGTTATTTTCCCGTTTTTGGTTCTATTCCCTGAACCGGTTCCAACCTCTGCTGCTAATCTGTCAACTTCTCCCTTTCTCTCCCTCCCTCTTTTCTTTCTTTCATTCTCTCTCTTTGCCCTCATCTTTCCTTCCTCCCTCTATTTCTCTCTTTTGCTCTCTGTCACTCTATTTCTCTCTCTCGCTACCCCCTTCTCCCTCCTTTGCCTACCCCCCCTTTCCCACTTTCCCTGTGTTCCCCCTCCAGGCCTGCCTCCACTCTGAGGGTCATATGGATGATGGGCTGACCTTGCAGCGGTGTCAGCACGAAGAGTCCCGTGCTGCTCGCATCATCCGTAACACCACCCGCCTCTTCAGTCACTTCATCAGGTACACCACCTCTAAACCACACAACTACAATTTTGGATGACGCTTATAGGTCATCCAAATGACCGTGATCACCGTAATAACCATTCGAATAGCAAAACAAATACAACTTATATTTAAACAGTGCCTTCAGAAAGTATTCACACCCCTTTACTTTTTCCACAGCCTGATTGTATTTTTTGTAAGATTACATTTGATATTTTATAAACAATACAAAACATACAAATAACAAACATCAACTACATGACACCTGCCCAGACCCACTAGTACACACCCCTCTCCAGCGCCCTCATCACTTTCCGGCACATGGCCTAAAACTGCACCATTTTGTTTCTCTCCGTAGCCCACGCACTTTCATTCGGTTTCTCCATTGTGTTAATGATGGCTGATTGATTGAAGTTTTTAGTATACGTGTTTTTCAAGATGAGTGATGAGAAGAGAATTGTCATGTCTTGAAATATTCAGACAGACGGATTAAAAGTAAGTTAACATTGTAATAATTTTTACAAAGTGAAAACATGTTTATTGAAAATGAAATGTAATGTAAGAGTCAATACTTTGTAGAAGCTCCTTTGGCAGCGACTAGAGCTGTGAGTTGTCTTGGGTATGTCTATCTCAGCTTTGCACATATGGATTTGGGGATTGTCTCCCATTCTTCCTTGCAGATTTTCTCCAGCTCTGTTAAGTTAGATGGGGAGCAATCTTCAAGTCTTTCCACCAATTTTCAATGAGATTCAGGTCTGGGGTTTGGTTGGGCCACTCAAGGACTTTCACACTCTTCTTCTGGAGCCATTCCAGCATTGCTTTGGCTGTATGCTTGGGGTCATTGTCCTGTTGGAACATAAATCTTTACCTCAGTCTAAGGTCATTTGCACTTTGAAGCAAGTTCTCATCAAGGATGTGCCTGTATTTGGCTCCATTCATTGTTGCATCTATCCTGAACAGTCTTCCAGTCCCTGCCGCCAAAAAGCATCCCCATAGCATGACGCTACCACCACCATGGTTCACAGTAGGGATGGTGTTAGATTGGTGATGAGCTGAGTTTAAAAAAATTCTCATCAGACCACAGAATCTTTTGCCTTTCATGTGCCTTTTTCTCAAGAGTGGCTTCCGTCTGGCCACTCTCTACCAGAAATCCCAGATTGGTGAAGTGCTGTAGAGACTGTTGTCCTTCTGGCAGGTTCTCCCATCTCAGCCAAGGAACTCTGTAGTTCTGTCAAAGTAATCACTGGGTTCTTGGCCACCTCTCTGACCAAGGTCCCTTTTTCCCTGTTTCTCAGTTTGGTTGGACGGACAGCTCTAGGCGGAGTCTGGGTAGTTCCATATTTTTTCAATTTCCAAATCATGGAGACCGCTGTGCTCTTGGAAACTTTCAACACTCTAGAAATGGTTTTATACCCTTCCCAAGATATATGCCTCATCACAATTCTATCTTGGAGATCTAAGGACAGTTTTTTTCAAGTCAAATCACAGTTCCTTGGACTTTTTGGTATAGTTTCCTCTCTGACATGCACTGTCAACTGTGGGACCTTATATAGACAGGTGTGTTTCTTACTAAATCATGTCCAAACAATTTAATTGACCACAGGTGGACTCCAATCAAGTTGTAGTGACATCTCAAGGATTCTCAAAGGAAATTGGATGCACCTGAGCTGAATCACTGCCAGAGCCCTGCAAAATGACCTCCAGCAGGCCACAAATGTGCATGTGTCTGCTCAAACGGTCAGAAACAGACTCCATGAGGGTGGTATGAGGGCCCGACGTCCACAGGTGGGGGTTGTGCTTACAGCCCAACACCGTGCAGGACGTTTGGCATTTGCCAGAGAACACCAAGATTGGCAAATTCGCCAATGGCGCCCTGTGCTCTTCACAGATGAAAGCAGGTTCACACGCACATGTGACAGACGTAACAGAGTCTGGAGACGCCGTGGAGAACGTTCTGCTGCCTGCAACATCCTCCAGCATGACCGGTTTGGCGGTGGGTCAGTCATGGTGTGGGGTGGCATTTCTTTGTGGGGCCGCACAGCCCTCCATGTGCTCGCAAGAGGTAGCCTGACTGCCATTAGGTACCGAGATGAGATCCTCAGACCCCTTGTGAGACCATATGCTGGTGCGGTTGGCCCTGGGTTCCTCCTAATGCAAGACAATGCTAGACCTCATGTGGCTGGAGTGTGTCAGCAGTTCCTGCAAGAGGAAGGCATTGATGCTATGGACTGGCCCGCCCGTTCCCCAGACCTGAATCCAATTGAGCACATCTGGTACATCATGTCTCACTCCATCCACCAACGCCACGTTGCACCACAGACTGTCCAGGAGTTGGCGGATGCTTTAGTCCAGGTCTGGGAGGAGATCCCTCAGGAGACCATCCGCCACCTCATCAGGAGCATGCCCAGGCGTTGTAGGGAGGTCATACAGGCACGTGGAGGCCACACACACTACTGAGCCTCATTTTGACTTGTTTTAAGGACATTACATCAAAGTTGGATCAGCCTGTAGTGTGGTTTTCCACTTTAATTTTGTGTGACTCCAAATCCAGACCTCCATGGGTTGATAAATTTGATTTCCATTGATCATTTTTGTGTGATTTTGTTGTCAGCACATTCAACTATGTAAAGAAAAAAGTATTTAATAAGAATATTTCATTCATTCAGATCTAGGATGTGTTATTTTAGTGTTCCCTTTATTTTTTTGAGCAGTGTAGATAAACTCAGCAAAAAAAGAAACGCCCCTTTTTCAGGACCCGGTCTTTCAAAGATAATTTGTAGAAATCCAAGAAACTTCACAGATCTTCATTGTAAAGGGTTTAAACACTGTTTCCCCTGCTTGTTCAATGAACCATAAACAATTAATGAACATGCACCTGTGGAATGGTTATTAAGACACTAACAGCTTACAGATGGAATAAACACCAAAAAACACCAAAAGAAAGATGCCCAGGGTCCCTGCTCATCTGTGTGAACGTGCCTTAGGCATGCTGCAAGAAGGCATGAGGACTGCAGATGTGGCCAGGGCAATAAATTGCAATGTCCATGCTGTGAGACACCTAAGACAGCGCTACAGGGAGACAGGACGGACAGCTGATCATCCTCACAGTGGCAGGCCACGTGTAGCAACACCTGCACAGGATCGGTACATCCAAACATTCCATTCCACATGTGGGACAGGTACAGGATGGCAACAACAACTGCCCGAGTTACACCAGGAATGCACAATCCCGCCATCAGTGCACAGACTCTCCGCAATAGGCTGAGAGAGGCTGGACTGAGGGCTTGTAGGCCTGTTGTAAGGCAGGTCCTCACCAGACATAACCGGCAACAACGTCGCCTATGGGCACAAACCCACCATCGCTGGACCAGACAGGACTGGCAAAAAGTCCTTTTCACTGACGAGTCACAGTTTTGTCTCACCAGGGGTGATGGTCAGATTCGCGTTTATCGTCGAAAGAATGAGCGCTACACCGAGGCCTGTACTCTGGAGTGGGATTGATTTGGAGGGTCCGTCATGATCTGGGGCGGTGTGTCACAGCATCATCGGACTGAGCTTGTTGTCATTGCAGGCAATCTCAACGCTGTGCGTTACAGGGAAGACATTCTCCTCCCTCATGCGGTACCCTTCCTGCAGGCTCATCCTGACATGACCCTCCAGCATGACAACGCCATCAGCCATACTGCTCGTTCTGTGCGTGATTTCTTGCAAGACAGGAATGTCAGTGTTCTGCCATGGCCAGCGAAGAGCTCGGATCTCAATCCCATTGATCACGTCTGGGACCTGTTGGATCAGAGGGTGAGTGCTAGGGCCATTTCCCCCCAGAAATGTCCGGGAACTTGCAGGTGCCTTGGTGGAAGAGTGGGGTAACATCTCACAGCAAGAACTGGCAAATCTGGTGCAGTCCATGAGGAGGAGATGCACTGCAGTACTTAATGCAGCTGGTGGCCACACCAGATACTGGCTGTTACTTTTGATTTTGACCCCTCCTTTGTTATGGGACACATTATTCCGTTTATGTTATTTACATGTCTGTGGAACTTGTTCAGTTTATGTGTCAGTTGTTGAATCTTGTTATGTTCATACAAATATTTACACATGTTTAGTTTGCTGAAAATAAATGCAGTTGACAGTAAGAGGACGTTTCTTTTTTTGCTGAGTTTATATTTTTTCCTCTCCTCTGCTCCTGACTGCATGTGCTGCTGTTGTAGCAGGGAGGAGGGCATTGCCTAGGCAACCGAAGACTTGTTTGCTACAACACTTTCCTTGTTTGAGCAAGGAGCAACAAAGTTTCATCACTTTGTGGAGTACATGTTACTATCGAGTCCATGTTACAGCAAAAAATGTACTCACCTGCACAAATGCCCGGCCGTCTCAGTTCAGACTTTATTTGTCACATGCTTCGTAAACAACAGGTTTATACTAACGGTGAAATTGTTACTTATGGGTAATTTTCCAACAATGCAGAGTTAAAGGTAAAACATAAATAAATGTATAAATAGAAATAGTAACACAAGGAATAAATACACAGTGAAAAACAAATATAAATAACATGGCTATGTACAGAATACGATGTGCAGAGGTACAAGGTTAGAGAATGACCGATACAGATTTTTTGGGGGGCCGATGGCGATACAGATTCTTTTGGGGGTCAAGGAGGCCGATGGCCGATATTTTAGGCCGCTATTCAATATCGTTACGTTTGAACATTTTGACGACAACATTTCCCAGAGACAGCCATTAATGCATCAATTTTAAAATAAAACAATACATTCAACTTTGTTTTTACAAATCTAACTACATAACAACATAATCATTTTATTTGAATGGTACATCTCTTGATCAACTGGCTAAATGAAGACGGCATAGGCCTACTCACAATACAGGTCAATGCATATTCAAAAGGAGTGCGTGCATTGAGTTATTGAGCTTGTTTTGGCAGATCAGTGGAGTCTGTCATCTGTAGCACCCTAATCTGTTTGCCTTCCATCTGTTACTTATATTAGCCTTCTGAGCAACACATTCTGCATGGAAGCATCACTCCAGCATGTCATGCCTGTATGGAAGGACATCATATAGAATGGGGTGGCAGGTAGCCTAGTGGTTAGAGCGTTGGGCCAGCAACCGAAAGGTTGCTAGATTGAATCCCCAAGCTGACGAGATAAAAAATATATCGTTCTGCCCCTGAACAAGGCAGTTAACCCACTGTTCCTAGGCCGTCGTTTTAAATAAGAATTTGTTCTTAATAACCTTTTGTCAATAGGGGGAGCTGTTAGCATTATTTTTTTTTTTACATTTCCAAATTAAACTGCCTCGTACTCAATTCTTGATCGTACAATATGCATATTATTGTTATTATTGGATAGAAAACAGTCTATAGTTTCTATAGGAGTTGAAATTTTGTCTCTGAGTGGTACAGAACAATTTCTACAGCACTTTTCATGACAGGGTTCAGATTTCAGAAATTTTTACCTCTGATCTGGGGTCTGTTTTTAAGGCGACAGTGAATGCTATGAAGAAACCGACACTGCCTACGTCTTCCTCTGGGTGTCTGTACGTCATCACGTTTTCAATGGAATCGATGGGACGTTCACAGCCATTATAAAAGACGAAAATGTACAGAGACCACCCTTTCTCAACGTGCGCCTGAAGCGTAAAGGACATCGGACCTGCCTCGTTCCAAATCGTTTTCTAACCAGCAGTATTTCTCCGGTCATGTTTTCAGTCGTTATAGTTGTTAAAAACATCATAATGTAGTGAATTTTAACCGTTTTATATCAATTTATATCCGTTTAGTGCGATTTTGAGGAATTTCTTTGTCGTGCACTCTGAAAGTTTGGACACGCTTTAGGGTGTCGGTCGTTGGTGATGGACATTTCGAAGGACAGAGGACATCTATCGACCAAAAGACGTTTATAACATAGAAAGGATACATTGCCCAAGAATATGATGGAAGATCAGCTCAAAGTAAGCAATATTTAATATGATAAACCGTGTTTCTGTCGAAATATTTTAAACGCATATATCGCCATTTTGTTTGGTATAGCTTCACTTGGCCAACCCTGTATTGAAAAGTAAGGATAATTTTAAAAATGTAAATCAGCGGTTGCATTAAGAACTAATTTGTCTTTCGATTCCTGTCAACCCTGTATTTTTTAGTCAAGTATATGATTAGCTTTTAATTAAACTAGATCACTCTGATAGATGACGTCAGACATATTGAGGCTTGATTTCCTAGTATTTTCATTGTGTAACCACGGTTTTGTATGGCTAAATATGCACCTTTTCGAACAAACTGTATATGTATGTTGTAAAATGATGTTACAGGAGTGTCATCGGAAGAATTCTGAGAAGGTTAGTGAAAAAATTAATATCTTTTGGCGGTGGTTACGTTATAGCGCTCTTTGGCTGGAATCGATGCTCTGGTAACGTTGGAACATGTAGTATGCTAACTTATCGATTTATTGTGTTTTCGCTGAAAAACGCTTAGAAAATCTGAAATATGGTCTGAAATCACAAGAACTGGGTCTTTCCATTGCTATGCTTTGTCTATTTTTATGAAATGTTTTATGATGAGTAAATTGGTCATACACGTTGCTCTATCTAGTAATTCTAGTGGATTTGTGATGGTCGGTGCAATTGTAAACTGTGATTTCTACCTGAAATATGCACTTTTTTCTAACAAAAACTATCCTATACCATGAATATGTTATCAGACTGTCATCTGATGGTTTTTTTTATAGGTTATTGGCTATCAATATCTTAGTTGAGCCGAATTGGTGATAGCACCTGAAGGAGTAAGAAACTGATGGAGTTAGAATAGTGGTGTATTTTGCTAACGTGTTTAGCTAATAGATTTACATATTTTGTCTTCCCTGTAAAACATTTTAAAAATCTGAAATGGTGGCTTTATTCACAAGATCTGTATCTTTCATCTGGTGTCTTGGACTTGTGATTTAATGATATTTAGATGCTACTATCTACTTCTGAAGCTATGCTATCTATGCTAATCAGTGTGTGGGGGGTGGGGGGTGCTCCCGGATCCGGGTTTCTGACTTGCCTAGTTAAATAGAGGTTAAATAAAAAATATAGGCACTCCTGTTAGTATGAGAATATAAAGTACCATCTATTCAATGCAAATGGGTCCAACTTAACGTCATGATTTGTGATCACGGATGCTTATGAAACTAGTATTTTTGTAATTTCCCGTGATTGGGAAAATTATTATTTTCAGCTGTCAGGATGCATCTCTAAACTCAGCTGCCAGGTCAAAATGTACTACTTCAGCTATGTCAGGAAATGGGCGTGTTATAACTTGATCCTACTGCTACTATTTGGAAAGAGCAAGGCTGTAACTTCACTCCCTTTCACATCTCCTCACATCTCTCTCCATGGCTCATATCTTGTGCTACTGTTGACTGGTACTATGAGAACTAGCTCAATGGCAATGACATTTGCCACCAAGCCATAAATGTGCATAATATCTGACAAGGAGAGCGAGGGTAGGCAAAAATATGAAACTAACATGCACGTTGTGTCTGAATGACTCAAATCTGCCCATACAGTGCCTTCAGAAAGTATGTACAGCCTTTGACTTTTTCCACATTTGTTGTGTTACAGCCTGAATTTAAAATTTGATTAAATTGAGATTTTTTTTGTCACTGGCCTACTACACACAATACCCTATAATGTCAAAGTGGAATGTTTTTTGAAATGTTTACAAATGAATAAAAAATGAAAAGCTGAAATGTCTTGAGTCAATAAGTATTCAACCCCTTTGTTATGGCAAGCCGAAATAACTTCCGGAGTAAAAATGTGCTTAACAAGTCACATTATAAATTGCATGGAATCTCTCTGTGCAATAATAGTGTTTAACATGATTTTTGAATGTCTACCTGATCTCTGTACCCCACACATGCAATTATTTGTAAGGTCTCTAAGTCCAGCGGTGAATTTCAAACACCGATTCAACCACAACTACCAGGGAGGTTTTCCAATGCCTCGCAAAGAAGGTCACCTATTGGTAGACATTGAATATCACTCTGAGCATGAAGTTAATAATTACACTTTAGATGGTGAACCAATCATTACAAAGATACAGGCTTCTTTCCTAACTCAGTTGCCGGAGAGGAAGTAAACCGCTCAGGGATTTCATCATGAGGCCAACGGTGACTTTTAAACAGTTAGAGTTTAATGGCTGTGATAGGAGAAAACTAAGGATGGATCAACAACATTGTAGTTACTCCACAATACTAACCTAATTGACACAGGGAAAAGAAGGAAGCCTGCACAGAATAAAAATATCCCAAAACATGCATCCTGTTTGCAACAAGGCACTAAAGTAATACTGTAAAGTGTGGCAAAGAAATTACATTTTGTCCTGAATAAAGTGTTATGTTTGGGGCAAATCCAAAACAACACATTATTGATTACCAAGCTATATTTTCAAGCATCATGTTATGTGTATGCATGTAATCTTTAAGGACTGGGGAGTTTTTCAGGATACAAATAAATGGAATGGAGCTAAGCACAGACAAAATCCTAGAGGAAAATCCTTTTTATTAGTGAATTAACTAAACTAATATTTCCAACAGTAATTTGATTTTGGTCACTGTCAATTCATCTATTTCTCAATACTGCAGCTTCCCAGCTAGATGTTCCTCTGCATTGTGTAGAGCTCGTGGCTCAGGCGGTGAGTGGCGGCTCACATAGCAGCAGTTCTGCTACGTAGAGGGACTATCGGCAAAGCAGATAGGGAAGGGCCAATAGCCGATAGACTGGAAGGTCAAATATAGGCCCCATTCATCGGCTCGGCAGATTATCAGTCGTTCTCTAATGTTAGTACGGGTAAAGTCTCCAGCTCTCTGATCACTACTTTCTTTTTCTGTCTCCTTCTCCTCCAACCCTACCCACTCAGCCCTGTGGTGTATATTCTACAATAAGGATTTGCTGGAGTCCAAGTCAAACCAAGATTCCTTTGTTATTCTCTCTGAGCTCAGAAATGAGTTACACAGCGCAGGGTAGACCGTCTGATAAGCACATATCTTTATAGTTTCCTGTTCTTGAGCGGAACTTTATCTATACAAGGACGCAGGTGCAAGCTGGTTTGCAACAGGATGATACTCCCAAGAACAGGAGATTATAAAAGAACAGATTCACAAGGTTAGTCACATACTCAGTTACATACAATAAAAATTTCCCATTACAGCCCCTACCCAAATGCTCATGCGCCGTCGCAAACTTTGCTCTCTCTCTCTCCCACTACTCTCCCTTCTGCTAAATCCCCCTCTCTCCTCGCCTGATTCTACCTTTTCAACCCTGCTCTCCTGTCTTTCTGCATCCTATGATTCGCACTTTCCTCCCGGACGGCTCGGCCCTCCCCTCCTGATCCATGGCTGAGTGACTCATTGCGAGCTTACAGAACAGGGCTGTCGGCAGCTGAGCAAAAATGGAGGAAAACTAAACTTCCGGAGGACCTATCTTCCTTTCACTCCCTCCTTTTCTTACTCTGTATCTGCTGCGAAAGCCACTTTCTATCACTCTAAATGTCAAGCTTCTGCCTCTAAGCTTAGGAACTGTTTTCCACCTAATCCTCCCTCCTCCAGCTCTGGGGACGACTTTGTCAACCACTTTGAAAAGAAGGTTGACGACATCCGCTCCTCATTCAGCCTACTGAGTTCACTGGTCCCACTCACACATAACTACCCTATGCCTTGACCTCTTTCTCCCCTCTCTCTCTAGATGAAATCTTGTGACTAGTGTGGTCTGTCCTCCCAACAATCTACCCGCTCGACCCCATACCCTCCTCCCTTCTCCAGACCATCTCTGGAGACATTCTCCCATTCCTCACTTCCCTCATCAACTCATCCCTGATCACTGTCTGCGTCACATCTGACTTCAAAATGGCCAGAGTCTCTCCCCACATCAATATACCAACACCCGACCCCTCTGACGTCAAGAACTACAGACCGTAATCCCTTCTTTCTTTTCTTTCCAAAACACTTGAGCATGCTGTTTCTGACCAACTCGCTCGCTATTTCTCTACAGAACAATCTTCTTGACCCTTACCAGTCAGGCTTCAAGTTGGGTCACTCAACCGAGACTGGTCGATTCTGTGTCACGGAGGCTCTCCACACTGCCAAAGCTGACTCTTTCTCCTCTGTTGTCATCCTCCTATATCAATCCGCTGCCTTTGACACCGTGAACCATCAGATCCTCCTCTCCACTCTCTCAACGCTGGGTGTCTCAGACTCTGCACACTCTTGGATTGCATCCTACCTGGCAGGACGCTCCTACCAGTTGACATGGAGAGGATCTGTGTCTGTACCATGTACTCTCACTACTGGTGTCCTCCAGCGCTCGGTTCTAGACCCTCACCTCTTTTCTCTTTACACCAAGTCACTCAGCTGCTTCAGATCCACACATAGTCTCTCCTATCATTGCTATGCGCATGACACTCAATTACTTTTCTCTTTCCCTCCTTCTGACACCCAATTGGTGATACGCATCTCTGCGTGCCTGGCAGATATCTCAGCTTGGATGTCGGCCTTCCATCTCGAGCTCAACCTTGATAAAACAGAGCTTTTCTTTCTCTCGGGGAAGGCCTGCCTGCTCCAAGACCTCACCATCACGGTTGACAACTTCACAATGTCCCCTTCCCAGAGTGCAAAGAACCTTGGTGTGACCCTGGACAACAACATGTCGTTCTCTGCAAATATCAAAGTAGTGACTCGCTCCAGCAGGTTCATGCTCCACAACATACAGTGGGGCAAAAAAGTATTTAGTCAGCCACCAATTGTGAAAGTTCTCCCACTTAAAAAGATGAGAGAGGCCTGTAATTTTCATCATAGGTACACTTCAACTATGACAGACAAAATGAGAAAAGAAAATCCAGAAAATCACATTGTAGGATTTTTTATGAATTTATTTGCAAATTATGGTGGAAAATAAGTATTTGGTCAATAACAAAAGTTTATCTCAATACTTCGTTATATACCCTTTGTTGGCAATGACAGAGGTCAAACGTTTTCTGTAACTCTTCACAAGGTTTTCACACACTGTTGCTGGTATTTTGGCCCATTCCTCCATGCAGATCTCCTCTAGAGCAGTGATGTTTTGGAACTGTTGCTGGGCAACGCGGACTTTCAACTCCCTCCAAAAATGTTCTATGGGGTTGAGATCTGGAGACTGGCTAGGCCACTCCAGGACCTTGAAATGCTTCTTACGAAGCCACTCCTTCGTTGCCCGGGCGGTGTGTTTGGGATCATTGTCATGCTGAAAGACCCAGCCACGTTTCATCTTCAATGCCCTTGCTGATGGAAGGAGGTTTTCACTCAAAATCTCACGATACATGGCCCCATTCATTCTTTCCTTTACACGGATCAGTCGTCCTGGTCCCTTTGCAGAAAAACAGCCCCAGAGCATGATGTTTCCACCCCCATGCTTCACAGTAGGTATGGTGTTCTTTGGATGCAACTCAGCATTCTTTGTCCTCCAAACACGACGAGTTGAGTTTTTACCAAAAAGTTATATTTTGGTTTCATCTGACCATATGACATTCTCCCAATCTTCTTCTGGATCATCCAAATGCTCTCTAGCAAACTTCAGACGGGCCTGGACATGTACTGGCTTAAGCAGGGGGACACGTCTGGCACTGCAGGATTTGAGTCCCTGGCGGCGTAGTGTGTTACTGATGGTAGGCTTTGTTACTTTGGTCCCAGCTCTCAGGTCATTCACTAGGTCCCCCCGTGTGGTTCTGGGATTTTTGCTCATCGTTCTTGTGATCATTTTGACCCCACGGAGTGAGATCTTGCGTGGAGCCCCAGATCGAGGGAGATTATCAGTGGTCTTGTATGTCTTCCATTTCCTAATAATTGCTCCCACAGTTGTTTTCTTCAAACGAAGCTGCTTACCTATTGCAGATTCAGTCTTCCCAGCCTGGTGCAGGTCTACAATTTTGTTTCTGGTGTACTTTGACAGCTCTTTGGTCTTGGCCATAGTGGAGTTTGGAGTGTGACTGTTTGAGGTTGTGGACAGGTGTCTTTTATACTGATAACAAGTTCAAACAGGTGCCATTAATACAGGTAACGAGTGGAGGACAGAGGAGCCTCTTAAAGAAGAAGTTACAGGTCTGTGAGAGCCAGAAATCTTGCTTGTTTGTAGGTGACCAAATACTTATTTTCCACCATAATTTGCAAATAAATTCATAAAAAATCCTACAATGTGATTTTCTGGATTTTTTTTCTCATTTTGTCTGTCATAGATGAAGTGTACCTATGATGAAAATTACAGGCCTCATCTTTTTAAGTGGGAGAACTTGCACAATTGGTGGCTGACTAAATACTTTTTTGCCCCACTGTATGTACCTCACACAGGAAGTGGTACAGGTTCTAATCCAGGCACTTGTCATCTCCTGTCTGGACTACTGAAACTCAATGTTGTCTGGACTCCCCACTTGTGCAATCAAATTTCTGCAGTCCATCTGGTGTTCAACCTTCCCAAGTCAACCCGCTCGTCCGCACACTCCACTGGCTTCCAGTCGAAGCTCGCATCCACTAGAAGACCATGGTGCTTACCTACGGAGCAGCAAGACGACCTGCCCCTCCCTACCTTCAGCCTCTGCTCAAACCTTACACCCCAACCTGAGCCACGTCTGGTCTTTTGGCCCGAGAGGGCAGCTCCCGCTCAGCCCAGTCAAAGGTATTCTCTGCCCCCCCCCCCCCCTTACTAGCACTCACTTTGCAAATAGCTACTTTGAGGCAATTTGTACTTACTATGACTCAGATACGGAGTTGACCCACCTGAATTAAATAACCTGGATCAGAGTGTCTTCTAAATTACAAAAATGTCAATTTAAATGTAAAGTGACTAGGCAACAGGATAGATAATAGACTGAGCTGTAGCAGCAGCATATGTGGTGCAGTAGCAGCAGTGCGTGTGTGTGTGTGTGTCTGTTGCATCAGTATGCATGTGTGTGTGTAACGGATGTGAAATGGCTAGCTAGTTAGCGGGTACGCGCTAATAGCATTTCAATCGGTTACGTCACTTGCTCTGAGACCTGAAGTAGGGTTTCCCCTTGCTCTGCAAGGGCCGCGGCTTTTGTGGAGCGATGGGTAACGACGCTTCGTGGGTGTCAGTTGTTGATGTGTGCAGAGGGTCCCTGGTTCGCGCCCGTATCGGGCGAGGGGACGGTTTAAAGTTATACTGTTACATGTGCATGCGTGTGGGTGTGTGTGTGGGCGTATGTAGTGTGTGTGTTAGGGTGTAATATATGTGAGTGTGTGCATACAGTCAGTGCAAGAGATTCAATAAAAAAGGGTCAATGCAGGTAGTCAATGTAGCCATTTGATTAGCTATTTAGCAGTCTTGTTTAGAGGTCTTATGCCTTGGGGCTAGAAGTAGGTTCAAGTCTTCAATGATAAATGGTTATTTTATTTTCATGACAGTCTTCATGCATATCCGTCGGTTATACGGTAATTGTGCCAGCCCTACAAAAATATAACACCTACTTGACTGTAGTGTAATATGCATGCTGTCTGGGTGTAAAGCCC
Source organism: Salvelinus alpinus (assembly GCF_045679555.1). Taxonomy (NCBI): domain Eukaryota; kingdom Metazoa; phylum Chordata; class Actinopteri; order Salmoniformes; family Salmonidae; genus Salvelinus; species Salvelinus alpinus. Next base: position 82,782,785 of record NC_092094.1, read on the forward strand.
TGTAGACTGTGAATGCACAGCAGCAGTGGAGCTTTTGGCCTGTGAGCAGTGGGCTGCACAGCCCACAAAAAGCACACTGCCTGCCTGGCTCAGTGACCCAGTCATCCGTGGCCAAACAGGACAATAAACACATCAAGCCATAAGGCCACTTACGGCCAGTCATGAATGAGAATGCTATGGAGCGAATAAATGTTCAAAGCCTCCTCATCTGCCACTATTAAACTGGCCTGTGACTGTGAATCAAACACATACCCCCCTCCGTGACGTCAGTTAGTCAAACATTGCTGACTGGCTTTCACCACTATCCAGACCTAGACTGCCGCCTGTGAGCTGTACCTCTCCACACCCCCCTCCCTCTCGCCTCCTCAGCCCCCCTCTGTGTGACAGAGCAGGGGCTCATTTTAGGTCACACACGGAAATAACATTTCAGCATGGATGAACCTCAAGGCACAAATTATGTTTCTATGGCAGTCACTGCTTGAGTCATATTCTAATACTGGAGTTCAGTGTGGTTATGAAACCTTATGATTATCATATAATGATGTCATGATATAAAGGACCTGCTGTCATACACTGAGTGCACAAACCATTATGAACATGACAGACTGACCAAGTGAATCCAGGTGAAAATTGTTGTCCCTTATTGATGTAACTTATTTAAATCCATTTCAATCAGTGTAGATGAAGGGAAAGAGACAGGTTAAAGGAGGATTTTTAAGCCTTGAGACAATTGAGACATGGATTGTGTATGTGTGCCATTCAGAGGGTGAATGGGCGAGACAAAAGATTTAAGTGCCTTTGAACTGGGTATGATAGTAGGTGCCGGTTTGTGTCAAGAACTGCAACGCTGCTGGGTTTTTCACGCTCAACAGTTTCCCATGTGTATTAAGAATGGTCCACCACCCAAAGGACATCCAGCCAACTTGACACAACTGTAGGAGGCATTGGAATCAACATGGGCCACCATCCCCGTGGAATGCTTTCAACACCTTGTAAAGTCCATGCCCTGATGAATTTAGGCTGTACTGAGGGCAAAACGGGGTGCAACTCAATATTAGGAAGGTGTTCCTAATGTTTGGTATGCTCAGTGTATATTCCCTTGTTTTGATGCTGAAAAATCAACTTTTGCAAAATGGAGTACTTTCAAAGTGTGCTGTGGTGAAGATAACCCTTCTTCCCTGTTCCAGAGACCTGGACTGTCTGGGGGGAAAGAACCGTGCGTCAGTAGCCCTGCCCATCGAGGAGGTCCTCCAGACCCTCAATGACCTCATCACCTACTTCCAGGTGCCTAATGCTGAGCTGGAGCACGAGGAGAAACAGATCATGCTGCGCTCTCTCAAGAACCGACAGAACCTCTTCAAACAGGAAGTGAGTTCATCCACACATGAAGTGCCGCGTCGCAATCCTGCCTGACGGTTGCTTGGCAGCAGAGGACAATAAAAGTCCAAAGTCAGGGGTTTCAATTGTGATTAAGGCAATTTTAGTAAGTGGTCATTGCAGGAGCCGGGCTTAAATGCAGTGTTGCCAAGACACGCTGTTTTTAAAGGCTAAATCAATGGATTCTTGGTACAGTATTTCAATGCCATATTGTATTTCAGAGCATTGCTTTTCAACTGTCAGCAGTTTTGTTCTGAGTTTTTCTGTGGTGACAACAATGGAGTGGAGCCTTTTGATAAGCCTCTCGGCCCAAAATTGTTCTCATCAATTATAAAATGTCAGCTGCCTTCCCTTGTGCCTGTGATGTTAAATACACAACGTCAACTACTTTCCTTAACTGAAACAAAAGCTGTTGCTGTGGATTTAAATTTTCCCAGTTGTTCACTTTGTCTCCAAGCAATAAGTTGATGACAGGAATTTATGTAAAATAGCTGTGTGCAGTGTTTATGTAATGTTTACATAATTGGTATAACCATACACAATACTGTTTCCGGCATACACCGATCCTGCCCTTGGAATGCTTCAATAACCCATCTATATCCCAGCCTACACACTTCTCCATAATTGTATTAATATCCCAAAATTGCTCTTTTCCATCCCGCTCTCCCATACAATACAGTTGTAAGGTCAATTTTTCATTGTTGACAGCTGATAGGCTTTTCATGGAGTTATAAATCACCTGCAATTTTCCTTTCTCACAGCTGGGCATGCTGCTTAGCATACCTGATTGCTATTACCATCCTAGATGAATCATCCAGGCATGAAGGCATGGGAGAGACTAGGAGCAGGTTAATTGAGGACACATGATGATGATGATGATGTCAGAGTAATGATGGGTGTGTCTTTGTTTCAGGGCATGCTGACTCTGGTGTCCTGCTGCATCGACCGTCTCAACGTGTACAACAGTGCAGCCCACTTTGGGGAGTGTGCCGGGGCAGAGGCTGGGGCTTCCTGGAAGGACATCCTCAACCTGCTCTATGAGCTGCTAGGTGAGAGAGACAATAGAGTCCTCCAAAGAGTATTATACACAAGTCATCACGCCAATATAGTTACAATCACATAAAGTGTCACAGTAAAAAAGTTAAACACAACAGTAGACAAAGACAGAACAACCTGTCTGCTCCTTGTTTGTCACACACACACACACACACACACACACACACACACACACACACACACACACACACACACACACACACACACACACACACACACACACACACACACACACACACACACACACACACACACTTCACAGTAATCAATCATTGTTGCCTGCCACGAAAGCCCTGGCGTTCTCCGAGTCCCAGTACTGCTCTTACCAACCACAGGCCTGCGTCTCACTGCTGCCGTGGGTTTATTTGTCTCAGCTGAGCTGGCATTTACAGAGCCGTTTATGGTCCTCTAGGCACTCTAAGGTGGTGTTTCCCCATCTTACACGCCTGTCTGTGAGGATGCCTCAGTTAGGGCAGGCACAATTACTGTATAACTGTGTAACCGACAGGTATGGATGATGACCGTCATGAAAATAAAATAACAGTCATAACCGTAAAAAAAATTATATACAGTACTAGGCAAAAGTTTGGACAAACCTACTCATTCAAGGGTTTTTCTTTATTTTTAATAACGTCAAAACTATGGAATCATGTATTAACCAAAAGAGTGGTGAACAAATCAAAATATATTTTATATTTGAGTTTCTTCAAATAGCCACCCTTTGCGATGACAGCTTTCCACATTCTTGGCGTTCTCTCAACCAGCTTCACCTGGAATGTTTTTCCAACAGTCTTGAAGAAGTTCCCACATATGCTGAGCACTTGTTGGCTGCTTTTCCTTCACTCTGCGTTCCGACTCATCCCAAACCATCTCAATTTGGTTGAGGTCAGGGGATTATTGAGGCCAGGTAATCTGATGCAGCACTCCATCACTCTCCTTCTTGGTCAAATAGCCCTTACACAGCCTGGAAGTGTGTTGGGTCATTGTCCTGTTGAAAAACAAATGATAGTCCCAATAAGCCCAATCCAGATGGGATGGCGTATCGCTGCAGAATGCTGTGGTAGCCATGCTGGTTAAATGTGCCTTGAATTCTAAATAAATCACTGACAGTGTCACCAGCAAAGCACCCCCACACCATAACACCACCTCCTCCATGTTTTACGTTGAAAAATACACATGCAGAAATCATCTGTTCACCCACACCGCGTCTCACAAAGACACGGCCGTTGGAACCAAAAATCTCCAATTTGGACTCCAGACCAAAGGACACATTTCCACTGGTCTAATGTCCATTGCTCGTGTTTCTTGGCACAAGCAAGTCTCTTCTGTCACGTATGCTCTCTCTCCGGTGCTCTAGGTCGTCATGCTCCCACGCCTCAGCTGGATCGACACGTTCCTGCGCTTTAGCAGAGGTGACCGGTCCGCACCTGATCCCTGGGATCGTCATCCTGGTCGGCGTCCTGTGGCTGGAACCGCGCGCCGGGGAGGGGGTACTGTCACGTGTGCTCCCTCGCCGGCCTCTAGATCACCAGGCTGCTCGTTAGGGCGCACACCTGTCACCAGCGTTACACGCAACTGTTCTCCATCACCTCTTTGATTACCTGCCCTTTATATGTCACTCCCTTTGGTTTCTTCCTCAGTCGTCATTGTTCCTGTTTCATGTCGGTGCGCTGTTTGTGTTTCTTGTTTTGTTAATTTATTAATTAAATGTATTCACTCCCTGAACTTGCTTCCCGACTCTCAGCGTACATCGTTACATCTTCTTCTTATTGGTGTCCTTTAGTAGTGGTTTCTTTGCAGCAATTTGACCATGAAGGCCTGATTCACACAGTCTCCTCTGAACAGTTGATGTTGAGATGTGTCTGTTACTTGAACTCTGTGAAGTATTTATTTGGGCTGCAATTTCTGAGGCTGGTAACTCTAATGAACTTTTCCTCTGCAGCAGAGGTAACTCTGGGTCTTCCTTTCCTGTAGCGGTCCTCATGAGAGCCAGTTTCATCATAGCGCTTGATGGTTTTTGCGACTGCACTTGAAGAAACTTTCAATGTTCTTGAAATTTTCCGTATTGACTGACCTTCATGTCTTAAAGTAATGATGGACTGTCATTTCTATTTGCTTATTTGAGCTGTTCTTGCTATAATACGGACTTGGTATTTTACCAAATAGGGCTATCTTCTGTATACCACCCCTACCTTGTCACAACACAACTGATTGGCTCAAATGCATTAAGAAGGAAAGAACTCCCACAAATGAACTTTTAACAAGGCACACCTGTTAATTGAAATGAATTCCAGGTGACTACCTCATGAAGCTGGTTGAGAGAATGTCAAGAGTGTGAAAAGCTGTCATCAAGGAAAAGGGTGGCTATTTGCAGAATCTCAAATATAAAATATATTTTGATTTGTTCACCACTTTTTTTGGTTACTACATGATTCCATATGTGTTATTTCGTAGTTTTGATGCCTTCACTATTATTCTACAATGTAAAAATAAAGAAACACTTGAATGATTAGTTGTTCTAAAACTTTTGACTGGTGGGGTGTGTGTGTGTATGTATGTACAGTGGGGAGAAGAAGTATTTGATACACTGCCGATTTTGCAGGTTTTCCTACTTACAAAGCATGTAGAGGTCTGTAATTTTTATCATAGGTACATTTCAACTGTGAGAGACGGAATCAAAAACAAAAATCCAGAAAATCACATTGTATGATTTTTAAGTAATTAATTTGCATTTTATTGCATGACATAAGTATTTGATCACCTACCAACCAGTAAGAATTGCGGCTCTCACAGACCTGTTAGTTTTTCTTTAAGAAGCCCTCCTGTTCTCCACTCATTACCTGTATTAACTGCACCTGTTTGAACTCGTTACCTGTATAAAAGACACCTGTCCACACACTCAATCAAACAGACTCCAACCTCTCCACAATGGCCAAGACCAGAGAGCTGTGTAAGGACATCAGGGCTAAAATTGTAGACCTGCACAAGGCTGGGATGGGCTACAGGACAATAGGCAAGCAGCTTGGTGAGAAGGCAACAACTGTTGGCGCATTTATTCGAAAATGGAAGAAGTTCAAGATGACGGTCAATCACCCTCGGTCTGGGGCTCCATGCAAGATCTCACCTCGTGGGGCATCAATGATCATGAGGAAGGTGAGGGAACAGCCCAGAACTACACGGCAGGACCTGGTCAATGACCTGAAGAGAGCTGGGACCACAGTCTCAAAGAAAACCATTAGTAACACACTACGCCGTCATGGATTAAAATCCTGCAGTTCATGCAAGGTCCCCCTGCTCAAGCCAGCGCATGTCCAGGCCCGTCTGAAGTTTGCCAATGACCATCTGGATGATCCAGAGGAGGAATGGGAGAAGGTCATGTGGTCTGATGAGACAAAAATAGAGCTTTTTGGTCTAAACTCCACTCGCTGTGTTTGGAGGAAGAAGAAGGATGAGTACAACCCCAAGAACACCATCCCAACCGTGAAGCATGGAGGTGGAAACATCATTCTTTGGGGATGCTTTTCTGCAAAGGGGACAGGACGACTGCACCGTATTGAGGGGAGGATGGATGGGGGCATGTATCGCGAGATCTTGGCCAACAACCTCCTTCCCTCAGTAAGAGCATTGAACATGGGTCGTGGCTGGGTCTTCCAGCATGACAATGACCCGAAACACACAGCCAGGGCAACTAAGGAGTGGCTCCGTAAGAAGCATCTCAAGGTCCTGGAGTGGCCTAGCCAGTCTCCAGACCTGAACCCAATAGAAAATCTTTGGAGGGAGCTGAAAGTTCGTATTGCCCAGCGACAGCCCCGAAACCTGAAGGATCTGGAGAAGGTCTGTATGGAGGAGTGGGCCAAAATCCCTGCTGCATTGTGTGCAAACCTGGTCAAGAACTACAGGAAACGTATGATCTCTGTAATTGCAAACAAAGGTTTCTGTACCAAATATTAAGTTCTGCTTTTCTGATGTATCAAATACTTATGTCATGCAATAAAATGCAAATTAATTACTTAAAAATCATACAATGTGATTTTCTGGATTTTTGTTTTAGATTCCGTCTCTCACAGTTGAAGTGTACCTATGATAGAAAATATATATATGTGTGTGTATATATATTTTGTGTGTGTGTGTGTGTGTGGAACGAACAGCTGACTGAAGAAGGGACGGCCGGGCATTCGTGCGGTTGAGTCCGTTTCTTAGGTAACATGGACTCTTAACGTGATGAAACTTTTTGCTCCTTGTTGAAACAAACAAGGTGTAATAGCAAATTAGTCTTTGGTTGCCTAAACAATGCCCCCCTCTCTGCAGCAGCACACATAAAATTAATAGAACGGGCTTGGAACCTCTAACCCTGGCAATGTGACTGGTGAACTCGTGGGTGAACTCACAGTGGATGCCTGCTATTGTGATGCAAATAATTTCCATGGTAGTGTAGAATGTTCGTTCCAATGATGTCAAAGGGGAATGATGTGGCTCATACAATGGAATGTATTTTTTGTAATGCCAGTTGAGTTGAATCAACAAATCACACCACGTACTGACACTTCCTGCTTTTTCTTCCTGCTTTGCCCCCTGCAATGGCCGTCAGTCCACCCATTTTGCCAGTGGTGCCCAACTCCAGTGTTCGAGTACCCTCAACAGTACACATTTTTATTGTAGACCGGACAAACACACCTGAAATGGTTCCTTCACAATGACAGAAGGCGTGTGTTATGTTATTGTATTGGATAGATATTGCTGCATTGTTGGAGCTAGAAACATAAGCGTTTTGCTGCACCTGCGATAACGTCTGCAAACTATGTACACCACCAATAAACTTTACCGTCATGACCTTCACAGCCCTAGCCTCAGTACACATGCACTCTAGTACCACACAGACTCACAAACACACACATACAGTACATGCACACACACACATATGCATTCATGCTACACACACATCACAATTGCTGCTACCAGACTCTTATTTACTTTTGCAAATACTGCACAATTTAAACACTTGCCCCCCAATCCCCCGTTCCCTGATACATGTGTAAATATTGGACTATAACTTGTGCCTTCCTGTATTATACTTGTGCAAAAATGTTTATTATATTCTACTGAGCCATTTACTTTATGTTCGTATTCTTATCTTTTATTATTTATTTTAGTTGTTTGCATTGTCGAGAAGGAAGCTGCAAGTAAGCATTTGGTTGGACGGTGTATACCATGTGTATCTTGCACATACGACTAATAAAACTTGAACACACACACACACACCTACAAACAGGGGCTGGAGCTTCGTGCAGGGGCTGGAAGTGGATAAGGATAGCATGTAGATTTCACGTCTGTGTGAAGTGCTTCCAGGGCCTCTACCCAACATCTCCCCCAGCATGTCTACAACACGCTCCCAGCCAAGCTGGACTGCCCATGCTCACCAGATGGTCACCACTTTTCCCCATATCCTTGAGTTAGGCCACAAATTGTTCGAATACGGTCTTTCAGGGTGGGAAAAACCAGTCCAAACTTACATGTCAGTTGTACATTATAGGCATTCCCTCTTGGTAGTAGGAGCATGTCTCCCGCTCAGAAGCTTCCCAGTTCTAGTGTCCGTATCATTGTCTGAGCCCTTCACAGCGTGTTTACATGGTGCTTTCTCCTCATGGGGAGCATTAATGTGCAGACCACGTCCCCCCTCTCATACCCCCTCCTCCACACACCTGCACCAGCTAAATGGATTTGCAAGCTAGGCCTCCTCTCCTCTGTCTATGCCAGGTGACCCTGTCATTTTTGGCTGGGACGACTCTCCTTTCCTGTCCCCCTGATGTCACGCCCTTCCTTTATACGCCGCAGCTTAATTAATATGCATAAAGGCTTTGAAGAAGAACACTACTCTTTCCTTGGCATGGAGTGTGGTTTAATGTGTGCATTTTGTGTGACGTTGTTGTTGTTGTGTAAGATGTAAGGTTTGGCAGTGTTGTTGGCTGTAGGTCAAAGACAAGCAATTTGAATTATCCTCTTCATAACTAGCAAAGATTATATGTAACCTGTCTTCTTCCCTTGACATGGGTGTCATTGTTTGTTGCGGAAGATGTGCAGTGTTTTTCTATAGGAGCTATGTTTTTGCTGTACTGTAGGTCAAAGATAAGCAATTTGCATTATCCTCTTCAAACTTGCCAACTGGATATGTATCGTGTCTGTAATGTGTCTCCTCCCCTTGACCTGTGACCTTGTCCATGTGTCCTGTAGCGGCGCTGATCCGAGGCAACAGGAACAACTGCACCCAGTTCTCCAACAACCTGGACTGGCTGGTCAGCAAGTTGGAGAGACTGGAGTCCTCCTCAGGTACCATGATAACGCCATGACACATGTTTAAATGATAACACGATACCACCATGACACGTGTTTAAATGATAACATGATACCATTATGACACGTGTTTAAATGATAACATGATACCACCATGACACGTGTTTAAATGATGACATGGTACCACCATGACACGTGTTTAAACGATAACATGATACCACCATGACACGTGTTTAAATGATAACATGATACCACCATGACACGTGTTTACATGATAACATGATACCACCATGACACGTGTTTAAATGATAACATGATACCACCATGACACGTGTTTATGAGGACCACAATAGAAATAAGCCCCAAGGCTCAGTAATTTAAATGACTTAAATTATGACACGTGTTTACATGATAACATGATACCACCATGACACGTGTTTAAACGATAACATGATACCACCATGACACGTGTTTAAATGATGACATGATACCACCATGACACGTGTTTAAATGATGACATGATACCACCATGACACGTGTTTACATGATAACATGATACCACCATGACACGTGTTTAAATGATAACATGATACCACCATGACACGTGTTTATGAGGACCACAATAGAAATAAGCCCCAAGGCTTTATTGTGTTTTTATCCTTGCTAATCTTTTATGTATGTAAAGTCTCCGGGCTGGAGCAGCCTACTTCTTTTTTCATTATCGATTCAGTCAATCAATCAATAAAGCTTTGTGTGACCTTGTCCTACCTCTCCTCAACCTGCATGCTGTCTGCACATGGTTTAAAAGGTGATGTGGAGTTGGATTACACTGTTGTAAACCCCAGACCTGGTGTTTAGAGTCCTGGATGGCTTTAGTAATGCCTGGCCATGTATCGTCATACCCTCTTCTTGTGCTCAATTGCATGCGTTTGCGAAATTACCTTTTGTGTCTTGTTCCCTTGTCCTCTGTGGCCGTTAATTGATGATTTGCCACGGCAGGCATACTGGAGGTTCTCCACTGCATTCTAATTGAGAGCCCGGAGGCTCTAAATATCATCCAGAGAGGACATATCAAGTCCATCATCTCCCTGCTCTACAAACATGGACGCAACCACAAGGTGAGCTGAAACCGGAGGAGGAGCTGTATCAAATATATCAGCAGGATCAAGTGAATATACTGGAACTACATCGTTTTTGTTTTGATATTATTTATCCATCACAAGAGCTTGACCACAGTTTCTTATAAAGCACAGTAATTCACAGATGAGCCTGCATTTTATTAGTACCCCCAGTGCTGACAGGGCTGCAGAGAGTTGATGAGTTCTTGTTGGGGCTGGGCATTTGACTGTAATGTGTATAGGCATTGTGTATCAATATGTTTACATTGAAATAAGCACTCCAGCGGGGCTGCCATCTCCTTTGTCATAAATCACAGTGCTTGTATCATTAGGCTGTAGCCGATCATAAAGCCGCTGATAATAAAGCGCAGGTCTTGGCCTGGCTCCCTTGGCTGCCGTTCTTTGCCCATTTAATTCTTCTGCTTTGTAAAGCTAGGATGGTATCAAAATGATATTACTGGATGTGGTTTCTGCTGATTAGCATCTCTCAGTAATTATGACTGGCTGCATTAAAGAGCGGCTGGACTCACCGATTCCGCATTTTCTTCTACTGCTCATTAAGAAAAATGAGATTTGAGTCTTGGGGGTGTGGTTTGATGTGGGTGTGTTATGTTTGCTTTATTGTACCCTGGAAGTTATTGTTGTTTATCCCTCTTGAGGCACGGTAGCAACAACATAGACAGTACCACTTCCTCAAAATAGTCATCATTAATCTAATTCAAGATGCTCGTGAATTGATTCTGATTTTTGGAATATTGACAAGTGGCAGTTGGGATGCAAGTGCACATAGTCTCAATTCTCCTTTTGCCCAAAACAGTGGCATACTTGAGTGATCCCTATCAAGATCACCGCAGCTCTTTGTCTGTGCATGACAATTCTCTTTAGGTGTTACAAATCCGTGTTTCTGGGCAAGTGGTCATAATTGTAGTACAAGTAAGTCGTGACGACCTCAGTTACACAAATCTTGCAAAACTCAGTTTTGGAATGTACTGACTTTATGACCAAAATTATCCTACTTATGCTTTTTAGTCAATTTTGACACTAGAATAAATGTTTCTGACTAATACCATGCCACATACTGTGGAAAGCTTTCTAACAGACTGTATAACAGTTGTTATTTAATAGCTAAAGGTAAATCTCTCTCTCTCTCTCTCTCGCTCTCTCTCGCTCTCTCGCTCTCTGCAGATTTTGGATGTTCTCTGTTCCCTGTGTGTGTGTAATGGGGTGGCAGTACGAGCCAATCAGAACCTCATCTGCGATCACCTGCTCCCCAAAAGAGATCTGCTTCTCCAGACCCGATTGGTCAATGATGTTCAAAGGTAAAAAGCCATCCAATCCCAGCCCAGTGTAATTAGATTAAGGTTGTAAAGTATGAGTGATATATATATATATATATATATATATACAGTGGGGAGAACAAGTATTTGATACACTGCCGATTTTGCAGGTTTTCCTACTTACAAAGCATGTAGAGGTCTGTAATTTTTATCATAGGTACATTTCAACTGTGAGAGACGGAATCAAAAACAAAAATCCAGAAAATCACATTGTATGATTTTTAAGTAATTCATTTGCATTTTATTGCATGACATAAGTATTTGATCACCTACCAACCAGTAAGAATTCCGGCTCTCACAGACCTGTTAGTTTTTCTTTAAGAAGCCCTCCTGTTCTCCACTCATTACCTGTATTAACTGCACCTGTTTGAACTCGTTACCTGTATAAAAGACACCTGTCCACACACTCAATCAAACAGACTCCAACCTCTCCACAATGGCCAAGACCAGAGAGCTGTGTAAGGACATCAGGGATAAAATTGTAGACCTGCACAAGGCTGGGATGGGCTACAGGACAATAGGCAAGCAGCTTGGCGAGAAGGCAACAAATGTTGGCGCAATTATTAGAAAATGGAAGAAGTTCAAGATGATGGTCAATCACCCTCGGTCTGGGGCTCCATGCAAGATCTCACCTCGTGGGGCATCAATGATCATGAGGAAGGTGAGGGATCAGCCCAGAACTACACAGCAGGACCTGGTCAATGACCTGAAGAGAGCTGGGACCACAGTCTCAAAGAAAACCATTAGTAACACACTACGCCGTCATGGATTAAAATCCTGCAGCGCACGCAAGGTCCCCTTGCTCAAGCCAGCGCATGTCCAGGCCCGTCTGAAGTTTGCCAATGACCATCTGGATGATCCAGAGGAGGAATGGGAGAAGGTCATGTGGTCTGATGAGACAAAAATAGAGCTTTTTGGTCTAAACTCCACTCGCCGTGTTTGGAGGAAGAAGAAGGATGAGTACAACCCCAAGAACACCATCCCAACCGTGAAGCATGGAGGTGGAAACATCATTCTTTTGGGATGCTTTTCTGCAAAGGGGACAGGACGACTGCACCGTATTGAGGGGAGGATGGGTGGATGGGGCCATGTATCGCGAGATCTTGGCCAACAACCTCCTTCCCTCAGTAAGAGCATTGAAGATTGTTCGTGGCTGGGTCTTCCAGCATGACAACGACCCGAAACACACAGCCAGGGCAACTAAGGAGTGGCTCCGTAAGAAGCATCTCAAGGTCCTGGAGTGGCCTAGCCAGTCTCCAGACCTGAACCCAATAGAAAATGTTTGGAGGGAGCTGAAAGTACGTATTGCCCAGCGACAGCCCCGAAACCTGAAGGATCTGGGAAGGCCTGTATGGAGGAGTGGGGCAAAATCCCTGCTGCAGTGTGTGCAAACCTGGTCAAGAACTACAGGAAACGTATGATCTCTGTAATTGCAAACAAAGGTTTCTGTACCAAATATTAAGTTCTGCTTTTCTGATGTATCAAATACTTATGTCATGCAATAAAATGCAAATTAATTACTTAAAAATCATACAATGTGATTTTCTGGATTTTTGTTTTAGATTCTGTCTCTCACAGTTGAAGTGTACCTATGATAAAAATTACAGACCTCTACATGCTTTGTAAGTAGGAAAACCTGCAAAATCGGCAGTGTATCAAATACTTGTTCTCCCCACTGTATATATAGTGTTGGATATCCTTTTCATTGCTGTGTTTGTTTGATTAGATTGTGCAAGGTGAAGGTGCATATAACAACATCGATCACAGTTACCGGTATGTGATTAAGCCCTAATCCGTGTCTCTAATCTTTGGCAGCATGAGGCCCAACATTTACCTGGGAATGAGTGAAGGCTCGGCCCAGTATAAGAAGTGGTACTACGAGCTGATGATTGATCAGGTGGACCACTTCTTGACCAGCGATCCCTCTCACCTGCGTGTGGGCTGGGCCACCAACAAGGGTTACGCCCCTTACCCAGGTGGAGGGGAGGGTTGGGGGGGCAACGGGGTGGGGGACGACCTCTACTCTTATGGCTTTGACGGACTTCATCTCTGGTCAGGTCAGTTTTTTTCCATCTGAGTCTCAAGCACATTAAGTCACCTGCTTCATAAATGATGAGAAGTCACCCAGATTGTGTCTAGACAGTGTGTGTCCTGCAGGGCAAATATCTCTGCCCACTGTGTGTGCGTTCGCATGCATGTGTGTGTCTTGCAGGTCATATTTCTGTGCTGAGACTGTGGTTTATTGCAGGTCGTATCTCCCGGGCGGTGGCTTCTATTAACCAACACATCCTGACCTCTGAGGATGTGGTGAGCTGTTGTCTGGACCTGGGAGCCCCCAGCATCTCCTTTAGGATCAATGGACAGCCCGTACAGGGCATGTTCGAGAACTTCAACATCGATGGACTCTTCTTCCCTGTTGTCAGCTTTTCCGCTGGGGTCAAGTATGTGTTTGTCTTACACACACACACCTGCCGTTTATATGAATGAACACGTATACACACATACAGGGTCCGCTCCTCAAATTGCTTTCTATTCTCCCTCTAGTTTGCACAAAACTCCATCTAATCCATTCCTCTATAGTTTCCTCTAAATATGAATCCTTAAGGGCTCGGCATACATCTTACTCACTTGTGTTGCCATGTCAACTTGAAATGATGTGACTGACATGTCTGAAAAATGAAATTTCAGGCTCCAGGAAGCTTTCCAGGATTTCATGACCGACCCTGTTATCTACAGCAAAATGGCATTTTACTATTCTGGACCACTGTCCGAGACATGACGCTTGACAGCTCAAAATATTTCAGTTCACATCAAATTCCATAATGGCCTGCAAGCTACACTGTATCTCAATTACCACAATAACATTTTCAGAAGAATTATACAAAATTATACAGCATTATACAAAATTAACAGGAACTCATAATTATAGGAATTCTGTCAGCGTTATTCTGCATTTTGTCTGTCTGTATGATGCAGGCCACATCATATATTGTAAACAAACCCTGTGGGGTGTGAACATTTCCTGTCCTCTGTGCAGCGGGGCATGCTACGCAACGGCACACACTTGTTAATAATTGATTTGTGCACTGCACTCAGTGAGAATTGGAGTGAATGCGTCATCATCACTACTACAGCTGCTATTTCGGTTACGGCCCAGGAGGGCTTCTGAGTGGTGGGCTGAAATATTGCATCATTCTCAAAGTGGGGTTAGTCATAGTCACTTTCTGCTCTGCCGGGCTCAGCTGGAGCTTGTTTAGAGTTGACCTGGGGCTTGGTTAAAGCTAGATTGAGGCTGGGGCTGGGGTTCAGTTGGAGCTGGTCTGGGGTTCAGTTGGAGCTGGTCTGGGGTTCAGTTAGAGCTGGTCTGGGGTTCAGTTGGAGCTGGTCTGGGGTTCAGTTGGAGCTGGTCTGGGGTTCAGTTGGAGCTGGGCTGGGGTTCAGTTGGAGCTGGGCTGGGGTTCAGTTAGAGCTGGTCTGGGGTTCAGTTAGAGCTGGTCTGGGGTTCAGTTGGAGCTGGGCTGGGGTTCAGTTAGAGCTGGTCTGGGGTTCAGTTGGAGCTGGTCTGGGGTTCAGTTGGAGCTGGTCTGGGGTTCAGTTGGAGCTGGGCTGGGGTTCAGTTGGAGCTGGGCTGGGGTTCAGTTGGAGCTGGGCTGGGGTTCAGTTGGAGCTGGTCTGTGGCTCGGTTAGAGCTGGTCTGGGCCTCGATTAGAGCTGGGCTGGGGTGGCTAAAGCTGGGCTGGGCCTCGGTTAGAGCTGGGCTGGGCCTGGGCCTCGGGTTAGAGCTGGGCCTCGGGTTAGAGCTGGGCTGGGCCTCGGGTTAGAGCTGGGCTGGGCCTCGGGTTAGAGCTGGGCTGGGCCTCGGGTTAGAGCTGGGCTGGGCCTCGGGTTAGAGCTGGGCTGGGCCTCGGTTAGAGCTGGGCTGGGCCTCGGTTAGAGCTGGGCTGGGCCTCGGTTAGAACTGGGCTGGGGCTCGGTTAGAGCTGGGCTGGGGCTCGGTTAGAGCTGGGCTGGGGCTCGGTTAGAGCTGGTCTGGGGCTCGGTTAGAGCTGGTCTGGGGCTTGGTTAGAGCTGGTCTGGGGCTTGGTTAGAGCTGGTCTGGGGCTTTGTTAGAGCTGGTCTGGGGGTAGGTTAGAGCTGGTCTGGTGGTAGGTTAGAGCTGGTCTGGGGGTAGGTTAGAGCAGGTCTGGAGGTTGGCTAGAGCTGGTCTGGGGCTTGGCTAGAGCTGGTCTGGGGGTAGGTTAGAGCTGGTCTGGGGCTTGGCTAGAGCTGGTCTGGGAGTAGGTTAGAGCTGGTCTGGGGCTTGGCTAGAGCTGGTATGAGGGTTGGTTAGAGCTAGTCTGGAGGTTGGTTAGAGCAGGTCTGGGGCTTGGCTAGAGCTGGTGAGGTGCTAGGGTTTGGCTAGGGTTTCCACTAACCCCTTCACCACTATCAACATTAACCCCCCTCATCACTCTCAAGCTGTCACCCACATACTGAACACACTGATTGGTAAGTCCCTCTCTCTCTAGAGTGCGTTTCCTGATGGGCGGTCGTCATGGCGACTTCAAGTTCCTGCCTCCGTCGGGCTATGCTCCGTGTTACGAGGCCCTGCTCCCCAAGGAGAAGATGAAGGTGGAGCCGGTGAAGGAGTACAAAAGGGACATGGAGGGGGTCCGAGACCTGCTGGGGACCACACAGTTCATGTCTCAGGCCTCCTTCATACCCACCCCTGTGGAGACCAGCCAGGTAACAGGGGTATGGCTTTCAGCTCAGAACGCCTCACATTAACTGCAACATGGCTCATCTTAAACACAGTAACAGTGTTTATACTGCATGTTTTAAAGGGGCTTGTACAGTAACACCTACATTGTAAGTGTTTCCAAATATCCACAATGTATGATTGATGACATAGGCCTACTGTACTGTCTACAAACGGATGCTGTTTATCTACTAGACTGATTCTTTGTCTCTCAGATCGTCATGCTGCCATACCTGGAGAAGGTCCGGGACAGACTGGCTGAGAATATCCACGAGCTGTGGGCCATGAACAAGATAGAACTGGGCTGGTCTTATGGGAAGGTAGGAGACCTCTTTAACACTGATGGAGAGAATAGATTTGATAGATTCACAGAGCACTGGCAAACTATTTTGGGCAGTCCATGTCATTGACAGAGAGTATTCAGTATTAACTTTTTCCACATTTTGTTACATTACAGCCTTATTCTAAAATCGATTAAGTAAAAAAAAATCCTTAGCAATCTACACACAATATCCCATAATGACAAAGCAAAAACATGTTTTTTGACATTTTTGCACATTTCTTAAAATAAAAAACAAAAATACCTTATTTACATAAGTATTCAGACCCTTTGCCATGAGACTCGAAATTGAGCTCAGGTGCATCCTGTTTCCATTGATCATGCTTGAGATGTTTCTACAACTTGATTGGAGTCCACCTGTGGTAAATTCAATTGATTGTACATGATTTGGAAAGGCACACACCTGTCTATATAAGGTCCCACAGTTGACACGGCATGTCAGAGCAAAAACCAAGGCTTGAGGTCGAAGGAATTGTCCGTTGATGCCCGAGACAGCACTGTGTCGAGGCACAGATCTGGGGAAGGGTACCAAAACATGTCTGCAGCATTGAAGGTCCCCAAGAACACAGTGGCCTCCATCATTCTTAAATAGAATAAGTTTGGAACCAACAAGACTCTTCCTACAGAAGCCACTCCTCAGTAAAAGGCACAAGATTCTCTGGTCTGATGAAACCAAGATTGAACTCTTTGGCCTGAATGCCAAGCGTCACGTCTGGAGGAAACCTGGCACCATCCCTACTGTGAAGCATGGTGGTGGCAGCGTCATGCTGTGGGGATGTTTTTCAGTGGCAGGGACTGGGAGACTAGTCAGGATCGAGGCAAAGATGAATGGAGCAAAGTACAGAGAGATCTTTGATGAAAACCTGCTCCAGAGCACTCAGGACCTCAGACTGGGGCGAAGGTTCACCTTCCAACAGGACAATGACCCTAAGCACACAGCCAAGACAATGCAGGAGTAGCTTTGGGACAAGTCTCAATGTCCTTGAGTGGCCCAGCCAGAGCCCGGACTTGAAGCCGATCGAACATCTCTGGAGAGACCTGAAAATTGCTGTGCAGCAAACCTCCCCATCCAACCTGACAGAGCTTGAGAGGATCTGCAGAGAAGAATGGGAGAAACTCCCCAAATACAGGTGTGCCAAACCTGTAGCGTCATACCCAAGAAGACTCGAGGCTATAATCGCTGCCAAAGGTGCTTCAACAAAGTACTGGATAAAGGGTCTGAATACTGATGTAAATGTCATATTTCAGTTTTATATACTTTTTTAAATTAGCAATAATTTCTAAATTAAATGTTTTTGCTTTGTCATTATGGGCTATTGTGTGTAGATTGATAAGGGGGAAAAACAATTCAATTAGAATAATTAACAAAATATGGAAAATGTCAAAGGGTCTGAATACCAACCAATATAAACATAAATAAACTATAAACATAAATAAATCTCAGCTTGCAAATGTTTTTTTGTGTTAGGCCAATTATGATAATTATTTATGTGAAATGCATTAACCCTGACCTAATCTTATAAATTCTACCAATGTTAAAGCACCAAAACAAGCCTGTACACCATTTTGCTTTCTCTTTTATAATTTGCGGTTCAAACCCAACAGAGGGTAAGTGAAGAATACTTCCATATTTCTCCTTTTGTGCTCGTCATGCAATTCATTCTAGAGACTCCATTTTTGTTTGTTTGTAGGCGAGAGACTCATCTTTTCTGTGTCCTAAATCAGTCATGAATTACAATGCAATTGTTGTAGTCAAAGGCATAGAAGGACATTTTGGCCATTCTGTTGCAGCAATAAAACAGGAAATAGACCTCAGTGACATGTTTAGAATATTGGTAATAAGATAAGATAATTAGGTGTGTGTTTACATATGTCTTATTTCACATAAGTTCATGTGTGAATTGGGAAATTAATTTGTTGCATATCCCACTCCCCCTGAGACACCCTCAGAGAGTGGGCTCATAGCCAGGGATCTGCCATTAGAGAGATTTGAACCAATGACCTTTCGGTTGCTGGCCCAACACTCTTAACCGCTAGGCTACTTGCCGCCCAACATTGTAATTCAGTTCAGGGAATTTTAGTGGACACTTTACTGATTGGAAAGACTTTGAGGGGTATTTTTCTCTCTCTCTGTTAGTTGAATTCCAGATTATTAAACTGGACGCGAATTCATTAAGCCCTACTGTTACAAAGACTGAATGACTGTTTCTTGGTTTCATGTTAGTACATTGCCAAAATGACCTGTTGTGCCCCACTGCCCTTAAAGGTGCAGACAATCAATACCAGAAACAATATGCAACACAGCTCTTATGTTGATGGATGTGTGTAGAGTAGACCACCGCAGCCCACCCTACTGAATGATTCTCTCATTCCTGCAGTTCCTCCTTCCACCCTATCCCACTTTTAAACACAACTGTGACAGTGTGATTTGTCCACCCACTGGACTGCCAGCCATTCCATCAGTTCCCACATCTTAATAGAGCCTTTGAGTTATGGTGAGGCGATCTATTACGCCGGGGTCAAACTCTCTTATTCATTTAAACAGAATTCTGCACCCCTGACATAGCAGTTTGGCTTTTATCTGTTTTTTACGAGACCTCGTTAGCTTAGGCCGGGTGACGTTGTCCTGGCAGTGCATGGAGCAAGCTACACCAGGGAGACAATATACTAAATCTGGGCTGAACAGAACACATACCTGGACAGCGCTGTTATTCTATTCCACTCTCCAGAGAGCACAGCTTCAGTGCTGATTTTAAAGAGGTCTGCGTTTTAGTTGCTGTGGTTGCTATGGGGTACAGAGATAGGGTATCTATATTAGCTGCCTGACACACTTCACTATCGGAGGCTAGTATGGTTATAGAATACTTGTAATAGTTTTATCAGCATGGACCATTGACGGTATAAAAATCATCTCAAATATGCTGTGTGACATTCATACCAAGGCTAGTAAGAATAACAGCATGGACTTATTTGTCCTCTGACAAAGCCCTATTTGAATGGACTGTAGTAGGCTGTCTGCACTGTAGTATGCTGTCTGGACTGTAGTAGGCTGTCTGCACTGTAGTAGGCTGTCTGGACTGTAGTAGGCTGTCTGGACTGTAGTAGGCTGTCTGCACTGTAGTAGGCTGTCTGCACTGTAATAGGCTGTAGGAAAAGTCTGTTAGGTAAAATAATTCCTGGGGAGTTCTTGTGCTATTCACAAAAGAGCTCCCGGGGGTTCATGTAGCACACAAATAGCTACATATCTGTACAACAAAACCACTTCATGTTTTCTTGGTCAACATGGATGTAATACTGCTTGGGCTGGAAAGAGCAGACAGATGGATTATTAGAGGTAAAACACAGCAGTCAAGAATATAATTATATATCTCACTTGGCTTGGTTTTCAGGACTCACACCTCTATCTTCCAAGAACATGCTCCTCCTCTACATTCATAACATGTCCACTAGACTAGACCGTATTATCACTCCAGTACACCAGTAGCCCTCTGTAAGTAGACAACATCCCCACACTCTTAGAAAAAACGGTTCCAAAAAGGATAACCCTTTTTGGTTCTAGGTAGAACCCTTTTTGGATCCATGTAGAACTCTTTGGAAAGGGTTCTACATGGAACCCAAAAGGGCTCTACCTGGAACTAAAAGTGTTCTAACTCTTATGGGGACAGCTGAAGAACACTTTTAGGTTCTAGATAGCACCTTTTTTTTCTAAGAGAGTACTCCCCTGTTGATTGACAAAAACCTTGATTGTGATTTGAATTATACTCACCTTTTGGATTATTTATTTTCCCTTTTGTCAAGACAGTTGTAATATGTACAAATACTTGTACATTAACAATTCTCATGTGTTTCACAGATAAGGGACGATAATAAGCGGCAGCACCCCTGCCTTGTGGATTTTTCCAGACTGCCTGAAACGGAAAAGAATTACAACCTGCAGATGTCAACGGAAACCTTGAAGTATGTCCTGCATTATAAGTAACTATGTTAGTTTCACTAATGAAGAGCGAGAAATAGAAGGACAAGGAGAGATCCCGCTGGGCACACCACGCCATATTTGGTTGAGATGTTGATCAGTGAGATTTCAACCTTTATTCAACCACTCAAAAAGGACAGCCAGACGTTTGTTGAATTCCCAATGTGTTATCACTATGCTTTCAACCATCTAAAAGCAATGGAAGAACAATGTCAGATTGTTTGTTCAGTTGTCATCTAAATGTCACAACGTCTTTCAAACGTTTAAAAGCACAACAAAGTTTAAATGGGAGTACAATGTCAGATATGTTTTATTTATACAACAGATGAATGTGTATCACTGTGCTTAATCTAATAGCACAACAAATGACCTGAATTGCAGTTGAGATTACATTAAAAGTACATGCAAGTGATCAGATTAAAGCAATTGTGAAGATCTACACAGACCTGCAACCTTTGCATGCTATGTTGAACATGCACAATTACTATGATTGCATAAGAAGACACAGTAACCTCAAAATGTGGCCATGGATGTGTTACTCATTTTAAGGTTGAATAATACTGTTACGTTAGTTATTAATATAGCCTTAACTTTTGGCTACATACTGTATTACAAAAGTAATATTGAATTGTGTTTGGTTGACAATGCAACCAAAAATCAACATTTGAAGGAGATGTATATTTTGTGCCACTGACTTAGTCTGGCCTTCATTCTAGTTTGTCTACAAATGTATAATTAATATGTTGGATTCCCGTCTTCATTCAATTTGGGGCGGCAGGTAACCTAGTGGTTAGAGCATTGGGCCAGTAACTGAAAGGTTGCTAGATCAAATCCCTGACCTGACAAGGTAAGAATCTGTCATTCTGCCCCTGAACAAGGCAGTTAACACACTGTTCCTAGGCTGTCATTGTAGATAATAATTTGTTCTTAACTGACTTGCCTAGTTAAATAAAAAAATCTAGGACTAAATTGCATTAAACGTTTGATTTGATTTAATCATATTCTTTAACTTAGATATTTGGTTGAAATGGAGACGTGAAACCAACATATTAATTATTAACATGACGATTACATTTGAAATCAACCAAAGCTTGAAACCCTAGGCCTTTATGCATTGTCTGGGTTGAATTGAAACAATAGCTATTGATGACTTTGCAAATGCTATATAGGCCTAAATAGTATCATTGATGATATATAACTTATAAAAGTATGGTGACATTTCATTTGCTCTGTTAAACCTTCACTTTGGAATGACTTTGATAGCAACAGTGAATCTATTTAGTTATTAAAGGATCTCTCAATAATCATTCTCACGATAGCACATTGGTAATAGTCAGTGATAAATATCAAAGCTGGGCTTGGTTAAAACGCTGGATAGGAGACCAAAGGGCTAGTAGATAGATTAACTCTCCAGTAGGAGGTGCTGCCCAGCCAATAATTTTTTCTGATAGTGGCTATAATGTTGAAAATCTGACGTTGTTTCAAAGGTCTATGTTGAAAATTGGATGCCATGATGACATACAGTAATCCTGTGGTTGAAATTTCACCCTGATTTACTTTTTTCAGATCCAATGTATTTCCCACATAGATTCAATGTCACAATACGTTGGCAAATTACGTTGAAACAATGTTGATTCAACCAGTTTGTGCCCAGTGGGATATGACTGACAGAAGGTGTGGGTAAACCAGGGGTCAGTTAGGTAGTAGACTGAAGGTGCTCTCCTGCTGGACTCTCAGCACCTGAAACACCCCCAGTGTTCCTGACATCACCCACCTGTCACCGTAGGACATCTGCTAATGATCCACACTGACAGCCCACACCCAGACACTGAGAAACACAAAATAAAGTTTCATGAGACAGAGAAGTGTATGTGTGATTGGAGAGAGAGAAAGTCTGGTTTGATTAACGTTCATCTACAGTGACGCTGACACAACAGAGACAGACAGCCTGGGCCCCTAAAGAGCAGCCCTGCTATTCTGCCATCACACCACATCTCTGATTTGTCCTCTTACAATGACGAAGCAATGAGATTTTACTGATACAAGTGTGAATAACTCTTTCTTAACAAGTCCTTAAGGAGAATATATGGTTTCATAATGGATCAGGACATGCACAATTAAACAATACAATGTTCTCTGTGTATGCTTATGCTGGTTCATTTGCCACTCTGCTTGATGTAGGAGTGCAGAAACCCACCAAACCTAGTATCATAACATTAAGCCTGCTGATTATAGTATTTAGTAGAGTGTGCAGGCAATGTGAGTCACCCTCTTAGAGAGCTCATCCTGTGTAGACAGGTCTTATCCCCAGGATGGAGATTGTTAATCTGTCTCTTCACAGGACTCTGCTGGCATTAGGATGCCATGTTGTCCAGGTCAACGCCAACGCTGAAGAGGACCTGAAGAAGATCAAACTCCCAAAGAAGTAAGAGTCTACTAGACGTTTAAATACACAGATCAGCAAGAACCTAATACATGATTTACCAACTTTTCGATATTCCTATGTTCTGGATAGGCTAGCACAAAGTAAGAAAAATCATGACAAATACTGTTTTGTCTCGGTAGTTAGGCATTCTAATGTCTCGTCTTGTTTTAAGCTACATGATGTCGAATGGTTACAAGCCCACGCCACTGGAGCTGTCTGACGTGAAGCTGACCCCAGGCCAGGAACTTCTGGTGGATAAACTGGCGGAGAACGCCCACAACGTGTGGGCCAAGGACAGGATCAAACAAGGATGGACCTATGGCATTCAGCAGGTAAAGCACACAGTCTTCTGTGTTATGTCTGTGAAAGCACTGCAGGTTTTGACCACAGCTCACATACAGTAAACACACTGAAGGCTTTATAACTTTGGACAAAAGAATGACCCTCTCCCTATGTAAGAGCAGCAAGCTCAAAAGCAATACTGCTAAATGTAACTACCTCCAGCAGAGGGATGAATGACACCAAAAGGAAACACAGAATAACAGTATAGCGCCGTAGTAATAATGTCAAACGCCCAATGAACTACTCAATGACCCTTATAGATTGGCAGCCCAGTTGTGACAAACACTGGCCTATAGCGGGTCCATGGAGCTGGCTAAGTATCAGCACGATGATGAGTGGTATGCGTGTGATTCTGACTGTGCCCATCTGTGCTCAATGCAGGATGTGAAGAGCAAGCGGAACCCTCGCCTGGTGCCATATTCTTTATTAGACGAGCGTACTAAGAAGTCCAACAGGGACAGCCTCCGTGAGGCCATCCGCACTCTGATTGGATATGGATACAATATCGAACCTCCAGATCAGGAGGGCGGTAAGTTATCTTTACCACACGAAGCCATGTTGACATACACAGAACAGTACAAAACTTCCTGTGTTGATACTGTGGCCGTCTTCCCACCCAGCAGGCCATGTGGTGGACAGACTGAGCATCGACAAGATCCGTTTCTTCCGTGTGGAGAGGACGTACGCGGTGATGACGGGGAAGTGGTACTTTGAGTTTGATGTGGTGACAGGGGGAGACATGCGTGTGGGCTGGGCCAGACCTGGATGTAGGCCTGATGTAGAGCTGGGCACTGATGAGCTGGCCTTTGTCTTCGACGGATACAAGGTGAGCCCTCAACTCTCTATTCTACATACTTATAGCGTTATTATCAAGGCACAAGGTGAGACCCAGATGCAGACACAGGAGGCAGATGGTTGGAGTCTTACAATGTTTAATAAGCCAAAGGGGTAGACAAGAGAATGGTCGTGGACAGGCAAAAAGGTCAAAACCAGATCAGAGTCCAGGAGGTACAGAGTGGCAGACAGGCTCGTGGTCAAAACCGGGAGGACTAGAAAAAGGAGAATAGCAAAAGGAGTACGGGAAAAACCACGCTGGTTGACTTGACTAAACATACAAGACGAACTGGCAAAGATAGACAGGAAACACAGGGATAAATACACTGGGGAAAAGAAGCGACACCTGGAGACAATCATAGGAACAGGTGAAACAGATCAGAGCGTGACAGTTATGTCTTTGGAAAATAGACACTTTATCATAGTTGATGACGGCATAGCTAGCCTGGAGAGTATGATTTGTGTATATCATAATAAATCACATTTTGATTAAGGATTGAGTCAGATTGTAGAGTTATTTTGTGTGTATATTCAGGGTCAACGTCTGAACATGGGCAGTCGTTTCTTTGGGCGGTGTTGGCACGCGGGGGACGTGGTGGGCTGTATGATCAACATGGAGGACAAGTCTATGATCTTCACCCTCAACGGAGAGATCCTCATCACCAACAAGGGCTCTGAGCTCTGCTTTGCCGACTTCGAGACGGAGGACGGTGAGTGTGTGAGACGGAGGACGGTGAGTGTGTGAGACTGTGAGTGTGTGAGACTGTGAGACTGTGAGTGTGTGAGACGGTGAGTGTGTGAGACGGTGAGTGTGTGAGACGGTGAGTGTGTGAGACGGTGAGTGTGTGAGACGGTGTGAGTGTGTGAGACTGTGAAGGACCTATCTAAGCTCTGCCCCCTCTCTTATGTCTCTGTGCTGTCAAATGACTGACAGACCTGCTGCAAAATAAGTGAAAATAAGTGCCTCACCGTTATGAATTGACCTTCATGTAATCTGACACTTGTAAATGGCTTTCATTAAAAGCTGGATTGATTTCCCCCTCCCCCTGATGTGTGTTTTCTTAGAATGAGAAGGGTAATGATGACAGTTGTTCTCACTCTTTCTCTCTCACACTCTTTTTCTCTCTCTCACTCTTTCTCTCGCTCTCTCTGTTCCCCAGGTTTTATACCAGTGTGTAGTCTGGGCCTGTCCCAGGTGGGTCGTATGAACCTGGGGAAGGACGCCAGTACCTTTAAGTACTACACCATGTGTGGTCTCCAGGAGGGCTTCGAACCCTTCGCCGTCAACATGAACCGTGAGGTCACCATGTGGTTCAGCAAACGCCTCCCCACCTTTGTCAATGTGCCAAAGAACCACAACCACATAATGGTAAGACCGAAAGTCAAAAGGTCAATGACAAAATCGAAACGGTAATATACATGATATGTTGACGTTCACAGAAGGTTTACCTTAACTTCTTATGGGCAGGTGGGACGGTAGCGTCCCACCTGGCCAACATCCGGTGAAATTGCAGAGCGCGAAATTCAAATTACAGAAATACAAATATTTAACATTCATGAAAATACAAGTAGTATACATCAAAATAAAGCTTAACTTCTTGTTAATCCAGCCGCTGTGTCAGATTTGAAAAAGGCTTTACGGCAAAAGCACACCATACGATTATCTGAGGACAGCGCCCCGCATACAAAAACATGAAAAACATTTTTCAACCAGGCAGGTGCGACACAAAAGTCAGAAATAGCGATATAATAAATGCCTTACCTTTGAAGATCTTCTTCTGTTGGCACTCCAAAAGGTCCCAGTTACATCACAAATGGTCATTTTGTTCGATAAAGTCCTTCTTTATATCCATAAAAACTCAGTTTAGCTGGCGCACTTCATTCAATAATCCACCGGTTTCCCTCCTTCAAAATGCATACTGTCACGACGGCGGTCGACGTTGCCGGTCTTCTAGCCATCGCCGATCCATTTTTCATTTTCCATTTGTTTTGTCTTGTTTTCCCACACCTGGTTTTCATTCCCTCATTAAGTGTTGTGTATTTAACCCTCTGTTCCCCCCCATGTCTTTGTGCGGTATTGTTTGTTGTAAGTGCTTGTGCACATTTGTTTGACTGGTGCGCGTCAGGTTATTGTGCCCATATTTTGTATTTCTTATGCCATTGGTTTTACTATTAAACTGCTCCGGCTATTACCTAGTTCTGCTCTCCTGCGTCTGACTTCCCTGACACAAGTTACGTACCCCTTACACATTCAAAATGAATCCCAAACATTACCAATAAACTTATCCAAACAAGTCAAACAACGTTTATAATCAAACCTCAGGTACCCTAATACGTAAATAAATGGTAAAATTTAAGACTGAGAATAGTATGTTCATTACCGGAGATAAATAACAAAGAACGTGCTTCCACCCATGCGCTTGGAAACACTACAGCCAAAATTTTTCCGAAAACCAGCCTGAAACTTTTTCTAAAGACTGTTGACATCTAGTGGAAGCCCTAGGAACTGCAATTTTTTTTAATGGTTTGTCCTTGGGGTTTCGCCTGCCCATATCAGTTCTGTCATACTCACAGACATCATTTTAACAGTTTTAGAAACTTTAGTGTTTTCTATCCAGATCTACCAATTATATGCATATCCTAGCTTCTGGGCCTGAGTAACAGGCAGTTTACTTTGGGCACGCTTTTCATCCGGAAGTGAAAATACTGCCCCCTACCCAAGAGAGGTTAAAGAACCAGTAAGATATCTCACTTCCAAGATGGAGAATGGCTAAATCAGTTGTCCAAATACATCTCCATCCCAGGTGACCAGAATAGATGGCACCATCGACAGCCCTCCATGTCTGAAGGTGAGCCACAGGACGTTTGGGACCCAGAACAGTAATGGTGACATGGTGTACTGTCGACTGAGCATGCCTGTGGAGTTCCACTCCTTCTTCAAGACCAGCCCTGTCATGGACATGAACGGAGTGCATGAAGATCACGAGTCCCTCAAACTGAAACACAGGTCAGGCCTCTGAACACACATTCACTGTTGTACAACACTAACATCTGTATATGACACTGACAGTATTAAACTTTGTTTCTGTAAAAGCGCTTTATCTTCTAACTTACAGTATATAAAGAAATGATTCAATGCTGATGTTTTCGTTGTAGACATCCATTGAAGTCTATGAGACACAGTCATGATGGAATAAGAGGAACAGATTACAGCAACATCAGCACGGTATGAAATGGATGATAAACAGCTGATGATAGTTCAGGTGCCATGTAGTCAAGCTAACCTGCCACCATGTTGTCTTGCAGTACCACTACTCTGTCAGGGTGTTCGCTGGTCAGGATCCATCCTGTGTGTGGGTGGGCTGGGTCACCCCCGACTACCATTACTATAGCAACCACTTCAACCTCAGTAAGAACCGGACGGTGACGGTTACCCTGGGAGACCAGCGTGGGCGGGTCCATGAGAGGTAATCGTGTTGTTAAGGAAACCCTCATCCTCATGTCGGTATGAATAGTGATAAGCAACTAATCAGATACTATCTTCTTTTTCCTCTTCCTCCCTCACCATTCCCCAGTGTGAGGAGGAGTAACTGCTACATGGTGTGGGGTGGGGACGTCACCAGCTCAGGTCACTCGTCCAGTCGCAGTAATGTGGACCTGGAGATAGGCTGTCTCATTGACCTGGCCACTGGCCTGGTGACCTTCACTGGCAACGGCAAGGAGCTGGCCACCTCCTACCAGGTACGGTATAGCCAACTACACAATGTCTCTATTTAAGATGTCCACTACACAGTCTACAATCTCGTATCACACTCTCTTCAGCCTCCTTCCTTCCTGCTGCTATCAGCCCTACAGTCTCTGTCCCATCAGTCAGTCTCTTATCAGAACTACACCATCTATTCTCTAAAAACAGATTTGCCTGTCCTGATCTCTTCATTACTCAGTGTGATAGTCACTCAGTCCCCCATGCCTCGGGCTCAGCAGCAGGGTAGGGGCTGTCTGTCCTGCCTGCCATATCTCAGCTCAGTGTCTGGCTGTCTGTGTATGTACTCTCAAACCATACAACAAAACCTCCCCTTTTAAAGGGCATGATCTTCTTAATTTCTCCCCTCGCAGAAACACGGCAAGATTTTAAACTGTTCTGAGCCATCCTGCCAGCCTCTTCCCTAGTCTCGCTCTGACATACACACACACTCAGATAGCTCCAGAACATCATGCACTCTCAATGCTACTCTGTATAGTCCCCCTCTATACTGTAACTGCAGTATGGCCTCAATATGCCTTTTCTGTCTGCAAACTTGTTATATTAGTGCTGTGCTCTTTCTTGACCAGGTGGAACCAAACACAAAGCTGTTTCCTGCTGTGTTTGTGCGACCGACCAGCCCCAACCTCTTCCAGTTTGAGCTGTCCAAGATAAAGGTAGAGTAACTCGATTTGAATCCCTCCTATCCAAGTATGGCCCTGACCTGAATTCCATTTTAAATCTATCCACCGTTTCTACTGGTATATCATCCATTGCGTGAACTACAATGTGCTCTGTGACCTCTGACCTCCACAGAATGCCATGCCCCTGTCAGCTGCCATCTTTAAGAGTGAGCATAAGAACCCAGTACCCCAGTGCCCTCCGAGGCTGGACGTCCAGACCATCAACTCAGTGCTGTGGAGTCGCATGCCCAACACCTTCCTAAAGGTGGAGACGGCCAGGGTCAGTGAGAGACACGGCTGGGTGGTGCAGTGTCTGGAGCCCCTGCAGATGCTGGCTGTGCACATACCTGAGGAGAACAGGTAGACGTGCACACATACACAGATTGCACCACACACCCTGGTTGAGGACATAAGCGCTCCTGTATACGTCCTCGCTCTGTTTAAACAGTATACTGACCTCCCCACCAGGTGTGTTGACATCATGGAGCTGTCTGAGCAGGAGGACCTGAGGAAGTTCCACTACCACACCCTGAAGCTGTACTGTGCCCTGTGTGCCCTGGGAAACACCCGCGTGGCACACGCCCTCTGCAGCCACCTGGACCAATCCCAGCTGCTCTACACCATCGACAACCAGTACCTGTCGGGCATGCTGCGCGAGGGCTTCTACAACATCCTGATCAGCATTCACCTGGAGACGGCCAAGGAGGCCCGCCTCATGATGAACAACGAGTTTATTATCCCCATCACCGCCGAGACGCGCAGCATCCGCCTGTTCTCCGATGCCTCCAAGCACCACTCTCCTCCCGGGGTGGGCCTCAGTACCTCCCTGAAGCCCCGGCTCAACTTCTACCCCCCCTGCTTCATCAGCACCAAGAGGGAGCAGCACCTGTACAGCCCCCAGATCCCCCTGGATGCCCTGAAGGAGAAGGCCATCACCATGCTGACCGAGGCCGTGCAAGGCGGTGGGCATCACATCAGGGACCCTGTAGGGGGCAGCGTGGAGTACCAGTTTGTGCCCATCCTGAGGCTGATTGGTACACTGCTCACCATGGGCGTGCTGGGCAGTCACGATGTTCATAAGATCCTGCTCCTCATCGACCCCAACGTGTTTGTGGAGCATAGCGAGGAGGCCGTCGCCGTGGTGATGGAGGCCACAGAGAAGGAGGGGCTGACGGGCACCGAGGAGAAGGCGGTGGAGGCCGGGGAGGAGGAGGCGGCTAAAGACGCCAAGCTGCCAATGAAAGGTCTGCTGGAGAAGAGGCTGCCTGAGCCAGTGAAACGACAGGTAACATGGCCACTGAGACACTGGTTCTGCTAGGCTTTCAATCACATGCTCTGCAAAAATCCACTGACATTTTATAGTCCACTTTAAAATCACTCAGCCATGTAATGTCTCTGTATCAATGCTTTCTCTTCTAATAAGTTCCCTGAAGATATGTGTCATTAGTGTCTGTGTCTAAATCCCAGCTGATATTATATGTGGAAACTGTGTTTGTCTGCTAGATGTGTGAGCTGCTGCACTACTTCTGTGACTGTGAGCTGAAGCATCGCATCGAGGCCATTGTGTCTTTCTCAGACAGCTTTGTCTCCAAGCTGCAGTACAACCAGAAGTTCAGGTACAACGAGCTGATGCTGGCCCTCAACATGTCTGCTGCCGTCACCGCCAAGAAGACCAAGGAGTTCCGCTCCCCTCCCCAAGAACAGGTAGCACACCGAAATAGAAATAACCTAAAATGGCCTCCTAGTTAATGATGTAGGTTATGGGGAGTTTATCATCTCTCCTGTGGAGTAACAGTGTG
Organism: Salvelinus alpinus; assembly: GCF_045679555.1. Classification (NCBI taxonomy): domain Eukaryota; kingdom Metazoa; phylum Chordata; class Actinopteri; order Salmoniformes; family Salmonidae; genus Salvelinus; species Salvelinus alpinus. Next base: position 82,812,837 of record NC_092094.1, read on the forward strand.
GCAAGCAGTTTTAGTCACAGACTCTCGGCCGTGGCCTTAAATCTGTGGTTGAGTTAGGCTTTTTGAAATGCTGCCCACTTCATGACAACTGGGGTGACTGCAGACATCTGCGTGTGTTAACCTTGTTACATTTGTATTAGATAGAAGAGTTTGCACATTAACACAGAACAGGCTGCTGCTGAGACTACTGTTCTAAGCTAGCGAGCACGCGCACACACACCGCAACAAGGGCACATTGTTCTCGTAAACCTCAGCGGCACTCTTTCCACCTCCCCACTCTAAACTCTAGTGAGTAGTGTGGGAGCATTCAGTCATTTTTCCTCATTCATGGTTAATATATTTCATCCTTTTCCTCAAATTCCCTTTGGATTTGTATCAGTGGGTTCTTTCATTGTGGAGAGAACCACTCTGCTAGCCCGGAGTGACTGAGAGGCTTAGTGACTGTCTCTCTAACTGCTCCCCAAAGCTCTTTAATTTGAGTGTGTCCCTCCGCTGCCCAGCCTCAAGGCTGTGGGAATCCATCCCTGTCTGTTGTGCTATTGCCTCTGCCCGGGGACGGGGCCACATCCAGGCTTTACAACCCCCCCGCCAGACAGGAGGGCGCGATACCTCCCCATTTCCTCATCTACACAGCACGTCAGGGTCACTGCTCCCCGCTCACTTCAGCACTTTTCACAAACTTTAATGTCATTTTACCTTCAGTCTCTATTACTGCATACAAGCTTGATCATAGTTGCTATTTTTTCGGAACTATATATGTATAAAATGCGTAAGCCCATTGCATACTACAGTCATGTGGCCTAAATGACAGTTTATGTGTGTGTTTCAGATTAACATGCTGTTGAACTTCAGTACGGGGGAGGACTGCCCATGTCCAGAGGACATTCAGGAGGAGCTCTATGCCTTCCACAACGAGCTGCGGCTGCACTGTGGTAAAGAACATCATCAGGAGGGTTTATTCTCCAGTCTGGACCTGAATATTATGACCTGCCATCTGACTAGGAATAAAAAATGAATGGCAGCATCACAGGGCCTGAGTGGGAAATTATACTGTAGAGATGAGCTGCGGGATTCATTGAAAACAAAACCGTCAACATGGCCAATGTTATTACTCACAACAAATTGGACACAATGCTTGTCCAAATAGGACTGGTGAAAACATCCCCAGCAATATTAATTGCATGTTTCACTTCACAAGCTATGTAATATAGTTAGTTCTCATCCTTGTAAATCTATGTTTATTGTCGGAGCTCCCCAGGTTCATTTGAATTACAGGGGGATGTTGTATTAGAGCTTCCTGTGTTTCTTTGCAGAAAGGACGGCTTCTATCTCTCTGCTGATGTGTTTTAGTTCACTGCCTCTCCAGATTGCTCTGACGTCTTGATGTTTTGCTAAATAATTGAAAAGGGCTGTACCTAGGGGGTACTATACTGATGTAATGTATTCTACAGTCATGCTGCACTTTTCTGACCTGCAGCAGCACCTTAGGATGGAGACTGCATGGAAAGAGAAAGGAAAACATTACACTAGCAAATTAAACCATATGATACAGCTGACATATGTTGCCCGATTTACCCCTAGGAAATTATATTTGTCCAGGAGTGTGATATCGATTTTATTCCTGTGCTGTGTGTTTATGTAGGAATCCCTATGGAGGAAGAGGAAGATGACCAGGACACGTCTATTAAAGGTCGTCTGCTGGCCCTGGTCTACAAAATCAAAGGTCAACCTCTGAAGACTGAAGAGGAGCCCACGGAGCAGGAACAGCAAGCCCCCTGTAAGACTATACTATTAATATTACTCTTATTCTATATGTCACAGCCAGCAATAACAGGAACTGGCGACTCTGAAACCCACCATGTCCCTCTAGTCCCTGTAGTCCCTGAAGATAAAACAGTCCCTCAGTGATAACATATGTTTCCTAATAGACTCCTATAATAGGTTATCTCTCCAAAACAAGTCACTGTTTACTCGCTGTAACACAGGAGGTCGGGAAATTGAAAGGAGCAGGGTAGCTGTTGAATAGTGATGCTGGCATACAAGCCCTGTTTCATTTGTCTGGCATGTAGTACAGACACAGAGTGGCAGTCATTTCCATTTCAATTTCTTTTTCAATGTTATTATGGTAATGCAGAGCCGGTAGAGGATGGCTGCTCCGCCTGGCAGTGAGGGGCATCTTCACTCAGTCCTGCTCTTCTGCAGAGAGAGAAAACACTGCACTGATTTAACTCAGGCTTCTTTATCCCGATCTCATATACACACACAGAGCACTGTACCAGTGTGAGTACAGTATGGAAATTGTCTGACATTCTAGATGTAAAATGTAATGTCAGAGGCTACTAATAAATTAACTGATTGCCGTTAATCAAAACACAATTAAGAATTCATACACTTCCCTCCCTGTCCTTCAGGACAAACCAATGCCACAACAATGTTTCACAATAGCAGAATCCTCAATATTATCAGGACAACTCTACATTTCTTGAAACTGTTAATGAGATATAAAGCAATTTCAGATAATTTTCCTACCATGTAACACCATAAAGCAATGCACTCACTGTTCTGAGATCAGTAAATCAAATTTTTTGTGAAACAGGAAGATGAAAAACATGCACTCTTCCTGAAGATGGGTACAGCTCACTACCTGTAATAAGAGTGATGCTGGCATGGACAACTGCCCAAATTGCGGCGGGTAAATGTGGCCTGAAATATGCACCTGTGAATGCAGATGGTTAAAGGCAATCTGTCCCCAGACAGTTAGACAGACCTTGATGTGGACCACATGAGACCCCACTATTGATCTCACAAGAGCAAGGAGATGAAAATAGACGTGTATTTTGTTGTGTATTTGTGTAGTTGTGTATTTCCACTAAAATACTTTTCTTGCCCGTATTGGCTGTTTTCTTCAGACATGATTGATTATAACTATGCTGTGTAACGGCAGACTGGGTACATGGTTCCACTGCTACTACCTCTGAATGAATTAGGAGTCCTGCAGGAGGGAGTGAAGAAGGAGTGAGAAAAGGAAAGGGTGCAATGCAGTGCTTTGATGCATCTACAAACGTGGGTAGACAACTCTGTGTTTCCACTGTTTTGGAGAAGTCCCACTAATCAACCTCCTACCTGAACCCCCCCCCCCCCCCCCCTCAGCCCACAGAGAGGCCTGATTCAGCATTGACCCAAACTCTCCTCTGCAGTCCCCATGTCCTCATGGATGAGGGGTCCAATTACATTTAGTCAGCTGTTTTATGGTCCCTCCACGGCCTCCAGTCTCTCCACATGTTCCCCTCTCCCAGGTTCCTCCCTCTGTCATCTCAGCTTCCCCGTGGGACCTTGAGAATACAGCAGGGGTCCTAAAGTCCACTGTAACTCCCATAGGATGCTGATCAGATCACAGGATAAAGGCAATAGCTATGCCAAACTCGCTAACCTAGTATCTATCGGCCACATTCATTTATTGGTCCAATATTATTTGCTTCCTGTTGATCGGGCTATGTGAGATATAGTGTGAGCTGTAGTGTGTGTTTGTGAGGAGTTTCGCTCCACTGGGCCTGCCGGCTGACTGGCGTTTGTTCATCTTTGGAACTCTATTGTCCTTCCTGGCAGCTGAGACATGCGTGTCTTTATGTAATGAGAGATGGTCGTTATGCTCCTTGTAGCTGGAGAGGGAGAAATGTTGTTACATGTTTGTTACTGCCCTTCCTGCCCTGCTGCCTCTCTCTGGTGCTGGGACTGATTACTCGGTGGCGTACAAGCCAATCAACCAACCAGCAGAAACAGAGACTTTAAAACACAGCCACCTAATCCCCCCCCCCCCCCCCCGCCCCCACTGCTCTAAATGTGTTACTGTTCTCACTCTGGCGATGCTACCTAACCTTGGAAGACAGACAGACACACTGCCACACACCGCCGCCACACACCGCCGCCACAGACCGCCGCCACACACCCCCGCACACCACCACTACACACCGCTACACACCGCCACACACCACCGCTACACACCGCCACACACCACCGCTACACACCGCTACACACCGCCACACACCACCGCTACACACCGCCGCAACACACCGCCACAGACCACCGCCACAGATCACTGCCACAGACCACCGCTACACACCACTACACACCGCTACACACCGCCGCTACACACCTCCGCTACACACCACCGCTACACACCACAGCCGCCACACTCCACCGCCACACTCCACCGCTACACACCACCGCCGCCACACTCCACCGCCACACACCACCGCTACACACCACCGCCGCCACACTCCACCGCCACATACCACCGCCACACACCTCCACAGGCGTATCGATCTGGTTTTATTGAAGCCTTGAGGGTTCCCTTCATATGAGCTGTCCAAACGAATGACCCAGTTAACCGGGAGAGGCAGCAGAATATGCTAAATTACTATTAATACCTCTTACTCTCCCAGTGAGTCTCATTCTTACATAAGAGTGCTTCACTTGCACTCCATTGAGAATGGGCAATCGCCTTTTCGTGAATGAACTAGAAAAAGTGTTATCTTTCCAAATCCAAACGGAAAAGTATGACATTGACATTGCTCACACAATTTATCACCTTTCCTTTTGAGAAGAGACTTGTTGCTGTGTGTTCTACCAGACAGTGTTCTACTTGTAGATGTGTGTTATACACAGACAGTGTTCTACTTGTAGATGTGTGTTATACACAGACAGTGTTCTACTTGTTGCTGTGTGTTCTATCAGACAGTGTTCTACTTGTAGATGTGTGTTATACACAGACAGTGTTCTACTTGTTGCTGTGTGTTCTACCAGACAGTGTTCTACGTGTAGATGTGTGTTCTACACAGACAGTGTTCTACTTGTAGATGTGTGTTATACACAGACAGTGTTCTACACAGACAGTGTTCTGCTTGTTGCTGTGTTCTACCAGACAGTGTTCTACTTGTTGCTGTGTGTTCTACACAGACAGTGTTCTGCTTGTTGCTGTGTTCTACCAGACAGTGTTCTACTTGTTGCTGTGTGTTCTACACAGACAGTGTTCTGCTTGTTGCTGTGTTCTACCAGACAGTGTTCTACTTGTTGCTGTGTGTTCTACACAGACAGTGTTCTACCTGTAGCTGACTGATGCCCAGCGAAGGCACTCAAAGCCGGCAGAGAGAGAGCTGCTTCTAATTCAGGCTGTAATTTGCATCACTGAGCCAGGCTTCTGAATTGAGTCTTTGAATGGTTTCAATTGTGTCTCTTGCATGGTGACAATGGATAGAAGTGAGATCAGCTAGTCAAGTGCATTGTCTTTAACAGCAGTGTGAGGGGGATTTGTGAGCAGTGCAGGGCTGCAACTGAAGGGCCAGATGAGCCCTGCTGTGTCTCTGGGGCAGACCTCTATAGATGGAGAAGGTCATTCTCTGTGCACAAGGACACACAGGCCAGAAGGCACTGCAGAGCTAAGATCAGCTAGAGCTGATACTGCAAGCAAGTCTCCGCTGGATAAAGAACATTTAAAAAGGCTCCCACTTAGAGGATTAGTAGCATCTAACATACTACCCTAAACACTCTAGACTCAAACTGTTACAGACCTATATCTATCCTACCCTGCCTTTCTAAGGTCTTTGAAAGCCAAGTTAACAAACAGATCACCGACCATTTCGAATCTCACCGTACCTTCTCCACTATGCAATCTGGTTTCCGAGCTGGTCATGGGTGCACCTCAGCCACGCTCAAGGTCCTAAACGATATCATAACTGCCATCGATAAAAGACAATACTGTGCAGCCGTATTCATTGACCTGGCCAAGGCTTTCTACTCTGTCAATCACCACATTCTTATCAGCAGCCTCAACAGCCTTGGTTTCTCAAATGACTGCCTCACCTGGTTCACCAACTACTTCTCAGACAGAGTTCAGTGTGTCAAATCGGAGGGCCTGTTGTCCGGACCTCTAGCAATCTCTATGTGGGTGCCACAGGGTTCAATTCTCGGGCCGACTCTTTTCTCTGTATACATCAATGATGTTGTTCTTGCTGCTGGTGATTCTCTGATGCACATCTACGCAGACGACACCATTCTGTATACTTCTGGCCCTTTGGATACTGTGTTAACTAACCTCCAGACGAGCTTCAATGCCATACAACTCTCCTTCCGTGGCCTCCAACTGCTCTTAAATGCAAGTAAAACTAAATGCATGCTCTTCAACCGATCGCTGCCTGCACCTGACCGCCCGTCCAGCATCACTACTCTGGACGGTTCTGACTTAGAATATGTGGACAATTACAAATACCTAGGTGTCTGGTTAGACTGTAAACTCTCCTTCCAGACTTACATTAAGCATCTCCAATCCAAAAGTAAATCTAGAATCGGCTTCCTATTTCGCAACAAAGTATCCTTCCCTCATGCTGCCAAACACCCTCGTAAAACTGACTATCCTACCGATCCTTGACTTCGGCGATGTCATTTACAAAATAGCCTCCAACACCCTACTCAACAAATTGGATGCAGTCTATCACACAGTGCCATCCATTTTGTCACCAGAGCCCCAAATACTACCCAGTACTGCGACCTGTATGCTCTCGTTGGCTGGCCCTCGCTTCATGCTCGTCGCCAAACCCACTGCCTCCAGGTCATCTACAAGTCTCTGCTTGGTAAAACCCCGCCTTATCTCAGCTCACTGGTCACCATAGCAGCACCCACCCGTAGCACGCGCTCCAGCAGGTATATTTCACTGGTCACCCCCAAAGCCTATTACTCCTTTGGCCACCTTTCCTTCCAGTTCTCTGCTGCCAATGACTGGAACGAATTGCAAAAATCACTGAAGCTGGAGACTCATATCTCCCTCACTAACTTTAAGCATCAGCTGTCAGAGCAGATCACTGCACCTGTACACAGCCCATCCAACTACCTCATCCCCATATTTTTGTTGTTGTTGCTCCTCTGCACCCCAGTATCTCTACTTGCACATTCATCTTCTACACATCTATCTCTACAGTGTTTAATTGCTAAATTGTAATTACTTTGCCACTACGGCCTATTTATTGCCTTACCTCCCTAATCTTACCTCATTTGCACACACTGTATCTAGATTCTTTCTATTGTGTTATTGATTGTACGTTTGTTTATTCCATGTCTAACTCTGTGTTGTTTGTCACACTGCTTTGCTTTATCTTGGCCAGGTCACAGTTGTAAATGAGAACTTGTTCTCAACTGGCCTACCTGGTTAAATATAAGGTGAATAAAAAAAAATAAAAAAATACTGGTTGTCTTTACCACTATTGTATCCCGTTTTGCCACGTCTGGTCTCTTGGCCGTCCCACCCCTAAGGTGGACTCTGCTCCCGCTCAGCCCAGTCAAAGCTCTTCGCCGTCCTGGAACCCTAATGGTGGAATGAGCTTCCCCCTGATGCTAGGAAAGCAGAGTCCCTGCCCATCTTCTGAAAACGTCTGAAACCCTACGTCTTCAAAGAGTATCTTAAATAAGACATCTCAGTCTTATCCAGTATATAACCTATATCCTAACAGTGTAAAGTCTAGGAGTTAATGAGGTTCTGCAATTTCCCCCAGCCAACCTTAAAGAGCTGATTAGCCAGACCATGGTGAGCTGGGCTCAGGAGTGCCACGTCCAGGACCCCGAGCTGGTCAGAGTGATGTTCAGCCTGCTGAGGAGACAGTACGACAGCATTGGAGAGCTGCTCCGGGCCATGAGGAAGAGCTACACTATCAGTGCTGCCTCTATACAGGACACCATCAACCTGCTGGCCTCTCTGGGTCAGATCAGATCACTGCTGTCCGTACGCATGGGCAAGGAGGAGGAGAAACTCATGATCGACGGTCTGGGGTAGGCAAGGGCACGTCACAACAAAGTCTGCATGAACATAGTCTGATAATTAGGTGTTTTTAGTGGATGAAATATTGTTTACAAGCCTTTGGTAACTTCTAAGATCGATACAATAGCAGTGTTGCATGTTCAGGCATCACTCTGTTCTAAGTATTCTCTCATGTTCAGAGTTGCTTGTGTTTTGTATTTCCATCCAGTGACATCATGAACAACAAGATATTCTACCAGCACCCCAACCTGATGCGTGTGCTGGGCATGCATGAGACGGTGATGGAGGTGATGGTCAACGTGCTGGGAGGAGGCAAGTCCCAGGTACAGTAGTTAGGATAGAAGAGACTGGTGTAGCACAGCATCCATGCCATACTGCAGAGGTGTTGATGAGAGATTCAATTAGCACTGTGCGACTACTGGGTAGGTGTCAGATGCAGCATAACAACTCCCATTTAAAGGGAATTACTTTAAAACATATTTTTTGTATTTAAACTGCTCTCTAGACCACGTGTCAAACTCATTGCACAGAGTGTCTGCGGTGTCTGCGGGTTTACGCTCCTCCCTTGTACTTGATTGATTAAATAAGTTATCTAATTAGTGAGGAACTCCCCTCATCTGGTTGTCTAGGTCTTAATTGAAAGGAAAATCAAAAACCAGCGGCTCATAATATTGGTTGGAATGGAGTGAATGGAATGGTATCAGATGGAAACCATATGTTTGATACCATTACATTTATTCTATACCAACCATTACTATGAGCCTGTCCTCCCCAATTAAGGTGCCACCGCCCACCTGTGAATGAGTTTGACACCCCTGCTCTAGAGTCTAAGCCGGGGGGGAATTGTTTTAAGATGGTCATACCAAGGGTCATTTAGCTATTTGATTTAGAATTTTAGGATCTCTTTAGGTATCTGTAAAAAATGTAACATTTGATGAAACATTGAATTTGGCCTTACTGCTATTAGCCCGTAGAAACGCATTGAATAACAGATTCATACATGGAAAAACAGATAGTCCCCCAAAAAGTTGTTTGTTTTGTTTTGAAGTGTTTGTCCTATATCTGAGAGATATGAGAAAGCTCAGAAAAAGAAAAAGAAATCCTGGAATTACCCATATACATTTAATGTGGAAATGCCCTATTCACTTCCATGAATTTTTTGGGGTTACATTCATCCCGGTACCATGACACTTGTGGGAGTTGTCGAGTGAAACGGAGAGGGGGGGGGGGGGGGGGGTCATATTAGAGTGTAGCCCAAACTGTGAGAAAGATTTTCGGGATGTCTCCTTGTCTGACAAACACAGCGATAGCTCGGCCACATTCCACCACAGATGCGGAAGGCCACACTGGAAAAATAATTTTAATTACAATAATTGTATTATGCCCAGCTCATTAGGACCCTTGATGATGTGAGGCCTGAGGCAATTACCTCTTCTGTCTAATGGTAATTCCTCCAGTGGCCATAAATTATCGATCTTACCATCTGGTAGTGCCTGTCTTGACTGCATCAAATCGTTGTAAAGAAGCTAGCTAGCTAACATAATAAGACTAATTGAGGCTATTTTGCTGTGCTCTCCGTACTTGTCTACAACAACTCCATTCATATTAAACAATAGCCTACCTTTTGGTTGATCGTTGTAACCTACTACTTCTCATTTAGCCAACTTAATTCCATAATTGTAATTCCATTTTCCATTGACTAGAAATCTCCCACTTCACTTGCTACACATGGAGCCTCTGACTGTAGCGCCACTTTGATTGACTGACAATAACAAGGTACATGTGTGAAACGTGTCGGCTTCGGGTGCGTCTTTTTTATGGGACGCACTCATAAAAACAGTTTTATAAAAATGGTGAATGTCATGGTTTATCCTCGTAGATTATGTAGCAATGTCACATAGATAGTTGGGGGAAAAATCCAAGATGGCGTAGCAGTCAGACGTCTTTGTCTTTGTCCTGTTGTGTCCCTTGTATATATATTTTTATTCGCATATCTTTTAAAAATATTTTCCTAAACCTCAACTTCTAAATACTCTCCTGCAACCCGCCTCACCCAATGCGGCGTGGATCTATTTTTTTAAATAAAGTATTTCTATTTACTTCGGATCAGGAATCCCTCAACTGAAGCTAGCCAGCTAACTACCTACCAGCTATCAGTCAGGAAACTATTGCTAGCGGTCATCAGCTAACCTTTAGCTCGGAAAGCTCTCGCCAGTTTCGTACGTGACTCAAACCAGAGCATAACGGACCTATTTTTTTCTCGCCATATCCCCGGATTCCTACCGCAAACTCTGAACATTTTCATCTGGATTTTCGCAACTAGCTAACTGCAATCCCGGGTGACTACTCCTGGCCAGTGTCTCCATCCCGGAGCAAGCACCAATTAGCCTGAAGCTAGCCTGGCTAGGGCTCCTGGGCTACCACCGAAGCCCACTACTGGGCTAAAATATCCGGATCCCTTCTACTGCCGGTACGGGGCATGGAACCCCGCCGATCCTCTACCACTGGAATACCGACATAATCTGCCCGAGGATTCCAACAGGCCCCTCAGGCGAGACGTCTGCTGAAGGCCCATTCTGCTAACTGCGGCCTCTTAGCTACGTAGAGCTACTTGGAACTCTACTAATCCATGACTGGTCTATCGACGTCACCGCACGAAGAGGCAAAAACAGACTTACCTCCATCGCGACGTCCCCCAAAGGCCCTTCTGCTAGCTTGCTAGCCCCGGTCTGCTAACTGCTAGCTTGCTAGCCCCGGTCTGCTAACTGCTAGCTTGCTTGCCCCGGTCTGCTAACTGCTAGCTTGCTTGCCCCGGTCTGCTAACTGCTAGCTTGCTTGCCCCGGTCTGCTAACTGCTAGCTTGCTTGCCCCGGTCTGCTAACTGCTAGCTTGCTTGCCCCGGTCTGCTAACTGCTTGCTTGCTAACCTGGTCTGCTAGCTTGCTTGCCCCGGTCTGCTAACTGCTAGCTTGTTAGCCCCGGCGTACTAACTGCTAGCTTGTTAGCACCGGCCTGCTAACTGTCTGAATCGCCGTGTCCCCAGCCAGCCCAACCATTCACTGGACCCATATGTTCACTTGGCTACGCATGCCTCTCTCTAATATCAATATGCCTCGTCCATTACTGTCCTGGTTTGTGATTACTGTCTTATTTCACTGTAGAGCCATTACTCATTACTCAATGCCTAGGTTTACCTCCAATGTACTCACATCCTACCTTACCTTTGTCTGTACACTATGCCTTGAATCTATGCTATCGTTCCCAGAAACCTGCTACTTTTACTCTCTGTTCCGAACCTGCTAGGCGGCCAGTTCGTATAGCCTTTAGCCGTACCCTTATCCTACTTCTCCCCTGTTCCTCTGGTGATGTAGAGGTTAATCCAGGACCTGCAGTGCCTAGCTCCACTCCCACTCCCCAGGTGCTCTCATTTGTTGACTTCTGTAACCGTAAAAATGTGGTTTCATGCATGTTAACATTAGAAGCCTACTCCCTAAGTTTGTTTTACTCACTGCTTTAGCACACTCTGCCAACCCGGATGTCTTGGCCGTGTCTGAATCCTGGTTTAGGAAAACCACCAAAAACCCTGAAATCTCCATCCCTAACTATAACATTTTCCGCCAAGATAGAACTGCCAAAGGGGGCGGTGTTGCAATCTACTGCAAAGATAGCCTGCAGAGTTCTGTCTTACTATCCAGGTCTTTACCCAAACAATTCAAGCTTCTACTTCTAAATATTCACCTTTCCAGAAACAAGTCTCTCACTGTTGCCGCTTGCTATAGACCACCCTCTGCCCCCAGCTGTGCCCTCGACACCATATGTGAACTGATTGCCCCCCATCTATCTTCTGAGCTCGTGCTACTAGGTGACCTAAACTGGGACATGCTTAACACCCCGGCCATCCTACAATCTAAGCTTGATGCCCTCAATCTCACACAAATTATCAATGGACCTACCAGGTACAACCCCAAATCCGTAAACACGGGCACCCTCATAGATATCATCCTAACTAACTCCCCCTCCAAATACACCTCTGCTGTTTTCAATCAAGATCTCAGCGATCACTGCCTCATTGCCTGCATCCGTAATGGGTCTGCGACCAAACGACCACCCCTCATCACTGTCAAACGCTCCCTAAAACACTTCTGCGAGCAGGCCTTTCCAATCAACCTGGCCGGGCTATCCTGGAATGACATTGACCTCATCCCATCAGTAGTATGCCTGGTTATTCTTTAAAAGTGCCTTCCTCACCAGCTTAAATAAGCATGCCCCGTTCAAAAAATGTATAACTAGGAATAGATATAGTCCTTGGTTCACTCCAGACCTGTCTGCCCTTGACCAGCACAAAAACATCCTGTGGCGTTCTGCATTAGCATCGAATAACCCCCGTGATATGCAACTTTTCAGGGAAGTTAGAAACAAATATTCACAGGCTGTTAGGAAAGCTAAGGCCAGCTTTTTCAAACAGAAATTTGCATCCTGTAGCTCTAACTCAAAATAGTTCTGGGACACTGTAAAGTCCTTGGAGAATAAGAGCACCTCCTCCCAGCTGCCCATTGCTCTGAGCTCAGGAAACACTGTTACCACCGATAAACCCACTATAATTGAGAATTTCAATAAGCATTTCTCTACGGCTGGCCATGCTTTCCACCTGGCTACCCCTACCCCGGTCAACTGCCCGGCACCCTCCACAGCAACACTCCAAAGCCCCCACCATTTCTCCTTCACCCAAATCAAGATAGCAGATGTTCTGAAAGAGCTGCAAAATCTGGACCCCTACAAATCAGCCGGGCTAGACAATCTGGACCCTCTCTTTCTAAAATTATCTGCCGAAATTATTGCATCCCCTATTACTAGCCTGTTCAACCTCTCTTTCGTATCGTCTGAGATGCCCAAAGATTGGAAAGCTGCTGCGGTCATCCCCCTCTTCGAAGGGGGTGACACTCTACACCCAAACTGCTACAGACCTATATCTATCCTACCCAGTCTTTCTAAGGTCTTTGAAAGCCAAGTAAACAAACAGATTACCGACCATTTCGAATCCCACCGTACCTTCTCCGCTCTGCAATCTGGTTTCAGAGCTGGTCATGGGTGCACCTCAGCCACGCTCAAGGTTCTAAACGACATAACCGCCATCGATAAGAGACATTACTGTGCAGCCGTATTCATCGACCTGGCCAAGGCTTTCGACTCTGTCAATCACCACATTCTTATTGGCCGACTCGACAGCCTTGGTTTCTCAAATGATTGCCTCGCCTGGTTTACCAACTACTTCTCTGATAGAGTTCAGTGTGTCAAATCGGAGGGCCTGTTAGCAGTCTCTATGGGGGTGCCACAGGGTTCAATTCTCGGGCCGACTCTCTTCTCTGTATACATCAATGATGTCGCTCTTGCTGCTGGTGATTCTCTGATCCACCTCTACGCAGACGACACCATTCTGTATACTTCTGGCCCCTCTTTGGACACTGTGTTAACTAACCTCCAGACAAGCTTCAATGCCATACAACTCTCCTTCCGTGGCCTCCAACTGCTCTTGAATGCAAGTAAAACTAAATGCATGTTATTCAATTCATCACTGCCCGCACCTGCCCGCCCGTCCAGCATCACTACTCTGGACGACTCTGACTTAGAATACGTGGACAACTACAAATACCTAGGTGTCTGGTTAGACTGTAAACTCTCCTTCCAGACTCACATTAAGCATCTCCAATCCAAAATGAAATCTAGAATCGGCTTCCTATATCGCAACAAAGCATCCTTCACTTATGCTGCCAAACATACCCTCGTAAAACTGACCATCCTACCGATCCTCGACTTTGGCGATGTCATCTATAAAATAGCCTCCAACACCCTACTCAACAAATTGGATGCAGTCTGTCACGTTTTGTCATTAAAGCCCCATACACTACCCACCACTGCGACCTGTACGTTCTCGTTGGTTGGCCCTCGCTTCATACTCGTCGCCAAACCCACTGGGTACAGGTTATCTACAAGTCTCTGTTAGGTAAAGCCCTGCCTTATCTCAGCTCACTGGTCCCCATAGCGGCAACCACTCGTAGCACGCGCTACAGCAGGTATATTTCACTGGTCACCCCCAAAGCCAATTCCTCCTTTGGTCGCCTTTCCTTCCAGTTCTCTGCTGCTAATGACTGGAACGAACTGCAAACATCACTGAAGCTGGAGACTCACATCTCTCTCACTAGCTTTAAGCACCAGCTATCAGAGCAGCTTACAGTTCACTGCACCTGTACATAGATGGGCTGTTTACAGATGGGCTATCTACCTCATCCCCATACTGTATTTATTTATTTATCTTTCTCCTTTGCACCCCAGTATCTCTACTTGCACATTCATCTTCTGCACATCTACCATTCCAGTGTTTAATTGCTATATTGTAATTACTTCGCCACCATGGCCTATTTATTGCCTTTACTCCCTTATCTTACCTCATTTGCACTCACTGTATATAGACTTTTGTTTTATTTTTTCTACTGTATTATTGACTGTATGTTTTGTTTATTCCATGTGTAACTCTGTGTTGTTGTATGTGTCGAATTACTATGCTTTATCTTGGCCAGGTCGCAGTTGCAAATGAGAACTTGTTCTCAACTAGCCTACCTGGTTAAATAAAGGTGAAATAAAAAATAAAAAAACTCTTTGTATTTCATTTTAGACAGACTTTTTTAAAATACCTTATTTGTATTATGATTTTTATTAATACTCTCTCAAGTAATCTAATATTAACGTCCATTCGGATTTTTGAATATTCAAATAACCGTGCCCATCCATAGTTGAGAGAAACTCTTCCCGCAGTCAGAGCAGTGGTAAAGCTTCTCTCCTGTGTGTATTCTCTGAACTTTTAGCTCAGCTGATGTTGTTGAAGCACTTCCCACAGTCAGAGCAGTAGTAAGGCTTCTCTCCAGTATGTATCTGTTGGTGTGTTTTTACGTTGCCCAATTGGGAGAAACTCGTCTTAGTCAGAGCAGTAGTACGGCTTCTATCCTTTATGTATACATTGGTGTCTTTTTAAGTAGCTCAACACGGAGAAACTATTCCCACAGTCAGAGCAGAAGTAAGGTTTCTCCTGTGTGTGCTCTCTGATGAACATTAAGGTCATTTGATGTTATAAAGCATTTTTTATAGTCAGAGCAGGAGTAAGGCTTCTCTCCTGTGTGTTTATTTTGGTGTATTTTTAAGTGGCCCAGTTGAGAGAAACTCTCCAGGGTCAGAGCAGTAGTAAGGCTTCTCTCTTTTATGTATACGTTACTGTGTTTTTAAGTTATCCTTAACTCCCCAGTAGGAAATGCTGCCCGACCTATTGTTTTCTTTCTTTCTTATAGTGGATATAACATTGAAGATCTGACATTGTTTCAAAGGAACAAATTCAACATATTGTATTCAATGTTTGTCAATGTTGAAAATCAGTTAAAATTATAACATAATCCTGTAGTTGAAATTCCACCCTCAAAACAACATTTTACAGTTGATGCCTTTTTCCAATCCAATGTATTTTTCACACAGATTCCACGTCACAATACGTTGAAACAACATTGATTCAACCAGTTTGTGCCGAGTGGGTAACTTCTAGAAAGATAGAACTTGCCCTTACCATGATAAACAGATTTCCCATTTTGCACCTCTTCTTCATCTTTAATGTTGACATTCAGCTCCAGTGTTTAACTGCTGTCTTCGAGCTTCATTGAGGCCATCTCTGGATCCTGCGGTGCAAACTGCTTTCCACTGTCACAATCAGGACCCAGTGACTCTAGGTTTGGACTCAGTGTGGAAGGAGAGAGGCAGGCTAGGTTTGTCCTCACTGTACTCACTGTTAATCTGGCAACTCTGGCTAGGATCCCATTCCTAAATAGAAGTCTGAGTTCAACCTCCTGGTCCTCCCCTGTGCATGCCACACCCTTCCCATGCTACTGTATGTATGATTACTTTTTGAATGATGGCTGCCTAATATGCCGTGGTGCTTACAAACACAGTGTGAAAGGTGGTGGCAGATGTGGGCCAGCTGAGTTCACAGCTCTTTCACTCTGAGCATTCATATCAATGACTCACCCTGAAATGGACCATCAATACCAGAGTTCTACAAAACTATTTACATAATAAACCAGGCATTTCAACAGCCCTGACCGTCAGTAAAGTTCTGGACATAAATTGAGCTCTAACAATGGGGCGTGGAAAGTGTGTGTTGAAATGGATACTGTAGTGGTGTGAGAAAGGTAACGCAAGCTTCCTCTCGGGTTCCATTGCCCAATAGTAAGTATTGGCACTATTGTTTGGTCACCTCACCAGACCTCCAATATGGTTGTGTGTTCCCTGTTTCCCTAATCTATCCTTTATCCTTATTGAACCATATCAAAATAACAGTGGGCAATCAAACCATATAACTTGGTTCAATCACTCATGATATTACCCTGAAGAAGGCCCTGTGTGACAAAACATTGGTGGATTAATCAATAAATTACTGAGAGCTTGTATATAGAGTGTGTGCCGCTCTTTATTTTTTATAAGAATATATTGCGTTCTAACAACGAGGCATGGAAAGGGTCTATTGAAATGAATACTGTAGTGGTGTGAGAAAGGTAACACAAGCTTCCTGTTTCCATTCCCCAATTGTAAGGTGTCATTCTTGAACGTCGTTGTAATAATGTCCTTGAACTTTGGCACCACGTCAATAAACAAGCTTGAGAAAATATTGGTCGTAGGATTTAATACATAAAAGTCAGGTTTTCCAGAGCTTCAATGTGTATGTGCTGCAGAGCAATGTAAGGGTGACTGTACTGCACGTAGCAGGGAGCCTGAGTGTGTGTTGGGAAGGCAGAGGAGTGCAGAAATAAAGACATCCCAGCAGGCATTCATTAGTGAAGGGGATTTATAGTAACAAGCCCCGAGGAAACCAAGTAGTCAGTAGACTCAACACACTCCTCTGTCTCTTTGCTTGTGTGAGAGCTAAGATTTACATCTACTTATAGTACAGTGTCTTCAGAAAGTATTCAGACCCCTTGAATTGTTCCACATTTTGTTACGTTACAGCCTTATTCTAAAAATATATATATACACTACCGTTCAAGTTTGGGGTCAATTAGAAATGTGCTTGTTTTTGAAAGAAAAGCAAATTTCTTTGTCCATTAAAATAACATGAAATTGATCAGAAATACAGTGTAGACATTGTTAATGTTGTAAATGACTATTGTAGCTGGAAACGGCAGGTTCTTTATGAAATATCTACATAGGCTTACAGAGGCCCATTATCAGCAACCATCACTCTTGTGTTCCAATGGCACGTTGTGTTAGTTAATCCAAGTTGATCATTTTAAAAGGCTAATTGATCATTAGAAAACCCTTTTGCAATTATGTTAGCACAACTGAAAACTGGCGTTCTGATTAAAGAAGCAATAAAACTGGCCTTTAGACTAGTTGAGTATCTGGAGCATCAGCATTTGTGGGTTCGATTACAGGCTCAAAATGGCCAGAAACAAAAAACTTTCTTCTGAATCTCGTCAGCCTTCATTTCTTAGAACAAGAATAGACTATTCCATGCGAAAAATTGCCAAGAAACTGAATATCTCGTACAACAATGTGTAGTACTCCCTTCACAGAACAGCGCAAACTGGCTCTAACCAGAATAGAAAGAGGAGTGGGAGACCCCGGTGCACAACTGAGCAAGAGGACAAGTACATTAGTGTCTAGTTTGAGAAACAGACGCCTCACAAGTCCTCAACTAGCAGCTTCATTAAATAGTACCCGCAAAACAACAGTCTCAACATCAACAGTGAAGAGGCGACTCCGGGATTCTGGCCTTCTAGGTAGAGTTGCAAAGAAAAATCCATATTTCAAACTGGCCAATAAAAATAAAAGATTAAGATGGGCAGAAGAACACAGACACTGGACAGAGGAACTCTGCCAAGAAGGCCAGCATCCCAGAGTCGAGACTGGTGTTTTGCAAGTACTATTTAATGAAGCTGCCAGCTGAGCCACTCAGGAGGCCAAGCCTTATTCTAAAATGTATTACATTTTTAAAAATCCTCATAAATATACACACAATACCCTATAATGACAAAACGAAAACAGGTTTTTAGACCTTTTAGTACATTTATTAAAAATAAAAAACAAAGACTTTATTTACATAAGTATTCAGACCTTTTGCTATGAGACTCAAAATTGAGCTCAGGTGCATTCGGTTTCCATTGATCATCCTTGAGATGTTGCTACAACTTGATTGGAGTCCACCTGTGGTAAATTCAATTGATTGGACATGATTTGGAAAGGCACACCCCTGTCTATACAAGGTCCCACAGTTGACAGTGCATGTCAGAGCAAAAACCAAGCCATGTGGCTGAAAGAATTGTCCATAGACCTCCGAGACAGGACTGTCGAGGCACAGATCTGGGGAAGGGTACCAAAAAATGTCTGCAGCATTGAAGTTCCCCAAGAACACAGTGGCCTCCATTTATTCTTAAAAAGAATACGTTTGGAACCACCAAGACTCTTCCTGAGCTGGCCGTCCGGCCAAACTGAGCAATTGGGGGAGAAGGGCCTTGGTCAGGGAGGTGACCAAGAACCTGATGGTCTCTCTGACAGAGCTCCAGAGTTCCTCTGTGGAGATGGGAGAACCTTCCAGAAGGACAACCATCTCTGCAGCACTCCACCAATCAGGCCTTTATGGTAGAGTGGCCAGACGGAAGCCACTCCTCAGTAAAAGGCACATGACAGCCCACTTGGAGTTTGCCAAAAGGCAACTGTAGACTCTCAGACAAGATTCTCTGGTCTGATGAAACTAAGACTCTTTGGCGTGAATGCCAAGCGTCGTGTCTGTAGGATACTTGGCAACATCCCTACGGTGATGCATGGTGGTGGCAGAATCAAGCTGTGGGGATGGTTTTTTTAGCGGCACGGACTGGGATACTAGTCAAGATCGAAGGAAAGATTAACGTAGCAAAGTACAGAGAGATCCTTGATGAAAACCTGCTCCAGAGTGCTCAGGACCTCAGACTGGAGCGAACGTACACCTTCCAACAGGACAACGACACTAAGCACACAGCCAAGACAATGCAGGAGTGGCTTCGGGACAAGTCTCTGAATGTTCTTGAGTGGCCCAGCCAGAGCCCAGACTTGAACCCAGTCGAACATCTCTGGAGAGACCTGAAAATAGCTGTGCAGCGAAGCTCCCCATCCAACTTGACAGAGCTTGAGAGGATCTGCAGAGAAGAATGGGAGAAACTCCCCAAATACAAGACTGACAAGCTTGTAGCGTCATACCCAAGAAGACTCGAGACTGTAATCGCTGCCAAAGGTGCTTCAACAAAGTACTGAGTAAAAGGTCTGAATACTGATGTAAAAAAATCCTAAAAACCTGTTTTTGCTTTGTCATTATGGGGTATTGTGTGTCGATTGATGACGAAAAAATATGACTTAATACATTTTAGAATAAGGCTGTAACGTAACAACATGTGGAAAAACTTTCCGAATGCACTGTATGTCAGCGAAGTGTCTGTTTTGTACTGAGAATTGTACAGGTTGAACCTCCATTAAGCCTATTCTCTGTCTTTTTCTCTCAGGAGATAGCGTTCCCCAAGATGGTGGCCAGCTGCTGTCGCTTCCTGTGTTACTTCTGCAGGATCAGTCGTCAGAACCAGAAGGCCATGTTTGACCACCTCAGCTACCTCTTGGAAAACAGCAGCGTGGGCCTGGGTAGGTACACCTGGGTCTAATTTATTAGGACACACTGTATTAAAACAGAAAACAAAATCAAACGTTTATTATTGGGCAAGTTCAAGGCACTCCTTCCCTGTTTCAGTCAGTTTTTTTTATGACCTTGCTTAGCACTTTACACCTCTGGCTTTATGGAGCATATCTGACAGGAAAATGACATGATTTAACCAGCGTCTCTTATTTGATATTGGGACGACTGGCTCATACTGTAGTTACACTGGGTGTGACAACATCTCTGATGCTGTTCTCATTATTATGGACAATAATCTCATTGGGGCCTCAGGTTAGGTCCTTGAGCTGTCAGTCTGCGTACATTAGACACACATCTGAGATTAAAGGTGTGTGTGTTTGTGTGTGTGTGTGTGTTCGGCCAGTCGGTCGTGTTGAGAATTCATCAGTTGAGAGGGTAATTGTACATTCTATCAGGAGAGATGCCAAAGTCACTCTGAACACCCTGCTTTGGCAGAGAGAGATTGGTTCTCTTCTGGAATAACTCACACACAGAATGGTCCACAGGCAAAGGATAATCTAATCACAGTCTTGCACCTGTATTGGACAAAGCCTTTGAGCGTTAGTGTACCGATATTTTACACATTTTTGAATATTTCTGTTTATGAAAACACAGAAATGGAAGTGTCCTTTACATCAGTGATTTCTCCTCAAACAGTGTTCATAGGCTTGGATAAACTCAGTGAAACAATAGAAGCTATGTGTAATTGTTGCAAGTAGGAGCTGGAAAGTTTGGTTTAGATCAGTATCACTCAGCTGTTGGCAGATGAATAATCTGCCAGTCCAATCAGAGCCTGGTCCTGGTTCATAAGTGTAAATGCTGCTCCCTGCTGTTGGCTTTATGTTACTCCCACTATCTCTCATCCCAATGATTTATGATTTATGGTCCCACACATAACGAAAAATACATTGCAGACAAAATTACTTTTCAATTTGCATACATTTAAAACATTAACATAGACATTACAGATTTTATATAAAAAATAAAATAAAGACACAAATTTACACAATTGCTGACTACCTCAGACTTAGTGGAATGGAGATTTGTTCTCTATATACCATAATTGTTGTAAATGCCTGTAAGAAAGAAGCTACTTTAATTGGATCCTATATATGTTTTCTGCCCACAGCGTCCCCGGCCATGAGGGGCTCTACTCCTCTAGACGTGGCTGCCTCCTCTGTGATGGACAACAACGGCCTGGCCTTGGCCCTGGAGGAACCTGACCTGGATAAGGTAGGAGATGCTGTCTCTAGTGGATTTGTGTATGTTGATGTGTGTGCATTAGAATTAGTGTTTTGTGTCTATGTGTTTAATATTATCCTCAGTCCATGTGTCTGTTATTAAGCTTGTCCTGGTTGTGTCTTGATTGTGTCCTGATTTGTGCCCTGATTGTGTCCTGGTTGTGTGTTGCAGGTGGTGACGTACCTAGCAGGCTGTGGGCTCCAGAGCTGTCCCATGCTGCTGGACAAAGGTTACCCTGACATCGGTTGGAACCCCATAGAGGGCGAGCGCTACCTCTCCTTCCTGCGCTTTGCTGTCTTTGTTAATGGTAGCTAGGACACTGTACTGTAATGACTGTCAACAGCTACTGTACTGAACCTTGGTCTCTGTAGGGTAGTGGAAAATGGGGCTTGGTACTGTACGGTGCCTTCCACACCAGGTGTAGGCAGTGTTAGAGAGGGCCTGTCTGTATGCTGCAGAGCAGGCTAGACTGCCTGAGAATGTTAGTATCTGGGAGCTACAACCTCAGTGCCAGTAGAGTTCAGTGGAGGAACAGCTCCTGGCTGAAAGAGCAGGGCAGCCATTCATTTCTTTCCTGACAGTGATGGACCAAAAAAAAATAGCGATACATTGGCAAGCACTCACTAGATGAGGTTTATATCTGATGCTGTTCACCTCTGAGGCATTTGGCTGCTCGTGGGAGTATTATGTCTATGTCAGAGTTGTTGATATATGTGTGTGTTTTTCCACCTCCAATGCATTTTTCTGTGCATCTTGTGTCGATGTCAATGTGCTAATGCAGTTTACCACTGATATATTTGTTTTGTTAACCTGGTGTGTGTGTCTGTGTGTGTGTTCCAGGTGAGAGTGTGGAGGAGAACTCCAGTGTGGTGGTGAAGCTACTGATCAGGCGTCCAGAGTGTTTTGGTCCGGCCCTGAGAGGAGAGGGGGGTAACGGGCTGCTAGCAGCCATGAAGGAGGCCATCAAGATCTCTGAGAACCCTGCTCTGGACCTGCCCTCCTCTGCCCAGGGGGTCAGCTCTGACATGTAAGATACATACTGTACCTGCCATAGCTATAGAGCAAGAGCTAACAGCATACCCAGCTGGAACATAACACTTTATTTAAAGTCATGTTCTCAGAACGTTCAGATAACGTTAAACATTCTTCTGTGGGCATTTCAGTACTTCAGCATAACGTTTTCTGCAGGTTCCCTCATGGTTCTATTTAAACACATGTTCTCAGAACATTAAGAAAGCGTTCCATAAAAACCACAAGAAAACATTAGTAACGGTCTAAGAATGTTATTTTTTAAACATATACAGTACCAGTCAAAAGTTTGGAGACACCTATTCATTCAAGGGTTTTTCTTTATTTTTACTATTTTCTACATTGTAGAATAATAGTGAAGACATCAAAACTATTAAATAACACATATGGAATCATGTAACAACCAAAAATGTATTAAACAAATCAAAATCAATTTTATATTTGAGATTCTTCAAAGTAGCCACCCTTTGCCTTGATGACATTCTTGGCATTCTCTCAACCAGCTTCACCTGGAATGCTTTTCCAACAGTCTTGAAGGAGTTCCCACATAGGCTGAGCACTTGTTGGCTGCTTTTCCTTGACTGTTGTCGTGGAAATATTGAATCAAATATTTTTCAGATACCGGAACGTGTAAATTCAATTAGACTTTATTACAAAAGTAACAGAAGCCGAGCAAATCCATGGAAGAGCTTTTATTCCTTTCCACTCTTGAATAACATACATAGTAACTCCTTTCTATGTAAATGATTAACACCCCTTGGCCCTGCGCCACCATTATCTTTCTGTCTCAATTCTGGCTTGTTTACGCCCACATCTGACTCATCTTGCTCAAGTTTAGATTATATTGGTGGCGACACCACAGTTCTAATACAACAAAATAATACATTTATTGCATATATATGATCCTAATTGAAGTGCTTTTCTAATAGTACTTGATTAATACAAACATATCTTCCCAGTATATAACATGTCTCCCCAATACATATACATGGCTTGTGGTTCTAGTGTTGATTAACTAAAGTACATAGTCACTGGCCTTCACAAGTTCAGGCCTATGTTGCCTATGAATGATTAACCCATATACGTATGATCACAAGATCAGACATGGCCCAGAACGGTCAAGTCTGTTGTTCCAGCTTGGCACGTTCACGTAGATTACGCTTACGTTTTGTTTTTACATGTCTAACAGTTAGCCTTATATTGTTCCAGCTTTATACATTCACATGGATCCAGCCTACGTTATGCTTACACATGTCTAATGATTAACCCCATATTGATATATGTTCATATATGTTCCCCACTTCTGACAAAACAATATAGATACTGGAAAATCCCCATGATGTCATGGATTTCTCCTACTCTGCGGTCCAACTCATCCCAAACCATCTCAATTGGGTTGAGGTTGGATGATTGTGGAGACCAGGTCATCTGATACAGCACTCCATCACTCTCCTTCTTGGTCAAATAGCCCTTACTCTGCCTGGAAGTGTGTCATAGTCCTGTTGAAAATCAAGTAATAGTCTCACTAAGCGCAAACCAGATGGAATGGAGTATCGCTGTAGTAGCCTTGCTGGTTAAGTGTGCCTTGAATTCTCAATAAATAACTGACAGTGTAACCAGCAAAGCATCCCCACACCCTCACATCTCCTCCTCCATGCTTCACGGTGGGAAATACACATGCAGAGATCATCCGTTCACCTACACCGCGTCTCACTAAGACACAGTGGTTGGAACCAAAAATATCACATTTGGACTCATCAGACCAAAGAACAGATTTACACCGGTCTAATGTCCATTGCTCGTGTTTCTTGGCCCAAGCAAGTCTCTTCTTATTATTGGTGTCCTTTAGTAGTGGTTTCTTTGCAGCAATTTGACCATGAAGGCCTGATTCACTCAGTCTCCTCTGAACAGTTGATGTTGAGATGTGTCTGTTACTTGAACTCTGTAAAGCATTTATTTGGGCTGCAACTAATGAACTAATCCTCTGCAGCAGAGGTAATTCTGGGTCTTCTTTTCCTGTTGGCGGTCCTCATGAGAGCCAATTTCATCATAGCGCTCGATGTTTCTTGTGACTGCACTTGAAGAAACTTTCAAAGTTCTTGAAATCTTCCACATTGACTGACCTTCATGTCTTAAAGTAATGGTGGACTGTCTCTTTGCTTATTTGAGCTGTTCTTGCCATAATATGGACTTGGTCTTATACCAAATAGAGCTATCTTCTGTATACCACCCCTACCTTGTCACAGCACAACTGATTGGCTCAATCGCATTAAGTAGGAATGAAATTTGGCAAATTAACTTTTAAGAAGGCACACCTGTTAATTTAAATGTATTCCAGATGACTACCTCATGAACATGGTTGAGAGAACACTTTTTTGGTTACTACATGATTCCATATGTGTTGTTTCATAGTGTTGGTATTCATAATAGTTTTATTCTACGCTGTAGAAAATAGTAACAATAAAGAAAAACCCTTGAATGAGTAGGTGTGTCCAAACCTTTGACTGGTACTGTACATCCTGTTATCTATCCACTATCTTGTTCAGGTGTGTTTGCCGCATCCGTTAATTGGTCACACCTGATCTTAAAGAGTGATTGATTCCTTTGAAATGGGTTCTGTTTATATAGATTAAAATGAACAACTTTTCATGAGTAAAAAATGTATGGCATGCAAACTCCATCCTGGTGGCGCGGTGGACTGATTGCGTGGATAGAGAACAGAGGATCACATGTTTGAATCTAACTGACGCCATGCCACAATAAAAAAGACGTGTTAGCATGATTAATGTGTCCTATCTGTGCTTGGAATTAAAAGCCAGCAGTGTTATTAAAAGTTTTATTGAAACATGTTCTCAGACCGTAATTTAATTACCTTCAAATAGCCTATAATTTTCATTCTCAGAAAATAATAAAACCTCCCAGGAAAACGTTCAGGGAACCATAGTAAAGCGTTCTCAGAACCTCCCTGCAACCTAAAAATGTACGTTCCCAGAACATGCAAAATCTTCACTTCCGTTCTAAGAACGTTTATAAAACGTTTCATTTTACCAGTCAGGAAACTTATGGCTTTGTTCCCAGAACCATTGGGAAACCAAATACATACGTTCCTACAACTTCCAAAGAACCAAATGTGCTAGCTGGGTAGAGCTAATAGTACATGGCAAAGTAAACCCTGTAAGATCCTCATCAGTTAATTAAGATAACAAGACCCATCAGACCTTCTCACTCCCCCTTCTGTGTTTGTTGTGGGCAGGTCAGCTGAGGATGATGAGGAGGAAGAGGTGGTTCACATGGGAAATGCCATCATGTCCTTCTACTCTGCCCTCATCGACCTATTGGGACGCTGTGCCCCAGAGATGCACGTGAGTTTAGCTGATGGTCCCATCACAGATCATATGTACTCTTACCTACTCTGAGTTCATTTGCATTCGAAACATCTCAGCATCTGTTCACTCTGACTCACCTGGATAAGTAAAGGTTGAATGAATGTATGTTCTCCACCAATAGGACTAATGCCCTTCTCATCCTCCCTCAGTTGATTAACAAGGGGAAAGGGGAGGCCCTGCGTATCCGTGCCATCCTGCGCTCCCTAGTGCCCACTGAAGACCTGGTGGGCATCATCAGCATAGCCCTCAAGATGCCTGTCATTCACAAAGGTAGCGGACTGCCCAGTAAAATTGGTTGAGTTATTCATAATAAAGTAGTTAACCCAAGGGTGGTGCTGAAGTGCTGTTGATCCCAGCTCACAGTGCATGTCTGTCTACCTCCCACAGCTTTGAAAAAGCCTGCTCTTCTCTCCTCATCTCCCTCTCATTTCTGTTCTGTTACTGTGTATTTTTCTCTATTGATTGCTCTACACAAGCAAGGCAACGCTCGGATCTTAAGGCGCTGCTAGCTAGCACCGCCACACAACGAGAGCTGTCAGCTAGCCAACAACCTACTGGCCACACAGTGGTTGAACCAACGTGGAATAGATGTTGAATTTACATCTATGCCCAGTGGGAACTGAATCACTCAGCCGTGTCTCCCTCCCCAGAAACCCTGCAGTGCTGCTAATGAATACGTATGGCTTTCTTCAACAGAAGAGACTTGATAGAATGTATGGGTAGCTCTCCAGCTGTGTGAATACTGCAAGAAAAACATGTAGAACACAAGTCATATTTACACAGAGACTCACCACCTCCATATTCTTATTTAGTTTTCCTCCTTTATATCCTATTTTCACTTTCTCCACCTCTCTATCTCCACCACAGACGGCACTGTGACCGAGCCTGATATGGCGGCCAGTTTCTGCCCGGACCACAAGGCCCCCATGGTGCTATTCCTGGACCGGGTCTATGGTATCGAGGACCAAAGCTTCCTACTTCACCTGCTGGAAGTGGGCTTCCTGCCAGACCTGCGAGCCTCTGCTTCTCTGGACACGGTAGGTGGTGGGCTCACCCTCAGCTGAGAGGTGGGAGACCATATTAGGCAAAGGCATCAAGTTGTTTGTTTTACCATCTAGTTCGTTGTTTACCAGACAAGTGGGTTGCGGTATTCAAGGATGTGGGAGTTGAGTGGAGTGGATGCTGTGTATTTAAGGGCTTGTGTGTGAGAGGGAGTTGGTGTATTTAAAACTGATTGTCTAAAAAGTCTGGTGTGTGTGTGGGCTGACTGGAGTATTCGTGGAGGTTGACCCTGGTGATTGCCTTGGCAGGCAGGCGGTGAGCCTCTTGACAAGGGCTGGAATATCCCTGGCTCTGCTTGTTTTGGATCTTTTTCTGAGACAACCTTCCACCCCAGCCCCAGCACAAGTCCAAGAATAGCCCCTGAGCCACCAGCCGCCCCACTCCTATACAGACACACAGCACATTGATCCACACTAGGAAGCGCTAATGATCAACTACCCACGTAATCCAGCAGTTAGCAAATATAAGTGTGCTTGATTCCCATGCAACAAGATGCTAAGCTCAGAGTTCCAGGCCTGGTATTAGAGCGTAGTACTCTGTAGATATGACTAGCCCTAGAAGGACACAGTGCTTTGCCCCGCTGTTTTAGTTCCTCATCAGCAATTCCCTAAGGACAAATGTGCAGATTTAGCTTCACACTTGGCTTCTGTTTGCAGTAGTTGAAAGTCTTATCTGTGAGCATACCTAATGATAGTGATTGTGGAACAGTTGAAGTTGTGCTTAGGTGGTGAGATGACTGCTATATGACAGGTCTATTGTGCCCTCTGACCACTCCCCTGTAGGAGGTACTCAGCACCACAGAGACAGCTCTGGCCATGAACAGGTACATTGGCTCTGCCATGCTTCCCCTGCTCACCCGCTGTGCCCCCCACTTCGCTGGCACAGAGCACTACGCCACGCTAATCGACTCCACGCTACACACCATCTACAGGCTGTCCAAGGGCCGCTCGCTCACCAAGGCCCAGAGAGATGCTATCGAGGAGTGTCTGCTGGCTGTCTGCAGGTAAGGTGTTCCACTATGTACTATAGGAAGCAATAAGCTCACTGTGTGGCCATAGAAACACTTACTCTAAACAGAAGCAGTATTATTCTGGGTGATGTCTCTCTGATCTCCTGTTCCCTCCCTGGTCCTCCTCTGTCTGCAGGTACCTCCGCCCCTCCATGCTGCAGCAGCTCCTGCGCCGCCTGGTCTTTGACGTGCCCTTGCTGACAGAGTACTGCAAGATGCCTCTCAGGGTATGTGTCCTCTCCTTCCCTCTACCTCTCTCTTCCTCTGCCCTCCTGCCCCCCTCTCTCTTCCTCTGCCCCCCCCCCCCCCGCTCTGTCTCTCACTCCGTCTCTCTCCTATTAACGATGTTGTTCCCAGCATTAAGCAGATGTTGGCAGTTGTGCTGTTTTTAATACAACAGCTGAGCATCGGAGAGCAGAGAGCAGCCTGGAAGAATTGAATTGAACCGTGTTGACTTCACTGCTCCTCTCTGTCAGAGTTTTCCCTCCAGAGAGACTGTAGTAATAATAGCAGCCTGCCTGTGGAAGACTGAACACAGTTGATTCTGCCTCCACTCACATGGGGCACTTGTCTGTTTTTATGCCGAGCTAGTAAGAACTAATTTTGCATGACGTATCATCAGCTTGAGATCCTACGTGGGATGTTTGGCTCGGTGCCAGGGTGTTGTGTTTCGGTATGCCAGTTACTAAGGCGTCTGTTTGCCAGTCCTTCAGTGTAGCTCACAGCAGAGTGGACATACATCCTCCCACTAAGTCTAATGGACTGACCTTTGACCCTGTGTGTCCTCCACAGCTCTTGACCAACCACTACGAGCAGAGCTGGAAGTACTACTGTCTGCCGTCAGGCTGGGGCAGCTACGGCATGGCCTCAGACGAGGAACTGCTCCTCACAAAGAAGATCTTCTGGGGTGTCTTGGATTCGCTCTCACAGAGGGTAAAGCGACGTCACCTCTAACACAGCACCCAGGAGAACGTCAGGTCGCCTACAGGGCTCCTAGTTAAGCCTTCAAAGGCTGATAATGAGCCAATCAAACCAGGGCTGTACTGAGCTTTGATCATCAAGCCAATAGGTCATAACCTTCAGTAATCTTGTACCACGTTTTTGACAGTGAGCATTGGTATACGATTGAATTTTCTCTGTCAGAATGTCTCATTGCCTTTCCTTTTCCTTGTTTTGCATTTCAATTTTTCAAATCAAAGTAGATGTTGAATATGAACATTAATTTCATGATGGTCCTCATTTTGATGTAAATGTCTGGACATGTGTGCACTGAAAATGAAGCTGGTGAGAGAGAGCCCAGGCTGAGAACATCATCAATCTGCTCTGTATTTATACATTTTTTATTTAACCTTTATTTAACTAGGCAAGTCAGTTAAGAACACATTCGGCCTACCCCGGCCAAACCCAGATGACGCTGGGCCAATTGTGCGCCGCCGTATGGGACTCCCAATCACAGCCAGATATGATACAATCTGGATTTGAACCAGGGACTGTAGTGACGCCTATTGCACAGAGATGAAGTGCCTTAGACCGCTGCGCCACTAACTGGAATGACTCTGCATTAAGCATCTTTTGTATCCTCTAGCCATTCCTGCAGTCTCTAGTCACTAGATTAGCCTTATTGAGACCTCAGTGTAGCTTTCTTTGATACTTCACTAATCACACACTGTCTCCCAGCAGAAGTACGATGCAGATCTCTTTAAGATGGCCATGCCCTGTCTGAGTGCCATATCTGGGGCCTTACCGCCTGACTACATAGACTCCACCATCAGCACCACCCTGGAGAAGCCTGTGTCTGTGGACGCTCAGGGCAACTTCGACCCCAAACCCATCAGCACAGCCAAGTGAGTGGCCATCAGAGACTAGTGTACAGGGTGACTGTCCGAGCAAATTAAGGACAATTTAAATAAAGTGATACCACTCTGACTTGTAATTTAATAGCTTTTTATTCATTGGTGCCACTTGAAATTATGCACAAAATTTATGTTATGTAATCTGCATTGCCTTTATATACTTTGACTGTGCATTTGCATATGCTTTATTCCAGTATGCATTATTTTGGATGCTCCAGATTTATACCTGCAGTGAGTAATTTTTACTCTGTCTTTACAGCATATCTCTTCCAGAGAAACTGGAAAATGTTGCCAACAAATATGCTGAGCATTCCCATGACAAATGGTCAGCCGAGAAGGTAGGCCAAAGATGAGCTCCTCTACCATGGTAACGTGTATTTGATGCTGCAAAATGACATCAGGAATCAATTCTTTATTGCAGGGCATAAAGATTAAGAATAAAATGCTTTGGCACTGTATTTTATAAAGGCTTTCTAGTACTCCCTTGGAAGGAATACTATGAGGCTTGTTTCAGGGTTGCTCACTCTCTCCTATTTGTTTTTATTTATGGTTGAAGAACTAGCTGGTCAAATGTAATATCAGCTCTGTAGAAGGGTCATACTTGTCTCTGCACTTCAGGTGATGTTGGGATGGAAGTACGGAGACTGTATAGATGAGAAGGCCAAGACTCACCCTCAGCTCAGGACCTACAAAGGCCTTACAGAGAAGGTGTAGTTCATTGCAGCATTACACAGCATAGGGTTTGAATTTCAACTACAGCATGTGCTAATGTGAGCGCTAGTGAACTCCTAACTGATTGTTAACTCTCGCTAACTCTTGGTGTGTGTATCCGTGTCTGTGTGCTGTGTTAACTCCTGTGGTCCTCAGGAGAAGGAGATCCACAGGTTGCCGGTGAGGGAGACTCTGAAGAGCATGCTGGCTATGGGCTGGAACATTGACAGGACCAAGGATGGAGAGACCATGTCCCTACGGGAGAGTGAGAAGATGCGGAAGATCTCCCAGTCTTCCTCTCAGGTACTCAGTCTGATGGCCCGCTCCTCCTAGTGCTGTATATACCAGGACTGCTGAGTCGGATGTTCAATGTTTCTTTTGACTTCGTTTTTCATGTTGTATTTTGGCAGGGTAACGGTTTCAACCCAACACCAATAGACACCAGCAATGTGGTTCTGTCTAGAGAGTTACAGGTGAGTGAACCTCAGTTGTTAATTTGTAGCTGTAAATAACTATTTTGTTTATGACTAGGCTGTGAATATGTTATTTAATTAACAGATGTTCTCTTTGCTCAAGGGCATGATGGAGGTTGTGGCTGAGAATTATCACAACATCTGGGCTAAGAAGAAAAAGAATGACCTTGGAATTAGAGGTGATTCTATAATACTCTTCAATCACTGTGAGATGGAGGAGCCAGAGGAATGTAGTCAGAGTAAATGTGAGATTTATTGGTTCTCTTTGTTTCAGTGTTGTTGTTTGTGGTTCCAGGTGGGGCAACTCACCCTCTGCTAGTGCCCTATGACACCCTGACTGCCAAAGAGAAGGCCCGGGACAAAGAGAAGGCCCAGGACCTGTTCCGCTTCCTACAGATCAATGGCTATGCTATCACCAGGTCAGTGAGTGCGTGTGTGGGTGTGAAAACTAAAGACACCTTCAGTCAAGACCGAAGACATTGATGTGCGTTGGTGTGACAGAATTACACTTCATCATTCCCTTCCTTTTGTGTTGTAGATGTCTGAAGGATATGGAGCAGGACTCTTCCTCCATGGAGAAGAGGTTTGCCTACAAGTTCCTCAAGAAGCTCCTCAAGTATGTGAACTCAGCCCAGGAGTTCATTGCCCACCTTGGTAAGAGCCTACTTAACGTTCATATCCATGTCTTTGAATGCTCCTCTACCTTTTTTCTGTTATGGACAATGCTGCCTCAGTCTTCTCTTTATTGACCTTTGACCTTGTCATTTCAGAGGCCATGGCTACCAGTGGTAAGACAGACAAGTCACCTCATGAGCAAGAAATCAAGTTTTTCGCCAAAGTGAGAATATTGTGAATCTGTGAAACAAATCAACATTTAAATGCAGTAGATGAGTTTGCACAAAGATTGTCACAAGTCTCCTAAATTGTTTTTTTGCCTTTAGGTCCTCCTCCCTCTGATAGACCAGTACTTCAAGAACCACTGTCTCTACTTCCTGTCTTCTCCCAGTAAGAACCTGAGCAGCAGCGGCTATGCATCTAATAAGGAGAAGGAGATGGTCACCAGGTCGGTACACTACCATCTCACTATCCTGCAGCGAGTTACACTTTCTCACTACCTGTGTATGCTACTTACCTACTCTTCTCTTAATACTCCCTTCATCTTGTCATCTTTTCCTCCTCTTACCCTTTAACCTCCCTGCTTTCGTTCTTTCTCTCTTTCTCTTTTTTCCAGCCTGTTCTGTAAACTGGCAGCTCTTGTCAGACACAGGATTTCCCTCTTCGGTAAGGAGCTGATTCGGCGCTTTTTTAAATTGCTTTCATGAATGACTTAGTGTGTGATATGTGTGCTAATCGCTGTACTGTGTTCTCCTGTAGGGAGTGACTCCACCACCATGGTGAGCTGTCTCCACATCCTGGCCCACACACTGGACACCAGGTGGGTGGAGCTCAGTCCTATAGTCCTATGTCACAATATACATCCACAGAGTTTGAAATTAAATCAAAGGTTTGAAAGAGGTCTGTTACGTAGCAATTTTACAGCACATGTCATTGGAAAAGAGGCCACCTCATGTCTAACCTATACAACATTACATGACTTACATTACAACATGTTTATACTCACCAGTTTGTGTTATTCATGCCATCTTGGAATCATTGACATTAAGAGAAAAAACTCCCACGGGCATTTATACAAGTACACTTAGCATGCATAGACAACATGTACTGTAGCCAGCTCTGGACTCCTAGTGTTCTTCAGAACCAATGTGTGGTTTCAGGCAACAGTTCTAAAAACTGAGGTTAAAATAGCAATGCATTAAACATGATGTTGATACTGAGGATGTAGTTACTGTACTGTGCCTGCCCATGGGCTTTGTCTTTCACCTCCCTCCCTGTGGGAGATTCAACACAGAATCAAAAAACATTACGACAAGTCACAATATACTTGACAAAATATTGACTAATCTAATCTGCTTAATGTATCAAACCGTT
Organism: Salvelinus alpinus; assembly: GCF_045679555.1. NCBI lineage: Eukaryota > Metazoa > Chordata > Actinopteri > Salmoniformes > Salmonidae > Salvelinus > Salvelinus alpinus. The sequence continues at coordinate 82,845,122 of NC_092094.1, forward strand.
TTGGGGGGGGTGTAATATTTCTGCACATACCTACACTGACAACCTTCCCTTGAATCTAGATATTTACATAATTTACTGTATAAATCATGCACTGTAAATATTCAAGGTCAGATGGGAGCTCAAATCACAGTCCCTTGGGAGCTCTCTGTACGAAAATGAAGCTGTCCTTTGGGAACTCTTCAATCATACGGAAATTATTGTTCTCAAAAACGCTAACTTTAATATCCCACATGGGGACATTGTGTGGTTATTGTGTGCAAAAATGGCAACAATGACAGACTACACACTCCTCCATCCATATTAACCCCTTCCCTCCGACAGGACGGTGATGAAGTCTGGGTCAGAGCTGGTGAAGGCGGGGTTAAGGACGTTCTTCGAGAACGCAGCGGAGGACCTGGAGAAGACCTTTGAGAACCTGAAGTTGGGGAAGTTCACCCATTCCCGCTCACAGATGAAGGGCGTGTCCCAGAACATTAACTACACCACAGTGGCACTACTGCCCATCCTCACTGCCCTGTTTGAACACATCACCCAGCACCACTTTGGAGTGGACCTGCTCTGTGAGTGACCACAGCAAGACCTACAGCTGTAGGAGACGGGAGGAGTGGAGCACTGTGCTTTAAATCATGTCGCTGACGCTGTGCATATCAATGTAAACACGCTTTCTGCTTTGTGTTTTCAGTGGATGATGTCCAAGTGTCATGCTATCGTATCCTGACCAGCCTGTATGCACTCGGGACTGGGAAAAACATCTACGTGGAAAGGTAGTATTATTTACATATTGATATGAGACTGCTATCACATCACAGATAGTATAAATCTGTGTCTGTCTCTTCTTCTCCCCTGCAGGCAGCTGCCGGCCCTGGGGGAGTGTCTGGCCACCCTGGCAGGCGCCATGCCTGTGGCCTTCCTGGAGCCACTGCTCAACAAACACAACCCCTGCTCTGTGTTCAACACCAAGACTGCCCGCGAACGTGCCAGTGAGTTCCACACTATTATGATGCTGTATACCGTAATACTGCATTAAATGGTTGTTTGCTTATCATGTGTGTTGTGTCGTGGTTATGTTTGTGTTATGTTTGTGTTGTGTTTGTGTAGTCCTAGGCATGCCAGACGCGGTGGAGGAGATGTGTCCGGAGATGCCTCGTCTAGACGTCCTGATGAAGGACATCAACGACATGTCTGAGTCTGGGGCGCGCTACACAGAGATGCCCCACGTCATCGAGGTGGTGCTGCCCATGCTGTGTAACTACCTGTCCTACTGGTGGGAGAAGGGCCCAGAGAACCAGCCGTCTCCGCACAGCGGGGGCAGTGTTGGGGGCAGTGTCTTCTCCACCACCGTCACCTCAGAACACCTCAGCCTCATCCTGGGAAACATCCTGAAGATCCTCAACAGCAACCTGGGCATCGACGAGGCCTCCTGGATGAAGAGGATCGCAGGTTAGTTGGGTTGCATTACTGTGTGGGAGTGTACAGCAGTCTGACACAGTGGGTTGGAGCTTTAGGAAACATACTGCTTTTGAGGGAAAAACAATTTGAATATTTGTATACAGTACTGATCAGATGATCCATAGACTGACAAAAGATTGTCTTTTGCATTCCTAGCAAGAGTGCTTTTGTTTTATTTTTAATTTCTAAGAAAAACAACTGACAATGTGTTTCTCACTATGACTTCTGTGGGTGCAGTGTACGCCCAGCCTATCATCAGTAAGGCCAGGGCTGTTCTGTTGAAGAGTCACTTCCTGCCTACGCTGGAGAAGCTGAAGAAGAAGACAGTGAAGGTGGTGACGGAGGAGGAGCTACTGAAAGCTGACAGTAAGGGAGACACCCAGGAGGCTGAGCTCCTCATCCTGGATGAGTTCGCTGTGCTCTGCAGAGACCTCTACGCCTTCTACCCGATGCTCATCCATTACGTAGACAATAACAGGTGAGCCTGCTAATTGAGTTGTTTACAGTGGAGTGAAATGAGATGATGTGGTTGTGTTTCATCAGTACCCTAGGACCTATTGTAATTCAAGACTACACTGGTTTGGGGGCAAGGCTGTGGAGCAGAGGATATTATATTGATGTTTGTTCATCTCTTATAATTTATTATATACATATTCAGTACCAGTCAAAAGTTTGGACACACCTACTCATTCAAGAGTTTCTTTATTTTTACTATTTTCTACATTGTAGAATAATAGTGAAGACATCAAAACTATGAAATGACACATATGGAATCATGTAGTAACCAAAAAAGTGTTTAAAAAATCTAAATAGATTTGAGGTTCTTCAAAGTAGCCATCCTTTGCCTTGATGACAGCTTTGCACACACTTGGCATTCTCTAAACCAGCTTCATGTGGTAGTCACCTGGAATGCATTTCAATTAACAGGTGTGCCTTTTTTTAAAGCTAATTTGTGCAATTTCTTTCTTTCTTAATGCATTTGAGCCAATCAGTTGTGTTGTGACAAGGTAGGGGTGGTGTACAGAAGATGGCCCTATTTGGTAAAAGAACACATCCATATTATGGCAAGAACAGCTCAAATAAGCAACGAGAAACGACAGTCCATCATTACTTTAACTTCTCTGGGATATGTGGGACGCTAACATCCCGCTTGGCCAAAAGTCAGAAAAAATGCAGCACGCCAAATTAAAATATATTACTATAAAAATCAATCTTTAATGAAATCACACATGAAAGACACCATATTACAGCTACACATGTTGTGAATCCAGCCAACATGTCTGATTTCAAAAAGGATTTACGGCGAAAGCACACCAAACGATTATGTTAGGTCAGTACATAGCCACAGAAAAACACAGCCATTTTCCCAGCCAAAGATAGGAGTCACAAAAAGCAGAAATAGAGATAAAATTAATCACTAACCTTTGATGATCTTCATCAGATGACACTCATAGGACATCATGTTACACAATACATGTATGTTTTGTTCGATAATGTGCATATTTATATCCAAAAATCTTAGTTTATATTGGCGCCATGTTCAGAAATGCCTCCAAAATATCCGGAGAAATTGCAGAGAGCCACATCTAATAACAGGAATACTCATCATACACTTTGATGAAAGATACATGTTTTACATAGAATTAAAGATACACTTGTTCTTAATGCAACCGCTGTGTCAGATTTCAAAAAAACTTTACGGAAAAAGCACACCATGCAATAATCTGAGACGGCGCTCAGATATAACAACATTTCTCCGCCATGTTGGAGTCAACAGAAATACGAAATTACATCATAAATATTCCCTTACCTTTGATGATCTTCATCAGAATGCACTCCCAGGAATCCTAGTTCCACAATAAATCGTAGTTTTTTTCGATAATGTCCATTTACATATGTCTAAGTAGCTACTTTTGCTAGCACGTTTAGTGCACGAAAACCTCAAAAAGTTATATTACAGGTCGAATAAACTGGTCAAACTAAGTAGAGAATCAATATTCAGGATGTTGTTATCATAACTATCCAATAACGTTCCAACCGGAGAATTCCTTTGTGTCTCTAGAAGTAATGGAAAGCAAGACGATTTGGAATGCGCGTGACCAGGAACTGGCATTCTGCCAGACCAATGACTGAAACACCTCCCATCCGGCTCAACATCACAGTATAAGCTTCATTCCAAGTTCTACAGACTGTTGACATCTAGTGGAAGGCGTAGGAAGTGCAAACAGATCCATATCTTACAGGGAATTGAATAGGCAATGAGTTGAAAATCGACCAGCCTCAGAATTCTCACTTCCTGTTTGGATTTTTTCTCATGTTTTTGCCTGCCATATGAGTTCTGTTATACTCACAGACATCATTCAAAAAGTTTTAGAAACTTCAGAGTGGTTTATATCCACTGGTAATAATAATATGCATATATTAGCATCTGGGACAGAGTAGGAGGCAGTTCACTATGGGCACGCTATTCATCCAAAAGTGAAAATGCTGCCCCCTATCACAAAGAAGTTAAGACATGAAGGTCAGTCAATCCGGATCATTTCAAGAACTTTCAAGTGCAGTTGCCAAAACCATCAAGCGCTATGATGAAACTGGCTCTCATGAGGACTGCCACAGGAAAGGAAGAGCCAGAGTTACCTCTGCTGCAAATGATAAGTTCATTAGAGTTACCAGCTTAAAAAATTGCAGCCCAAATAAATGCTTCACAGAGTTCAAGTAACAGACACATCTCAACATCAACTGTTCAGAGGAGACTGTGTGAATCAGGCCTTCATGGTCGAATTGCTGAAAAGAAACCACAACCACATCACAACACAAATGAACAGATGATCTCCGCATGTGTGGTTCCCACCGTGAAGCATGGAGGAGGAGGTGTGATGGTGCTTTGCTGTTGACACTGTCAGTGATTTATTTAGAGTTCAAGGCACACTTAACCAGCATGGCTACCACAGCATTCTGCAGCGATACGCCATCCCATCTGGTTTAATGCTTAGTGGGACTCTCATTTGTTTTTTAACAGGACAATGACCCAACACCTCCAAGAAGGAGCGTGATTGAGTACTGCATCAGATGACCTGGTCTCCACAATCACCTGACCTCAACCCAATTGAGATGGTTTGGGATGAGTTGGACCGCAGAGTGAAGAAAAAGCAGCCAACAAGTGTTTAGCATATGTGGGAACTCCTTCAAGACTGTTGGAAATGCCTTCCAGGTGAAGCTGGTTGAGAGAATGCCAAGCTGTCATCAAGGCAATGGGTGGCTACTTTGAAGAATCTCAAATATAAAATAGATTTTGATTTGTTTAACACTTTATCAGTTACTACATGATTCCATATGTGTTATTTAATTTTTTCGTTTTGATGTCTTCACTATTATTCTACAATGTAGAATAAAGAAAAACCCTTGAATGAGTAGGTGTGTCTAAACTTTTGACTGGTTGTGTGTGTACGTACAGTGACAAGAAGAAGTATGTGAATCCTTTGGAATTACCTGGATTTCTGCATAAATTTGTCATCACATCTTCACACATTTTCTTCATCTAAGTCACAACAATAGTGTGCTTAAACTAATAACACACAAATTACTGTATTTTTCTTGTCTATATTGAATACATCATTTAAACATTCACAGTGTAGATTGAAAAAAGTATGTTAGAATGGGCAAAACGCCCCCCCTCCTGAGCTTTTCACACACGACAGTGTCCTAGGGTTCCCCGAGAACAGTGTGACAAACAAAAAGCTTCCAGTCAGTGGAAGTCCTGTGGGCGAGAACAGTGTGACAAACAACACGCTTCCAGTCAGCGGCAGTCCTGTGGGCGAGAACAGTGTGACAAACAAAAAGCTTCCAGTCAGTGGAAGTCCTGTGGGCGAGAACTGTGTGACAAACAACACGCTTCCAGTCAGTGGAAGTCCTGTGGGCGAGAACTGTGTGACAAACAACAAGCTTCCAGTCAGCGGCAGTCCTGTGGGCGAGAACAGTGTGACAAACAACAAGCTTCCAGTCAGCGGCAGTCCTGTGGGCGAGAACAGTGTGACAAACAACAAGCTTCCAGTCAGCGGCAGTCCTGTGGGCGAGAACAGTGTGACAAACAACAAGCTTCTAGTCAGCGGAAGTCCTGTGGGCGAGAACAGTGTGACAAACAACAAGCTTCCAGTCAGCGGCAGTCCTGTGGGCGAGAACAGTGTGACAAACAACAAGCTTCCAGTCAGCGGCAGTCCTGTGGGCGAGAACAGTGTGACAAACAACAAGCTTCCAGTCAGCGGCAGTCCTGTGGGCGAGAACAGTGTGACAAACAACAAGCTTCCAGTCAGCGGCAGTCCTGTGGGCGAGAACAGTGTGACAAACAACAAGCTTCTATTCAGCGGCAGTCCTGTGGGCGAGAACAGTGTGACAAACAACAAGCTTCCAGTCAGCGGAAGTCCTGTGGGCGAGAACAGTGTGACAAACAACAAGCTTCTAGTCAGCGGCAGTCCTGTGGGCGAGAACAGTGTGACAAACAACAAGCTTCCAGTCAGCGGAAGTCCTGTGGGCGAGAACAGTGTGACAAACAACAAGCTTCTAGTCAGCGGAAGTCCTGTGGGCGAGAACAGTGTGACAAACAACAAGCTTCCAGTCAGCGGCAGTCCTGTGGGCGAGAACAGTGTGACAAACAACAAGCTTCCAGTCAGCGGCAGTCCTGTGGGCGAGAACAGTGTGACAAACAACAAGCTTCTTGTCAGCGGCAGTCCTGTGGGCGAGAACAGTGTGACAAACAACAAGCTTCCAGTCAGCGGCAGTCCTGTGGGCGAGAACAGTGTGACAAACAACAAGCTTCCAGTCAGCGGCAGTCCTGTGGGCGAGAACAGTGTGACAAACAACAAGCTTCTAGTCAGCGGCAGTCCTGTGGGCGAGAACAGTGTGACAAACAACAAGCTTCTAGTCAGCGGAAGTCCTGTGGGCGAGAACAGTGTGACAAACAACAAGCTTCCAGTCAGCGGCAGTCCTGTGGGCGAGAACAGTGTGACAAACAACAAGCTTCTAGTCAGCGGAAGTCCTGTGGGCGAGAACAGTGTGACAAACAACAAGCTTCCAGTCAGCGGAAGTCCTGTGGGCGAGAACAGTGTGACAAACAACAAGCTTCCAGTCAGCGGCAGTCCTGTGGGCGAGAACAGTGTGACAAACAACAAGCTTCCAGTCAGCGGCAGTCCTGTGGGCGAGAACAGTGTGACAAACAACAAGCTTCTTGTCAGCGGCAGTCCTGTGGGCGAGAACAGCTCGAAGGAGAATGGTAAGAATCGTGTAAGCTAAGAGGCGGGCCACAAACAGACAAATAACGGCGCAGTGGTGTGCAGAACGACACAACTCGTCAATCCTTGTCACGGATGAGCTATTGCAGCAGATGACCGAGTTCCACTCCTATCAGCTAAAAACAAGAAGCGGCTCAAGTGGGTGCGCGATCACCAACACTGGACAATTAAGTAGTGGAAAAACATCACCTGGTCCAACAAATCCCGGTTCCTGTTGCGTCATGCATGCTGATGGCGGAGTCAGGATTTGGCGTAGGCAAAGTCCATGAGTCCATGGACCCATCCTGCCTGGTGTCAACAATACAGGCTGGTGGCGGTGGTGTACCGCCGTCCAATCTGCAGAAACTGTGGGATGCCATCGCCTCAGCATGGACCAACATCCCTGTGGAATGTTTCCGACTTGTGGAATCCATGCCCGAAACATTCAGGCTGTTCTGGAGGCAATGGGGGGGTCGCACCGGACCGGGTACTAAATGGTTGTACCTAATAAACTGGCTGGTGAGTGTATATTATATATAATAATCATCTCCTCTCTCTCCTTTCTCCTGCAGGTCCAGGTGGCTGAAAGAACCAGACGCTGACTCCAATGAACTCTTCAGAATGGTGGCTGAGATCTTCATCCTCTGGTGCAAATCACATGTACGATTTCTCCTTATCAACAATGGACAAACTAGCGATTACAATAGATAGGACATTTTAGATTGAGAAATGAGCAAAGCAGAAGGTGTCTTCATCATGTACATTGGTATTGCTCTTTCCTCAGAACTTCAAAAGGGAAGAGCAGAACTTTGTGGTTCAGAATGAAATCAACAACCTGTCTTTCCTGACTGGTGATAGCAAGACGAAGATGTCAAAGGTAGGGCTTATTAATATGTGGCTGCTTTCTGAGACAAACAAAACAGCAGGGGCGCAACTTTGCTTTTAGAAGTTTATCCAGTCGAATAAACACTCCCTCAGCCTACCTGACTGAGGAAACTGCAAGGTCCCAAAGCACACTATTGCCTCGTTTTGTATCAAATTCCAATGATAAAACTGGGGGGGACAAAAATGCAATTTCAGTGAAAGTTGCACCCCTGCAAAACAGTACAGCATATTCCCACTGCTGGAGTGCTCTACTACTATAACTTGGAGCACTCTGCAACCCCTGTGGTCATGTATGTTCACATCCTAACCCAGCTAACCTCAGTCCAACCTCCTGCTGCTATCTGTCAGCACATTCCAGCTGAGCCTTGTTACTGGGCTCCATTCTGTAGATTCAGCTCTTTCTCTCTCCCTGCTCCAGCAACCCTAACACTCATATCCCCCGTGGCCAAACAACACAACTAATATTCCCTCACAAACAGAAGCCATGTCACCTCCTCAGGTACAGGGAATAGATTTGTTGATAGTTTTATTTTTTTATTTTTTTAATCCTGTCTGCTTGTACACTTAATTCACTGGAAGCGCCATGCTCTACCAACTGAGCCACACGGGACCACAATAGTCTGCCCTGCCTTGCTGTTAACAGATTACACCAGCCAATCATTAGCGCTTATCGCCCCTCCTTCATCAGCCCTGCTTGTCATCATAACGAGCGTTTCTCATTCCCTTATGGGCCGAACATGTCCCAGCTCTGTTATTGAAAGTCAACACGCCCATGACAAATAACATGATCACGTCATTGGTGTTTCTGGGTGATGGATATCCTGCGCTGGTGTGTGTGGCACCTACCTCCCACTGGCTTACACGGAACCCAAACCGGCTGCGCACGTGCGCCATCGTGCATAAATTAATTTTGTCCCCCCACACCAAACGTGATCACGACAAGCAGGTTAAAATATCAAAACAAACTCTGAACCAATTACATTAATTTGGGGACAGGTCGAAAAGCATTAAACCTTTATGGCAATTTAGCTAGCTAGCTTGCACTTGCTAGCTAATTTGTCCTATTTTGCTAGCTTGCTGTTGCTAGCTAATTTGTCCTGGGATATAAACATTAAGTTGTTATTTTACCTGAAATGCACAAGGTCTTCTACTCCGACAATTAATCCACACAAACGGTCAATCGAATTCTAGTCATCTCTCCTCCTTCTAGGCTTTTTCTTCTCTTGACTTTATATTACGATTGGCAACTTTCATAAATTAGGTGCATTACCACCACCGACCTCGTTCGTCTTTCAGTCACCCACGTGGGTATAACCAATGAGGAGATGGCACGTGGGTACCTGCTTCTATAAACCAATGAGGAGATGGGAGAGGCAGGACTTTCAGCGCAATCTGAACTGACTTCTATTTTAGCCCTTGGCAACACAGACGCTCGTTGGCGCACGCGGGCAGTGTGAGTGCTATAATTGAATAATATAGATTTCTAAATGTATTTTGCAACGCTCGTGCACGCGACGTGAACGTTGTAGTCAGCCTGTGTCACTCAGCTCCCGTACTGGGCGGAGGTGTGTGTGTGTGTGTGTGTGTGTGTGTGTGTGTGTGTGTGTGTGTGTGTGTGTGTGTGTGTGTGTGTGTGTGTGTGTGTGTGTGTGTGTGTGTGTGTGTGTGTGTGTGTGTGTGTGTGTGTGTGTGTGTGTGTCCATACAGTTAATGGTGTTTCTTTCTCTCTTGCTGAGTTGAATATGAGTGTCTTCTGTGTGCCAGCTTCTCAGTGCAGTCCATTTTTTTTATAACACCTCACCGTATGGGTACAGGCAAACTGTGGGCGAATGCTGCTTTCAGGCTATAGCTACATTTGAAATGCTTCATGGGCAAATATTTTCAGCCGCCAGCGATGGAACAATGCCTTAGTTCCCTCTGCTACCCATAGGTTTAATTCAGCGTTCGGTGTGCAGTGTGCTGTGCTCCCACTGTGAAATAAGCACAGTTAGAACAAGGTAGTAATTTAGAAAGTGACTGCATTGGCTATTATAAAAAGGGTGTGGCCCGTCTGATATATTACAAAATGGCATCCTATTCCCTATACAGTGCACAACTTGCACACAAAAGTAGTGAACTATATAGAAAATAGAGTGTCAATAGAGTGCCATTTTTCAGTGAGTGCCAGGTGAAATTATTAATGTGTAATTCCGTCCTGGTAACAGTCAGGGGGTCAGGACCAGGAGAGGAAGCATAAGAGGAAGCGAGGAGAGTTCTACTCCATCCAGACCTCCCTGATCGTTGCTGCCCTGAAGAAGATGTTGCCCATGGGACTCAACATGTGCACCCCCGGGGACCAGGAGCTCATCTCCCTGGCCAAGACACGTTACCTCCTGGTGAGAGGGCCTGTCTAGCCCACATGGACCCATGCTGATTGAGGATCAGGTATCACTGGCCACACACTACCTGATGACGGTGTATCTAATTGTTTTTTATGTTTTGCTCAACAGAAGGACACAGATGATGAAGTGAAGGAACATGTGCGGCAAAATTTGCACCTTCAAGAAAAGGTGAGCTGTATATTATGGCATTATTGTCATCCATAAAACTAGCAACTCTATCAAAAATCTGTGATGTTTTCTAACCCCTACACTGTACTAACCCACCCCCAGTCAGACGACCCTGCAGTGAGGTGGCAGCTGAACCTGTATAAGGATGTGATGGTGAAGAACGAGGGGCCTCCAGACCCTGAGAGGACAGTGTTCAGAGTCCAGAGCATATCAGCTGCAGTCTTCCATCTGGAGCAGGTCAGTGGCTGGCTGCACCATGCATCCCCCTTACTGCCTACATCCACTTCTCTATCCGGGCCCCTTATATCCATGTTATAGATCCTTAAGCTGTGATCTATATCCTGGATGCTTTATGTCCTGCTTCTCTGATCTTTACTCAACTTGATAGTAGTTACATTTGTGATCCAAACCATACACCCTGTTTCGTATGTTATATTACAACTTACATATTTTGTCTTCATTTATTCAATGTAGGTGGAACAGCCGTTGAGGTCAAAGAAGTGTGTGTGGCAGAAGCTGCTGTCCAAGCAGAGAAAGCGTGCGGTGGTGGCCTGCTTCCGCATGGCTCCTCTCTACAATCTGCCCAGGTATCACACAACCATCTACATGTTGTGTAGTCAGTCCTTTACAAACATAAATATTACAATAGAATAGTCAAATATTACAATAGAATACCCCAGCTGCTGATGTCAGTATTGGGAGGCAGCAGGCTGTGTTAAGTTTAGCATTCTCTCTCATTTCCAACCCTACACTATTTCTTTCTCTATGCCTCATGAGTCTCGCCCCTCTTTCCTGGGCTCTGACCCTGTATTAATATGAAGCGTCCCTCCCCTAATCTGTACGACAAATGTCTCGCCTCAGGCAGTTATCAAGGAATAGAAAAGGACACTAGCAATTTCATGCCCTGTTGCACTGTAACTCAATCACAGAGACTCAGGAGGAGAGACAGTGGGGAGAAAAACAATTAAGAGCCCGACATGGGGGCGGCCATCTTTAATGTGTGCTCTCATGTCTCTCCTCGTCACCAAATGATTAATTCCAGCTAGTTATTGTTGTTTTTTGGAGAATGTGACATTGCATCATATTGTTGAGTAATCAGTAAGCACTGGCCTTTTGAGTCAGGGTAAATCTAGAAATGTTAAGGACATTTTATGCAATGTCAGTGTACTTTTCCTTTCCACCTCTAATACTATCACATAACTCTCTCTGTACCCTTTGTGACAGTGGCTTACCACCCTTTTACAATATATTTACTACTCTGTCTCTGCTACTTTACCCTCTCTCTGTTCTCTCCTGAATGACTATACTGTACCTCCCCTCAGGCACAAAAGTAATAATTACTTCTTGAACGCCTACCGACGCTATTGGCTCGAAAAAATGCATGAGAACACAGACTATGACAGTCTGCTCTCCATGCTAACGGTAATGTAATGTTCAGACAACGTTTGTGACCTGTTCCTCCCCCCTCCTCCCAGCCATGGTTTGTACTATAACTATAACTCTCATACTGTGATCCCGCAGGCTTTCTGACTGGTCCGCCTATTATAAAGCTACACTCATCACTAAAATATTCACTCTGACCAAATGCTTTTTCTTCTAAGTTATAGGTTTCTGTACCGATGTCGCTGTAATTTATATACCATATATTTTATTTAGCTTTAATCATTACAGTGTACTGTAGAAGTTGCTAGAATCAATATGTCCTGTGATCATTTTTACTGGTGTATACATGAAAGGGTTATGAAATGGGGGGGGGGGGGGGGTACAGTTCAAACTTCCAAGGTGTTTCTCAATGGTGACCAGTTGGATTTGCCAGTGCCCTATATGAGGATTTCCCAAACTCGGTCCTGGGGCCCCCCCTGGGTGCACTTTTTGTTTTTTGCCCTAGCATTACACAGCTGATTAAAACAATCAAAGCTTGATGATGAGTTGGTTATTTGAATCAGCTGTGTGCTCCTTGGGTAAAAACCATAATCTGCACCCAGGGGAGGGGGAAAGCAGGACAGAGTTTGGGAAGCCCTGCCCTATACTAACCAGTATCAACCGTTCTTAACGCAATACCCCCCTCCTCTCCTCTTCCTCCTGGTCCACCCTGCTAACCCTCCTAATCTCCCTCTACCCCCCCAGGCATCGCTCTATTAACCTCTTCCTCCTGGGCTATCAGAGAATATGGATAGAAACAGAGACGTACTCTTTTGAAGAGAAGCTAGTGCAGGACCTGGCAGTAAGTACTGTACCTGTCCACCCCAGTGCCCAGCCCTCTCTTTGTGCTCTCTCTGTGGGGCTAGTCTCTTTTCTCCGTCCTCACCTGGCCGTGCTACAACACGAACGCTTCGCCAGTACAATGCCGGCCAAGTGCCGCAGGGGTTCTGCCAGTCATCCATGTTCTGCCCCTGGCTCTGTGTGGCTCTGTCCCTTGCAAACTGAAACGTGGGCACGCATGACATCACCCTGGATGTCAGTGCCGGCTGTACTGTACTGTAACTGTACCGGTGTCCGTTTCTAGAGCTGTTTCCCTTCCTACAGGGGTAAGAGAGCATCCAACCACGATGCTACGGCTTACTGGTGAAATTTATGGAAGGTGTGGCGTCCTTCATAAATTTTCTGTTGCAGCATGGACAAAGTATAATGTCATAGTCATGTCGTTTGAGGAATTTGTTGTAATCAAAGAATTAAGATATACTGTCCGTGTAAGGGTTGCTTTCTTTACAACTTTGATTCGAGATATCTCTGAAATTCTTCAAAACCCCATGCCGCCCTGTGTAAGAACCTGCTACATTTATCAAAACAGTAATGAAGAAAAATGGTTATAAACACTCTATAACACTTTATAAGCCTTTTTACAAATATGATAGATTTAAAATGTAGGGAAAGTGGCTACATCCTAAAAGAGATGACCATGTGGAATATTATTCCCTCTACCACTATTTTTGCTCCATCCTTTCCTGGTGGCCTCTCTTCATTGGGAGAGTATCTGTGGTGCTCAGGGATAAAGTGGTAGACGAGTATAAAGTATTATAGAGTATGGATCAGGCTCATGGAGATTCATGCTTAACTTCCATCTTCCTCCCTTTATCTCTACTGAACACACACCTTCACACCGCTAACCTTGATACTGCTGTACCATCTGAATGTACTGTGTGTATGTCCCTGTGTGTGGGCCTGCATGGTCTGCTGATGAGTGGCGTGTCATACCCGGAATGCTTTCAGTCTGTGATTCAATGGGCCATCACACTAGTAATGAAGCAACATGGTGGGACAGGGTTTGACTGCACATTCTGCATCTTTCATTTCAATGTGCTTCTGTTGATCAAGTACACCTTGTTGTCTCTAAGGTGAGTGATGTACAGAGGAGACTGTTTTATATAATGGCAATGGTAACTGCATATGGATAGTAACTTATCCATATTTCTGCTTGATACCTTCCCACTGGGCACAGACGTGAGTTCAACGTCTAGTTTTGATTCACATTTTGTTGAGTTGTCAACTAATGTGCATTGAACGTGCAATCAACAAAAAAATTGTTGAAAAAAGGTTCAACGTTGGGTGAAAAAAAAGACCATACCCTTACTTTTTGCAAATCCAATCAGTTTTCCACATTGATTCAATGTCATCACATATATTTTTGGGGTTGAAATGACGTGGAAACAATGTTGATTCAACCAGTTTTTGCCCAGTAGATTGGCCTTGGTAACCGTTATTCCTGAAGCGTGTTGCAGTGTAATTTGAATAACTAACTTTATTTGTTGCAATTTCACTAATTCAAAGTAAAGTTATTGTGATCTTTAAAATGTGTATCAACTCAGTGTAGGCACATTTTGTCACTCTCAGAGGGTAAAGGGCACTGCTGTAATGACAGGTGATTGGGTCTCAGGGTAGGGTGGTACTCTGATGTGTGGCTGGGTGTTTGTGCAGAAGACCCAACTGAAGGTGGAGGAGGAGGAAGAGGAGGAGGCAGAGATGCAGCCAGACCCTCTTCATCAGCTCATCCTGCATTTCAGTCACAATGCGCTCACTGAGCGGAGGTAAACACACACACACACACCTAGGCACCTGGCATCGTGCTGCTAGCTCCATCTGTGCTATGTAATATTGCCGGTGTATCCCTTGGCTAATAAACTGTCGCATTGAACTAAAACACTGCAGCATTTCTCCCCACACAGGGAGAGGCCCTCGAGCACAAGTAATTGTGTCACATTTATTCTTAGTCATGCACCTGAGAGATGTGTTTATTATGGAGTGTATTTGTTTAGTTATGTAAGGTTCATTCACACATGTTTATTCTGCTTTTCCATTCAGTTCTTTGGAAGAGGATCCTTTGTATATTGCGTATGCAGACATGATGGCAAAGGTACAAAGCCTATATGAATCTGCTTTTGGATACATGTCTTTAGTGTCATGTAGAGGTTACCAGAGATCTGACTACCAAAACTTTTGTCTTTAGAGTTGTGCAGAAGATGAAGAAGAAGAAGATGAAGAAGGAAAAGAGAAAACGTTTGAGGTGTTTTGGACCTCCCATCGAGATATTAGATTTGACTAGTTTCAATGGTTTTGTAAGGAGCTGTGTTTGTTTACATGGTGTGTGTTTACATGATGTTTGTTGACCTGTTAGGAAAAAGAGATGGAGAAACAGAAGACTCTGTACCAGCAGGCCAGGCTGCATGATAGAGGAGCTGCTGAGATGGTGTTACAGATGATCAGCGCCAGCAAAGGTACACACACACACACACACACACACACACACACACACACACACACACACACACACACACACACACACACACACACACACACATATACACACACAATATGATCCCTGATTATCCTCTTTAGGTACGCTTGGGCCCATGGTGACCTTTACCTTGAAGCTGGGCATCTCTATACTCAACGGAGGCAACATACTGGTTCAGCAGGTATATCAGAATATTTATGGTCCATATCAATCTTTTCAGTATGTACAGTGGCACTGTATAGCTCAATTTGTTTTGTGTCTTTCCTTTTTTGTAGAAAATGCTTGACTATCTGAAAGAAAAAGGAGATGCTGGCTTTTTCAAGAGTTTGTCAGGACTCATGCAGTCTTGCAGGTAAAATGATATCACAACACACAAACAAATCTTTGACTGTTTGACATTCAAACAGAGCAAAACTATACATGTTAAAAGATATAAACCACATTGGCTCTCTTTCCTTCAAATTCATTAGTGTCCTGGATTTGAATGCATTCGAAAGGCAAAACAAAGCGGAAGGTCTTGGGATGGTGACTGAGGAAGGATCAAGTAAGTGAGGGGAATCACTAGACTACCTCAGACAGACATATGCACAGTAATCTCTCTTTCCTGTCAGAAAGGAATGACATTTGAATTCTGATATATTAAATACATGCATATCTTAGAATTGTTTTGTGTTAATGAAAAGTAATTGTAGATGCGTTTTGATTATAAGATAACAATTTATTTTCTTACCTTTGAGAGTCAAGTCTACTTGGTGCTATTGGCGAATGCTGAACCATGATGCTCCGTACAGATGTGTTATGTCTAAAACCATAAACAAGTATAAAATATAAATATTTAGTAGACAACAAATATATAATTCTAAAGACTCCATGTTGATTTCATCTGACCCCTCCCACTTCCTCCCACCCACCAACAGGGTCATAAATTGCCTGTCTTCTGATTGCCAACCAGTGAATGCTCACAGACAAAGCCTGTCTAAAATTGCATTATTCAACTAATATGATTTTTGGTGGGTTGCTTTTACTGCTTGTGCTACACCAAGTGGTCACTGTGTTCCTATTAACGAGATAGAAAACAGATCTATACACAATAGATCACCCACCATAGAAGCGGTTGGATCTAATGGAGTGCATACAGTAAATGGCTATGTTCTCCTAGATACTCCAGCTCATTCCAACCTCATGTAACCAGGCATAAGTGATGGTGACTGCAGTCCTGTAGTGTTTCTCACCCCCTGTCCAACACCAGTCCTGCCAAACTGTGCAGCAGAACCTGTAGACCTACCTACCTGAGACCGCATGTCTACTGTATGTCCAACGCCTAAAGTGATGTCGATATAGATCTCTTCTTCCTTACTTCTTATTGAAACTCAATGTCTTCTCCTTTGCTTATGTCTGCTTTTTTTGTTTGTTTCTTCTTATCATATTTTAACTCATCGGTCCCAGTCAACGTGAGTGAGCGGGGTAAATACATGGTTTAGATTCTACTCATTTCGCAATGCTGCCATCCTGATTGCTCTCCGTCCAGCTCCCAACCCTTCTCCCTCCCCTCTGTCTGGAATGTAATAATAAAATACTGATCTGAAGGAACACATGCATGCTCCAATAAGACAAATGGTCAGATTGTTCAATCCATAGCATCAGACCCCGACAGACTCTTAACTCTCTCTCCTGCCATACAAAGTTAGTGCTTGTGGTCTATGTGGAAACTTGTCTGTCTCTTTTATGTTGATACTACTAACCAATATTACTTGATAAAGTAAATTAGGAATAAGAATAACATTCCCAAAGCTTTGCTTGTATCTGAAGTACAGAACAACAAAGCTCTGCCATGCAGTTGTATACCGAACATCCTTCCCTGCATACAGTATGTACTGTATATCAAGTCAAAGTGATATGAATATCTCAGAGGGAGCATATACTTTCATGACAAAGTCTCCTAGTCTAGGAGCTTGAGGACTAGACAGCAGCTTTGTATTGAAGTGAAAGTTATGCTAGCCATGGTGTAAGCTTGTGTTAGATCAGGTTGAGGGGGTTGCCTGATTTCTAGCCCCCTCCTAACCAAAGGGGACAGTCGTCAACTCATCTCCTGTGTCCAGGTTCCAAAGTACTGCAAAACGATGAGTTCACTAAGGATCTCTTTAGGTTTCTGCAACTGCTCTGTGAGGGACACAACAACGGTACGTCCAAAACTTTCTAGAACACCTTACCTCAATACTGGTTAAGGTACTCTAGCCTACCTGTGACTTGTGCATTTAGTTCTGAGAGATCCGTATTATTTGTTTACTGCCCACAATCTACTATGTATATCATTACCTGATCCTCTAACCATTCATTGGTATTTGACCACTTTCTCTTTCTTCAGACTTCCAAAACTTCCTGCGGACTCAAACAGGAAACACGACCACTGTAAATATCATCATCAGCACTGTGGACTACCTGCTCCGTCTGCAGGTAAAATACTATCCCCCACCTTCACTCCGTATATGCTTTGTGTAATGTCTGTTTACAGTATCATGTGTTACATGTTGATTTGTCCAATATTAGGAATCCATCAGTGATTTTTACTGGTACTACTCTGGGAAAGACATCATGGATGAGGCTGGCCAGCGGAACTTCTCCAAAGCCCTGGCTGTGGCCAAGCAGATTTTCAACTCTCTCACTGAGTACATACAGGTAACACAAGACTCTTGGGTTGGAAGAAACTAGCCTTCACAGACAGGAATGTGTTGTATGGTTAATCATGGTGATCCAATCGTCCTGACTTTAGTGATCTTCTCTTTGTGATGCCAGGGCCCTTGTATTGGGAACCAGCAGAGTCTGGCACACAGCAGGCTATGGGATGCAGTGGTGGGATTCCTGCATGTGTTTGCCAATATGCAGATGAAGCTGTCGCAGGTAATACAACTCAGTACAATTTCCTAATCAACTCACTTTTACTCAACCAATATTCAATCTATGTCATCAGATATGAAATTGAATAGAATCTGATTCATGTGATGCAACATCAAACTATATGTGGATAGAGAGTTCAACAATCTGCTGTGTTGCCACTAGAGGTCTCTCTTAGCTCAGAGATGTACTCTGCAGCATGTCTAGTTGACAGGCTTTTCTCCCTGCCTTAATTTGAAAGGTTATGAAGGCTGTGATCCATCACTCCCACAGCCAGACACCTTAGATGTGCTTTGTAGCCAATAACCCAGATGGGATCAGAATGAAACCTCTCGTACCGTCTTAGTTTATCTCAGGGTTATCCAGAGGGGCAGGGCTGTTTGCAGGTGGACAGATTGACAGGGCGGCTGGGCGCGTTTTGATTAAGCTAATCAAAGTCCCTCCTCAGATTTATTATGTGCTGTGAGCCGGCTCAAAGGAGGCCCAAAATGAGTCAGTCCCTCCCAGCCATCTGCTTGGGCCCAACAGAATGACATTAGCCTGTGTGCTGATGGATGGCTGGGACCTAGCGCTCTCAGAGGGCCTTGATCTCTCCAAATGCCATGCTGGGATATTAGCAGCGGACTGGCCCCAGACAGAGAGCTGCGCTAACCTTTTTGATGTGGTGAAGGATGTGTCACAAAGTTGCTTTCGTTTCCTCTCCCCCAGGATTCAAGTCAGATTGAGTTATTGAAGGAGCTGCTGGACCTGCAGAAGGACATGATCGTGATGATGCTCTCCCTTCTGGAAGGTTCTATTACCTTTTCATCTCAGTCGTGACTCATCATGGAACACATTGTGGTCATATCTAGAGGCACTGATAGAACGTTCGCTACCAGCATATGCTCTTTCTATGTTATCCATTTTGTGCCTAAAACCCTTTAAACAGATGTATTTACTTGAAATGATATTACATGATATCAAACACCTATCCATTCTACCTGGACAATTCCATTAGCAGATTGTATTACGGTTACTTTGTACTTTCTATTGTTTGTTCTAAACCAGGGGTGTCACTCAATCAGCCCACCGGTCGTATTGAAAAAACACAACGAATTCGTGGGCCTGACATAGCCTATTATGTTTGTTTTTACAACATCAAAAAACCTGCATACAACTGTGACCCAAACTGGCCATTGTTTTATTACAAATAATATGTCCCTTTATAATGTCCACTTATGTGCATTGGGTGCTATATATAGCATTTTAACATATTAAAACAAGAGATACATACAGTGCATTCTGAAATTATTCAGACCCCTTCACTTTTTCAACATTTTGTTGCTTACAGCTTTATTCTAAAATTGATTAAATAAAAAATAATCCTCATCAATCTACACACAATACCCCATAATGACAAAACGAAAACAGGTTTTTAGATGTATTAATTTGTGGATGTCCATCACCCATTTCATATATGTTACGAATTGCAATATGTATTATATCTTAAAAAGTTTCAAAACGTACAATATGTTACGAATCTGCAAAACATGATATGCTAAGAATTCTAGCTAGGTGGCTGACGTTAGCTAGGATAGGGTTTAGAGGTTAGGGTTAAGTTTAGGAGTTAGGTTAAAGGGTTAAGGTTAGGGTTAGCTAAAATAGTTAAGGTTAGGGGAAGGGTTAGCTGACATGCTAAATAGTTGCAAAGTAGCTAAAAAGTAGTACCTATGTGAAAGTTGCTAATTAGCTAAAATGCTAAAGTTGTCCGTGATAAGATTCGAAATTGCAACCGTTGGGTTGCTAGATGTTCGCGTTAAACACCTACTCATCAACCCTGACCACCCACCCTACTTTAGTTTTTGCCATAAGTAACATAATAAAATAATCCCCATCAAAATCTGTCAATTCAATCTAGAGATATCATTGGATGCTTCTCAATCCACCGCATCCACCGATATATCGCACTTCCGCATCTGCAGTGAAATGTGTCAGAACTAGAACGGTGTTTGTCAGACCCGAAAATCGATCTTCTCACGAAAACGTCTGAAGCATCCGAACGATTTGACCTACAAAACTCTATGGAAAGGGGGGATTCTCATGAACACGATGTTGTTTTCCGTTTTGCTCTACGACCCGTGACTCGTCTGAAGGTGACAGGTACCGGTTAGAAAAAATGTATGGAAGTATGAAGGCAGTTTTGATACCTAAAGGGGTCCTAAAATTAAAAAACAAAGCTCAATGATCCGTAGTATGACCATCTTAAAACAATGACATATGTCATCTTAATTTCATAAAGTAGATGACTCAGCTGTTGACTCATTTATACTCGCTTGTGTGTCCTATTGTCCTTTAGTAGTAATTTATACCCACATGTGAATACTTTATCTTATAACTTTTTGACAACCAAGATGACATGTTCTGTAGGCTACAGCAATGACCTGTTGGAACCAGAACTTTGCATGAACATTTAGCCTACAACACTTTTAAACTTTCGGTCTGGTAGAAGATTTGGTCAGTGCCATTAGTGATTATATGATACAGCGCACTGGCTGGCTTGTGTGTGGGTATGGCAATCCACTGCCGTTTGTCGTGCTGCATGTTGGCAGTGCTTGTTGACTTGTAGTGCAGCACGGCAGTATGTAAGCAGGCCAAAATGAATTGACAACCCAAATCATTGCGTGGGACAGATAGAAATGTGTCACGGACCGAATCCTTTGTGTTTGACACGTGTTCTAAACTTTAGTAACCCCACAGGTAACGTTGTCAACGGAACCATCGGGAAACAGATGGTGGACACCCTGGTGGAGTCCTCCAGCAATGTGGAGATGATCCTCAAGTTCTTCGACATGTTCCTCAAACTCAAAGACCTGACCACCTCGGACAACTTCAAGGAGTACGACCCGGAGAGCAAGGGAGTGATCTCCAAGAAGGAGTTTCAGAAGTCCATGGAGAACCAGAAGCAGTACTCCCAGTCCGAGATCGAGTTCTTGCTCTCCTGCGCCGAGGCTGACGAGAACGACATGTTCAACTACGAGGAGTTTGTGAAGCGCTTTCATGAGCCGGCCAAGGACATTGGCTTTAACGTGGCGGTCCTGCTCACCAACCTGTCAGAACACATGCCTCACGACGCCCGTCTGGCCACCTTCCTGGACCTGGCCGAGAGCGTGATAAACTACTTCGAGCCCTACCTGGGCCGCATAGAGATTATGGGCGGAGCCAAGCGCATCGAGAGGGTCTACTTTGAGATCAGCGAGTCTAGTCGTACACAGTGGGAGAAGCCCCAAGTCAAAGAGTCTAAGAGACAGTTTATCTTTGACGTGGTGAATGAGGGTGGAGAGAGTGAGAAGATGGAGCTGTTTGTCAACTTCTGTGAGGACACCATATTTGAGATGCAGCTGGCCTCACAGATCTCTGAGCCTGACGCAGTGGAGCGTCCCGAGGAGGACGACGAGGACAGCCAGAGTGTGACGGAGGAGCCAGAGGAGGAAGAGGAGGAGAGCATGATGGAGTCTCACTCCGCCTTCACCAACTCCTGCGTCTCCATGAGGAAGAACCTGTTCAGCTTCCGCCAGCTGCTGACCTTCAAAAGCATGAGGCGGCAGTACAGGAGGTTCAGGAAGATGAGTGTGAGGGAGATGGTCCAAGGCTTCTTCTCATTCTTCTGGATGATTATCACGGGCCTCTTCCGCTTCCTCTACAACCTGGTGTGGGGCTTCTTCCATATCCTGTGGTCCTCCATGTTTGGTGGGGGCCTGGTTGAGGGGGCCAAGAACATGAAGGTCACAGACATCCTGGGGAACATGCCCGACCCCACACAGTTTGGTATCCATGGTGATGTGCTGGAAACAGAGAAGATGGAGGCGAGTGAGGCGTCATCTGTGGCAGAGATGGGCCACATGGGCCAGGGGGACAAGGCAGAGGCAGATCTGATGGCCGAGCTGCTTAACATCCAAACCAAGAGCCAGGGGGGAAAGCATGCGCCCGAGCCAGGTCTGGGGGACATGGGTGAGGTGGTGGGGGTCGACGCCCCCTCTTTAGCCAGTGCTGTCAAGCAGAAGAAGGCCAAGGTATCTGAATATCCTCAGAAATCACACATTCAGTTTTATTAAAAGAGTAATGGTTATCTGTGTAAAATCAGGCCTCTGTTATGTGTATGTCACTGAAAATGAACTGTAGTTTAAGCTGTTCTTCTCAAAATGTGCCACAGGACAAATTCTGTTTGTAAATGCATGACATTTGGTGTCTATAGACAGGCCACATTGACAGTGTCAGTCAAAGTTAGAATTTGGAGAAAATGTGAAAATCATTAAAATGACTAAAACCATATAGTATTGTTATTTGACCTGTTCTAAATATGCCAAATGTATGATTCAACTCATTGTCGTTTGTGACCTACAGCAGTTTCTGTATCACACTATATTTAGTCTTTGGACACATTGAATTACATATATTTCTTTTTACACATTTAATTAATCAAGTCATGTGAATACAGGAGGGCGTTTAGGTGGGCCTTCGCGCTTCAGCAAACAAGTTACATTACAGCCTTATTCTAAAATGGATTTTAATAAAAACATTTCCTCATCAATCTACACACAATACCCCATAATGAAAAGCGAAAATACGTCTTTAGAAATGATTGCAAATGTATAAAAAAAATAAGATACCTTATTTACATAAGTATTCAGACCCTTTGCTATGAGACTCGAAATTGAGCTCAAGTGCATCCTGTTTCCATTGATCATCCTTGAGATGTTTCTACAACTTGAATGGAGTGGTAAAGTCTGTGGTAAAGTCAATTTATTGGACATGATTTGGAAAGGCACACACCTGTCTATATAAGGTCCCACAGTTCACAGTACATGTCAGAGCATATATGGTTTTTCTTTATTTTTACTATTTTCTACATTGTAGAGTAATAGTGAAGACGTCACAACTATGAAATGACAGATATGGAATCATGTAGTAACCAAAAAAGTGTTAAACAAATCAAAACATATTTTATATTTGAGATTCTTCAAAGTAGCCACCCTTTGCCTTGAACGCTTAGCATTCTCTCAACCAGCTTCACCTGGAATGCTTTTCCAACAGTCTTGGAATTTAATTTGGAACATGTATTCACATGGCTTGATTCATGAAATGTGTAAAAAAAACAGTAACCCCAAAGACTAAATATAGTACAATATCAAACACTCACATTGTAGACAAATACTTTGGCGATTTTTTAAAAATTCTTCAGATTTGTCCATCAGTATGCTCAGAGAAAAAGTGTACCAAAGTTTTTATTTATTTATTTCCATTATGAACATGAATGGGTTTACCAGGATTCCATGTGTTTCTTGAAGGAGGCTGCGACTAAGGAGCCTACCAATGGAGACCACAAAGCTGCGCCAGAGAAATCAGAGTGAGTGGCCTCATACGTCCTTGATCCTTGATGTGATGTGATTGCACCTGATTTGATTCTCAGTGTGAACACAAGATTCCCTACCTGACTGAGCCGTAACAGCATTTGTTTTGCTCCTGCTAGAAGCTGAACTGATTTGGTGAGGGTGCTTGATGTCTGTTGGTCTGTCTGTGCATCACCCTGTTTGATGGTGTGTGTTTGTGTCTACAGCCCAGAGGATGGGGAGAAGAAGGACCAGGACAAAGTCAAAGAGGAGGCTCCCCCAGAGCCCTCACCGGAGGAGAAGAAGGCCCCCAAGAAGAGACCGGGACTGAAGAAAGAGTCTCCAGAGGAGTTCATGGCCAACTTCTTCTCTAGCCTGGACATCTACCAGACCAAGATGCTGGTGAAACCACACACTGATGCTATAGCCATTCACATCATTTAGCCCTGTTATCATAATAGCACATTAGTGTTTGTGGTGTTGCATGCTGTATGGCATATCCTTGTCTAATATATGCTTGTATGTGTTTTTCAGAACTATCTGGCCAGAAACTTCTACAACCTGCGTTTCTTGGCATTGTTTGTTGCATTTGCCATAAACTTTATTCTGCTTTTCTACAAAGTAAGTCAAACCCTATCTAATGAAATAGAGCACAGTGTTACTATTGTGCTGTCCTGGATATACACTGAGCGTGTGTTGTCTCAGGTGACTGGAGATGACGGGGATGACGATGATCCAGATCCCTGGAATGGAGGTGGAGCTACTGATGAAGAGGAGGATGAAGGTGGGATGGAGTATTTTGTCCTGCAGGAGAGCACAGGCTACATGGCACCTACACTGCGCTTCTTGGCCATACTACACACAGTCATCTCTTTCTTGTGTGTGGTGGGATACTACTACCTAAAGGTACATTTTTCAAACACACATACAGATAACTAACTTATATGCACACATACCAACATATTTATAATATCCCTTGAGAATAAATGTTTCATCATTATAATGGACTAGTAATAAACACAGCTGTTTTCAAATAGTTAAAGTCCTTTATATTGTAATATGGGAACTAATCCACCATCAATACATTATTCTCCCTTTTTCTGAAGGTGTATTTGGTAAACACCAGCGTGTGATGATATTATCTCAGACAGTACCTTGTGGGGCTGTGATCTAATGTTCTGTCTGTGTGTCTGTCTGTGTCCCCAAGGTGCCTCTGGTGGTGTTCAAGAGAGAGAAGGAGATCGCCAGGAAGTTGGAGTTTGACGGCCTCTACATCACAGAGCAGCCGTCAGACGATGACATCAAAGGACAGTGGGACCGCCTCGTCATCAACACCCCGTGAGTCATATAGAGCATAACTATAATCATCACCGCAAACTATAATCATCACTGCAAACTATAATCATCAACTTTTTGGTATTTGAATGTAGTTTTCAGATTGTGGATTACTTGTTAATACCAAGGTTTTTGTTTGTAACTCCCTGTCTTGTAACTTCTCATTGTCATAATGATATTTTCCATCCTCTTTTGTATAGTTCCTTCCCTAATAACTACTGGGACAAGTTTGTGAAACGCAAGGTAAGTAGGCAGTATTTAATTAATTATTGGTGGAATTTTTATTAATTATTCACCAGATCAATATGACTTGAACATGCACATACTATTTCTACTATTTACTCTGTTTGTCCTTGTTATCATGGCCTGCTGCTGTTAGGTGATCAATAAGTATGGAGATCTGTATGGAGCAGAGAGGATAGCAGAGCTGCTGGGGCTGGATAAGAGTGCTCTGGACTTCAACCCCACAGAGGAGACAGTGGTGAAGGAGGCATCGCTGGTGTCCTGGTGAGACCCTGGGAGAGTGGCCTATAATAGAGTTGTCGGGTTAGCATACACAGAGTGAAGTCAAAAACAGTACCATTCACATCAATCCACCTCCTTTTGACAGGTTGAGCTCTATTGACACCAAGTACCAGTGCTGGAAAATGGGTGTGGTGTTTACAGACAATGTAAGTGTTCCACATTTACAAAGAGCCTCATTTGGTATATGATAACACCACATTATTGTTGATTTGATCTGACTGATCTGTTTCTATGTTGTGTGTCCCTGCAGTCGTTCCTGTACCTGGTGTGGTACACCACCATGTCCATCCTGGGTCACTACAACAACTTCTTCTTCGCTGCCCATCTGTTGGACATCGCCATGGGCTTCAAGACACTCCGGACCATACTGTCCTCAGTCACCCACAATGGCAAGCAGGTGGGTGCAGTTTGGCTACCAGGCAACAGGGGTCAGTGTTGAGTCACAGCTCTAGTTCTGCCTTGTACTTTATCTCTATGGTTAATACCATCACAGTGGAAGTAACCTGAGGTATTCTCTGTCTCAGCTGGTTCTGACTGTAGGTCTCCTGGCGGTGGTGGTCTATCTGTACACTGTGGTGGCCTTCAACTTCTTCCGCAAGTTCTACAACAAGAGTGAGGATGACAACCAGCCCGATATGAAGTGTGACGACATGATGACTGTGAGTCCTTGGATCATAATGTGGAGGCCACACTAGTTAAAAAATAAATCATTAAATTAAACACCAGCCCAGTTTAACCATCCTGTTTGGTGCCTTGTGAATGGATCTATTCAATTTCCATCCAGCCTCACTCTCTTTCTCACCTTCTCTCTGTCTCTCTCTCCTCCATCAGTGCTACCTGTTCCACATGTACGTTGGTGTGAGGGCAGGGGGTGGAATCGGGGATGAGATCGAGGACCCTGCAGGCGACCCGTATGAGCTCTACCGCATCCTCTTCGACATCACCTTCTTCTTCTTTGTCATCGTCATCCTGCTGGCCATCATACAGGGTACGTACTGTACTAATCTGGGTCACAGGAGGCAGTATCTGGGACAGCGAAGGGGACCAGGGTGAGACCCAGCAGGGTCAGTGTCACTCTGGCTCCCTGGTGTCAAAGTCACCCTGCTCCCTGTGGGCTGTAAGGGGCTGTGGAAAGGGCTGTGTAGGGTGGGGATTAATCACCCATAGAGAGAGACCCATAGCTTGCTCTGTCTATCTACACGAGTCTCTTCCAGGCCCTTACACACAGTAATGTTTCTCTCACAGTCAGAAAGCCTCAAACTTTCCAATGGTTTTTCCACCTCAGACAGAGACAATCAGTCAGCCTCATGTCTCTCCTACAGACACTCAAACTGACTGCTCACCTCACAGTAAGTCTAGAACACACAGACAGATACAGCCTGTACCCTAAAACAAGTGGGAGGTAAAAGTATAGATACCTTAATAGAAAGTTACTCAAGTAAAAGTGAGTCACCCAGTAAAATCCGACTTGAGTAAAAGTATTTGGTTTTAAATATACTTAATATTTTTTTTATTTCACCTTTATTTAACCAGGTAGGCAAGTTGAGAACAAGTTCTCATTTACAACTGCGACCTGGCCAAGATGAAGCAAAGCAGTTGTTACAACAAAGCAGTTGTAACAACAGAGTTACACATGGAGTAAAACAAACATACAGTCAATAATACAGTAGAAAAATAAGTCTATATACAATGTAAGCAAATGAGGTGAGATAAGGGAGGTAAAGGCAATAAATAGGCCATGGTGGCGAAATAAATACAATATAGCAATTAAAACACTGGAATGGTAGATTTGACAGTAGATGAGTGTGCAAAGTAGAAATACTGGGGTGCAAAGGAGCTAAATAAATAAATAAATACAGTAGGGGAAGTGGTAGTTGTTTGGGCTATTTATAGATGGGCTATGTACAGGTGCAGTGATCTGTGAGCTGCTCTGACAGCTGGTGCTTAAAGCTAGTGAGGGAGATGAGTGTTTCCAGTTTCAGAGATTTTTGTAGGTCGTTCCAGTCAATGGCAGCAGAGAACTGGAAGGAGAGGCAGCCAAAGGAGGAATTGGCTTTGGGGGTGACAAGTGAGATATACCTGCTGGAACGCGTGCTACGGATGGGTGCTGCTATGGTGACCAGCGAGCAGAGATAAGGCGGGACTTTACCTAGCAGGGTCTTGTAGATGAAGTATCAAAAGTAAATGTAATTGCTAAAATATACTAAGTATCTAAAGTAAAAGTATAAATCATTTCAAAACCATTTGTGTTTAGTGAGTCCACCAGGCCAGAGGCAGTAGGGATGACCACATGTTCTTTTGATAAGTGCGTGAATTATTTGACAATTTTCAAAAATTACTTTTGGTTGTCAGGGAAAATGTTTGTAATAAAAAGTACATTTATTTTCTTTAGGAATGTAGTGAAGTAAAAGTTGTCAAAAAAATAAATAGTCGTGCTAGAGGCGTTACTACAGATCCGGGTTCGATCCCAGGCTGTGTTGCAGTCGGCCGTGACCGGGAGACCCCATAAGGCAGTGCACAATTGTCCCAGCGTCGTCCAGGTTAGGGGATGGTTTGGCCGGTCGGGTTGTCCTTGTCCCATCGCGCTCTAGCGACTCTTGTGGTGGGCCGGGAGCATTGCACGCTGACACGGTCGCCAGTTGGACGGTGTTTCCTCCGACACATTGATGTGGCTGGCTTCCGGGTTAAGCGAGCAGTGTGTCAGAGTCGTGTTTCGGATGACGCATGGCTCTCTTCGCCTCTCCCGAGTCTATACAGGAGTTGCAGCGATGGGACAAGACTGTAACTACAGTACCAATTGGATTTCACGAAATTGGGAAGAAAAAGGGCAAAAAAAATATTCAGTACCAGTCAAAAGTTTGGACACATCTTCAAGGGTTTTTCTTTATTTGTATTAATTTCTACATTGTAGAATAATATTAAGGACATCAAAACTATGAAATAACACATGGAGTCATGTAGTAACCAAAAAAGTGTTAAACAAATATATTTGACATTCTTCAAAGCTTTGCACACTCATGGCATTATTTTAACCAGCTTCATGAGGTAGTCACCTGGAATGCATTTCAATTAACAGCTGTGCCTTGTTAAAAGTTCATTTTAAAGGAATTTCTTTCCTTAATCCATTTGAGCCAATCAGTTGTTTTGTGACAAGGTAGGGTTGATATACATAAGATAGCCCTATTTGGTAAAAGACCAAGTCCATATTATGGCAAGAACAGCTCAAATAAGCAAAGAGAAGCGACAGTCCATCATTACTTTAAGACATGAAGGTCAGTCAATACAGAAAATGTCAAGAACTTTGAACGTTTCTTCAAGTGCAGTCGCAAAAACCATCAAGTGCTATGATGAAACTGGCTCTCATGAGGACCGCCACAGGAAAGGAAGACCCAGTGTTACCTCTGCTGCAGAGGATTAGTTCTTTAGTTACCAGCCTCAGAAATTGCAGCCCAAATAAATGCTTCACAGAGTTCAAGTAACAGACACATTTCAACATCCACTGTTCACATGCACATTTGTGGCCTGCTGGAGGTCATTTTGCAGGGCTCTGGCAGTGCTCCTCCTTGCACAAAGGCGGAGGTAGCGGTCCTGCTGCTGGGTTGTTGCCCTCCTACGGCCACCTCCACGTCTCCTGATGTACTGGCCTGTCTCCTGGTAGCGCCTCCATGCTCTGGACACTACGCTGACAGACACAGCAAACCTTCTTGCCACAGCTCGCATTGATGTGCCATCCTGGATGAGCTGCACTACCTGAGCCACTTGTGTGGGTTGTAGACTCCGTCTCATGCTACCACTAGAGTGAAAGCACCGCCGGCATTCAAAAGTGACCAAAACATCAGCCAGGAAGCATAGGAACTGAGAAGTGGTCTGTGGTCACCACCTGCAGAAACACTCCTTTATTGGGGGTGTCTTGCTAATTGCCTATAATTTCCACCTTCTGTCTATTCCATTTGCACAACAGCATGTGAAATTTATTGTCAATCAGTGTTGCTTCCTAAGTGGACAGTTTGATTTCACAGAAGTGTGATTGACTTGGAGTTACATTGTGTTGTTTAAGTGTTCCCTTTTTTTTTTTGAGCAGTGTATATATATATACAGTGTATATACAGTATATATATATATATAATAAAGTACAGATACTCCAAAAAACTACTTTAGTAGTACTTCAAAGTATTTTTACCTAAGTACTAAACACCACTGTCTAAAGTGATGCTGCTTCCCATAGTCAGACGCTGTTCAAACAATATTTTACACTGCAATACAAAAAGCTGTGGGGGGAGGAGAATTGTGTTAAATTGCCCTGTCCATAAAGAGACATGTTCACTGTTGGTTGTGTGGCTGTAGGTCTGATCATTGATGCTTTTGGAGAGCTGAGAGACCAACAGGAACAAGTGAAAGAGGATATGGAGGTGAGAGACTTTGGTTTACTTTCATCTGTAGTGCAGGTCAACAGAAGACAATGTTTGAGTGTTTCATCTATTTTTCTCCTCAGACCAAATGTTTCATCTGTGGCATCGGTAATGACTACTTTGACACGACGCCTCATGGCTTTGAGACACACACCTTACAAGAGCACAACTTGGCCAACTACCTGTGAGTATCTAGACTGAAAAAAAAAGCTATACTTAAAAGCTATACTTTTTTGTCTCTGAAGTATCAATTAGCCGACAGGTCTTTCGTCTTCCTGCATGTTTATACCCACTTGTTTACTATTAAACCACCTGATGGATGGCTTTACACAACAGCTGATGGTATCTATGCCCCAGTAAACAAAATACAAACAGTGCCCCTCAGAGCCAGCATTCTTCCACCCTCTATAAGCTCAGTGCTCATCTATTGTTTCTGTGCTAGCTAGCTGGAAAATAGGAAGCCATGTGGTCTTCATCTGCCCACTCAACTGGAGGAGGATATAACGCTAACCTTATTAGCTCATTTGTTTAGGTTGGTTGGAAAATAGGTGTGTGATATCATCTTATGTATGCATCACACATTTTGATTTGGTGTGCAGTGGCACATAGACTCAGTACTCTGATGGTTGAGGATAAGACACATGGATGATTGATAAGATCATCAAGAACATTATGCTTGAATGAGACTTTCATTTCCTCCTGCTATAGCCATTTGTAGTTGTGAAAGAGGTCAGTTGATCTTTGAGATGTTGAATGATGCAAGTGAAACATGACTGTGGATCAAGTGGTAATTTTCATGTATCTCAAATCTATTTGACTTGACAGGTTTTTCCTGATGTACCTTATCAACAAAGATGAGACAGAACACACCGGTCAGGTATGGCACTTGTCACTCTTTTGACCCCTTTGTCCTGTGAAAAGGTTGTCATATCAGGACCCAAAGTTAACTGTGACTCACCAGTTTTTAGGCTCGGCTCATTTGCTGCTGTAGATTGACCAGTCTTTTTGTCTGTCTGCTTCCTCCAGGAGTCATACGTGTGGAAGATGTACCAGGAGAGGCTCTGGGACTTTTTCCCTGCTGGAGACTGTTTCAGAAAGCAGTATGAGGACCAGCTTGGATAGAGGTGACAGACAGGTTGCTGTCATCCTACGGACAGGACTACAGTCCTACAAAGAGCTGCTCCAGGTACACTCCCACTTCCTCCTAACAGCTAGCTGATGACGGTTGGTAACCATTCACCGCCTATTGCCTCCTCTAAATGTGTGAGACTAGAGGAGAGGGGAGATGCTATCTTCCATATGACGGAATAACCATTTTCACATCAACGTCAAATGTACCTGTACATGTTACCTTTGGTACAGGCCAACCTCCAAGAAAGTGACTATATTACAACCTGCCCAGACAGATTTCAGTTTTGA
Organism: Salvelinus alpinus; assembly: GCF_045679555.1. Classification (NCBI taxonomy): domain Eukaryota; kingdom Metazoa; phylum Chordata; class Actinopteri; order Salmoniformes; family Salmonidae; genus Salvelinus; species Salvelinus alpinus. The sequence goes on from NC_092094.1 coordinate 82,875,947, forward strand.
AAAAAAAAATCTATTTTTTTTGACAACGTGTTGCCTTTTCCTCCACATAACCCCAAACCATTGCACAATTATTGGTCTTTTTGAGAAACTCTGGGTTGTGTGGGGTTATGGGACAACGTGTGAGTCTTGGCTCGTTGCAATATGCACAATACTACTTCAATATTTCAAGAATGTTGAAAATGAGACTTATGCCAAAAGATAGGTGGACAGATTTATACAGAGAGCATACTGTATGTGATTTAACAAAGTTTAAAAAATGTTATTCGAGTAATGTGCTTTCAGATATGAAGTATTGAATATAGAGGACTTGACCAGGGGAAATGTTGATTATATGATAAAAATGCCTGAATCAAGTACTTGATGAAGTGCCTTATCTACATTACAACGGAGCTATGCAAAACCATGTGTTTTTCTTTCTGCAATGGATGTGCAGTAGTTTTCCTGGACCAGAAACAAGCAGCTGTTCAGAGTCATTAGTTTGTGGCTTATGTTTTTCATTTGAAAATGGATGAGCAGTGTTGAGTATTTTGCCAACTGCAGAATCTACACTTAGGAAAAAAAAGCTCTGGATAGAACCAAAAAGGTTGTATTGCTTGCTTCATATACTGTATGGCAACCTTATAGGTTCAATATAGAACCCTTTTGCAGGGTTCTTTGATCAGAACCCCAGGGTTCGTCTTCACTGACCCAACATTGGTTCCATGTAGAACCATTGGGTTCTATGGAACCCATTTCAGTTCTATATATAACCTTAAGGGGTGCCATATATGAAGCAAGCATGGAACCCTTTTGGTTCTATCCAGAACCTTTTTTTCTAAGAGTGTAACTGCAAACGAGTATAAATTACACAGTTGTCTTAGTATATCATATGTCCGAATTTATTAAACACCTTGAAACAGAAACAAAAAATAAATTGCTATTGTATGGCTATTTGTATGTAGTAGCGTTGCTGGACCGTACATTTCCCTGAAGGACAAATAAATACATCAATTAAATAACTGGAGTCTCTTCACACAGTGTTTCTTGTTGGATTTTACTATCTATCTTTTTTGCTATAGTTAAGGACAAAGTATGTAGCCTACAGTACAAACTACAGCAAATTTGCGTGTAATATCTCACTGTCCAGTTGGTCCTTTACTGACCCCTAATCACCTCCCGATGTGACTCTGAGTTCATATCAGGGGATTTAGCTTCTTTTTTTTTAAGCATTGCGTCATTTCCCCTAAAAGATCATGTGCATGTGAAGCTGAGCCTGGCTCTCCTTTACCTAACCACTCTTTGAATGACAAATATAGCCTACAGTTTAGGCCTGACTGTTAGGTGTTAGCTAGGGTGGCTTTGAAGGTTTACCACATTCAGCCTCCACATTTAGTATTTAAATTTGTATTATCAGTAAGGTAGTATAATCAGTCCTAGCTTTTGATTTTAGCTAGTAGCTACTGAATAGTGTTGGTCAGTCCAGTCCTACCTGGGTGCAGGAGGCATGCAGGAGATCAGCAGGCTGGTTCCCTGCCTTGGCCGATGGTAGTTTTATCTCTAGTACTCACGGTGCCACCTGTCAGTTCATATTATGTCCCTCCCACCTCAGTACCACGCTGGGCTGCAGCCTGACATCCCTCTGAAGCGCATACAGCCATCCCTTTAACCGGTCTTAACCAACTCTGACATGTGGATATCTGATCACGTTTTTTAATCATTGTAGGTAAATTGACTGAAGCTTACTGAAAAGTGAATTATCACAGTCCCTGAAATTATAAAAATGTTCATAATTAGAAATAATGAGAGCAGCAGGAAACCACTCTCTGGCTAAGGTAAAATAACATTGACGCGATTAAAGTCCCAGAGACAATTATATTATACCCATTATATGTTAATTCTCTGTTTGTGTTAAATTGTCTCAGTCTGAGGTCCTAGCAGCGGTTGATGTGGTGTGTGTGTGTGTGAAGTGAAGTGATGGTTGTGAAAACAGGACTGTGGTAGGGGGGTTCATCTCCCTCTCTCTGGTGGAATCATTAGTTCTGTAATGACACACTTCTATTCAGCTGAATCCTCAATGAAACTGAGTTGTCCTGAGAGAGCCAATTTAGTTAACTGATCAAAAGTGGAGACCTTGGAGACAATAGACTGTCTGTGGCTTTGCTGTCCACAACAGAATGTATACATACCTCCTGACTTATTCCAAATGTTGTTGTTTTACAGCCTAAATTCAAAATGGATTAAATATTTTTGTTTTTCTCACCAACCTACACACTCACCAACCTACACACAACAGCCCATAATGATAAGGTGAACCCTAATTTACATACACTGCATGACCAAAAGTTGGTCCCCTCTTTGCTGCTATAACAGCCTCCACTCTTCTGGGAAGGCTTTCCACTAGATGTTGGAACATTGCTGCTGGGACTTGCTTCGATTCAGCCGCAAGAGCATTAGTGAGGTCAGGCACTGATGTTGGGTGACTAGGCCTTGCTCGCAGTCGGCGTTCCAATTCATCCCAAAGGTGTTTGATGGCGTTGAGGTCATTGCTAGACTTCCATTTTCAAGTCTTGCCATAGATTTTCAAGCCAATTTAAGTTAAAACTGTAACTAGGCCACTCAGGAACATTCAATGTCATCTTGGTAAGCAACCCCAGTGTATTTGGCCTTGTGTTTTAGGTTATTGTTCTGCTGAAAGGTGAATTTGTCTCCCAGTGCCTGTTGGAAAGCAGACTTAACCAGGTTTTCCTCAAGGATGTTGCCTGTGCTTAACTCTATTCCATTTATTTTTATCCTTAACTCCCTAGTCCTTTCCGATGACAAGCATACACATAACATGATGCAGCCACCACCATATGAAGAGTACTCAGTGATGTGTTGGATTTGCCCCAAACATAACGTTTTGTATTCAGGACATAAAGTTAATTTCTTTGCCACATTTTTGGCAGTTTTACTCTAGTGCTTTATTGTAAACAGGATGCATGTTTTGGAATATTTGTATTCTGTACAGGCTTCCTTCTTTTCACTCTGTCATTTTGGTTAGTATTGTGGAGTAACTACAATATTGTTGTTGATCCATCCTCCGTTTTTCCTATCACATCCATTAAACTCTGTAACTGTTTTAAAGTCACCATTGGCCTCAGTGAAATCCCTGATCGGTTTCTTTCCTCTCCGGCAACTGAGGTAGGAAGACGCCTGTATCTTTGTAGTGACTGGGTGTATTGATACATCATCCAAAGTGTAATTAATAACTTCACCATGCTTAAAATAATATTCAATGTCTGCTTTTTTATTTTTACCCATCTACCAATAGGTGCCCTTCTTTGCAAGATATTGGAAAACCTCCCTGGTCTTTGTGGTTGAATCTGTGTTTGAAATTCACCGCTTGACCGAGGGACCTTACAGATATTTGAATGTGTGGGGTACAGAGATGAGGTAGTCATTCAAAAATCATGTTAAATACTGAGTCCATGCAGTTTATTAGGTGACCTGTTAAGGACATTTTTACTCCTGAACTTATTTAGGCTTGCCATTACAAAGAGGTTGGATACTTAAAAACATAATTCCTCTTTGACATTATAGGGTATTGGGTGTAGGCCAGTCACACACAATCTTCATATAATCCATTTTAAATTCAGGCTTTCTGTTGGCACTGGTATTGTGTATAACCTTCTCAGGCATGAAACATGGACTGTTTCCCAGATAGCTCACGCCCACATCCAACACCACAACATGACACAGAGAACATGAAGATTTACAGCACCTGCTACACAGCCCATTTCTCAACCTGCAACTAAGAATAGCCTACTGTATGGATGCTACGGCAGACATGGCTGGGAATCGATCCTGCAGCTCTCCGTAACATCGCTGATGGCCTGACCAATAAGCCAGCAGCAGAACACAACCCACACCTTTTAACCCCATCTCCTGTGACCTCACCTCATGCACGCTGGACAAACAAGACTCAGAAATGACCATGTCATTATCTCCCACAGAATGGGAACTGAGAGAGAGGCTATTAACAAGGGCCATTATAATGTTTCTTGTCACATCTCAGTGCACCCGGTGTCTGACCTTCTGCTCCGTCTGGTCATTCAGCAAGATGCATGGCCAGACACCGGATGACCAAGGGACATGTTCCACTTAATCTAACCACACTCCTATTCAAGACCTGGACCCCATTGACTAAAATATTTACAAGCCACTTTACGAGTATTATTGTCAAGTGGTAACTTAATAATTTTGTAGAGCCAAGAGAACTATTGAAATATGTAATGTACAGTGCCTAAGGAAACTATTCAGACCCCTTGACTTTTTTGTGTTACAGCCTTATTCTAAAATTGATGAAATTGTTTTTTTTTCATCATTAATTTACAAACAATACCCTAGAATGACAAATCAAAAACCGTTTTATAGAAATTTTTAGCTGATAAAGTAAAAAATAAAAATGACATCGCATTTACATAAGTATTCAGACCCTTTACTCAGTACTTTGTTGAAGCACCTTTGGCAGCAATTACAGCCTTGAGTCTTGGGTATGACGCTACAAGCTTGGCACACCTGTATTTGGGGAGTTTCTCTCATTCTTCTCTGCAGATCCTCTCAAGCTCTGTCAGGTTGTACAGCTATTTTCAAGTTTCTCTAGAGATGTACTATTTGGTTCAAGTCTAGCTCTAGCTGGTCACTCAAGGACATTCAGAGACTTGTCACGAAGCCACTCCTGCGTTGTCTTGGCTGTGGGCATAGGGTCGTTGTTCTGTTGGAAGGTGAACCTTCGCCCCAGTCTGAGGTCCTGAGCGCTCTGGAGAAGGTTTTCATCAAGGATGTCTCTGTACTTTGCTCAGTTCATCTTTGCCTCGATCCTGACTAGTCTCCCAGTCCGTGCCGCTGAAAAACATCTCCCCCACAGCTTGATGCTGCCACCACCATGCTTCACCGTAGAGATGGTGCTTGGTTTCCTCCAGACTTGGCACTTGGCATTCAGACCAAAGAGTTCAATATTGGTTTCATCAGACCAGAGAATCTTATTCATCAGGATCTGAGAGTCTTTAGGTGCCTTTTGGCAAACTCCAAGCGGGCTGTCATGTGCCTTTTACTGAGGGGCTTCCATCTGGCCACTTGACCATAAAGGCCTGATTGTTGGAGTGCTGCAGAGATTGTTGTCCTTCTGGAAGGATCTCCCATCTCCACAGACGAACTCTAGAGCTCTGTCAGAGTGACCATCGGTTTTTGGTCACCTCCCTGACCAAGGCCCTTCCCCCCCGATTGCTTAGTTTGGCCAGGCGGCCAGCTCTAGGGAGAGTTTTGGAGGTTCCAAACTTCTTCCATTTAAGAATGATGTGTTTTTGGGGACCTTCAATCCTTCAATGCTGCAGACATTTTTGTACCCTTCCCCATATCTGTGCTTTGACACAATCCTGTCTCGAAGCTCTACAGACAATTCCTTCGATTTCATGGCTTGGTTTTTGCTCTGACATGCACTGTCATCTGTGGGACCTTATATAGACAGGTGTGTGCCTTTCCAAATCATGTCCAGTCAATTGAATTTACCACAGGTGGACTCCAAGTTGTAGAAAAATCTCAAGGATTATCAATGGAAACAGGATGCACATGAGCTCAATTTCAAGTCTCATAGCAAAGGGTCTGAATACTTCTGTAAATAAGGTATTTTTGTTTTTGCTTTGTCATTATGCCGTATTGTGTGTAGATTGCTAAGGATTTATTTAATACATTTTAGAATAAGCCTGTGACGTAACAAAATGCGGAAAAAGTCAAGGGGTCTGAATACTTTCCGAAGGCACTGTATATTGTCGTGTCTTTGGCTATGCCGGATTAAGTGATAAGACATGCTATTCTATAAAAGCATTTCTCTGTAATTAATATTACCTGATTAAGCTACTCAGGTAAATAATTAACTAGAAAGTCGGGGCACCACGAAATAATGTTTATAGAGCTGTTATCTTCCGAATAAACTCTTAAAGACCTGGTAATCTGTTACGTCAGTAGCAGTCAATATTTAATCCTCACCTTATTTAGTCTCATCTGAAAGTTGTAAATTCTTGGTTATCTTCACGAACTCTGGCTAACAAGTTGAATCAGCAATACAAAATTTGGTTTAATTATTTATTTACTAAATACCTAACTAATCACACAGAATTACATATACACAGAATGAATCATACATTGATGGACCTGGTGAACGGAGCCGAAAAGAAAAGGGGGGGGGGGGGGGGGTTGAGTGAAAGAGCGGGCAGACTGAGGAACAAAGGGAGAAGCTATGCTATCGTAAATACAGTATCTTATGCATTCTAAATTACCGCCCATTTGAAAAAGGAAAATGCAATAAATATTTACTCTGAGATGCGCTTCGGTAGATTGGTCGTCGATGGAAGGCCGGTTTGTCCTTTGAAGAATGTCTCTTGGTGAACTGGAGCGTGGTAGGATGGATATGCTGTCCGTCCTCTCCTAGCCCACGTCTACAGTTGCTGCGCTAACGCGACGGCTAGGAGGTATCACTTCTTTCGTGAATAAGAGTACAAAGTTCATACCAAGTTGCCATGTTATATGCTCATGCTATATTCTGGCTGGTATAGTTGAAATTCATCCTTCTGGCATGTAGGTCGTCACCTTCACATTGAAATTCGATGCTAATTTCGTTAGGTTCTCTAAGGTTGGCTTAGTTCTGTAGGTGGTCTTTGTCCTTTCAACGTGAGGACCTCAAGTCCACACGTCCTTGGAACAGAAAGTTACATTTTCGTCAAGGGGCTTATATAGGATTGGGAGAGAGGGCTGTGTTTCATAGTTTACAACCACTGTCTGTTCACATGGGCGGGGCCACTGAGTTGGCAGAGTTTGCTCTATGACAAACCGTTCTCTCATTAACAAGCTAAATTACATTTAATCTTTTCACAAATAGTTTCATATTTAAACTGCACAACAATTCCATGTGAATCTGATCAACTATCTTGGAAAGTCTACACATTATAGTTATGTCGTCCTATCATCAGTAATCATGTCTCAGACGCCAACTGACATCATATTCATTAAGTCCCAACGCATATTTTCACCTGGTTGGATTACCGAAATATGGTTCCGTTTCCCATCTTTTGATGTCACCAGACTCTCTATGTTAACGAAGGGATTTTCAATAGTCACATCGGTAGAGTAGAGAGAGTAAAAAGGGGAAAGGTATTTATGGGGGTCATAAACCTCCCCCAACAGGCCAGCGTCATGACAATATATATATAATACATGTATCTTGTTAATTTTTCATATAGCGGAAATCGATATGCCTACAGTGGTGACATTTTTTTATTGTATCTTTAGATTGATTCAGTCAGTATCTGGTGTGGCCACCAGCTGCATTAAGTACTGCAGTGTATTTCCTCCTCATGGATGCACCAAATTTGCCAGTTCTTGCTGTGAGATGTTACCCCACTCTTCCACCAAGGCACCTGCAAGTTCCCGGACATTTCTGGGGGGAATGGCCCTAGCCCTCACCCTCCGATCCAGGTCCCAGACATGCTTAATAGAATTGAGATCCGGGCTCTTCGATGGCATTGGCAGAACACTGACATTCATGTCTTGCAGGAAATCACCGACAGACTGAGCAGTATGGCTGGTGGCATTGTCATGCTGGAGGGTCATGTCAGGATGAGCCTGCAGGAAGGGTACGACATGAGGGAGGAGGATGTCTTCCCTGTAATGCACAGCGTTAAGATTGCCTGCAATGACAACAAGCTCAGTCCGATGATACTGTCACACACCGCCCCAGACCATGACGGACCCTCCATGTCCAAATCGATTCCGCTCCAGAGTACAGGCCTCGGTGTAACGCTCATTCCTTCAACGATAAATGCGAATCCAACCATCACCCCTGGTGAGACAAAACCACGACTCGTCAGTGAAGAGCACCTTTTGCTAGTCCTGTCTGGTCCAGCGACGGTGGGTTTGTGCCCATAGGCAACGTTGTTGCCGGTGATGTCTGGTGAGGACCTGCCTTACAACAGGCCTACAAGCCCCCAGTCCAGCATCTCTCAGCCTATTGCGGACAGTCTGAGCACTGATGGAGGGATTGTGCGTTCCTGGTGTAACTCGGGCAGTTGTTGTTGCCATTCTGTACCTGTCCCGCAGGTGTGATGTTTGGTTGTACCGATCCTGTGGAAGTGTTGTTACACGTGGTCTGCCACTGCGAGGATGATCAGATGTCCATCCTGTCTCCCTGTAGCGCTGTCTTAGGCATCTCACAGTACGGACATTGCAATTTATTGCCCTGGCCACATCTGCAGTCCTCATGCCTCCTTGCAGCATGCCTAAGGCACATTCACGCAGATGAGCAGGGACCCTGGGCATCTTTCTTTTGGTGTTTTTCAGAGTCAGTAGAAAGATCTCTTTAGTGACCTAAGTTTTCATAACTGACCTTAATTGCCTACTGTCTGTAAGCTGTTAGTGTCTTAACGACCATTCCACAGGTGCATGTTCATTAATTGTTTATGGTTCATTGAACAAGCATGGGTAACAGTGTTTAAACCCTTTACAATGAAGATCTGTGAAGTTATTTGGATTTTACGAATTATCTTTGTCAGACAGGGTCCTGAAACGAGTTTATCTCTGAGGGTTTAGATCTCGAGTTAGTCACCTCATACAAGTACTGTACTTGGGAGTATGGCTAGATCACTGCATCACTGTATACTCCTCTGTAAACTGGTCATCACTGTATACCCGTCGCAAGACACACTGATTGATGCTTATTTATAAAACCCTCTTAGGCCTCACTCCCTCCTATCTGAGATATCTACTGCAGGCCTCATCCTCCAAATACAACATCCGTTCTGCCAGTCACATTCTGTTAAAAGTCCCCAAAGCACACACATCCCTGGGTCACTCGTCTATTCAGTTCGCTGTAGCTAGCAACTGGAACGAGCTGCAACAAACACTCAAACTGAACAGTTATCTCAATCTCTTCATTCAAAGACCTAATCATGGACACTCTTACTGACAGTTGTGGTTGCTTTGCGTGATGTATTGTTGTCTCTACCTTCTTGCCCTTTGTGCTGTTGTCTGTGCCCAATAATGTTTGTACCATGTTTTGTGCTGCTACCATGTTGTGTTGCTACCATGTTGTTGTTATGTTGTGTTGCTACCATGCTGTGTTGTCATGTGTTGCTGCCTTGCTATGTTGTTGTTTCTTTATGTTGTGTTGTCTCTCTTGTCGTGATGTGTGTTTTTTGTCCTATATTTATACACTGCTCAAAAAAATAAAGGGAACACTTAAACAACACAATGTAACTCCAAGTCAATCACACTTCTGTGAAATCAAACTGTCCACTTAGGAAGCAACACTGATTGACAATAAATTTCACATGCTGTTGTGCAAATGGAATAGACAAAAGGTGGAAATTATAGGCAATTAGCAAGACACCCCCAATAAAGCAGTGGTTCTGCAGGTGGTGACCACAGACCACTTCTCAGTTCCTATGCTTCCTGGCTGATGTTTTGGTCACTTTTGAATGCTGGCGGTGCTTTCACTCTAGTGGTAGCATGAGACGGAGTCTACAACCCACACAAGTGGCTCAGGTAGTGCAGCTCATCCAGGATGGCACATCAATGCGAGCTGTGGCAAGAAGGTTTGCTGTGTCTGTCAGCGTAGTGTCCAGAGCATGGAGGCGCTACCAGGAGACAGGCCAGTACATCAGGAGACGTGGAGGAGGGCAACAACCCAGCAGCAGGACCGCTACCTCCGCCTTTGTGCAAGGAGGAGCACTGCCAGAGCCCTGCAAAATGACCTCCAGCAGGCCACAAATGTGCATGTGTCAGCATATGGTCTCACAAGGGGTCTGAGGATCTCATCTCGGTACCTAATGGCAGTCAGGCTACCTCTGGCGAGCACATGGAGGGCTGTGCGGCCCCACAAAGAAATGCCACCCCACACCATGACTGACCCACCGCCAAACCGGTCATGCTGGAGGATGTTGCAGGCAGCAGAACGTTCTCCACGGCGTCTCCAGACTCTGTCACGTCTGTCACATGTGCTCATGTGCTCAGTGTGAACCTGCTTTCATTTGTGAAGAGCACAGGGCGCCAGTGGCGAATTTGCCAATCTTGGTGTTCTCTGGCAAATGCCAAACGTCCTGCACGGTGTTGGGCTGTAAGCACAACCCCCACCTGTGGACGTCGGGCCCTCATACCACCCTCATGGAGTCTGTTTCTGACCATTTGAGCAGACACATGCACATTTGTGGCCTGCTGGAGGTCATTTTGCAGGGCTCTGGCAGTGCTCCTCCTTGCACAAAGGCGGAGGTAGCGGTCCTGCTGCTGGGTTGTTGCCCTCCTACGGCCACCTCCACGTCTCCTGATGTACTGGCCTGTCTCCTGGTAGCGCCTCCATGCTCTGGACACTACGCTGACAGACACAGCAAACCTTCTTGCCACAGCTCGCATTGATGTGCCATCCTGGATGAGCTGCACTACCTGAGCCACTTGTGTGGGTTGTAGACTCCGTCTCATGCTACCACTAGAGTGAAAGCACCGCCAGCATTCAAAAGTGACCAAAACATCAGCCAGGAAGCATAGGAATGCAACTTTTCATGGAAGTTAGGAAGGCATTTAGTAAAGCAAAGGCTAGCTAAACTCCAAAAAGTTCTGGGGCACTGTAAAGTCCATGGAGAATAAGAGCACCTCCTCCCGGCTGCCCAATGCACTGAGGCTAGGGAACACTGTCACCATCAATAAATCTATGATAATCGAGAATTTCAATAATCATTTTTCTACGGCTGGCCATTCTTTCCACCTGGCTACCCCTACCCCGGTCAACAGCAACTTGGCCAAGCCTCCCCCATTTCTCCTTCACCCAAATCCGGATAGGTGATGTTCTGAAAGAGCTGCAAAAAATGGACCCCTACAAATCAGCTGGGCTAGACAATCTGGGCTGGACAACTTTCTTTCTAAAATGATCTGCCGCAGTTGTTGCAATCCATATTACTAGTCTGTTCAACCTCTTTCGTATCGTCTGAGATCCCTAAAGACTGGAAAGCTACCGTGGTCATCCCCCTCGTCAAAGGGGGTGACACTCTAGACCTAAACTGTTACAGACCTATATACATTTACATTTACATTTAAGTCATTTAGCAGACGCTCTTATCCAGAGCGACTTACAAATTGGTGCATTCACCTTATGATATCCACTGGAACAACCACTTTACAATAGTGCATCTAACTCTTTTAAGGGGGGGGGGGTTAGAAGGATTACTTTATCCTCTCCTAGGTATTCCTTAAAGAGGTGGGGATATCTCTCCTACCCTGCCTTTATAAAGTCTTCAAAAGCAATGTTAACAGATCACCGACCATTTGGGTTCATGGGTGCACCACAGCCACGCTCTAGGTCCTAAACGTGATCATAACCGCCATCTATAAAAGACAATACTGTGCAGCCGTATTCATCGACCTGGCCAAGGCTTTCGACACTGTCAATCACCACATTCTTATCGGCAGACTCAACAGCCTTGGTTTCTCAAATGACTGCCTCGGCTGGTTTACCAACTACTTCTCAGACAGAGTTCAGTGTGTCAAATTGGAGGGCCTGTTGTCCGGACCTCTGGCAGTCTCTATGTGGGTGCCACAGGGTTCAAATCAAATTAATTTTTTATAGCCCTTCTTACAGCAGCTGATATCTCGAAAGTAATGTACAGAAACCCAGCCTTTAACCCCAAACAGCAAGCAATGCAGGTGTAGAAGCACGATGGCTAGGAAAAACTCCCTAGAAAGGACAAAACCTAGGAAGAAACCTAGAGAGGAACCAGGCTATGAGGGGTGGCCAGTCCTCTTCTGGCTGTGCCGGGTGGAGATTATAACAGAACATGGCCAAGATGTTCAAATGTTCATAAATGACCAGCATGGTCAAATAATAATAATCACAGTAGTTGTCGAGGGTGCAACAAGTCAGAACCTCAGGAGTAAATGTCAGTTGGCTTTTCATAGCCGATCATTGAGAGTATCTCTACCGCTCCTGCTGTCTCTAGAGAGTTGAAAACCAGCAGGTCTGGGACAGGTAGCACGTCCGGTGAACAGGTCAGGGTTCCATAGCCGCAGGCAGAACAGTTGAAACTGGAGCAGCAGCACGGTCAGGTGATCTGGGGACAGCAAGGAGTCATCGTGCCAGGTAGTCCTGAGGCATGGTCCTAGGGCTCAGGTCCTCCGAGAGAGAGAAAGAAAGAGAGAAAGAGAGAATTAGAGAGAGCATACTTAAATTCACACAGGACACCGGATAAGACAGGAAAGTACTCCAGATATAACAAACTGACCCTAGCCCCCGAAACATAAACCACTGCAGCATAAATACTGGAGGCTGAGACAGCAGGGGTCAGGAGACACTGTGGCCCCATCCGATGATACCCCCGGACAGGGCCAAACAGGAAGGATATAACCCCACCCACTTTGCCAAAGCACAGCCCCCACACCACTAGAGGGATATCTTCAACCACCAACTTACCATCCTGAGACAAGGCCGAGTATAGCCCAAAAAGATCTCCGCCACGGCACAACCCAAGGGGGGGCGCCAACCCACACAGGAAGATCACGTCAGTGACTCAACCCACTCAAGTGACGCACCCCTCCTAGGGACGGCATGGAAGAGCACCAGTAAGCCAGTGACTCAGCCCCTGTAATAGGGTTAGAGGCAGAGAATCCCAGTGGAGAAAGGGGAACCGGCCAGGCAGAGACAGCAAGGGTGGTTCGTTGCTCCAGAGCCTTTCCGTTCACCTTCACACTCCTGGGCCAGACTACACGCAATCATATGACCTACTGAAGAGATGAGTCTTCAGTAAAGACTTAAAGGTTGAGACCGAGTCTGCGTCTCTCACATGGGTAGGCAGACCATTCCATAACAATGGAGCTCTATAGGAGAAAGCCCTGCCTCCAGCTGTTTGTTTTTTTAAATTCTAGGGACAATTAAGAGGCCTGCGTCTTGTGACCGTAGCGTACGTGTAGGTATGTACGGCAGGACCATATCGGAAAGATAGGTAGGAGCAAGCCCATGTAATGCTTTGTAGGTTAGCAGTAAAACCTTGAAATCAGCCCTTGCCTTAACAGGAAGCCAGTGTAGGGAGGCTAGCACTGGAGTAATATGATCACATTTTTTGGTTCTAGTCAGGATTCTTGCAGCCGTATTTAGCACTAACTGAAGTTTATTTAGTGCTTTATCCGGGTAGCCGGAAAGTAGAGCATTGCAGTAGTCTAACCTAGATGTAACAAAAGCATGTATTCATTTTTCTGCATCATTTTTGGACAGAAAGTTTCTGATTTTTGCAATGTTACATAGATGGAAAAAAGCTGTCCTTGAAACAGTCTTGATATGTTCGTCAAAAGAGAGATCAGGGTCCAGAGTGACGCGGAGGTCCCTTCACAGTTTTATTTGAGACGACTGTACAACCATCAAGATTAATTGTCAGATTCAACAGAAGATCTCTTTGTTTCTTGGGACCTAGAACAAGCATCTCTGTTTTGTCCGAGTTTAAAAGTAGAAAGTTTGCAGCCATCCACTTCCTTATGTCTGAAACACAGGCTTCTAGCGAGGGCAATTTTGGGACTTCACCGTGTTTCATTGAAATGTACAGCTGTGTGTCATCCGCATAGCAGTGAAAGTTAACATTATGTTTTCGAATGACATCCCCAAGAGGTAAAATATATAGTGAAAACAATAGTGGTCCTAAAACGGAACCTTGAGGAACACTGAAATGTACAGTTGATTTGTCAGAGGACAAACCATTCACAGAGACAAACTGATATCTTTCCGACAGATAAGATCTAAACCAGGCCAGAACTTGTCCGTGTAGACCATTTTGGGTTTCCAATCTCTCCAAAAGAATGTGGTAATCGATGGTATCAAAAGCAGCACTAAGATCTAGGAGCACGAGGACAGATGCCACCTTCACAAGTGCAGTCTCAGTGCTATGATGGGGTCTAAAACCAGACTGAAGCATTTCGTATACATTGTTTGTCTTCAGGAAGGCAGTGAGTTGCTACGCAACAGCTTTTTCTAAATGTTTTGAGAGGAATGGAAGATAGTTTTTTATATTTTCTGGGTCAAGGTTTGGCTTTTTCAAGGGAGGCTTTATTACTGCCACTTTTAGTGAGTTTGGTACATATCCGGTGGATAGAGAGCCGTTTATTATGTTCAACATAGGAGGGCCAAGCACAGGAAGCAGCTCTTTCAGTAGTTTAGTTGGAATAGGGTCCAGTATGCAGCTTGAAGGTTTAGAGGCCATGATTATTTTCATCATTGTGTCAAGAGATATAGTACTAAAACACTTAAGTGTCTCTCTTGATCCTAGGTCCTGGCAGAGTTGTGCAGACTGAGGACAACTGAGCTTTGGAGGAATACGCAGATTTAAAGAGGAGTCCGTAATTTGCTTTCTAATGATCATGATCTTTTCCTCAAAGAAGTTCATTAATTTATTACTGCTGAAGTGAAAGCCATCCTCTCTTGGGGAATGCTGCTTTTTAGTTAGCTTTGCGACAGTATCAAAAATACATTTTGTATTGTTCTTATTTTCCTCAATTAAGTTGGAAAAATAGGATGATCGAGCAGCAGTGAGGGCTCTTCGATACTGCACGGTACTGTCTTTCCAAGCTAGAAGACTTCCAGTTTGGTGTGGCGCCATTTCCGTTCCAATTTTCTGGAAGCTTGCTTCAGAGTTCGGGTATTTTCTGTATACCAGTTTCTTATGATAAATGTTTTTAGTTTTTAGGGTTCCAATGCATCTAGGGTATTGCGCAAGGTTAAATTGAGTTCCTCAGTTAGGTGGTTAACTGATTTTTGTCCTCTGACATCCTTGGGTAGGCAGAGGGAGTCTGGAAGGGCATCAAGGAATCTTTGGGTTGTCTGAGAATTTATAGCACGACTTTTGATGCTCCTTGGTTGGGGTCTGAGCAGATTATTTGTTGCGATTGCAAACGTAATACAATGGTGGTCCGATAGACCAGGATTATGAGGAAAAACATTAAGATCCACAACATTTATTCCATGGGACAAAACTAGGTCCAGAGTATGACTGTGACAGTGAGTAGGTCCAGAGACATGTTGGACAAAACCCACTGAGTCGATGATGGCTCCGAAAGCCTTTTGGAGTGGGTCTGTGAACTTTTCCATGTGAATATTAATATCACCAAAAATTTGAATATTATCTGCTATGACTACAAGGTCCGATAGGAATTCAGGGAACTAAGTGGATAACGCTGTATATGTCCCAGGAGGCCTGTAAACAGTACTTATAAAAAGTGATGGAGTAGGCTGCATAGATTTCATGACTAGAAGCTCAAAAGACGAAAACGTCATTTTATTTTTGGTAAATTTAAATTTGTTATCGTAAATGTTAGCAACACCTTCGCCTTTAGGGGATGCATGGGGGATATGGTCACTAGTGTAACCAGGGGGTGAGGCCTCATTTAACACAGTAAATTCATCAGGCTTAAACCATGTTTCAGTCAGGCCAATCACATCAAGATTATGATCAGTGATAAGTTCATTGACTATAACTGCCTTTGAAGTGAGGGATCTAACATTAAGTAGCCCTATTTTGAGATGTGAGGTATCACGATCTCTTTCAATAATGGCAGGAATGGAGGAGGTCTTTATTCTAGTGAGATTGCTAAGGCGAACACCGCCATGTTTAGTTTTGCCCAACCTAGGTCGAGGCACAGGCACGGTCTCAATGGGGATAGCTGAGCTGACTACACTGACTGTGCTAGTGGCAGACTCCACTAAGCTGGCAGGCTGGCTAACAGCCTGAGCCCGGCCTGCACCCTATTTCGTTGTGGAGCTAGAGGAGTTAGAGCCCTGTCTATGTAGGTAGATAAGATGAGAGCACCCCTCCAGCTAGGATGGAGTCCGTCACTCCTCAGCAGGCCAGGCTTGGTCCTGTTTGTGGGTGAGTCCCAGAAAGAGGGCCAATTATCTACAAATTCTATCTTTTGGGAGGGGCAGAAAACAGTTTTCAACCAGCGATTGAGTTGTGAGACACTGCTGTAGAGCTCATCACTCCCCCTAACTAATTCTCGGGCCGACTCTTTTCTCTGTATACATCAATGATGTCGCTTTTGCTGCTGGAGATTCTCTGATCCATCTCTTCTGTATACTTCTGGCCCTTCTTTGGACACTGTGTTAACAAACCTCCAGACGAGCTTCTATGCCATACAACACTCCATCCGTGGCCACCAACTGCTCTTAAATGCTAGTAAAACTAAATGCACGCTCTTCAACCGATCGCTGCCCGCACCCGCCCGACTGTCTAGCATCACTACTCTGGACGGTTCTGACTTAGAATATGTGGACAACTACAAATACCTAGGTGTCTGGCCAGACTGTAAACTCTCCTTCCAGACTCATATTAAGCATCTCCAATCCAAAATTAAATCTAGAATCTACTTCCTATTTCGCAACAAAGCATCCTTCATTCATGCTGCCAAACATACCCTCGTAAAACTGACAATCCTACCGATCCTCGACTTCGGTGATGTCATTTACAAAATAGCCTCCAACACTCTACTCAGCAAATTAGATGTAGTCTATCACAGTGCCATCCGCTTTGTCACCAAAGCCCTATATACTACCCACCACTGCGACCTGTATGCTCTGGTTGGCTGGCCCTCGCTTCATATTCGTTGTCAAACCCACTGGCTCCAGGTCATCTATAAGTCTTTGCTAGGTAAAGCCCCGCCTTATCTCAGCTCACTGGTCACCATACCAGCACCCCGCCATTGTATGCGCTCCAGCAGGTATATTTCACTGGTCACCCCAAAGCCAACACCTCCTTTGGCTGCGATTTTTCTATTGTGTTATTGTCTGTACGCTTGTTTATCCCATGTGTAACTCTGTGTTGTTTGTGTCGCACTGCTTTGCTCTATCTTGGCCAGGTCGAAGAACTTGTTCTCAACTGGCCTACCTGGTTAAATAAAGGTGAAATAAAAATAATAAAGATTCAATAAAATTACAAATTAAAAAGTATCTGGGCTGTCATCCAGTGCTCCTTCGGGTGGACTCTGCTGTGCTGAGACAGCGAAAGAGGACAGCAGAGTGAAGAGACACATGCTGTTACCTGCAGCTTCTTGATACCTGCAGAGCAACCTCCTCCAGCCATAAGCCACTGAATACGGTCCCCACGCTACATCCTGCTGCCTCTCTCAGGGCTCTCAACCTATTTTCCCTCAGATTAACACCATTAGTTCAGTTATTAATCATGCTGTACTGTAGCAGCAGTGGGGAGGTAGAAGGAGAGCAATTTGTGTAAGTCATCTTGGTTCAACGAATGAATTCACTATCACACACCAAAAACAAATGGGCACAATCTTTGGAATAGGGATCATAACCTCATCATAAGCCATCATTACTGGCATAGAGATGACTGAATCGAGCTCACTCATTGCTGCTACGATGCATCTCTTTTCTCTGGCTTTATTGAGATCAAGACATGCATTTTGTCAACCTCTCATTTGTGTATGGTGGTAATTTCCAGGAGGCATGTGATTATGTTAACTTCTGCTTAAGTGGATGGGTTATTGGTACAGATTACCGTCATTTAAGTCTTAATTACAGCTCAAATGACTGGGAGTCCCACAGCGCAAGAGGGACTGAATGAATGAAGAAGGAATATTTGCAATCAAAGCTTGTGTTCAAGATGATATTCATTTTAAAGCAATTTACTGTATGAAGAAAGGGCTATTTTTAAACAGAGAATATTAAAATGGTAGTTTTGAAGATATACTCTACAGTAAAGGGTTTATCCTTTGAAGGTGAATGACCTGAAACTCAGGACTCGGGAGCTTAATCTGAAGAGTGTGCTCTTTGTGCAGATTGTGACTGCACTGTGGCATTGTTTCTGTAAAAAGAGGTTAAGCACATCAATTGTAGGCTACGAAAGTATTTGTGACTACAGTATTTTTGTGGGCAGATACTGGCTAGTGTGTGTGCGTATGCTTGCATGTGTGTGTGTGTGTGTGTGTGGGCTCTCTTCAGTGCTGGCAGTGTACTCCTGTGACAGATGTGGCCCTCCCTCCAGCACCTTCTCTCCAAATATGGATACAGTAGAGAGAGTGAAGGGATGTGAGAGAGAGAAAAAAGAGTTAAGAGGTAAAAATAGAGGGATACAGTAGAGAGACAGATGGAGAGATGATGCTGCAGTGTGTTAGGAGGAAGAGAGGTGCATTAGATTGAGAGATCTCAGGACTACCCTGTTTTTAAATCCATATTTTCCTTCCCTGATCTCATCTTTCTTTCACAGTGCATATTTTCTGTAACTTCTCATATGGTCAGTGCATTCTAAGACCTGATTTAACAGGATTGCGGGCTCATGGTGGGTTTGATCCCGCCGTTGTTCTAGAAATTGGAGTAATTACGTAAGTGCTCTGTGGGACTGGGTAAATCCTCACATCCGCTGGGGTCATGACCCTGCGCTCTCAGGGACTGGGTCTGGAGTTGATGTAGAGTAGGCCTTAATATGTCTGGGATACAGATCATTTCATGACACTTGAAGTGACACATTAAACAGATATACTTGTACTATTGCTATTTCTACTGTTTCCTGTCAGATCGTTCTCCCTCGTTGACACAGGGGGCAGTAAAGCTGAATAGTGGAGAAGGATTCACTCCAACATCATTCTAAGTAGGAGTAAGTGTTATTGTGCTGCAACACCGCTCGATCCCAGAGCAGTTCAATTTGGTCAAAGGTATGGAACTCTTGTGCTTTCTAAGCTTCGCACTCTGCTCTGCAATCCCTGCTGAGAGTTTACATGTTTGAACATCAGGAGACAAAAAATAATGGCTCCGTTCAGTGCTGAGGACATCTCCTTGGAGAGAGCAGCTTTCAACAATCCTCTCGTAGTGACTCATTCACTAAGCTACATTCAAATGGACGTCAGAAACGACACCATCACACGATTAGATTATGCCTGCACACTTCAAGTTGAGCGTGTGCTTTAAAACATAAATAAATAGCAAAGGCAATGTTTTACATTAGCAGCCCTTGTGGTATTGAATTATTCACACCCTAATAGCCATTTACACTCATATCTGGCATAGTCCACTGGTATATCAACACCAGTTAACAGCATCTTCTTCTCAAAGGCCTTCCGGTGTAACGGGACATCCTTGCCTGTGTGTTTTTCTTAAAGAATGGAACAGTAGTCCTTGTCTGGGGGATCAGTTACAAGGTCAGAGACAGGTGATGTAGCCCTGCCTGCAGAGTAAGAGGATGCTGCAGGGGGGAAACCACAGTAGCCTACTGTAGAGGTGAGGTGAGCCTTGCTGAGCTGAATTGAGCTGAGGAAGTGGCAGAACTCCCCGTACTCCACTGGTGTCCTATTGCGCCGATACGGGAAGAGGTGACCTCAGGTGAACCTAGATTTGTCCTAAAGCCAAGCACAATGAGGAAGGGAGTACAGGGGAGCAGGGGGACGTTTGGTACCTGACAGCATTTTGGAGGTGACTGAATAATCTCCTGACCTTTACTTCGGGCCGTCTGAGAGAGCAGCAATCCTGTGATGAGATTCAGCACCACATGTTGTAGCAGCATGAGACACAGCCCTTAGAAGATGAGATGGAAGAGAGAGGGCAGTGTTCACAGACACTTAGCACCGCCTGAATACACTCATGGCCCACTCAGCAGAACCATTGTCTTTTCTCTGTGAAACACCGCTAGTTCTGTCTGGTACCACATCCTGCCATCTATCCACCAGCCTGGCTCTGGGGTTAGGGACAGTTCCACAGGCCCAGGGCTGAGCCGCCATCCTGCCCAACTGGGGAGGTGAGGAGACAAGCTGGCTATTAGCAGCAGATGGTACTGCTACACACCTACACAAGGAGAGAACAAGGTGGGAGTGGAGACACATATATGTGATAACACCGGCACCAACACACTATTCCCATTTACACCTCCTTTTCTTCCTCCTTCTATTCTCAGAGCTGCCGATGAAGGAAGCGACCAGCTGTATTATTTCAGCTCTATGACTCTTGGAAATGTAACCAGCATTTTGGGCCTCCCTTGAATTTTTCTGTTTTCAACTCATTCTGCTGTGTCAAACATTTGTCTATTTGCTTGGTTTTGCATTGCTACACCTGCTTCCAACTCTGGCTTTATAGTCATCTCTTGGCTGCACAGTGAACTGAAGGGATTGGAATGGATTGCTTTAATCTGGATAACAGTAGAGGAGGTCAGGGATGAGCATAGACATGTAATACAGTAATTAGCCCTAATTATTAAAGCAACATCCAACTCCGATAGCTTGTCCTGAAAACCTCTTCCCTCAACAGAATGCTCCTCTAAGAGATGAACAATACTATACACTGAGTATACCAAACATTAGGAACACCCTTACTTAAGGCAAAAACAGAAGTAGGGTGGTTGGTCAGAGTGGATGGGTAGGTGTATAAAGTGAACATCTAACATCCCAAAGGTTAGCTAATTAGCAACTGCTTACTGCTTTTTAGCTACTTTACAACTACATAGCATGTTAGCTAACCCTTCCCCTAACCTTAACCCTAACCTTAACCCCAACCTTAACCTCTCACCCTTAGCCTAGCTAACGTTAGCCACCTTGGAATTCATAACATATCATACCAAATGGATGATGGACATCCACAAATGAATTCACAACTTACGAAACACAGCATATCATATAACTAGACTACTGCAATGCTCTACTTTCCGGCTACCCGGATAAAGCACTAAATAAATTTCCGTTAGTGCTAAATACAGCTGTTAGAATCCTGACTAGAACCAAAAAAAATTATCATATTACTCCAGTGCTAGCCTCCCTACACTGGCTTCCTGTTAAGGCAAGGGCTGATTTCAAGGTTTTACTGCTAACCTACAAAGCATTACATGGGCTTGCTCCTACCTATCTTTCCGATTTGGTCCTGCCGTACATACCTACACGTACGCTACGGTCATAATTGTCCCTAGAATTTCTAAGCAAACAGCTGGAGGCAGGGCTTTCTCCTATAGAGCTCACTTTTTATGGAATGGTCTGCCTACCCATGTGAGAGACGCAGACTCTCTTATTCGTATTTATGCTGCAGTAGTGTATGTGTCGGAGGGCTAGGGTCAGTTTGTTATATCTGGAGTACTTCTCCTGTCTTATCCGGTGTCCTGTGTGAATTTAAGTATGCTCTCTCTAATTCTCTCTTTCTCTCTATCTTTCTCTCTCTCGGAGGACCTGAGCCCTAGGACCATGCCTCAGGACTACCTGGCATGATGACTCCTTGCTGTCCCCAGTCCACCTGGCCGTGCTGCTGCTCCAGTTTCAACTGTTCTGCCTGCGGCTATGGAACCCTGACCTGTTCACCGGACGTGCTACCTGTCCCAGACCTGCTGTTTTCAACTCTCTAGAGACTGCAGGAGCGGTAGAGATACTCTTAATGATCGGCTATGAAAAGCCAACTGACATTTACTCCTGAGGTGCTGACTTGCTGCACCCTCGACAACTACTGTGATTATTATTATTTGACCATGCTGGTCATTTATGAACATTTGAACATCTTGGCCATGTTCTGTTATAATCTCCACCCGGCACAACCAGAAGAGGACTGGCCACCCCTCATAGCCTGGTTCCTCTCTAGGTTTCGTCCTAGGTTTTGGCCTTTCTAGGGAGTTTTTCCTAGCCACTGTGCTTCTACACCTGCATTGCTTGCTGTTTGGGGTTTTAGGCTGGGTTTCTGTACAGCACTTTGAGATAATAGCTGATGTAAGAAGGGCTATAAAAAATTAATTTGATTTGATATAAGTGTTCCAAATGTATATTCATGATGTTACAGGTTGCTTTTTAAAATAAAAAATGCATATGTTCCATAGATTTTAAATGCTACAAGCCAAAATGCTTTTGTAAAAAGCACTGCTGGTACTACACCAGCCAGCATCCATAAGCTATCTGGACTGGATCCTGGTCAGGGGGAGCCGTTAAGCCATATGGCACAAAAGTCCCATGCCTTTGGGCACCAATGTTGTCAAGCACTGACTGATGATGTCACAGTGCTGAGCAGAGCACTATGCAGTGCAGAGAAATGCATAAAGAATAAGATCCAATACCAAGACTCTCTAGTAAACAGCAGGAGATTACGGCATGATGTGAACTAACACATTTGATACACTGTCTGGGGTTAGGCTAAATCAAATGCCGTGCGCCAGAGCTTGATGATGTACTTAGTGGTTGGCTTTCATATAAAAGAAGATGGCTTTATTATGGGAAATGGCTATATCAACTTGCTGTAAAAATGATTATATGCAGTACTTTTTAATTTTTTTAATGAAAAACATTTTTGAATCCACATTAAAAGGCTAGTTGAGAACAAGCACGCTCTTTTTTGAGAGTTTACCTTCCAATTCCCTACACAGGTTAGTATTTGATAAAAGGACATTGTGCAATTGGGCCTGTTTGAGTTTACAGTAATAACTACTATTCAGGTCCTGATTGTGCTCTCCTCTGGTCCTCGTGGGTTTATACTCCACTCTCTCTCCTCTGGCCCTTCTGGGTTTGAACTCCACTCTCGCTCTCCTCTGGCCCTTCTGGGTTTGACCTCCACTCTCGCTCTCCTCTGGCCCTTCTGGGTTTGACCTCCACTCTCGCTCTCCTCTGTCCCTTCTGGGTTTGACCTCCACTCTCGCTCTCATCTGTCCCTTCTGGGTTTGACCTCCACTCTCGCTCTCTTCTGGCCCTTCTGGGTTTGACCTCCACCCTCGCTCTCCTCTGGCCCTTCTGGGTTTGACCGCCACTCTCCTCTGGCCCTTCTGGGTTTGACCTCCACTCTCCTCTGGCCCTTCTAGGTTTGACCTCCACTCTCTCGCTCCTCTGGCCCTTCTGGGTTTGACCTCCACTCTCGCTCTCCTCTGTCCCTTCTGGGTTTGACCTCCACTCTCGCTCTCTTCTGGCCCTTCTGGGTTTGACCGCCACTCTCCTCTGGCCCTTCTAGGTTTGACCTCCACTCTCCTCTGGCCCTTCTGGAATTGACCTCCACTCTCCTCTGGCCCTTCTGGGTTTGATCTCCACTCGCTCGCTCCTCTGGCCCTTCTGGGTTTGACCTCCACTCGCTCTCCTCTGGCCCTTCTGGTTTTGACCTCCACTCTCTGTCCCTCTGGTCGGGGACAGGAGCTGCCTCTGGCATGTGTTCTGTGTTCTTCTCACCCTCCGTGTTGGCTTGGGACGCTCAAAGGGGTGCGAGGAACAGCAGTAGATTATTAGCAGCCTACAGGCCGGCAGGGGTGACGGACTGGCTGCCTGGGGGCTCCGTTAGCAGGCTACAGGCCAGCAGGGGTGACGGACTGGCTGCCTGGGGGCTCCGTTAGCAGCCTACAGGCCGGCAGGGGTGACGGACTGGCTGCCTGGGGGCTTCGTTAGCAGGCTCCAGCCCCGAGGCGGTCCTAAATACTGTACTTCAAAGATAAATCTGTGTTAGTGTATATAATACCAGAACCATTCTGTACCTTTAGGCTCAGTGGGGATTTCCATGTTAACCGTGGCCAAGCCTTTTCAAACAGGCCTTTGTGCAGACAGTCGATTAGGAGCTCTTTGGTAAACAGCTGATGAGGAGAGGCTATTTTAAATCTGGGCACACAGACAGATGGTGGGGTCCTCCCAGCAATGCCCACCTGTGTGAATTATCCAAGGTGACTGGCTTGGTTTAGTTCTCTAATCACACACATCCTAAGCACAGTTCAGCCTTGGCCAATTAGCACGCGGCACCCTGGGACACAGACTCTCATCAATAAACCATTACCACATTATTTATAATTAAAATTAAACATTCATGCCTCAAAGACAAACATTGGGGACAGTTATAGGCTACCACCTTAATCCATCCACAACACGCTGCGATGGACGAAAGCATTGACTTTGAGGGACAATTTCAGGACAAGCAATGCAATTTGGGTTTACCTTCATTTCAATATTTACTAAATCGCCAGGCTAAGTAATGCAGTAATTATGACAGCCATTGCGTTAGGAAGTCTCAAAAGCCTGCAGAAGCACATTTGTTTACTTTGCATTCATTCAGCATTTCTTTGGCTGCTCAGCCTAGCAGCCAGTCACCGTCTGGGGCTCTCTGCTTCAGTCAAACACATCATAAAAGCAGGGAAGCTAAAAACAGCTAATGACGATGGAGGAGACACTCCACACCACAGTTATAAAGTCTCAGGTATGGAACATCCTCAAAAGGAGTATCCATACAGACACATACAAGCTAGATAACCGGTGAGCCATACATGTGTAAAGCATCACCCTACTTAGTGTGCACATGCATCACCCTACTTAGTGTGCACATGCATCACCCTACTTAGTGTGCACATGCATCACCCTACTTAGTGTGCACATGACTGGAAACAGAGCAATATGGCAAGCCTGGTTTGAGGCACATAGTTAATGTAATTAACCGTGTGCGTGTGTGTGTGTTTGTGTGTGTGTGGCAGAGGTAACTTTCTAGAGTTCACTGGGATGTTGCTGCTCTTCTTTGGTGGATAGAGCATGCATGCATGTCAGACTCTTCGATGAGTACCCGGCGCCTAAAATAAATGCCTCGTCATATGGCCCAGGAGACTGCCCTGATGGTGCTGTGAAGACGCCCTGCAGGCAGGGACCCACTGGAGACTCCTGACAGACATCTACCCAATTAACATTCAGCGTACAGCCCAATGCTACAGGCAGCCAACACTTTCAAAGCAACATGATTTCCATCAACATCAAGGAGAGGTACTCCAACTGTGGTGCCACTACCAACAACAGAAGGACACCATGCATGTCCAGACATGTTAGCATCCACAGCTTGGAAATTGTGTTTTGAAACCTGAGGTCGAGAATCAATGCTTTCTGAACAAACAATTCTGGACAAATTGAGATTATTCCTGCGACAAAATGTGTAATTTATTTTATTTTGTAATTGTGTTCTGACTTGCAGATCAAACTGAGGGGGAGAGAAGCACGTGCACTATATACCTGAACTTGTCTGGACCCTCAGTAGCAGTGCCAAGGAGAGGTCTATGCCAGGCTCAGAAAAACAGAACACTGACGCAAAGCTGACTGGCCCGGAACCACTCCTGGCTTCTCACAGCTTCACATCCCATAATGACTGTGAAAACGCTCCGTCACCTTTCGTGAGTCACACATGGTGTCAAAGATTTTAGGACGTCACTCCCAGGCATCAGTGCGTATCACATGGATTAGGGCAACTAGTGAAGAAACGCAAGAGGCAGGACAAATAGCAGCAACGTTTGTTCTGTCTGTTGTTCAGAGTGTCTGCAAGCTCAAACATGTCCACACTCAGGATTTTCTGTTGAACATAAAAGTTATCTGAGGTAGAGAGATTGGGAGTTTGTTTTGCTACAGTGAATGAAAAGCAGTGGTGGTCGGTGCCATTTAAGATGAGGGAGGATGATAGAAATAAGGCCATGCTCATACATTTTTCTATTACAGCATATTGGATGACTGTCATTCATATTCCATTCACCCAGTTTAATGTAACATCCATAGGTTTAGGCTACTACTTGATACTTGAATTTTCCCTATACCCATCACGAGGTTGCTACAACCTAGCCTATGAATGAACGTTTACAATGTAGGTGCACAGGTCGAGAGAAATTTTAGTAATCAAGGTGACAGACATTGACACATTCAATACCGCCTTGCATACTCTTGCTTGCATCTGGCTGATCTAGGGTGTAATCATTAGTCCAACAGTTACAAACAAGAGTTTATACTGGACAAATGCAGGTATGTTTGAACACCAAGGTACACCTGTTTCATTCCGTTTGCTTCAGTTTTAAAAAAATACATTTTTCAATAGAATTGGCGGAATGTATACACCCTGATCACTCGCAAACACATTTCACTTTCATAGCAGCCACATACAAACAGCTTGTATAATTTCTTCTCACATATACACGCTCTCCTCGTCTCACTTTTTCCCCCTTTTCCCTTCGCACAACAGAGCTGTCTGTGACTAAGCCAAACCTTCATATTATAACTGCTAACTACTACACACAGCCTACATCATTGTCACCATATTAACGTCATAGTCAACATAGCTACTAGAATTAACGTGTTAGTAAACCTGCTACAATCATGCAGTACAGTCAGCAGCAAGCAGTTTAGTAGTTACACCGGTGGGCCTCTGGCAATAAATGAATACAACCAAAAGCTTACCTTGACTTGGAAGAGTTCCAGTGTTCGATATCCATAGCCTGCTAGCTAACATAGCCTCCTTCTCTTTTTGAGCCGGTTGTTTGAGTAGGCTCAACTAACTAACTGCCTTCACTAGCTAAGTAAGTGAAGGTTTAAAAAAAATCTATTTCTCTCTCTTGCTTCTCCTTAATTTTTTAAAGAAATTAAATGGTTTAAACTGTTCAACTATTATAACTATTCTCTTTCTCTCTGAGTCAACTACTCACTACATTTTATGCACTGCAGTGCTAGCTAGCTGTAGCTTATGCTTTCAGTACGAGATTCATTCTTTGATTGGGTGGACAACGTCAGTTCATGCTGCAAGAGCTCTGATAGGTTGGAGGATGTCCTCTGGAAGTTGTCATAATTAATGTCTATGAAAGGGACCCATGAGCCTCCTAGGTTTTGTATAGAAGTCAATGTACCCAGAGGAGGACGGAAACTCAGACTACACCATGGTGCTACCCTACAGAGTGCTGTTGAGGCTACTGTAGACCTTCATTGTAAAACAGTGTGTTTTAATCAATTATTTGGTGATGTGATTATATTTAGTATAGTTTTGTCTAAACTTTTTAAGTTTCACTATTTATTTTTTTAATGAAAATCACTGAGCAGGACAGTCCTCCCCTTCTTCCTCTGAGGAACCTCCACTGAAAAAAGTATGGCTGGCATATTTTGATAGCTGTATTGATGATAAACAGTACCACAGATCTATAGTTCAAATCCAATGGATTTTTATGAGCTTATTTACTCAACATCCTGCCATTTCTTGCTTATTAATGCATAGGCTATTAAAGGGCATGTACTAAATGATGGGGATGAAGCTGTAACAAAGCCAGCATATCATTATTCACACTTCACAAAGCCCATCACAGGTAGCTTTCATGTGTACAGCATGTCCTTGTTTTGTAGGTATCCAGCTGCTACAACTCTGTATTTTATCACTTAGGTTCACATCCATTACATTTGACTAAGGTACAATGTGACCTTAACAGGAATGAGGATAGAATATTTAAAGGGAGATCTTCAACTGTTCCCCATCGTGCCAATTATTTTGCCCCTTTTCTGTAATAGCCTTGCCACTGTTCTCTTTCTCACCTCCCTCCCTCTCTCTATTCCTCACACACACAAGCACAAACGCACACATACACAATTTGAGAGTAGAATTTTAACATGATTAAAGGTTAAACAAATAATAGATGGGATCATGAAGGTGTCTTCACCTCAGACATTACTGTAAAATAGAATAAACGAAAACTCTGATATGTACATATAAAAGTACACCCACATTTTAAAAAGTCCATTAAAATGGCTGAATAGAACCCTTGGATCCTGTAATTAATTTATTTTTGAATTGAAAAGGGGAGAAACATAACAATTCAATGATGGTGACATTTTTTGTGGAGCCACGCTATCATGTTTTGTGACTGGTGAGTCAGTAATGAAATTAATATGTCACCTTTGCTTCAACCAAAATCGAGCCAAGCTAATTGACAGCTCATGTAACAACAAACCATGGAACTGCATTGGCCAATGATTCCGGAAGCGTCCACAAATCTGTGGAATATGTTTATTATCAATCAATACATTTGATTTGATTTTGAATTATTAGGATCCCGATTAGCCGATGCCAATGGCGACAGCAATTCTTACTGAGGTCTGACACATAACGAAAAGATATTACAGACAAAATACTTTACAATTTACATACAGTACCACTCAAAAGTTTGGACATACGTACTCATTCAAGGCTTTTTCTTTATTTTGACTATTTTCTACAATGTAGAATAATAGTGAAGACATCAAAAATATGAAATAACACATATGGAATCATGTAGTAACCCAAAAAGTGTTAAACAAATCAAAATATATTTTAGATTCTTGCTTTTCCTTCAATCTGTGGTCCAACTCATCCCAAACCATCTCAATTGGGTAGAGGTCGATGAAAGATGGAGTTGAATTTGTCTTTCTGCCCATAATTTCATTTAAAATACTTAGTTTTTTTGCCATCATTCATTGATCTTAATCATATAGTTTCTTCTTCTTTTTGTGGATTTTAGTCATATACTTTCTCAATTTGCAGTGAGTCAGCCAGTCACACAGTATGTGCAGCCAGACTTATTAGCCACTCCTTTTGCCCCATCTCTTTCAACCATACAGAGGTGCATGTTTATCAATAATTAGAAGAAGCAATTTCATCAATTCATCAAGTGCAGTGTCTGGATGCTCCTTTTATTAATCACATCAGACCAACAAATATGATTAACATCATTGACATAAGAGTCACAGCAAAATCTTTTGTATGATCTCTTATACACTATTTTTAGAACTTTGTCTTTCCTGGATATAGCCACTATATTGTGAAAACTGCATCCAATGGGTACGGATACAGCTTTAGATCAAAGTTCTACACTATTAGTAAAAATGTTATCAATACATGTGGATGATATTGTTCCTGAAAATCTGTCAATATTCATGTCCCCAAGAAAGTAGACCTCTCTGTTTACATCACATACACTATCAAGCATTTCACACATATTATTTAGATACTGACTGTTAGAACTATAGCAACACCCCAAAATAATAGGCTTCAGATGAGGCAGGTGAACCTGCTACCACAACACTTCAATAACATTGGCATGAGATCTTCTCTAAGCATTACAGGGATCTGAAAATATACAGCAGCACCTCCCCCATAAGCATTCCTGTCTCTTCTATAATGTTATATCCTTGTATTGCTACTGCTGTATCATCAAAGGAATTATCTAAGTGAGTCTCAGAAATGGCTCAAATATTCATGTCATCTGATGTTAGCAAGTTATTGATTTCATTAACCTTATTTCTAAGGTTACATATATTAATATGGGCTATTTTCAGCTCTTTCTTATATAGCTTATCAGAGATTGACCTAATATGGAAAAGAGCAAACCAAGCAAGAGAAAAAACAAACATTCAGCAGTCCATTAATCAGTGTGTGTAAGTCTGTGTGTGTGCTGCGGGGTTGAAGCTACAAACCCATAGGCTTGGCTCTCTCATACTATCCAGGCTTTTGGGACAGAGGGTCCACAATGAGCCTGTTATAGTGGATGTCCTGACATAATCTGGCAGCGTTCATGGCTGGGATAAGTTCTTTCTCCTCTGGCGCACAGCTTCAGGATAGTCCTCATTGAGGAAGATGTACGTTCCTCTCAAGTTCTTGGCTCTTTCCAGAACAGCTACAGTACCTTGTCCTTGAACCTCAGGAACTTGACCACTATCGGCCTGGGCCTGTCACCTGGGCTAGTGTGTTTTCCAGTCATGTGGGCGCACTCCATCTAAATCATCCCATCTTAAGTTTCTCCGAGATATATTCCCTCACTTTGTCCTCAGACTCCGTCCTGGTCTCATGTGGAGATTCTGCAATTCTGTCCACAAAGTTGTTGTTCCGCCTTGATTGTCCCTCGACATAATTAGATTTTTCCGTCATTGTTATCATGGACTCACACACAGAACTGCTGTCCTCTCTCAATGACTTACAGATTGCTGTCATCTTGCCGTTCTCCTGTTTAAACTCATCGAGCTGACCCTGGGAGAACTGCAAACTGTCCAGGTCCTGGACCTCTCTGGTCAGGTCCTCCATTATTTTATTAGTTGACTCCACCAGTATTTGCACACAACACTTGAAGCTATTTTCTTGTTGTTGTAAGAACAATTTCTGTTCGTTTAAAAGATCCTTCACCTGTGATGGAGAGACACCACTGTCCTCAACGGTGCTCCCACCAGCTTTGGTCTTTGTCATGGTAGCAACTTAGGCTACACTGTTACTCCTCGCAGTTCCAGACAGGGAAGGTTGCAGGGAAGATGTAAACAGCAACAAACAGCAGGGATCTAGGGTAGCTAGATAGTAACCAAACTTTTTCAATAGGAACACTTTTTCAAAGACTTTCAACATTTTCCAAAACAACAAACCAAGCTCTCCTTCATTCCGCGTTCAACAGTTAAGTGACGATTCACTGAATGGTTTTCAACCAAATTTTCCGACTTAATCCAACTGTATAAAAGCATTGCTAATAACATGAAGGGACAAAGCCATACATTAACATTGGATACTTGTGGTATTGGATGAGGTATGTGAAGTTAGGTACAGGTCTATTATTCACTTGGGAGCCATTAAAGAGGGTTACTTGCAGGCCGACTGCTTCTCAGTGTGGGGCTATGCTGGAGTCATTTGTGGGTTGTGTGGAGTGAGGAGAGCCGGGCCCACTGTGTGGCTGTGGAAGAGTCAGGACCAGAGGCTGGATAATGAGTCCGGTTGGATCATTAGGGCACTGAGACGTGCGCACACTGAGACGTGTGCACACGAAGAACCATACATCAAAGCTTCCATGGAGAAATGGCTCCACAAATCTCCTTTGACCACAATGTAAAAGTCTTACACAAAAGAGATGTTAACAAAAGTTAACATATGCTTCAGCCATACAGTACTCTGGGGACATAGGAGTTGTCTGACATCACTACTCATATGATATCTGGATTAGATATACTGTAAATTATCTTCAACATTCCCTTGAATTGACACGGACTTCACCTTAATTATACTTTAATTCAAACCGATTGTAGGGAAGTTTAACATCCTCATTTGTTAAATTGAGACGTTGTGGAATTTTGTATAAATCCCCAAATTCCTTGCCCTCCAATACAGTCCTGGAGCTTGCCATTGTTGGATAGAGCAGCAGGGGTTGCTGATATGTGAGTGGGTTTGCTGCAGACAAGATGGACTCTGACAGCTCTGCTCCAGCACTGCTGGATCACTACACTGCTGGATCACTACACTGTTGGATCAAGAGCCAGACTACCGCACATATGGGGAGGGGTACAGAGGAGAGAGAGGGAGAGGTGTAGTGTGTGCTGTGTTTTTAGGGTGGAATGTGTGTTGGTGGTTTTCTGAGGGGATATTCCAGGCCTCAGGTTTAAAAGAGGCTGGCAACTGTACCGTGTATATCGCCCGCCCGCCCCCCCCCCCCCCCCCCCAACATTCTGAGATGAAGGAACCATTTTACTGAGGATGGTTTAAGTCCACACAGCCATCAAACGTCAGTCCCCAGGGCTCAGGTCGGCGAGTCAGCAGGCAGGACAGGGGTCATTCTAAATGGACATGCACAAACAAATGGTCAAAGCTCTGGAGCCCCAGCCCATGATGAGCCTGCCTTTCAAAGCAGTGCTTAGTGCTCCCAGAGCTCAGGGTTTAGAAGCTCTCTGAGGACCCAGACTGGAAGAAAGAATCTCAGAGAGAGTGAGTCACCACACAAGGCTCTGCTATTCTCTCCTCTTAATGATGACTCATACCTAACCCATACCAAGATATTACAAGATTGTGTCTAGTTTACTTGCAAACAGGTAAGAAATGGCATGTTGTCACTACTGAATTGACAATGCGTCCTCTCAAGGTCTTGATAAAGGGAGGGGTCCGCACACGGAATATTGCTTTGTCATAGTATGTTATTAACCCTGCACCTGTGTTCTCAAGTGTGGGATGTATATATATTTTTTCTTTCAAGGTCTTCTCAAAGGTCTTGAACAGTCATTCTGAAAAGTACTTTTCTTAGTGATGGAAACCGAGGCTTTTTGAAGGCTTCAGAGCTTTCACCAAATTGTGCCAAAAAATGGTTCATTATTCATGATCCATTATCAGTTCACAATGCGCATTAGTGACATCTGCTGGTCAGTGTGTGATTGTCAGAGACTTATTTTTCTCCACTATTTCCGTCAAAACACGGTGACACTGCGGTAAGTCGTTGGCTTTAGTAGCCTATAATCAGTTGAAATACCAGGTTTGAATCTTACATAATGCTTCTATTTTTTGCATTCAAGTTTACTATTTTTCAAAAACTACATCTATGGCATTATTTAGGATGCATAATACAGAAGCTTATGCTATACTAAATAAAACCAAATATTTGAACAGCTGGTTTTATATAAAACTATTTTATAAATAGTGCTCCTTCAACAGGATTCGACCTACAGTAGTACCCTCACGTCCCATAGTGCCCCACACTACCTGCTAAGTGACTGGTCAGGTGAAACTACACTGAACAAAATTATGAATGCAAACATGTAAAGTGTTGGTCCTATTTTTCATGAGCTGAAATAAAAGATCCCTGAAAACGCACAAAAAAGCTTATTTCTCTCAAATGTTGTGCACAAATTTGTTTACATCTGTGTTAGTGAGCATTTCTCCTTTGCCAAGATGATGCATCCACCAAACAGGTGTGGCATATCAAGAAGCTGATTAAATGTAATTACCATTACACAGGTGCACCTTGTGCTGGGGACAATAAAAGGCCACTCTAAAATGTGCAGTTTTGTCACACAACACAATGCCACAGATTCCTCAAGTTTTGAAGGGGCATGCAATTGGCATGCTGACTGCAGGAATGTCCACCAGAGCTGTTGCCAGAGAATTTTATGTTAATTACGTCCAACCGGCCTCACAACGGCAGACCACGTCTTTGGCTTCGTGTGGGCGAGCGGTTTGCTGATTTTCAACGTTGTGAAAAGAGGGCCAGCATCCCAGAGTCGCCTCTTCACTGTTGATGTTGAGACTGGTGTTTTGCAGGTACTATTTCATGAAGCTGCCAATTGAGGACTTGTGAGGCGTCTGTTTCTCAAACTAGACACTCTAATGTACTTGTCCTCTTTCTCAGTTGTGCACCGGGGTCTCCCACTCCTCTTTCTATTCTGGTTAGAGCCAGTTTGCGCTGTTCTGTGAAGGGAGTAGAACACAGCTTGTATGAGCTCTTCAGTTTCTTGGCAGTTTCTCACATGGAATAGCCTTCATTTCTCAGAACAAGAATAGACTGATGAGTTTCAGAAGAAAGATATTTGTTTCTGGCCATTTTGAGTCTGTAATCAAACCCACAAATGCTGATGCTCCAGATGCTCAACTAGTCTAAAGAAGGCCAGTTGTATTGCTTCTTTAATCAGAACAACAGTTTTCAGATGTGCTAACATAATTGCAAAAGGGTTTTCTAATGATCAATTAGCCTTTTAAAATGATAAACTTGGATTAGCTAACACAGCGTGCCATTGGAACACAGGAGTGATGGTTGCTGATAATGGGCCTCTGTACGGCTATGTAGATATTCCATAAAGAATCTGCCGTTTCCAGCTACAATAGTCATTTACAACAATAACAATGTCTCCACTGTATTTCTGATCAATTTTATGTTATTTTAATGGACAAAAATGTGCTTTTCTTTCAAAAACAAGGACATTTAGAAGTGACCCCAAACTTTTGAATGGTAGTGTATATTTTGTAAATAATTTTGACACCAGTAGAGTAGCTATCTAGCTATATAAAAACTATATAAAGCTATATAAAAACGATATAAAAACACGCCTTCTCTGATGTTGGTTACTTATTTAAGTTAGGTTAGAGAATATCATGCTACCATTGGTGTATTAAAATGACAGTTATGGTGATGCCACCTTGTCCCCTTAATAATTAATCCAACTATTTGACATGGGTGAGGGGACCCTTAACTTTATAATAAAACTTGATTAATGTAAAAGCAACATTTGTCATTTGTCATACTTTGGTCATCATACTTTGATCTGTTGTCCTTCAAATATCATCCAATTTCATGAAAAACATGATTTTGACTTTTGATGACGTTTAAAACCTTGCGGTTACAGCGTTGTGCCAGTAACCGAAAGGTTGCTGGTTCGAATACCTGAACCAACAAGGTGAAAAATCTGCCGATGTGCCCTTGAGCAATGCAGTTAACTCTCATTTGCTCCAGGGGCACCGTACTACTATGGTTGACCCTACAAAATAACACTGCAACAGTATATGACTATATACTGTATATATTTGTTTGTTTTAATCTTTAAAGCTCATACCGCCAAGACATGGTAACCTTTTACCATTACCAATAACAAGGGAGGTTAGCATTATAATACTTATGACACCTAAAAATGGGGGAGCCAGATACACAAGGTATTTTCATTTCTAAACAGTAAAACATATGTATGAAAATACCCAAAAATAAAAGGTGACATTCTGCACTGCTGCCTCATATGAAACATTTGATCTCAAATCCAGAATGCTGGAGTATAGAGCCAAATTAAGAGTTTTAGCTTCACTGTCCAAATAAATACGTAGGGGAGTGTAGTCACACTGCTCCTGGTTCAGTGTAATGGTGGCTAATGGGGCCTCAGCAGGATGGAGGCTGATTGGGCTCCTTATGGTCTGGCCTGCGTGTTGCAGACTACAGTGACAAGTGTGGCTGTGTATCCCACAGAGGCCTGACTTAGCCAGGCCACCTTCTTTGTGTCACAGCAGATCTACATCGGACCCACATTAGCGCATCATGACTCATGTTCCCAATGGTACAACTGTGCCGTTCCACTCCCTCATGTAAAGAAGCACTCAGAGTTATACTGAGACAAGAAAATGTCATTTTTCAATCACTTTGGTGCAATTTTCACAATTATGTGGTACAAATTCACTTGTTCACTGCATCAAATTACTCTTTCAATTTGTATACATATTAAATCTTGGTATCTGCTTTTCAAAATGAAATATTATTTTGACATGAGTTTCTTGTCAATTGTCAACAATCCAATGAACTATCACTTAATCAAGCTGCTCAAAACTGTTAACTACTGAACCAAAATGATGTAGTGCCTAGTTAAAGTATATAGTTTGATAACTGCTGAACACTGTACATTCATAAATGTATCAATTTGACATCAATTTATGTTGGAAGGTACAACAAAATCGTATATGGATGTGGCTGTAAATACTACATCATTGTACTCAATCAGCCAGTGTGCTTTAATAGGACGAAGTGGAAAGAGTCACTCTATGTGCTGCCATTTGGAATTATAGTGTAGTGTACAATGCACTGTTGAAATACCTGAATTGTATTCCACTCATTATCTGAATTTCATTGAAACACTGTACATGTGGCTATCAATTAAGGCAGCCCCCCGCACCTGTCTGATTCAGAGGGGTTGGGATAAATGTGGTAGACACATTTCAGTTGTACCATTCACTAGGTATCCCCCTTTCCCTTACCCTAAATGTATGAATTTCAAGCAGCGAGACAGGCGATACTGTATCAATTGACAAGTCAATTAGAAAAGGTGATCGTGTACAATGTTGCATGGGGCAGAAATGGAATACAACATGGTTGGTCTAACATGCTCTATTTCTGTTTTTACAGTAGCCAACTGCTTTACAATACCCCTATTTCTGATGATTTGCCCTACGTATGTACAGTATAAGGACAATGAAACTGTAAGACTGACATATTTCTCACATTTAAAATGATTTTAAAATATGGTGTATGTCAAGTTATAGTCAAATACTGTATGGAAAATGACATTATTTCTATTCAGCACATCAAAAAGAATGTCTTGAAATGTGTATCTTACATTTTTTGCTGGATTAAATGGTAGTTAATATGATTAAATGGTGAGCCTATAATTATCTGATGTATTGGGGGCCGATTCAGACCTAGGTAATTTACACCTTTACATACTTCTCAGTATATGGTTTTCAGACTTACCTTATTCAGTCCAGTAACACGCTCTGCAAGTGTGGCTACCTTGCACACTCTGAATAAATGTCATTCCATCGCTGAAAGCCCTCCCACTTGCTGGCCATCAGATTTTCTTGTAGAGTTTTCATTCAATTGGATTTTCAGTACATTTATCTTAAGCCATCCCATTAAATATTGTGTACCTTTTGGTTAAAATTTTGTCAACAGACGCACTGTAATATATTGAGAGAACGGGTTCAGAATATTTGGGATCAATTAATGAAAGCATATCGGAAACGGCCAATATTAGCTAAAAATGCCAACATCGGCATCGGCCCGATGTCTGTCTAGTTTAATACCGATGTGCAAAACCGATGTCAAAGCTGACGTGCATACCTGACGTGCTGCTGTGTGGATTGAGCAGTCAACAAGTTGAGCAGTCATTTGAAAGAGTA
Source organism: Salvelinus alpinus (assembly GCF_045679555.1). Classification (NCBI taxonomy): domain Eukaryota; kingdom Metazoa; phylum Chordata; class Actinopteri; order Salmoniformes; family Salmonidae; genus Salvelinus; species Salvelinus alpinus. Next base: position 82,912,098 of record NC_092094.1, read on the forward strand.
AGAACATTTCAGTGAGACAACTCAAAGGCGAAATCCATTAACGCCAAGATAATGGAATTCATTGCCCTTGACAATCAACCATTCTCTGCCGTGGATAATGTTGGCTTTCGTGGACTGGTCGAGCACCACCAAGTAGCACACCACCAAGTAGGCACTATTTTTCAGATGTTGCCATACCGGAGTTACACGGTATTGTTGAAACTCGCATCCATGAGCTACTTGCTATGGGCGTCACTGCTATTAGCTTCATGACTGACATTTGGACCAGCGATGTCAGCGCCATGAGCATTATGAGTCTGACAGCACAGTGGGTCGTCAGATTTCGTACTGAGGAAAGCCGTATTGCATGCTCAAGAATGTGCTGGTTCTCATACCGCTGCTGCCATTTCAATGGCATTTGAGAACGTGTTTGACACTTGGAAACATGAACACTCTTAGCTCCATTCAAACAACTGACTGGAGAAATTATCTCAACTGCGTCTGCAGCAGACGTGATACTCTGTCATGGCATTGAAATGCCTGCTCAACAAAAATGCCAACACAGACTGTCGGGTTAACTTGGAAAAGTACTCTACTAGAGGCTGTGAACAAGCGATTCGGTGGCATTCTCTCTGAGCCTCTACTGTGTTGCCACCATGCTCGATGCTAGGTACAAGAACTGCTACTACGATGCAGACAAGAAACAGGGTTTACGTTGGACACAGCTGGACAAGATGGAAACGGACACAGTGACAGTGCGCACAGAGGAAGAGAGGCCACGGACAGACAGAGCTGAAACTTCACTGCTTGACATGTATGATGAAATCCTGGTTGAGACTGAACAAATAAACAATGAAACAGCACAGCAAGTAAGTGAAAGAAATAGGTTTTGATTATGTTTTACTGGTAATGGGGACATGCGTAAATTCCAACAAAATAACTTTTTGGTCAGTGTGTGTGTGTGTTTCAACTATTTAACTGTACTAGAATGCTTAAAAGGCCGCAAACATTTTAAATATCGGTTATCAGTATCGTTTTTTGGGGGCAAGGAAAATATCGGATATCGGCCAAAAATGTCATATAGGTGAATCCCTAATCTAAACATATGCACATTCGTCTCCATTTCAGCGCCAATTGGTAGATTTAAAAAATACTCCTATTTTGCAGGTTATTTAGGTTAAGGAAAGTATTTATGAATCATAAACTGGTTTGGAGAGCCTTTACATACGAGAGAAAACGGTGGTTTGATTCATTCAGAAAATTGCCACATTCACTTCTTCAACCCATGGTAAAGTTGGAAGATTAGTGTACATATAGTTATTATAGGGAGAATAGTTACAGTAATAGGCTATATATACACTCATCTATTTCCTGCACTAACCATGGAACTGTGTGATGACACGGCCAAGTATTGCGCCCTTTATCAGGTTCAAACTGTCACAACTTGGTGTGCCCTCCGCACAATAGCAATTTAATTAGCCTTCATGTCTTTAAAATATATTATCAACTGTTACTAATGATCCTCAGCAACAACCACATGTGACGGCATTTACAGAGGAAGGAAATGGAATGATAATGTAGGCTATACCAACTGAAGGGAACTAACAGTTAAATGGCAGTTGAATATGTGTGGTTATTAGGCCTTCTGATGCTCAATACTGATAGGGATTCATTTTTAACTTGATAGAAATGGTAGACAGAAAGTCAGGGTAGCCTATCATTAAGACATTCGAGAGTGCACATCCTTGCAAGTTAAAAGGCCGTACAATTTACATTCAGCATAATGGCACCGCATTTCATAAACTTTACTGTGGGAAAAATAATATGCCCAACATGCCCATTCATCAGATGGACACACTTCCTCTCCCAGACCCCCACATGCATGTGTGTTTTAACACACACACACACACCTCACTCCCCTTCTTGGCTTCCATGGCAACCCCCACGGGAACCTTTCCCCAATAGAATCTTTCCCCCACAGGAACCACGCCTGTTGGCATTCTCACAAACAATTGCAACATTGTTTCAATAATATATAGAACTTTTCTCGCAGCTCTGAAATATTAAGCTTTTTTTGAGGCCTTGCTCACAATTCATTCTGTGGCAGCACAATGACCAAACGATATACTGTATGTGAGGCTCTTGATCATATCTTTGATCATGACACTGGTGAAGAGGAGAGAGGCCAGGAAACTGACAGTGAAGACGCATTAGAGGAGGAAGTGTCAGAAGTTGAATCAACACAGAATATGATCCAGACCAAGAGACAACCGATGTGGAACAATCCAGTGATGAGGAAGAGGGCCCTGCTGAGGTTGTTGTTACATTCTGGTCAAAGAATGGGAATTTGTCCTGGTCTTCATCCCCACCTGAGAGGAGAGGTCGGCTGTCGGCTGAAAATTTTATCAGGATGACCCCAGGGCCAACGAGATACGCCATATCCCGGGTTGAATACATAAAATCCTGCCACTATTTAAAAATTTGAAATGGTTTCAAAACAAATGTCCTTGTTAAACTTTGACACAAAGTAGTCTGTGATAAATAGCACAATATGTTTCATCTGAGTATTTGTTATTGTCAAAATAATCCATACATGATGCTTTTTTTGCTCAAAAACAAGTTGTATGAGCTCAGGTCAATGAGGCCTACAGGCCATAAATAGCAAATAGAAGTTCAAAACTTGTAATGTTCACAAGAACGTAAGTTGATAAAAAGATCTAACACAACATTAGGTGATAATACATGTATCATTATGGTTTATAATCAGCTATAATGAGGCGGTCATTTTGGACCGGGAACACAGAATTAATTAACATGAAACGAACACAACAGGAGGGTTAAACCACTTTCATTGATGTCAGCATAAACATAAATTACACTATTACATGCATAAGCTCCCAACATGACAGTCTCAAAGTCTCGTCAGTATAGCTGTACATGATTTTCATCATAAAGCATTTAAACAGTAAATTTTTTGTTATTATAAAGCAATTTTCTCATCCCAAATCCGTCGCAACATAAACTGTCTGGCCCAGACGGAGTATTTTGCTCTCATTATAAACCCCATCCATGTTAGAACCGTTATCAGAGGATTCCGCTCATGTTTGGATTATAAAATAATGAGGAACAAATGAGCACTGAAGAGAGACGATTACAGATGGACATCTGTCCATCCCAAAATGTTCCTGGATATGACATATGACTTAACCCTGACACACAGGAGATGATTTACTCTGTAAAACCAATGGGAGTCTATGGTGGGAATCTTAATCTCGAAGAACTGTGGTAGTTTTTCTGACTAATTTTAAAAGACTGGCTGCCGGGCAATTGAGAGCACCAGACAGTAATGAGTTTGTTTCGAACTGTAAGAGGAGGAAAGGCTAAACTCATTCTGACTCTCGACTGTCTGTGTCTGAGTGTTGAAAGGCTGAGAAATGTAATTCTCAGGAACAGCTCCTCACTTGTGTCCAAATATATATTTTTGAGAGGTTCACATAGCATACTATAGGTTAGCTATATTGCCAAATGGGTGGTCAATAGAGGTCGACCGATACTGATTATTGGAGGACCAAAAAAAGCCGATACCGATTAATCGGCCGATTTAAAAAATAATAATAATAAAAAATAAAAAATAAAAAAATATATAAAAAAATAAATATATATATTTGTAATAATGACAATTACAACAATACTGAATGAACAATGAACACTTTTATTTTAACTTAATATAATACATTAATAAAATCAATTTAGTCTCAAATAAATAATGAAACATGTTCAATTTGGTTTAAATAATGCAAAAACAAAGTGTTGGAGAAGAAAGTAAAAGTGCAATATGTGCCATGTAAAAAGCTAACGTTTAAGTTCCTTGCTCAGAACATGAGAACATATGAAAGCTGGTGGTTTCTTTTAACATGAGTCTTCAATATTCCCAGGTAAGAAGATTTAGGTTGTAGTTATTATAGGACTATTTCTCTCTATATCATTTGTACTTCATATACCTTTGACCATTGGATGTTCTAATAGGTACTTTAGTATTGCCAGCCTAATCTCGGGAGTTGATAGGCTTGAAGTCATAAACAGCGCAATGCTTGAAGCACAGCGAAGAGCTGCTGGCAAATGCAGGACAGTGCTGTTTGAATGAATGCTTACAAGCCTGCTGCTGACTACCACCACTCAGTCAGACTGCTCTATCAAATATCAAATCATAGACTTAATTATAATATAATAACACACAGAAATACGAGCCTTAGGTCATTAATATGGTCAAATCCGGAAACTATCATTTCGAAAACAAAAAGTTTATTCTTTCAGGGAAATACGAAACCGTTACGTATTTTATCTAACGGGTGGCATTCATAAGTCTAAATATTGCTGTTACATTGCACAACTTTCAATGTTATGTCATAATTACGTACATTTCTGGCAAATTAGTTCGCAAGGAGCCAGGCGGCCCAAACTGTTGCACATACCCTGACTCTGCGTGCAATGAACGCAAGAGAAGTGACACAATTTCCCTAGTTTAATTTTGCCTGCTAACATGAATTTCTTTTAACTAAATATGCAGGTTTAAAAAAATATACTTCTGTGTATAGATTTTAAGAAAGGCATTGATATTTATGGTTAGGTACATTCGTGCAAAGATTGTGCTTTTTTCGCAAATGCGTTTTTGTTCAATCATTCCCTGTTTGGCGAAGTTGGTTGTCTTTGTTAGGAAGAAATGGTCTTCACACAGTTCGCAACGAGCCAGGCGGCCCAAACTGCTGCATATACCCTGACTCTGTTGCACAGAACGCAAGAGAAGTGACACAATTTCCCTAGTTAAAAGAAATTCATGTTAGCAGGCAATATTAACTAAATATGCAGGTTTAAAAATATATACTTGTGTATAGATTTTAAGAAAGGCATTGATGTTTATGGTTAGGTACACATTGGTGCAACGACAGTGCTTTTTTTGCGAATGTGCTTGTTAAAACACCCGTTTGGCGAAGTAGGCTGTGATTCAATGACAAATTAACAGGCACCGCATTGATTATATGCAACGCAGGACAAGCTAGATAAACTAGCATTGCCCATGTGTAGTTAACTAGTGATTATGTTAAGATTGATTGTTTTTATAAGATACGTTTAATGCTAGCTAGCACCTTACCTTGGCTCCTTGCTGCACTCGCATAACAGGTAGTCAGCCTGCCACGCAGTCTCCTCGTGGAGCGCAATGTAATCGCCCATGATCTGTGTCCAAAAATGCCGATTACCGATTGTTATGAAAACTTGAAATCGGACCTAATTAATCGGCCATTCCGAATAATCGGTCGACCTCTAGTGGTCAACATACAATCAATCCAGCTTTAAAGTAAGTATGATAAGCAACGGAATTGTACTGGGATAGTAACAGGTATACACTAAGTGTACAAAACATAAGGAACTGCTCGTTCCATGACATAGACTTACTAAGTGAATCGAGGTGAAAGCTATGACCCTTATTTATGTCACTTGTTAAATCCACTTCAATCAGTGTAGATGGAGGGGAGGAGACAGCTTAAAGAAGGATTTTTAAGCCTTGAGACAATTGAGACATGGATTGTGTGTGTGCCAATATGTATGTGCCTTTGAACAGTGTATGGTAGTAGGTGCCAGGTGCACTGATTTGAGTGTGTCAAGAACTGCAACGTTGCTAGGTTTTCCATGCTCAACAGTTTCTCATGTGTATCAAGTATGGTTCACCACCCAAAGGACCTCCAGCCAACTTGACACAACTGAGGGAGCACTTCGGAAACCTTGTAATCCATGCCGCGACAAATTGAGGCTGTTCTGAGGGCAAAGGGGGAGGGTGAAAGTCAATATTAGGTAATCAATAATTGACTTTATTACTTGATGCTGCACTTTCAGCCTCTCTCTATATCTTTATGTATTTGAAATGTTCTGGTTAGTCCTGGATGAAATGCAACAGAGTAAATGTGCAGAATATGCAGCACTTTGAATGTAGCAACGAATGTACCTGAGAGGTATATGGCAGGGTCTACAGTCAAACACGGATTACAAAACGAAAACTTTCCCGCCGTGGACCAGGATGTCTTGCTCCCAGACAGACTAAACAACTTCTTTGCTCGCTTTGAGGACAATACAGTGCCACTGACACGGCCCGCTACCAAAACCTGCGGACTCTCCTTCACTGCAGCCGACGTGAGTAAAACATTTAACCGCGTTAACCCTCGCAAGGCTGCAGGCCCAGACGGCATCCCCAGCCGCGTCCTCAGAGCATGCGCAGACTAGCTGGCTGGTGTGTTTACGGACATATTCAATCAATCCTTATCCCAGTCTGTTGTTCCCACATGCTTCAAGAGGGCCACCATTGTTCCTGTTCCCAAGAAAGCTAAGGTAACTGAGCTAAACGACTACTGCCCCGTAGCACTCACTTCCGTCATCATGAAGTGCTTTGAGAGACTAGTCAAGGACCATATCACCTCCACCCTACCTGACACTCTAGACCCACTCCAATTTGCTTACCGCCCCAATAGGTCCACAGACGACGCAATCGCAACCACACTGCACACTGCCCTAACCCATCTGGACAAGAGGAATACCTATGTGAAAATGCTGTTCATCGATTACAGCTCAGCATTTAACACCATAGTACCCTCCAAACTCGTCATCAAGCTCAAGACCCTGGGTCTCGACCCTGCCCTGTGCAACTGGGTACTGGACTTCCTGACGGGCCACCCCCAGGTGGTGAGGGTAGGTAACAACATCTCCACCCCGATGATCCTCGACACTGGGGCCCCACAAGGGTGCGTTCTGAGCCCTCTCCTGTACTCCCTGTTCACCCACGACTGCGTGGCCATGCACGCCTCCAACTCAATCATCAAGTTTGCAGACGACACTACAGTGGTAGGCTTGATTACCAACAACGACGAGACGGCCTACAGGGAGGAGGTGAGGGCCCTCACACTCAATGTCAACAAAACAAAGGAGATGATCGTGGACTTCAGGAAACAGCAGAGGGAGCACCCCCCTATCCACATCGACGGGACAGTAGTGGAGAGGGTAGTAAGTTTTAAGTTCCTCGGCGTACACATCACGGACAAACTAAATTGGTCCACCCACACAGACAGCGTTGTGAAGAAGGCGCAGCAGCGCCTCTTCAACCTCAGGAGGCTGAAGAAATTCGGCTTGTCACTAAAAGCACTCACAAACTTTTACAGATGCACAATCGAGAGCATCCTGTCGGGCTGTATCACTGCCTGGTACGGCAACTGCTCCACCCACAACCGTAAGGCTCTCCAGAAAGTAGTGAGGTCTGCACAATGCATCACCGGGGGAAAACTACCTGCCCTCCAGGACACCTACACCACCCGATGTCACAGTAAGGCCATAAAGATCATCAAGGACAACAACCACCCGAGCCACTGCCTGTTCACCCCGCTATCATCCAGAAGGCGAGGTCAGTACAGGTGCATCAAAGCAGGGACCGAGAGACTGAAAAACAGCTTCTATCTCAAGGCCATCAGACTGTTAACCTTTCTGAACCACCCATCCCGGATCCGGGATAATTGTCATCAGGAACGCTGAATAGCATAGTGTAGCATAGCGCCACAGGAAAATAATATTACTAGAAAATATTCATATTCATGAAATCACAAGTGCAATATTGCAAAACACAGCTTAGCTTTTTGTTAATCCACCTGTCGTCTCAGATTTTGAAATTATGCTTTACAGCGAAAGCAATACAAGCGTTTGTGTAAGTTTATCTATCGCTCGACAAAACAATAAGTACACTTAGCATCAGATAACTTGGTCACGAAAATCAGAAAAGCAATCAAATTAATCGTTTACCTTTGATGATCTTCGGATGTTTTCACTCACAAGACTCCCAGTTAGACAACAAATATTTTTTATATTCAAATACCTCCGTTAGTTTGGTGCGTTATGCCCAGGAATCCACCGGAAAGAGCGGTCACGACAACGCAGACAAAAATTCCAAATTATATCCATAATGTTCACAGAAACATGTCAAAGTTTTTTACAATCCATCCTCAGGGTGTTTTTCAAATATCTATTCGATAATATATCAACCGGCACAGTTGGCTTTTCACTAGGACCGGGAGTAACAATGGCTGCCTTTCTCTTTTGCGCACAACTCACTCTGAGAGCCCCCACCTATCCACTTATGCAATGTGGTCATTCACGCTCATTCTTCAAAATAAAAGCCTGAAACCATGTCTAAAAGCTGTTGACACCTTAGAGAAGCCATAGAAAAAGGAGTCTGGTTGATATCCCTTTAAATGGGCAATAGGGATGCATAGGAACAGAGAGGTTTCAAAAACAGGGGCACTTCCTGATTGGATTTTCCTCAGGTTTTAGCCTGCAATATCAGTTCTGTTTAACTCACAGACAAAATTATATGCATATTCTAGTTTCGGGGGCTGAGAAATAGGCAGTTTCAAATGGGTACGTTTTTTTAGCCAAAAACGAAAATACTGCCCCCTAGCCTTAAGAACATTGAGTTGCTGCTGCCAACATACTGACTCAACTCCAACCACTTTAATAATGGAAAGATTTATGAAAAATGTATCACTAGCCACTTCATATAATGTTTACATACCCTACATTACTCATCTCATATGTATATACTGTACTCTATACCATCTACTGCATCTTGCCATCTTGATGTAATACATGTATCACTAGCCACTTTAAACAATGCCACTTTTATATGTTTGCATACCATGCATTACTCATCTCATATGTACTGTACATACTGTACTCGATACCATCTACTGCATCTTGCCTATGCCGTTCTGTACCATCACTCATTCATATATTTTTATGTACATATTCTTCATTCCTTTACACTTGTGTGTATAAGGTAGTTGTTGTGAAATTGTTAGGTTAGATTACTCGTTGGTTATTACTGCATTGTCGGAAATAGAAGCACAAGCATTTCGCTACACTCGCATTAACATCTGCTAACCATGTGTATGTGACAAATATAATTTGATTTGATTTGATATTGATTTGAGCTGGGCTGAAGAAGACTTTCGCTAACATTGATCTCCATGGGTGAATTTAAAGTTCTTCACACTGCTTTCAGATGGTATTTGTCTCTGAATCTATGGATCTTTTATGGAAATGAACTAAAAGCCAAAACCAGATAATCCAAGCCTTTGACGAGGCAGAGCTGAACCCAACTTGGAAGATGTCAGGTCCTCAATACTTTAAAAACTTTATTGCTACGTCCACACTCCTGCTGCATTGACTGAGACACCTGTCTGTGATATACAGTATCTCCTAATGCCCAGCACCCTGCACCTGACACGTCTGCTTGACTGGAACCATCAGAATAAGCTGTCCTCCATTGTCCTGTACAGGAGAAAGAGCCTTCACCCCCAGCTTCAATTCTTTATATGTGAGCAGTGATGTTGAAAAAAGACTAAGTGAGCAACTCCAGTCATCTGTGAAGAGCAGCTATAAAGTCTCCCTTTCTGACAGAGAAACAGATTCCCTTCTAAAAGGCTGCTATTACAACCATTACCTAATCACACAATGTGTGTGGTAATACACAACCAATGTAATCCTCCCATTCTTTGGCAATATGAATTACTTTGTGTGGAGGCGTCAGTGTGATTCTCCTGTCATTCTTTATGTGAAAATGTGGGTAAGGAGAAGTGCTCGTGGACATGATGTGAAGATTGAGTCTCTCTTGCTGAAAGAGAAATAGTAAACTGGGTCAGGTTTCTTTGGTAAAATAGTCTGTTGGATACCATTCAAAATGTCCATAGGAATGTATTTTTAATTTTTTTATTAAATAGCCACCACTTTGAAAATGATTTTATGAATGGCAAAACATGTTGTAACAAGCATGCTACCATAATGCATACAGGTTATTCAAAACAGAGGTTGAAACCAAAATAATTTTCCAATTGTTTCATTCTGAACAGAACCATTATTATTTTTTTGTTCCATTCCACCGTTCTGACCAGCATAGTAACGTTCTGAACCGGTTCGAACCAAAGAAAAGTACATAGTTACTTTCTGTTCCTTTTTAAACCTCTGAAATCATTTGTTTTTACATTTAGCTCGACATTAAATTACTTCAGATAGAGCAGCTTGGACCGGGCAAGCTATTTACATGCATTGGACAGATGAGTGTAGATGAGATGTGAGTGAATGTGACTGAAATGTTGCAGATGGGGAGAAAGCAAAAGATGGTGGAGTGTTGGTTTGAAGCGCTGGGCATCTTGTTTGCATTATCTGAATTAGGCCCACAGAATTATACCTACAGAGGAGCGGCTTCTACGAAGGAACTTTGAATGTCTTTGAACTTGAGAGTTGGCTTAACGTTGGACCAGCTAGCTAACTAGCACGGCTGTGTGTGCAGAGCGGCACCAGAATTAAAATATAAACATGTCTTACCTTTTTGGAGTTAATAAATCCGATGTGAAAAGTGATAACTATAGTATCCTTAACTAGCATAATCCATTCTTCTCTAATTAAAAATCTCTACCCCTAATTTCTGAATCGCGCTCGTAACGTCAGTAGATTACTAGCCTAAACTTCAGACAGGGAGCAGTGTTGCCAACTCCTCAGTAAGGAAAGTAGCTATTGGCTGTCCTAAAAGTCACTAGAAGTCGCTAAATGACGTCATCACCTAATTTCCATAATTGGCCATGTGCATGTAATTGTGATGGACGCTGTAGGAGAGAGGAATAATGTTGTGGGAGAGACAAAAAGTGAGTAAAAAACAGAACTACAAATGAACTTTCTTCTGTCGATTCTTGTTTTTTTTTTATGTCACAATTCCAGCCCTCCTCCTTTATCCAGGCTTGGGACCGGCAGAAGTGACCCAAAAGAGACACTCTGGCGGAGTTACTTCGTTTAATTTTTTTTTTATTTTTTACATTTACACCCTGCCCGGAATGTAAGCCAGGGCGGGATCAGCCAGCAGCGGCTTCCCACATGCGCGATTCATTTGCAATCTGGACGCGAAGGGGTGAACATCTCCTGCTCTGACTGCAGCTGGGAGGGACTGCTGCGCGAGGACTGGGCTTTGGGACGGCAGCACCCGCTGCTCGTTGAAAAGAGTAAGAACGATACGTGCTTTCACGTCAGAGTCTCCAAACGTCTCCAATAACACCAGAAAAAGTCGCTAGATTTGTCGCTAGTCGCTTTTTAAAAAATGTGTTGCTAGAGGGGTCTGAATACTTGCTAAATATAGCAACAAAGTCGCTAAGTTGGCAACACTGACGGGGAGGGGCAGGTTGCCTACACATTGCACAGGCGAAGATTTTCAGCTGGCAGGCAGGCAGACACTGGAATAAGTTTCTGACAGTGAGGGCTTGCATTGTTGCACTTTTTGTGGACTGGAAAAAAATGCCCTGAATGTAAATTAACGTTATTAACCAGTTCCCATGCTTTTAAAATAATTGTTATTTTCCAGAACGGTATAGATCTCTTTCGTTCACAGTTCTGTTCCTCAAACAATTTCATTATTTTCCGGTTGTCGGTTCTATTCCCTGAACCATATCCAACCCCTGATTTAAAATGAAATATTATTATGTATTTTATTAACTAGCTCTTCCACAATCTGTCTGTGAACAACTGCTATGTTCCAAATGCAAAACAACTCTAGCACACACAGCAGGAACCCAATCCTTCAGAATACCTCATTGTAGGCTAGTGTAGCAGGCATAGTAGTAGAGTCAATAATATCTAGCGTATTCAATCGTTGATTTATTGGAGATGTTAATATTCTGCAAATACTTGACAATTCATTATTTAAGATTTTCTTCATGTGATTTTGACCATCATAGACTGTAAAAGAAAGACAGACTGACAGGTAGAACAGTCAGCCTGGAGTTCTAGAGAGAAGGACAGAATGTGTCTGGCAGGCTTGTCTTTAGCCCGAGGATAATGCTTAATGGGCTGAGTGATTTGGACAAACACACATCACAGCCTCTTGGGATGAGGCACTAAATAAGAAGATCACACTGATATCTAGGCTACACAGTGTTACTGGAGAGTCAGGCTTGCCAGGGCTTTTTTTTACTGACATAAACCAAAGCTTTTTTTTATCTTTAAAAAAAAATAACACATCTGTGTCCAGGCCCAACAGAGGAGAAGATGCAGACAGTGTAGACTAGGAGGTGCTCACCAGGAGAGAGTCGACATGGGTGATAGACAGCTAGATCTGGCCCCACAGCTGGTCATGCAGGAAGAAATGTGACCGAGGCCTTGTGACCGTGCAAGTGGAAAATAACCTGCACATTAAAGGTGTATATTTAGGGAGAACCACAGTGGTCAGAGATTTACTTTAACTCAGCAGGTTTGGTGTGGTTACATCATGAATACTAATGTAAGGGTTGCCATGAAATACAAAAACAGAATGTTGATAAAGGATGACCAATAAGGGAGTAAGTGTTACCAAAGAGCACGTTTGCATCTTTGGAGAAGTTTATATTTTCAGGCTATTAGTACGGGGATATTAGACCCTTAATGGGGAATTTATCGTAGTGATATCTATTCTAATCAACACTATTCCAAAATAGTATTACATTTCCCCCGGATTACTATGCCTCTACTGGAGAAAAACATCAGCTCAGATAAGTGGCTTCAGTAAAGACAGCAGCTAGTGGCTCATACCCTGAGGTTGAGTTAAAGAACCATTCCCATTAGCGTGATTCAGTGAAAGTTACTTCAGGACCTTGCATGTGAGACAAGGTTCTGATGTGGTCAGACATATCACGCAGATACAGCAGATTATGATGATGTTCTCAGGACTCTGACAAGACCTCTTCTCCCTACATGGCAACAGGCTGATATTAGACTAATAGGCAGCACAGCTGATACAGCTCATTATAATAAGACTAGTGGAATCTGGGTAATGCATGTCTGGAATCCACCTTTTAGCCAATCGAAATGTGTGGCCGAACAGATGTAATCGTTTCCAGGGAAAATACAAAAATAGTAAACATCTCACCTCAGCAATAGATAGCCTATAGGCTGCTTGTGTTCAGAGCTGGTTTTGTTGTGTTTTCGTTTTACCTCTCAGTAGGGGCGTGGCTTGGCTCTGTCTCCTAAGGACCTATATATCTATTCCACCTTTGAGAAGCAGATAGAGGCGTGAAGCGGGCGGTCCCTGAATAAGACCAATTACCCAGACACAGACAGTCTTGGCATACCAGCATTACATGTTGGCAGGATAGCACCAGACCAATTATTTGATGTCTCCTCACTCTCCAACCCCTCTCTCTCCACCCCTCTCTCTCCCCACCCCGTCTCTTTAAGGCTCTCTCCATGGCACTGGCCTGGCACTCCCAGAACCTTGACTCCGTGGCAGGGGGCAATAAATCACAGACACTGGGTGGCCAGATAGATAGAGTCTGTACATATTGTCTGTCCAGTCCAACCACCCACTGTCTGCTACAGTCAGAACACTCACCCCAACACACCTGCATGTACAAGGACACAGATAGACTGATAAATACGTTTTACCATGTCTGCATCTGAAGGGTAATGTTTGCACTCCCTGACCAGCACTCACTGTCTGAAATTACAATCCTGGTGTCTGAAAATAGACTGAATTGGTACCATTTATAATGATAATTACAAGTTATTATCAGCTGTGCTTGTCGTGCTGGCTACACAGTTTCCCAATCTCTCAGTTATGACCAAACCAAACATATTTGATGTCCTGGACTTATTCCTGAAGGGCCATTTAAGGACAACTACCTTTTGGCTTTGTGTTCCTTATTAAAAACCTATCAAACATGTAAGAAATATTTTTACAATTACCGTTGTACCACTGCATCTGCTGCTAGATAGAAGGTATCAGCCAGGAACTGTAAGAACCAGATATATCCTCTTAGAATCTGTCTCTGATTGGCTGGTTGAGGCCGAGGCCCAGTTAGTGGCTCTCCCAGGCAGGTAGTAGTTATCTCTGCCTCCACACACACGTCAACCAGAGTCTGGTCCAGACAAGGTCATTGGCGCTGACGCAGGGCCTGGTGGGGAAGAATGATATAAGTGGCCCTTACAGAAGTGCAAACCACAACCTCACAATAACAGCTCAATCAGAGCCACCACTGAGCTAATCTCTTCTGTCAAGAAATCATCAACGTTTCATTGGAAAGGGGAGGACTCATGTGGCACGGTGAGTGCAGCCAGTCGTCATCCATGAACAATTCCGCTAGTCCAATTACTAATTTTCTGTTGTTTTAGTTTTCAATTCTTATTTAGATTAGTAATTCAATAAGAATGAAACCATAGATTGCTTTGTTAATCAGCCTTCTTCAAATGGTCAAAGATGAGATAGAAATGCTATAAAATGATTACATCACTACAAGAAATACTTTTTGAATTTAGGAATAACAAATAAAAAGGTTTGTGAGGCTGTTTACAACTCAGTCTCTCAGAAAGTTAATAGATGAAAGCTAGTCGCTCAGAGGGGATTTGTAAATCCACATAAACAAAGTGAGTAATTGATGAGTCGATACAGTATGTCAAAAAGGACCTGTTGCTTAGTGGCACAGAGAGACACAGAGAGAGGAAGAAAAAGACAACAGAGACATGTCCGTCTCTAATATCAAAGTGGGGTGGGGGGGGGGGGGGGGGGGCTGCTACGAATATTTGACTTCATTACAGAAGCCAATATAATCATTGATTAACAATCTCTAGAGTGCATCTTTGATTTTCAACATTTACTAATTGGCTCAATGGACAAGGATCCCTACCTTTTTCATTGGATGTGAGGGGATACTCTTTTTGATTACCTATCATCGATGATATGGTCATGGAAAGTCCCATTTTCATACATTTTATAGACCATATTTTTCCTAAACAGGTACAGTATCTGCATCTAATCCCTCCAGATAGAGACAGTCAGATAAGGGCTAATTGTTCTGAAGAGGGTCTAACAGGCAACAGGAGCATCTGACACATCAGCCGTCATCATCACAGGCCATAGGAGAAAGCCCCACGCTATAGAGAATATGGGCAAATTATCATAAGCGATGTGAGAGAGCACAGCTAACAGACAACATAGATACATTATCAGAGGTGATGGGAGAAAGCACAGAGGTACAGAGAACATCGGTATTTTAACAGAGGTGATGGGAGAAAGCACAGAGGTACAGAGAACATAGGTACATTATCAGTAGCGATGTGAGAGAGCACAGCTAACAGAGAACATAAGTACATTATCAGAGGCGATGGGAGAAAGCACAGAGGTACAGAGAACATAGGCCAGCCATGATCACACTACAACTCATCCCCACTGGGTCTGAGGAAAAGCCCCAGGGTTTTGGTGTATTGGAAAGGCATAATTTAGCTGGAGCCATGAAAAAGCTGTTTTACTGCTCTATTCACAGTACAAAAATCAGATGTTCTATTTTACTTCCTCCAAGTACGTTTTGGACATTGGAATAATTGATTTATTGTTGTTTTCCAATGCATTAGTGGCAAAGTTAATAATGCAGATCATGTACGTTTTGAATGGATGTTTTGTGGAATATACAAACCATTCAGCATTAATGGCTGGAAAATGCTGAAAATATGTGTGTGTAGGGTGATGGTAATCTCATGAAGATCAAGCCATAAACCAAGAGCAGGTCAGCGGTACATCTCAGATGTTTAGCCCAGTCAACTCTCCCGTGGCCTGGTGCCTGACAGAGTCATTATTGAGGGGGATTTTGGGGGCAGATGCGGCGATAGGATTTAATGCAAAAGCACACAGCATGACATTCGCATATAGCTGTGGCATGGCCTCATTATCATCTCAGACAGAGCATCCCATAATTCCTGATGTGGAAAGAGTGATGTGGGGGGGTTCAGGGACTGTCATGTGTCTCCATGGGCCAGTGGTAAGCTCACTCTGCTCCCAGGGAGATAAAAGCCAGTTGGAGCACATCTCGATCCACTGAATTGTGTGTAATGACAGTCGTCTCGGGTGACCAACACTAATACGTCTATAATAGGTACTATCCCAGAATAATAATCTCCTGACCAGGGGGACTATACAATATTATTCCAGCTGGAACAAGTAGTACATATTGACATGCCAAGACATAGGCTACTCTATTTAAAAGCTTTAAAACGGCACTGACCTTCTGAGTAAACCACGTTGCAGTGCATAATATTACTGCTATTTATCTGCAAATTAGAAATCAAGGTTACTGTGCAATCATTTAGCATGTTCATTTTGTGGTTTTGGAGGTTATTGTTCATGGATAGCACTAGGACCTAATTCAGTTCACATAGGAAAATGTACAGTATATTCTACGTGCTGTACTGATATCTCTGTGTCCTTCTTGAATGTACTTGTCATATCTCAGTGAAATTCCCCTGGGGATTTAGTGGGGCCGCATGGGACAGATCAGCACCCTTCACCAGGATTAGAAAGACACAAGGGGTTTAGTCTAATAAAACCCTGGTCACAGCCGTTCCCTCCTAATAATGCCAAACAAATTATTCTCCGCACGGCAGCCAGGCAGGAGCACACAGACACAAAGATCCTATGGAGAAACGTTGTAGCCTCAGCAGCATCCTTATCTGGCCAGGCCAGGTCAACGCTGCCTGTGAAAAGGGGAAAAGCAGCGTGATTTGTGCAGAGGCACAGAAAGCTACAGATGGAGTCTGTGATAGGCGCTACTCACCCAAAGCTGTTCAAATGCACAGACACCAATCAGGGCTGATAACCTGGGCTTTGTCTCCCTGTTGCTCTTTGAGGAGCAACAATAGTTGTGCCCTAAGGGTAATTAAAGGGCTCACTCTGTATGAGAGAGCTCTGCTCTGCTCGTTAGTGCTGCGTACTCACAGAAATGCAGATAAACCGGCAACACCACCCTTCCTCCCAGTCACAATCCTTCTCTTGCTTATGCGCTAACCTTCCACACCTCCCTTAAGATATCCTCCTCCTCCCTCTCTCCCCCCTCTCTTTTCAGCTCCACAGCTGGGCTGCACGCTTACTGTCCCGAAACATGATGACCCATTCAGCCCTATGGGAATTTCTCCTCCCAGCTGGCGTCAGCTACATCTGTCTGTCAGGGATGACAGCAGCAGCAGCAGCAGCAGCAGCAGCAGCAGCAGCAGCAGCATCCTCTCCTGTCCTCTCTGCCACAGACACTGACTGAGCTCACACTTTACTGAGAGGGAGGGAGCGTCACCAGACAGCCCACAGCAATTCAGGGGGAAAGTTCTCTCCTTTCTCTCTCTCATTCATTCACAAATAACAAAGTAAGGATATCATGCAATTTGTGGATACTTTTCTGAATTGAACTGCTACGTTGACTGATTCCTGTCCATTTTTGCTCTCCGAAGAGATGTCATCTCTTCTATTGTCAGTGTTTGAGCGGTGATGACTAAAGCCTTCTGTTCCTCGTCTTACTATTACTCTACACTCTGGGATCTATCTATCTGGACTTCTGTAGCATGTTGGGATACATCCAGAGGGCTTTCTTATCAGCTGTGTCCTCTTCCTCATCCTCTTTCCCAGGGTTGTGAAAACACTTTTCAGCCCTGAAAATTACCTGGAGAGTTCATAGCAAAACAAAGGGATTCAATATGAACTGGGAGAATCTTTACACATCAAGGCAAAGCTGCTGTCACTCTGAAGGCAACGGGGCTTGGATGGTGAAAGTCAACTGTGAGTATGTGTCTGTTCTCATGCTTGCTCGGTTGTCTCTAGAGAAAAACAAGTGATTCTTCTGGAAGTTCTATATTCACAGATGTGTGACGTCAATAAAGGCGAGCGCAAACTGCTACAAGCATGTCTGAGAGGTCTTAGCATGTATATTTAATGCTGCCTTATCCTGTCCTTCTCTTGTCCACATTCTGATTGTGCCCATATTTTCAGCCTTGTGTTTACACCTGGTTTTAAAATGTGTCTTTTATCCATCCACTATGTTCACATTGTGACCAGATTTAATGATCATTCCCTGTATGCACATTCCCTGTATGACACCTGTCAATGATTTTACAGGACAGGATAATGAGGATTTAAATGGTTTCACTTTCCAGATCTGTTTACGCTAAAGATATCCAGACACAATGGGTCCCTGACTACCTCCAGAGGTGGTCAGGATGACCACATGACAATCAGATCACAATGCGTATTTTAATCGTCTACAGGAAGAGTAGCTGCTATTTTCGCAACAGCTAATGGGGATCCTAATAAAATACCAAATACCAATACACCTGTCCAAAAATGTGGGCACGATCAGAATGTGGACAAGATCAGGTCAAAGGATGCATGTTAGCACCAGGTATAAACGGGGCTACAGGGAAAGAATTACAGTGTACAGCCTCATAGGGTTACTGTATCAAATAGCAGCACATTTAGGTTTCTGCAGTAAATCACTGATGGATGACATAAACAGACAGCTCATGGAAACTTCAAACCTCTCTCTCATGTCACCTTTCTAGAAATGTCTGTCTCTGTACCTTACTCTCACGTCACATTTCTATACATTTACTACATTTTCCTCCCCATTCATCACTTTTAATCTTCCCCTTCATCCATCACTCTATTATCCACTGGCAGCCCACTGTGCACCCCCACCCATACATCCCCTTTTCTATATCCCTGACCTATCTCACACTCTGTATCCTTCTGTTTCTTTTTCTCATCCTCCCTTTCCATATTATTAGGTTTTCTTCATCTTCCTCCTTAACTCCTTCTGTTTCCCATCCCATCACTCTGGCTCTTTTGAGCTTTCTTATTCTCCTCTCATTAGCCTTCTCTCCTCCATCAATTTCTCCTTTTACCCTGTGTCTCCTCTTCATATACCTTTCATTTCTCCCTGGAGGCACGGGACTAAGAATGAGCATATGTAGAAAAAAAACTGTGGCATATGAGGAGAACAACACTAAAGTCCTAGAACTTGCTACCTTGTCAAGTCAACAGAAAAATTATTAGATTCAATTTGGATTTTGTACATGGTGGAATTGTCTCCAAATGGTCCCGAGGAACTAGTTACTGTAAAACCCACAGTGGGCTGTCTCTTATCCTAAGGTTCCACTCCTCCACCTCCCAATACAATTAAAACATTTTTTTTTTTTTACATTGAAAGGGCCTATGTGACCCTCCCATTCCTTGATCCCCTGGCCTGCTCTTTGACTGAAAAAAATAAAAGGATTAAGCAGTGGAGTGTGATTTTAACGAGTCCTTGCAGAGCCCTCTAACTTGGTAGAGCGTTAAAGAAATGTGGGGAAGCACAAGGCTATCAAATATTCGGGGATAGGTTGCCACAAAACAGGAAGCATCTGCCAAGCTTGGTTTAGTGGTAGCTGTTGTTTCCCTTGTGTCCAGTGGAGCATCACATATGGGAACTTAAGGTACATTTTTGTACCTGTACTATCTTATCCCCTTAGCTGCACTATTGGCTCTTTTAAGGTATGCAAGGGTACAATTATGTACCTATAACTAAAAGGACGTACCTTACAGGGTACCATTACAGTGACGTTTGTACCCCTTTAAGAACACATCTAAACCTTTATTTCTGAGAGTGTATAGGGTTCCTGTATTACTGTATTTCATATTGGATTTCATAGTATTTACATATGTATTTTTCCTTTCAGTTCTACTGACTTTTTGGCAACCACGACACCTGAGCACATTTCACCCATTTTCATACAGGCAAAATTGCGAGCATATTGAGAAATTGAGTTATTGACCTGGATTTGTTGACAATGTCCATAAGCCCTTTCCACGCATGCCTTGGCAGAGGTCGTGCTGTGTGTGTGTGAGAGAGCGAGAGAGAGAGTCAGGACACATAGAGGATATTTATAATAGCATGGTTCATTCAAATAATCCCATCAGTGTGCCCAAATCCTAATCAAACCAAGGACGTTGGCACACACACAAACAGGCACTCACATACAGTAGAGACATGATTCTCGAACTGGAATGACTTGGCGTGTTTTGGACTTGGGATAAAAACAACAGAAAAGCCTCTAAGGGCACAGACACACGTTTTTGCAGTTTTAGAACCTTGTTAGAGCTGTTAATAACACAAATGACTCAAGTCAAACAATAATAACCATAAGTAGAGATGCAGCAGAAACGCAATGTTCCAGTGGTGATAGAAAAACAAATCCCCAGGGGAAAGTCAGTATTCTCATCAACAGACCGCTATTGTCATCTCCATCAAACTGATCATACAACTAATGTAATGATCAGACTTAGCGTCTCTCGTCTAAATAGAAATGCAATTACAAAGTTTGTCCTCACAGTTGAAAAAGAGACACTTGGAGTGCTGAAGGGGAAAAATAGTACACACTGAAATTAATTCAATTGAACATTAGGAGATAGATAATGGGTATACAGTAATAGCTATAAATGAATGATTTGAAACAAATGTGAAAAAGATTAATGACAAAAACATGTCAACAGTAGCTACATTCTTAGAAAAAAAGGTGCTATCTAGAACCTAAAACGGTTATACGGCTGTCCTCATAGGAGAACCCTTTGAAGAATCCTTTTTGGGTCAAGGTAGAACCCTTTTGGGTTCCACGTAAAACCCTTTCCACAGAGGGTTCCCAAAAGAGTTCTACCTTGAACCAAAAAGCGTTCTACCTGAAACGAAAAAAGGGTTATCCTATGGGGACAGCCGAAGAACCCTTTAGGAACTCTTTTTTCTAAGAGTGTATGTGTATAAGAGTGTATGTGGAAAGCTTTAGAGGACTGGCTTTACTTGAGCAAAGTAAATGTCAATAATCAAGAAGACTGTCGCAACATCCCACCTGAAATTTGTCTCTTTGCTCATATAATCCCCCTCTCTACCTACTACACTGCACCCTGCCTCAGGGGAATCCTGTCATAGGTCCTCCTCTAGAATGCCAGATATGCTGGGATCTTAAGCATGGGTCACAGGAATGACTAGAGGCATGCGGGATACACTGTGCCAAAAAGCCTTCGGCCGCTCTCCAGAGCACGCACACAGAACGCGTGCACACACTCTGGCTTTTTCTCTCTCTCTCACACACACACACACACACACACACACACACACACACACACACACACACACACACACACACACACACACACACACACACACACACACACACACACACACACACACACACACACACACACACATACACACACCTCATCCACACACACATACACATCCTCATCTTCATTCACTATTAGCTTTACCCAAGCACACACACATGAGTAGTGCTGCAGTGCGGGGCTGGAGTCATGCAGCCACAGTAGGGTGCAGGGAAAGGTTCAGCGTGACTCTGAGGAGTGGTCAGTGCCAGCGCATGTGGAGACTAGTGGACAGAGAAACCATGGCAGTAGAGGGCTGGTAGCTGACTGCCAATGGACCTACAGGTAATGAGCCTGTCATTCTTTAGAATGGACCTCTGAGATGTGCCATAGATTCGGTTCATTCATACACACCTGACCGCACACCTGACCAATGTAATGAGGTGAAGGCCAAGATTGAATCAGATCAAGCGTTAACCGGCGATAGCCAAAACCCGCATAGCTGATGTTTTGGCGGTGTCGGAGGTGTAATTGCGTTGGAACTGTCAAATCAATGAGCAGCTGCTCTTGATCACTGTCATTAAGGCACACCCATCCCACTCACGTTAGAAGTTCAGAAGGAGAAAGTGTAGGCTATATTGAAATAATTAGGCTCATATTAAAAATCATTAAACAAAATAATGAGGATTTCTATCAGCCTTATCGACATGTACATTACATGTCCCCTTCCAGTGTTTGGACTTGTAACCAATGCTGCATGGGAGTTCTCGTAATGTGACTCCTTGCAGCCAATTGCAATGTTCACTTTAGATATAATGCCAGGAGCCACTTGTGGACTTGACAGCTCTAACACAGTTCCACCTCAGACACCTTCAAAACAACCACTATGCAGATGTCGGCTAAAGCGGATCTGTTTGAATAGAGCCTTTAGGCGTGCATTCAATCTGTAGCGCCAAAGATCCGCACTATAGCTAGCGTGATTTAAAGGCAATGTTCCACATTGGCAAAGACGCTGCATATGTCAGTTCAATCTAAAATAACCTTTAAATTATGATTGCACTATAAGGCCGACCTTTCGCTCTATGGATTGAATGCAGCCCTTAGAATCCAAGTAATTTACAGATTATATTGTGATTGTAGTTGAGCTAACACTCAAAACGCAAAGATAGGGAAGGCAGCCAAATGATTAAAAAGGATACAAATATACAGTACAAATATACTGTAGATAGTCCGATCGAAATAGAAATCAAATCTCACTTCTGCCTCTGACATAATGTCAGAGAGTAGACTACACTACTTCCCACCCCATCTTTCCCCATTTAAAAAGCGTTTACCTCAGAACAAGACAACGATAACAGACGATTCATCACTCTTGTTGCTGTTCTGCAAACATCCCCCAAAAATTGCTTAAACAGACTATTTATTAATTATTTATAGTAAAACTGGAGCTATGTTTGGGCTTGCCTTACTGCGCATACAGTAGCGTGAAGATGTTTCCCCTACAATTCCGGATTTAGTGTAGGTCCATTGAGCTGGCAAGCTGCTGAAGTCCCCAAGCTTTGAAATCATTGCTGGTGTTAGTCTGACCATTATGACTAATGTTTTGCACCATTTTTGGGGAGAAATGGAAGTTGTGAGTTCTTGCTTTGTTCAAGCCTCTCTCAGGCTACATACATTTCCTCCTCAATTGCTTACAAAATATTTGTGGAATGGAACAATGGTTTTCTTTGGCCCTACTATTTAGTGTCTCGTGCTGTGTGTTTGTGTGTACCTGTATACATGCATGCATTTTTGCCTGAGTGTGTGTGTGTGTGTGTGTGTGTGTGTGTGTGTGTGTGTATGTGTGTATATTTAAGCATGAGAGTCATTTTTGAGTCAGAGACTGATCTCGAGAACGCCTCGTCACTCAAGTGTCCGGGCATACTAGTCATAATTAATTAATCCACTTCCTGGCATGGAACTAGCTGACTGAGAGAGTGGCCTGGCCTACCTCTCCAGACCTTTTTACTGCAAGAGGAGAACAAGCTCTTGCTGGAGACCCTCAGTCTACTACACAAGGGCTTACTCCTCAAGCACACATATTCCCATTCGTTAGGCGTAAAAAATGGACAGAGGTGCCAACCTAGAGTACCATTGTCGAGGGAGGCCAGTAAGGTTACTTTGAACTTGATTTTGCCATTTTGCCTCATGATCAAATAAAAAATGGATTTCTTCGGGGCAAGCAGTTCATGGCGAATGAGAGCGTCGGCGTGAGAGACCGATAGATTGAAGAAGAAATACAGAAAGGGAGAGAGAAGAAGAGAGATTAGTTCAGAATCTAAAAGGACAGTGCAGAGAAAAAAACAGCTGCCAAGTGCTACCTGGGCTCTCCAGTGCTGTGATGTCGATTATGTGAGTGATAAAATGTCACAGTAACAAGCTGAAGGGCGATCCAAGGGTTCGCTGAGCCTCCCTGTGGTGAGTGGAATGTTATTTGTGTGGGCCTCAGGCTACCACAGTGTGCCAACAGAATACCAATGAGTGGAGAAGTTACTTAGAAGGATAGGTCACTGTAATTTAGTTGGTAGAGCATGGTGCTTGCAACGCCAGGATAATGGGTTCAATTCCCAGGACCACCTGCACGTAAAATATATGCATGCATGACTTTTGGTAAAAGTGTCTGCTAAATGGCATATATTATTATTATCGGTCACGATAGGGTCAAAATACTACTGGAAGGTGAACTGACAGAGACTATAGATTAATCTACCAATGCTGAGATGATAACAGATGAGGTCTTCTGATATCCAGGATCAGAAAAGGAGGAGGTGGTAGTCTATCATAATAGTTATACTGAGACAGCCAATCTAAAACTGGGACAGCAAGTTCAGCAAGATATTGCACACATGTACTGTAAATGTTTCCATTGTTACAACTTACAGCAGGACTCAAAATGTATTTGAAGACCATAAGAATACTGTGTTTCATTCATTTTGGGACAAAGATCTCATAATGCAGATGTTTTGAGAAGGGGATCGACCAAGCAGGTGTCTATTACTGAGTGATCCCATTGATCCTAAGTATCATGGACGAGGCACTGTACGGTGGATGCCCTAAACTGAGCATCTGTCACCCCCTCTCAATAAAATGGACATTGGAAAAGAATAGGACTTTGACGGTTATGTCGATTTTTGTAGATTTTTTTTGAGCTTGTAATGTATCTTTGAAAATTAGCTACAGCATTTACGACACAGCTTTGGTGACACCCCTGTCCCAAAACCGTATGATTTTGACCGTTTGGAACTTTTGCTAAAAAGCTTCTCCTCCCTAACATGCCGTTCTGCTAGTAAAATGATTACCAACTTTCTGCGTTGGGGAAGCTACTCTGAAAATATAGTTTACCAAGCTACCAATTACTTCATACTGGAAGAAGTTATGCTACACTAAAGAAACCCTTAAGAAAAATATAGTTGACTTAACTAAAGAGACTTTGAAAAAGTAGTTCACTACATCCAAACTACTTCGTGATAAAAATCACATCTAAATCTGAAATAGCATAGATAACAAATTGCAAGAACAGATCACACTGGAATCAGATGTTAACAGAAGGTTTAATTTAGCCTATTAACGCACTAAAACAATGTTTCTAGTGAGGATTAGGAAGGTCCCATGCCGAAAACAATTAAGGAAATGATTGCCTACTTCTTGCCATATTTTTTATGTGTAGTTCCTGTATTTAGCTACACCACTACATGGCAATAAAGTAATTAACTACTGAAGATTAGCCACCAAGATTTGAATTTAGTTCAACTACCACCAAGCTACTGCAAAATGTAGTTAAAGTTAGTTGAACTACATGTAGTAGTTCAAACAGGGGTGCAACTTTGGTTTTAGAAGTGGGGGAGACATATATATGTTTTAATCCTGTCGGATGAACACTC
Source organism: Salvelinus alpinus (assembly GCF_045679555.1). NCBI lineage: Eukaryota > Metazoa > Chordata > Actinopteri > Salmoniformes > Salmonidae > Salvelinus > Salvelinus alpinus. Next base: position 82,936,986 of record NC_092094.1, read on the forward strand.
CAAACAGCCTACCCAACCGCTCGGAAGTGTCCGCATTTTCCTAAAGAACACCGGTGCCTTTTTTTGTATCACATTCCAATGATAAAACTGGGCTGGGACAAAAATGCAATTTCAGAATGTGTGTCCCCCCCGTCCCCAGTGAAGGTTGTGCCCCTGAGTTCAACTACTCCCCAGCACTGCCAACTTTACCATCTTCATGTAAAAATGACAAACTACTGTTGAGTAAACTATATCTACTTGAAGATAAAGTGTAATACCCCCCTTCCTAAAATGTATATAATAAGACAATATTGATGATTATTATTTTTAGTTCACGGTTATGGTCCATAATTGTTGAATATATGATTATTGTCCCAGCCCTAGAAAATAACATTACCCATGTTGGATATTCTCCAGCAGCACTCCAGATGACGTGGGACATTGGGTACTTTAGACTCATGGCAGCACGGAAATACTGTACAGAGGTGCTAGTGGGCTTCGACTGATTACCGCTGTGATATCCAAGTAGCAAGCATCCATGTCAGCTCGACAAGATCAGGCAGCTTGCGAGGCTAGCTAGTGGGAGCATGGTTTCAAACATAAGCACAGGTTGGCAATGGCAAATGCTACAAATGCTACCATCCAGATACCTTCAAGCTTCAACCAACTTTCATGTACAGTATCACACATTAGATGTATGTTCATGGTAGTAGACACAGTCAAACCTATACATCAAATATGACACACTACATGTTGCTCACATTTCTTTTAACCATACCATTCCTTCATCTCACCAGCATTAGAGCTGTGGTTTTCTTTCCCTACTGGCAGTGTTGTCCAGAACAAAATATTAATGATAGGAAAAAAACCATTGCTTTCATGTGACAGAGAAACACAGGGCAGAATAAATGATAGCAATCACTCCAATCACTATTTCATTCCCACAGACTCTAAGGGTGCTATTACATTGACATATGCCTGAGTTCATCATTAAACTGAATAACCTGGCAGGAAGAAATAGGCAGAATGTTGAAACGAGTTCTTGAAGTGCCTGTCTCCAGGGCTAGATTTAGGACACTGTTATAACCCAATTGGTTGGAACCGGTCCCAAGGTTGCATGTTCAATTCCCATCGAGGCATTATAACATACACGCCAGAAAATGTAGGTGACTTTGGAGAAAAAGTGTTATTCGTAAGGATAGGCGTCCCGTCAACGGGACAGTTGTAAATCATGCAGCGCCTTGTGTCATAATCGCAGATTTTAGAGAATCAACAAATGTCGGTACATATAAGTGTCTTATATTGGCTGAAGCTTAAATTCTTGTTAATATATCTGCACTGTCCAATTTACAGTAGCTATTACTGCGAAAAAAAGTGCAATGCTATTGTTTGAGGAGAGCTGCTGACAACAAAAACTTTTTTCACCGCAATAGGTTTGATAAATTCACCTCTGAAGGTGAAATGTGTACTTACATTCTGAAATCTTGCTCTGATTTATCGTCCAAAGGGTCCCAGAGATAACATGAAGTGTCATTTTGTTAGATAAAATCCTTTTTCATATGCTAAAAAGGTCCATATAGCATGCACGATCGATTTTGTATTTCCACTTGTTCAATTTGCAAAGAAAGGAATCTGTGAAAATCTAACCCTAAACATTGTTTCAACCAGTCAAATCACATCCGTATTTATTCCTCAGAGATCCTAGAACGCAACCAGACTTCACTATATCATTAGGGGTGTAGTATATCCTATAAGACACCAAATTTGGTCAGAGAGCAACCCCTTCATGGCACGCCGATGACGCGGGCGGTCTTCACTTGATCGACTGTAACTTTGTCAAAGAAGCACCAATCGGGGTCATTGGCTAGATAGCCAATGAGCTGGGCTTTACGGGAGTATCGGGAAACCCTGTATCTGTCGCAAAATGTAGCTGCTAACCTTGTGCGACAGCAAGCCTTTTCGTTTTGGACAAAAATTATAAGAATACGGAGAGTTATGAAGTTATGAAAACTGGGTGGTTTGCAAATGTTGAACTTTTAATATGGCTACTAATACTGAAAAAGCTCAATCAAAGTCCAAGTATACAGATTTGACGATATTCTTGCAGAAAAAAATGTAATGTGAATGTAAATGTCTCCTTCATGATTTGCCCAAATGTACCTGGGTGACTTCACACTAAATGTCATGTAGTTTGCTCATACTTCAAGTTATCCGTCTGAAACTTTGCACATACACTGCTGCCATCTTGTGGACACAATCGGAACAACCAGAGTGATGGCTAGATGTGGGACCTTTCTGTTGCATTTCAAAGATGGTGGTAGAAAAAAGGGTAGTTTTTTTCTTTGTGTTTTATTCTACCAGATCTATTGTGTTATATTCTCCTACATTCAATTCACATTTCCACAAACTTCAAAGTGTTTCCTTTCAAATGGTGCCAGGAATATGCATATCCTTGCTTCAGGGCCTGAGCTACAGGCAGTTAGATTTGGGTATGTCATTTTAGCCGAAAATGGATAAAAAGGGAGCTATCCCTAAGAAGAAGTGCTAAATAACTAATGGACAAGTCAGGTAGCCTGTCTGTTTGTTGCACAGTTTCAATCTACTTAATCACAAGCCATGACATCAATGACTTTTAAAAACCCTGTCAACCCAGTCAGAAGCATAGTGAAGAGACTGAAGCCAGGATAACAGTACGGAAACATTGAAACAAAGACATATGCCAACGTTTTGGGATTTAGCACCCCCAGCATCCCCATAGTGATCTGAGGTGGATTAATCTCACATAAAGGTGTGTGGAGAAACTGCAAATGTCCAGGTTAATTTGTGCTTTATCAATCCCCGTCGGTACACATGGAGTTCTAAGCTAAGTGACCTAAGAACTGGGATGCTGCTCTTCTTTCAGCTGGGTGAACTCAGCCAGGAGGCAGAGCAAACACCTGCTACAACCTACATCTCACTAGACAATTCAAACAAGCTCTAGGGACAGAAATGACAGCTCCATTTGTCTGTTAGTTGATTGATCCCTCAAAACTCAAGTATATTTCCTCTAGCTCCACTGATATCAGTCTTTGTCATCCAGAAGCAATCCCTTCATCTCCCTGGTTACAGAGAGCCACCGAGACAATACTGTGACATCTAAATCCATTTAATACAGACAATAAACATGCTTGCTGATATTAATGAGCAAAGGACTCATTTTTGAATGACCTGGATCTCAAGTGTCACAGCTGTTTGGCTAGACTGCTTAAAATGAACAATGTGCTCATCTGTGAAGCCTTGTTGTCTGCTGATGTACCTCTGTACTGTAACAAGCTGTCTGTAATAGACCTCAATACAGCCACCTATGCATATATACTAGATGAATTAACAAGAACTAGAGCAAAGGATACGTAAGTGCTTATATGACCTAATGGCCCTAACATGTTCAGACATGCATTCATATATGACATTGTTCGACATTAGCTTTTTTTTGGCAGTAATCATACACTTTTATATGACACAGCACGAACATGCATACTACATGTAGGTGCTATTATCACATGTTAATTATATTGAGGTCCTAAACAGTCTTACTGAGTGTTTTTTCAAGGTGCATGGTCCCCATCTTTGGCCAGTGTTGGCACCATTGGTGCCCTACACACTAACTCACATGCTGATGATTGTTGATTATTACTGCCATCTAGTGGCTAGTGGCTCTTATGGCACTACTCGTTGTACATTTACATGGAGTTTTGAGATTGCATCAGGAGATCACCTATAAACTGCATTTGTTATTTTATTAACTCACTTTATTATTTCTTCTTTTCAGGATATCCTACTCAAGATGGCGCACCCGACAGACTACTCTCTCATAGTCATACCACTGATACCACAATAAGGACAACTTGAGAGAAACAACATGGAAGGTGAAGGAATACAGAACTCATCTATAATTGGCAACGCGACCGACATCCACCTTGCCACACACAGTCTATGGGAGGTCATAACCATAGCAACTGTGTCGGCCATCGTGAGCCTGATTACGATAGTGGGCAACATCCTAGTGATGCTGTCATTTAAGGTAAACAGCCAGCTGAAGACAGTCAACAACTACTACCTGCTGAGTTTGGCTGTAGCTGACCTCATTATAGGTGTGTTCTCTATGAACCTCTACACCTCCTACATACTGATGGGATACTGGGCACTGGGGAGTATCGCCTGTGACCTCTGGTTGGCTTTGGACTACGTGGCCAGTAATGCGTCAGTGATGAACCTGCTGGTCATCAGTTTTGACCGGTACTTCTCTATCACCCGACCTCTGACCTATAGAGCCAAGCGCACCCCCAAACGGGCTGGGGTCATGATAGGCATGGCCTGGCTGGTGTCGCTCATCCTTTGGGCCCCTCCCATACTGTGTTGGCAGTATTTTGTGGGGAAAAGGACAGTCCCTGAGAGGCAGTGTCAGATCCAGTTCTTCTCTGAGCCAGTGATAACATTTGGGACAGCCATTGCTGCGTTTTACATCCCTGTGTCGATCATGACCATCCTCTACTGTCGGATCTACAAGGAGACGGAGCGTCGCACAAAGGACCTCGCTGAGCTCCAGGGCATCAACAGTTCCACAGACGCTGGTACCACCAAGCCCCAGAAAACCATAATCAGATCCTGCTTCAACTGCAACCAGCTCAGCTCTGCCTCCCGGGACAGAACCCAGGCCTCCTGGTCCTCCTCCAACAGGAGCCACGCAGCCAAATCAGCCGCTGCCACCAACGACGAGTGGTCCAAGAGCGACCAGCTGACCACCTTCAACAGCTATGCCTCCTCTGAGGACGAGGAGCAGCCCGTGTCCCCGGGGGTCTTCCAGCCCACCTACCGGAACCAGTCATGTGGGCCGAGCACAGGTGCAGATGGCTGTGAGAATGAGCAGCTCAGCAGTTACGAGGACAACTTCTTCCACACGCCTCCCAAGACCAACTCCCGTAAGAGCAAGAAGTGTGTGTCATACAAGTTTAAACCAGTTCCCAAAGACACTACCAGCGGTGCCCAGCAGAGCAAGAATGGGGACACCAACATGGTCCCATCATCTTTCTCCTCAGCAGACTCCATGAGTGCCCCACCCTCCACCACTTCCTGCAAGCCAATAGATGCAACTCTGAAGATCCAGCTGACCAAGAGGAAGAGGATGGTGCTGATCAAGGAGAGGAAGGCTGCTCAGACTCTCAGTGCCATCTTGCTGGCCTTTATCCTGACGTGGACACCATACAACATCATGGTGCTCATCTCCACCTTCTGCTCTGATTGTATCCCTGTGTCTCTCTGGCACCTGGGCTACTGGCTATGCTATGTCAACAGCACAGTCAACCCCATGTGCTACGCGCTCTGCAACAAGACCTTTCAGAAGACCTTTCGCATGCTGCTGCTCTGTCAGTGGAAGAAGAAGAGAGTGGAAGAGAAACTCTACTGGTACGGGCAAAACCCTGTAGTGAGCAGCAAACTAACTTGAGCCATTCACTCTGTCTTTCCAGAGGAGCAAGTATGAAGACTATATGACTCAGATACACATGGATATATTTCTGTTTGGTACTTGAATTATGCCTACAGGTAAGGGTGTGTCAAATGTACAAAGGTTAGAGACAAGACTAGTTTGTTCGTGGTATTGTTCTTTAATCAGTACTTTGCTTACTGCTCACAAGAAATACAAAAGTGCTTTGCTGAAAATGTTGACACTACACCAATACATCATTGAATATGAAAATATAAAAAAAATAACCCGACGTGCACAGAAAAGTGAGAGTTATTTTATTTAAAAAACATGTTCTGATTATTTTATAGGTATTATGTTAGACTACATTGTGTTTGCTTTAAGGGCTATCGCAGTTTTTGTCTTGGTTTAAAAGCGAGCTGGATAACAAACGATTGTACACTCATCAAAGCCTTGTTCACGTGTGGCATTCACTTTAGTCAGATACAAACAATAAAACCTTCAACAGCCAATCTTTCCACAAGCACAAACACATACAGTCCAAATGAAGCCAGACAGCACAGAAACACAGGGGAAGAGATTTGATTAAAGTAAATGCTGAGGTTTCAGTATCAAATTCTTCTAAATAACTATTACTTTTATTATCGACTCAGCAGCTTTAAAGTGCACATAAATTTCATAAAATGTGATTTTATATTATAGTTCATTGGACACTTCTACATAAAGTATACACCTGACCAGGCAAGTGCACAGATAGGTCTACCTGTGCCATCCCACCTGCCCCTTTGCCCTCCCACTCGCCAAGTGCCCTTTTGGATGGTGGTATATATACTTTTTTTGGTGTACAGGTTTTTTTTTTCTCCCTGATCTCACTGCACCCAAGTCATTGTGAGGTCATCAAGTTCAGATAAGAATTAGCCTTTAATCAATTATAGTGGGTACCTCTTTGTTTGGCGGTTAACACCCAAGGATGAAATCTTATGTGATTTCATCTGCCCAGGGTCACTATAAGTCACTTAGCACAGTGACAGCTCTCTACACATTTACATTCAGGGGGAGAGCAGGGTTTGATTCATGCACTGTTCTGTGTCATGTATTCATAACAATCTGTTTAACGTCCATTTGTCCTCAGGATACAGGCCTTTGTTTTGGTCATTCCGTATTGGACTTTATCATTCTCATCTACCCATTGATAGTACTACTTGCAATTGATCATAAGAAAATCTACTGTAAACTTACTGTATATAATCTTATTTGATTCAGTACATATTGGTTTTTCTACCAACAACCAACACATACATAGGTTATTCGTTCAGTGATATTGGGTGAGTGAATAAAAATACTGCAAATGTTGTATTACACGTATAATAAGCTATGATATCATGACCACAAAATGTTTTGTATCGGTGATCATTTAGACTACAAAAAAACTGCACTTGCAATTTTGGGGGGGAAGGTCGAGGAGGAAACTTACGTGTATGAAATCCCCAAAATAACGATTGATTTTTTTATTACTTAAAAAAAATGTGTGACAAGTATTTTACAGTATTTTTGTCTCTGTGTATTTCTGAATTAAAGGTGTTGAACTATTGTCTCTATTACGTAAACAATGTTTTGAGAACCACTGCATAAGTACAACCACATATTATCAGGAATCAAGGTAAGACCCAAGTGCAGACTGTGTGAAGTAACAATGTTTATTGTAACCACAGGGGCAGGCAAACGACAGGTCAAGGCAGGCAGCGGTCAATAATCCAGAGCAGAGGCCAAGGTACAGGACGGCAGGCAGGCTCAGGGTCAGAGACAGGCAGTGGTCAGGTACAGGGTCAGGATAGGCAAAGGTCAAAAACCAGTAGGACGAGAAAAAGAGAGACTAGGGAAAAACAGTAGCTGAGACAAACCTCTGGTTGGCTTGAACAAACAAGACGAACTGGCAACAGACAGACAGAAAACAAAGGTATAAATACACAGGGGATAATGGGGAAGACGGGCGACACCTGGAGGGGGGTGGAGACAAGCACAAGGACAGGTGAAACAGATCAGGGTGTGACACCTATGATATTGATCAACCTAATCTCCAGACAACACTCACAGTTCATCCTTCGTACAGTCCCCAGTGCGGACCACCATCACTGTGTCCGAGGGTTTTACCATCATCCAGGCGTACTTACACAGGTGCTCCTTGTTGCAGTCCTTCTGCCAGTAGATGACGTTCCTGCGGTTTAGGTTGGCTCCGGCACAGGCGTCGTACCTCCAGCACCCTCCCGCCACACCCCAAAACTTCAGTTCGGCACAGTTCTGGAAGTAGTTGTCGTTGTCTCGGTCCATGGTGGTAAACCTATCGGTTGTCATGCAGGTAGTTCTCTGTGTCTTGGGTGAGAGCGTCTAAGGCAGAGCCCTGGAACAGACCAAGATGCAGCCTGAACCCAGACCGCTCTTCCTCCACCATAAAAAGGACATACTCGCCCATCTTGGTGATGGCAATCTTTGTTCACTAGCTTGACGCATAGCTTGTAGCGTCCAGGCCCTTGGGGGAGGTGGTGGAGGCGTTCGTTCCCCAGCCAGTGGTCACCAGTTAGGAACCCTGCTTGTATTCGACACAGGTGCGATTGAAGTCCACGCTGCTGTTAACCGTGATGTGCTGTACTACGGTCCAACTACCCTCTTGAATGGCGCAGTAGGCCAGGATGGGGTAGTCACCAGGCTGAATCAGGTACATTCCATCTCTGGCCTGAACCCCTGAACCCATCAACATCTCATAACAGTATCTGGGGTACTCTGCAGGGTGAAATAGCAACTAACTGAATTAACACCCACAGTACTTAGATCACACAAAGAGTTGATGGGTAACATGAGGTCAAGCTGAGTAAATCAAAGCAGATAATCTGGATTGTTTTTTCTAAGCATTACTTACACCTATTCAAGGTACTATGATGATGATTAAAGGGATACTTCAGGATTTTGGAAATTAAGCCCTTTATCTACTTCCCCAGACTCAGATGAACTGGTGGATTTGTATGTCTCTGCATGCAGTTTGAAGGAAGTTGCTAACTAGTGTTTGCGCAATGACTGGAAGTCTATGGCAACTGCTAGCATGCTAGTAGATACCATAGACTTCCAGACATTGTGCGAATCCTAATTAGCATTGGCACGCGAAACTACCTCTAACTTTCTTCATACAGGATGCAGACTCAGAAACATAAAAATTGTATCCACCAGTTCATCTGATTCTGAGGAAGTAGATAAGGGGCTTCATTGACAAAATCCCGAAGTATCCATTTAACCTGCCACTCCCTGTCTTTTCAGCGATGGACTAATCCATGGGATTTCAACGTGTTCATCAAACATTGATGCCCTAACATAATTTCTCAGCTGTTTAGTATGACAAAAGTGTGTCACAACGATACACTAATGCTCTTATTAGCAGATAACAAATGTGAAACGTGTATAGAAACGATGATGCAGAAGGGTCAATAAGTCATTCGGTCTAGACTTTGGCATTTGAACTACCTCCAGAATAATGGAGACTCAAAACAAACTTGTTTGTCTATCAGCAAAGATATGAGACTTAAAATGACCCCACATAGCCCACACATACAGTAGGGCTTCTCATTCTACATCATCAGAGAAGTAAAGCCCTTCTCAATCAATACAATTTGAAGCCCAAATTAAATCCCCCTGAAATGCTACATGACAACTACAGATCAGACTATTTAAGGTATTTGGAAGTAAGTATTTTATTATTATTATTTTTTAAACACAAGTAGTGTAGGAATGTATTTGGAAAAACACAGTTCCAAAACGCTATATACACACATTTTTCATGTTGGTGTTTTTTCATCAGAAATGATTGCTTATGATTGCCTTCTTGTGTGAGTGTAAAATAGTACTGTTCAGATGCCTTATTCATAGATTTAAGATGTGTATTAAAAAGTTTTTTTTTTGTTGCAAAATGCTGTACAGTGCCTAGTGAAAGTCTATTCACCCCTTGCACAGTCTTCACATTTTGCTGCCTTAAAGATATATCTAAATAAAAGGATTAAAGGATGGACAATTAAAGGATGGAATTTTTTCCCCTATAGATCTACAAAACCTACTCCACATATTCAAAGTGAAAGAAAGTTAGAGAAAATGTTCTAAATTAATTTACAATAAAATAACAAAGATGTCTTGATTGCGTAAGTCTTCACACCCCAGAGTTAATACTTGGTGGAAGTACCTTTGGCAGCCATTACAGCAGTGAATAATTTAAATAACATTCTACACATTTTACACATAAATACTCCCATGCATTTCAACCCAGGTCTGTTCGGTATTTAAAATAATGTACTTGGAAGTAAGTATTTGAAAATATTTTAAAATATTAGGCTTTTTATAGAATATTTTTTAAAGTACTGTCACGACTTCCGCCGAAGTCGGTCCCTCTCCTTGTTCTTGCGGCGTTCGTCGGTCGACGTCACCGGCCTTCTAGCCATCGCCGATCCATCCATTTTCATTTTCCATTTGTTTTGTCCTTGTCTTACACACCTGGTTTCAATCCCCCAATTACTTGTTCATTATTTAACCCTCTGTTCCCCCCTGTTTGTTTGTGAGTGATTGTTTATTGTATTCCGGTCCGTTATTGTGGCCTTGGATTTATTTGACGTGTATTGTGATTATTGTTGAGTAAAATTGCGTACATTACTCATATCTGCTGTCCTGCGCCTGACTCATCTACACCAGCTACACACAGACGCATTACAAGTACATTCAAATACTTCCAATAGCTGTAGTTGATTTAGGCCACATTATTTGAAAATATTCAAATACACAGATGTATTTAAACATCAAATAATCAAATACACATATTTGAACCCAAGTCTGCTACAGATACAGCCACACGTTTCACTGTAGAATCCATCTCTACATTTTGTTAGTAATGACATTACATGAATGTCCATACCATTAATTCCCTGGTTGAGGACCACCTTGTGCTCTTCAGAGGTCAGGAGATGTGTGCTTTCAGCTACCAGGGATTCAGTGTGTACTCCCATCAGACTGATCACCAGTGCTGCTGCTAATGCCACTGTCCATGTCCCACAACTCTTCTAACTGGATGTTCCTTCATGGTGCACAGACATGTGGATTCACCGAGTGGCAATCCATAATTTCTCAAACAATTTTACTACACTCATTCAAGAGATAATGATCAATTTTCATACATGGACAAAAATATGTAATTCTACTCCTGTCACAGTTCATAGCACAACTGCATACAATTACTAGAAATCCTACTTTAGTAACAATGAAACGTACTGAACTGTAACGGATGAACACCCTTATCTTCACTGTTACTGCACCACTGCCTGTGTGTGCTGAGCTCTGAGACTATCAGCTGTCAAACATACAGTACACTGTACTTTGATAGCACTAAACAGAGAGAGAAAGGTAGAGAGAGAGGGCAAATAAGGCTAATCAGGCTGCCAACCATAGACCCATAGTCCACGGAGATGGAGTCCTTTCCACACAGCCTCTACAGGCCAGTCACGACTGGACTTCAGCCTAAGCTTCCTTCATGTCACAATAGGAAACACCAAGGGTTAAAGCCAGCCTTTACTTATCTGTGTCAAGTGGGATGGTTACCTCATATCTAACCTTCCAAACACTTCCTCCACTCTTGGGAAGTAGAGATTGTAACCTTTGTCTTGGTGTTGCAACGTCAGTTTGTTTTAGTTGATCAAGTGGAACAACAAACAAAACATCTTTTAAAATTGACCATTAATCACACACATACCGTAAATTTGTTTCCCCATCCCCACACCTCCTGTTTCCACTTGTTATGCAAAGAGGTATTTTAGAGCTATTTGTGTTTTTTTTTAAAGAATTACAAAGATAGATGATCTTCAACTATAAAGTCCTAAACAAAGCACCATAATGATAAGTCCTAAACAAAGCACCATAATGATAAGTCCTAAACAAAGCACCATAATGATAAGGCCTTAACAAAGCACCATAATGATAAGGCCTTAACAAAGCACCATAATGATAAGGCCTTAACAAAGCACCATAATGATAAGGCCTAAACAAAGCACCATAATAATAAGGCCTAAACAAAGCACCATAATGATAAGGCCTAAACAAAGCACCATAATGCTAAGGCCTAAACAAAGCACCATAATGATAAGGCCTGAACAAAGCACCATAATGATAAGGCCTGAACAAAGCACCATAATGATAAGGCCTGAACAAAGCACCATAATGATACGTCCTAAACAAAGCACCATAATGATAAGGCCTAAACAAAGCACCATAATGATAAGGCCTAAACAAAGCACCATAATGATAAGGCCTAAACAAAGCACCATAATGATAATGCCTAAACAAAGCACCATAATGATAAGGCCTAAACAAAGCACCATAATGATAAGGCCTAAACAAAGCACCATAATGATAAGTCCTAAACAAAGCACCATAATGATAAGGCCTAAACAAAGCACCATAATGATACGTCCTAAACAAAGCACCATAATGATAAGGCCTGAACAAAGCACCATAATGATAAGGCATGAAAAAAGCACCATAATGATAAGGCCTGAACAAAGCACCATAATGATAAGACCTGAACAAAGCACCATAATGATAAGGCCTGAACAAAGCACCATAATGATAAGGCCTAAACAACTTACATTTACATTTACATTTAAGTCATTTAGCAGACGCTCTTATCCAGAGCGACTTACAAGTTGGTGCATTCACCTTATGATGTCCAGTGGAACAACCACTTTACAATAGTGCATCTAACACTAAGGGGGGGGGGGGGGGTTAGAAGGATTACTTTATCCTATCCTAGGTATTCCTTAAAGAGGTGGGGTTTCAGGTGTCTCCGGAAGGTGGTGATTGATTCCGCTGACCTGGCGTCGTGGGGGAGTTTGTTCCACCATTGGGGTGCCAGAGCAGCGAACAGTTTTGACTGGGCTGAGCGGGAGCTGTACTTCCTCAGAGGTAGGGAGGCGAGCAGGCCAGAGGTGGATGAACGCAGTGCCCTTGTTTGGGTGTAGGGCCTGATCAGAGCCTGAAGGTACGGAGGTGCCGTTCCCCTCACAGCTCCGTAGGCAAGCACCATGGTCTTGTAGCGGATGCGGGCTTCAACTGGAAGCCAGTGGAGAGAGCGGAGGAGCGGGGTGACGTGAGAGAACTTGGGAAGGTTGAACACCAGACGGGCTGCGGCGTTCTGGATGAGTTGTAGGGGTTTAATCGCACAGGCAGGGAGCCCAGCCAACAGCGAGTTGCAGTAATCCAGACGGGAGATGACAAGTGCCTGGATTAGGACCTGCGCCGCTTCCTGTGTGAGGCAGGGTCGTACAGGGTCGTACTCTGTACTCTAACTTATCTTCATGATGATTAAATATACAGTGAATTGTGTGGTGGTTCATTTTTGTATTATCAAATGAGGAGAGACAAACGTATCACACAAGTCAGAGTTATACTTAAATGGAATCTTTATTAGTGAGAGCTTTGAAATAGCGATGGCTGGTCGACGAATCACCATCTCTGATGATTCCTTGAGAGCCCCGAGACAAAAGTACAAAGGTCTTTTATAGCCAAGATACACCCCTTTCAACCTTGGGTCACAAGGTTAAGATTTGTATGAAAGATACCTATAATACATAGCAGACAGTATCTGCTGTGTCAACAGTTTTCATTGTACAGACCAGTGTCTCGCCCTCCGACTCCAAACTGGAACCATCTCTCTCTGGTACGGTATAGAACAGAAACATTAACTCATGCTCTGGAATGCTCTTTAGGTTTTATCACCCAAAAGACATCGTAGATCTCCTGTCAGTGTTATCTCCCAGAGGCCCATCCTCAGTAGAACACACATACAATAGTTAAGAATACTCTATTCTGTTGAATAAAACAACCATTTGATGCAATAAAAGTATTATAACGTAATCTTGCAATTTTGCTCTCACAATTGAAACACATTTCTTCATTATTTTGGAGGACCTCTGCACTAAGACAACACATACAAGTACCTTATGAATAGGGGAAGTAATATTTGTGACCTGACAAATAAAAACGTAGTTACACTCTCAGCCCTAGTTATCGGCTCTAACTAGGGCTTGGAGTATTTCAGTATAGCCTGACTAAAAATACATGAGAACTTCAGCTTTGCTTTCGGGGCAGTGGCGGGTGCTAATAACTAATTGTGCTGTACTGCTGCCCGGCTGGCAGTCACTCTGGAGCTGTCGGCACTGGCCAACACATGCTCCCACTGAGACTCACCTCTTCTCTCTCACCACTCAGTGTACCCCCTCTCTCTACCCTTTCTCTCCGACTCCATAAACCAACAGCCAACCATTCCACTCTGAAACACCACTGCCTGGCTGAACACAAAGGTTTCACACAACATTACTGGCATTTTCATTTAAAAATAATTTATTAATTTACAATAAAACAATTTCAAGTACCATTTTAATTCATCCAACACAACTTAAATTGGTTCTCTACTGTAACCAATCAATTGCACTCACTTTCATCCTTTGAATTAATTTCATACCTATGAAATTTAGTGAGGTTAAGTCATGTTAGCAATTGTGGACAAGGGTTGGTCATCTCAAATTGTAATTAAAATTCTTAAAAAATAACAAGGCACAATCATTGTCTGGAGTGGCTCTCTGGCACTCTACAGCAGGCACTCTTTGGGCACTGTTTAGGAGCCCTCAAATTAATTTGCTAATGCTTTTCCCCACATCAAAAGTCAAGTAGTGCAGATCATTGTGTCACAAGTCTATTGTGTTCTTATGTGGTTTCCAACTTTACAACGACATGTCATCAGGACTGGACTGGAGCTTGGCATGGGCCACCATTGCGATCAGGGCAATTGTAACAGGTAATAGTCTATAACCTAGAAAACAAGAACGAAGATGACAGAAATTTCACTAACACTATTTGCACTTGTCTTAGATATATTCAAATGACCATGAACCGTAAATTAGAACCCACCTTTGCTATTTCACCTGCACTTCCTGGAACTGAACTCAAATGAGGCTCCTGGTTCCAAAACTCCTTTAGCTGCTGTTTGAACACTTCGATATTTCTGCAATGATCATTAAAAACAGAGAAGTTTTAGTTACACATGGGGCGTGCCTGCTCCACAAAGAATACACATCTCCATAGCTTCTAGTCAGCATGTTAAGTAAACAAACCCATCCATAGATTGCGTGTCAGTTCCTCCACTTGCTGAGAGCTCTGGCCACCAATGTCTTAATACTGATTGTACCAATCGTAAACCAGCTACCAGGTGCCTGCAAGACAACATGGGATTAGTTTAGTTGGATTTTCAAGAATTTGTAATGAAAAGTGTGTCATTAACAGTGGTACTCACTCTTCATATGGAGTAGTGAGGACTTTTTTCACTAGGGGGAAAAGGTCAACACAACACCCAATGGAAACGCTGGGTGACTCTGACTCACCATCAAGGCTATCGGTGAAAGATAGAAAATAAATGTCATGAAACTTCAATTGTAATCATTGCTTTTTACCCCTTAAAATCAACTGAGAAATGTACCTTTTTGTTATCACTGGAAGAAAATCAACAAACACACCAGTGTCTTGGATCCTGAAGGAGAAAATAGCTTTGCTATTATAGAATCACAACTTTGTGTCAATAAAGCCTCAGATATTTCAATCTTGACAAGTTCTACTGTACCTTAAAAAATACGTAAGCAGTTCTCCAACATTTCTTTGCCACAGGGTCAAAGCTACACTCAGTCTCAGATTTCTTCCAAAGAGCACCTCTGTCATTGTGTTGTGGTCTTTTGACAACTGAAAAACAGCAGAGCGGTGGTGGAATACATTCAAATATTTGTGACAACAAGCATATCACGATGATAAGATAAACAGACAACCCACCCCAAAGACATTAGACAAATATAATACACTACTGATATTTCACACCTCTGTGAAGTAGTCACTGTTTTTTGAACCAGCCTCATCAGTCTTGTTAGGATGGGGGGCAGTGAGTGGAAACTCCCATGGGTCCATATAGAATATCTCTTCCATGTCCTGCACACAGGCCATTTCGTTCTCCTTGTTGGCCACATCATAAGTTTTCCATGTGGCTGGCTGCTTCCTTCGACAGATATTGAGATGGTGGGTCTTCCTCTTACACGACACAACCCGCTTCTGTCTCCCAGGGTTGTTCCCTGAACGACCTGCTGGACATCTACAGTATGAAACAGAAATATGGCTGAATACTCAGAAATACTACACTCAATCATAAATTATATGAAACAATGAAAAAAGGTGTGTACGTTGTTCCAGTTGAAGATTTCATTAGTGGCAATCAGCAGTTGAACAATACCCCCCGCCCCTGTTTTGGTAAAAAGCAGGATGGGGCTGGAGAAATGTAACCACTCTCAAATTCATAGAGCTACGGATACAATGACTGACCTTTCATGATATCAAAATTATAGTTATAACTATGTTTTGAGGCTATATAGTGTTTGTTACATTTTCTTTGTTTACAAACATTGGAGTAAGACAAGCTTATATTTGGTTCTGATAGGGTAAAATAGTTGAACTAAGCTCATGAGGCAAAAAAAAGTTATATTCTTCAAGAGTCCATAGGTATCATTAATTTATACATACAAAGACGAACGTAGCAATGGCAGATTGTCCCTTTAAACCCGTACTTTTGAAATGGCAAAAAACCTACCTCTTCTTCTTAACGTTTTCCTTTTTACAGAAATCCAACTAAAAGGTAAAGACATATTACAAAATCAATTTCAATGAATTGTATGGAGGTGTTACCAAAACATTGTTGATACAGTTCTATAATGTCTATAATGTATTGTTCCAGTAATATAATAGACTGCAATTAAGAAGAATCATAACCCCTCCTTGCCGAGACTTACCTCCTTGGTGTACTTTGGATGAGAGTAGCATACTCTGTACTGGACCATGTCCTGCTCTTCAAGGCTTTGATATTCTCCCTCGTCACTATCATGCTCCTCTGGCTCCCCCGAGTCCATCATCAATATCCTGGGGGGTAAAGAACACATTGCAATCAATATACATCAAAACTTCTCACACAAACACAAAGCTCTGTAAATGGTATGGGAATATCCAGAGAGAGAGAATGTACAGCTGTCTGTATAAGAACAACTGTTTGAAGGGTTGACAGCCTAGCGAGAACCTGAATTACATCACATTGAACATACACTTAAAAAAGTCAGAGATACATTAAGAGGCAAAATTATTCCCAGGTCTTTCTTTGGGCCTATGTTTGCATAGGGAAAGAATGTGTACTAGCTACACCATGCAAGTGGGTAAACGTGGTATACCCACAATTCCTCGCGGGCACGTTGTTTATTATTTTGTAATAATGATGTAGCCAGAAAAGGAGAGCAAGTTTGGCTAGCTATGTTTAGTGCCACTTTTGGTTATGTTGCACATTTCAATTTATAGGAAGCTAATGTCAGTTTACCATTGTCACGATACATATCTCTCTTAAAGTTATCAGCCAGTAAAACCGGCATTGTAGTTTTAACATTTGCAGCAAGAGAGCTCGAGACAGCAGTAATGTGAAAGGATAGCTACAGATGAGCTCAATTAACGTTGCTTGTTAGATAACTAAAACTTCCTCGAACTAACCTATTGTAATAGCTAGCTTGCTGTAGCTGCAATCACCTACCTGTCAGTGTTGATAGACCTTCTAAGATTTTCTGATTTCACAAGGCTGGTTTTGCTATCCGTTCGCCTTGGTTTCTTAACCCAACCGGAGCCCCTGTTACTTTTCTCAACAATGACCACACGGTTGGGGATTCATAAATGCACTCAATGTACAATAGGAATACTGGACTATTGTTGTGCACCCCCTAGTGTTCAACATGCTTAGTGCGTTCCAATTCAAAATGTAAATATTAACTGCTTTAAATACAGAATGAATGAGTTATCTATTTTTGGGAACTTTTAGGTTCATCCTATTCTCGTAGTGAATTGGATCTTTCACTGCTTCACTCTAAAATACTATTTTAATAGAACGTTAAGGCTGCTTGTATAATTGTATGGAGGCAATCACAAAGTGATACAGTTCTCATCAGTTAGAAAGCCAATGCAAGAATATATTAACTCAAAGTGAATGGATTGTCCTTTAAATGAGAACACATCAACAATCACAAGCACACATCAACAATCACAACCAACATCATCTGCTTTTATTGACTCATCATGCCTTGCCACACTGCATTTGCTGACTCCACAGTCAACTCCACAGGCTGCTGTTTCATCAGTTTGGTAGACTGATTCTGATTTCCTTATCAGAGACACACTGACTGATTGACTGACTGTGCAGTGCTCTAACACTACTGTATAAAACACTAGCACTACTGTATAAAACACTAGCACTACTGTATAATACACTAGCACTACTATATAAAACACTAGCACTACTGTATAAAACACTAGCACTACTGTATAAAACACTAGCACTACTATATAGTGCACTAGCACTACTGTATAAAACACTAGCACTACTGTATAAAACACTAGCACTACTGTATAATACACTAGCACTACTGTATAATACACTAGCACTACTGTATAATACACTAGCACTACTGTATAAAACACTAGCACTACTGTATAATACACTAGCACTACTATATAGTGCACTAGCACTACTATATAGTGCACTAGCACTACTGTATAAAACACTAGCACTACTGTATAATACACTAGCACTACTATATAGTACACTAGCACAACTGTATAGTGCACTGGCACTACTGTATAAAACACTAGCACTACTGTATAATACACTAGCACTACTATATAGTGCACCAGCACTACTGTATAAAACACTAGCACTACTGTATAAAACACTAGCACTACTGTATGAAACACTAGCACTACTATATAGTGCACTAGCACTACTGTACAAAACACTAGCAATACTATATAGTACACTAGCACCACTCTATAGTCCACTGGCACTACTGTATAAAACACTAGCACTACTGTATAATACACTAGCACTACTGTATAATACACTAGCACTACTGTATTGTACACTAGCATTACTATATAGTACACTAGCACTACTATATAGTACACTATAACTACTGTATAATACACTAGCACTACTGTATAGCACACTAGCACCACTGTATAGTGCACTGGCACTACTGTATAAAACACTAGCACTACTGTATAATACACTAGCACCACTATATAGTACACTAGCACCACTGTATAATACACTAGCACTACTGTATAATACACTAGCACTACTATATAGTGCACTAGCACTACTATATAGTGCACTAGCACTACTGTATAAAACACTAGCACTACTGTATAATACACTAGCACTACTATATAGTACACTAGCACCACTGTATAGTGCACTGGCACTACTGTATAAAACACTAACACTACTGTATAATACACTAGCACCACTATATAGTACACTAGCACCACTGTATAATACACTAGCACTACTATATAGTACACTAGCAATACTATATAGTACACTAGCACTACTATATAGTGCACTAGCAATACTATATAGTGCACTAGCACTACTGTATAATACACTAGCACTACTGTATAAAACACTAGCACTACTGTATAAAACACTAGCACTACTATATAGTGCACTAGCACTACTGTATAAAACACTAGCACTACTGTATAAAACACTAGCACTACTATATAGTGCACTAGCACTACTGTATAAAACACTAGCACTACTGTATAATACACTAGCACTACTATATAGTACACTAGCACCACTGTATAGTGCACTGGCACTACTGTATAAAACACTAGCACTACTGTATAATACACTAGCACTACTATATAGTGCACCAGCACTACTGTATAAAACACTAGCACTACTGTGTAAAACACTAGCACTACTGTATGAAACACTAGCACTACTATATAGTGCACTAGCACTACTGTATAAAACACTAGCAATACTATATAGTACACTAGCACCACTCTATAGTCCACTGGCACTACTGTATAAAACACTAGCACTACTGTATAATACACTAGCACTACTGTATAATACACTAGCACTACTGTATTGTACACTAGCATTACTATATAGTACACTAGCACTACTATATAGTACACTAGTACCACTGTATAATACACTAGCACCACTGTATAGTGCACTGGCACTACTGTATAAAACACTAGCACTACTGTATAATACACTAGCACCACTGTATAATACACTAGCACTACTGTATAATACACTAGCACTACTATATAGTGCACTAGCACTACTATATAGTGCACTAGCACTACTGTATAAAACACTAGCACTACTGTATAATACACTAGCACTACTATATAGTACACTAGCACCACTGTATAGTGCACTGGCACTACTGTATAAAACACTAACACTACTGTATAATACACTAGCACCACTATATAGTACACTAGCACCACTGTATAATACACTAGCACTACTATATAGTACACTAGCAATACTATATAGTACACTAGCACTACTATATAGTGCACTAGCAATACTATATAGTGCACTAGCACTACTGTATAATACACTAGCACTACTGTATAATACCCTAGCACTACTGTATAATACACTAACACTACTATATAATACACTAACACTACTATATAGTACACTAGCACTACTATATAGTCCATTAGCACTACTGTATAATACACTAGCATTACTGTATAGTACACGAGCACTACTGTACTAACAAGTCATATCCAGTGAGTTTAACCAAATGTTTAATTCACAAATCCTGTCAACAGGGAGATCAAAAGCACAGACTTCTGAGTTATTGAACAATACAAGCCTTTTAAGCGAGTTTCTCCCAGCTTATGTAAGTGGATCAGTAAGTATCCAGGGAGGTAACTCTATCCAGGTTGGCAGGGTGAGCAGTCTGATCAGCAGGCCCCCTCACTGGATAACTTTGGAGCTTTTCTCCCCAGGACTCCCTGCCTCTATGGAGATCACCTGGACCACCATCAATTAGACAGAGGAGAGCACCGTGGAGTACGGCCTGTGGAGGGGGACTGTTTGAGCTGACCGCCGAGAGCAATGCACCTCTTTTTGATAATTGATTTTACCTTTATTTAACTAGGCAAGTCAGTTAAGAACAAATTCTCATTTTCAATGACACTCTAGGAACAGTGGATTAACTGCCTTGTTCAGGGGCAGAACGACAGATTTTTTATGAACGGGATCAGAAGGGAGGGAGATCCACATACACAGGGTCACACTCACTGTCCTGAGACCTGCCTCTGCTTATGGTAGGTTTCCATGTTCACCGAACTAGCATGATGGATGTTTATGGCCTGTCACATTCGGTCATCATCATAGTATTGATAGAACAGTGTTTTCTTTCCTGTGTACCACTGTGGCAGTGAGGCTGGCTAGAGTGATATGTTCTCCTTTACTGCTCTGAATGAGAGTGCTAGCTGGAGTCCCAGGTTTTCCATCTATGGGGACATGGGCAATGAGAACCCTCAGTCTCTGGCCAGACTGCAGTAGTAGACCCAGGTCGGCAGCATTTATGATCTCATCCTAAGTGGTTAAGCGGCTAATTCCCGACTGATTGTCATAAGTGAATAGCATATCAATGTTGCCGTTGCATAATAACTTCAATCATAGTGGTATACAATTGTGGTTAACTTTGTGTCACCTTTCCTTGTGCTTGTTCCAGGCATCCAGGAGGGTGTCTGGAACCCGGAAGAGCTGTTCGACACGTTCCTGCACGGTTTTTCAGAGGAAGTAAAGGACGAGCTTGCAGCCCAGGAACTACCGACGGATCTCGACTCATTCATTGCTTTAACCATCCAGATCGATGGACGGCTACGGGAAAGTAGGAGGGAGAAGAGGTCTGATTGCGGTCCCAATCGCTCACTCAAGGATCCCACCTTGCATCTGATGAACTCCGGAAGTCCCCGGGGTCTTCGTCCCCAAGAGGATCCAAGCTTACCAGAGTTCCTCCAAGAGCCTCCGAAGACTGACGATTTGTCCCTAGCCGATGCAGCCGAAGGAGTACGCAGACTTAACACCCAGAGTTGTCTGTATTGCGGTACTGTCGGTCATTATGTGTCTACCTGTCCCTTCAAGAGACCTAGCTCATTGGTAGGAATGAGTACTCTGGTGGGTCTTAAGGATAATGTTGCTTCTTCCCCTACTCACCCCCCTCTCTATGCCACCCTGTGGTGGGGCGACCAGTCCAAGTCTCTCCAGATACTCATCGACTCGGGGGCTGATATGAGTCTTATGGATGTTACCCTGGCGTCCGAGCTGGACATCCCCACTCAACCCCTCTCCATTCCCATGGATGTTAGAGCGCTGGACGGGCGCTCTATAGGCCGGGTCACCCACCATACCACCCCCATCAACCTACGAGTGTCAGGGAATCACAGCGAGACGATCCAATTCCTGCTAATTGAGCCTCCGCAGATTCCTGTGGTATTGGGATTCTCTTGGATCCAGCGACACAATCCCTCGATTGACTGGTCTACTGGTGCCATCGTGGGCTGGAGCCCGTTTCATGCCCATTGCCTGAAATCAATAGCCCCTCTGCTGTTCGTCCTCTGTTGCCCCGTACCCTCCATATACTTCCTACTTTTCATCTGTCTAGATCTAAACCCATGTCTCACAGCCCTTTGTCTCCTGTTTGTTCAAGTCAACCAGCGTTTTGTCTCAGCTCCTGCTTTTCCCCAGTCTCTCTTTTTCTCGTCATCCTGGTTTTGACCCTTGCCTGTCCTGACTCTGGGCCTGCCTGCCGTCCTGTACCTTGGCCACACTACTCTGGATTATCGGCCCCTGCCTGCCTTGAACTATCGTTTGCCTGCCCCTGTTGTTGCAATAACCATTGTTACTTCAACACAGTCTGCACTTGGGTCTTACCTGAAACCTGATACTTTAGGTGACATATGGAGCACACTTTGGAAAAATTATGCAAAGCATGACGAACATGTGCTTTTTTGTTTTCTAGGGGACTTTGCATGTGACATGCATGAGGTAAAATATCAAAATATTTTTGTTTTCTGTACACGCTTGTCCATCACTGGTCAATTGGTAGAATGATACACATACCATTTATGCTAAGCACGTTCTCATGGGATTTTCATGACGTTAAACTATGGCATACAGAGGCACACTCAAAGCTTATGGTATCCTCAGGGTAAGATGTAAAAGTGGGCTCTGTCGTCATGAGTCTAGACCACTAAAGGCCATCTGGGTATCTGTTTAGATCCATGATGATATATGAGATAGAGCCACTCTGCCCCTGCTCAGTCTTATCTCTAGTGTTCGCCTTTTCATCAGCAGATCTTAAGAGCCTGGGCCATGGTTAAGACACACTGCTGTAATGAACTGCATAGCTGTGAAATGCCTTAATCCTGTGCTGAACTCTGGAATTAGGGACATAACACCTAGGAAGTACAGCACCAGGGCTCTATTCAGCCGAGACAGAGGCCATGTTTCCCTAAACCTAACTGGCCAGCGCTCTTCATAATTACTATGACATATACAGGTATTAATCCCCAATGGTATACGTCAGTGGCTGCTGTTTCCCTGAAATTAAAAAGCAAAGTTGGCTCATTTCATACTTTTCTCAAACATGGAGAAAAATGCTGGACATTCTGAGCAGACAACCACAAAAATTAATAACTGCAATTCATGCTGAGTTTGAACTGGAATGTCTAACTCTGTTCCGTGGCTTCCTTGATATTATAAATAGAAAAACAGAAATAGAAATTCTGTCTGAAAGCTCATTAAGGGCAATGGCAACTGAAAACCAGAAGACGGCCATGCCATCCACCGCAGTGTGTACATAAGCTCAATTGCCACCATTAGAATATTTGTGAAATTAACAGTTCTGGTTTCATTGGGGTTTTGTTTGGTATGCAAATGGAACATTCCTAAAGTTGTCTGGAAAGATTTACAGTACTTTAGCTTTAGATAATTGAATGTGCGTTTTACATTTATTCTGTCAGCGTTATTATTTCAGACTTCATTAGCACTAATACTGTGTATTATGCTGTGGTAAATGACTAAATCAAACTTTTTCAGGACAACGGTAGGATTGGAGATGAGTTCATGCGTCAGATCCAGTCCATAGCTGTCTACGTGCCCTATATGACCTGTTCTGGGAACCACGAGGCTGCATAGTGAGTAGGACCTTAACTTGACCCTCTCTACTTATTTACTCCTCTCTCGCTCTCACTCTCACTCTCACTCTCACTCTCACTCTCACACTCACACTCACTCTCACACTCACCAGTCATTCAGTGTTAAACTGATGATAAAAACTGACAGTGTTATGAAATCTTCATAAACAGTGAGTCAACATGGTTGAAGTCTGCTTACTTTCTGCTCCCCATTAGCCAATGCTTTCCGCTCCTGGTACATGTTTTGGTGCATTCTGTACAGGTCACATCTAATCAATGCTATTATTACATGGTTTGGGTAAAAACTCAGTACATTCTGCATTTCATATTGGTAAGACAGACTGCCAGACCTCCCCAGACTTGGTATCCATAATGTGCTACTGTACTGTACTGTGAGGCAGGGGTAGAATCTCAGAAAAACAACTTTTTGGTCAGAGTGGAGCAACCACAGCTTTTCCACTGTTGAAAACACTTTCGTCAACTCCACTGTGCCATTGGAACATATGGGAGCTATTTCAGCTTCTAAGTCTGGAGCTGGTTCAAGAACCACCTACATCTAAACAAGTAATCCTTGTCCAAAATAAACACTGGCTGAGACAGATCAGTTTCCTATCTTGCGTTTAAGCCAATGGAAACAACTGACAGAAACTCTATTTACCCCACAATGACTCTCAGACAAAGTCTACTGGGCTCAAATAAAATAAAATTGTATTTGTCCCATGCTTCGTAAACAACAGGTATAGACTAACAGTGAAATGCTTACTTATCAGCCCTTCCCAACAATACAGAGAGAAAAATATAGAAAAATAATAACACAAGGAATAAATACATAATGAGTAACGATAACTTGGCTGTATACACAGGGTACCAGTACTGAGTCGATGTGCAGGGGTAGGAGGTAATTGAGGTAGATATTCATATAGGTAGGGATAAAGTGATTAGGCAACCGGATAAATACTAAACAATAACAGTAGCGTATGTGATGAGTCAAAAGAGTTAGTGCAAAGAAGGTCAATGCAGATAGTCTGGGTAGCTATGTAGTCTTATGGCTTCGGTGTAGAAGCTGTTTAGGGTCCTGTTGGTTCCAGACTTGCTGCATCAGTGGGTGGCTGAAGTCTTTGACACATTGCCTGATATAGAGGTCCTGGATGACAGGGAGCTCGGCCCCAGTGATGTACTGGGCCGTATACACTACCGTCTGTAGCGCCTTGTGGTCGGATGCCAAGCAGTTGCCATACCAAGCGGTGATGCAGCCAGTCAAGATGCTGTCAATGGTGTAGTTGTAGAACTTTTTGAGGATCTGAGGGCCCATGACAAATCTTTTCAGCCTCCTAAGGGGGAAGAGGCATTGTCGTGCTTTCTTCACGGCTGTGTTGGTGTGTGTGGACAATGTGAATTCCTTAGGGATGTGGACACCGAGGAACTTGAAGCTTTAGACGCGCTTCACTACAGCCCTGTCAATGTGGAGGGGGGCCTCCTGTAGTCCACGATCAGCTCCTTTGTCTTGCTGATGTTGAGGGAGAGGTTGTTGTCCTGGCACCACACTGCCAGGTCACTGACCTCCTCTCTATAGGCGGTCTCATTGCCATCAGTGATCAGGCCTACCACCGTTGTGTCATCAGCAAACTTAATGATGGTGTTGGAGTTGTGCGCAGCCGCACAGTCGTGGGTGAACAGGGAGTTCAGGAGGGGACTAACATTATGACCACACCGCCCGCGTCTCGTGCACGAGCGTTGCAAAATACATTTACATATACATGTTATTCAATCATTGCACCCACACTTCTCACGCGCGTCAATGAGCGTCTGCGTAGCCAGGCGCTAAAATAGAACTTGGTTCTATTTGTGACGCTTGATGCACTGCAAGTCCTGCGTCTCCCATCTCCTCATTGGTTTTTAGGAGCATATACCGACGTAGGTCATTGAAAGATGAACTGAGGTCCACACTCCAGTCCAGTTGGTTGTGGTAATGCTCCTTAAAGTTGGTTGCCAACGGCCATATAAAGTCCTAAGTAGAAGAAGAAGACTGAAGGAGGAGAGATTACTAGAAACTAACTCGGTTTACCCTTTTATCTGAGGATTAATTGTCGGAGTAGAGGACCTTGTGCATTTCAGGTCAAATAGCAACCCAATGATTATATCCCAGGACAAATTAGCTAGCTAGCTACATTTCCATAAATGTTTAATGCTTTTCGACTTGTCCCCAAATTAATATAGTTGGTTCATAGTTTGTTTTGATATTTCTTTCTGTGTGTCCTGATCGTGTGTCCTGATCGTTAATAATAGCTATTGATAAACGTTTGTCAGATTACTCAACGGTATGCCTAATCATACTCTGTGTAACCCTGGGTTCATGATGGACAATCTTGATGCCCCTTAGATATAAGAGTTCCAGAGCTTAAGTCCTTGGAATCTGGGTTTAGGCTAACAGCTCAGTGAGAGATCTGCATAAAAAGGGCAGAGATTTACAGGCTCAGCCATTCAGACGTGTCATATCCAGAGGATCAGCTGCTAACACATCTCAAACGCTTATACCGTGTGTGTCTGTGTTTGTTCGTCTGTGTGCAGATGTGAGAATGTGCTTTCAGGTGTGAGTGTGTTAGCATAAGGGGGGATTGAATGTAAAACATCTAATCGTGCACCATAATGTTTGTGCGCCGTGTATCCCCAGGCCTCGTTTACTCTTTCCCAGTGTAATGTGCCTAGTCTGCCTACTGTCTGGCCTCAATTAAGGAGCTGCTAACTGTAGCCTGTTTTTCTTGGCCTTGTCACCAGACATTAGAACATGATATCAAAAATCAGTACCCTCCCCCCTTACTCAGATAACACCGCATTTTTTTCTGTGGTGCTCGTCAGAACCTAAACTCGTGGCAGCTTACTTCAGCTTTTTTTCCCGCCCAAAACCAACAGAGTAAAAGGCAATTAAGCCCGGCTGACCACAAGAGTCCTTAGCATTCCAGCTGCATGAGACCAGCATGTCCACATGAGACACTAAGGCCACTATCAAGAGCGCCTTTGTTCCCCTGCACATATAGATCACTGGCCCGTCTGAGGCAATAGGATGTAACTGGTGCCATTTGAAACCATGAGCCATGGCGTGAGCTGGTGATATTCAGACAGCAATTGTTTCTTTAACGTTTCAAAGAGCCTGGATTAAGTGGGCATCTTGTAGCACAGACTCATTAGTGACATGAAAGGGCAGATCTGATTGGTTAGTATGTGTGGTTTTTAAACAGTTAACGTTGGGGGGATAGTTGATTAGGATTATGAATCAGTCCATCCACATTGCATTTGACAAGGTTAAAGTTGGAACATCTCCCTTCAGATCTTTTTCTTGATATTATTTTCTAGGAAAATAAAACACATGGAAAACAGCCCGTCTAGTTACAACTAGGCCGTCATTGTAAGCAATAATTAGTTCTTAACTGACTTGCCTAGTTAAATAAAGGTTAAATACTTTCTTTTTTTTAACAACCGATGACTCACTGTTTGTCATGGGGACACAATGTCCATTAATGACACAAATAAGCTTTTTAAATTTTGCTAATCAGATTTTCCACTGTCAATAGGAGAAAAAAAAAGAAACACTTTTGAGCTATTGTTCTAGGTAGTTCTAGTTATTTCTCTTTGGACATGCACATGCAGTATATCATTCAGTATTTGTCCAAAACAAGTCCATATGTTATTGAACTAACAGAAGTGCTTTTTTATTTGTATTGTCCAGGGTCTCCTAAAATGTATATTGCTTGATGTATGCGGTAAGTGGAGTCCCAGAAGGAGACCTTGGGTCTCGTGTCCATCCAGCAGACAGTCAACTGCTTCCCTGCCTAGCCACCACAAGATGGGGGTATTAACCAGACTAAGTACAGTACCTTTGACTCAGACTGTGCCGCTCACAGGGGTTCACAGGCTCCTTCATACTGCTGCACATACTGTGGCTCCCATTCTAACTCACACAGGATGGTTTGTGATTATCAAGTATTTTACAGCATAATGAGGATTATGTCAGAATCTTCGTTGCAAATGGTAGACCGGTCTTTTGTTACAAACGGTTTAATCACCAATTATTGAGTTATCATAGCTTTTACCTTGACCATGTAATCTTAACCCCAAGGTTGCACTATCCCATTGACTAGAGATCCTCTATTATCCTGACCCTGACCTTTCCTTTTAATCTCTGTCCGGAACTGTCTCTGGTTACCCAACTCTGCATACCACCCTGCATCCCACTGCTGACTTGCCTCTGAGGCTAAGCAGGGTTGGTCCTGGTCAGTCCTTGGATGGGAAACCAGATGCTGCTGGAAGTGGGGTTGGAGGGCCAGTAGGGGATACTTTTCCCTCTGATCCCAAATGTGACAGTGAAGGGGACATTGCCCTGCATAGGGTGCTGTCTTTAGAATGTGATGTTGAAACAGGTGTCCTGACTCTCTGGGGTCACTAAAGATCCATGGCACTTATCATAAGAGTAGGGGTGTTAACTCTGGTGTCCTAGCTAAGTTCCATAGTGGACTCTAGTTCCCAAAAGCCTGTTTTAGCATGCACACTGGACAGCACCATTGAGAACTTAAACCATTTTGAAGTAGTCAACTGGGTGGGACTTCCTATGGGTTAAGGAAGGATCACATAATTCCATCCAGGTCACCAGAAGGGATCAGCCAATTAATTATACTTGTGAGCGAACATTCAATAACTGCAGGTGGCAGTAAATCACAAACCTTGACTTTATACCTGTTCAAACAACACACTCCAGGTGGCAGTATGCACCCTTTCAGTTTGTTTGCCAACTTATAGACGTAGTAGTCGAAGACAATTGGCTACTTCAAACTGGAGATGGCCTTAATGGCGCTGCCTGTGCAATCACAGACACCATAATGGGACAGATGCAAAGATGCGATGTCATTCATCCCCTCTGTAACTCTTCCACAGGTTGTTGCTGTAAAATAAATACAGTGTTTGTTCTCAGTTAACTTAATTGGTAAAGGGTAAATAACCCTGTCAGCTGACCTCCAGCACCCATACTCACTCAGGGCTCCCCTGGTGGGCTGCTCGACCCTGTCTGCCTCTTACATAAGCCAGGAGAGGTATCAGACTCCCCCATCACCTCACCACGTACTTTACTGTTTTAACTGGAAGGAAGATTGGCTCCCAGTTTTATTGGTGAAATTAAAATCTCTAAACTCATAAAGACACGGCTAGCTCATGGCTTGGCCTGCCGTTGTTAGTAACCGTCTTCCTAGAAAGGCTGCGTGTCAACACAGGTTTGGCCAATTGAAATATTGAGGGAATGGCACGTGTTTGGGTGGGTGGATAGCACGCCTGGGACTGACGCTCTCCAAGGCACAGGTTTGGGTTTGGGTCTTCTTTCATTACGGGAACCGGTTCTATCTGTGTGTGTCCCGGTCTGGTGGTTCTGGTGCTATAGTGTTGATAAATGACCAGCGGTAGAGGTGATGGAATTTCAGGAAATATCGGTTGATCGCATCCTGTCCTGTCTGGAGAGGTGACCACCGACAGCCCTTTGCTGTAGCAGGGGACTGGTGTAGTGTTTATGTGGACATCTGTCTGATAAATGGCTGTATTCCATGCAGGTTTAAAGCAGATGTTTTACTTCTGTAGTCATTAGGAGAGATAGTTATCTCCATGACGAATGTGAGTGTGGGATTGGTGGGAGGGAGGGAGAGGTAACGACCACAATTTTCTAGCAATTAGAAAAACAGTCTCATTGTGTTATAGAATGAATATTTTTGCAGAATGTATTCTGAATAGCTGTCTAAGATTAGCTTTGCTTACGAGCACAGACAAGAGGACCACAAAATGATAAGAGAAAACGAAGGTCTCTGACGCTAATTATCTCACTGAGATATTTAAGGCACCTAGATTGCACACTACATACATATGAAATCTACTTCTTTCTTGATTATGGCGTAGACCTCATCTTCAAGCAGTACGAGTGACTTAAAAAGGATCTTGAGGTAAAGTACTTAAAGGGCCAATGCAGCCATTTTTATCTCAATATCAAATATTTTCTGGGTAACAATTAAGTACCTTATGGGGATTGTTTTAAATGAAAATGGTAAAAAAAAAAAAAAAAAAATTCTTATCAAAGAGTAGTTTCTCAAGCAAGAATTTTGCTCGGACTGTCTGCAAGTGGTCTGAGCAGGGAGGGGAAAACTAATAGATGGCAGGAGTGTGTGATGCAGTGCAGCCTGGCACCCTCAATCGCCAGGGGGGGGAGATGGGGAGCAGACGTGACATCCACAAGCTTCCCACAATAAGTTGGGTGAATTTTGGCCCATTCCTCCCGACAGAGCTGGTGTAACTGAGTCAGGTTTGTAAGCCTCCTTGCTCGCACACGCTTTTTCAGTTCTGCCCACAAATTTTCTATAGGATTGATGTCAGGGCTTTGTGATGGCCACTCCAATACCTTGACTTTGTTGTCCTTAAGCCATTTTGCCACAACTTTGGAAGTATGCTTGGGGTCATTGTCCATTTGGAAGACCCATTTGCGACCAAGCTTTAACTTCCTGACTGATGTCTTGAGATGTTGCTTCAATATATCCACATAATTTCCCTCCCTCATGATGCCTGTAACGCTGGTCTGAAGAAGAGGACCAAAGCGCAGCATGGTACGTGTTCATGATAATTTATTCAAACTGAACACTGAAACAAAATAACAAAACTAAACAGTTCTGTCTGGTACAGACACAAAACAGAAAACAACTACCCACAAAACACAGGTGGGGAAAAGGCTGCCTAAGTATGATTCCCAATCAGAGACAACGATAGACAGCTGCCTCTGATTGAGAACCACACTCGGCAAAAAAAAAAAAAAGAAGAAATATAACACATAGAATGCCCACCCTAATCACACCCTGGCCTAACCAAAATAGAGACTAAAACCCTCTATGGCCAGGGCGTGACAATGCCATCTATTTTGTGAAGTGCACCAGTCCCTCCTGCAGCAAAGCACCCCCACAACATGATGCTGCCACCCCCGTGCTTCACGGTTGGGATGGTGTTCTTTGGCTTGCAAGCCTCCCCCTTTTCCTCCAAACATAACGATGGTCATTATGGCCAAACAGTTCTACTTTTGTTTCATCATACCAGAGGACATTTTTCCAAAAAGTACGATCTTTGTCTCCATGTGCAGTTGCACACCGTAGTCTGTCTTTTTTGGGGCGGTTTTGGAGCAGTGGCTTCTTCATTGCTGAGTGGTCTTTCAGGATATGTCGATATAGGACAAATTTTACTTTGGATATAGATACTTTTGTACCTGTTTCCCCCAGCATCTTCACAAGGTCCTTTGCTGTTGTTCTGGGATTGATTTGCACTTTTCGCACCAAAGTACGTTCATCTCTAGGAGACAGAACGTATCTCCTTCCTGAGCGGTATGACGGCTGCGTAGTCCCATGGTGTTTATACTTGCGTACTATTGTTTGTACAGATGAACGTGGTATCTTCAGGCGTTTGGAAATTGCTACCAAGTATGAACCAGAATTGTGGAGGTCTACAATTTTTTTTCTGAGGTCTTGGCTGATTTCTTTTGATTTCCTTATGATGTCAAGCAAAGAGGCACTGAGTTTGAAGGTAGGCCTTGAAATACATCCACAGGTACACCTCCAATTGACTCAAATTATGTCAATTAGCCTATCAGAAGCTTCTAAAGCCATGACATAATTTTCTGGAATTTTCCAAGCTGTTTAAAGGCACAGTCAACTTAGTGTATGTAAACTTCTGACCCACTGGAATTGTGATACAGTGAAATAATCTGTCTGTAAACAATTGTTGGAAAAATGACTTGTGTCATGCTTTTTAATGACTCCAACCTAAGTGTATGTAAACTTCCGACTTCAACTGTATATAAAACACAGACAAATCACATTTTTGACTGCACTTAGCCTTTAACTGACAGTCCCAGTATTAGTGAACTTGGTAGTGTCAGTAATGCCCTTTTTAGGATTATGTAATATCTTGAGTAACACACTTTTTGTTTTGAGTAGTTATGTTATGATAATGAAGAAAAACATGAACTGGACCATGGTGTTCTGAACAGTACAAACACACACATATGCACACGTGCTTGTGAGCCCACACACAGACACACGCACGTGTGTACATGTGCGCACACACACACACACACACACTGCGATGTGACTCATTCGCTGGTGTCTGATCCTCCCTCAGGAGGCCAACAGGCTTGTGAACCGAGCGGAGTGTCCCTGGATCATCACTATGGGAAACAGATCCATGTACTGCTCTAACAACAACAAGGCCGACAGCACCCACTTTTAGAGCTACTGCATGTACAGTACCAGCCAAAAGTTTGGACACACCTACTCATTCCAGGGTTTTGTTTATTTTTTCTATTTTCTACATTGTAGAATAATAGTGAAGACATCAAAACTATTAAATAAACGCATCTAGAAGGAAAGAAATTCAACAAATGAACTTTTTACAAGGCACACCTGTTAATTGAAATGCATTCCAGGTGACTACCTCATGAAGGTGGTTGAGAGAATGCCAAGACACTGCTGTCATCAAGGCAAAGGGTGGCTACTTTGAAGAATCTCAAATATAAAATATATTTTGATTTGTTTAACACTTTTTTGGATGAGTAGGTGTGTCCAAACTTTTGACGGAGACTTTATATATGTTTTCACGTGACCCTCCCCTTGTACTGTAAAATACATTGAATAACCTCATAGAATTGAATAACCTCATAGAAATAACTCAAAAGAATGTTTACGACCAAAAATAACAATAACTGTAGCAACCCTAATTTTGCCACTTCAGTATGCTTTTGTGGCACAGTCGATGACACGCAGGACTATGGGCCAGGAGGTTGTTTTTGGTTACTACATGATTCCATATGTGTCATTTCATAGTTTTGATGTCTTCACTATTATTCTACAATGTATAAAATTGTAAAAGTAAAGAAAAACCCTTGAATGAGTAGGTGTGTCCAAACTTTTGACTGGTACTGTATGTACGGCATAAAACCACTCACTGTTTAGGGAGAGTTTTTTTTTTTTTTACATGGATAGATGGATGAATGATACTCTCTGTATTAGTTGTGAACAGGAATGGTATTCCTAGATTAATGAATGTGAAATTGTTTTAACAAGTAAACTTCAACAGCAACTATTGTTAACATGTACAAGGGGTTTTAGAGTGGGAGCATCCAAAACGTGTAACGACAATGAACACAGCCGTCCTCTATTAAGCAACATGTGTTTGGAGTGGTCTGGTCAGTCAGACGTGGTGAGGGCTGCGGTGTAGATCACCATGGGCCTGACGGGTCAGTAGAAGGCAACATGCAGCAGTCCAGCAGGGAGCGAGGCAGAGGGGGACTGAGCTTGGTGCTGAAGCGAGCTCCGTTGGCGCCATGCAGAAACACTGATCGCTCCTCGTCCTGAGGGGTGTAAATCTGACCAAATCTGAGCAACAACCGGTCGACCGGCCAAACATCCCCTATACTGATCATAAGAGAAGATTTACAACCAGGAATAAATCCCTGCTCCCCCTCATGCAACTTTTTACTCATTAAATTGTTATTATTGTCTGGCCAAGGGAGCTCTATATCATTCTGTTAATACACTTTTTAAATCACATGGTCCTGATGATTTACTTGACATAGCATTGTTAGATATGTGAAGAACAGCTAGACTGTGTCCCAGCGCACTCTTCTATGTTACGTGAAAGCATCTACAGGATTTGTTTTCTGCTGTGTTGCTGGACACATTCATTTCCGACCTGCAACGTCTTAGGCAACTGGTTAGTCCACATTAGCCCTGAAGCACGTCTGTCTGTGTTAGATGTTGTAATCACAGCAATTTGAACCACATAGTTTCATTCAGCACTTGGCATGGGTATGGATTGACAGCCTGGCATGAGAGAGCGACACCAGATTTCAGGTTTCAGATCCTAATCCCAGCATGCTATCTGTCTGTCTGTCTCTCTGCTCTGTCTCAGGTCCGACTCGGACGGAACGACACCAAACCGCCTGCACCGGGTCTGGAGGATGTATTATGCCTCCACGGTATGGTCTCCGTTTGATGACCTCACACAATAGCACTGTGCTCAAAAAGGTGTTACGCTCACAAATCTGTCCTCTCAGACAGACTAATGTCCCAAAACTTGGCGCGAGCAGAGCAATCCAAACACATTTTCTTTATTACAACGACAGACTGCTGGTTTGGACGCCACCCAAAAAGCCCTTATCCAAATGTTTCCCTATACGTTTCTCTAGCTTGTTTGTTGCCTTTAAGAGTTTCTTGAGTGGTCTAAGCTATTGGGAATTATATTTAGTGCCCTTTGATGGATAGCAAATGTGAATAAATAGGCAAAACATGTGATGCATGTTCTATGGGGGTTAACTAATTAATATTTTCATAATACAATATTGGCATGAAAAGGCCTTATGATCCAGCAAATGCTCTTAGTCCTTTGTGTTGGTGTCCATAGTCTGTAGATAAATACTGTATCTAGTTTCATATCAACTATTGAAATGTCTTTTTCCAAGACTGGACCTGGAGCTATGGGCCCAGGAGCACACATATGAGAGACGGTGGCCTGTCTACGGCTAAAAGGTCAGTTCCCATGTGAATAATCAGCATATTATACACTCTCCATCAATGTTTTGTCACAGACTGAAGAGCCCCTTGATGGTCCTCTCCCAAAGTTTTCAATGAGCGCATGGAACAGCCAAAGCCCCAGTACATGTCATCACAGGCTCTACTGTAAGTAGCTTACTGCTTTGACTTATCTTTATCACATTCAATAGGTGGTGAGCTGTGGTCTTTCAAACAGCTATTTAGCTGGTGCACAATTCAATTATTTTCATCTGTATAAATGCTGTCTGATGTGATGACTAACCACAGATGAGTTAGTCATGGCCATATCAAAGTGGTGTCAGGACAGCACCAGAGCCACAGTCCAGTGTTCCAAACGTCACAGGATCCTGAGGATAAGCCTAAGGGAGGCACGTGGCTCTCCACAAACAGAAGATGAACCTTTGACTAAAAACAGAAGATAGTACGCTATACATGATCAAAGAAGGATTGTGAAGTAGCATAGATGATGGATTGTGGATGGCCTTTTCAGGGCTGCCAGGAGAATCTGTTCACCCCTAATCAAATCAAAATTTAATTGGTCACATACACATATTTAGCAGATGTTATTGCGGGTGTAGCAATATGCTTGTGTTCCTAGCTCCAACAGTGCAGTAATATCTAGCAATACACACAAATCTAAAAGTAAAAGAATGGAATTAAGAAATATATAAATATTAGATTGAGCAATGTCGCATTGACTAAAATGCAGTAGAATAGAATACAGTATATAAACTCAGCCAAAAAAGAAACGTTCTCTCACCGTGAACTGCGTTTATTTTCAGCAAACTTAACATGTGTAAATATTTGTATGACCATAACAAGTTTCAACAACTGAGACATAAACTGAACAAGTTCCAGAGACATGTGACTAACAGAAATGAAATAATGTGTCCCTGAACAAAGAGGGGGGGTCAAAATCAAAAGTAACAGTCAGTATCTGGTGTGGCCACCAGCTGTATTAAGTACTGCAGTGCATCTCCTCCTCATGGACTGCACCAGATTTGCCCGTTCTTGCTGTGAGATGTTACCCCGCTCTTCCACCAATGCAAGTTCCCAGGCATTTCTGGGGGGAATGGCCCTAGCCCTCACCCTCCGATCCAACAGGTCCCAGACATGCTCAATGGGATTGAGATCCGGGCTCTTCCCTGGCCATGGCAGAACACTGACATTCCTGTCATGCAGGAAATCACGCACAGAACGGGCAGTATGGCATTGTCATGCTGGAGGGTCATGTCAGGATGAGCCTGCAGGAAGGGTACCACATGAGGAAGGAGGATGTCTTCCCTGTAATGCACAGCGTTAAGATTGCCTGCAATGACAACAAGCTCAGTCCGATGATACTGTCACACACCGCCCCCAGACCATGACGGTCCCTCCATGTCCAAATCGATCCCGCTCCAGAGTACAGGCCTCGATGTAATGCTCATTCCTTCGACGATAAACGCAAATCCGATCATCACCCCTGGTGAGACAAAACCGCGACTCGTCAGTGAAGAGCACTTTTTGCCAGTCCTGTCTGGTCCAGCAACGGTGGGTTTGTGCCCATAGGCGACGTTGTTGCCAGTGATGTCTGGTGAGTACCTGCCTTACAACAGGCCTACAAGCCCTCAGTCCAGCCTCTCTCAGCCTATTGCGGACAGTCTGATCACTGATGGAGGGATTGTGCGTTCCTGGTGTAACTCGGGCAGTTGTTCCTGTACCTGTCCCGCAGGTGTGATGTTCGGATGTACCGATCCTGTGCAGGTGTTATTACACGTGGTCTGCCACTGTGAGGACGATCAGCTGTCCATCCTGTCTCCCTGTAGCGCTGTCTTAGGCGTCTCACAATACGGACATTGCAATTTATTGCCCTGGCCACATCTGCAGTCCTCATGCCTTCTTGCAGCATGCCTAAGGCACATTCACGCAGATGAGCAGGGACCCTGGGCATCTTTCTTTTGGTGTTTTTCAGAGTCAGTAGAAAGGCCTCTTTAGTGTCCTAAGTTTTCATAACTGTGACCTTAACTGCCTACCGTCTGTAAGCTGTTAGTGTCTTAACGACCGTTCCACAGGTGCATGTTCATTAATTGTTTATGGTTCATTGAACAAGCATGGGAAACAGCGTTTAAACCCTTTACAATGAAGATCTGTGAAGTTATTTGGATTTTTACGAATTATCTTTGAAAGACAGGGTCCTGAAAAAGGATGTTTCTTTTTTGCTTAGTTTATATACTGTATGAGATGAGTAAAGCAGTATGTAAACATTATTAAAGTGACTAGTGTTCCATTATTAAAGTGGCCAGTGATTCCAAGTCGGTGTATATAGGGCAGCAGCCTCTAAGGTGCAGTGTTGCGTAACTGGGTGGAAGCCGGCTAGTGATGACTATTTAACAGTCTGATGGCCTTAACTTATTTGGGAACGGGGGGCAGTATTGAGTAGCTTGGATGAATAAGGTGCCCAGAGTAAACTGCCTGCTACTCAGGCCCAGAAGCTAGAATATGCATATAATTAGTAGATTTGGATAGAAAACACTCTTAAAAAAAGTTTCAAAACTGTTAAAATAATGTCTGTGAGTATAACATAACTCATATTGCCCTGCTCTTCCAAAAACTTGAGAAAAATCCAACCAGGAAGTGGGGAATCTGAGGTTTGTATTTTTTTTTAAAGTGATTGCCTATCCAATATACTGTGTCTATGCGGTCAGATTTCCTAAGGCTTCCACTAGATGTCAACAGTCTTTAGAAAGTTGTTTCAGGCTTCTACTGTGAAAGGGGAGTGAATAAGAGCTGTTTCAACCAGTGGTCAGGTTGAAAGCTTTGAGTTTTTTTCCCTTTCCTTTCTAATGTCAAAGGAATTGTCCGGTTGGAATATTATTGAAGATTTATGATAAAAACATCCTAAAGATTGATTATATACATCGTTTGACATGCTTCTACGAACTATAATGGAACTTTTTTGACTTTTCGTCTGGACTTTGTGAGCGCGCTTTGTGCATTTGGATTACTGGACTAAACGCGCAAACAAAAAGGAGGTATTTGGACATAAAGATTAACTTTATCGAACAAAACAAACATTTATTGTCTAACATGGAGACCTGGGAGTGCCATCAGATGAAGATCATCAAAGGTAAGTGATTAATTGTAATGCTATTTCTGTCTTTTGTGACACCTGTCCTTGGTTGGAAAATGGCTGTATGGTTTTCTGTGGCTAGGCGCTGACCTAACATAATCGCATGGTGTGCTTTTTGCCGTAAAGCCTTTTTGAAATCAGACACTGTGGCTGGATTAACAAGAAGGTTATCTTTAAAATGGTGTATAATACTTGTATGTTTGAGGAATTTTAATTATGAGATTTCTGTCATTTGAATTTGGCGCCCTGCAATTTCACTGGCTGTTGGCGAGGTGGGATGCTTCCACATATCCCAGAGAGGTTTTAAGATAGAAGCTGTTTTTCAGTGTCTCGGTCCCAGCTTTGATGCATCTGTACTGACCTCACCTTCTGGATGATAGCGGGGTGAACAGGCCGTGGCTCGGGTGGTTGAAGTCCTTGATGATATTTTTGGCCTTCCTGTGACATCAGGTGCTGTAGATGTCCTGGAAGGCAGGTAGTTTGCCCCCGGTGATGTGTTGGGCAGACTGCACCACCCTCTGGAGAGCCCTGAGGTGGCGGGTGGTGCAGTTGTCGTACCAGGCGGAAATACAGCCCGACAGGATGCTCTCAATTGTGCATCTGTAAAAGTTTGTTTGGGTTTTAGGGGCCAAGCCAAATTTTTTTCAGCCTCCTGAGGTTGAAGAGGTGCTGTTGCGCCTTCTTCGCCACAATGTCTGTGTGGGTGGACCATTTCAGATCGTCAGTGATGTGTACGCTGAGGAACTTGAAGCTTTCCACCTTCTCCACTGCAGTCCCGTCGATGTGGATACTGGTGTGCTCCCTTTGCTGTTTTCTGAAGTCCACGATCAGCTCCTTTGTTGTGTTGATGTTGAGTGAGGGGTTATTTTCCTGGCACCACTCTCCCAGGGCCCTCACCTCCTCCCGTCATTGTTGGTAATCAGGTCTACTACTGTTGTGTTGTCTGCAAACTTGATGATTGAGTTGGAGGTGTGCGTGGTCACGCAGTCAAGGGTGAGCAGGGAGAACAGGAGGGGGCTGACCACACACCTTTGTGAGGCCCCAGTGTTGAGGATCAGCTTCCTACCTTCACCACCTGGGGGGCGGCCCATCAGGAAGTCCAGGACCCAGTTGCTCAGGGTGGGTATCAGACCCAGGGTCTCGAGCTTAATGATGAGCTTGTAGGGTACTATGGTGTTGAATGCTGAGCTATAGTCAATGAAGAGCATTCTTACATAGGTATTCCTCTTGTCCAGATGGGATAGGACAGCGTGCAGAGCGATAGCGATTGCATCGTCTGTGGATCTATTGGGGTGGTTAGCAAATTGAAGTGGGTCTTGGGTATCAGGTAAGGTAGAGTTGATATGATCCTTAACTAGGCCTCTCATGACACAAGTGAGTGATACGGGGCAATAGTAATTTAGTTCAGTTACCTTTGCTTTCTTGGGTACAGGAACAATGGTGGACATCTTGACGCAAGCTGGGATAGGGAGAGATTGAATATGTCCATTAACACTCCAGTCAGCTGGTTTGGACATGCTCTGAGGACGCGGCTAGGGATGCCATCTGGGACGGCAGCCTTGCGAGGGTTAAAACGCTTAAATGTCTTACACACGTCGGCCACAGAGAAGGAGAGCACACCGTCCTTGGTAGCGGGCCGTGTCGGTGGCACTGTGTTATCCTCAAAGCGGGCGAAGGTGTTTAGCTTGTCCGGAAGCTAGATGTTGGTGTCCTCGACGTGGCTGGTTTTCCCTTTGTAGTCCGTGATTGTCTGTAGACCCTGCCACATACGTCTTGTGTCTGAGCCGTTGAATTGCGACTCCACTTTGTCTCTGTCCTGATGTTTTGCCTGTTTGATTGCCTTACGGAGGGAATAACTACACTGTTTGTATTCGGCCATATTCCCAGTCACTTTGCCATGGTTAAATGCATGGTGGGTTGCACTTTCAGTTTTGTGCGAATGATGGGATCTATCCATGGTTTCTGGTTTGGGTAGGTTTTAATAGTCACAGTGGGTACAACATCTCCTATACACTTCCTGATGAACTTATTCTCAGAGGCTACCCGGAACATATCCCCGTCTATGTGATCAAAACAATCTTGATGCATGGATTTCAATTGGTCAGACCAGCGTTGAATAGACCTTAACATGGGTACTTACTTTAGGAGTTTCTGCTTATAGGAAGAGAGAAGCAAAATTATCAGATTTGCCAAAGGGAGGGCGGGGAAGGTCCTTGTAGGCATTTGAAAAGGTTCAGTAGCAGTGGTCCAATTTTTTCCAGGGTGAGTACTACAGTCAATGTGTTGGTATAACTTCGGTAGCGTTGTCCTCAAATTTGCTTTGTTAAAATCCCCAGCTACAATAAATGCTGCCTCAGGATATGTGGTTTCCAGTTTGCATAAATTCCAGTGTAGTTCTTTGAGGGCCGTCGTGGTATTGGCTTGATGGGGAATATACACGGCTGTGACTATAACCAAAGATAATTCTCTTGGGAGGTAATATGGTCGGCATTTGATTGAGGTATTCTAGGTCGGGTGAACAAACGGAATTGAGTTTCTGTATGTTATCGCAATCACACCATGAGTAGTTAATCATGACGCATATACCTCCGCCTTTCTTCTTCCCGGAGAGTTCTTTATTCCTGTCTGTGCGATGTACTTAGAACCCAGCTGACTGTATGGACAGGGACAGTATATCCCGAGAGAGCCATGTTTCCGTGAAACAAAGTATGTACAATTCCTGATTTCTCTCTGGATGGAGATCCTCGCCCTGAGCTCGTTTACTTTATTATCTAGAGACTGAACATTAGGGAGTACTATACTCGGAAGCGGTGGATGGTGTGCATGCTTCCTGAGTCCACTCCGAATACCTCTTCTCTGCCGGCGGTGTTTTGGAGCATCCTCTGGAATAAGTTAAATTGCCCTGGGGGGTACGAACAAAGGATCCAATTCGGGAAAGTTATATTCCTGGTTGTAATGCTGGTGAGTTACTGCCGCTCTGATATCGAAAAGTTATTTCCGGCTGTATGTAATAATACAAAAAAAATCTGGGCTAATAATGTAAGAAATAACACACACAAAAACTAAATACTGCAAAGTTACTTAGGAGCTAGAAGCAGAGCTGCCATATCTAATCCAAGGGACCAGAGTGCCTTCTGCAGTACAGATTATGGATACACCTGCATGCAGGTACACAACACCACCCATCTGTATCTGGAGCAGGTGTCCGATGACCAGGTGAGCAGAGAGAGAATACCTAAATTCTAAACCTAACTGTGAAGTGGATGGCTTCTGCAATATCTTACTGATGTTATGTAATACAGGAAGGCAGAAGTCATTGGCCTGTTGATAGGTGAAAATTATCTGTTAATTGAATGATTAGAATATTCCGCCCTGAAACATATAATTGTATGGAATTGATTAGAATGTATAAAATCATAATCAATCAATTTGTAGTCCTAGTCAGAATTAGGGTAAAACAATATGTCTTTATGGTATTTTAAACACAGACTGTCTGAGCTTGGTGCCGACCTGACTAGAGATTTGGGAGAGAACGGGGAGTACGTCTCAAGGACAAGGTCACTAATCTCTATCGGCTGGGTAGCAGGACATGTGTGTGCGTATGTGTGTGTGTATGATTGTGTGTGCGTATGGTTGTGTGGGCGTGAGAAGTCAGTATAAAATGAATTGTTTTGTATTCTTGACTTTAGAACGTTCCCGTGAATAAACCTTTTTGTCTATTTTAGCTGGGCCTCCGTCTGTTTCATTCGACCAGGATCTTACAAATTCTGGTTTGCAGACTGAGTAATATAATTAAATTGG
This sequence comes from Salvelinus alpinus, assembly GCF_045679555.1. NCBI lineage: Eukaryota > Metazoa > Chordata > Actinopteri > Salmoniformes > Salmonidae > Salvelinus > Salvelinus alpinus. The sequence goes on from NC_092094.1 coordinate 82,978,117, forward strand.
GTTATATACCTTGAGAACAAAATTCTCTTATCACCTCTTCATCCTGTTTTGTTGACTGTGACGGAGAATGCCTCTTTGTCTTTCGGTATGGTAAAGTGATCGACAGCATCTGGGTGGTGAAGGAAAAACACGCCTTCTCAGCCTGGTTGTGAAGCCCCTACCCAGGACTTTCTTCCCAGGACCCCCAACTAACCAAAACGACTATTTTCTTCTCTTCTCAGGAAACACACTTTAACTGCCACACCCTGATCTGTTTCACCTGTCCTTGTGATTGTCTCCACCCCTCTCCAGGTGTCGCCCATCTTCCCCATTATCCCCTGTGTATTTATACCTGTGTTTTTTGTTTGTCCGTTGCCAGTTTGTCTTGTTTGTCAATTCACCAGCGTTTTTGTGTCTCAGCTCCTGTTTTTCCCAGTCTCTCTTTTTCTCGACCTCCTGGTTTTGAGCCTTGCCTGTCCTGACTCAGAGCCAGCCTGCCTGCCCCTGACCCTGCCTGCCGACCTGTATCTTTGCCCCACCTCTGGATTGTTAACCTCTGCCTACCCTGACCCTGAGCCTGCCTGCCGTCCGGTACCGTTGCTCCACCTCTGGTTTACTGACCCCTGCCTACCCTGACCCTGAGCCTGCCTGCCGTCCGGTACCATTGCCCCACCTCTGGTTTACTGACCCCTGCCTGCCTTGACCTGTCTATTGCCTGCCCCTGTTGGATTATTAAACCATTGTTAATTTGACGTGTCTGCATCTGGGTCTTACCTTGATTCCTGATATTAATGAACAACCTAATCATTGTGAACTGCACTGTTAGCTGCTATCTAGCTGCTATCAATCAAATACATACTATTCTACAAATAATGGAAATCTATGGAAATCTTCACACACAGGCCCAGCCTTGGAGGACCGTTAGTGATTAGACACACGTTTCACATTGGGAGGAAGGGTGAAACTTCAGATTTCAAACTCTGTCTGCTCAGATATATGCTGTTTACTCTTCTTTAGTAAATTGGTTATTCCAGAATCATGATGGAATGAGTGAATCAGTTGAGCACAGTGGGAAAGGCACAAACCTGTGGTGAAAGGTATTTGATAGATCACAATAATAACGCCGTACAACTTAAAGCTTCATTCAATCAGAAAACAATGTGGTTTGTTTCCCCTGACAAATTGTGAAAAGGGGCCTACATTTTATAACTGTCTACTCATATTTCCTAGATGTTTATGTACAATATCTGTTGAAAATGTCTAACATCAGTTAAAATGTCATGTTAGTGAGAATGGAACAAACAAACTGGTGTTTAAAACACCACTAGGAAAATGTACTGATTGAATCATCTTATTTGACCATACTGTTAGTTAAGAATGTTAGTGTAAAACAAGGCGTCAGACTTTGTAGCTAGCATCAATAAATCCTGTTTTTCCAAGTAACTCTGTGTCAGTCTTTTTCTCCAGAAGCAGCAGGCACTTGGCGGGCCATCTCAGACTCCCTTATGTAAGAGTATTATGTAATGGTATATTGACTCAGAAGGCCCCTATGCCACTGTGTTCCTGTCCTTTGACTCTCTACCCAGTATATTGCAGAGACCCTGTTGTGTGCTGAGGTGCACAGGAAAAAGTTGTCCACAGAATAGACTGGGATCGGATGTAGGGGGACTGGTTGAATTGCTGTGAATTTGTATCTTGGCAGAGACACAGCAGGTTTGTGGTTAAAGGTCAGAAATTATTCTTGCTCTATCTTGAATACAGGGACTTTTGTTTTATTGCATGTCCTTGTACGATTGATTTTATTCTTCACTATACATTTGTTCAATGGATGGTGAACGTTTCATTTCTGTGCTCATTTTGTGAACTCCCTGAGAGGAATGTGCCCTTTCACTTGGCAAGATAAAAGCAAGCAGTTTGGGTGTAATGGAATCTTTGATCTTTCAGACACTTTTTGAAATCCTGAATGCCACTCCCAGTCCATGTTAGTAAAGTTACTGTTTGCTGTGATAGGCTGACAGTTCCTCATGGCCTATAGGAAGTAGAGAGGGTCACCCTACTGTTTCACTTTTCTCAAATGAACACAGTGGAATTCAACTTGTTATTCCTCATCAGATTGCATGGCTATGGAAACTATTAAAGGAGTAGTTCACTATTTTACAACTTTATGTTAGATGGTCCCTCACCCTGAAAGTATGGGTCAAGAGAGACTAATCCAAGCTAACTTAAGCCACCACACGCTAACAATCAATGGAAGTGATGGGGGTATGTGAGCATGTTTCTTTTAATGTCCAAATCACATTTTAGTAACATCAAACCAAATATGGAGTTGATTTGAATTGATTTCAGGTGAATTGGACATTATGTTTTTTAAACATGCTCACATGCCCCAATCACTTACATTGATCGTTAGCTTGTGGTGGCTAAGGTTAGCTGAAGTTTGTAGTAGGTGTTTAAAAAAAACTGAAACCTGGATTACAGTTTCTCTTGACCCATAGACTACTTTCAGGGTGAGGAACCATCCAACATCAAGTTGTAAAATAGTAAACTACTCCTGTAACTGGCCCTGCTTTGGGTTATGATGATATAGCACAGGGTGTTGTAGCTCCATTGTATCTTCCAGGTCATGACCTTCCTGGGACCTTCAAGCTAACATAAATAAAGGTTAAATAAAAAATATTCTAACAAACCTAACGAAATGACAATCTAAGCGCTGGGCGGTAGTGCTATAGGTTCGGGGGTGTTCCAGAAATATTTTTGCTATTTTCACAAGCACAATTATCAGCGTTGGTGCAAAAGGGCTGGATTTTGATGAATTAAAAACAAGTGGGTGTGTCGAGGCTTGGCCCCTCACTGGCCAATCAAAAAGTGTTGGCTAAATATGTGGTTGATTCAAGTTGTGTATTCACAGTCTTTTATGTATTGCCTTGGAATCAACTCCAATTCCAATGTTAGTCTGTTATAGTTTGTTAAACAGCTTACAGAAACAAAAGAACAAAATGTAGACCAATCCCAGCTTTGCTAAATATGTTAACTTGAACCTGTTTGCAGTCCACATTGTTCTAAATAATGACATGGCTTCAATGTGGAAATATATACATAGAATTCACACTGATGTAGGGGCTAGGCCCACTGTAATTGCATTATGGCTGAGCATGGACATGTCAAATGTCGTCAATAAGAAAGATAAAATTCACTAAAAAGAGAGTGAATAATTCTAAACAAAATGAAACAACAACTTGTTTTAAATAGGCTCCATGTATAAATACACTTACAGGCACCATAATTGCTCCCCATGAACATATATTAAAACAACGCAGACTATGGAGGGTTTCAGGCACATCCAATCTTTTTACAGTAGCTGGACAAAGATCCAATATGAAGAGAAAAAGAATGTCACCTTTATACTGCTCCCAAATAGGCCTATGATCTATGAACATAATCGGAACCATTTTACAGGTCAGATCGCCTTTATACATCTCCAGAAATTGCATTGCAAGCGCGACACGGATGTTATCATCATAATACCAGAAAGTTGAATCATTCTAATAAGTTTGGTTGTAATAAAAGAAACCAAAAACAAACAACAATGTTTTTTAAACAACAACAACAATACATGTTAAATGTAATGATATCATAAAATCGCCAGGATAAAAAGACACATTGCTGTTGAACAAGCCTTCGTTATAGTAGGCCCAAGGATTAGACTTCCGGCGCCGACAGAGATGGCCGCCTCGCTTCGCGTTCCTAGGAAACTATGCAGTATTTTGTTTTTTTATGTGTTATTCCTTACATTGGTACCCCAGGTAATCTTAGGTTTCATTACATACAGTCGGGAGGAACTACTGAATATAAGAGCAACGTCAACTCACCATCGTTACAACCAGGAATATGACTCTCCCGAAGCGGATCCTGTGTTTTGCCTTCCACCCAGTACAATGGATCTGATCCCAGCCGGTGACCCTAAACAACGACGCCGTAAAAGGGGCAAACGAAGCGGTCTCCTGGTCAGGCACATCGCGCTCCACTCCCTAGCATACTACTCGCCAATGTCCAAACTCTTGACAACAAGGTTGATGAAATCCGAGCAAGGGTAACATTCCAGAGAGACATCAGAGATTGTAACGTTCTTTGCTTCACGGAAACATGGCTCACTCGAGAGACGCTAACGGAGTCGGTGCATCCAGCTGGTTTCTTCACGCATCGCGCCGACAGAAACAAACATCTTTCTGGTAAGAAGAGGGGCGGGGGTGTCTGCCTTATGATTAACGAGACGTGGTGTGATCATAACAACATACAGGAACTCAAGTCATTCTGTTCACCTGATTTAGAATTCCTCACAATCAAATGTCGACCGCATTATCTACCAAGGGAATTCTCTTCGATTATAATCACAGCCGTATATATTCCCCCCCCAAGCAGACACATCGATGGCCCTGAACGAACTTTATCTGACTTTATGTAAACTGGAAACCACACACCCTGAGGCTGCATTCATCGTAGCTGGGGATTTTAACAAGGCTAATCTGAAAACAAAACTCCCTAAATTCTATCAGCATATCGATTGTGCTACCAGGGCTGGTAAAACCTTGGATCATTGTTATACTAACTTCCGCGACGCATATAAGGCCCTCCCCCGCCCTCCTTTCGGAAAAGCTGACCACGACTCCATTTTGTTGCTTCCAGCCTACAAACAGAAACTAAAACAGCCAGCTCCCGCGCTCAGGTCTGTTCAACGCTGGTCCGACCAATCGGATTCCACGCTTCAAGACTGCTTCGATCACGTGGATTGGGATATGTTCCGCATTACGTCCAACAACAACATTGACGAATACGCCGATTCGGTGAGCGAGTTCATTAGAAAGTGCATTGACGATGTCGTACCCACAGCAACGATTAAAACATTCCCAAACCAGAAACCGTGGATTGATGGCAGCATTCGCGTGAAACTGAAAGCGCGAACCACTGCTTTTAACCAGGGCAAGGTGACCGGAAACATGACCGAATACAAACAGTGTAGCTATTCCCTCCGCAAGGCAATCAAACAAGCTAAGTGCCAGTATAGAGACAAAGTAGAGTCGCAATTCAACAGCTCAGACACAAGAGGTATGTGGCAGGGTCTACAGTCAATCACGGATTACAAAAAGAAAACCAGCCCCGTCGCGGACCAGGATGTCTTGCTCCCAGACAGACTAAATAACTTTTTTGCACGCTTTGAGGACAATACAGTGCCACTGACACGGCCCGCTACCAAAACCTGCGGGCTCTCTTTCACTGCAGCCGGGGTGAGTAAAACATTTAAACGTGTTAACCCTCGCAAGGCTGCAGGCCCAGACGGCATTCCCAGCCGCGTCCTCAGAGCATGCGCAGACCAGCTGGCTGGTGTGTTTAAGGACATATTCAATCAATCCTTATCCCAGTCTGCTGTTCCCACATGCTTCAAGAGGGCCACCATTGTTCCTGTTCCCAAGAAAGCTAAGGTAACTGAGCTAAACGACTACCGCCCCGTAACACTCACTTCCGTCATCATGAAGTGCTTTGAGAGACTAGTCAAGGACCATATCACCTCCACCCTACCTGACACCCTAGACCCACTCCAATTTGCTTACCGACCCAATAGGTCCACAGACGACTCAATCGCAACCACACTGCACACTGCCCTAACCCATCTGGACAAGAGGAATACCTATGTGAGAATGCTGTTCATCGACTACAGCTCAGCATTTAACACCATAGTACCCTCCAAACTCGTCATCAAGCTCGAGACCCTGGGTCTCGACCCCGCCCTGTGCAACTGGGTCCTGGACTTCCTGACGGGTTGCCCCCAGGTGGTGAGGGTAGGTAACAACATCTCCACCCCGCTGATCCTCAACACTGGGGCCCCACAAGGGTGCGTTCTGAGCCCTCTCCTGTACTCCCTGTTCACCCATGACTGCGTGGCCATGCACGCCTCCAACTCAATCATCAAGTTTGCGGACGACACTACAGTGGTAGGCTTGATTACCAACAACGACGAGACGGCCTACAGGGAGGAGGTGAGGGCCCTCGGAGTGTGGTGTCAGGAAAATAACCTCACACTCAACGTCAACAAAACAAAGGAGATGATTGTGGACTTCAGGAAACAGCAGAGGGAGCACCCCCCTATCCACATCGACGGGACAGTAGTGGAGAAGGTGGAAAGTTTTAAGTTCCTCGGTGTACACATCACGGACAAACTGAATTGGTCCACCCACACAGACAGCGTTGTGAAGAAGGCGCAGCAGCGCCTCTTCAACCTCAGGAGGCTGAAGAAATTCGGCTTGTCACCAAAAGCACTCACAAACTTCTACAGATGCACAATCGAGAGCATCCTGTCGGGCTGTATCACCGCCTGGTACGGCAACTGCTCCGCCCACAACCATAAGGCTCTCCAGAGGGTAGTGAGGTCTGCACAACGCATCACCGGGGGCAAACTACCTGCCCTCCAGGACACCTACACCACCCGATGTCACAGGAAGGCCATAAAGATCATCAAGGACAACAACCACCCGAGCCACTGCCTGTTCACCCCGCTATCATCCAGAAGGCGAGGTCAGTACAGGTGCATCAAAGCAGGGACCGAGAAACTGAAAAACAGCTTCTATCTCAAGGCCATCAGACTGTTAAACAGCCACCACTAACATTTAGTGGCCGCTGCCAACATACTGACTCAACTCCAGCCACTTTAATAATGGGAATTGATGGAAATTATGTAAAAATGTATCACTAGCCACTTTAAACAATGCCACTTAATATAATGTTTACATACCCTACATTACTCATCTCATATGTATATGTATATACTGTACTCTATATCATCTACTGCATCTTGCCATCTTTATGTAATACATGTATCACTAGCCACTTTAAACTATGCCACTTTATGTTTACATACCCTACATTACTCATCTCATATGTATAGACTGTACACTATACCATCTACTGCATCTTGCCTATGCCGTTCTGTACCATCACTCATTCATATATCTTTATGTACATATTCTTTATCCCTCTACACTTGTGTGTATAAGGTAGTAGTTGTGGAATTGTTAGGTTAGATTACTTGTTGGTTATTACTGCATTGTCGGAACTAGAAGCACAAGCATTTCGCTACACTCGCATTAACATCTGCTAACCATGTGTATGTGACAAATAACATTTGATTTGATTTGATTTGAAGGAAGGGCTATGGTTTTTAACATATGAAACGGAAAACAAGCAATTTTTACAAGTTACAGAAAACTTCAGAATCTCTTGTTTCATGATGGGTTTGGATACGTGGTCTAAGTCCAAAACGGGACCTGCATGGCTAAAATACTGTGGGTCTGCCTACAATGCATAGATAAAAAGTGAATTTCAGCTCACTGTTTTACTGTTATCCAACTTTATATTTTAATTAATAAAGCTTTGGCGATTAAGATTTATTTCCAAGCAGTATCAGGAGACGAACCATTTATCGACAATTTTGACTACTTCGCGATTGTATTGGGCAGACAAAAAAGCCTTCATTGAGAGGAGGGAAGGCTATGCTTGATTTTTAATAAAATTAAATAAAAATGGAAAAACCATTCGTTTTTATGTTTCTACATAGGAAGTATACAGGCACTAAAATTATATTAAGCCACTCTTGTTCCATGCGCATATGGGCTGTGTGCATCACGTCTCTATAGGCTGCGTTTTCGCTGTCAAAATTCATGCCATATCCAACTGCGTTACCGCTAAAAACGTAAATATTGCTATCAGCGCTGCCTGAAATGAGCAGTCACCAGCAGGGGACAGTGCATGGGGAACACAAAACCACAACTAAATACCCTCTCCAGTAGAATATTACCTTAGAAGCCCCTGCTATGGCATGGAAGTTGAGAAGGCAACATTCAATCCAGGCTCTAGGCCTCAGACTCCCCCCCGGACTGTGTGAGAGGCTGCGAGGCATACATAGCCTGCAGAGCGCTCCTCTGTGTATGTGTCACTCTGAGGGCTCATCACTGTAATCCCCAGCTGGATTGATGACCTCAGGGGGAACGGTGGGGAAATAGTGCAGCTAATTACTCTCCTGTCTGACATGACACTGCCACTGTGCGCCGAGAGGAATCCCTCTGAGGCCACTGCCCTGTCAGTACCGTGAGGAGTCTGAAGTGGCCAGAGTGGGCCCTGTCAATCACCCCAATGAAGAATAAGGTGTTGAAACACCCATTAATGTCTACTTAACAGACAGGTGTCATGTTGTGCCTTGTCATAACACTCTTATGGTATAAAACGGTTTCTAGTGGACAGCACAGGGCCCATTTAGCAAAAGGTGAGTACCCTGTCAGATGCAGGCAGCACAGCTTCAATACTAAATCACAAACACCACAGGGCCTTTGGTTTCTTTTAACCACTACAATTTTCCACTATGTGGGGAGAGAGAAGTGGAGCAGTTGGCCCTCCAGCTAACTGCTGCTGTCTACACATGCCTGCTTTAGCTGGAGTCCTCTGGTTCCCTGTGAGGCAGCGGGCCCTCCAGCTAACTGCTGTTGTCTACACATGCCTGCTTTAGCTGGAGTCCTCTGGTTCCCTGTGAGGCAGCGGGCCCTCCAGCTAACTGCTGCTGTCTACACATGCCTGCTTTAGCTGGAGTCCTCTGGTTCCCTGTGAGGCAGTTAAGGGGTTGTTGTAACTCCTAACAGTATGGTGTCCATTAAAACTGTTTATCGGGTCATTCCTATCTAGATGGCTTTAAAATTGGAGACTTACGAGGCTCCTCATGTTACCCTGTATTACTGTGTAAACCATACAGTGCCCTTTAGATGGGGAATGCTCAGATCTGAAAATGAGATAAAGTGAGGTTTTATACCTGACACCACAGCAGTGGACCATTCACCTCCACATCGCCCTGTGCTCTACTACAGTAATGCACAATCTGAGTGTGACAGGTATCAACAGCCTCATTGTCCTGTTTGTAAGGGTTTTCCCCATTAAATGTTATCCCTGATGCCTTAATCCCTGTGTGAGAACATAACCTCAAATGATTGTGCAGGAGACAGAGAGACTGCCTGGCATGGAGAAACCGGGACAGGGAGAAGGCATAACAGGCTGGGCATTATTCTTAATGGCAGAATCCTGCATTCTGTGAACACACTGGTCAGCTGTGCCAACCTTAGATAGGTGCCAGCCATGCTGTTTGTCTTACTGATGTCCGTATTACAGTGAGTCTGACACAGCCCTAAGAAGAGTAGCAGTAGAATGAATGGGAGAGTTGTTGAGACCCAGCCTGGGTTGGGTCCAGCAATTTGGATGGACATCTGGAGCAGCAGCTGTGTTGTTGATTCACTTCTTTAATGATTTTTGACTGTAGCTTTACCAGTGTGACTAAAATGACTATTCCAGTAAACATACCATGTTGCTTTGACAGTCTGTTGATGGTAGTGTCTGTCTTCAGAATTGACTGTACATTTTGCTCCTTTGGAAAGGGACATCAGGCATAGACTACTCTTACTGGAAATGAGCAGGCTGTTAATGTCACGATCGTTGAAATGGGTAGACCAAGGTGCAGCGTGAGTAGAGTTCCACATATTTTTTATAAACCGAAACTCAGCAAAACAAAACAAACAAGCACAAAACGAAACGTGAAGCTACTGTTGTGCACTCAGAACACTAAATGTAGACAAGATCCCACAAAAGGGAAATGGCTACCTAAATATGATCCCCAATCAGAGACAACGATAAACAGCTGTCTCTGATTGGGAACCATATCAGGCCAACATAGACATACAAAAAACCCTAGATGACCCACCCTAGACACTATCACGCCCCAACCAACACAGAGAAAAAACAGCTTACTATGGTCAGGGCGTGACAGTACCCCCCCCCCCCCCCAAAGGTGCGGACTCCGACCGCAAAACCTGACTCAATAGGGGAGGGTCCGGGTGGGCATCTAGGATGGATGACGCAGGGCGTCGGGGGCGGCTCCGGTGCGGGGCGCATCGCCGGAAGCTCCGGACCGTGGGTCGTCGCTGGAGGTACCGGACAGCGGATCGTCGCCGGAGGCTCCGGACCGTGGAATGTCGCCGGAGGCTCCGGACCGTGGATCGTCGCCGGAGGAACCGGACCGTAGATCGTTGCAGGAGGCTCTGAACTGAGAACCCCTGCTGAACCCCTTTTTGAATCCAAGATGGCGTAGCAGTCAGATGTCCTTTGTCCTCGTCCTGTCCCGTGTATATATTTTTTATATATTTTTCTTCACATTTCTTTTTATATATATATTTTTTCTTCTTAAAAACTCAACTTCAAAACACTCTCCTGCAACCTACCTCACCAAATGTGGTGCGGATCTGCTTTTTTTCTCCTCAAAGGTATTATTCACCTCGTATCCGAAATCTACAACAGAAGCTAGCCAGTAGTTAGCCAGCTCACAAGCTAACGTGAGTAGTTCAGCTAACCACAGCTAGCGCTTATCAGCTATCCTTTAGCTCTGAAAACTATTGCCAGTTTTGTACAACGCGACTCAGACCAGAGCATACCAGACCTATTTTCTCTCCATATCCCCGGATTTTTACCGCAAGCTCTGGACATTTACACCTGGATCTTGCAGCTAACTAGCTGCTATCCGAGTGACTATTGGCTAACATCAATTCCGGAGCAAACACCAATTATCCCGGAGCTAGCCAGCTGAAGAGTTCCATCAGCCACTCCTGGGCTACAATCACCTATCCGGACCCGTTTTACTGCCGATGCGGAGCCCCGCCGGGCCTTCACGACTGGGATACCGACGTTATCTGCCCGAGGGAGTTATTCATCTAGCCAGAAGTTAGCCAGCTCACAAGCTAACGTGAGTAGTTCAGCTAACCACAGCTAGCGCTTATCAGCTATCCTTTAGCTCTGAAAACTATTGCCAGTTTTGTACAACGCGACTCAGACCAGAGCATACCAGACCTATTTTCTCTCCATATCCCCGGATTTTTACCGCAATCTCTGGACATTTACACCTGGATCTTGCAGCTAACTAGCTGCTATCCGAGTGACTATTGGCTAACATCAATTCCGGAGCAAACACCAATTATCCCGGAGCTAGCCAGCTGAAGAGTTCCATCAGCCACTCCTGGGCTACAATTACCTATCCGGACCCGTTTTACTGCCGATGCGGAGCCCCACCGGGCCTTCACGACTGGGATACCGACGTTATCTGCCCGAGGGAGTTATTCAACTGGCCCCTCCATCGCGACGTAACCTGAACGCACATATGCTAACTGCGGCCCGCTAATCGTTAGCTGTCTTGAGCATATCGGCTGCTATCTGAACAGGTCTATCGAACAATCTTACGCCGCGGGCTAGCTTAGTGGAGGCCTCACTGCTCCATCTACGGCTGCCCCCTGGACACTATGATCACTTGGCTACATAGCTGATGCTTGCTTGACTGTCCATTAATTCACGGTACTCCATTCCGTTTATTTGTGTTTTATCTGTCGGCTCTGTGCTTTAACTCAGGATCTGTGTGTAGTTAATCCGACCCTCTCTGCCTAGCCGTCGCCATTTTTACCTGCTGCTGCTGTGTTAACTGACTAGCTGCTGTTATCTCACCTGTTGTTTTAGCTAGCTCTCCCAATCAAGACCTGCAATCACTTTATGCCTTATTGTATGTCTCCCTCAAATATCAATATGCCTTGCATACTGTTGTTCAGGCTAGCTATCATTGTTTTGGTTTGCAATGGACCCCGTAGTTCCACTCTCCGTACCTCTGATACCCCCTTCGTCCCACCCCCCACACATGCGGTGACCTCACCCATTGAGACCAGCATGTCCAGAGATACAACCTCTCTTATCATCACCCAGTGCCTGGGCTTGCCTCCGCTGTACCCGTGCCCCACCATACCCCTGTCTGCACATTATGCCCAGAATCTATTCTACCACGCCCATAAATCTGCTCCTTTTATTCTTTGTCCCCAACGCTCTAGGCGACCAGTTTTGATAGCCTTTAGCCGCACCCTCATCCTACTACTCCTCTGTTCCTCGGGTGATGTGGAGGTAAACCCAGGCCCTGCATGTCCCCAGTCACCCTCATTTGTTGACTTCTGTGATCGAAAAAGCCTTGGCCTCATGCATGTCAACATCAGAAGCCTCCTCCCTAAGTTTGCCTTACTCACCGCTTTAGCACACTCTGCCAACCCTGATGTCCTTGCCGTGTCCGAATCCTGGCTTAGGAAGGCCACCAAAAATTCTGAGATTTCCATACCCAACTATAACACTTTCCGTCAAGATAGAACTGCCAAAGGGGGAGGAGTTGCAATCTACTGCAGAGATAGCCTGCAAAGTTCTGTCATACTTTCCAGGTCTATGCCCAAACAGTTCGAACTTCTAATTTTAAAAATTAATCTCTCCAGAAATAAGTCTCTCACTGTTGCCGCCTGCTACCGACCCCCCTCAGCTCCCAGCTGTGCCCTGGACACCATCTGTGAATTGATCGCTCCCCATCTAGCTTCAGAGTTTGTTCTGTTAGGTGACCTAAACTGGGATATGCTTAACACCCCGGCAGTCCTACAATCCAAGCTTGATGCCCTCAATCTCACACAAATCATCAAGGAACCCACCAGGTACAACCCTAAATCCGTAAACATGGGCACCCTAATAGACATTATCCTGACCAACCTGCCCTCCAAATACACCTCTGCTGTCTTCAATCAAGATCTCAGTGATCACTGCCTCATTGCCTGTATCCGCCACGGGTCCGCGGTCAAACGACCACCCCTCATCACTGTCAAACGCTCCCTAAAACACTTCTGCGAGCAGGCCTTTCTAATCGACCTGGCCCGGGTTCCCTGGAAGGATATTGACCTCATCCCGTCAGTTGAGGATGCCTGGTCATTCTTTAAATGTTACTTCCTCACCATATTAGACAAGCATGCTCCGTTCAAAAAATGCAGAACCAAGAACAGATATAGCCCCTGGTTCACTCCAGACCTGACTGCCCTCGACCAGCACAAAAACATCCTGTGGCGAACTGCAATAGCATCGAAGAGCCCCCGCGATATGCAACTGTTCAGGGAAGTCAGGAACCAATACACGCAGTCAGTCAGGAAAGCAAAGGCCAGCTTTTTCAAGCAGAAATTTGCATCCTGTAGCTCTAACTCCAAAAAGTTCTGGGATACTGTAAAGTCCATGGAGAACAAGAGCACCTCCTCCCAGCTGCCCACTGCACTGAGGCTAGGTAACACGGTCACCACCGATAAATCCGTGATAATCGAAGACTTCAACAAGCATTTCTCAATGGCTGGCCATGCCTTCCTCCTGGCGACTCCAACCTTGGCCAACAGCCCCGCCCCCTCCGCTGCTACTCGCCCAAGCCTCCCCAGCTTCTCCTTTACCCAAATCCAGATAGCAGATGTTCTGAAAGAGCTGGAAAACCTGGACCCATACAAATCAGCTGGGCTTGACAATCTGGACCCCCTATTTCTGAAACTGTCCGCCGCCATTGTCGCACCCCCTATCACCAGCCTGTTCAACCTCTCCTTCGTATCATCTGAGATCCCCAAGGATTGGAAAGCTGCCGCGGTCATCCCCCTCTTCAAAGGGGGAGACACCCTGGACCCAAACTGTTACAGACCTATATCCATCCTGCCCTGCCTATCTAAGGTCTTCGAAAGCCAAGTCAACAAACAGATCACTGACCATCTCGAATCCCACCGTACCTTCTCCGCTGTGCAATCCGGTTTCCGAGCCGGTCATGGGTGCACCTCAGCCACGCTCAAGGTACTAAACGATATCATAACCGCCATCGATAAAAGACATTACTGTGCAGCCGTCTTCATCGACCTGGCCAAGGCTTTCGACTCTGTCAATCACCATATTCTTATCGGCAGACTCAGTAGCCTCGGTTTTTCTAATGACTGCCTTGCCTGGTTCACCAACTACTTTGCAGACAGAGTTCAGTGTGTCAAATCGGAGGGCATGTTGTCCGGTCCTCTGGCAGTCTCTATGGGGGTACCACAGGGTTCAATTCTCGGGCCGACTCTTTTCTCTGTATATATCAATGATGTTGCTCTTGCTGTGGGCGATTCCCTGATCCACCTCTACGCAGACGACACCATTCTATATACTTCCGGCCCTTCCTTGGACACTGTACTATCTAACCTCCAAACGAGCTTCAATGCCATACAACACTCCTTCCGTGGCCTCCAACTGCTCTTAAACGCTAGTAAAACCAAATGCATGCTTTTCAACCGTTCGCTGCCTGCACCCGCACGCCCGACTAGCATCACCACCCTGGACGGTTCCGACCTAGAATATGTGGACATCTATAAGTACCTAGGTGTCTGGCTAGACTGCAAACTCTCCTTCCAGACTCATATCAAACATCTCCAATCCAAAATCAAAGCAAGAATCGGCTTTCTATTCCGCAACAAAGCCTCCTTCACTCACGCCGCCAAACTTACCCTAGTAAAACTGACTATCCTACCGATCCTCGACTTCGGCGATGTCATCTACAAAATAGCTTCCAATACTCTACTCAGCAAACTGGATGCAGTTTATCACAGTGCCATTCGTTTTGTTACTAAAGCACCTTATACGACCCACCACTGCGACCTGTATGCCCTAGTCGGCTGGCCCTCGCTACATGTTCGTCGTCAGACCCACTGGCTCCAGGTCATCTACAAGGCTATGCTAGGTAAAGTGCCGCCTTATCTCAGTTCACTGGTCACGATGGCTACACCCACCTGCAACACGCGCTCCAGCAGGTGTATCTCACTGATCATCCCTAAAGCCAAAACCTCATTTGGACGCCTTTCCTTCCAGTTCTCTGCTGCCTGCGACTGGAACGAATTGCAAAAATCTCTGAAGTTGGAGACTTTTATCTCCCTCAACAACTTTAAAAATCTGCTATCCGAGCAGCTAACCGATCGCTGCAGCTGTACATAGTCCATCTGTAAACTACCCACCCAATTTACCTACCTCACCCCCCATACTGCTTTTATTTATTTACTTTTCTGCTCTTTTGCACACCAGTATCTCTTCTTGCACATGATCATCTGATGATTTATCACTTCCAGTGTTAATCTGCTAAATTGTAATTATTCGATTTATTGCCTACCTCATGCCTTTTGCACACATTGTATATAGATTCTCTTTTTTTTTTCTACCATGTTATTGACTTGTTTATTGTTTACTCCATGTGTAACTCTGTGTTGTCTGTTCACACTGCTATGCTTTATCTTGGCCAGGTCGCAGTTGCAAATGAGAACTTGTTCTCAACTAGCCTACCTGGTTAAATAAAGGTGAAATAAAAAAAAAAAAAAAAAAAAAAAAGCTCTGGACCGCCGACTGTCGCTGGAGGCTCCGGACCACCGACCTACGCTGGATGCTCCGAACTGCCGACCTACGCTGGATGCTCCGAACCGCCGACCTACGCTGGATGCTCCGAACCGCCGACCGTCGCATGGAGGCTCCGGACCGCCGACTGTCCATGGAGGCTCAGGACCACCGTCCGTCGCTGGAGGCTCCGGACCGCCGACCGTCGCTGGAGGCCCTGGACCGCCGACCGTCGCTGGAGACTCCAGACTGGGAACCGTCGCTGTAGGCTCCGGACTTGGGACCGTCGCTGAAGGCTCCGGACTGGGGACCGTCTCAGGAGGTTCCGGACTGTAGACCGTCTCAGGAGGTTCCGGACTGTAGACCATCTCAGGAGGTTCCGGACTGTAGACCGTCTCAGGAGGTTCCGGACTCTAGACCGTCTCAGGAGGTTCCGGACCGTGGACCGTCTCAGAAGGTTCCGGACTGTGGCCCGTCGTTGGAGGTTCCACAGTCCGGAACCACAACCCGGAACCTACTTACATGTGTATACACCAATCAATTAAAGCAGGTCACCTTTTGAAATTGCCATCTGACCCAATTCTGATGATGTGAGTTACAACCAGACAATCTGGGCCCATGTGCTGGAATGTGACAGGACATATGCTATTTCCATCCCCATTATGTCATCTAACTGTGATGAGCTATAGACACTACTTTCAACTTTTTGTTATTTGGACCCCAGTGGCATGCCTCCCACATCTCTAGAACTAATATTTTGCTTTCATAAAAATTCCTAATCCACTTTGCTTTACATTTTTGGGGAGGAAAATTCGTTTTTTATTTTTCCTACACACACTGTGCGAGACGATAAACACAGGACTGTGGTAGCTTTGTTCCGGCCGCGACCCCTGTGTTGTGTTTGTTTCAGATTTACAATGGTGATTAGCTTTTCAAAACATGCGCTCCTCCTGTTGACACAACATTCTCGAGTCCTGTAAATCAGTGGGATTGTTATTAAGAGAAGATCTACAGCAGGAATGTGGGGAGATGTGCAGCGCATTGTAGTGGGCAGAGGGAAACTATCTCTCGAGGACAGTGGCATTGTGGACGTGCAAGCACACTGGGCTTCTGATTTGATTAAATCTCCCCACGTAACATCTGAGAGCTTGGATTCATAACAAATGTCCCAGTTCAACTCCACAGAGAGGCAGGCAGTAGGCTCTCCCTGGATTAAGCTGTTCTCCTCTTGATATCATGTGGAGAAAAAATACCACACAGAAGTTGTCTCTCGTGGGGAATTTGTTGTTGAATGGAATACTTGAGACTCTTTTGGAAATAGATAAGCAGTGAGGATTAACCACAGTGCCGTTCTGAGGAAAGTTTGGAGTGTTCTAGCAGGGATTCTTGATGGCTGTTTTGAATATAAGGAGATGTTTGCTTCCCAGTCTCACATCTGGTCTATCTGTGGTCATCACTGGAGACTGTTAACCCATCAGCCTCGTCAGGACAAACATGTAGGTATAGTCGTGTCAATTAGCTTGTAGTGGTAAAATGGGTGAAGATGGAAGTAGTTAAAACTTCTTGACGGTAGGAGGCAGAATTTTTATGTTTGGAAAAATAACGTTCCCAATGTAAACGGCCTATTTCTCAGGCCCAGATGCTAGAATATGCATATAATTGATAGATTAGGATAGAAACACAGTTTCCAAAACTGTCAAAATATTGTCTGTGAGTATAACAGAACTGATTTTGCAGGCGAAAACCTGAGGAAATCCAACCCGGAAGTGCCTCTTATTTTGAAAAATCCCTGTTCCATTGCCTGCCTATCCTCCATTTAAAGGGATATCAACCAGATTCCAGATTCCAATGGCTTCCACGGGTTGTGAACAGGCTTTAGACATAGTTTCAAGCTTTTATTCTGAAAAATGAGCGAGATTTATCAAATCGCGTCAGTGGATAGCCAGGTGTCCTTTGATTAGTTCTTACGCGCGAAAGTGGTAGCGCAACATTTTCTTTCTCTATTGTATTGAATAGTTTACCGTCCGGTTGAAATATTATCGATTATTTATGTTAAAAACAACCAGAGGATTGATTATAAAAACGTTTGACATGTTTCTACGAACTTTACGGATACTATTTGGAATTTTCATCTGCCCTTCATGACCTGCCTGCGCCTGTGGATTTCTGAACATAACGCGCCAAACAAATGGAGGTTCTTTGATATAAAAATAATCTTTATCGAACAAAAGGAACATTTATTGTGTAACTGGGAGTCTCGTGAGTGCAAACATCCGAAGATCATCAAAGGTAAGCGATTAATTTGATTGCTTTTCTGACTTTCGTGACCAATCTACATTGCTGCTGGGTGTTTGTAATGTTTTGTCTAGTGATCGATAAACTCACACAAACGCTTGGATTGCTTTTGCTGTAAAGCATGTTTTCAAAATCTGACACGACAGGTGGATTAACAACAAGCTAAGCTGTGTTTTGCTATATTGCACTTGTGATTTCATGAAATTAAATATTTTTAGTAATTTGTTTTGAATTTGGCGCTCTGCAATTCAGCGGTTGTTGATGAAAATGATCCCGCTAAAGGGATCCGTGCGCCAAGAGGTTATTAACCACGTAGGCCAGTTGAGAACAAGTTCTCATTTACAACTGTGACCTGGCCAAGATAAAGCAAAGCAGTGTGACAAAAACAACAACACAGAGTTACACATGGGATAAACAAACGTACAGTCAATAACACAATAGAAAAGTCTATGTACAGTGTGTGCAAATGTATTAAGATTAGGGAGGTAAGGCAATAAATAGGCCATAGAGGTGAAATAATTACAATTTAGCATTAACACTGAAGTGATGCATGTGCAGATGATGATGTGCAAGTAGAGATACTGGGGTGCAAAAGAGCAAAAATAAATAAATAACAATATGGGGATGAGGTTGGGTGTGCTATTTACAGATGTGCTGTGTACAGCTGATGCTTAAAGTTAGTGAGGGAGATATAAGTCTCCAGCTTCAGTGATTTTTGCAATTCGTTCCAGTCATTGGCAGCAGAGAACTGGAAGGAAAGGTGGCCAAAGGAGGTGTTGGCTTTGGGGATCACCAGTGAAATATACCTGCTGGAGCGCATGCTACGGGTGGGTGTTGCTATGGTGACCAGTGAGCTGAGGTAAGGCGGGGCTTTACCTATCAAAGACTTATAGATGACCTGGAGCCAGTGGGTTTGGCGACGAATATGTAGCGAGGGCCAGCCAACGAGAGCATACAGGTCGCGGTGGGGGGTAGTATATGGGGCTTTGGTGACAAAACGGATGGCACTATGATAGACTACATCCAATTTGCTGAGTAGAGTTTTGGAGGCTATTTTGTAAATTACATCGCCGAAGTCAAGGATAAGCAGGATAGTCAGTTTTACGAGGGTATGTTTGGCAGCATGAGTGAAGGAGGCTTTGTTGCGAAATAGGAAGCCGATTCTAGATTTATTTTTGGATTGGAGATGCTTAATGTGAGTCTGGAAGGAGAGTTTACAGTCTGGCCAGACACCTAGGTATTTGTAGTTGTCCACATATTCTAAGTCAGAACCGTCCAGAGTAGTGACGCTAGTCGGGCGGGCGGGTGCGGGCAGCAATCGGTTGAAGAGCATGCATTTAGTTTTTCTCTAAATTAAAAGCAGTTGGAGGCCACGAAAGGAGTGTTGTATGGCATTGAAGCTCATTTGGAGATTTGTTAACACAGTGTCCAAAGAAGGGCCATAGATCCCCTAGTGTATAGATCCCCTAGTGTAGCCATGTCAGCAAATGACTGCTGTTTGAACACACATAAATCCGATTTGAAAAACAAAACTGATTTTGTGAACAAGGCTCCACATCGCGGAATTTCAGCTTTAAAGCGTGAATTAATTTTAAAGGCAATGTTCCTGCTTTAGTGGAGACGGCATTCACGTTAAAAGCTGTGTGTTGGTTCAATCGGAAATTACCTTTAAAAAACTATCGGAATCTGTAACGCTTCAGCTTTACAGACTGAATTCGAGCCCAGAGCTCTAAAACATTTCCACCTCCGACACCACCAAAACAACCTCTATGTGGATGTTGGCTAAAGCAGATCTGATTCAATCGAGCCCCTATCTGTGCTGCTGACTGTCTACCTTGGGGTTGTCTTTGTTTTGCTAAGCAGAATGAGATTCCTTTAAACCTTCAAAAAAGTTAATGTATTAATGACATTTGCCAAAAATTCTAATGTTTAGTACTACTTTCTATTAGTTAGTTATTCACAACGCATCACCGGGGGCAAACTACCTGCCCTCCAGGACACCTACACCACCCGATGTCACAGGAAGGCCATAAAGATCATCAAGGACAACAACCACCCGAGCCACTGCCTGTTCACCCCGCTATCATCCAGAAGGCGAGGTCAGTACAAGTGCATCAAAGCAGGGACCGAGAGACTGAAAAACAGCTTCTATCTCAAGACCATCAGACTGTTAAACAGCCACCACTAACATTGAGAGACCTATCCACTCAACTCCAGCCACTTTAATAATGGAAAAATGTATGTAAAAAATGTATCACTAGCCACTTTAAACAATGTCACTTAATATAATGTTTACATACCCTACTTTACTCATCTCATATGTATATACTGTACTCTATACCATCTACTGCATTTTGCCATCTTTATGTAATACACGTATCACTAGCCACTTTAAACAATGCCACTTAATATAATGTTTACATACCCTACATTACTCATCTCATATGTATATACTGTACTCGATACCATCTACTGCATCTTGCCTATGCCGTTCTGTACCATCACTCATTTATATATCTTTATGTACATATTCTTCATCCCTTTACACTTGTGTGTATAAGGTAGTTGTTGTGAAATTGTTAGGTTAGATTACTCGTTGGTTATTACTGCATTGTCGGAAATAGAAGCACACGCATTTCGCTACACTCGCATTAACATCTGCTAACCATGTGTATGTGACAAATAACATTTGATTTTATTTATTATTTGACTAAATGGCCCAAATACGGTGGGAGTCGTACTGTTAGTTATCTTCAATTATTGGTAATAACATAACTAACCATACATTATTATACCAGTAAACACTCATTATGTGACCATATTCTAGTCTTCAGAATTCACAAAACCCCAGAAAAATGGCACACCTATTAGGGTCTTCTCGTTATAAGAGGAGCAGATGTTTGTGGTTGCTGGCCTGTTTCCCTGCGAGAGGGAGAGAAACCTACATACGCATAGCTAACTCGGGGTGTTTTTACACTTCACAATAAGTTAATTTGTTTAACGATTAGACGGGACCTGAGCAAATCATCCCCGTGGCAGAGCACTGCTCTGTGTGGCCACTGGCTGTGTCAGCTGCTTGTTTAAACAGCCCCAGCTTGAGAACGTAGTGGCCATGCTGACAGCAGTCATATGAAATTTGTCGTCTGCTGATGGTGATGTGCCGGGCTGTGCCGTGGTGTACTGTGGTGTGGTGTGGTTGAGACTCATGGCCCTGGGCAGAGTGGAGGGGGAATGTTGTGGCTGCACTCTGCTTATGTAAGCTCTGGGGGAAAGGAGGTCTGTGAGATGTCTCTCCAGGCCAGGGCTTAAGAAAGGAACATAGAAGTGTTTTTCCTGTCACCTCAACCTTTGCTTTTCTTTCCTGTCACGTCATCTCAATTCTGTGTGCGAGAGCAGATACGTTACAGTCCAGAGCTGGAGTGAGAGAGAACATGTTTTGGTAGAGTGGGAAACTTGGATTTAGGCCTGAAATTGACCATAATTATGTTTGGGAATGAATTTGGAAGTTTTATGTATTTGCCGCTCCCAGTAACAAGCGTTACTGTACACATGCTGACCACCTGAGTTGGAAGACTATCTGAGCTTCATACAAGTCAACAGGAGGACCTCCAGAGCAGTTATTATGAATACACCAATACTGCCCTGATACTACACTTATTTAGCTAACTTGCACTATCTGCATTGACCCTTTTTGCACTAACTCTTTTTACTCCTCACATACACTACTGCGTCTGTTTAGTACCTACAGTATCCTGTTGCCTAGTCACTTTGCCCCTACCTACAGTATATACCTCAATTACCTCGTGACCCTGCACATCGACTCTGTACTGGTACCCTGTGCATATAGCCAAGTTATCTGTACTCATTGTGTAAACTGAACAACAATATAAACGCAACATGTAAAGTGTTGGTCCCATGTTTCATGAGCTGAAATAAAATATCCCAGATATTTTCCAGATGCACAAAAAGGTTATTTCTCAAAAATGTTGTGCACAAATTTGTTTACATCCTTGTTAGTGAGCAGTTCTCCTTTGCCAAGATAATCCATCCACCTGACAGGTGTGGCAACACCTCCACAAAGGCAGAGGTGTTGCTAACATTTACGATAGCAAATTTCAATTTACAAAAAAAAATGACTGCGTTTTTGTCTTTTAAGCTTCTAGTCATGAAATCTATGCAGCCTACTCAATCACTTTTTATAGCTACTGTTTACAGGCCTCCTGGGCCATATACAGCGTTTCTCACTGAGTTCCCTGAATTCCTATCGGACCTTGTAGTCATAGCAGATAATATTCACATTTTTGGTGACTTTAATATTCACATGGAAAAGCCCACAGACCCACTCCAAAAGGCTTTCGGAGCCATCATCGGGTTTTGTCCAACATGTCTCCGGACCTACTCATTGCCACAGTCATACTCTGGACCTAGTATTGTCCCGTGGAATAAATGTTGTGGATCTTAATGTTTTTCCTCATAATCCTGGACTATCAGACCACCATTTTATTACGTTTGCAATTGCAACAAATAATCTGTTCAGACCCCAACCAAAAATCATCAAAAGCCATGCTATAAATTCTCGGACAACCCAAAGATTCCTAGATGCCCTTCCAGACTACCTCCACCTACCCAAGGACGTCAGAGTACAAAAATCAGTTAACCTGTCACGCCCTGACCTTAGAGAGCCTTTTTATTCTCTATTTTGGTTAGGTCGGGGTATGACTAGGGTGGGCATTCTAGTTTTGTTATTTCTATGTTGGCCTGGTATGGTTCCCAATCAGAGGCAGCTGTCTATCGTTGTCTCTGATTGGGGATCATATTTAGGCAGTCTTTTCCCACCTGTTTGTTGTGGGATCTTGTTTTTGTATTGTTGCTTTTTAGCCCTACAAAGCTGAACGTTTCGTTTGTTACTCTTTCTTGTTTTGTGCCGGTTATCATAAATAAAAAATGATTAACCTACCACACGCTGCATCTTGGTCCGACCATCCTTACAACGACGAGCGTTACATAACCACCTAACTGAGGAACTCAATTTAACCTTGCGTAATACCCTAGATGCAGTCACACCCCTAAAAACAAAAAACATTTGTCATAAGAAACTAGCTCCCTGGTATACAGAAAAAACCCGAGCTCTGAAGCAAGCTTCCAGAAAATTGGAACGGAAATGGCGCTACACGAAACTGGAAGTCTTCCGACTAGCTTGAAAAGACAGTACTGTGCAGTATCAAAGAGCCCTCACTGCTGCTCGATCATCCTATTTCTCCAACTTAATTGAGGAAAATATGAACAATCCGAAATGTATTTTCAATACTGTCGCAAAGCTAACTAAAAAGCAGCATTCCCCAAGAGAGGATGGCTTTCACTTCAGCAGTGATAAATACATCATCATTAGAAAGCAAATTACGGACTCCTCTTTAAATCTGCGTATTCCTCCAAAGCTCAGTTGTGCTGAGTCTGCACAACTCTGCCAGGACCTAGGATCAAGGGAGAAACTCAAGTATATTAATACTATATCTCTTGACACATTGATGAAAATAATCATGGCCTCTAAACCTTCAAGCTGCATACTGGACCCTATTCCAACTAAACTACTGAAAGAGCTGCTTCCTGTGTTTGGCCCTCCTATGTTGAGCATAATAAACGGCTCTCTATGCACCGGATGTGTACCAAACTCACTAAAAGTGGCAGTAATAAAGCCTCTCTTGAAAAAGCCAAACCTTGACCCAGAAAATAAAAAAAACTATATCGAATCTTCCATTCCTCTCAAAAATGTTAGAAAATGCTGTTGCGCAGCAACTCACTGCCTTTCTGAAGACAAACAACGTTTACGAAACGCTTCAGTCTGGTTTTAGACCCCATCATAGCACTGAGACTGCACTTGTGAAGGTGGTAAATTACCTTTTAATGGCGTCAGACCGAGGCTCTGAATCTGTCCTCGTGCTCCTAGACCTTAGTGGTGCTTTTGATACCATCGATCACCACATTCTTTTGTAGAGATTGGAAACACAAATTGGTCTACACGGACAAGTTCTGGCCTGGTTTAGATCTTATCTATGTGGACGACACACAGCTGTACATTTCGATGAAACATGGTGAAGCCCCATAATTGCCCTCCCTGGAAGCCTGTGTTTCAGACATAAGGAAGTGGATGGTGGCAAATGTTCTACTTTTAAACTCGGACAAAACAGAGATGCTTGTTCTAGGTCCCAAGAAGAAAAAGAGATCTTCTGTTGAATCTGACAATTAATCTTAATGGTTGTACAGTCGTCTCAAATAAAACTGTGAAGGACCTCGGCGTTACTCTGGACCTTGATCCATGCATCCATGTATCCATGCTTTTGTCACTTCTAGGTTAGACTACTGCAATGCTCTACTTTCCGGCAGCCCGGATAAAGCACTAAATAAACTTCCGTTAGTGCTAAACACGGCTGCTAGAATCTTGACTAGAACCAAAAAATGTGATCATATTACTCGAGTGCTAGCCTCCCTACACTGGCTTCCTGTTAAGGCAAGGGCTGATTTCAAGGTTTTACTACTAACCCACAAAGCATTACATGGGCTTGCTCCTACCTATCTTTCCGATTTGGTCCTGCCGTACATACCTACACGTACTCTACGGTCACAAGATGCAGGCCTCCTTACTGTCCCTAGAATCTCTAAGCAAACAGCTGGAGGCAGGGCTTTCTCCTATAGAGCTACATTTTTATGGAATGGTCTGCCTATCCATGTGAGAGACGCAGACTCGGTCTCGACCTTTAAATCTTTATTGAAGACTCATCTCTTCAGTAGGTCTTATGATTGAGGTTAGTATGGCCCAGGAGTGTGAAGGTGAACGGAAAGGCACTGGAGCAACGAACTGCCCTTGCAGTCTCTGCCTGGCCGGTTCCCCTCTCTCCACTGGGATTCTTTGCCTCAAACCTTATTACAGGGGCTGAGTCACTGGCTTACTGGTGTTCTTCCATGCCGTCCCTAGGAGGGGTGCGCCACTTGAGTGAGTTGAGTCAGTGATGTGATCTTCCTGTCCCGGGTTGGCGCCCCTCCTTGGGTTCGTGCCGTGGACGGAGATCTTCGTGGGCTATACTCGGCCTTGTCTCAGGATGGTAAGTTGGTGGTTGAAGATATCCACACTAGTGGCGTGGGGGCTGTGCTTTGGCAAAGTGGGTGGTGTTATATCCTACCTGTTTGGCCCTGTCCGGGGGTATCGTCGGTATCGTCTCCCGACCCCTCCTGTCTCAGCCTCTAGTATTGCTGCAATAGTTTATGTGTTGGGGGGGGCTAGGGTCAGTCTGTTATATCTGGAATATTTCTCCTGTCTTATCCGCTGTCCTCTGTGAATTTAACTTCTCTCGCTCTCTCTCGCTCTCTCTCTCTCTCTCTCTCTCTCTCTCTCTGTCTCTCTCGTTCTCTTTTTCTCTGACCATTTCTCAGGACTACCTGGCATGATGACTCCTTGCTGTCCCCAGTCCACCTGATTGTGCTTCTGCTCCAGTTTCAACTGTTCTGCCTGCGGCTATGGAACCCTGACCTGTTCACCGGAAGTGCTACCTGTCCCAGACCTGCCGTTTTCAACTCTCTAGAGACAGCAGAGGTGCTGACCTGTTGCACCCTCTACAACAACTGTGATTATTATTATTTGACCCTGCTGGTCATCTATGAACATTTGAACATCTTGGCTATGTTCTGTTATAATCTCCACCCGGCACAGCCAGAAGAATGGCCACTCCTCATAGCCTGGTTCCTCTCTAGGTTTCGTCCTAGGTAGAGTATTTCTGTCTGTAATGAAGCCCTTTTGTGGGGAAAAACAAATTCTGATTGGTTGGGCCTGGCTCCCCATTGGGTGGGCCTGGCTGCTAAGTAGGTGGGCATATGCCCTCCAAGGACAACCCATGGCTTCACCCCTGCCCAGTCATGTGAAATCCATAGATTATTCCCTAATTTATTTATTTCAATTGACTGATTTCCTTATATGAACTGTAACTCAATAAAATCTCTAAAATTGCTGCATGTTACGTTTATACTTTTGTTCAGTACATATTCTTCCCTGCATTGTTGGGAAGGTCTGAAATAATGCATTACACTGTTAGTCTTGTTTACAAAGCATGTGACTAATACAATTTGATTTGAATCTTTCACAAGAAATATGCAATATCACGCCTGTAATGAAATCAATCAAATACCCTACTTATCAAATCACTATCTTTGTACAGCTTATCGCATATTGATGGCATCCCAAAGGCATGTCGTGGGAGGGACAGATTGCATTGTCCTACCCTGGCCAGATGTGGCCTAATCTTCAGAGGGTTCGACCGCAGTACCGTTGGCTTGACCAGGAGCCCTCTGGGCAAATCTTATCATCAGTCCTAGGCAGCTTTCTCCATGCAGGATTTTCCACACAGCTCTCGCTCTAAAGAGTCCACATGTTGATCAGAAACGGAGCAGCTCTGGAATGTTCTCCGGCTGGCCCGGGACACTTTATCTGATAGAGACTGGGTCTGGTCTGGTGCTGTGATTATGATCCCACACAACTGGACCAGGCTGAAGCAGTGCAGAGGGTCAGGGGGACTGCTCGTGAGTTAACACACTCCCTCACGACCTCAGAGGGATTAGCTTTCACACCTGTTGTTCATTCTGACCCCAAACACATTTTCTTACTTCTATGAAGAATTAAAACTGTTCCATCACCTAGATTTTTTGTGATTTCTTGGAAACAGGATAGGAAAATACCAAGTCAACTGAATGCATTTAACTGAAATGTCTTCCGCATTTAACCCAACCCCTCTGAATCAGAGAGGTGCAGTGGTCTGCCTTAATCAACATCCACGGCACCCGAGGAACAGTGGGTTAACTGCCTTGCTCAGGGGAAGAATGACAGATTTTTACCTTGTCAGCTCGGGGTTTCAATCCAGCAACCTTTCGGTTACTGGCCCAACGATCCTACCCGCCAGGCTACCTGCCAGGTTGTAAATGTTATTAATCAAAATGTAAAAGGTATGAAATATTTCCATGCATGACACATTAGAAACATTATACTTTCAAATGCTCCCCTTGAGCATGATTGAAATGTGTCCTCATAAAACTAAAATGGCACCAGTTCAAAAATGAAAGGTGGATAAATAGTTGATGGTATTATTTCAGATATTATTGTAATAAATAATGGAGATTATTTCATTTGTTTGTGTGCATGAACTTTGTGGCAACATTATTTTGGATTTGACTCCAGCACAAGAAAACTGAATTTCAAACTACATTAATAAACCCTTAAAATCTGAAAAGACTTTAATCACCTTTCCACTTTACATCAAGTATTTATAATTTTTTCCAGGTCTAGCACATAATTGATTGTAAATCTCTTGTTCATAGCCACCCATCCATCCTATGTAATCCCGGGGTACACTGTGTTCCCCTTCTTGATTAAAAGTAGCCAAAGCAAATCCAAAGTTTGGACTGAGGAGTCTTGTGGTGGAGTCTTCATTAATTTCTCGGACTGAGGTTTTATTCAGTAACAATAGAAGAAGGGTTCTCCAGAAGGCAACATATGGACGAGGCTGGCTGTGGCCTAACTGAGGCCAGTAGTCAACCTCACTGCACTTTTGGAAGTGTAGTGTTTGATTTGCAGAGCGCTAGCGCTAACCCGGTCCAAAATCTACCATCATACATATATATTTTTTCTTTCAGTAGCCATTTGTCATGAGAGCCAATGGCTAATTTCCACTGAGGATTTACCCCAGTGTATCCCGATTTTATCAAAAAGGCTCAGACTCTGGTGTTTCCACTTCCACGGCCCGGCTCCAGAGACTCACTAGGCCATGGCCTCAGTGGACCTGCTCTGACTTCTGGTTGCTGGTACTTCTCAGCTGACATTTACATAACAATGGCTAACTGTGAAAATGGGTTAGCACCTTCCATAGTTAACACCTTCGCACAAAGCAACTGTTTTGATTATGCAGAGGGTGTTGATTCTGCTCTTCCCAAGTCCTCAGTGTCAGCCCTAGATAAGGAAGCACGGTTCCCAAAAAAATAACACTAGAGTTTACATTAGGAGTTATATATTCAAGGTTTAGTTTATTGGCATGGTGTACAACAAAGCCCACTAAGAGCTCAATTGCAGTGTACAGTCTGGTCACACGTTATTTAGATAGTCCATTTGTAGATGTTACGGTTAAGGTAAGGATTAGGTTTAGATTAGAATACGGGTAGGGTTAAGGTTAGGGTTAGGGTTAATTCTAAGGTTAGGGTAAGGGTTAAGTTTAGGTTTGGGATAAGGGTTAGGGCTAGGGTTAAGGTTAGTGTTAGTTCTAGGGTTAGGGTAAGGGTTAAGTTTAGTGTTAGGATAAGGGTTAGGGCTAGGGCTAGGGTTAATAGATATTTGAAATGTTACTGATAGTCTGTAGAGAATATACAAATCATTAAATAAACAAATCAAGTGATAATCACAAGTGGCACACTGGTGCTGTTATGGAAAAACCTCTAGAAGCCTGATATGACTGGTGAATATTCCTCACATTCATATTCCTCTCGATTGACATTTCACCTATAGTGATGGTGTCCCCACACAACCTTCTGTAGCCCATCAGAGAAATGCATTCTGAATCCTAAAACCCAATAAACTTTTAATTCTAGATATTTTGACGGAAACTTTTTAGGTTGATACAGCTGGGAACACAATAGCCAATGATAATCACGAAATCTGACTTCAGACATGCTCATTCCACAGGGAGTAAACACAACAAGCATATCCAATGACAATATAGTCTACTTCTGCAGTGCAGCTGAGTTCTGCAAAAGCCAAAAACGGAGAGAGAGAAAGAAGAAGAACAACATGACTTGGCAAAATCAAACCAACTTCTGTTGTTGATTTAGGACTTCCCAGTCTGCAGATTTTTGAAAACAATATACTGTACATCCTTGCCAATAAGACAGCAGATGAAATAGTTTTAGATTGGGATGTTGCCTGTCCTTCCTGTTGGGGTTATCATCAAAAGAAAGTAAAAGGTTCAAGTGTTAATACCATTTTTTAATACCATTTTCCTCCTTTCCCTCTTTTTCTTAGCTGAAATACAGCTGTTATTCTGTTCAGGCTCAGTCTGTCTGTCTGCCTCACAAGAAAGCATGTGAAAACTTAGTACTGTTGATAAAGACTTTCTGTGGACTGATGTAGACAGATGCAATTTGACTGCCATCTTTTAGCAGTGAGAATATATCACGTAGATTCTACATGGTAGAATGTACAGGATGACACATTGGATACTGACTGGGCAGCTTGCAAGCTGTGAGGCTGTGCAGACACTCACTGCGTTTCCCCTTTGAAGAGGTTGCTGGACTGGCTATCTCACACAATTACGTCAGTAAGCCCACGTCTAAGCATACAGAAACCTGCTGGCTAATATCACTGAGTGGAAAATGCTGCAGTCTGACTTCAGAAATTGCTGTCAGAAATAAAATAGGCCTCTCTGTCAGTGTCATGTCTTTATCATCTCACACAGTGTTCTCAAATCCCTCCGTAGCCTATTTTAGCTCAATGTGCACCCAGCGCTGACATGTGGTGTCAGTGTTTGGATTTACGTGAAGGTGAGATATTTTTTCCTGTCTTTGGTTTTTACTTCCTGTCTGTGCTAGTATGCTTGGAATGTCACTTGCCTTGTCTGGTGCATGTGTATGCTCACTGAACTAGCAGTCAAAGATACTTTGTGTGTTCCCCTTCTAGAACTATTTTCCCTCATATTAGGAATTTTCATTGTGACTACAGTATAGGAAAAGGCACATTTCAGAAGACAAGGCACTCTTTGATTTTATAACATGCTGACCACACCGCTCGTGTCGCGTGCGCGAGCTTTGCTAAATAAATGTACACATAGATGTTATTCAATCATTGCACCCACACTGCTTGTGCATGTCAACGAGTGTCTGCGTAGCCAGGTGCTAAAATAGAACTTGGTTCTATTTGTGATGCTTGATGCACTGCAAGTCCTGCGTCTCCCATCTCCTCATTGGTTTTTAGGAGCATATACCCACGTAGGTCATTGAAAGATGAACGGAGGTCCACACTCCAGTCCAGTTGGTAGTGGTAAAGCACCTTAAAGTTGGTTGCCAACCGCCATATAAAGTCCAAAGAAGAAGAAGAAACCTGAAAGATTATAGATTACTAGAAAACAAACTTTTACCCTTTTATCTGTGGATCAATTGTCAGAGTAGAGAACCTTGTGCATTTCAGGTAAAATAACAATCCAATGTTTATTTCCCAGGACAAATTAGCTAGCAACAGCAAGCTAGCTAGCTAAATTGCCATAAATGTTTAATGCTTTTCGACCTGTCCCCAAATTAATATAGTTGGATCAGAGTTTGTTCTGATATTTCAACCTGCGTGCCCTGATCACTTCTGGTATTTTGGTATTTTATGAGGATCCCCATTAGCTGTTGCAAAAGCAGCAGCTACTCTTCCTGGGCTCCACACAAAACATTAAACATAATACAGAATGACATAATACAGAACATCAATAGACAAGAACAGCTCAAGGACAGAACTACATTATTTTTTTTTAAAGGCACACGTGGCCTACATACCAATGTATACACACAAACTATGTAGGTCAAATAGTGGAGAGGCGTTGTGCCGTGAGGTGTTGCTTTATCTGTTTTTTGAAACCAGGTTTGCTGTTTATTTGAGCAATATGAGATGGAAGGAAGTTCCATGCAATAAGGGCTCTATATAATACTGTATGCTTTCTTGAATTTGTTCTGGATTGGGGGACTGTGAAAAGACCTATGGTGGCATGTCTGGTGGGATAAGTGTGTGTGTCAGAGCTGTGTGTAAGTTGACTATGGAAACATTTTGGGATTTCAACACATCAATGTTTCTTATAAAAAGAAGAAGTGATGCCATCAGTCTCCTCAACTCTAAGCCAAGAGAGACTGGCATGCATAGTATTCACATCAAATCAAATCAAAGTTTATTTGTCACGTGCGCTGAATACAACAGGTGTAGACCTTACAGTGAAATGCTTACTTACAGGCTCTAACCAATAGTGCAAAAAAAGGTGTTAGGTGAACAATAGGTAAGTAAAGAAATAAAACAACAATAAAAAGACAGGCTATATACAGTAGTGAGGCTATAAAAGTAGCGAGGCTACATACAGACACCGGTTAGTCAGGCTGATTGAGGTAGTATGTTAATGTAGATATGGCTAAAGTGACTATGCATATATGATGAACAGAGAGTAGCAGTAGCGTAAAAGAGGGGTTGGCGGGACACAATGCAGATAGCCCGGTTAGCCAATGTGCAGGAGCACTGGTTGGTCGGCCCAATTCAGGTAGTATGTACATTAATGTATAGTTAAAGTGACTATGCATATATGATAAACAGAGAGTAGCAGCAGCGTAAAAATAGGGTTTAGGGGGGGGGGGGCTGGGGGGGCACACAATACAAATAGTCCGTGCTAGCCATTTGATTACCTGTTCAGGAGTCTTATGGCTTGGGGGTAAAAACTGTTGAGAAGCCTTTTTGTCCTAGACTTGGCATTCCGGTACCACTTGCCATGTGGTAGTAGAGAGAACAGTCTTTGACTGGGGTGGCCGGGGTCTTTGACAACTTGTAGGGCCTTCCTCTGACACCGCCTGGTGTAGAGGTCCTGGCTGGCAGGCAGCTTAGCCCCAGTGATGTACTGGGCCGTACGCACTACCCTCTGTAGTGCCTTCTGGTCAGAGGCCGAGAAATTGCCGTACCAGGCAGTGATGCAACCAGTCAGGATGCTCTCGATGTTGCAGCTGTAAAACCTTTTGAGGATCTCAGGACCCATGCCAAATCTTTTTAGTTTCCTGAGGGGAAGTAGGCTTTATCGTGCCCTCTTCACGACTGTCTTGGAGTGTTTGGACCATTCTAGTTTGTTGTTGATGTGGACACCGAGGAACTCAACCTGCTCCATTACAGCTCCGTCGATGAGAATGGGGACGTGCTCATTAGATAGATAGCTCTGAATCTACGAGGTTGAAAAGCCATAGCACATACGTTTTTTCAACAACAGGTCAATAATATCAAAGGCTGCACTGAAATCTAAAAGTACAGCTCCCACAAATCTTCTTATTATCAATTTCTTTCAACCAATCATCAGTAATTTCTGTCAGTCAGTACATGTTGATTGCCCTTCTCTATAAGCATGCTGAAAGTCTGTTGTTAATTTGTTTACAAAGAAATAGCATTATATTTGGTCAAACACATTTTTCCCCAATAGTTTGCTAAGAGCAGGCAGGAAGCTTATAGGTCTTCTGTTAGAACCAGTAATGGCCGATTTACCGCTCTTGGGTAGCGGAATTACTTTGTGTTCCCTCCATGCCTGAGGACAAAGACTTTCCTTTAGGCTCAGATTAAAAATATGACAGATAGGAGTGGCTATAGAGTCAGCTACCATCCTCAGTAGCTTTCCATCTAAGTTGTCATTTTTGATCGATAACAATAATTTTTCCACCTCTCCCACACTAACTTTACAAAATTCTAACTTGCAATGCTTTTCTTTCATTATTAGTTTTTTTATGCATGAGTACAATTGCTCACTGTTCATTGTTGGCATTTCCTGCCTAAGTTTGCCCACTTTGCCAATGAAATATCATTAAAATAATTGGCAACGTCAAATGGTTTTGTGATGAATAAGCCATCTGATTCGATGAAAGATGGAGTTGAATTTGTCTTTATGCCGATAATTTCATTTAAGGTACTCCAAAGTTTTTTTCACATTCTTTATATAATTTATCTTGGCTTCATAATAAAGTTTCTTCTTCTTTTTGTTGAGTTTAGTTACATCATTTCTCAATTTGCAGTAAGTAAGCCAGTCAGATGTGCAGCCAGACTTATTAGCCACTCCTTTTGTCCCATCTCTTTCAACCATACAGTTTTTCAATTCCTCATCAATCCATGAAGCCTTAACAGTTCTAACAGTCAGTGTCTTAACAGGTGCATGTTTATCAATAATTGGAAGAAGCAATTTCATAAATTCCTCAAGTGCAGCGTCTGGATGCTCCTCATTAATCACATCAGACAACAAATATTTTTTTACATCATCCACCTAAGAGTCACAGCAAAATATTTTGTATGATCTCTTATCTTCTCTGGGATAAGTAGGACACTAGCATCCCACCTCGCCAACAGCCAGTGAAATTGCAAGGCGCCAAATTCAAACAACAGAAATCTCATAATTAAAATTCCTCAAACATACAAGTATTATACACCATTTTAAAGATAAACTTCTTGTTAATCCAGCCACAGTGTCTGATTTCAAAAGGCTTTACGGCGAAAGCACACCTTACGATTATGTTAGGTCAGCGCCTAGCCACAGAAAACCATACAGCCATTTTCCAAAGAAGGAGAGGTGTCACAAAAGACAGAAATAGCGTTAAAATTAATCACTAACCTTTGATGATCTTCACCGGATGGCACTCCCAGGACTCCATGTTAGACAATAAATGTGTGTTTTGTTCGATAAAGTTCATCTTTATGTCCAAAAACCTCATTTGAAATTGGTGCATTATGTTCAGAAATGCATTGTCTTAAACAAACATCCGGTGAAAGTGCAGAGAGCCACATCAAATTGCAGAAATACTCATCATAAACATTGATCTAAGGTACAGGTGTTATATATACAATTATAGATAAACTTATCCTTAACTTCTTATGGCTGGGGGCAGTATTGAGTAGCTTGGATGAATAAGGTGCCCAGAGGTGCCCAGAGTAAACTGCTTGCTACTCAGTCCCAGAAGCTAAGATATGCATATTATTAGCATATTTGGATAGAAAACACTCTGAAGTTTCTAAAACTGTTTGAATGATGTCTGTGAGTATAACAGAACTCATATGGCAGGCAAAAACCTGAGATAAAATCCAACCAGAAAGTGGAAAATCTGAGGTTTGTAGGTTTTCAACTCATTGCCTATCGAAGATACCGTGGGATATGGGTCATATTGCACTTCCTAAGGCTTCCACTAGATGTACACATTCTTTAGAACCTTGTTTGATGCTTCTACTGTGAAGTGGGGGCGAATGAGAGGGGATTGAGTCAGAGGTCTGGCAGAGAGCCACGAGCTGACCATGTGCGTTCACGTGAGAGTTAGCTTGAGTTCCATTGCATTTCTACAGACAAAGGAATTCTGCGGTTGGAACATTTTATGATAAAAACATCCTAAAGATTGATTCTATACATCGTTTGACATGTTTCTACGGACTGTAATGGAACTTTTGGACCTTTCGTCTGCTCGTCTGCTCTCGCGTCATGAATTTGGATTTGTGAACTCAAGGAGCGACAAAAAGGAGGTATTTGGACATAAATTATGAACTTTATCGAACAAATCAAACATTTATTGTGGAACTGGGATTCCTGGGAGTGCATTCTGATGAAGATCATCAAAGGTAAGTGAATATTTATAATGCTATTTCTGACTTCTGTTGACTACACAACATAGCGGATATCTGTTTGGCTTGTTTTGGTCTCTGAGCTCTGTACTCAGATTATTGCATGGTGTGCTTTTTCGATAAAGCTTTTTTGAAATCTGACACAGCGGTTGCATTAAGGAGAAGTTAATCTAAAGTTCCATTTATAACACTTGTATTTTCATCAACATTTATGATGAGTATTTCTGTAAATTGATGTGGCTCTGCAAAATCACTGGATGTTTTAGGAACTACTGAACATAACGTGCCAATGTATACTGAGATTTTTTTATATACATATGAACTTTATCGAACAAAGCATACATGTATTGTGTAACATGAAGTCCTATGAGTGTCATCTGATGAAGATCATCAAAGGTTAGTGATTAATTTTATCTCTATTTCTGCTTTTTGTGACTCCTCTCTTTGGCTGGAAAAAGGGCTGTGTTTTTCTGTGACTTGGTGCTGACCTAACATAATCGTTTGTGGTGCTTTCGTCATAAAGCCTATTTGAAATCAGCTACTGTGGTGGGATTAACAAGAAGTGTATCTTTAAAATGGTGTCAAATACTTGTATGTTTGAGGAGTTTTAACTATGAGATTTCGGTTGTTTGAATTTGGCGCCCTGCACTTTCACTGGCTGTTGTCAGCCGTTAGCGGGATCTCAGCCATAAGAAGTTAATGCAACCGCTGTGTCAGATTTCAAAAAAACTTTACGGTAAAAACACACCATGCAATTATGTTAGGTCAGCGCCTAGCCACAGAAAAACATACAGCCATTTTTCAACCAAGGAGAGGTGTCACAAAACTCAGAAATAGCATTATAAATATTCACTTACCTTTGATGATCTTCATCGGAATGCACTCTCAGGAATCCCAGTTCCACAATAAATGTTTGTTTTGTTCGATAAAGTCCATCATTTATGTCCAAATACCTCCTTTTTGTTTGCGCGTTTAGTTCACAAATCCAAATTCACAAGGCGCAGGCACTTAGTCCAGACAAAAAGTCAAAACAGTTCCATTACAGTTCGTAGAAACATGTCAAACTATGTATATAATCAATCTTTAGGATGTTTTTATCATAAATCTTCAATAATATTCCAACCGGACAATTCCTTTGTCTTTAGAAATGAAAGGGAACGCAGCTCGCTCTCACTGCGGCGTGCGTGACTTAGCTCATGGCATTCTGCCAGACCCCTGGTTCAAACAGCTCTTATTCGCTCCCCCTTCATAGTAGAAGCCTGAAACAAGGTTCTAAAGACTGTTGACATCTAGTGGAAGCCGTAGGAAGTGCAATATGACCCATAGACACTGTATATTGGTTAGGCAATGACTTGAAAAACTACAAACCTCAGATTCCCCACTGGGCACACTGGTTGAATCAACGTTGTTTCCACGTCTTTTCAGTGAAATTGCATTGAACCAACGTAGAATGATGTTGAATTGACGTATAGGCCCAGTGTGTCTCTTCTCCTCTATGGAGCTCTGAATGTCACCCGAAGCCTTGCCAGCTCGTACACAGAGCTATGTGAACACACAACCAAAGGAGCACACAAAAAAACAAAAAAACAACTGCCATCCCATCTGATTGTAATGCTGTATTCAGAACCCTTGATGTTACCACATTTTGTTACATTACAGCCTTGTTCTAAAATGGATAATCTACACACAATACCCCATAATGATAAAGCAAAAACAGGTTTAGACAAAAAAATAAAAAACTGAAATACCTTATTTACATAAGTATTCAGACAATTTGCTATGAGACTCGAAATTGACCTCAAGTGCATCCTGTTGCCATTGATTATTCTTGAGATGTTTCTACAATGCTCCTCATTAATCACATCAGACCAACAAATATTTTTTTAAATCCACACGTATCGATCACAATTTTAATGCTGTAGAACTTTGTTCTAAAGCTGTGTCCATACCCATTGGATGCAGTGACCACAATATAGCGGCTATATCCACAGGAGTCCACCTGTGGTAAATTTTATTGATTGGACATGATTTGGAAAGGCACACACCTGTCTATATGTCCCACAGTTGACAGTGCATGTCAGAGCAAAAACCAAGCCATGAAGGAATTCAAATAAAATAAAATAAAATTCTATTAGTCACATGCGCCGAATACAGCAGGTGTAGACTTTACAGAGAAATGCTTACTTACGAGCCCCTAACCGACAGTGCAGTTTCAAAAAATACGGATAAGAATAAGAGATAAAAGTAAGTGATTAAAGAGCAGCAGTAAAAAATAACAATATATACAGGGGGGTGCCGGTACAGAATCAATGTGCGGGGGCACCGGTTAGTTGAGGTTGTATGTACATGTAGGTAGAGTTAATTAAAGTGACTATGCATAGATAACAACAGAGAGTGGCAGTGTCCGTAGAGCTCAAAGACAGGAGTCTGTCACGTCACAGATCTGAGGAAGGGTACCAAAAAATGTCTGCAGAAGATCCCCAAGAACACAGTGGCCTCCATTATCCTTAAATGGAAGAAGTTTGCAACCATCAAGACTCTTCCTAGAGCTGGCCGCCCAGGCAAACTGAGCAATCGGGGGAGAAGGGCTTTTGTCAGGGAGGTGACCAAGAACCCGATGGTCACTCTGACAGAGCTCCAGAGTTCCTCTGTGTGAGATGGGAGAACCTTCCAGAAGGACAACCATCTCTGCAGGACTCCACCAATCAGGCTTTTATGGTGCAGTGGCCAGACGGAAGCCACTCCTCAGTAAAAGGCACATGACAGCCCACTTGGAGTTTGCCAAAAGGCACCTAAAGGGCTCTCTGACTATGAGAAACAAGATTCTCTGGTCTGATGAAACCAAGATTGAACTCCTTGGCCTGAATGCCAAGAATCATGTCTGGAGGAAACCTGGCACCATCCCTATGGTGAAGCATGGTGGTGGGAGCATGGTGTTGTGGGGATGTTTTTCAGCGGCAGGGACTGGGAGACTAGTCAGGATCGAGGGAAAGATGAAAGGACCAAAGTACAGAGAGATCCTTGATGAAAACCTGCTCCAGAGCACTCAGGACCTCAGACTGGGGCGAAGGTTCACCTTCCAACAGGACAACGACACTAAGCACACAGCCAAGACAACGCAGGAGAGGCTTTGGGACAAGTCTCTGAATGTCCTTAAGTGTCCCATCCAGAACCCAGACTTGAACCCGATCAAACATCTCTGGAGACATCTGAAAATAGCTGTGCAGCAACACACTCCATCGAACATGAGAGAGCTTGAGAGGATCTGCGGAGAAGAATGGGAGAAACTCCCCTAATACAGGTGTGCCAAGCTTGTAGCGTCATACCCAAGAAGACTCAATGCTGTAATCACTGCCAAAGGTGCTTAAACAAAGTACTGAGTAAAGGGTCTGAATAATTATGTGTATTTCAGTTTTGTATTTTGAATAAATTAGCAAACATTTCTAAAAAACCTATTGTGTGTATTGTGTGTAGATTGATGATGAAAAAGACCATTGAATCAATTTTAGAATAAGGCTATAACAAGTCAAGGGGTCTGAATACTTTCCAAAGGCACTATACAGTGAGGGAAAAAAGTATTTGATCCCCTGCTGATTTTGTACGTTTGCCCACTGACAAAGAAATTATCAGTCTGTAATTTTAATGGTAGGTTTATTTGAACAGTGAGAGACAGAATATCAACAAAAAAATCCAGAAAAACGCATGTCAAAAATTTTATAAATTGATTTGCATTTTAATGAGGGAAATAAGTATTTGACCCCTCTGCAAAACATGACTTAGTACTTGGTGGCAAAACCCTTGTTGGCAATCACAGAGGTCAGATGTTTCTTGTAGTTGGCCACCAGGTTTGCACACATCTCAGGAGAGATTTTGTCCCACTCCTCTTTGCAGATCTTCTTCAAGTCATTAAGGTTTCGAGACTGACGTTTGGCAACTCGAACCTTCAGCTCCCTCCACAGATTTTCTATGGGATTAAGGTCTGGAGACTGGCTAGGCCACTCCAGGACCTTAATGTGCTTTTTCTTGAGCCACTCCTTTGTTGCCTTGGCCGTGTGTTTTGGGTCATTGTCATGCTGGAATACCCATCCACGACCCATTTTCAATACCCTGGCTGAGGGAAGGAGGTTTTCACCCAAGATTTGACGGTACATGGCCCCGTCCATCGTCCCTTTGATGCGGTGAAGTTGTCCTGTCCCCTTAGCAGAAAAACACCCCCAAAGCATAATGTTTCCACCGCCATGTTTGACGGTGGGGATGGTTTCTTGGGGTCATAGGCAGCATTCCTCCTCCTCCAAACACGGCAAGTTGAGTTGATGCCAAAGAACTCCATTTTGGTCTCATCTGACCACAACACGTTCACCCAGTTGTCCTCTGAATCATTCAGATGTTCATTGGCAAACTTCAGACGGGCATGTATATGTGCTTTCTTGAGCAGGGGGACCTTGCGGGCGCTGCAGGATTTCAGTCCTTCACGGCGTAGTGTGTTACCAATTGTTTTCTTGGTGACTATGGTCCCAGCTGCCTTGAGATCATTGACAAGATCCTCCTGTGTAGTTCTGGGCTGATTCCTCACCATTCTCATGATCATTGCAACTCCACGAGGTGAGATCTTGCATGGAGCCCTAGGCCAAGGGAGTTTGACAGTTCTTTTGTGTTTCTTCCATTTGCGAATAATCGCACCAACTGTTGTCACCTTCTCACCAAGCTGCTTGGCAATGGTCTTGTAGCCCATTCCAGCCTTGTGTAGATCTACAATCTTGTCCCTGACATCCTTGGAGAGCTCTTTGGTCTTGGCCATGGTGGAGAGTTTGGAATCTGATTGATTGATTGCTTCTGTGGACAGGTGTCTTTTATACAGGTAAGAAACTGAGATTAGGAGCACTCCCTTTAAGAGTGTGCTCCTAATCTCAGCTCGTTACCTGTATGAAAGACACCTGGGAGCCAGAAATCTTTCTGATTGAGAGGGGGTCAAATACTTATTTCCCTCATTAAAATGCAAATCAATTTATAACGTTTTTGACATGCGTTTTTCTGGATTTTTTTGTTGTTATTCTGTCTCTCACTGTTCAAATAAACCTACCATTAAAATTATAGACTGATCATTTCTTTGTCAGTGGGCAAACGTACAAAATCAGCAGGGGATCAAATACTTTTTTCCCTCACTGTATATCAAAGTAATAGGTTCCAAGTACATTCACAGTTACTGTCACGGCTCCTCCTCTGCAGTGCAGGGGGCGGTTCCTCCTGCAGGCAGAGGAGGGTCGTTAGTGATTGGAGCCACCTGGGCTCAGGGTATAAAACTGCTTACTAATCACCTCTCTCTCTCTCTCTCTCTCTCTCTCTCTCCTCCTCCAGGTATGATCCTGTTTTGTTTGTTCCTTTGTAGTTTTGCATAGTTTTCACTCAGTCATATTCACACACACAGATTCACGCATCCATGCACTTTACATACACCTTACATTATAATACTTCGACACCTCATTCCTTTTTCTTAGTTTAAAGTTAATAGTTTGGTTTATAATAAAGAACATTTTTAATTGGCCTATACCTGTTGTTCGTGTCCCCTAATTTTTGTCACAGGCTATGAGCCAGCTTGTGACAGTTACCATCTGCTCAACTGCATACCTCTGCCATTTCTACTTTAGTATTGCATTGTTTCTTGCATGAGAACCATGCCACAAATAAAATCCCCCGTGCATTTGCTCTGCTATGGATCAGCACATGCAGACTGGTGGTTTTGGAATAGGAAGAATAGGTCCTTTCATGAGCTTTCAGTCGAAATAAAAAACTTAAGCAACCTTCGCCGAGGAGATGTGATCCCTGAAAATTGGTCCCACATCACCAAATATTTCCAAAGTTGCCAAGCCGAGGTATCGAATAAATCCGCGTCCAGGCGGGTGGGGCTGCTGCTGTTACCGGGCTGTTAAGGAGGAACAGATGATGGGACAGAGATGTTTTGGGCCAAAAGGGTTCCGATTCACATATTTTCTCAGAAAGATAGGAAGAGGAGTGCAGATGTTTAGGCTTGTTCTGATACCCTGAGGTCTCATATCCTCCTGTCAGGCGGATCCAGAAGGCATATTAACTGCTATTGATGTTGATTACACAAGACAGGCCATGCTGGACGGCTCTGTCAGTCTATATCTCCAAGGATATCATAGGCCTGGTCACTCTAGGACAGATAGAGTACTGGTGTGTGTGACTCAATCACACTACAGAAATAGAGACTCTGAATAACACGATGAGGGACAGAATCCTCAGTCATATCCTCAGAGGCCTCTCTGGGAGCCTCTCTCCTGAGGAGACTGGATGTATTACTATGATTTCTCATGTGTTACTTTGATTCCTCATGAGCTGAGGAATGATTTATATCACTACTGACAGTATAGAATAATGGATTAGAATGAATGCAGCCAGTTAAGTCAAATAAGAGGGAAAAGTTAGTCTGGCCTATGCACAGAAAAATGGTCTCATACAGGCCTAGGAGCCAAATGCTACATAGCCTACTACAGTATGGGTGAGTCAGGGAGTGGCCCAAGCCTGTCTATTCCTCTGGACCCAGAAAACCTCCCTCTAACACTTAATAAGCCCACTGTGGACCAGCAATACCAAAGTACTATAGCAAAAGGGGAATATGATAATTTAGTTGCAGCTGTTAGACAATGAAGTGGGCGGAAGGTAGCCTAGCGGTTAAGAGCGTTGGGCTAGTAACTGAAGGGTTGCTGGTTTGAATCCCTGAAAAATCAATCGATGTGCCCTTGAGCAAGGCACGTAACCCTGGTGGTTCTGGATACATGCGTTTGGTAAATGTAAGTCGTTTTGGCCAGTCTAAATTATAAATGAGCTCCTACTGTGACAAAACAAAATAATTATGAAAGAAATCCCATTTGTCCAGGAAATCAAAAACATTAAGAACATGACTCAATCATCCAAATAGTAGACATTATCAACGTCGTTAAATAATATTGGATACATTATGTTTTACACTGTTTTCCTTGGCAA
Organism: Salvelinus alpinus; assembly: GCF_045679555.1. NCBI lineage: Eukaryota > Metazoa > Chordata > Actinopteri > Salmoniformes > Salmonidae > Salvelinus > Salvelinus alpinus. Next base: position 83,019,077 of record NC_092094.1, read on the forward strand.
CTAGTAGCTGTTGGCACTGATTACTATGAAGTGTTTTGTAGGAGTAGGTGCTTGCCTGGTATCCAGAACTACCAAAAAGGGCTTATGAAATTAATTTTGGCCTCACTTTAAACTTTATAATCAAAGAATGATGTGTACCCACAGTGAAATGTGAGTTTCTCTGTATAATGTGATTTATTTCAATAGCAATCAACACTATTTAGCATACAATTAGTAGGATAAACACTCTGAATGGGGTTGCAAAGAAAATGGAGGGACTACCTCACTGGAATTATTATTTTATACATAAATACATAATTTGATTCACATGCTGATTTTGTGGATATTAGCCTTTGCTTTTCTCATTCAAAAAGGATACAACTATGAATAGCACAATTTGAGCTCAAAGGGAGTGAGATAACAACAACTTATTTACCATTTTCAGGGTGCTCATTTTGTTCAAGATTGCATCAAAGAAGCACAACATATTTGTACCAGCAAAACAAACTGTTTTCTCCCTGTTTTTTAACAGTGAATAACCTCATGGTTTGGGGTTATGGTTTTTTTAAAAGCCAAGGAGCAAATCAACAATGACAGGTCCTATTCTAATTATCGACCATTTGCATGCCAATACTGACTCAAGCAAGATTCCAAGGAAGATAGGATTAGCATGTACTTATTGGTAGTGACACAGAAACTAAGAAACTATTCCTGGTACTGAGATGTAGAACTTTGCAAGGGAGTTACTTATTTCAGCCTACATTAATAAAATGAACAGTAAGAGACAAGTCCCTGTCAATGTCCTCTTGGGCATCAGGTATAGACAGATACAACTATTTTAAACAGGATAGAAAGACAGAGAATGGTGGCATTCATGCCACTCACCAAACATGTGAGGAGAAGGAGGGAGGATATAGAAGAAAAGGGAGACAAGTCCAACATATAATTTTGTCTCTCAAAGCATGACCAATTATTTTCCATCACATCAATAACTAGGAGCACCTGCCTAACTATAAACAGGCCCTGATAAATCTGCACTCATCTCCGGGCCTGTCACGACTTCCGCCGAAGTTGGTGCCTCTCCTTGTTCGGGCGGGGTTCACCTCTAGTTCCCACATGGTTTGTGCATGTTTGTTCTTTGTTTAGTGTTCAAGACTTCTGTGAGCTGGTGTGTTTTCCCTGCGTGGAAATTTTGTTGTTTCTTTTCGAGTAAAGTACGTCTTTTACTCAGTTCTGTGTCCTACGCCTGACTCCGTCCTAACCGCTGCACATTGACACATGACAGGGCCATGCCTGGTTAAAATAGAAGTGACAGGGATTCTATTCAAATAAGCATGCACTCTGCGTGATCACATACCTCGCACAGAAAGGGAGGAAGGAAGATGAGATGGAAGGAGACAGAGACCTGACTGTGCTCAGTAATGGAATATGAAAACTTAACACCTTGGTTTAAACATTCACTAATGTAATCCACTCCACCGTAAACAACAGGCATGAAAAATGGACACACTCTCAGGGCTTATGATTCATTTGAGGGTTATCTGTAACACTTTAGAACATCAACTTTGTTATGTAAAAGTTCCAACTCCAAAGAGATTGTGCCAAAGTAGGCCTGACCAACCATAGTCCCTCATCCTCCCTAGTTCAGGACATCTGATAAACCCCAAACCAAGGACAGCTCTCCTCAAATCCACAGTAATATACACAGCCACTGAATTAAATTCTTTACCAAATCCCATTTCCCAGGCAAAAATAAATCCACCCTCAAGAAAGAAAGAAAGAAAACAATAAAATAATATCTAATGCGATCGACCATGACTGGACAGATACTAATCCAACAAAATGTTTAATGTATTACCTGTCAGGTATTTTAATTGTCTGTAATGCCTACTTGTTTGAAATGTTTGAAATGTCTTAATGTAAATGTAATCATTTGTAATGTATTTTAAGTTCTGTGTTGGACCCCAAGAAGATTAGCTGATGTTAAGGTGTCAGCTAATGGGGATCCAAAATATATATTTTTAAATTCCCATCTTGAAGACAGACCACAGCTGCCTTTAGTTAATTAGAAACCAGTCTCGTTTGTCTGGCAAAAAGTGTTAATCTCCAATATCATGGAGAGCTATATTCAACCAAACGGTTACAATCAAGACATTCCCTCCCGAACCCTGCTGCCTTTATTATTCATACTTCAGATTTCCAAATACAAGAGGTTTGATAGATGTAATATAAGTGTAATAACTGTTGTTAAAAAACAACATTATAAAAGTGCCATGTGGAAGTCCTGGGAGAGTAATTTAGACAGATACCTCCTAAAAACTGTTTGTTTCTGTAAACCACTGTCATGCTGTTAAGGTCCATTTCCTGCTGCTTTCTATGGTGTCTTGAAGAAAACCATGTGCGATCTATGTGATGTACAGCTTATGTGGCAACACCAGGAAAACACTGTGATATGTCTGTTTTCAAAGGGGACGATAAATCACCACTCAAATGAATGGGCTGCGTTGTGCTTTTCAAACTGCATGGACCACAGCGTTTGTTTGATCTGAATGCCTTTGAAACTGTCACGATAGAAAAACCAAATATGTTTGATTTGCTGTACTCTCCATATGTCCAATGGACTGAAAGTATGCGTACTGTATGTAAGACAGAAGTATACATTTACAGTGCATTCGGAAAGTATTCAGACCCTTTCCCTTTATCCACATTTTGTTACGTTACAGCTTTATTCTAAAATGGATTAAATACTTTTTCCCCCTCATCAATCTACACACAATACCCCATAATCAGTGGTGATAACAGGTTTTTAGACATTTTTGCAAATGTATTAAAAATGAATAACAGAAATACTTTATTTCCATAAGTACTCAGACCATTTGCTATGAGACTCAAAATTGAGCTAATGTGCATCCTGTTTCCATTGATCATCCTTGAGATGTTTCTACAACTTGATTGGAGTCGACCTGTGGTAAATTCAATTGATTGTACATGATTTAGAAAGGCACACACCTGTCTATATAAGGTTCCTGTCACGATCTTGGAAATGAGCGGACCAAGGTGCAGCATGAGTATAGTTCCACATATTTATTTAAGTGAAACTAACAAAACAAAATAACAAAACTTACAAAGACCGTGAGGACGTAGTGCCCAAACAACTAACAAACAATCAATATCCCACAAAACCCAGGTGGGGAAATAGCTACCTAAATATGATCCCCAATTAGAGGCAGCTGTTTATATTAGCACCAACATAGAAATAGATGTCCTAGATCACCCCCTAGTCACTCCCTGACCAACTACACCATAGAGAACCAAGGGCTCTCTATGGTCAGGGCGTGACAGTACACCCCCCCCCCCCAAAGGTGCGTACTCCGGCCGCAAAACCTGAAACCAAATGGGGAGGGTAGTGGGGGTGATTAATATCGGTGGCGGCTCCGGTGCAGGTCGTAGCCCCCACCCAGACCCTGGATCCGGCCATCTCGCCGAGCTGAACGCCGTGCCTGGACTGGGCACCGGCGCAGAGGAACCACATTAGCACCAACATAGAAATAGATATACTAGATCACCCCCTAGTCACAGTTCCACAGTTGACAGTGCATGTCAGAGCAAAAACCAAGACATGAGGTCGAAGGAATTGTCTGTAGAGTTCCGAGACGGGATTGTTTCGAGGCACAGATATGGGGAAGGGTACCAAAACATTTCTGCAGCATTGAAGGTCCCAAGAACACAGTGGCCTACATCATTCTTAAATGGAAGAAGTTTGGAACCACCAAAACCCTTTCTAGAGCTGGCCACCCGGCCAAACTGAGCAATCGGGGGAGAAGGGCCTTTATCAGGGAGGTGACTCAGAACCTGATGGTCACTCTGACAGAGCTCCAGAGTTCCTCTGAGGAGATGGGAGAACCATCTCTGCACACTCCACCAATCAGGCCTTTATGGTAGAGTGGCCAGACGGAAGCCACTCCTCAGTAAAAGGCACATGACAGCCAGCTTGGAGTTTTTCAAAAGGCACCTAAAGACTCTCAGACCATGAGAAACAAGATTTTGGCCTGAATGCAAAGCGTCACGTCTGGAGGAAACCTGGCACCATCCCTATGGTGAAGCATGGTGGTGGGAGCATGGTGTTGTGGGGATGTTTTTCAACGGCAGGGACTTGGAGACTAGTCAGGATCGAGGGAAAGATGAACAGAGCAAAGTACAGAGAGAACCTTGATGAAAGCCTGCTTCAGAGCGCTCAGGACCTCAGACTGGGGTGAAGGTTCACCTTCCAACAGGACAACGACCCTAAGCACACAGCCAAGACAACAGAAGAGTGGCTTGGGGACAAGTCTCAATGTCCTTAAGTGGCCCAGCCAGAGCCCGGACTTGAACATCTCTGGAGAGACCTGAAAATAGGCTGTGCAGTGACGCTCCCCATCCAACTTGACAGGCTTGAGAGGATCTGCAGAGAAGAATGGTAGAAACTCCCCAAATACAGGTGTGCCAAGCTTGTAGCGTCTTGCCCAAGAAGACTTGAGGCTGTAATCGCTGCCAAAGGTGCTTCAACAAAGTACTGAGTGAAGGGTCTGAATACCTATGTAAATGTGATATTTAAATTTGCAAACATTTCTAAAAACCTGTTTTTGCTTTGTCATTATGAGTTATTGTGTGTAGATTGATGAGGGATTTTTAAAATTTGATCCATTTTAGAATAAGGCTGTAACATAACAAAAGGGAAGGTGTCTGAATACTTTCCGAATGCACTGTACGTGTTACCCGAAGTGTTAAAACTTTCTTTGGTGGACTTGTCCATATAAGGAAGAGGAGGAAGTGATCACGTCGTCAGAGTTTACAAGTTGGACTTGGCCATGGCTGTCTCTTGTGGAATCCTGGGAGATATGAGGGTGGACGGAGCCCAGCTGCTGAGTCAGTGACTCATTTTTACCTCAGTGGCCTGGGAGAAGGAGGGAGAAGAAGAGGGGAACCAACTCTCCCTCAGACAAAGAGCAGACACAGCAGCACAACATGGACACTGGCCCAGTTAACACACATTTCTGAGTACTGAATCAATTTGTAATGTTCTTCTGGCTTTTAACATGGAGCATTTTGAGATGCACTCAATTGCTTGAGTTTCAAAAATGATAGAACATTTGTTCTAGAAGACCTTATGCAGTAAAATCATTTTTGGGTTTTGTTAGTGTTGAGCTTAAAAGTGTAAGTATAGTGTAATTATGGAGCTGTCATGAACGGTGCAGTGTGTGCCTTACACATGTGAATGGAACAGCAGTAACTCAACAGTCTGCCTGCCTCTGGTCTACAGCACAGTATCACAGGGCTATAGCTGGTCTCAGGGCAATTTGTATTATTCTGTACGTAAATCTGTGACACTCCATTTAGCATGATATATTACGTTACGTTCAGGGGTGAAAGTAGATTCAATTTCCTTCTGGTGTGGGAACCTCCTTTGTATGCACACGCATAAAAATACAAAGATGGGTCTGTGTGGCTCAGTTGTTTAAGGGAACTAACGACAAAGGTTAGGATAATTTGCATAAAAGGTTTGGAGAACTAAAACCCCCCAGAATGTTCGATGAATTTAACTAGCAGTTTAATTGGGTTAAGAATTGGGTTACGTTTTGCATAAGTGGAAGGATTAGCTAAAATGCTAAAGTTGTCTCAGACACGATTCGAACCCGCAAACTTTGGATTGCTAGACGATCACGGATTACGCCCACCCATCCTACCCACGAACGTCCCTACTTTTGTGTCTGTCTATAGTAACTAGGCTATTAGTATGTATCATACATCTTGGAGGTGCTCAGAAATACGTTAAGTATGTTTCATAAGGCTCTGAAGCCAGGCTGGTGTTTGAGTTATGTGTATAGTGGGCACATCCTAAACATCAGCAGAAGGCTGTGAATCTGTGTCACATCAGGGCTGGAGATCAGGGGGACTGCTGGGGACAGGAGCTTAATCCTACTGAATCCAAACACACGCCATGCCTGCTAGTCAGATGTCTTTGACCGCACACAGACTCCCATCGTGCCACACACTGTAGGACCCCATTGCTTTCAAAAGCAGAACAATTTGTATTTATTAATGATAGTGTGTCTAAACTCTTGGATTAAGGACACATATCACGGCTATTGTATCTGATTATGCATTTCCCTGCCACTTGATTCCTTTCAGGTTTTTGATTTCATAGTCTTAATGTGTCCAACATGGCTAGGCCCCTCCTGTGAGCTTGTGTCTGAGGAAAAGCCTTTGAAGACATGTGTGTGCCGTAGGACAAACTAAGGGCATCTGTCTTTGGAATAAGACTTTCTGGTCAATAGCTATTGTTGACGTCACTTCCAAAACCCCTACAGTTTTTAAAAAATCATCAAATGTAAGTTTCATTTAAGCCGAATAAGACATTTTCCTCACAATTACAAATGTTGTTTTCCAATTATAAATATCTGTCAATGGACATCAGGGCCCAATTTTAAGAATGTGTCAACACATAAGAATTCAGCACATGAAATAATCTGAACAGAATTTCTAGGATAAATGATTTACACCGAAGTGGTTCTCACAAACTTTTCAACAGTGTAACAAGCAGTCCCTTCCTCTCACACACATACCCTACACACACTCACACAGTAACATATAGTAGATGGGAAGAAGGAGGAGATAGAAAGAGAACGAGAATAGGAGTGAGTCATTCTCCATGTACATACCCTCTCTGCCCAGGGAGTGTTATAGGAAGTTTAAAGGAAGTGCGGGGAGGATACAGTAGCCTTGCCCTTATATGGCAGCCCAGCCAGCTTCTATACTCCTGGTCCTCATCTGAGTGAGCAAGCCAAAGCAGCCAGAGACCTCAGTACAAAGTAAAGGGGGAAGGCATTAATTACATAACAAGTTTGGCCTGGAGAAATGTGCATGCTAAAGCTCTGGTTTGAACATTGAACCGAAGGGTTTGTCGGAGGCCACAGGAATTTCTGGTATGGCCTAAGTCGTGTACTCCAGACATGTGATATGAAACAATCTGCTGTTTGTTAATCCAGGAAAGGACAAACAAACCACCAATGTGTGGTTTTCAGTATTCTAGACATGGGGGAGGCGGACATCAATGAGTTTGATAACTGTCTGACTGTGGTTGTTGCAGGGTTACCATGGGGATGCCTGTCATGATTTAAGATCACTTCAGAAACTATTGAACTATCGCTCTTGGTATAGAAATGTAAAGGTCGAGAAACGTTCAAAGCATTCTATCTCTCAAAGTTGGAGCTAGAAGAATTGTGTTTTTCCACGAAACTCGCTACCCAGGCATGGAAGGCTGTTTATGTCTTTGATTATCTGCTGAATAAAGTTACTGAAATAGAAGTGAGTCAAAGCTTTTCAGATTAATACAAGTAAAAGGCTGATTTTGATTATACGTTATTGCTCAAATACTATTATTTAATAATTATTCAACTCTTGGCAGTTGACTGGGTGCACTCCCACTATCAGCATCTCTGCCCATTGAACAGTAAACTGATTTGTCATTTTATTGGTTCAAGAACAACAGTTCTCAAAATGAGGCAACTTCCTCTTGCATTTATGGAAACACTCATATGTTTATGGCTGCTTTGTACCAGTGAAAATAATGCATGTTCAAAAATGGAAAATGTTTGCCACGCCATGTGCCCGATTTGCTCACATCACAAGTTGTCATGCTAATACTTGAACATACATTACATGACCAGTCGTATGCGGGCAGCTGCTCGTCGAACATCTCATTCTAAAGTAATAGGCATTAATATGGAGTTGGTATCCCCTTTGCTGCTATAACAGCCTCCTCTCTTCTGGGAAGAACTTGCCACCATTGGACTCTGGAGCAGTGGAAACACGTTCTAGGCTGTCACCATGGTAACTCAATAGCGTATAATCGGTGTGGAAGAACTTGACTGGCCTTCACAGAGCCCTGACCTCAACCTTATCAAACACCTTTGGGATGAATTGGAACGCCGACTGCGAGCCATGCACCCCACCCCAAAACTACTTCCCGCGGCTATGAACCGGGAAATTCTAAATGACCTTGTAGATACTTCCTTTTATATTTTTGATGTCCTTACATCACTCGGTAGTGCACATGTTTGTTTTCCGGGAAACATCCCAGTAGAGTATTGTTACATGGAGCTGCTGGCTTACTAGAATCTCCATCTGAATTATAATCAAAGGCTGAAACTGATATTGCTATTTCAATACACAAAACTCTGTCTGCTGGGGCCAGAATCCTGTTGCCCCACAGTACTGTAATTGGGAGCCAATCTGAAACGTTGCGATTGAATTTGATGTACATCCAACTCCAATGAGCTAATTATGCCCACGGTCTTGTGTTTCCTCTCCACGTTATCTCTTTGTTTGTGTTTGTGTTTTCCCGACCCATGGAAACCAAAAGTCATAAAGGACAATAAATTGTGGTTCTACTGTAAACTCTCCATCTATTTCATAGCCAGGAAGAATAGCTGCTGCTTCAGCAACAGTTAATGGGGATCTGAAATAACCTAAACAAAAGCCAGAGATGAGAACTCCATCATTCTCATGTAATTTGAACAGTTGAGTTCCAAAGCATAACAGCAGACCCATTTAACACTTACAGTAGGAAAGTCTGATAGTGGACTGAATAAACAGCATCAATGGAATTTTAATAGCACTTTTATTGGAATGATTCTACTATGCCACCGACTCAACCCTTTGTCCGTCAACAAACTTCTCAATAATATTATAATATTTTTGCCTTTCGGATGTCAGTTAAAAAAAACGATAAATTAATCTTAAGCAAAGATCGTTTTTTCACATTCTATCTATATCAGTTATGGAAAATAGTTGTGTTGTCTTGCATCCATTGACGAAGCAGTTTTACCCAATAGTTCCAGTGTTTGAATACTTGTTTATTCTTTACAAGATAAGTCATTCTAGTGAAATTTGCCAAGAGAAGTTCAAGTGTTTGGCAATGGGGAGACTGAAGGGTGTCTTTTGCCATTCTTTGATGAATGGAACTGTTTCTCCACCAGCCACGTGATCATTGAGGGGTCCCTGTTTTCTTTTTATGTAATACTGGTTAAAGTTTCCAACTCTGATGACTGAGACGTGACCACTGTAGACATAAACATTGTATACAAAATCTTCCTTCTTCATTCAACTGTTCTATTAAATATGCAAGGAATCCAATATTTTTCTATATTCTATTATTTTTGGGGGGGAGGAAAGGGATACCATTACCACGGTGCTAATGGTTTGAACTCATTAAAGGCCCAGTGCAGTTAAAAACTAGATTTACCTGTGTTTTATGTATATATGTATATTTCCACACTGTGAAGTTGGAATAATACTGTGAAATTGTAAATATTATGATAGTGCCCTTTTGGTGTAAGAGCTGTTTGAAAGGACTGCGTGAAATCTCAGACTGTTTTAGTAGGATGGAGTTTTTCCCTTCCATGGTGACATCACCATGCAGTAAATAATTTAATAGACCAATAAGAAAGAGAGTTCCAAACCTCTATGCCAATTACAGCTAAATTTCAGTTTTCACTTCCCACTCAGACCGTCTTTGCTAAATTCTTGCTTGAAATTTTTGTTTATCCATATTAATTGGTAGGTACTTAATTGTTACCCAGAAATGATTTGATATTGAGATAAAAACGGCTACATTGGACCTTTAAAATTGGGAAATTGCTTAACCTCATGACAACTTTTAATATCAATGTAATATAGTTTGCCAGCCAGTCAACGCAGCAGAGTTAGTCTAGAAGAAAGAGGAGCATTATTCTCCTCTCCAGCTATGTGCTGCACATGCTGGTGAAACGTGTGGCCTTGAGAAGCTTTGCCACAATCTGCAAAGCCTCTCCTACAGCAGTAGAAACCAAAAAAAAGCCATAACTCACTGACTCCCTCAGCTTGAGATATAAAGTATTAGTTCAGAGTACTCTCACAGAAATATATGTATGGTGTGGACCAGTGGTTCACACACCATTATAGTCCCGTACCCCTTCAAACATTCAACCTCCAGCTGCGTACCCCCTCTAGCACCAGGGTCAGCGCACTCTCAAATGTTGTTTTTTGCCACCATTGTAAGCCTGCCACACGCACACTATACGATACATTTATTAAACATAAGAACGAGTGTCACAACCCGGCTCATGGGAAGTGACAAAGAGCTCTTATCGGACCAAGGCACAAATAATAATTTAATAATAATCAATAATTTTGCTCAATATTTAACCATCTTACAAATAAAACCTTATTTGTTCATCAAAAATTGTGATTAACTCACCACAGGTTAATGAGAAGGGTGTACTTGAAAGGATGCATTTAACTCTGCAATGTTGGCTGTAATGGAGAGAGTCTCAGTCTTAAATCATTTCCCACACAGAGTCTCTGCCTGTATTTAGTTTTCATGCTAGTGAGGGCCGAGAATCCACTCTCACATAGGTATGTGGTTGCAAAGGGCATCAGTGTCTTAACAACGCGATTTTCCAAGGCAGGATACTCTGAGCGCTGCCCTATCTAGAAATCTAGCAGTGGCTTTTGATTAAATTCAATTTTCACAGAACCGCTTTTTGCAATTTCGATGAGGCTCTGTTGTTCAGATATCAATAAGTGGACTGGAGGCAGGGCATGAAAGGGATAACGAATCCAGTTGTTTGTGCCATCCGTTTCGGGAAAATACCTGCGTAATTGCGCACCCAACTCACTCAGGTGCTTCACTATATCACATTTGACATTGTCAGTAAGCTTGAGTTCATTGCACACAAAAAATCATACAATGATGGAAAGACCTGTATGTTGTCCTTGTTAATGCAGACAGAGAAGAGCTCCAACTTCTTAATCATAGCCTCAGTTTTGTCCCGCACATTGAATATAGTTGCGGAGAGTCCCTGTAATCCTAGATTCAGATCATTCAGGCAAGAAAAAACATCACCCAGATAGGCCAGTCGTGTGAGAAACTTGTCATCATGCAAGCGGTAAAACAAGTGAAAATTATGGTCAGTAAAGAACACTTTAAACTCATCTCTCAATTTAAAAATATGTGTCAATGCATTGCCCCTTGATAACCAGCGCACTTCTGTATGTTGTAAAAGCGGTACATGGTCGCTGTCCATATCATTGCATAATGTAGAAAATACACGAGAGTTCAGGGGCCTTGCTTTAACAAAGTTAACCATTTTCACTGTAGTGTACAAAACATATTTCAAGCTGTCAGGCATTCCCTTGGCAGCAAGAGCCTCTCAGTGGATGCTGCAGTGTACCTAAGTGGCGTCGGGTGTAACTGCTTGCACGCGCGTTACCACTCCACCATGTCTCCCTGTCATGGCTTTTGCACCATCAGTACAGATACCAACATGAGCAGCAGCTATGTTTGGCTACATACGGACCGTTAGTGGAATTCCCGCGAGAGACTAACGGTTAATGTGATTGAATGTTAATTATTTGACTAGGCTACCTGTATTTTGACATTGTTTTGTTATTTCGCTGAACACTAGATGGTTTAATTTTATTTGTGGCAGTGAAATGAGGCTACTCAGATGAGAAAAAAACCTCACCCATATGTATAGCCCTGTTGGAAAATATAAATGGACTGTGAAAATGTGAAGGAAAAAAAAGTTAAATTAGTGTGAATCACATTTTTATTTGGCGTGCCCCGCCGACGGTATTGCGTGTACCCCTGGGAATACCCGGTGTGGACCATCACGCCTTCAGAGATGCTTAAAACGTGTGAAAAGGAATGGTTAGAAACATACAAATGTTATGGCATGGTGAAATCCCACAGTGTGTTAAATGGCATGTATTCCTTTGCAGACAAAGAAACTGCAGGCAATTGTTTCTGTGAATCAGCGGGGTGTTAGAGGTACTGTATAACCAGTACCAAGTGAAACGTGAAGGAGAATAACAGAACATTTTGACTACGCACTGGGCACTGACATCATTTCAACATCTAATTTTGATTTACATTTGGTTGAGTTGTCAACTAACGTGAATTCAACGTGAATTCAACCAAATTAACCATGTTATTGGACTTAGGTTAAAAGTTGGGTTAAAAAAGGACTAAATTCCCTGAAGTTTACTTTTTGTAAATCCAATCAGTTTCCCACGTTGATTCAATATCATCACATGGAATATTTTGTTGTTGAAATGACTTGGAAACAATGTTGATTCAACCAGTTTTTGCCCAGTGGGTAGTGACCCTACAAGCGGACTGTGACAAAAATGACTTAATAGATACTAAACCTGTGTCATTTAAAACTGAAGAGAGCTGAATTATGTCTGAAAGATTTGTTTATCTTCAGTCTCTCTCTCTCTCTCGCTCTCTCTCTCTCTCTCTCTCGCTCTCTTCTCATAGCTGTGGGTTACCACAGGGCCATTCTTGATGGAATTATGTGTACAGTCATACCTGCAGGAATGTAACAAACCCATTAACAGACATACAGACAATTTTCAATATGTGCAGATGTTTACCATACAGAAAACCTAAGACAGTAGATGTTGACGGTATGTTCCTGTTCAAAAGTTTTAAAAAACATTGCCATTTCATTCTAATATGTGTTTAAATGAGACATACACCGGATAGGTACAGTGAAAGGTGTTGTTTTACAGGGTCAGCCATAGTAGTATGGCACCCCTAGAGCACATTACATTTACATTTACGTCATTTAGCAGACGCTCTTATCCAGAGCGACTTACAAATTGGAAAGTTCATACATATTCATTAGTGTGAAGTGCCTTGCTCAAGGGCTCTTCTTCAGATTTTTCCCCTTGCCGGCCTGAGTATTCGGACCAGCAATCTTTAGAAAACAACTGTACTGTCTCTGCTTGAGCTTTGCCCATTAGAAAATAGAACAAAAACAACAACCTTCATTTTAGAGTCATTTTCCCACCAGAAATTACTCCACATGAGCTGATGAGAAACAGAAGTAATCAGTTGGCCTAGCTAATACAAAAATAGAACGTGACAAATGTATCAGATTTATAGATGAAACATGGACTGATACAGGCTATCAACAGTAATCCTCTGAGGCTAGAGCTTCACCACCTTTCCTTCAGCCCCATGGGTCTAATAGATTTATAGATGTGGAAGATATTATATTACGATTATGGATCCTAGGAGAGTTTATTAAAGGGGAATAAATCCCCTCTGTCAGATGTGTCTGCTGTAAAGATGATGCGGTATTAAAGGCCTGGTGTGTGGTGCACTCATTAATGTCAGGGTGGATATGCAATCCGAAGGCCAACATGCCATTACTGAGCAAATAAAATATATGTCCAAATACAGAAAAGACCAATAAACATTTAATTATTTCAAAAAGTCTCTCTCTCGCGCTCACTCTCTTTCAGACGATTCAGAATTACAGTAAGGGGGACATGTAGAATTACAGTAAGGGGGACATGTTGACAAGTGTTGACATCAACCTAAGTTGCTAAAGTCTGTTTAGACGTTAAGTTTATTTAGTATGCACCTTCTCAGTTACTTCAAACCCATGTCTCTTCTCTACTGTATATTTATTTACCTTTTGTCTGTGTCAGTGGAAAATCAACATTGACATTGAACCTTCTAGCCTATAATGTTTTATTGTTGTATGTAGGCCTAATGATTTTTACAGCACTTAAATCACCACCACAGAGCAGATAGCTCTGGTTTATGCCTTTTGGACTCTCAAACAAATATCTCCTGCAAACAGGAATCTGAATAACACATTCCTGTTAGTTGTTAAATCAATAGCATTAATAAACACTACATTTAATTTCCATGCCTCTGAGCATCTATGACAATCAATAACATTTGATATAGAAAGGACTGTTTTTTGTGTTGAATGGTGAATTGCCCCAAAAAGTATTTGTGACTTTCATTAGCCTTTAAAAGTAGGTATTCGAGGAAGAGTATTGAGTAACGTGTCTCTGAGGTATTTTTACACCCGTAATACAACACCATTATTTTATGTATGCATAATATTTTCTTAGGCTGTCATGATGACAGGTTACAAATTCAGAATTTAATACAACTTTTGAATATACAGTAGTATTTTACTATATATTTCACATGTGATTCAGGCATATATCGTTTCAAAATACAAACACTAGGGTTTATGATTTAAATGTATATTTATGCAAGGTGACAAAATGTTTTACTTTATTTGCTGCATGCAATAATTAAAACAAAAAATACAGCCATTCAATTTCACAGAAGGCAAATACAGAGACTGTTGTGCTTGTCGCTAGTCAATATAGAGAAACATATGGCACATTATTGAGTTCATGCACTCTATATTACTTGATATCTGTCTATTGGCTTTCTGAAAATATGACCACATTAGTATTTCTTCATTTGTGAAATGTATTGCTGATACTGGAAGTCCGAATGTTGAAAGAAATGTTTATTTGAAAAGATTTCAGTTTATCATTGATCAGAAATAAACATTTCTTTCAACATTCGCACCTCGATCTTCTGATATGGAAATACTAAACCTACTATATAATTAGACTTAAAAATGATGTAACTAATTATTATGTTATTACACTGAATCACCTTCATGATTTACAACAATATTGTCTACAGTGCTTTCAGAAAGTATTCATACCCCTTGACACATTTTGTTGTGTTACAGCCTGAATTCAAAATGCAATAAACATATTTTTCTTCACCCATCTACACACAACACCCCATAATTACAAAGTGAAAACATGTTTTTAGAAATGTGTGCCCATTTATTTAAATTTAAATACAGAAATATTTTATTTACATAAGTATTCACACCCCTGAGTCAATACTTTCTAGAAGCACTTATGGCATCAATTCTTATTTTGTATTTGTATTTGTTTTACTTTTATTTAACTAGATTACAGCTGTGAGTCTTCCTGGGTAAGTCTCTAAGAGCTTTCCACACCTGGATTGTGAAACATTTGCCCATTATTCTCTTTCAAATTCTTCAAGCTCTGCCAATTTGTTTGTTGATAATTGCTCGACAACCATTTTCAGGTTTTGCTATAGATTTTCAAGTAGATTTATCAAAGCTGTAACATTCAGGAACATTAACTGTCTTCTTGGTAAGCAACTCCAATGTAGATATGGCCATGTGTTTTAGGTTACTGTCCGACTGAACCAGATTTTCCTCTAGGATTTTGCCTGTGCTTAGCTCCATTCGGTTTCTTTCTTATCCTGAAAAACTCCCCAGTCCTTAACGATTACAAGCATACCCATAACATGATGTAGCCACTACTATGCTTGAAAATATGGAGAGTAACTTTACCATGCTCAAAG
This sequence comes from Salvelinus alpinus, assembly GCF_045679555.1. Taxonomy (NCBI): domain Eukaryota; kingdom Metazoa; phylum Chordata; class Actinopteri; order Salmoniformes; family Salmonidae; genus Salvelinus; species Salvelinus alpinus. Next base: position 83,034,312 of record NC_092094.1, read on the forward strand.
GAATTCAATGTCTGCTTTGTAAAAGTTTACCCATCTACCAATAGGTGCCCTTCTTTGCGAGGCATTGGAAAAACCTCCCTGGTCTTTGTGGTTGAATCTGTATTTGTAATTCCCTGCTCGACTGAGGGACCTTACAAATAATTCTATGAGTGGGGTACAGAGATGAGGTAGTCATTCAAAAATCATGTTAAACCCTATTATTTATTATTTATTATAGTCCATGCAACTTATTGGGCCGGTTTCACAGACAAGACTTAAGCCTAGTCCCAGACTAAAATGCCTGTTTGAGCTGTCCTAACTCAAAGCGACTTGCACAGACTTATCTTAAAATAGTCGTAGATTTAGCCTATTCTGGATTAAACAAAGCCGATTGTAAGAGGGAGGATTAGAGGTACTCTAGGACTAAATTGAAGCTTAAATTAATCCTTCAAATAGGCAGGTTTAACTTCTGCTTAGTACTGTTTGTGAGGGACCATGGACTATTTGGAATATCTAAATGAAGACAAACATGCACCACAGAGGCCAGCCAGACAAGTATTTGTGGATAGGAGTAATCCATTAAATTACTTTGATGAAATAGCTTTTCAAGACCGCTTTCATATGTACAAAGAAAATGCATTAGAGATAATATCTTTGCTACAGCCTAGACTTTCCTCTCTGTCTCAAAGAGGAAGGCCTTTACCCAATTCTCTCCAAGTTCTGATCACTTTGAGGTTTTTGGCATCTGGCATCTTTCATTGTGAAACTGTTGATTTGTGTGGTGCCAGTGAAGCAACTGTGTGTAGAATAGTTCACAAAGTCTGCAAGGCCATTTGTGAGCTGAGGAATCTTTACATCAAGTTTCCTGATGCTGCTGGCCAAGCCAACTATGAAGTGCAATTCTATGAATATGGGCACTTCCCAGGAGTGATAGGCTGTATAGAGAGGATGTCATGTGGGGGTGTCTTCCTAATTGCCTATAATTTCCACATTTGGTCTATTCCATTTGCACAACAGCATGTGAAATGTATTGTCAATCAGTGTTGCTTCCTAAGTGGACAGTTTGATTTCACAGAAGTGTGATTGACTTGGAGTTACATTGTGTTGTTTAAGTGTTCCCTTTATTTTTTTGAGCAGTGTACAACCAAGCTCATATCTGCACAAGATATGAGCTTCCGATGGAAGATCAGGATCAAGCAGATGTGCCCATAGCTGAGGCAGGCAATGACGAACGAGAACTTGCTTTCACATTGCAGCACTTTAACTAGGAGATGCATTTAAATATGGATTGTATTCATTATGGCTTATTTCTGCTTTGATCATGTTTGTTCTGTACAAAATTCAAATAGTGTGCAGCAAAATTAAATGAGTGACTAAACCAAGGCTGGTTTAAAATGTAGTTTGTGTTGATTAAAATACTCTCACTCATGAATATCCAAATGACAAATCATTTATTTTTTACATATCATATTGTTCACCAAGGCTGGTAATCACAATTGTCTCATTACTGTATCTTTTTTGGATCATACCTCTCTCTTCCAACTTCATATCCAATTCAACCTGTAGAATTCTCATTTTCATTTCATATTTTTCCTTCAGATATTTCATTTTATGCTCATGAAATTCTCCGGCTAACTTTTCATGCATGGTCATCTTTTGGTTCTCTGCTGAAAGGTGGTGGCAGCACCTTCTCTCAGGGATGCTATAGCAGATGTGGAGAGTACACACTCACTGTGCATTGGCTCTTCCAACCTGTTCTGATTCCTTTCCTCTGGAAAAAGAACACTGTTAGAAGCACAAATAAACTCATATGGTCCTTAGAATGAAAGAAGAATAAAGATTGACACAGACAGTGGAATATATTTACCAAAGGAAGTAACCAATTTACACTCTTTGGTATATGTACCATTTGTGCTCAAGTTATTGTACTCTTCTTGTGGTTACATTTTCATTGAATTCACTGCAAATTGCAGCCTAACCACTCTTTTTAAAAACCTTTAACTAGGCAAGCCAGTTAAGAACAAATTCTTATTTTCAATGATGGCCTGGGAACAGTGGGTTAACTGCCTTGTTCAGGGGCAGAATGACAGATTTTTACCTTGTCAGCTCGGGGATTTGATCTGGGAATCTTTTGGTTATTAAACCAACACTCTAACCACTAGGCTACCTGCCACCCCAGGTAGCCTTTTTCTTTTGCTCAGTAGCAGTAGTATGGTTTTTACTTTCAACAACTGGATGGTTTGACAAAATTTGTTTTAGTAGCGTTTTTTCATACTCACTGAAGTTTTTTGTTGTTTATGAGCACCATTAGACCAACAGCATGTGCTCATACTTAACCTAATCAGGTTTAACCCAGGTGTTCTCATTTAGGCTTACTTACCTTACTCCAGGACTCCATAGTCTCCCGACTAACTAAGCCAAATTGCAGCCACGTTCATGAAAGCTACTTAAATGTCCTAGTTTAACTAGTACACATTAAGGCCTACTCCTAGCTTAATCTAAGCCCTGTCTGTGAAACCGGCCCATTATGTGAATTTTTTCTCCTGAACGTATTTACTCTTTTGCATAACAAAGGATTTGAATATTTATTGACTCAAGACATTTCAGCTTTTTGATTTTTATTAATTTGAGAAAAACAATTGAAAAACATAATTCCACTTTGACATTGTGGGGTATTGTGTATAGGCCAGTGACAAGAAATCTAAATTTAATCCATTTTAAATTCAGGCAGTAACACAACAAAATGTGAGAAAAGTAAAGTGGTGTGATTCGTGTGAATACCTTCTGAAGGCACTGCCTTGCACTTGTAGGTTTATGTATCTGTAGGCTGTTAGGGCGTTATCATATGCTGTATCTTTTAGTGTCTAAATAAACCTAAAAGCATGGTAGTCCCTATAACAGCTGTTATTTTCATCTCCCACTGTCTTCCCATATAAATTTCAGCTCCTCACATGAGCAATGAAGTCCTTGCTATGGATGATTCATAGCTCCAGTCCAAACCAACCCAGGCATGCACATTTAGAGTTAGAGTCATTGTCTCCCAAAGCCACAGTGCTGAATTTCTGGTTCCAGTTGGTACTCGGGACAAGAGACACACAGGCAAGAGAGCAAATCAACTTTGCTGGCACTGCTTGGATACAGGCCAGAGGGATGTCTAAATCAAGGTGTAAATCAAAGAAAACTAGAAAGGGGCTCATCACAGGAAATTAGCATCAAATTAGTAGTGTATCTATCTCACTAATTGAGCAATTGATTTTGATGTTTTCTCCAGAGTTCCTGATCAGTGTAGAGATTTCTACAGCATAGTACAGATGGGCTTTTACTCTGCAATCACTAGCAACACAAAAAATGATTGAATGCAAGTAGGCCTACTGTGGGAGGCCACTATTAGTATGGAGATGTGTTACACATGTGCATACTGTGTTGTTGTTTCCTGTTTCTATGCCTGTGGATTTCCCTGTGTGCCTTATTCAGAAGGATAATGCCTCCTTTCATAGCTAACTGAAATGTTAGCAACAACCCTGTGTGCATGTGGCAGGTTGCCATTTAGATATTTACCAGCGTTACTGTTGTATCCAAGTTCATATGGTCATAATTCAGGAGGTATGGCTCCAGTACAATGGACAGCTGTTAAATGTTGGGTGACCTGGTTTGACTCCAGCCTGCAGCTAAAACAAACTGCTGCAACTTGTCAAGAGTAGGCCTATAACTGCAAGACTGTATACCAGCTAGTAACCTCGTCGAGAACCAGGCTCCAAGAGAGGAGTGACAACAATGTAATTTGGAGGTATGGCTACACGAGACTAACCAGCTAGTTATAGCGTTCGATCACTGTCTTGTCAACACGTGGACTGAACCACGATCATGGCACTTGAATTTCTGAATTGCCTTAAATCAAAGCAACCCAGAACCTCCACCAGTCACTCATCAGTAGAGAAAACAAAGCCAGTTAGCCTGAACATGTTGATTCTGGGAAAGCTGAGGTGATCTGTTTTATACATCCCACTATTCCTGTTCATTTCACATGACTTGTTTTATGAGAGAGTGGCATCAGTCTTTTTTTTAACAGGTGGTTGGTTAAGTGTGAAATATATTCATTCATCACAACCTTATTTGGTCAGCTTTTCCTAGCTCACGGCAGTCTATTAGCCTTGGCAGACAAGATTGTGTGTTCACGTATCTAATTAAGAAACGATTGCTATACTGTGGTGTTTTCAAGCTGTTGACTATTCCATAGCTAAATAAATGAGTGCCACTGTACAGTATAAATGGGTTTTTCAATTTAAATGTGTATATTTGATAGGCATAAATAAACTATCTGTAACGGCAGCCTTCCTCCTCTTCGTCTGAAGAGCCCAGTGTCCTTTACCCTCCAGAATTTCCTCCCATGTCCAGGAGTCCTGCTTGGTCTGAGATTGGTGGGTGGTTCTGTAACGGCAGCCTTCCTCCTCTTCGTCTGAAGAGGAGGTGTAACAGGGATCGGACCAAGATGCAGCGTAGCTCGTGTTCAACATGTTTAATTACAAACGAAACAGTGAACACTTACAACAATACAAAATAACAAAAAATGTGGCAAACCGATACAGCCCTATCCGGTGCAGAGAAAACACAGAGACAGGAAACAACCACCCACAATCCCCAACACAAAACAAGCCACCTATATATGATTCCCAATCAGAGACAACACAAAACATCTGCCTCTGATTGAGAACCATATTAGGCCAAACATAGAAACGGACAAACAAGACACACAACATAGAATGCCCACCCAGCTCACGTCCTGACCAACACTAAAACAAGCAAAACACACAAGAACTATGGTCAGAACGTGACAGTACCCCCCTCCTGAGGTGCGGACTCCGAACGCACCCCCTAAAACTCAAGGGGAGGGTCTAGGTGGGCATCTTTCCGCGGTGGCGGCTCCGGCGCAGGACGAGGCCACCACTCCACCATTGTCTTTGTCCCCCTCCTTAGCGTCCTTTGAGTGGCGACCCTCGCCCCCGAACTTGGCCTAGGAATCTTCACCAAGGTCCCCACTAGATTGAGGAGACAGCTCAGGACAGAGAGGTAGCTCAGGACAGAGAGGTAGCTCCGGACAGAGAGGTAGCTCCGGACTGAAGGGCAGCTCCGGACAGAGAGGCAGCTCTGGACTGAAGGGCAGCTCCGGACTAATGGCAGCTCCGGACTGAGGGGCAGCTCCGGACTGAGGGGCAGCTCCGGGCTGAGGGGCAGCTCCGGGCTGAGGGGCAGCTCCGGGCTGAAGGGCAGCTCATGACTGGAGGGCAGCTCATGACTGGAGGGCAGCTCATGACTGGAGGGCAGCTCATGACTGGAGGGCAGCTCATGACTGGAGGGCAGCTCATGACTGGAAGGCAGCTCATGACTGGAAGGCAGCTCATGACTGGAAGGCAGCTCATGACTGGAGGGCAGCTCATAACTGGCAGGCAGCTCTGGCGGCTCCTGACTGGCGGGCGGCTCTGGCAGCTCCTGACTGGCGGGCGGCTCTGGCAGCTCCTGACTGGCGGGCGGCTCTGGCGGCTCCTGACTGACGGACGGCTCTAGCGGCTCCTGACTGACGGACGGCTCTAATGGCTCGGGACAGACGGGCAGCTCTGACGGCTCGGGACAGACAGGCGGCTCAGATGGCGCTGGGCAGGCAGGCGGCTCAGATGGCGCTGGGCAGGCAGGCAGCTCAGACGGCGCTGGACAGGCAGGCAGCTCAGACGGCGCTGGACAGGGAGGCAGCTCAGATGGCGCTGGACAGGCAGGCAGCTCAGATGGCGCTGGGCAGGCAGGCAGTGCAGGCGGCGTTGGACAGATGGCCGACTCTGACCTGCTGAGGCGCACAGTAGGCCTGGTGCGTGGTGCCCGGAACTGGTGGTACCGGACTGGAGACACGCACCTCAAGGCTAGTGCGTGGAGCAGGAACAGGGCACACTGGACTCTCGAGGCGCACTATAGGCCTGGTGCGTGGTACCGGCACTGGTGGTACCGGGCTGAGGGCACGCACCTCAGGGCGAGTGCGGGGAGAAGGAACAGTGCGTACAGGGCTCTGGATACGCACAGTAGGCTTGGTGCGTGGTGCCGGAACTGGAGGTACTGGGCTGGAGACACGCACCACAGGGAGAGTGCGTGGAGGAGGAACAGGGCTCTGGAGACGCACTGGAAGCCTGGTGCGTGATGTAGGCACTGGTGGTACTGGGCTGGGGCGGGGAGGTGGCGCCGGATAGACCGGACCGTGAAGGCGTACAGGAGCTCTTAAGCACCGAGCCTGCCCAACCTTATCTGGTTTAATGCTCCCCATAGCCCGACCAATGCGGGGAGGTGGAATAACCCGCACTGGGCTGTGTTGGCGAACCGGGGACACCATACGTAAGGCTGGTGCCATGTACACCGGCCCGAGGAGACGCACTGGAGACCAGATGTGTTGAGCCGGCTTCATGGCACCTGGCTCGATGCCCACTCTAGCCCGGCCGATACGTGGAGCTGGAATGTACCGCACCGGGCTAAGCACACGTACAGGAGACGCTTTCCCGCATAACACGGTGTCTGCCCGTACTCTCGCTCTCCACGGTAAGCACAGGAAGTGGGCGCAGGTTTCCTACCTGACTTCGCCACACTCCTCTTTAGCCCCCCCAATACATTTTGGGGGTTTCTTCTCGGGCTTCCAGCCACGCTTCCGTGCTGCCTCCTCATACCACCGCTCCTGGGCTTTAGCTGCCTCCATCTCTACACGAGAGCGGCGATATTCTCCAATGTTAGCCCAGTGTCCTTTACCCTCCAGAATTTCCTCCCATGTCCAGGAGTCCTGTGTAGTGGGCCGCTGCTGCTGCTGTCGCTGCTGCCCGTTGCTACGCTGCTTGGTCTGAGATTGGTGGGTGGTTCTGTAACGGCAGCCTTCCTCCTCTTCGTCTGAAGAGGAGGTGTAACAGGGATCGGACCAAGATGCAGCGTAGCTCGTGTTCAACATGTTTAATTACAAACGAAACAGTGAACACTTACAACAATACAAAATAACAAAAAATGTGGCAAACCGATACAGCCCTATCTGGTGCAGAAAAAACACAGAGACAGGAAACAACCACCCACAATCCCCAACACAAAACAAGCCACCTATATATGATTCCACCTATATATGATTCCCAACACAAAACATCTGCCTCTGATTGAGAACCATATTAGGCCAAACATAGAAACGGACAAACAAGAAACACAACATAGAATGCCCACCCAGCTCACGTCCTGACCAACACTAAAACAAGCAAAACACACAAGAACTATGGTCAGAACGTGACACTATCCCTTATGGAGTCAGAACTAAAGAATAACGTATATTTAAAGTCCTCCAGCGATCTTCAAACTTTTACTGTTGAAAAGCGATATCCCAAGTATAAATACAGTAAAGTACACTAAAGCGTAAAAAAAATATATGTTTTGAGCAAAATTGTGTTTTTTTAGACACTACTGCCAACTTCAAGGAGTAGGGTATTCAAGGAGTTGGTCTGATGGGAGTCCATGATGTCATCGGCCTCCCCTCTTGCTTGAGGAGCAATAGAGGACAAAAAATTCAAAATTCTCTAAAACGACGTTGGATGCGACTTATGGTAGAGAAAGGAAAATGCAATTCTCTAGCAACAGCTCTGGTGGACATTCCTTCAGTCAGCATGCCAGTTGCATGCTCCCTCAAAACTTCAGATATCTGTGTCATTGCGTTGTGTGACAAAACTTTACATTTCAGAAGGGCCTTTTATTGTCCCCAGCACAAGGTGCACATGTGTAACGATCATGCTGTTTAATCAGCTTCTTGATATGCCACACCTGTCAGGTGGATGGATTACCTTGGCAAAGTTGAAATGCTCACTAACAGGGATGTAAATAAATGTGTGCACAACATTTGAGAGAAAATCTTTTGTGCATATGAAACATTTATGGGATCTTTTATTTCAGGTCATAAAACATGGGACCAACACCTTACATGTTGCATACATTTTTTTGTTCAGTATATATAAAACACAGAAAAACACATTTTTGACTGCACTGGGCCTTTAAGTAAATCAGGTGTTAAATGAGGTGAAAAGGAGACTGGAGTGCCACTTTAACTACCCTCTGTGAAATGAAAAAGGCAAATGTGTTTTGGTTGCAGGAGGGAAGTCAAGGAAGACTGCTGACTTTTGGGAAGTGACAAGCGAGTGCCTGGGAGTGCCAGTGTTGTGGGGCGGAATAGACATCATACATTATTATTATATATCATTACATTATTTCATCCTCATATAGGTCTCAGCTGATCCCCTCTGATGAGGACACCTTAATCCTACAGGAAACCCACTTCTGATGTGACAGTCGTCTCCAGACTTTATTGAATTTCCTCCGGAGAAGCTCATTATAAGTCTTCCTCCTACAGCGTGCCAAGGACTTTTGCTCGATAAAATGGGGTGCAATTTAAAAAAAATGCCTCTTTAAGCCATGGAAAATCTCCTGTAAAATGGGAGAGTTAACGGGCTTCTGTAGTTATCATCCTCCCATCTACTACTGTTACCCGTAGAGCCTTTCTGACAGAGAGCAAAGCATCTGGAACGTATTAATAACCAGGAGAGACTATACAGTCTGGGTGTTCAGGGTTGTCCTGTCCCCCCTGACTAAAGAACACACTGTTCCTCCACTTAGAGAAAGACATGAAGTTTACACCTTTACAGTTAACACTAACTGATATACAATAATACACACATTAATGCAGATAACTCTGGAGCATCATCCATTAATTTGTCATTATTAAATTGGTTTCTAAAGGTGTCAAATGTCCCAGAACATTCCTTTTAGGAACAAAGATTTTATAATGATTTATAATGATATTCTGCCTGGCATTTCCTGAACTGCGACACACCCATATCTTTTCTATTCTTATTAATAAACCACAAGCAATCAAGTCCTAAAACATAATCTGAACACAATTACAGTTTGTCATATAGACTTATAAATTAGTTTCAATTCCCTAATATCATTAAAACCAACCAGATTAATTAGTCGTTAACCATCTGCTACAAATAAAGAATTGGCAAATGGGCTAGGCCTATTTCAGGCCTAACCTGAATCTCCATTCATGTTCCATTGTTGGCCCATGTCTGAGCTAAAACACATTTTCTGATGTCTCTTAATCACAGAGTGTCAAGGCTCAGAAGACCCAGATGCAGACAGTTTCAAAGTAACAAAAGTGTATTACAAAGGTAAACGACAGGTCAAGGGCAGGCAGAGGTCAGTAATCCAGAGCAGAGTCCGAAAGGTACAGAACGGCAGGCAGGCTCAGGGTCAGGGCAGGCAGAGGTCAGTAATCCAGGGAGGTGTGACAAGGTACAGAACGGCAGGCAGGGTCAGGGCAGGCAGAATGGTCAAAACCGGGAAAACAGGAACTAGAGAAAAGACAGGAGCAAGGGAAAACCGCTGGTAGGCGGGTATAATGGGGAAGATGGGAAACACCTGGAGGGGGGTGGAGACAAGCACAAGGACAGGTGAAACAGATCAGGGTGTGACACAGAGGTGTTCTTTAAGAAATATGTACAATATTAAGGTATTGTTCTTTTCACATTACCACCTTTAAAATGTCCATATTCATTCCATATTTGATATTCCCCTATTCATTGCATAGTTGAACACCTCTCAACCAAACAGTGAACCAATCCAAATATGGTGTCCTTTATCCAGGCGGTGTTTATATAGAAACCACAAGATGGAAAATAGAGAAGCCAGACAGACCTGGTCTGAGCAGGGCTGATTTCCAGAGGGCTCACAAACAGCTACTATGAAATAGGCTCACTGCCTCAGACATGACGTGTTGTATAGAGAACCCGGCCATAGAGAAGACTTCCAATCTCCTTTGACGAGCTGCCTTGGCGGACTAGAGGAATTTGATGGATGATCGTGAAATGACATAACGTTATATGCTGATGTCTGTCAGGTCACAGGTTTATACTGTTTACACAGCACAGCCAGGAACTCACTTTTGTGAGATCAAACAAAATACTGTAGAGGTTGTGGACAACTTCTGGGATTGATAGGGGAGCAGTTGTCACTCTCACTAAGAGTTTGCTTTCGGTACATACAGTGTCTTCGGAAAGAATTCAGACCCCTTGACTTTTTCCACATTTTGTTAGGTTACATCCTTATTCTAAAATTGATTAAATTGTTATTTTATTTCTCAACAGTCTACACACAATACCCCATAATGACAAAGCAAAAACAGGATTTTACAAATGTTTGCAAAACTGAAATATCACATTTACATAAATATTCAGACCCAGTTTACTCAGTACTTTGTTGAAGCAACTTTTGCAGCGAGTACAGCCTCGAGTCTTCTTGGGTAAGACGCTACAAGCTTGGCACACCTATATTTGGGGAGTATCTCCCATTCTTCTCTGAAGATCCTCTCAAGCTCTGTCAGATTGGATGGGGAGCATTGCTCCACAGCTATTTTCAGGTCTCTCCAGAGATGTTTGATCGGGTTCAAGTCCGGGCTTCGGCTGGGCCACTCAAGGACATTTAGAGACTTGTCGAAGCTACTCCTGCGTTGTCTTGACTGTGTGTTTAGGGTCGTTGTCCTGTTGGAAGATGAACCTTCACCCAAGTCTGAAGTCCTGAGCACTCTGGAGCAGGTTTTCATCAAGGATCTCTCTGTACTTTGCGCCGTTCATCTTTCCCTCGATCCTCACTAGTCTCCCAGTTCCTGCCGCTGAAAAACATCCCCACAGCATGATGCTGCCACCACCATGCTTCACCGTAGGGATGGTGCCAGGTTTCTTCCAGAAGTGACGCTTTGCATTCAGGCCAAAGAGTTTAATCTTGGTTTCATCAGACCAGAGAATCTTGTTTATCATGGTCTGAGAGTCTTTAGGTGCCTTTTGGCAAACTCCAAGCGGGCTGTCATGTGCCTTTTACTGAGGAGTGGCTTCCGTCTTGCCAATCTACCATGAAGGCCTGATTGGTGGAGTGCGCAGAGATGGTTTTCCTTCTGGATGGTTCTCCAATTTCCACAGAGGAACTCTGGAGCTCTGTCAGAGCGACCATCGAGTTCTTGGTCACCTCCCTGACCAAGGCCCTTCTCCCTCGATTGCTCAGTTTGACCGGGCAGCCAGCTCTAGGAAGAGTCTGGGGTTCCAATCTTCCTCCATTTAAAAATGATTGAGCCCACTGTGTTCTTGGGGACTTTCAAAGACGCAAAAAAGTTTTGGTACCCTTCCCCAGATCTGTACACAATCCTGTCTTAGAGCTCTATGGACAATTCCTTCGACCTCATGGCTTGGTTTTTGCTCTGACATGCATTGTCAACTGTGAGACCTTATATAGACAGGTGTGCTCCTTTCCAAATTATGTCCAATCAATTGAATTTACCACAGGTGGACTCCAATCAAGTTGTAGAAACATCTCGAGGATGATCAATGGAAACAGGATGCACCTGAGCACAATTTCGAGTCTCATAGCAAATGGTCTGAATACTTATGTAAATACAGTATTTTTGTTTTATGTTTGTAATACATTTCCAAAAATATCTAAAAACCTGTTTTTGCTTAGTCATTATTGCGTATTGTGTTTAGATTGATGAGGGGGAAAAAATATTATTCTTCCAAGATGGCATAGCAGTCAGACATCCTTTTGTCCTCGTCTTGTCGTGTCCCGTATATATATATATTTACACCTTTCTTCGCGTATCTTTTATATATTTTTATTTTCCAAAAACTCAACTTCAAAACGCTTTCCTGCAACCCACCTCACCAATTACAAAAAAAAGTATTATTTACCTCAAATCTGAAATTCCACAATAGAAGCTAGCCAGAAGCTAACCAGAAGCTAACCAGAAGCTAGCCATAAGCTAACCTGAAGCTACCCAGAAGCTACCCAGAAGCTAGCCAGTTTACTGGCTAACGTTGGTATTTCAGCTAACCACGGTTTGTGGTCATCAGCTATTCCTTTAGCTCGATGATCTATCGCCACTTTTGTACAACGCGACTCGGACCAGAGCATACCGGACCTATTTTTCTCCATATCCCCGGATTTCAACCGCAAGCTCTGGACATTTATACCTTGATTTCACAGCTAGCTAGCTGCTACCTGTGTGACTACTGGCTTGCGTCGATCCCGGAGCAAGCATCAATTATTCCGGAGCTAGCCAGCTGAAGAGTTCCATCAGCCACTCCTGGGCTACAATCATCTATCCGGACCCGTTTTACTGCCAATGCGGAGCCCCGCCGGGCCTTCATGACTGACTACCAACTGGCACCTCCGTCGCGACGTTACCTGAACGCTCATCTGGGGCCCGCTAATCGTTAGCTGTCTTATCGGCTGCTATCTGAATAAGTCTATCGGACAATTTTTCTTGGGTCACTATAACTATATCTATTTTGCCAATTGGATTGATCTACCGACGGAAACGCACGAGGTGGCTAAAACAGACCATCCTATGCTAGCTTGCTACCGATAGACCGGCTAGCTGTCTGAATCGCCATGACCCCAGCCAACCTGGACCCTTATGATCACTCGACTGGGCATGCCTCTCCTTAATGTCAATATGCCTTGTCCATTGCTGTTCTGGTTAGTGTTTATTGGCTTATTTCACTGTAGAGCCTCTAGCCCTGCTCACTATACCTTATCCAACCTTTCAGTTCCACCACCCACATATGCGATGACATCACCTGATTTCAATGATGTTTCTAGAGACAGTGTCTCTCTCTTCATCACTCAATGCCTAGGTTTACCTCCACTGTATTCACATCCTACCATACCTTTGTCTGTACATTATTCCTTGAAGTTATTTTATCACCCCCAAAAACTTCCTTTAACGCTCTGTTCTAGACGTTCTAGACGACCAATTCTCATAGCTTTTAGCCGTACCCTTATCCTACTCCTCCTCTGTTCCTCTGGTGATGTAGAGGTGAATCCAGGCCCTGCAGTGCCTAGCTCCACTCCTATTCCCCAGGCACTCTCTTTTGATGACTTCTGTAACCGTAATAGCCTTGGTTTCATGCATGTTAACATTAGAAGCCTCCTCCCTAAGTATGTTTTATTCACTGCTTTAGCACACTCTGCCAGGATGTCCTAGCCGTGTCTGAATCCTGGCTTAGGAAGACTACCAAGAATTCTGACATTTTCATCCCTAACTACAACATTTTCAGACAAGATAGAACGGCCAAAGGGGGCGGTGTTGCAATCTACTGCAAAGATAGCCTGCAGAGTTCTGTCCTACTATCCAGGTCTGTTCCCAAACAATTTGAACTTTTTCTACTTTTAAAAATCCACCTCTCTAAAAACAAGTCTCTCACTGTTGCCGCCTGCTATAGACCACCCTCTGCCCCCAGCTGTGCTCTGGACACCATATGTGAACTGATTGCCTCCCATCTATCTTCAGAGCTCGTGCTGCTAGGCGACCTAAACAGGAACATGCTTAACACCCCAGCCATCCTACAATCTAAGCTTGATGCCCTCAATCTCACACAAATTATCAATGAACCTACCAGGTACCACCCCAAAGCCGTAAACACGGGCACCCTCATAGATATCATCCTAACCAACTTGCCCTCTAAATACACCTCTGCTGTTTTCAACCAAGATCTCAGCGATCACTGCCTCATTGCCTGCATCCGTAATGGGTCAGCGGTCAAACGACCTCCACTCATCACTGTCAAACGCTCCCTGAAACACTTCAGCGAGCAGGCCTTTCTAATCGACCTGGCCGGGGTATCCTGGAAGGATATTGATCTCATCCCGTCAGTAGAGGATGCCTGGTTATTTTTTTTAAATGCCTTCCTCACCATCTTAAATAAGCATGCCCCATTCAAGAAATTTAGAACCAGGAACAGATATAGCCCTTGGTTCTCTCCAGACCTGACTGCCCTTAACCAACACAAAAACATCCTATGGCGTTCTGCATTAGCATCGAACAGCCCCCGTGATATGCAACTTTTCAGGGAAGCTAGAAACCAATATACACAGGCAGTTAGAAAAGCCAAGGCTAGCTTTTTCAAGCAGAAATTTGCTTCCTGCAACACAAACTCAAAAAAGTTCTGGGACACTGTAAAGTCCATGGAGAATAAGAACATCTCCTCCCAGCTGCCCACTGCACTGAAGAGAGGAAACACTGTCACCACCGACAAATCCACTATAATTGAGAATTTCAATAAGCATTTTTCTACGGCTGGCAATGCTTTCCACCTGGCTACCTCTACCCCGGTCAACAGCACTGCACCCCCCACAGCTACTCGCCCAAGCCTTCCCCATTTCTCCTTCTCCCAAATCCAATCAGCTGATGTTCTGAAAGAGCGGCAAAATCTGGACCCCTACAAATCAGCCGGGCTAGATAATCTGGACCCTTTCTTTCTAGAATTATCTGCTGAAATTGTTGCCACCCCTATTACTAGCCTGTTCAACCTCTCTTTCGTGTCGTCTGAGATTCCCAAAGATTGGAAAGCAGCTGCGGTCATCCCCCTCTTCAAAGGGGGGGACACTCTTGACCCATATCTATCCTACCCTGCCTTTCTAAGGTCTTCGAAAGCCAAGTCAACAAACAGATTACCGACCATTTCGAATCCCACCATACCTTCTCCGCTATGCAATCTGGTTTCAGAGCTGGTCATGGGTGCACCTCAGCCACGCTCAAGGTCCTAAACAATATCTTAACCGCGATCGATAAGAGACAATACTGTGCAGCCGTTTTCATTGACCTGGCCAAGGCTTTCGACTCTGTCAATCACCACATCCTCATCGGCAGACTCGACAGCCTTGGTTTCTCAAATGATTGCCTTGCCTGGTTCACCAACTACTTCTCTGATAGAGTTCAGTGTGTCAAATCGGAGGGTCTGTTGTCCGGGCCTCTGGCAATCTCTATGGGAGTGCCACAGGGTTCAATTCTTGGACCGACTCTCTTCTCTGTATACATCAATGATGTCGCTCTTGCTGCTGGTGAGTCTCTGATCCACCTCTACGCAGACGACACCATTCTGTATACTTCTGGCCCTTCTTTGGACACTGTGTTAACAACCCTCCAGGCGAGCTTCAATGCCATACAACTCTCCTTCCGTGGCCTCCAATTGCTCTTAAATACAAGTAAAACTAAATGCATGCTCTTCAACCGATCGCTGCCTGCACCTGCCCGCCTGTCCAACATCACTACTCTGGACGGCTCTGACTTAGAATATGTTGACAACTACAAATACCTAGGTGTCTGGCTAGACTGTAAACTCTCCTTCCAGACTCACATCAAACATCTCCAAACCAAAGTTAAATCTAGAATTGGCTTCCTATTCTGCAACAAAGCAACCTTCACTCATGCTGCCAAACATACCCTCGTAAAACTGACCATCCTACCAATCCTCGACTTCGGTGATGTCATTTACAAAATAGCCTCCAATACCCTACTCAATAAATTGGATGCAGTCTATCACAGTGCCATCCGTTTTGTCACCAAAGCCCCATATACTACCCACCACTGCGACCTGTACACTCTCGTTGACTGGCCCTCGCTTCATACTCGTCGCAAAACCCACTGGCTCCAGGTCATCTACAAGACCCTGCTAGGTAAAGTCCCCCCTTATCTCAGCTCGCTGGTCACCATAGCAGCACCCACCTGTAGCACGCGCTCCAGCAGGTATATCTCTCTGGTCACCCCCAAAACCAATTCTTCCTTTGGCCGCTTCTCCTTCCAGTTCTCTGCTGCCATTGACTGGAACGAGCTACAAAAATCTTTGAAACTGGAAACACTTATCTCCCTCACTAGCTTTAAGCACCAGCTGTCAGAGCAGCTCATAGATTACTGCACCTGTACATAGCCCATCTATAATTTAGCCCAAACAACTACCTCTTACCCTACTGTATTTATTTATTTATTTTGCTCCTTTGCACCCCATTATTTATATCTCTACTTTGCACATTCTTCCACTGCAAATCAACCATTCCAGTGTTTTACTTGCTATATTGTATTTACTTCGCCACCATGGCCTTTTTTTTGTTGCCTTCACCTCCCTTATCTCACCTCACTTGCTCACATTGTATATAGACTTATTTTTCTACTGTATTATTGACTGTATGTTTGTTTTACTCCATGTGTAACTCTGTGTTGTTGTATGTGTCGAACCGCTTTGCTTTATCTTGGCCAGGTCGCAAATGTAAATGAGAATGTGTTCTCAACTTGCCTACCTGGTTAAATAAAGGTGAAATAAATAAATAAAAATGTCAATCCATTTTAGAATAAGGCTTTAACGTAACAAAATGTGGAAAAGGGAAAGGGGTCGGAATACTTTCTGAATACACTGAATGCCTAAGGAACTTGCCCTTAGGTGTTTGAAGTGTTTGAAATACAACTCAGTGTTCAGGCCAAGGACAAGTTAGAGAGTTAGTATATATGCACAGGACTTGTGGTTTACCTCCCTCTTCATCTTGCCTCTCCAGGGCTAGCTCAACTATCGTTGTACTAAGTGATTTAGCAGAAGGAAGCTGGTTGTCTACAGTGCTAGTCAGAGAGAGAGGTATGCCACTAAAGTTTTCGATCACATGTTCAAATCAAAGTCTCTGCATTGCCATATTTTTTCTACATTTGACACTTTAGTAATTTAGCAGACACTTTTGTCCAGAACAACATACAGTAGTGAGTAAATACATGTTCATACTTTTTATTTGTCCCCCATGGGAATTGAACCCACAACCCTGGCGTTGCAAGCTCCATGCTCTACCAAGTGATTGCCATTCTGTGGTTTTCTCTGGGGGGCTTAAGTGAAGAAATACTTGCAGTGATTTGTGACGAATGCTTGTACTCGTCTCAAGAGAGGATGTTCAGATTGGCCATGGTAGAAAAGTTGAAGAGTTCACTGGCTCCTATCATAACACGTAAGGCCCAGTACATCACTGGGGCCAAGCTTCCTTCCATCCAAGACCTATATACTAGGTGGTGTCAGAGGAAGGCACAAAAAATAGTCAAAGACTCCAGTCATCTAAGTCATAGACTGTTCTCTCTGCTACCGCACGGCAAGTGGTACTGGAGCGCCAAGTCTAGGACCAAAAAGCTCCTTAACAGCTTCTACCCCCAAGCTATAAAACTGCTGAACAAATAATCAAATGGTCATCCGGACTATTTACATTGACACCCCCCTTCGTTTTTACACTGCTGCTACTCGCTGTTTATTTTCTATGCATAGTCACTTTACCCCTACCTACATGTACAAATTACCTCGAATAACCTGTACCCCTGTACATTGTCTCGGTACCGGTACCCCCTGTATATAGCCTCGTTATCGTTATTGTTATTTTATTGTGTTACTCTTCATTCAACTTTAGTTTATTTTGTAAATATTTTCTTAACTCTATTTCTTGAACTGCATTGTTGGTTAAGGGATTGTAAGTAAGCATCTACGCCTGTTGTATTTGGCACATGTGACAAATAACATTTCATTTGATTTGACATGATCTAGAAAAAAACATCTTCTTTGAAGAGCACTGTTAAAGTTTGCTTAACAGTGCTCAGATCTAAAGTGCCCACTGTCCACCCTCCTCAGTTGCTTCCCCATCCAGCAATGTGTTTGGTGCTTCCTAAAGAGGACACATGCTCTTCATATGTGCAGTCCTGTCCACACAGACAGGTAAAGATATGTTCACTGAAGCAAGCCAGGAGTACTGTACACAAGGTTTGTGTGTGAATTTATAGCCACTGCTGTGTTGTGCTTCTGATGGTGAAAAACAGATTACATTCCCCCCAATAGAGAAAGAAAGGATGTCACGGGATTGTAAGTTAATGGAGCACATCCTTAGCGTTTGTCTAAATCAAGATGAATTAGTAGAAATCCTCAAGAAAGTTGTGTGAACTTTTGAGCAGGCTATAGATTTCTATGGCATGCATTCAATGCATTTAGAATGGAAACCTTTCAGAGAGTCAAAGCGTGTTCATCTCATGAAGATCAAAGCAATGAAAACTGTGAGAAAACTGTACAGAGCCTGAGCATTAATCAAACCTAAGATAACTTTCCAGGGGTGTTACCAGTGAATTCGTGTAGATGTAATGGCCAAAGCTGTTGGATCAATGTAGAGGTAGAGGCATGGGCACCATCAGGTTTTCCACGTGGAGAACATTCCAGACCACATCTGTTTGTGATATCTCTAAACAACCAGCTGTTTTAGGCCTTTACTACTGTACCAGTCTTTCACCAATCAATCAAATGTCAATCAAATGTATTTATAAAGCCCTTTTTTCATCAGCAGATGTCACAAAGTGCTTATACAGAAACCCAACCTAAAACCTCAAACAGCAAGCAATGCAGATGTAGAAGCACGGAGGCTAGGAAAAATTCCCTAGAAAGGCAGGAACCTAGGAAGAAATCTTAAGAGGATGACACTGTGGCCCCGTCCGACGATACCTCCGGTCAGAGCCAACCAGGTAGGATACAACCCCATCCACTTTGCTAAAGCACAGCCCCCATACCACTAGAGGGATAACAACAGACCATCAACTTATTACCCTGAGACAAGGCTGAATATATCCCATATATCCACCGAACAAGCCTGAGCTTGCCGAGCAAGCCGAGCAAGACCGGACAGGAAGATCACATCAGTGACTCAAAGTCGAGTATAGCGGAAAAAGCTTAGCACGACGTGCGCACCCCTCCTGGGGACGGCATGGAAGAGCACTAGTAAGCCAGTGACTCAGCCCCGTAATAGGGTTAAAAGCAGAGAATCCCAGTGGAGAGAGGGGAACCGGCCAGGCAGAGACTGCAAGGGCGGTTCGTTGCTCCAGAGCCTTTCCTTTCACCTTCACACTCCTGGGCCAGACTACACTCAATCATATGACCTACTGAAGAGATGAGTCTTCAATAAAGACTTAAAGGTTGAGACCGAGTCTGCGTCTCTCACATGGGTAGGCAGACCATTCCATAAAAATGGAGCTCAATAGAAGAAAGCCCTGCCTCCAGCTGTTTGCTTAGAAATTCGGAAAGAATCGGAAAGATAGGTAGGAGCAAGCCCATGTAATGCTTTGTAGGTTAGCAGTAAAACCTTGAAATCAGCCCTTGCCTTAACAGGAAGCCAGTGTAGGGAGGCTAGCACTGGAGTAATATGGTCAAATTTTTGGGTTCTAGTCAGAATTCTAGCAGCCATATTTAGCACTAACTGAAGTTTATTTAGTGCTTTATCCGGGTAGCCGGAAAGTAGAGCATTGCAGTAGTCTAACCTAGAAGTAACAAAAGCATGTATTAATTTTTCTGCATCATTGTTGGACAGAAAGTTTCAGATTTTTGCTATGTTACGTAGATGGAAAAAAGCTGTCCTTGAAACAGTCTTGATATGTTCGTCAAAAGAGAGATCAAGGTCCAGAGTGACGCCGAGGTCCCTTCACAGTTTTATTTGAGACGACTGTACAACCATCAAAATTAATTGTCAGATTCAACAGAAGATCTCTTTGTTTCTTGGGACCTAGAACAAGCATCTCTGTTTTGTCCGAGTTTAAAAATAGAAAGTTTGCAGCCATCCACTTCCTTATGTCTGAAACACAGGCTTCTAACGAGGGCAATTTTGGGGCTTCACCATGTTTCATTGAAATGTACAGCTGTGTATCATCCGCATAGCAGTGAAAGTTAACATGATGTTTTCGAATGACATCCCCAGGAGGTAAAATATATAGTGAAAACTATAGTGGTCCTAAAACGGAACCTTGAGGAACACCGAAATTTACAGTTGATTTGTCAGAGGACAAACCATTCACAGAGACAAACTGATATCTTTCCGACAGATAAGATCTAAACCAGGCCAGAACTTGTCCGTGTAGACCAATTTGTGTTTCCAATCTCTCCAAAAGAATGTGGCGATCGATGGTATCAAAAGCAGCACTAAGGTCTAGGAGCATGAGGACAGATGCAGAGCCTCGGTCTGACGCCATTAAAAGGTAATTTACCACCTTCACAAGTGCAGTCTCAGTGCTATGAAGGGGTCTAAAACCAGACTGAAGCATTTCGTATACATTGTTTTTTCTTCAGGAAGGCAGTGAGTTGCTGCGCAACAGTTTTTTCAAATTTTTTTGAGAGGAATGGAAGATTCGATATAGGGCGATAGTTTTTTATATTTTCTGGGTCAAGGTTTGGCTTTTTCAAGAAAGGCTTTATTACTGCCACTTTTAGTGAGTTTGGTAAACATCCGGTGGATAGAGAGCCGTTTATTATGTTCAACATAGGAGGGCCAAGCATAGGAAGCAGCTCTTTCAGTAGTTTAGTTGGAATAGGGTCCAGTATGCAGCTTGAAGGTTTAGAGGCCATGATTATTTTCATCATTGTGTCAAGAGATATAGTATTAAAACACTTGAGTGTCTCTCTTGATCCTAGGTCCTGGCAGAGTTGTGCAGACTCAGGACAACTGAGCTTGGAGGAATACGCAGATTTAAAGAGGAGTCCGTAATTTGCCTTCTAATGATCATGATCTTTTCCTCAAAGAAGTTCATGAATTTATCACTGCTGAAGTGAAAGCCATTATCTCTTGGGGATTGGAGCCCTCTGTTGCACAGAGCCCTCTCTCACCGGAGGTGACGCCAGAGTGCCCTGCCTGCTGCCTCGACTCCCAGAGGAACCAACCCGGCACCGAACGGCAGTGTGACCTCTGCGGCCACAGATGGTGCACGAGATGGAACCTCCTCCGGTCTCTCTGAGCGCAGCACCTCCCAGCTCCATGGGCATCGGAGAGGTGGTGCTGGGGGATGGAACCGACAGACCCCGATCTGGACGTCCGTGGGTAGCCAGCAGGTGATCCAGCCGAATGGACAGGTCCACCAGCTGATCGAAGGTAAGGGTGGTGTCCCTGCAGGCCAACTCTCGATGGACGTCCTCGCGCAAACTGCAGCGATAGTGGTCAATCAGGGCCCTGTCGATCCATCCCGCTCCAGAGGCCAGGGTCCGAAAGTCCAAAGCGACCTCCTGTGCTCTCCTCGTCCCCTGCCGCAGGTGGAAGAGACGTTCACCCACCGCTCTACCCTCGGGCGGGTGGTGGAAGACTGCCCGGACGCGGCGAGTGAACTCCTCGAAGTTGTCCAACGCCGTATCTCCTTCTCTCCACACGGCGTTAGCCAACTCCAGAGCTCCTTTCCCGAGGGAGCCGGGTAAACGGTGCCCAGGTATACGTCCAGCTGTAACAGGAAACCCTGGCACCGTGCCGCCGTCCCATCATACTCCCTGGGAAGGGCGAGACGCATCCCACTGGGACCGGGTACAGGAGGGACGAGTAGTGGTAACCCCTGTTGTGCTGGTGGAGGCGCTGGAGGAACTGTCTGTCTCTCCCAGCGGTCCATGGTCTGAATGACGCGGTCCATTGCGACGCCGAGATGGTGGATCATCGCCGCTTGCTCCTGGACGCGCTCCTCTACCCCTATACCAGGGGAATCTGTTCCTGCTGACTCCATTTGGTTGGTGTGGTATTCTGTAAGGGGTGCGTAACTGGTGGCAGGGAAGTCAGACGCAGGAGAGCAGAACTAGGTAATAGCCAAAGCAGTTTAATAGTAAAACCAACGGCATAAGAAATACAAAATATATGCACAATTACCCGACGCGCACCAGTCAAATAAATGTGCACAAGCACTTACAACAAACAATACCGCACAAAGACATGGGGGGAACAGAGGGTTAAATACACAACACTTAATGAGGGAATGAAAACCAGGTGTGTGGGAAAACAAGACAAAACAAATGGAAAATGGATCGGCGATGCCTAGAAGACCGGCGACGTCGACCGCCGGAACGAGAGGCACCGACTTCGGTAGAAGTCGTGACACTGCTACATCCGATGAGTGTCAGAGCCGGTGTAGTAGGATTTAACCTTAGTCCTGTATTGATGCTTTGCCTGTTTGATGGTTTGTCTGAGGGCGTAGCGGGATTTCTACTGTACACATAGTTATACTGTACATAAAATACACTGTCAAAAATATTTTCTGATTGCTTGACCAGCCATTATGGATACATTCTTAAGGTTATGATTTGACTAGCCATAATGGATACATTCTTAAGGTTATGATTTGTCTAGCCATAATAGATACTGTACATTCCTAAGGTGATAACTTGACTAGCCATAATAGATACATTCTTAAGGTTATGATTTGACTGGCCATTATAGATACTGTACATTCTTAAGGTTATGATTTGACTAGCCATAATAGATACATTATTAAGGTTATGATTTGACTGGCCATTATAGATACTGTACATTCCTAAGGTGATAACTTGACTAGCCATAATAGATACATTCTTAAGGTTATGATTTGACTGGCCATTATAGATACTGTACATTCCTAAGGTTATTTACATTTAAGTCATTTAGCAGACGCTCTTATCCAGAGCGACTTACAAATTGGTGCATTCACCTTATGATATCCAGTGGAACAGCCACTTTACAATAGTGCATCTAACTCTTTTAAGGGGGAGGGGGGGGTTAGAAGGATTACTTTATCCTATCCTAGGTATTCCTTAAAGAGGTGGGGTTTCAGGTGTCTCCGGAAGGTGGTGATTGACTCCGCTGACCTGGCGTCGTGAGGGAGTTTGTTCCACCATTGGGGTGCCAGAGCAGCGAACAGTTTTGACTGGGCTGAGCGGGAACTGTACTTCCTCAGAGGTAGGGAGGCGAGCAGGCCAGAGGTGGATGAACGCAGTGCCCTTGTTTGGGTGTAGGGCCTGATCAGAGCCTGAAGGTACGGAGGTGCCGTTCCCCTCACAGCTCCGTAGGCAAGCACCATGGTCTTGTAGCGGATGCGAGCTTCAACTGGAAGCCAGTGGAGAGAGCGGAGGAGCGGGGTGACGTGAGAGAACTTGGGAAGGTTGAACACCAGACGGGCTGCGGCGTTCTGGATGAGTTGTAGGGGTTTAATAGCACAGGCAGGGAGCCCAGCCAACAGCGAGTTGCAGTAGTCCAGACGGGAGATGACAAGTGCCTGGATTAGGACCTGCGCTGCTTCCTGTGTGAGGCAGGGTCGTACTCTGCGAATGTTGTAGAGCATGAACCTACAGGAACGGGTCACCGCCTTGATGTGAGTTGAGAACGACAGGGTGTTGTCCAGGATCACGCCAAGGTTCTTAGCACTGTGGGAGGAGGACACAATGGAGTTGTCAACCGTGATGGCGAGATCATGGAACGGGCAGTCCTTCCCCGGGAGGAAGAGCAGCTCCGTCTTGCCGAGGTTCAGCTTGAGGTGGTGATCCGTCATCCACACTGATATGTCTGCCAGACATGCAGAGATGCGATTCGCCACCTGGTTATCAGAGGGGGGAAAGGAGAAGATTAATTGTGTGTCGTCTGCATAGCAATGATAGGAGAGACCATGTGAGGATATGACAGAGCCAAGTGACTTGGTGTATAGCGAGAATAGGAGAGGACCTAGAACAGAGCCCTGGGGGACACCAGTGGTGAGAGCACGTGGTGCGGAGACAGATTCTCGCCACGCCACCTGGTAGGAGCGACCTGTCAGGTAGGACGCAATCCAAGCGTGGGCCGCGCCGGAGATGCCCAGCTCGGAGAGGGTGGAGAGGAGGATCTGATGGTTCACAGTATCAAAGGCAACCGATAGGTCTAGAAGGATGAGAGCAGAGGAGAGAGAGTTAGCTTTAGCAGTGCGGAGCGCCTCCGTGACACAGAGAAGAGCAGTCTCAGTTGAATGACTAGTCTTGAAACCTGACTGATTTGGATCAAGAAGGTCATTCTGAGAGAGATAGCAGGAGAGCTGGCCAAGGACGGCACGTTCAAGAGTTTTGGAGAGAAAAGAAAGAAGGGATACTGGTCTGTAGTTGTTGACATCGGAGGGATCGAGTGTAGGTTTTTTCAGAAGGGGTGCAACTCTCGCTCTCTTGAAGACGGAAGGGACGTAGCCAGCGGTCAAGGATGAGTTGATGAGCGAGGTGAGGTAAGGGAGAAGGTCTCCGGAAATGGTCTGGAGAAGAGAGGAGGGGATAGGGTCAAGCGGGCAGGTTGTTGGGCGGCCGGCCGTCACAAGACGCGAGATTTCATCTGGAGAGAGAGGGGAGAAAGAGGTCAAAGCACAGGGTAGGGCAGTGTGAGCAGAACCAGCGGTGTCGTTTGACTTAGCAAACGAGGATCGGATGTCGTCGACCTTCTTTTCAAAATGGTTGACGAAGTCATCCGCAGAGAGGGAGGAGGGGGGAGGAGGGGGAGGAGGATTCAGGAGGGAGGAGAAGGTGGCAAAGAGCTTCCTAGGGTTAGAGGCAGATGCTTGGAATTTAGAGTGGTAGAAAGTGGCTTTAGCAGCAGAGACAGAAGAGGAGAATGTAGAGAGGAGGGAGTGAAAGGATGCCAGGTCCGCAGGGAGGCGAGTTTTCCTCCATTTCCGCTCGGCTGCCCGGAGCCGAGCGGAAATGATTTGACTAGCCATAATAGATACATTCTTAAGGTTATGATTTGACTGGCCATTATAGATACTGTACATTCTTAAGGTTATGATTTGACTAGCCATAATAGATACATTCTTAAGGTCCTGTCTCAGCCTCCAGTATTTATGCTGCAGTAGTTTATGTGTCGGGGGGCTAGGGTCAGTCTGTTATATCTGGAGTATTTCTCCTGTCTTCTCCGGTGTCCTGTGTGAATTTAAGTATGCTCTCTCTAATTCTCTCTTTCTTTCTTTCTCTCTCTAGGAGAACCTGAGCCCTAGGACCATGCCTCAGGACTACCTGGCATGATGACTTCTTGCTGTCCCCAGTCCACCTGGCCGTGCTGCTGCTCCAGTTTCAACTGTTCTGCCTGCGGCTATGGAACCCTGACCTGTTCACAGGACGTGCTACCTGTCCCAGAACTGCTGTTTTCAACTCTCTAGAGACAGCAGGAGCGGTAGAGATACTCTCAATGATAGCTATGAAAAGCCAACTGACATTTACTCCTGAGGTGCTGACCTGTTGCACCCTCGACAACTACTGTGATTATTATTATTTGACCATGCTGGTCATTTATGAACATTTGAACATCTTGGCCATGTTCTGTTATAATCTCCACCTGGCACAGCCAGAAGAGGACTGGCCACCCCTCATAGCCTGGTTCCTCTCTAGGTTTCTTCCTAGGTTTTGGCCTTTCTAGGGAGTTTTTCCTAGCCACCGTGCTTCTATACCTGCATTGCTTGCTGTTTGGGGTTTTAGGCTAGGTTTCTCTACAGCACTTTGAGATATCAGCTGATCTAAGAAGGGCTATATAAATACATTTGATTTGATTTGACTTGGCTAGCCACAATAGATACATTCTTAATGTTATGTGCTAACATAAAGTATCCGGCAAAAACAAGCAGGTCTGAAAATGTTTCAAATAAAAGACTGTCCTTCTAACCTCAATTCCAGGTACTGTAAGTGATTTATAAACACATTTAATTTAGCTATTTACTTCCTGCTACAGCTGCTAGGGAAGGAGGCTTTGACATACCACTTGCTGACACAACTTGCCCTATCCATTCGTATTGTAATAAAGAACACATTGACTGTCTACATGTCTACATTCGTCAATAAGTGAAATGCTAGTTTTTTTATCATAGAAATAGACACAGTAAAATGTGCTATACAACACTAATTTATGATACATAAACACAGTGCATATTGAACATATACAAACACATTTCTCCTACTAATCGTGGGTAAAATTGTTTATCATGTTCCTATTATACAACCTGGAATTTAATCTACCCACTTCGCCACAGACAGCAGGTCCCTTCAGTATAGAGGGATTTCCTAACGTGCTCCAAGTGGATTGAGAGAAAGGAAGAACAATTAAGTCCCAACTTAAGGCCTTAGCTCTCTCTGTATCGATCTGTATGCAGTAATAAAGCCAGCACTAAATCAATGTCTACTCCACAGCACTATGCCACACTACTGTCTGTCTGTCTGTCTGTATAGGTGTATTCTGTTGTACAGGCAGTTGTCTGTTAGGCTACATACTAAGTATTTATTACCCAGTATTCATATCTCACAGTCTAGGCTGTACACATCTAGACTCCTCATATCCCCAAGGAGACTTTTCCATGCTAGATCTGCTTACCTCAGTCAATAGAAAAATGCAGTGAGATGAGTATGGGATCATCCACTAGATTCAGCCGCGGACCAATTATTTCTTGAGCTGATGGTCGGGGTGCCGGAACGTAATCACAAATCATTTGTAGACTGCAAATTGACCGCAAGAAGCCCAAATATATATAATATTTGACTAAAACGTAATTATTTCAAACCTTGCTTGCATTTGTATACGATCACATACACTCAGTGTTAAAAATATTAGGAACACGTGCTCTTTCCATGACATAGACTTACCAGGTGAATCCAGGTCAAAGCTATGATCCCTTATATGTCACCTGCTAAATCCACTTCAATCAATCTAGATGAAGGGAAGGAGACGGGTTAAAGAAGGATTTTGAAGCCTTGAGACAATTGAGACATGGATTGTGTATGTGTGACATTCAGAAGGGTGAATGGGTAAGACACAATATTTAAGTGCCTTTGAACGGGGTATGGTAGTAGGTGCCAGGCACACCGGTTTGAGTGTGCCAAAAATTGCAACGCTGCTGAGTTTTTCACGCTCAATAGTTTCCCGTGTGTATCAAGAATGGTCCACCACCCAAAGGACAACCAGCCAGCTAGACACAACTGTGGGAAGGAAGCATTGGAGTCAACATGGGCCAGCATCCCTGTGGAATGCTTTCGACACTGTGGAGTCCATGCCCCAACAAATTAATTCTGTTCTGAGGGCAAAAGGAGGTGCAACTCAATATTAGGAAAGTGTTCTTAATGTTTTGTGCACAGTGTATATCCCAAATAAATATATATATAAAGATCAAATCAATGCAAGTTGGGGAAGCCTGGTATATAGCCTATTTACCAAGTCAGTTAGTTAGAGTTACAGGTTAGCATTTACCACATAATCTCAAACTGTACTGAGCATTGCAGTATAGTCTCTGTCAACGTCATCTGTCAAAACAGAGCTGGTACTATGAAGCTGGCACTACAGTATGTGAAGCTGGTACAACAGTATGTAAAGCTGGTGCTACAGTATATCAAGCTGGTACTACGGTATGTGAAGCTGATACTACTGTATGTGAAGCTGGCGCTACAGTATATGAAGCTGGCGCTATAGTATATGAAGCTGGCGCTACAGTATGTGAAGCTGGTACTACAGTATGTGAAGCTGGCGCTACAGTATATGAAGCTGGTACTACAGTATGTGAAGCTGGTAAAACAGTATGTGAAACTGGTACTACAGTATGTGAAGCTGGCGCTACAGTATGTGAATCTGGTACTCCAGTATATGAAGCTGGTTCGATAGTATATGAAGCTTGTACTACAATAAATGAAGCTGTCACTACAGTATGTGAAGCTGGTGCTACAGTATATGAAGCTGGCACTACAGTATGTGAAGCTGGTACTACAGTATATGAAGCTGGTTCAATAACATATTAAGGTGGCACTACAGTATGTGAATCTGGTACTACAGTATATGAAGCTGGTTTGATAGTATATGAAGCTTGTACTACAGTATATGAAGCTGGCACACCAGTATAAGAAGCTGGCAATACAGTATATGAAGCTGGTACTAGAGTATATGCAGCTGGTACTACAATATATAAAGGTGGCACTACAGTATGTGAAGCTGGTACTACATTATGTGAAGCTGGTACTACAATATATGAAGATGGTACAACAATATATGAATCTGGCACTACAGTATGTCAAGCTGGTTCTACAGTATATGAAGCTGGTACTACAGTATATGAACCGGGCACTATATTATATGAAGCTGGCACTACAGTATGTGAATCTGGTACTACAGTATTTGAAGCTGGTATGATAGTATATAAAGCTGGCACTACAGTATATGAAGCTGGCGCACCAGTATAAGAAGCTGGCAATACAGTATATGAAGCTGGTAGTAGAGTATGTGAAGCTGGTTCTACACTATATGAAGCTGGTTCTACAGTATAAGCAGCTGGTACTACAGTATGTGAAGTTGGTACTACAATTTGTGAAGCTGGTACTACAGTATGTGAAGCTGGTACTACAGTATATGATGCAGGTACTACAGTATATGAAGCTGGTACTACAGTATGTGAAGCTGGTACTACAGTATGTGATGCTGGTACTACAATATATGAATTTGGCACTACAGTATACGATGCAGGTACTACAGTATATGACATCCAGGGCCAACCCTGAGTGGAGTCAAGCAGAGAGAAATTACGTGGAAGCTTAAGCTCACTCATTTCACCACTATCTCCCTTTAAGTTCACTAATTTCACCACATTTCCTTCCTCTTTGGCTAATGTGTCACTTTGTAAGATGTGCATTATCACCTTTATCTTTTCAAAGACTGTCACTGAACTATTTTCCCCCGCCAACCCCAAATAGACCTTGGCAGTCAACCTTGAGAATTTATTTGGAGATAGGATCTGGACTCGACTGACCCTGCTCTCATCTGGACCATGGAACCGTGTCAAGCTGTCAAACCTTTGTCCATTTGACAGTGTATTTTTTATCAAATCTATGACCTTTTCTTTTTTTATCATCTGTGAACAAATGTGACTGTATCGATGTAATGACGAAGTGAAACGTGCTCTGCTGATTATCAAACATTTCAACCTCACCGTGGATTCCTGGGTGCTAATTCACAGTATCAGTCTCGCTCTGCAGGTATATATCCAACTAGCTTTAAGTCAACAGTGCCTTGGATCTGCTTCCACCACTACTTCCAAGGCTAAACTGTTTTGCAGATGAGCAAGACAAAACTGCTTCTTTTGTCAGTAGATATATTTTGTCCGTTGGAGCAGTGTCAGCATTTTCCACTGACAGCCAATTCTCAGAGGTCAAGTTCTGTTGTGTGTTTAGACGTCCTCCAGCTGAATGGTTCAAGCCCCCTAAAGCCCATCAGGCCAACAGCGTGATGCAGCTCTGGCAGATCAGTGTGACGATGGTTAGTAGTCCAGCCATGGAATTTGCCTCTTCTCACTCAACTGTCTTAATTTACGACATAATGCATGCACATTTAAAACTACTTAGAGCTTGATAATAAAAACTCTATGGATAAAGCAGCACCGGGTAGGTCTGCAAGGCACTACGAGCCAGACAATCCTCTGTAAACCTGCCATAATACATTCCCAGCACAATAAATAAATTGATAAAATGCCTCATTGTCACCAAGTAAAACAACTGCACTGCCAATACTTGAACACAACACAAGATCTTTTCACATTGTCTCTTGAAGAAGTACAACATGTATCTAACAATTGTAGAAACAACACAACAATGTATTGGTGGAAGATGAGAAGAATATATTCCCTGCCATGCACTTCCCTTACAAAAAAAACACATGTCAAATGTATGGTTTCACATGTTAAAAACTTTCACATGTAAAAATTTGATTTGCAGTTACACATATGAAAAACTTTCTCATGTGAAAATCTTACGTTCACATGTGGAATTCAAAGTTCACATGTGAAAATCTAATTTGTAGTTTCACATGTAAGAAACATTCACATATGAAAATCTAACTTTCACATGTGGAATTGCAAGTTTAACATGTGGTGGTGAAATAGTGTTATTCTCCTCACATCTGAAAAGGTGGTGTTAACATGTTTACAGTAGTAGCAATGTGTCCACATATAAAATTGCAAATTCTGTAATGCCATTCTGTAAAAAGGTAATTTAGCCTACCTGAGTATAATAATTAAAGTGTGTTAAAAATTATAATTTCTTATATCTGATCTATCCATTCAGAGTGTTACTGCCCTTAAAAAATAAAACATACGTCAAATTTATATTTTCACATGTGAAATCACATTTTCACATATGAACTAGCGGTTTTCACATCTTGAGTTTAAATTTCACACGTAAAACTATATTTCACATGTATTACATTTTGAGTTCACATGTTAACACCACCTTGTCACATGTGAGGAGAATAATATGTTTTCACCTGACGTGAATTGCAGTTGAAAATCGAATATGCGGTTTCACATGTGAAGAACAAGTGAAAATCTCACTTTTATAAGTTCACATGTGAAAATCAATCACATGAATATCAATAACATGTGAAAATCTCACTTTCACATGTGAAAGTGAAAAAGTTTCATGTGTGAAAAACTTCCACATGTATTGTTTTTCACTTGTGAATTTGCAATTTGCAGTTTCACATATTGGAAAATACCAACTTTGAAAATCGAACACAGAGTTACAAATGGGAATAAACAAACGTACAGTCAATAACACAATAGAAAAATCTATATACAGTGTATGAAAATGTATTAAGATATGGAGGTAAGGCAAAAAAATAGGCCATAGTGGCGAAATAATTACATTTTAGCATTAACACTGGAGTGATAGATGTGCAGATGATGATGTGCAAGTAGATATACTGGGGTGCAAAAGAGCAAAAAGATAAATAACAAAAGGAGGATGGGGTAGTTGGATGGGCTATTTACAGATGGGCTGTGTACAGGTACAATGATCGGTAAGCTGCTCTGACAGCTGATGCTTAAAGTTAGTGAGGGAGATATAAGTCTCCAGCTTCAGTGATTTTTGCAATTCGTTCCAGTCATTGGCAGCAGAGAACTGTAAAAAGAGGAGTTGGCTTTGGGGATCACCAGTGAAATATACCTGCTGGAGCTGGTGCTAGGGATGGGTGTTGCTATGGTGACCAGTGAGCTGAGATAAGGCGGGGCTTTACCTATCAAAAACGTATAGATGACCTGGAGCCAGTGGGTTTGGCGACGAATATGAAGCGAGGGCCAGCCAACGAGAGCATACAGGTCGCAGTGGTGGGTAGTATATGGGGCTTTGGTGACAAACGGAAGGCACTGTGATAGACTACATCCAATTTGCTGAGTAAAGTGTTGGAGGCTATTTTTTAAAAGACATCGCCGAAGTCAAGGATCGGTAGGATAGTCAGTTTTACGAGGGTATGTTTGGCAGCATGAGTGAAGGATGCTTTGTTGCAAAATAGGAAGCCGATTCTAGATTTCATTTTGGATTGGAGATGCTTAATGTGAGTCTGGAAGGAGAGTTTGCAGTCTAACCAGCCACCTAGGTATGTGTAGTTGTCCACATATTCTAAGTTAGAGCCATCCAGAGTAGTGATGCTAGTCGGGCGGTCGGGTGCGGGCAGCGATCGGTTGAAGAGCGTGCATTTAGTTTTACTAGCATTTAAGAGCAGTTGGTGGCCACGGAAGGAGTGTTATATGGCATTGAAGCTTGTCTGGGGGTTTGTTAACACAGTGTCATACGAAGGGCCGGAAGTATACAGAATGGTGTTGTCTGCGTAGAGGTGGATCAGAGAATCACCAACAGCAAGAGCGACATCATTGATATGTACAAAGAAAAGAGTCGGCCAAAGAATTGAACCCTGTGGCACCCCCATAGAGACTGCCAGAGGTCCGGAAAACAGGCACTCCGATTTGACACACTGAACTCTGTCTGAGAAGTAGTTGGTGAAATAGGCGAGGCAATCATTTGAGAAATCATGGCTGTTGAGTCTGCCGATAAGAATGAGGTGATTGACAGAGTCGAAAGCCTTGGCCAGGTCAATGAAGATGGCTGCACAGTACTGTCTTTTATCGATGGCGGTTATCATATCGTTTAGGACCTTGAGCGTGGCTGAGGTGCACCCATGACCAGCTCAGAAACAAGATTGCATAGCGGAGAAGGTACGGTGGAATTCGAAATGGTCAGTGATCTGTTTGTTAACTTGGCTTTCGAAGACTTTAGGGGCAGGATAGATATAGGTCTGTAACAGTTTGGGTCTAGAGTGTCTCCCCCTTTGAAGAAGGGGATGACCGCGGCAGCTTTCCAATTTTTAGGGATCTCAGACGATACGAAAGAGAGGTTGAACAGGCTAGTAATAGGGGTTGCAACAATTGCGGCAGATAATTTTAGAAAGAGAGGGTCCAGATTGTCTAGCCCAGTTGATTTGTGGGGGTCCAGATTTTGCAGCTCTTTCAGAACATCAGCTGTCTGGATTTGGGTGAAGGAGAAGCGTGGGGGGCTTGGGCAAGTTGCTGCAGGGGGTGCAGAGCTGTTTGCCGGGGTAGAGGTAGCCAGATGAAAAGCATGGCTAGCCGTAGAAAAATGCTTATTAAAATTCTCGATTATCGTAGATTTATCGGTGGTGACAGTGTTTCCTAGCCTCAGTGCAGTGGGCAGCTAGGAGGAGGTGCTCTTATTCTCCATGGACTTTACAGTGTCCCAAAACCTTTTGGAATTATACATGATTTTTCTGGTGGTTTTTTGTAAGGGTAATGTTTAGAAAATCCATTTTCAATAACTAACCTTTCAACAGTGAGACCATTGTGTCTGCATATATTTAAAATTATGTACTGGAAGGGTCTCTTGAATGATCTCTTGAGCCTAGCTGGTCTAAGACTCGACTCCCCACTGCATCTGCAGTGCACAGCCATGAATACCTGAGCCAAATCACTTATATGTAACAAAGCAGGAAATAGATAAGGATGAAAAAGCCATTTATCTTGTGGACAGGGCAATTCATTTCCCTCAGTGTTTTGAAAGTTCAGCAGACTTCTTCAAACTGCTTGTCTCTAGCCCTATGAAATGATGGACTGTGGTTCAGTTTTCTCTCTGTACCCCAATATCATTAATCGTTATGAGGGTAAAACAACATTGAGAGAAGCACAGGTAGGTAGGTATGTTATTTAGGTCCATAGCAGGCAGTATCCGGTTTCCCTTATGCATACCTCAGATAAAAGCCTGCAGGTAATGAGAGTTAACTTGCCTTTTGACCTGCAGCACTCACAAGTGGGTAAACATGATCCTGAATGATTTTACAGGGCAGATTATGATTTTGTTACAGGTCACTGTTTATTCTTTTGACTCTGTTCCAGTGAATGACATTCCGGCAGGAGGTGATTCAGCTGTCTTAGCTGTGATCCCAAAGTCCAGAATGTCCAGCACGCAGGAAATTCCAGCTCTGTAAAATTCAGCCCGTAGTATCTAAAAGCCAAAACCACCAGGACAAGGAGACAAAAAAATGGCTTAACCAAATGTAAAAAATATCCTCACATATAATATTCAAAAGTGTAATCTTATCATACAAAAATTTGACCACAAACCTAGAAAGATCTTTTAAAAAAATGTATGACATATGTCCATATTTTTTGAGTACATTTTACCCAAAAAGTATGTTTCTGATACTTGTGATTTGCATTCCCTCCATATATACTGGTTCTCACGATGGTTCTTGTTAATACTGTCTGCTTTTGGCAGATAGCTCTGTTTATTTATCATGGCTTCTTAAACGTTTGTCTAGTTTAAACAAAATTCAGAATTCAGATACATCCATCAACTACGACAGTGGTCAGTGAGAGGATAGACCAACATGTTAGAGTAAGGTGAAAGCAAGCACTGTGTGAGGGTTCATCCTAGCAGCTGAGCAGATTTTGAAGCGATTCATAACACAGATTAAGGATGTAAGGTATGTAAAGGACATTCATGAGTCTGCTGTGGCTGGTCTTGATGCTGCTGCACTTCTGGCCTTCTGGCTAACCTGGATAGCTGAGATCCTGTCTGCCTGAAGTGGGATCAGTGGAGGGCTTTGTTCACCTCTTCATACACAGTTCAGTCTCTCTTAGGATCAATAAACTGTTTCTCATTGGTTACTTACTTCACACATAGTTTTCTGTATAGTTACTGTAAACTTGTCAAAGGAAGGATCTCCTTCCCAGGATTAACTTACTGTTCTACTGGAGTACCATCAGAGTGCCACCGTCCAGTTCAGAGGGATCTTCTTGAGAATACTGTTTATTATGTTAACTACTCCATCATGTCAAAAGAGTTAACAAACCACATGTCCAATGTAAGCCATATTTTGTTCAAATTGAGTGCACATTTCACCAAATAACCATACACAGACCCCTGTTTCTCAGACTGTTCAATGTCTCAGACAGACCAGAGCCATGGTGTTAACTCATTATGCTGTGAGCAGTGTGAATGTTATGTATGGAAAGTCCCTAATCATACTGTATGATGACCATTTATCAAGGTCTGGTGTGGTGTGGTACGGATTATTGCTCCGCAATCCTGCCGTCTCAGTTACACTCTGATATTCTGCTGCACATGGTCCTACTGTATACCCCCCCCCCCCCCCCCCACACACACACGCACGAACGTGCAGCTCTGTCTTTCTGTGGTGTTGAAGTGTACAGTAGCAGCAAATACGATCGTCCCTGAGGAGAAGGGGGGGGGTTCTCATAAATCCTTTAGCTGGGGAAAGAGAGGGGAGTTAGGAAGGTCTATCAAATCAATCAAATTAAAGTCTATAAAAACTCCTTTCCTTTAAAAACATACTGCTGTCATGACCCCCCTTTCTAGTTAGCAAAGTAATTGATTTCAAAGTCAGGCTTTTTAGTATTATTGCACTTTTTAGACCAAAGGTGTATGGGTAATTAAAAGGCAATCTAAAATCACTGCTTTTTATATGTCGAATGAATGCATCGTTTTTGATGAAGGCCATGTATGTAATTTCTTGATTGAAATAAACCAAGCAACCAAGCCAACCAATTCCTCTGACTGTAACGTCAGGAGAGAACTGAGGATCCATGGCTATGCCTTTCCTTGATTACACTTGTTGACACTGGAGAAAAAGAGCTGCCTGAAACAAAGGCTGTTATATAACGTTCAACACTCATTCAGCGCATCCTCCAAATTTGTTTATGTTAATAAGCAATCATGTGAGAATCCTGATTAGCCAAATACATTGGCATAAATCCGTTAATCACTTGGGAAGCCAGAGATTTGGTCCCCCAAAAATTCTACGTATATTAGCATTCTACTACTAGAGAATTTAACTGAATATCAATTAATTCACCTGGATAATTCTGTCACGACATGCTTGATCTCACTTAGTGGTTCCCAAACCTTTTTGCGCAGTGACCTGCCATTCAGTTGACTTCCTTCATCTCTGTTTTCATGCCTGTAATATTAGCGAAATGAAAGATGAGATATGGCCATGTCAATTATTTTTCAAAACAGTCAACTAATTTGATTAAACTAATCTC
Organism: Salvelinus alpinus; assembly: GCF_045679555.1. Classification (NCBI taxonomy): domain Eukaryota; kingdom Metazoa; phylum Chordata; class Actinopteri; order Salmoniformes; family Salmonidae; genus Salvelinus; species Salvelinus alpinus. The sequence goes on from NC_092094.1 coordinate 83,069,311, forward strand.
TACAGTGATCACACACAGGAGTGTGTGTCACTATGAAAACCAGTGGTGTAAAGTACTTAAGTGAAAATACTTTAAAGTACTTTTTTCAGTGTATCTGTACTTAACTTTACTGTTTCTATTTTTGACAACTTTTAATTTTACTAAAGAAAATAATGTACTTTTTACTGCATACATTTTCACTGGCACACAAAAGTATTCATTACATATTGAATGCTTAGCAGGACAGGAAAATGGTCCAATCCACGCACTTATCAAGACAACCTCCATGGTCATCCCTACTGCCTCTGATCTGGCGGACTCACTGAACACAAATGCTTCATTTGTAAATGATGTCTGAGTGTTGGAGTGTGCTCCTGGCTATCTGTAAATGATGTCTGAGTGTTGGAGTGTGCTCCTGGCTATCTGTAAATGATGTCTGAGTGTTGGAGCGTGCTCCTGGCTGTCTGTAAATGATGTCTGAGTGTTGGAGTGTGCTCCTGGCTGTCCGTAAAAAAAAGAAGAAAAAAAGAAAGAAAATTGTGCCGTCTGGTTTGCTCAATATAAGGAATTTGAAATTATTTATATTTTTACTTTTGATATTTAAGTATATCTTAGCAATTACATTTACTTTTGATACTTAAGTATATTTAAAACCAAATACTATTAGACTTTTACTCAAGTAGTATTTTATTTTACTGGGTGACTTTCACTTTTACGTTTACATTTTCAATTAAGGTATCTTTACTCTTACACAAGTATGACAATTGGGTACTTTTTCCACCACTGATGAAAACAAGGTAAATGAACTGTGACATGCTATTTATCATGTTGGTTAATTTAGCAACTACAGAAATGGAACCACAAGGATACCATTTAGTTTAGACCCGTATTTATATAATTAAAGTAACAACGCAAACCAGGCTGATTGAGATTATAGACAAAGCCTTTGGAGTTCCTGCTGACATCTCAAATAAACAGCCCTCTGATCTCTGGTTTAACTAGAACAACCAAAGCAAGATTGAGAGCTTTGGATTCTGTTTTGAGTTTGTCCAATATTTCAGATGTCAGCTCAATCTTTTGAAATGTTGAGCTCAGTTTACTTAGTCAGACCGTCTAATCCACAAATGAGTGATATTATTTTCCCTTTCCAATGGCTCTTCCCCACTGTCATGACACAACAGTACTGTCTCTGTTTGTCCGCACTCTTCCCCTGTCAATTTACTGGATTACTATGTCAATGGTTTGCCTCTTGCCAATCTCTCTCCATTGTCAGACTTGATTACATGTTCGTCTCTTTGATGAGGCATGCATTTGGTTAGTATTTATCATTCTTAAGATGACAGAGGCAAGACTGTATGACATGGTTCTCGTAACACATTTACTCATCAGTTTGAAATCTTTAATGGTTCTGCCTGCTAATGGTAGGCTGATGGTACAAATTGGGGAATTGACCACAAGCACCATTAGAAGCAACAGAGCCTTTTAAAAATGTGGACCACATTTCTGTTATATGGACACCAATTTGAGTCTGTTAGCGATCTTGTTTGGATAAACGGGACATCCTTTGGCTATTCATCTTGTCTACTTGACATCAGAGGGTAGTAGATCGTAAGCAGACCACCTCTTCCATCAATGGAGGTCACTAGGTTTGTATGTCAAATCCTTGAGTCTGGCTAGAGGACACCACATAACATTTTGAGATTCATAATGTGCAATAATATATTACTTAAGTTATCAACAGTGACTGGTGTAATTAAGTATTTCAGTTAACTTCTGGAAATGAGCTCGATTTAATTTTTAGCAATCTATTCTAATGAAGGCTTGCCGAGCTATTCGGAACTCGATCTGAAAGATGTAAATGAATGTCACCTGAACTACTATAATATTTTGTTGCAAGTGCTGTTAAAAGAGAAAACAATGATTTAGGAACACACTGGATCCTGAAACCAACTCATGAATGCAATAACGCATCTACCATTTTGTCTCCTTGTATACAGATGCATTTCACAGACTGGAGCTCATCTATTGGGATAGCAGATCAGTCAAAACTAAAACATTACCAATAATTTCTTCACCAGATTCAGCTTGTTTAGTCTCCAGTCCAGATTCCTTCAGGATTAGTAAAACATTCAAATGTTCTATAATGAACAGAATAGAAACTATTTCTTAGATGCTTTTATACTTTTCATACCACTGTCAATGAATGTCTGTTATTGTCGTTAATGTTAACAATCCCCATACAAGAGGTTTGTACTTATGTCCAATTTCCTGCAGGCCCCCTTAGGCCCGTTCACAGCTTCTTTTGGCTCTTCATGTCTCTGGGCTCTGATGAGATCTGGATAACAGATATCCAAGCGAGGGGTTCGAGTAGATGCTGCTGTTCATTGCTGTGGCTCAGCAGGTTACGCACCCCTGTATTATGCCTCCCAATGGGAAAACCACCGGAAAGTGTCACAAGAGTCAGCCATCAACAGAAACCTAGAAAACCAAAAACAGTCGATGTCTGTTTCTCCACTTTCACTGACACAGCACATCTCAGAAGGCACGTACCTGCTGCATGGGACCTCTAGTGTAGATTCAGTACGCTGTGTGAGTGTGCAGGGAGCAGTAGCTAACCCTGTGGGACATGGAAATTAATGGGCAGGTCATTATGTGACCGGCTCTCTCAATGGAACTGCTGTGGCGTTCACCACTTCTGCTATCAGCAGATTACAAAATGGCCTTCCAGGGCCAAGACTCACAAGCCCAGCACAGAACCAGCTACCTGTAAACAAACCAAGTGCAAATATATGGCAAATAGAAATCAAAATTGGATGGGGTTCAGAGATAGATGGGAGAGGTTGAGTGGAGCTGAAGGGTGGGACTAAAAACAAAAAAATAACTAATTTAAAATATGCTGTGTCCAGAAAATGTATATAGGTTCAGAACTTTTGTGAAACAGCACAGTTAAAAATATATGGCAAATAGAAATTAAACTGGATGGTCTTCAGAGATAGACGGGAGGGGTTGAGGGTAGCTGGTTGGGATTAAAGACAAACAAAAGATAACTATTGAAATCCGTGAAATGTATATAAACTCAGCAAAAACGTCATCTCACTGTCAACTGCGTTAACTTTCAGCAAACTTAACGTGTAAATATTTGTATGAACTTAACAAGATTCAACAACTGAAACATACACTGAACAAGGTCCACAGACATGTGACTAACAGAAATTGAATAATGTGTCCCTGAACAAAGAAGGGGGGGGGGGGGGGGGGTCAAAATCAAAAGTAACAGTCAGTGTCTGGTGTGGCCACCAACTGCATTAAAGGTACTGCAGTGCATCTCCTCCTCATGGACTGCACCAGATTTGCCAGTTCTTGCTGTGAGATGTTACCCCACTCTTCCACCAAGGCACCTGCAAGTTCTTGAACATTTCTGGGGGGAAGGGCCCTAGGCCTCACCCTCCGATCCAACAGGTCCCAGACGTGCTCAATGGGATTGAGATCCAGGCTCTTCCCTGACCATGGCAGAACACTGACATTTCTGTCTTGCAGGAAATCACACACAGAACGAGCAGTATGGCTGGTGGCATTGTCATGCTGGAGGGTCATGTCAGGATGAGCCTGTAGGAAGGGTACCACATGAGGGAGGAGGATGTTTTCCCCTTAACGCACAGCGTTGAAATTGCCTGCAATGACAACAAGTTCAGTCCGATGATGCTGTGACACACCGCCGCAGACCATAACGGACCCTCCACCTCCAAATCAATCCCGCTCCAGAGTACAAGCCTCGGTGTAACGCTCATTCCTTCGGCGATAAACGCGAATCCAACCATCAGGCTAAACTGCGACTCGTCAGTGAAGAGCACTTTTTGCCAGTCCTGTCTGGTCCAGTGACGGTGGGTTTGTGCCCATAGGCAACGTTGTTGCCGGTGATGTCTGGTGAGGACCTGCCTTACAACAGGCCTACAAGCCCTCAGTCCAGCCTCTCTCAGGCTATTGCGGACAGTCTGAGCACTGATGGAGGGATTGTGCGTTCCTGGTGTAACTCAGGCAGTTGTTGTTGCCATCCTGTACCTGTCCCACAGGTGTGATGTTCAGATGTGCCGATCCTGTGCAGGTGTTGTTACACGTGGTCTGCCACTGCGAGGACGATCAGATGTCCGTCCTGTCTCCCTGTAGCACTTTCTTAGGCGTCTCACAGTACGGACATTGCAATTTATTGCCCTGGCCACATCTGCAGTCCTCATGCCTCCTTGCAGCATGCCTAAGGCACGTTCACGCAGATGAGCAGGGACCCTGAGCATCTTTCTTTTGGTGTTTTCAGAGTCAGTAGAAAGGCCTCTTTAGTGTCCTAAGTTTTCATAACTGTGACCTTAATTGCCTACCGTCTGTAAGCTGTTAGCGTCTTAATGACCGTTCCACAGGTGCATGTTCATTAATTGTTTATGGTTCATTGAACAAGCATGGGAAACAGTGTATAAATACAATAATGGAAAATGTACAGTACCAGTCAAATGTTTGGACACACCTCATTCAAGGGTTTTTCTTTATTTTTACTATTTTCTACATTGTAGAATAAAAGTGAAGACATCAATACTATGAAATAACACAAAAAAGTGTTAAACAAATCAAAATATATTTTATTTTTGACATTTTTCAAAGTAGCCACCCTTTGCCTTGATGACAGCTTTGCACACTCTTGGCATTATCTCAACCATCTTCATGAGGTAGTCACCTGGAATGCAAATCAATTAACAGGTTTTCTTTTTAAAAGTTAATTTGTGGAATTTCTTTTGAGCCAATTAGTTGTGTTGTGACAAGGTAGGGGGGTAGAAGATAGCCCTATTTGGTAAAAGGCCAAGTCCATATTATGGCAAGAACAGCTCAAATAAGCAAAGAGAAACGACAGTCGATCATTACTTTAAGACATGAAGGTCAGTCAATCCGGAAAATGTCAAGAACTTTGAAAGTTTCTTCAAGTGCAGTCACAAAAACCATCAAGCGCTGTGATGAAACTGGCTCTCATGAGGACCGGCACAGGAAAGGAAGGGCCAGAGTTTCCTCTGCTGCAGAGGAAAAAATCCTTAGAGTTATCAGCCTCAGAAAATGCAGCCCAAATAAACAGACACATCTCAACATCAACTGTTCAGAGAAGACTGTGTAAATCAGGCCTTCATGGTCGAAATGCTGCAAAGAAACCACTACTAGGACACCAATAAGAAGAAGAGATTTGCTTGGGCCAAGAAACACGAGCAATGGACATTAGACCGGTGGAAAGCTATCCTTTGGGCTGATGAGTCTAAATTTGATATTTTTGGTTCCAACCACTGTGTCTTTGTGAGATGTAGAGTAGGTGAACGGATGATCTCTGCATGTGTGGTTCCCTCCGTGAAGCATGGAGGAGGATGTGTGATGGTGTGGGGGTGCTTTGCTGGTGACACTGTCTGTGATTTATTTATAATTCAAGGCACACTTAACCAGCATGGCTACCACAGCATTCTGCAGCGATACGCCATCCCATCTGGTTTGCGCTTAGTGGGACTATCATTTGTTTTTCACAGGACAATGACACAGCACACCTCCTGGCTGTGTAGGGGCTATTTAACTAAGGAGAGTGATGGAGTGTTGCGTCAGATGACCTGGCCTCCACAATCACCCAACCTCAACTCATTTTGGATGGTTTGGGATGAGTTGGACCGCAGAGTGAAGGAAAAGCAGCCAACAAGTGCTCAGCATATGTGGGAACTACTTCAAGACTGTTGGAAAATCATTCCAGGTGAAGCTGCTTGAGAGAATGCCAAGAGTGTGCAAAGCTGTCATCAAGGCAAAGGGTGGCTAATTTGAAGAATCTAAAATCTATTTCGATTTTTTTAACACTTTTTTGCTTACTACGTGATTCCACATGTTGTTTCATAGCTTTGAAGTCTTCACAATTTTTTTACAATGTAGAAAATAGTCAAAATAAAGAAAAACACTTGAATGAGTAGGTGTGTCCAAACTTTTGACTGGTACTGTAGATATTTACAAAAAAATATACACTGCTCAAAAAAATAAAGAGAACACTTAAACAACACAATGTAACTCCAAGTCAATCACACTTCTGTGAAATCAAACTGTCCACTTAGGAAGCAACACTGATTGACAATAAATATCACATGCTGTTGTGCAAATGGAATAGACAACAGGTGGAAATTATAGGCAATTAGCAAGACACCCCCAATAAAGGAGTGGTTCTGCAGGTGGTGACCACAGACCACTTCTCAGTTCCTATGCTTCCTGGCTGATGTTTTGGTCACTTTTGAATGCTGGCGGTGCTTTCACTCTAGTGGTAGCATGAGACTGAGTCTACAACCCACACAGGTGGCTCAGGTAGTGCAGCTCATCCAGGATGGCACATCAATGCGAGCTGTGGCAAGGTTTGCTGTGTCTGTCAGCATAGTGTCCAGAGCATGGAGGCGCTACCAGGAGACAGGCCAGTACATCAGGAGACGTGGAGGAGGCCGTAGGAGGGCAACAACCCAGCAGCAGGACCGCTACCTCCGCCTTTGTGCAAGGAGGAGTAAGAGGAGCACTGCCAGAGCCCTGCAAAATGACCTCCAGCAGGCCACAAATGTGCATGTGTCTGCTCAAACGGTCAGAAACAGACTCCATGAGGGTGGTATGAGGGCCCGACGTCCACAGGTGGGGGTTGTGCTTACAGCCCAACACCGTGCAGGACGTTTGGCATTTGCCAGAGAACACCAAGATTGGCAAATTCGCCACTGGCGCCCTGTGCTCTTCACAGATGAAAGCAGGTTCACACTGAGCACATGAGCACATGTGACAGACGTGCCAGAGTCTGGAGACGCCGTGGAGAACGTTCTGCTGCCTGCAACATCCTCCAGCATGACCGGTTTGGCGGTGGGTCAGTCATGGTGTGGGGTGGCACAGCCCTCCATGTGCTCGCCAGAGGTAGCCTGACTGCCATTAGGTACCGAGATGAGATCCTCAGACCCCTTGTGAGACCATATGCTGGTGCGGTTGGCCCTGGGTTCCTCCTAAAGCAAGACAATGCTAGACCTCATGTGGCTGGAGTGTGTCAGCAGTTCCTGCAAGAGGAAGGCATTGATGCTATGGACTGGCTCGCCCGTTCCCCAGACCTGAATCCAATTGAGCACATCTGGGACATCATGTCTCGGTCCATCCACCAACGCCACGTTGCACCACAGACTGTCCAGGAGTTGGCGGATGCTTTAGTCCAGGTCTGGGAGGAGATCCCTCAGGAGACCATCCGCCACCTCATCAGGAGCATGCCCAGGCGTTGTAGGGAGGCCATACAGGCACGTGGAGGCCACACACACTACTGAGCCTCATTTTGACTTGTTTTAAGGACATTACATCAAAGTTGGATCAGCCTGTAGTGTGGTTTTCCACTTTAATTTTGAGTGTGACTCCAAATCCAGACCTCCATGGGTTGATCAATTTGAATTCCATTGATAATTTTTGTGTGATTTTGTTGTCAGCACATTCAACTATATAAAGAAAAAAGTATTTAATAAGAATATTTCATTCATTCAGATCTAGGATGTGTTATTTTAGTGTTCCCTTTATTTTTTTGAGCAGTGTATATGTGGGATTGGAAATTATACAGACCATTACATTGATGGAAACTACAACCTATCTGCAATATTAAAGCTGATCTAGCCCCCTAAATATATATATATTTTTACAAATAAATACATGGGCACCAGTTACTGAACGACACTGTCAGTTACTTTGCCCCCCTGATCACAGGGTTGGTTCAATTCCCACATTAGAGCCTGTGATGATGAACCTCACGTTACCTCCTGAGCAGTGTAATGGGGACAGTGTATTATCAGTTTTGGGGAAATCTCATGAATAAGTGCTATAGCTGTTCAGGTATTCCATGGCAAATTCTGAGTGCAATCAGTGTAGAGGAAAAAATCTAGAGAAAAAAGGAGACGGATAATGACCGTACAGTATTATTGATTGATTCACCAGCTTGTCTTCATCAGGGATGTTCGTGAAACTTGATGAAAGAGGTTTTGACCTTTGAACACAGCTGATTTGGAACATTAGTCATTTGTTGACATTCGATGGACTCCTTGTTTTTCTACTGCCACGTATCATCTGCTAAAGAAATCCCACCGCAGATATATTGGTCCAAGAGGATGTACCACTGACCTGATTTCAGGAATAAAGCTTCCTGAACAAATGACTCCCCATCGACAGACAGTTAGGGGCCACATCCCTGAGTAGGAAAATGTAATGTTGGCCCATATGATGATTTAATGATCTCATGATCTAGGTCAAGTAACTAAAAGAAACTGGATGGAAGTTAACAGAAATATTCTTTAGGTAGTTCTTTCTTCAACATTGGCTTGAATACTTTTATGTAAAGGAGCAAGAGGTGTGTACTTTAGTATTATGAGCAAGTTGGGCTATGAGAGGACGTTGAGTTGTAGGAGAACTACAGTTGAGGATTACAACATTACGCCCAACATGGAAAGATAAGGCACATGCAACTGATCTAAAAACTCTAGCAGATGTTTGTGTTTCTCTGCACTGTGACATTTTACTTTCTGTTTTTGGATGAAAGAAAAGAGACGAGGTACAAATTTGTTAATTACCACCACATGGTCCTGGTTAATGTCAAGAAACTTCAAAGCAGATTCAACATAAACAAGACTCAAATCTCTAACGAGTGATAGTGTTTGACTACACATGATTTATATCCATATTCTATACATCAGCCCCAGCTACCAACTGGAAAATGTTGCAAGAATGTGTCTGGTGACTGACTGTGTTGTAAATACGCCAGAGAAGTCGCAGACTTTGCTTTGACTGTTAGCATTTTGCTCTTGGCTCGTTATAAGGCAACAAAATTAAGCATTGATTAATTTCTTTATTGGATATATTGCTGCTTTACTTTGGCAAACATGTACAACTTTAGTACAATCTCACACGTCTCTGTAAGTACCCCCAAACAGCAGTGTGAAGATACAGGAAACCTCCTTTAGAAAAGTACCTTACTATACAAACACTGTGGGTGTTTCTCAAAATGCATACTACCGCTCTCCGAGCACGCAAATTGGAGCACAGGAGGGTTGGAGTATGAGTCAAAATCAAAGTATGTGAAACTGTGCACGGAGGCCAGTTCGCAGATGCGTACTCCGTTGGTACATATTTTGAAGAATGCATCAACACAAGCTCCAATGGAAAGGATGCACAGAAATATGACGCAATCAAGTAAAGAAGGACGCAAAATGTATTGAAATCAATGGTGTCCCATATTTGAGCTGAAGCAAGAAACAATGTTGCCCATTCAATCTCATAAGTTGCCTGACTACAATATTATATCTTGATACATTAATAAATACATACTGTGTTAATTTTGGCATGTTTTGGCTGTAATGCGCATACATCCCATAGTAAGTCAATAGGGCTAACTAGCTAGCTACTACTGTCAGCTATCTAGATAGCCACGAAGAATTGGTAGCTAGCTACACACAAAGAATTGACATCTACCTTGCATAACATTCATTTCGGTCATTTTTGCCTGTTAAACTATCTCGTTATCTACAGTAGATTATTCCAATTTACATATAGCTAGCTGATTAGTTATGAAGTAAAACCTTTGATTTGTGTATGTTTAGTCTCTTTTGCCATTGTCCTGTCTGGAAGAAGGTTCAGTGAACGGGTAACGTAAACTCACTCACTTTTGTACATCGCCTTGGTCCGTACAATTGACCTTATTTTTGCACACAAAAAACGTAATACTTCCAGATCAACTGTAATATCAATACCAATGTAAAGCACAATTTCTCCCCTTTCCAACAAAATTAATGACGAGACCTTCATGATGCCCATCTCTGCATAATTCCACAAGGCAATGAGCTTCGTCGGGTCTTTTTAAAAATAGCGGGTGGGGAGCGAAGGCTACGAAGTGATCTTGAAAGGGGGAAATATGTTGTGTGAAGAAAACAGTTTTTTTCACCCGATTTGTCCAACTAATGAACTTTAAAATGTAAATAAAACATAAAGAGTTTATGTAATGTCTCATCACATACCTGTTTGAAGGTTTGTGTCGAATTTGAAGAGGGGTTTTGGGCTGCGCTAACGTTAGCCTCACAAGTGAACTGCAGCTGTTCAGGCTTTTGAGTGTCATGATGGCTCGCAGTAATGACGCGCAAAAAAAGGCAATTGTCACCCTAGTCATGAAATATTAGTTTAATATTAGCAATAATTATATTAATTTAGACAAAAATCATGAATAATGAAGTTTTCTTCCAAGTGTATATGGTTAAGCATGATTTTAATCTGCGAGAGAAGGGCTACCCCTGGTGGAAAGAGGCTGTATGGCACAAAATGAGTTGCAAATGCGCGCTGTACGTTACGTAGTGACACGTCACGATGTAACGTACAGCGTCGGAGGGGTCAGTTTTTTCATCTTTTCTCAAATACTGTTAGTCCATTACCACGTCAATCAACGCTGAATCGAAACGTAGTTTACACCCCGGATTTTGATGCCAACACAGTCACTACAGTCCCATTCGTTTTCATTGCAGCCTCGTTTGAATGTCGCGGTTACGCACATTTGTACGGAATGGGGTGAGTTTACGTTAAGTCCATAGTAAGTCAATAGGGCTAATTGGCTAGCTATCCACAAATAATTAACATCTACCTTCTACCTATTAGTTTTAGCATTTTTTTTCTTCTCAAATGTAATGTTTTCTGCATACTCCACACTCTCATCCTCACAAGAACGTACTCAAGAGAACATCCTCGGAGAATGCACTTGGAGCATGAGAGTGTGGAGCACGGTAGAATGCATATTGAGAAACACCCTGTGTGTGTGTGTGTGAGGGCACTGCAGTGGCACTATGGAGAGATCCCCCAGTTCTCCTCCCCTCATCTGAGAAAGCCTCTTAAGCCTTGGTCACACTGCCTTGGTCACACTCCGCCATTTCCTGGTTACTAAAATTCTAATAGTTAACCTAATTTCAGTTTATGTGACAAAATAAGCAAGTATAGTGTAGAAAATCATTGTACAGTCTAAACCGCTGTGAAATATATTTTCCATAACGCAAAAATATAGTATTTTCAACTGTTTAAAGCTTGTGTACAAAACCAAAAGTAAAAAATGCAAAAACCAAACTTAAGACCGGGAAGCATAGAAATAGCGAATAGTTTTTAATACTGACTGTCCAAACATCAAATTAGAAGTGACCAAATCGGATGTGTGTGGGTTCAGACAGCAGTCCTTTGCTGACATGGCTACACTAGTTGTCATAGTAACGATGGGTGTGCATGCTGTGGTGTACTATAGGCTGATTGGTGGTAGTGCTCCTGCTTCCTATCAATCAGAAGTTATGTAGCAAACTAAAGTGACAACAACGCCTGCCATGGATGTTTCCCATTTGCTTTGAATGTTCAGAATCATAGTGTAATAAAACTTTTAAAGCCTCAAAATATGATGATCCAACTTTCAAAACTAGTCTTTTTTGCTAACCACAGCAGTCACTTAGCTAGCTAGAAAGCTCAACAGCTTTCTAGCACATTCACTCATTTGTTTGTAAACAATTAAAGAAGTTGTTCACTATTTTACAACTTAAAACTAGATGGTAACTCACCCTGAACGTAGTGTATGGACGAGGAGAAGAAAAAAAAGTAATTTAAAAAAAATTAAACAGCCACTACAAAGTTCAGCTAACTTTATCAATCACAAGCTAACAATCAATGGAAGTGATTTTTATTTGTATTTTTTATTGCCAAATCACCTTTTAGTAACATTAAACCAAATATGGCGTTGATTTGAATAGATTTCAGGTGATTAGGACATTCTTTTTTTAAACATGCTCACATGCCCAAATCACTTCCATTGATTGTTAGCTTGTGGTGGCTAAGGTTAGCTGAAGTTTGTCGTGGCTGTTCAAAGAATTACAGTTTATCTTGTTCCATCGACTACTTTCAGGGTGAAGAACCATCTAACATCAAGTTGTAAAATAGTGAACTACTCCTTTGACAAGCTAGTTAGCTACCACATGTTCTTGTCAAACTGTCAACAGAGTAGCTAGCAAGCAACAAAATATGCCAACAGTCTAAAAACCACTTGAGGGCAAATCAGTCAGATTTGACCATTCAGACACAAGTCACATTGCCAGGAATCAGATTTCTATCTGAATTCAAACCACTTACGAAGGTGGTTTGAAATGTGGCTTAAAATATCTGATTCCATGTGCTTTTTGGCTGTTCAAATCTGCAGGAAAAAGAACAGATTCGAATCGGATATGCAGAAAAATTGGATTTGAGTCACCTCAAACTGCCAATGTGAACAAAGCTTTAGTTTGTCTAGCGGAGCCCAGACTGCCTTAAGGGCCCTGGGTTCCAGTCTAGAAGCACGCTTTCCACTGTACCAAGAGGACAGTTTCGGAATTGCAGTTTAACTGAAGTCCGGCTCAGAAAGACAATTCCCATTCGGCCCCATAGAGAAGTATAATGAGAAAATTCCTAATAAGACACTTTATTCATCACCTTTTAGCACAAACATCCATTTAATTATTTAAATAATTGTTTTTGAGGCAGATTGTTTTTCATCACTCTCAGCCGAAGATATAACATTTTTATATTCATCCATTGTCTGTCATGCTTCTGGATGATGTGATGACATACTCGATACTCGCGGAGGGTCCCAGTGCGCACTGAGTGCTAGTGTGCAGGTGTAGACGGCCCAGTAAAACCGGATCTAGAAACATGGCTGCAACCACGAAACGCGAACATGGGTAGATCACGTTGAAAACAATGGTCAGCCATCTTGGACGCAGTCTCCAGTTCTTTTATAGCTCAATGGACTGCCTCACTCAACCGCTTTCCTGCTTGTTCCAATAAATCTAGCGTATGTTCCAGTAAATCTAATGGATAGGCATACGTGTTCGACTGCAGGTTTGAGTTTCATGTGTTATCCTTGGGATCCTCCATGGGATGTGATTCTTACTCCAAATATGGGAAACTATATACAGTATGTGCAGAACACATGGTTTATGTCTTGTTTACATCCTTTGTAGCTTAGGAGTCTTAAGATTCTAATCGCTGCTAAATATGAACAAATACAGACAGACTATTTATGCAGACCAAATATTTATTTAATCTTCCACACACACAAGTGAATAATAGTCGTCATTCTTTTAGAATGGTGACTAAGAACACATACTGTAATCTAACGTCCAATGTGGGAGAGAACAGGGAGTTAATCTAGACATGAGCACATAGCAGGCACGTGTCACTAGATCTTGCAGATAACCTTCACTGTTTTTGTGGCCAACTGTCTGCATACCTACCTCCCATGTTTTGAAATGGTAGATTAGAGAAAAAAACATCTTACCTCGAATTTCAATGTTGACAAGAAAAGGTAGTAAATCACATTCAAGGGCTTCGCATGAAGGGACTAGAGACACAAAATAAGCCTAGTTGCTACGTTGGTCAACACCCCTAGTCTGTGGCTGAGGAGGGTTTTCTGCTCCTGACTATCATAAAACGATGACATTCATAGTCTGCTAATGTGTTCAAACATTCAGTATGAATAACCAGCAATAAATAGTGTGCTGAAATCCTAGTTAGGACCCATCAAATGAACATCTGCTTCTACTGGCCAATTCCCTGTAACAAATGACTGGAAATTATGCACAGTTAGTCTTGGAGAGTTCCATGGCGACCTTGAGCTTTGGCATGAATCACTGGGGAGAGCCTGCCTGTCCTCCAGTCTAATGCCAGGTCTTACTGAACTCTTAACTGGTGTATAAAGTATGACTATATTTTACACTAGAAACGGGCTTATTCTAGTTGAAACTTGAGGTACAATCCATCTACGTCAAGCTATGCCTGTCCATCGGGACATTATTAAAGGTGAATCAACAACATGTTGTTGGTTATAGTACGGAGAAAACGAGAAGCTGAAAAAATCTATTTAGACAGAATCATTGTCGAAATTAAAAAGAGGATGTAATACATACATGATCCAACATCAAAAATCAATCAATCGGGATCTGATGCAATCCAGCCAAGCCAATTCATTTCTCCCTTTCTTTGATGTGCAGGGTTTCAGTGACAGCAAATGTGGCTGTGGTGCTAAAATCTGTAAAATACCTTAAAGGTATAATTCAGTTGTGTAATTCCTCGTCTTTCTTATGAAAACACAGTGTTATTTCGGAATGTGTTCAATTCATGCCTATACCAGACGTCAGTGCTTAGTATCATTTTATTCTGAATGTGAGTGCTTGAGGACAGGTATTGCTTCATTGATCATGAGGTTAAGGTACATTTACTGAGAGGAGACCAAAAAATAAATAATTAAAAGCTGAGCCTGTCTTTAGTGTCCTCTTAGGTAATCAAATCAAAGTGTATTTGTCACGTGCGCTGAATACAACAGGTGTAGTAGACCTTACAGTGAAATGCTTACTAACAAGCCCTAACCAACAGTGCAATTTTTAAGTAAAAAATAGGTATTAGGTAAACAATAGATAAGTAAAGAAATACAAAAAACAGTAAAATGACAGTGAAAATAACAGTAGCGAGGCTGTATACAGGTGGTACCGGTACAGAGTCAATGTGCGGGGGCACTGGTTAGTCGGGCTAATTGAGGTAATATGTACATGAATGTATAGTTAAAGTGACTATGCATAGATGATAAACAGAGAGCAGCAGCAGCGTAAAAGAGAGGGTTGGTGGGTGGCGGGACACAATGCAAATAGTCTGGGTAGCCATTTGATTACCTGTTCAGGAGTCTTATGGCTTGGGGATAAAAGCTGTTGACAAGCCTTTTGGTCCTAGACTTGGCGCTCCGTTACCGCTTGCCATGCGGTATCAGAGAGAACAGCCTATGACAGTCTTTGACAATTTTTAGGGCCTTCCTCTGACATTGCCTGGTGTAGAGGTCCTGGTTGGCAGGCAGCTTAGCCCCAGCAATGTACGGGGCCGTACGCACTACCCTTTATAGTGCCTTGTGGTCAGAGGCCGAGCAGTTGCCCTACCAGGCAGTGACGCAACCAGTCAGGATGCTCTCAATGTTGCAGCTGTGGAACCTTTTGAGGATCTGAGGACCCTTGCCAAATATTTTCAGTCTCCTGAGGGGGAATATGTTTTGTCGTGCCCTCTTCACGACTGTCTTGGCGTGTTTGGACCATTCTAGTTTGTTGGTGGAACTTGAAGCTCTCACCCTGCTCCACTACAGCCCCGTCGATGAGAATGGCGGCATGCTTGGTCCTCCTTTTCCTGTAGTCCACAATCACCTCTTTTGTCTTGATTACGTTGAGAGATAGGTTGTTATTCTAGCACCAGCCGGCCAGGTCTCAGACCTCCTCCCTACAGGCTGTCTCGTCGTTGTCAGTGATCAGGCCTACCACTGTTGTGTCGTCTGCAAATTGAATGATGGTGTTGGAGTCGTGCCTGGCCATGCAGTCGTGGGTGAACAGGGATTACAGGAGGGGACTGAGATCGCACCCCTGAGGGGCTCCAGTGTTGAGGAACAGCGTGGCAGATGTGTTTCTATCTACCCTCACCACCTGCGGGCGGCCCATCAGGAAGTCCAGGATCCAGTTGCAGAGGGAGGTGTTTAGTCCCAGGATCCTTAGCTTAGTGATGAGCTTTGAAGGCACTATGGTGTTGAACGCTGAGCTGTAGTCAATGAATAGCATTCTCACGTAGGTGTTCCTTTTGTCCAGGTGGGAAAGGGCAGTGTGGAGTGCAATAGAGATTGCATCATCTGTGGATCTCTTTGAGCGGTATGCAGATTTGAATGGGTCTAGGGTTTCTGGGATAATGGCGTTAACGTGAGCCTTTTCCAGACTTTCAAAGCACTTCATGGCTGCAGACGAGTGCTATGGTTCTGTAGTCATTTAGGCAGGTTACCTTAGTGTTCTTGGGCACAGGGACTATCGATGCTTGAAACATGCTGGTATTATAGACTCAATCAGGGACATGTTGAAAATGTCAGTGAAGACACCTGCCAGTTGGTCGGCAAATGCCCGGAGCACACGTCCTGGTAATCCGTCTGGCCCAGCGGCCTTGTGAATGTTGACCTGTTTAAAAGGTCTTACTCACGTCGGCTACGGAGAGAGTGATCACACAGTCGTCCGGAACAGCTGATGCTCTCATGCATGCCTCAGTGTCACTTGCCTCGAAGCGAGCATAGAAGTGATTTAGCTCATCTGGTAGGCTCGTTTAACTGGGCAGCTCACAGCTGTGCTTCCCTTTGTAGTCTTTAATAGTTTGCAGGCCATGCAACATCCGACGAGCGTCAGAGCCTGTGTAGTACGATTCAATCTTAGTCCTGTACTGGCGCTTTGCCTGTGTGATGGTTCGTCGCAGGGCATAGCAGGATTTCTTATAAGCTTCCGGGTTAGAGTCCCGCACCTTGAAAGCGGCAGCTCTACCCTTTAGCTTAGTGAGAATGTTGCCTGTAATCCATGGCTTCTGGTTGGGGTATGTACGTACGGACGACGTCCTCGATGCTCTTATTGATAAAGCCAGTGACTGATGTGGTGTACTCCTCAATGCCATCGGAAGAATCCCGGAACATATTCCAGTCTGTGCTAGCAAAACAGTCCTGTAGTTTAGCATCTGCTTCATCTGACCACTTTTTTATAGACTGAGTCACTGGTACTTCCTGCTTTAATTTTAGCTTGTAAGCAGGAATCAGGAGGATAGAATTATGGTCAGATTTGCCAAATGGATGGCGAAGGAGAGCTTTGTACGCGTCTCTGTGTGAGGAGTAAAGGTGATATAGAATGTTATCCCCTCTGGTTGCGCATTTAACATGCTGATAGAAATTAGGTAAAACTGATTTAAGTTTCCCTGCATTAAAGTCCCCGGCCACTAGGAGTGCAGCCTTTGAGTGAGTGGTTTCCTGTTTGCTTATTTCCTTACACAGCTGAGTGCGGTCTTAGTGCCAGCATCCGTCTGTGGTGGTAAATAAACAGCCACGAAAAAAATAGATGAAATGTCTCTTGGCAAATAGTGTGGTCTACAGCTTATCGTGAGATACTCTACTTCAGGCAAGCAAAATCTAGAAACTTCCTTAGATTTCGTGCACCAGCTGTTGTTTACAAATATAGATCCTTACGAGGCACCCCGCCCTGTGTCCTCTATACCTGCGTCTCTTTCTCTTGCCAATGACGGGGATTTCGGCCTTGTCGGGTGTCTGAAGTACATCCTGTGCGTCCTGCTTGTTGAAGAAAAAATCTTTGTCTAATCCGAGGTGAGTGATCGCTGTCCTAATATCCAGAAGCTCTTTTTTGCCGTAAGATACGGTGGCAGAAACATTATGTACAAAATAAGTTACAAATAACACACAAAAACACAAAGTAGCACAATTGGTTGGGTGCCCGTAAAACTGCTGCCATTTCTTTCGGCGTCATCTGCCATGGAACCCAAAAGCCATGGAACCCCCTGCTTTTGGAACCCTTTTTTCTAAGAGTGTACTACCTACCTATCTGCATGGAAACCATATAAACAGTAGGAGATGGACCCAAGTGTAAGCCACAGACTGAAACCAAACAGAAACCCTATTTGGACGGGCGGTTACTTGCTGTTTATGACACCCAGTCAACTTAATCATGAATCAAGATGAAGATAATCAAACCTTCTTCTTACATTTCTGTATTTTTTGTGGCTGGAGCCTTATCCAAAGAGGCCTTACAAATCAAAGTACCTCATGGATACAGAGCTCATCTGCGAAAGAGACTGTGGTTAAATTGTTACAAATGCTCTTGTGGCTGAATGGAAGCAAGTCCCCGCAGCAATGTTCCAACATCTAGTGGAAAGCCTTCCCAGAAGAGTGGAGGCAGCAAAGGGGGGACCAACTCCATATTAATGCCCACGATTTTGGAATGAGATGTTTGACGAGCAGGTGTCCACATACTTTTGGTCATAATGGTGTGTATAGACAGTATGGACAGTATATGAATAGAAAAGGTGTGTACAGCAGTAGTCATATAGGATGACTCTATTTACATTGGGCAGCAATCTTTAAGGTGCAGGGTAGAGTAGTGGGTGGTAGGCGGCAATAACAGTGACTAAGGTTCAGGTCAGGGTATTTGGCGAAGGCTGGCTAGTGGTGACTGTTTAACAGTCTGATGGCCTGGAGACAGAAGCTGTTTTTCAGTCTCTAGGTCCCTGCTTTGATGCACCTGTATTGTCTCCGCCTCATCGATGGAAGCGGGATGAACATGCTGTGGATCGGGTGGCTGAGGACCTTGATGATCTTCTTGGCCTTCCTGTGAACACTGGGCGCTGTAGATGTCCTGGAGGGCAGGCAGTGTGCACCCGGGGATTCGTTGGGCTGACCACACCCCCCTCTGGAGAGCTCTGCGGTTGCAGACGGTGAAATTGCTGTACCAGGCGGTGATACAGCCCAACAGGATGCTCTCAATGGTGCATCTATAGAAGTGTGTGAGGGTCTTAGATGGCAAGCCTTCTTCACCACACTGTGAAGGGACCATTTCAGGTCGTCAGTGATGTGCACGCTGAGGAACTTGAAGTATTTGACCCTCTCCCCGTTGATGTGGATGGGGGCATGCTCTCGCTGCAGTCCACGATCAGCTCCTTAGTTTTGTTGACATTGAGGGAGAGGTGTACTGTGTAGCTCAGTAGGTAGAGCATGGCTGCTTGCAATGCCAGGGTTGTGGGTTCGATTCCCACAGGGACCAGTATGAAATTGTATGTAATCACTACTCTAAGTTTCTCTGGATAAGAGCATCCGCTAAATGATAAGTGTTTTTAAAAATGACTAAATGTACTTTTTCCTGGTACCATTCCGCCAGGGCTCTCACCTCCTCCATGTAGGCTGTCTCGTCGTTGTTGGTAATCAGGCCTACCACTGTTGTGTCATCAGTAAACGTGATTATTGAGTTGTAGATGTGCATGACCATGCAGCCATGGGTGTACAGCAGGGGTGTGCAACTCCAGTCCTCAGGGGCCTGATTGGTGTCACACTTTTTCTCCATCCCTAGCAAACACAGCTGATTAATCAAATTGCATTCTAAACTGAAGATCATGATTAGGTGATTATTGGAGTCAGGTGTGTTAGCTGGGGCTGGGGCAAAACTCTGACACCAATCAGGCCCCCGAGGACTGGAATTGCCCACCCCTGGGGTACAGGAAGGAGCTGAGCACACACCCCTGTGGGGACCCCGTGTTGAGAATCAGTGTGGTGGAGGTGTTGTTGCCTACCTTCACCACCTGGTGTTGGCCCATCAGGAAGTCCAGGACCCAGTAGCACAGGAAGGGGTTCAGACCCTGAGCTTGGAGGGAACTATGGAGATATGCGCCATAAAACTATTCCAATTAGTTACTTCTCTATACAAATAATAATATCTGACATGACACACCGAGAGCTCCCCACAAATAGGAAGGGAGGACAGTACGGCATGCTTTCACAGGTTTACGTGGTCGTTTTCATAGTCCAAAATGACAATACTTTCACAGAAGAAGGGGGTAGTTTTTTACTAGTCTTTTATAAATTGATCAGTCATGTGTCACAAATCACGATAGTAAAACATGGACAGCAGATCTCACTTCCCAGAGTACCTCAGCTATGCAAGAGGGGGAACTCCTAAAGCCCACAATGAGGGATCCCCTCTGATACTCTGACTTACATCGCAAAGAACATATACTTTCTGTAAATGAGCGATGATCTTGTTCTGTTGTTAATTTGCACACTCTTGAAACCTGGGATAAAAGGGATTCCCGAGCCATCAATGTCCGAGGAATTCCCCTTGGTTTTTTCCAGTTGTTTCTAATCAGAGATAGCTTATCCTACTGAACTGTCTGTGACTTGTGCATGGATGTTACTTGTCAACAGAGACTGCCTTGGCTACGTGATATGTATGGATGATGCATCGTAATGCAAGTGAACGTTGTTTTTATTTTCCAAATGATTAATGTTTCCATCGCGTGGCTTTCATTTCACACTTTTTCTCCTATTATGTGCCAGCGCACGGTGTGATATGATCAAGTGATTCGCAACAAGAGCTTTTGATCCAACAATCGAAAGCAGATGTTTTTACAGTATGAGTAGATCATACACGTGGATGGTGATAAGCCTACATTGTTTCATAACCCTACATTGTTAACTACACGTGGATGGTCATAATAACCTTATATTGTTCAGCTACGTAGATCAGTCATCATATTGTATTTATCCAAAGCCTAGTTCATAAGGTTTTTGTGGGATGCAGATAAAAATATTGACTGTAGTAAGACTCAGTTCTTGTGTGCAGTACCTTTGGTTTCCAAACCCACAGACAGAACTAGCCCAATGCCTAAAGCAGTTAAAAGATCAACCTGTGAGCTGTCTGTGCCCTTTTCTTTCCCCACAGAGCACTCTGGCTCTGTAAAGGGCCCAATAAAAAGCACTGGAAGTGTTTACACTCATACTGTAGGAGCATTGAGAGCCAGAGCTCCCCATGGACTCATATCCAGATCTGTTATGTGAACCTCTACATCAGCAGATTACTATGATGTCAGGGGGATGATGTATGCTTGCGCACTGTGGAGGGCTGTGGCCGACTGGCTGTTAATGGGTGCTCAGTGTCTGGGGGGTGGCACAAGGGAGAGGTTTGACTTCAATTCGTTGCCATTATTCAAAGCAGTTTCGATGCATGGGTCTCAACATCGTCCAGCGCCTGAGCAGCTAAAATTGCACAAACGCACATACTATCAGAATGGACAAAAGCAGAGTAGCCACAGCAAATAAAACTGGAAGTATATGTGGGAGGATCAAATGCCATTGTTGACCTTCGATTCATTCTGCAAACCCTCACTGAAGAATTTACTTTCATTCAAATCAGTGTTGGCTAGTGGGAAAGGCAGGCTATGCTGGTGTTCTGTACAGTGAAAGGGCTGTCTGTTTGTGTGTGCATATTTGTTCACTGTGTGCAACACTCTACTAATGCACTCTTACCAACCACTCAATTATTAAGTCATGAACAGCTATGACCAGTCCCTCAGATTACATTCATGCCATATTATTAAACTACGATAGTTTGGCAATGCTCTGAGGTACGGTACCCTGTCAATAAGATTTGAAATGACATAATATTGGTGGTACAGATGTGTTTACATACCGAAAGAGCAAACAAGCACAATAAGATCTTAACTTAATTAATTAAACTTAATTCCATATTCTGTAGTAACAACGATCATGGTATATTCTTGTGTTTTTGCTATTACCCAAAAATGCAATTTTCACTAAGCTTGAAAGGACGTCTCAGAACAATATCATTCGTCATCATATGAGTTACCTTTCCAATAACTTTTCTTCTAAACCTCATCAGTGTCAGCATGAGATTCTCAGAATCATTCTGTTCCACTGGTGCCAGACAGTCAACTGCAGCTTTTCAACCACTGGCGACAGTCTGAAGTAGTGAAATACAGTCGGCATGTCCATGGCACTCAGACAATGTCATCATTATCTACATGTGTGGTCGCCAGGAGGACCTCTAATGTAATGATGTGATGATACACCTTGTTGCTCTGCATATCGTAATGCTTTACGAATAATTTACAAACGGCACACTGTGTTTCAGGGTGACTTTCAAAATATTTTTACATTCCTGGATGCAATGGACTGAGAGTTGAGGGGCTTTATTCACCCATACATTTAGTACAGCACATGGCAAAACACAGTGGGACATACCTATACCCTGAAAGGCAGCTGATCGTCCATTATCACCAACTCTGAGCCAATTAGCTATAATGTTCTGGGCTTGCATCTTTGGCGCACAGGGAGCACTGCGGATGACTTGGCGTCTGTCTATAAACAAGGCCTTTGAGAGAAGTGCATCCAACATATTCACACTATGACCTCACTTACAGGAATCGGACAGAGTCACTGCAACCAATGAATCATCTTCTTCCAAGCATGGATCCAGGAGGACTCCAATGTTAACAATGCTAACACACTGCATTGGAAGTGCTTTCGCTAAGTTACCTCCAAACATGTTGCCTATACTTGTATACATACTTTATACAAGTATAGTGCACATGGATACGCAATGATAAGCTATATCCAGACCAGAACATGCTGTTTGCCAGGCTCTATGGTAGTTTTATGGTGAAAAGAGTGAATAGGCGATCATGACGTTATTTCATAGTACTTCATTTAGATCAAGCCGTGCTAGGCAGTTCCAATGCCATGGTAAAAGCCATACTTCCCTTGTTAGCATTTAGGGATGAAGTGTGGATTACCATCAATGATTTACGACGGCCAGCAGTTCAAGTTCATTTCAGGACATTGGCATGTTCTAGAGAACAAACAAAGAGAACAAACAAACTCCTTCATGTTCACTTGTAAAATATGGTTTGGTTCTTAGACTTCCATAGAAGAATCTGCCTGTTTGATGGAAAGGGGGCTAGAGACTTTTTTGCTTACAACCTTAATTTAATCTCTCCAGCTAGAGCCATGTCACGTGTCCCCCTGTAATTCTTCATTGTGGTCATCTGATGATGGTAACGTGCCATTCAAGGTTGCTTGATCCTCCTGTACATGATCTGCTTGTGTTCTCACAAATGTAAGCACTGGCACTGCTGTCTTTTATTTATTTTTCAGGAGATCGTTTACTGATGATTTACTGAAGCATTTACTCAGTAGATAACATTTGAGCACTCATGTGATAGACTACGCCATCAGAGGGAACCCAAATGTGCCTTAAGCTGAAATGTTAGCCAAAACAAATACATTGACTCCTTCATGGCAGACCTCTTTTCGTAAGGACTTCTCATGGTTGCTGCAGTAAAAACGCATGGCTGCAGGGCACAGAGTGGGAAAGTGTCCAGTCTGGTGGTGGTGGTGGTGAGTGCTAATGTACGTTAACTGTCTCATCATGAGTGGTTGTAGATTCCAGGCCTCAAGGAACAGGGATGAATTTCCTAATCTGCTAGTGTGCTAACGCTAGCCTGCTGGATCACACAGTCTAATAGACCAATGACAGTTTATGTGGTCAAAGAGGTGGGAGTCCTGCAGCTGCAATATCTTAACACTCATCTGTATGGGGTCAGTATATGGGTAGTTAAGAGTGAAACTCATTCAAGGATTTTTATTTATTTTCATTATTTTCTACTTTGTAGAATAGTGAAGACATCAGCACTATGAAATAATGCATATGGAATCATGTAGTAAGCAAAAACTGTTCAACAAATCAAAATATATTTTATATTTGAGGTTCTTCAAAGTAGTCACCCTTTGCCTTGATGACAGCTTTGCACACTCTTGGCATTCTCTCAGCCAGCTTTATGAGGAACGCTTTTCCAACAGTATTGAAGGAGGTCCCACATATGCTGAGCACTTGTTGGCTGCTTTTCCTTCACTCTGCGGTCCAACTCATCCCAAACCATCTCAATTGGGTTGAGGTTGGGTGATTGTGGAGGCCAGGTCATCTAATGCAGCAGTCGCCTGCACTCTCGGCTGCAATGTCGAACAATGACTCTGCACACTACATTTTGTGACTGAGTATGTGATAAACCCAGAACTCCCAAAAACAAATATTTTTTTGCTTGGATATCATAGTGTGGCCATCATTAAATGCATCAACATTATTTTCTCAAACTCTTTAGGGACTATTGTGATGAGTCCAAATACCAAATTTGGAGTGAATCTGACTTTTAGTCCATGAGAAGATTGTATTTGATTATTTTAGCGTTACATAGTCAAACAAAAAATGAATTGTGAGTTTCCTTAATTTTTAAGATATCAATGCCATATCAACTGAGCACGGTTCATCATGGTAATGTCTTTGATGACTCTAAAACGTTTCAAGTTGACATACCAGTGTGAAGTGGATTTACAAAGGATTTAAATGGACATGTAAATTTTCTGATTCATCATTAACTCAGCCACCTCTTAAAGGGGAATATAAAATAATTTTACAATCTCCAGCACCAGCCCAACATCAACATATGTGAAAATGGATTTTCTATGTTTTGTAGTAAAACAGATCGAGCAAGAAAAGTGTTTCCAATGACATCATCAATCAATTTGTAGACAATTAGTAGGCAATGCCTAATCATATTTTGCAAAAATCACACAATGCACACCGACGATGACATTGGAAACACTTATCTTCTATCTTTTTTATTACAAAACCTAGGGTGGTGATGGAGATGATTGTTATGTTTGTTC
Source organism: Salvelinus alpinus (assembly GCF_045679555.1). Taxonomy (NCBI): domain Eukaryota; kingdom Metazoa; phylum Chordata; class Actinopteri; order Salmoniformes; family Salmonidae; genus Salvelinus; species Salvelinus alpinus. Next base: position 83,093,447 of record NC_092094.1, read on the forward strand.
CTTATAATGACAAACCGGGGCGTAGGTTTAACTACTTTTAATGAACATATACTTCAGCTAGAAAACTCCATGTTTAACCATGCAAGGCATTCTTTTACCATCTCCCGCACCCGCATAGCCTGCTGGGTAACGTAGTCTAAATGTTATTAACACACAACAACACATCTTCTTTCCTTTAAAAGAAAACGACTTTTCTATGTAACTACACATGTCACATCACATTTGTTTACTCAACCTGCATTACATACAATTTTCAATAACACACATTTCTTTCCCTTAAAATTATCCCCCCCCCCCCCAACTAAATATAGTCTATTCAACAATACTCTATTGTGGCTCTATTTCTTTTCACATTAACAAAACATTCAGTCCAGGTAAGTGTCGTGCACTTTTGTCGTGTCGCTGTTTTTGTTTGTTTTTCTGTTTTTCCTTTGCGAGTTTGACTTTGTGAGCACCTCTGGGTGTTAGCAAGTCCTCATGGATGGGTAGGTTGGTTCTGATGCAATGTCCCATCAACATTTGTGCAGGTGAAAGTCTGTTCTGCAGTGGTGCGCTGCGGTAGATCAGAATTTTTAGGAAATCCTCCTTTCCATCGTGTGCCTTTTTCATCAGACCTTTGACAATTTTGTAGTAGGGTCTGTTGGGTACTGGATGAAGCATTAGCGGCTCTGCTTGCTGCTTTGGCCTGTAGGTCAAACACAGTTCACATGAAGCAGTGGTCTGGCTGATTTCCTGGTTCATTCTTGGCCAGTACATTACTTCTCATGCTCGTCGTTTGCATTTTTCCTCACCCAAGTGGCCCTCGTGTATTTTCTGTAGCATTTCTTTGCGTAGTGTCATGGGAATGACAATCTTGTTGCCTTTGAACACTATGTCATCCACAACAGTGAGCTCTGCTCTGCACATCCAGTAATCCTGTATTCTCCTTGGACAGTTGTTTTTCTGTGCAGGCCATCCTATCAGTGTTGTTTCTTTCAACTCTGTCATTGTTTGGTCAGCTGCGGTCTCTCTTTTGATCTGCTCCATTCTCGCAGAAGACACAGGAAGTGATGCTACGATCATGTCGACGTAGGCCTGAATCTCAGTGTTTTTCTGTGTGCCGAAGCTCTCCTTGTTGACTGCTCGAGAAAGTGTCGGCGGCGAACATGAACTTTTCCGGGGTATAGATCATCTTCACATCATACTTTTGCAGTCTGATCAACATTCTCTGGATTCTCATTGGACAATCATTCAGTGGCTTAGACATGATTGACACCAATGGTTTGTGGTCGGTTTCTACTTCGAAGTCTCGTCCGTAGACGTATTGGTGAAACCTTTTGCAAGCGTATGTGCTTGCCAGTAGTTCTTTCTCTATTTGTGCATACCTTGTCTCTGTGCCTGTCAAGGCTCTGGACGAATAAGCGACGGGTTGCCATGTGTCGTCATGCTGTTGCAGAAGAACTGCTCCCAGGCCAAACTGTGACGCGTCTGCAGAAATCCTTGTGCTTTTCTCTGGATCATAGAACCTGAGCACTGGCTCTTCTGTGATTGTCTTCTTTAACTTTTTGAAGCAGTTTTCCTGTTCATGGGACCATTCCCATTCGTTTTTCTGTTCCAGAAGACATCTGAGTGGAGCGGACTGTGCTGACAGTTGAGGTATGAACTTTGCAAGGTAGGTGATCATGCCCATGAAGCATCTCACATCGTCCTTGTTCTTTGGGCGCTCCATGTTGTTGATGGCTGATGTTTTCCTGGGTCTGGTTTGACTCCGTCCTCTGAAAGTACATCTCCCACGAAGGTAAGTGTTTTCACACCAAACTCGCATTTGTCCTTGTTTAGTTTTAGGTTGACTTTCCGTGTCAGGTCCAGCACTTGTCTCACTCTCGCATCGTGTTCTTCTTTTGTGGACCCCCAGACGATGATGTCATCCATCATAGTCTCCACTCCTGGAATGTGTTCGAAGATCATGTGGATTGTCTTGTGGTAGACCTCTGGCGCTGAGAGAATCCCATATGGTAGACGAAGAAATCTGTACCTGCCCTCAGGTGTGTTGAATGTGCATAGCCTTGAGCTTGCATCATCTAGCTTCATTTGCCAGAATCCTGATGAGGCATCAAGCTTACTGAACCACTTTGCTCCAGCAAACTGTGACATTATCTCTTCTCTGGTTGGCAACTTGAAATGCTCTCTCTTGATTGCTTTGTTGAGATCTCTCGGGTCTAGACATATCCTGAGATCACCGTTCTTTTTCAACACAATAACCAGTGAGCTTACCCAGTCTGTAGGTTCATCCATTTTTGTGATGACGTCCATCTTTTCCATGCGTCCGAGTTCCTCTTTGAGCTTTTTCCTCAGTGCAAATGGGACTTTTCTGCATGCATGCACAACTGGAGTCATTTTGTCATCAGTACATATTTTGTGTTCTCCTGGTAAACATCCAAGACCCTCAAACACATCCTCATACTCAGCCAGTAGTGATTATTGGTCATTTTCAGTCTGTGATGTCACTACATACACTCTTTTCAACAAATTGAGCTTTTCACATGCAATGATTCCTAGAATAGGCTGTACACTCTTTTCCACAATCAGCAGCTGTGCTCTGAACTGTTTTATTTTATGCTGTAAAGTTACTATGCAGTATAACCAGTAGCTTTAATTTTCACCGGGTGTATTTTGCTCTTCACCTTCAGTGTTTTGTAGTCATCCAGCGATAACAGGTTTACCTGTGCTCCAGTATCAAGCTTGAATAGTATTATAGTTTCATTCACAGTCAATGGCACAATCCATTCAGCATTTACTGCATTGCATATTTCCACAGAATCAACAAAGAATTCTTCCATCTCCTCGACTGTGTGAACCATTTTCTTTGTAGCCTCAGCTTTGCAGCATTTTGAGAAATGATTATTTTTCCCACAGTTGTCACATGATTTGCCATATGCAGGGCATTTTTTTGGCTTGTGGATAAATCCACATTTTCCACATGTAGTGTTTTGATTTCTCTCTTTTGCTTGTTTTTGTTTTGTAAGGCGTTGTGTGTATTGCTCCTCTCTTTAGCTCTTTAGCTTGTGCTCTGGTGGTTTCAGCTGCTCGACACATATTCACTGCTTTATCCAAAGTTAAATCTTGCTCACGCAGCAATCTCTCCTTGAGTCCATTATCAAGTATGCCACAGACTATCCTGTCTTTCACTAATGAGTCTTTCAGATTTTCAAATTCACACGTTTTGCTCAGTATGTTCAACTCAGCCAAATACTGGTCAAAACTTACACCCTGTTTCTGATCATGAGAGAAAAACTTGTATCTCTCAAACGTGACGTTCTGGCTTGGTACAAAGTACTCCTCAAATTTAGCCATTAGCACAGTCAATGTCAAGTTTGCCTCGTCTTGCTGAAAGCTATTGTAAATGTCCAATGCATCCTCTCCAATAACATGCAGAAATATGGAAGCTTTCAATTTGTCATCATCTCCCCCTGCACCACTGGCTGCTAGGTAGATATTGAATCTCTGCTTGAAACGTTTCCAATTGTCAGCTAAATTGCCTGTTAACTGCATAGGAGTAGGAGGACTAAGCCTATCCATGACGGAGAACAGGAACAAGTGTCAATTTCTCTTACTTCAGTATGTTGCTCATCAACTTGCTCGTCAACAGATTCCAATGCAGCCTCGCTCTCGCTGCTGTCACTCTCGCTACTGCGGCTCGTTGTCGTCGCTCTTGCAAGCTAGCATCTTCGACTACTCACGTCATTTGACTTGTGGTAGAATGTTCAATTTTCGTCGCGGAAATTTGCAGAGTTACTCATTTCTTTTCTCTGTCTCGTCATAGCGACTACCAATCTGACACCATGTTATGTTTGTTCCTTATATAATGACAAACCGGGGCGTAGGTTTAACTACTTTTACTGAACATATACTTCAGCTAGAAAACTCAATATTTAGCCATGCAAGGCATTCTTTAACCATCTCCCGCGCCCGCATAGCCTGCTGGGTAACGTAGTCTAAATGTTATTAACACATAACAACACAATGATGAACATGAAGTTGAACATTTTAGAAATGTCCCTTTAACCAATCCCTTAGTGAAGTTGGTGTTATTTGGATCATGAGATGGTTCATGAGAAGTTTTCAAAGGTTTTCCAAAATGTCCAAGATGGAGGAAAATCTATCTTGACGGACCTTATGGGACATTGAGGTAAATTTGTTCAGCACGAGGAAAGACACATACATACAAAGTTTGAAGTCTAGATCAAATGGGGCGGCGGATTTGAGGGTTTAAGTGAGACTGCTTATAACAGCGCCCCTATAGGCCAATTAGTGTCATTGTTTTTGACCAATTTACTCTTGGCCGCTAGTTTCTGTGTGCAATATGTTTTGTTGTTGTTGTTACCAATCTATGCTTTAGTTATTTGACATGGTAACTGAAGCATAGATTGGTAACGTAAGAAAAAAATACATAATTTTTTTTTTTTTATGACAATAGGTTTCACATTAACCGCTAATTAATATGTGGATTAAAATTCATGGACAATTTTGTAGGGGTTGAAGCCTTTTTAAACCTAAAAATAAACTACAGGTTTTAAATGTCCTGCATTGCAGGAAAGTTATCCTGAAACAGGGTGATCAAATTAAGATCCTACATCAATAAGTGATGATGCGTAGGCGGTAAGGTGCTGTGAGTCCCCTGCTGTTTGTCCAGAGTGTTTCCATCACTGTCATTGTCTCCTCCTAATCTGTGCTCCTCATCCACATCTGGAGGGAAGTTACTATTCCAAGAATTAGCTAACATTGATTTGGGCTAAAATACATAATCTCCTACCAAAAGTGAAATGTGGAACAAGTCTCAATCAGGAAGGGAGGAAGCTGTCATTACGTAGCATGGGTCTAGCGTCTGAGTTGACACCGAAAGAGAGGAGACAGATGCAGTGAAAGGGGCTTTAGAGAGTTTAGGAATGACTCAGAGGCTACTGCATGGCTTTACCTTTCACGTGATCTGTATTTTTTTTACTGTGTTTCTTTATGCAGATCTTAACTTTTTTTTGTACATAATGTCACCGCCATCACCTAACTATGACCGAAAACAGCTTCTGGACATTATAACAGCCATTGCTAACTTCGATTTGGACCAACATTTGCAGGTCTGGATGTTTTGCTTACTCCGGACGAGGCCTTAACCCCGGGACTCGAAAGAGGAAGCGGCGGTGAAAGAGTGCAGGCGAGCCGGCATCCTGATGAAAATACCAAGGCGGGCAAATAGACTCCCATTACACTCTGCTCTACTGGAGAATGTGCAATCACTGGAGAACAAACTGGATGAGTTCCGTTCGAGACTATCCTATCAACTTGACCTGAAAAACATATCCTATATTTCTCAGAGTCATGGGTGAACAAGGACATGGACATACATTTAAATTTTTTACATTTTAGTCATTTAGCAGACGCTCTTATCCAGAGCGACTTACAGTAGAGTGCATACATTTTATTACATTTTTACATACTGAGACAAGGATATCCCTACCGGCCAAGAGCAGACGCTCTTATCCAGAGCGACTTACAGTAGAGTGCATACATTTTATTACATTTTTTTTTACATACTGAGACAAGGATATCCCTACCGGCCAAACCCTCCCTACCGGCCAAACCCTCCCTAACCCGGACGACGCTATGCCAATTGTGCGTCGCCCCACGGATCTCCCGGTTGCGACAGAGCCTGGGCGCGAACCCAGCCCAGCCTGGGCGCGAACCCAGAGACTCTGGTGGCGCAGCTAGCACTGCGATGCAGTGCCCTAGACCACTGCGCCACCCGGGAGACTAACAATACATCTCGCTGTTTTTTATTATTGTTTTTTGTTTAAAGTTTCACAGTAATAAAGATGTGGAACTTCAATCACGTTGGTTTTGGTTGTTTCAGAATATTTTGTGCCCAATAGAAATTATTTGTAAATCATATAGTCTCCTTTTTAAGTCACTTTTATTGTAAATAAGAATATAATATGTTTCTAAACACTTGGTCCGTCTTTAATCACGAGCGTGACATTCTGTTGGTTTTGGTTGTTTCAGAATATTTTGTGCCCAATAGAAATTATTTGTAAATCATATAGTCTCCTTTTTAAGTCACTTTTATTGTAAATAAGAATATAATATGTTTCTAAACACTTCTACATGAATGTGGATGCTACCATGATTATGGATAATCCAGAATGAATCATGAATAAGGATGAGTGAGAAAGTTACAAATGCACAAATATCATACCCACCCCAAAATGGTAAGCTCCCCTGTTATTGTAATTGTGAGAGGATAGCATGTCTTGGGGGTATGATATTTGTGTGTCTATACTTTCTAACTCATCATTATTCAAGATAGGGTCACAAGCTTGATGTAGTCATTGCATGCTATGAATATGGCACCAAATACTTTTGCTCCCCTAAAGTAGGGGGGACTATGTACAAAAAGTTCAGTAATTTCTAAATGGTTCACCCGATATGGATGAAAATATCCTCAAATGAAAGCTGACAGTCTGCACTTTAACCTCATAGTCATTGTTTGATTTCAAGCCTTTTGGAGTATAGAGCCAAAAGAAGAAAGAAGTCTTCACTGTCCCAATAATTACAGAGGGCACTGTATACTGTCATGGAAAGAGCAGGTGTTCTTAATGTTTTGTATACTCTGTGTATGTGTTAGTGAAAAGTCTGACCAACACAAAGGTGTAGCCTAAACTCACAACGGCTCTCGGTGGAGGAACTGTGAATGGCAGGATGAATAGACCAGCAATACACATCCTCTCAAAAAGCAGACATAGGCCTATTCACATACATTGATATGATATATTTTCCATTATAGCTTATTAAAGTTAATGTTTTTCCATTTCTATATTATTCTCTCCATAACATAGGGCCTAACAACTTCACCCATATGTTTTTTTAAGGGGATCTACATGGTTTATTCTGATCCATTTTATATGAAATGTATTAAAAAGCGACAATGAAAATAAAGAGAGAAGCATATTTCACAAATAAGGTAGGCTCCTTTTTACAGGAAATGACGGGTTGCCCCACTTGGCCCCTGTCCATCTATAAAATATTTATCCGCTGATGGAAATCGGCTCTGAAAATATGTCTCGGATATTACGCTCAGCTTCTTGAGGTAATAAGCTCGTCCCTTTTTCCTTCTGCGCTCTGATTGGAGGAAGTGTTGTCTCAGGAATGTCACGAAACTATTTAAATAGCACTTATGTCCACAGTGTTAGTAGAATAGTCTGAGCATCGGAATAAAGACAGAACGAACTTGAGAGTTTTTAGCGAACATTAAGATTAAGACTATTTAACACATGGAATAAATTGGAGAATTAAAGAAGAAATAACGGGACAACGAAGCTCTTCAACTTATCCATCAGTGACTTATTTATTTTATTCAGGTCGGTAAATTCTAATCATAATATTTTCTTCGAATAATATATTATAAGCTTTTTATTACGTTTTTATAATTGGACTGGAATCTTTAGAAGTGTGTAAATGACAATACCTATTTAACTGTGTTTCTACCTTCTGGTTTAAACAGATTTCTGGGGTTTCAAGATGAAGCTGACAGGAGTCTTTCTCCTTTTGGTGCTTTGGAATTGTGAGGGCAGCAGGGTGGCAGGTGAGTTTTTGTAAATGTTTTATTAAATATAGAAATATTCAAATCAACAATGGAATTATTCTGTTAAAAGGTCTGGCAATAGTTTATCTGTGAACTTAAAGTTGCCCATAGAGACTCACTACAGTTTCTCCCTTCACAGAGAGTAGAGATGATAACAGTGTATACGACCTATTCGAGCTTGTGAAAGTGAACAAAAGGCACCAAGGAGTTACCTTGGTAAAAGGCGCAGATCCCTACAGCCCAGCCTATAAGATACTGAACGCAGACCTGATCCCCCCGGTTCCCGAGATCTCCTTCAGGGACCTCATTGATTCGATACAAGCTGAGAGGGGATTCCTTCTCCTGGTCAACTTCAAGCAGTTCAAGAAAACCAGGGGCAGTCTTTTGACTGTGGAGAAGGATGACGGATCAGGACCGATATTCGAAATCATTTCTAATGGCAAGGCGCAAACTCTGGATGTGGTATACTCTACCGGGAACAAGCAACAGGTAGTGTCCATAGAAGATGCGGATCTAGCGACTGGACACTGGAAGAATATCACGCTGTTCATTCAGGAGGATCGTGCCCAGCTGTTCGTCGGGTGTGAAGAGATCAATATATCAGAAATGGATGTGCCCATCCAAAAGGTCCTGACGCATGAGGTTGCCGACATTGCCCGTCTGAGGATCGGAAAAGGAGCTGTGAAAGATAGATTTATGGTAAATATGAATTAATTTATGACTTCATAAATACATTGCTAATAATGTTGTAATTGTATACAAATAAATGTTAGTTATAGCATAGTCTGAGTAAGTCTGTGAACTTACCTTGTCCTGAGGCTATTGCGAGCAGCGCAGCGTTTGGTGCGCGAGGATAGTCACACTCACAGACATGTAGCCTAATGTTTGAAATTAAAATACGCTATTATGATCCTTTAGGAAAAGTATTGAAAAGATGTAAATGTGTGGATATGGACTAACTCCAAATGCAATGTGTACGTCTGCAGGGAGTGCTTCAGAACGTGCGCTTCGTTTTTGGAACCACTTTGGAGGCGATTTTACGCAATAAGGGATGCCAAAACTGTAAGTGTATAAACGTTATTTTTGTATTTAAATGTTGGAATTACTATGTATGGTATATGTTATCCAATGCTTGTTAATTGTACACATCTAAATGCATTCCATTAACAAACATAATTAATAGTAACTCTATTGCTATGGTCATTAAAGCCAATTCACAGTGGGTGTTATTATGCTGTTTGTGGAAACTAATATGTCTGTTCTTCTCCAGCTGCAACTTTGACTGATGTCATGACACTGGACAACCCAGTAAATGGGTCCAGCCCAGCAATAAGGTCTGATTACACTGGCCACAAAACCAAAGGTGAGACCAGACTTCACACTCCATGGACAAAGTAATTTGCTTAATACTGGTCTGTGTACAACTGTTAATGTGAAGGAGGTAGGTAACTAACTGATTGCTTTTCTTCTCTCCAGATATTCAGCAAGTCTGTGGTTTTTCCTGTGAGGATATCACCAGCATGTTCAAGGAGCTCAAGGGCCTTGGTGTGATTGTTAAGCAGCTGTCAAATGAGCTCAACAGAGTGGTAAGCACCGGAAGCAGCTTGGTCTGCGCACTGTCATCCTTTCTCCCTCCCTCTCTAGTCTATCTGTTCCCAGTTAAAACCTCTCCACTGCACAGCCACTTGTCCCTGGAATGGCATTCCCTGCCAGATCCCTAATGACTCCCATATGAGTACACAAATATGTTTGACTGTCATTTAATTTGTATTTACTTCAGTTAAATCAAGCTATGTCTTAATCACAATGTTGGTAGGTGATTCATTTCTACTGGAACCTTGGCTATGTAAAAGTTTCCATCCTCGTGTCTGAAACCATGCTCCTCTCTCTACCTCCCCTCTCTGTGCAGAATAAGGAGAGCACTCTGCTCATGAACCAGATGAACATCCACAGTGGGATCTGTCTTCACAACGGCATTGTGCACAAGGACAAAGAAGAGTGGACTGTGGACGACTGCACAGAGTGTACCTGCCAGGTAGGTGTCATGACACTTGTTGGAATGCAGTTATCCAGTAATCCGGCCAGTAGTAAACTGTGTGAAAACCAGGCAGTAGCTCCTAAACCCCTTCTGTAATAAGGTGCTAATGGGCTCTTATGTTTATAGACTTAACCAAAGCCCCTGTGTGACCAGGCAGTGTCCGTCTGCTATCCATCACCTCACCTCTAATGAGATGTTAGAGAGAATGGCAATAAAGCAGTGTGGGGGGGGGTCTGCCCTGTCAAACCCCTCTCTTTCTCACCTACTCTCTCACTAAGGGTTATCTATTTGGATAGGTATCAAGAATGCGTCTTTAATTAGGACATTTGCTGAGACCCTCTGTTCTGCCTTTCCCACTGCCACTATCCTTCCCCCCAGCACCTTGCTTGCCTGAACCCAGTGCAGGTGCACAGAACTGGGGTGGTAGCATAGCGGTGAACCCCCTGCCCTAGCCAGAGATCATCCCAATGTTCCCAAACATAGCAATTAATCCTGGCAAAGCAGCAAGCGCTTTTGCGTAATGCAAAGTTAATGATCCAGATTATTTTCCTTTGCTGTTGCCGGACAGTCTGCTCTGGAGACAAACCCATTACTAATCCCAGCAATCTTCTCTACAGAACTCTGCCACTGTGTGTCGCAAAATCTCTTGCCCCCTGATGCCCTGTGCCAACGCCACCGTGCCTGATGGAGAGTGCTGCCCACGTTGTGGAAACCGTGAGTATTATTTTTTGTAGTACTTTTTTTTTGTGAGCTGGACTTTGAACTAGAAGTTGAACTTATATATATATATATATATATATATATATATACAGTACCCGTCAAAAGTTTGGACACAACTACTCATTCAAGGGTTTTTCGTTATGTTTACTATTTTCTACATTGTAGAATAATAGTGAAGACATCAAAACTATGAAATAACACATATGGAATCATGTAGTAACCAAAAAAGTGTCAACTTCTCTGGGATATGTGGGACGCTAACGTCCCACTTGACCAAAAGCCAGTAAAAATGCAGAGCGCCAAATTCAAATAAAATTACTATAAAAATCAAACTTTCATGAAATCACACATGAAAGACACCAAATTAAAGCTACACTTGTTGTGAATCCAGCCAACATGTCTGATTTCAAAAAGGATTTACGGCGAAAGCACACCTTGCGATTATGTTAGGTCAGTACATAGCCACAGAAAAACACAGCCATTTTTCCAGTCAAAGAGAGGAGTAACAAAAAGCAGAAATAGAGATAAAATGAATCACTAACCTTTGATGATCTTCATCAGATGACACTCATAGGACTTCATGTTACACAATACATGTATGTTTTGTTCGGTAAAGTTCATATTTATATCCAAAAATCTGAGTTTAGGCGGGACGCTACTGTCTCACTTGGCCAAAAGCCAGAGAAAATGCAGAGCGCCAAATTCAAATAAATTACTATAAAAATCAAACTTTCATTAAATCACACATGAAAGATACCAAATTAAAGCTACACTGGTTGTGAATCCAGCCAACATGTCAGAATTCAAATAGGCTTTTCGGCGAAAGCAAAAGATGCTAATATCTGAGTTAGCACCATAGTAAACAAAGAGAGAGAAGCATATTTCAACCCTGCAGGCGCGACACAAAACGCAGAAATAAAAATATAATTCATGCCTTACCTTTGACGAGCTTCTGTTGTTGGCACTCCAATATGTCCCATAAACATCACAAATGGTACTTTTGTTCGATTAATTCCGTTGATATATATCCAAAATGTCCATTAATTTGGCTCGTTTGATCCAGAAAAACACCGGTTCAAACTTGTGAAACATGACTACAAAATATCTCAAAAGTTACCTGTAAACTTTGCCAAAACATTTCAAACTACTTTTGTAATAGAACTTTAGGTATTTTTTTACGTAAATAATCGATCAAATTGAAGACGGGATGATCTGTGTTCAATACAGGATTAAAACAAACTGTAGCTAGCTTTCTGGTCATGCGCCTCTAACAAACAGGACACTTCGAGTGACCCTCGTTCAAGATGGCCGTACTTCTTCATTACACAAAGGAAAAACCCTCAACCAGTTTTTAAAGACTGTTGACATCCAGTGGAAGCGGTAGGAACTGCAAGAAGGTCAATTAGAAATCTGTATTCCCAATGAAAATCCATAGAAAAGAGAGTGACCTCAAAAAAAACATTCTGAATGGTTTGTCCTCGGGGTTTCGCCTGCTAAATAAGTTCTGTTATACTCACAGACATGATTCAAACAGTTTTAGAATCTTCAGAGTGTTTTCTATCCAAATATACTAATAATATGCATATCTTATCTTCTGGGGATGAGTAGCTGGCAGTTGAATTTGGGTATGCTTTTCATCCAAACGTGAAAATGCTGCCCCCTATCCTAGAGAAGTTAAACAAATCAAAATATATTTTAGATTCTTCAAAGTAGCCACCCTTTGCCTTATCTCCTATATCGACATAACCTGAAAGGCGGCTCAGCAAGGAAGAAGCCACTGCTCCAAAAACGCCATAAAAAAGCCAGACTACGGTTTGCAACTGCACATAGGGACAAAGATTGTACTTTTTGGAGAAATGTCCTCTGGTCTGATGAGACAAAAATAGAACTGTTTGGCCTTAAAGACCATCGTTATGTTTGGAGGAAAAAGGGGGATGCTTGCAAGATGAAGAACACCATCCCAACCGTGAAGCACGCGGGTGGCAGCATCATGTTGAGGGGGTGCTTTGCTGCAGTAGGGACTGGTGCACTTCACAAAATAGATGGCATCATGAGTCAGGAAAATTAGGTGGATATATTCAAGCAACATCTCAAGACATCAGTCAGGAAGTTAAAGCTTGGTTGCAAATGGGTCTTCCAAATGGACAATGACTCCAAGCATACTTCCAAAGTTGTGGACAACAAAGTCAAGGTATTGGAGTGGCCATCACAAAGCCCTGACCTCAATCCTATAGAAAATGTGTGGGCAGAACTGAAAAAGCGTGTGCAAGCAAGGAGGCCTACAAACCTGACTCAGTTACACCAGCTCTATCAGGAGGAATGGGCCAAAATTCACTTAACTTATTGTGGGAAGCTTGTGGAAAGCTACCGAAACGTTTGACCCAAGTCAAACAATTGAAAGGCAATGCTACCAAATACTAATTGAGTGTATGTAAACTTCTGACCCACTGGGAATGTGATGAAAGAAATAAAAGCTGAAATAAATCATTCTCTCTACTATTATTCTGACATTTCACATTCTTAAAATAAAGTGGTGATCCTAACTGACCTAAGACCATTTTTACTAGGATTAAATGTCAGGAATTGTGAAAAACTGAGTTTAAATGTATTTGACTAAGGTGTATGTAAACTTCCGATTTCAACTGTATATCCCCCCCAATTTCGTGATATCTAATTGCGATGCAATTACGATCTTGTCTCATCGCTGCAACTCCCCAACGGGCTCAGGACAGGCGAAGTTCGAGTCATGCATCCTCCGAAACATGACCCGCCTAACTGCGCTTCTAACACCAGCCCCCTTAAACCGGAAGCCAGCTGCACCAATGTGTAGGAGGAAACACAGACGACTGGAGTCAGCCTGCAGGCGCCCGGCTCACTACAAGGAGTCGCTAGAGTGCGATGAGCCAAGTAAAGCCCCCCGGCCAAACCCTCCCCTAACCCGGACGACGCTGGGCCAATTATGTGCCACCCTATGGGACTCCCGGTCACGACACAGCCTGGGATAGAACTCGGGTCTGTAGTGACGCCATGCAGTGCCTTAGACCGCTCCGCCACTTAGGAGGCCCTAGAAGTTAAACTTTTTTGACAACCTGCCTATGAGGTGTATTTTAACTTGCCAAATATCTTCCATTTTACTTTTCATTAACTTTTCTCAGTCCTTCACATTCCCTGACCTTGGAATGCCAAGTCTCAAATCTCCTGGGTTAAACTGATTCTAAAAAGGCACTGTTCTTCACAAATCCTTTGCCCCCCTGGCTGAGCTCTGCTGTGGTAATAGCTCTCTCATTATCTCTCTGCCCCCAGCGAGTGACTATGCTGAGGATGGCTGGTCCCCCTGGTCTGAATGGACCCATTGTTCTGTGTCTTGTGGACGGGGTATCCAGCAGCGAGGTCGCTCCTGCGACCGCATCAACAGCAACTGCGAAGGCACTTCTGTGCAGACCCGCGACTGCTACCCTCAGGAATGTGACAAGCGCTGTGAGTAAACCTACCATTTCTACTCTACAGTCTCTCTCAGTAACATCCTTCTCATATGTACTGTAATAGCACATTAATTAATTATGACATGTCTGTCCTCTACAGTTAAGCAGGATGGTGGCTGGAGCCACTGGTCTCCCTGGTCCTCCTGCTCTGTGACCTGTGGTGAGGGAGTCATCACCCGAATCCGCCTCTGCAACTCCCCCACTCCCCAGATGGGAGGCAGAGACTGCCAAGGACAGGGCCGAGAGACAGAGGTCTGCCAGGAATCACCTTGTCCAAGTATGCAGAAGAGCAGCATCTAAACACATGCACATATCTATCCATCTGTCTGGAGATACAGGTGTAACTCATCTCTCTCTCTCTGTCCTTTAGTTAACGGAGGCTGGGGACCCTGGTCTCTGTGGGACACCTGTTCTGTCACCTGTGGAGGTGGACTCCAGACTCGCCAGCGTCTCTGTAACAACCCCGCCCCCAAGTACAAAGGGAAGGAATGTCAGGGTGACACCAAAACATCCCAATTGTGTGGCAAAGAGGACTGCCCTATCAGTAAGCATTTTTATCAATAGATTATGGCATTTGTTATTTTTACCTAACAGTATACAAATCCAATATTGTTCAGTATTTAAAATATGCTTCTGTCTACAGATGGCTGTCTGTCCAACCCGTGCTTTGCTGGAGCTAAGTGTACCAGCTTTGATGATGGTTCCTGGAAGTGTGGCTCATGCCCAGTGGGCTACACCGGAGACGGCATCAACTGCAAGGACATCGACGAGTGCAAGGAGGTCCCTGATGCGTGCTTCACACTCAACGGAGTCCACCGCTGTGAGAACACTGAGCCTGGCTACAACTGCCTTGCCTGCCCCACTCGCTACTCAGGACCACAGCCCTTCGGGAGGGGAGTGGAGCAGGCCACAGCCAAGAAACAGGTGAGACAGTCTTTGACTACTGCGACAAAATACAAGAATGCGAGGATTCGTTTTTATTCTGATGCTAGGAGCTCAGAAGCACATCTTAACCCTACATATCTCTCCCTTCCCCCTAGGTGTGCACACCCCGTAACCCCTGCCAAGACGGCAGCCATGATTGCAACAAGAATGCTAACTGTATCTACCTGGGTCAGTTCAGCGACACCATGTTCCGCTGTGAGTGCAAACCTGGTTACGCTGGCAATGGCCACATCTGTGGAGATGACACCGACCTGGATGGATGGCCCAACAAAGACCTCCTGTGTGTGGAGAACGCCACCTACCACTGCAAGAAAGTAGGAAGGACCCCACTACACACAGTCTATTCCTAGATTCTAAACTGTGTTATTGTGGTTATGGCTCTCTAACCAACCCTTTTGTTTTTGCAGGACAACTGTCCAAACCTTCCCAACTCTGGGCAGGAGGACCATGACAAAGATGGGCTTGGTGACGCTTGCGATCACGATGATGACAACGATGGGATCCCTGATGATAGGGTGAGACATCAAAACATCCTCTCGCTCAGGACTTTGTTATCCACAGAGAAACTAAACATAGCAATCAGTAAACATTTCTCTTCTAGGCTAGAGAAAGTGGAGGAGTCAGGGAGAAATATGAGACATAATATCATTTTGGGCTTGTGGCCAAAAGTGCAAAACAGCATGGCCTTATGCCCATAATTCATAGTGTGCATACTGTAAATAGGCCAGGGAGAAATTATGTGGTAAGCAAACACTAGGTTTCTCAGAGTTAAATATCAGATTCCAGCACAATAACTTACACATTAGCCAGCTGTAAAGTCAGAGTTTTTCCCATTTCCAATACTATAGACTCTCTAATACTGTATTTTCAATGTACTAATGGTATTCTTTAACAAACATGTTAATAATAGGACAACTGCCCAATGGTCTACAACCCAGCTCAGTATGATGTGGACACAGATGACGTTGGTGATCGCTGTGATAACTGTGTGCATGAGAGCAACCCTGACCAAGTCGACACAGACAACAACGGAGAGGGAGATGCCTGTGCTATTGACATTGACGGTGATGGTAAGAGATCATCATTACTCCAGCACCAGACAATTACATTTCTCAGTGCTTTCAGTCATTATCAAAGTCCTTCTTGAAAGGTATCATAGACTGATGTAAGTGTGTGTTCACTTCACAGGTATTCTAAATGAGAGGGACAACTGCCCCTATGTCTACAATGTGGACCAGAGAGACACTGACGGGGACGGAGTGGGAGACCACTGTGACAACTGCCCTCTTGAGCACAACCCAGACCAGGTAACTGCAGCTTTCATCTTCTAATACATAAGAACCCAATCTTATCAAATATCTTCCTTAGAGGGATGTAGAACTTTCATAGGCCCCCCTGCCTTTTAGGACAGTAGCCACATAATGCATCAGTGGTCAGTTTCAATGAAAGACAGGAATGAGAAAGCTGTGAGAAAAATGAGTGCAATGCTCCTCCTCCCCTTATTCATTCACACTTTTTGAAGAAATGTGCATGTGTGTAGTCTTGCCAAGGTGAAAGGACACAGGATTCTTGTTTGAAGAGGCATTGCTAGAATACCTGAAGACAATGGGGTACATTTAAGATGAGGGAAATAATAGCGCTTCTCATGTTAAGGGAGATGAGTGGTGAAATACATTCATCATGTCTGAGTGCATTGAAGTAGAGAGCAGTTTCTCTTATACAAGTGTGTAAGAATGTGCTTTTGTGAAGACTAAATGAATTGTGTTGTCCTCCAGATTGACTCTGACTCAGATCGTGTGGGAGACAAGTGCGACAACAACCAGGACATTGATGAGGACGGTCATCAGAACAACTTGGACAACTGTCCCTATATCCCCAACGCCAACCAGGCCGACCACGACAAAGATGGCAAGGGTGACGCCTGCGACCACGATGACGACAACGACGGTATCCCTGACGACAAGGACAACTGCAGGCTGGCCTTTAACCCTGACCAGCTGGACTCTGATGGTGAGTCACACTCTCCAGTAGCTCAATTCAACTGACCTATAGAACGATTCATCTAGAAAGATACAGTACTCGCTACAGAAGTGCAGTGTCACAGAGATTAACATAGGCAGCCTGTTGTCTCCATGCCGGAGTGTCAAAGTGTTTGTCTCTGCCTCCTCCTGTCAGGTGATGGTCGTGGAGATGTTTGCAAAGATGACTTTGACCAAGACAACATACTTGATATCTACGATGTGTGCCCTGAGAACTTTGCCATCAGCGAGACGGACTTCCGCAGGTTCCAGATGGTACCGCTGGACCCCAAGGGCACCTCCCAGATCGACCCCAACTGGGTGGTCCGCCACCAGGGCAAAGAGCTGGTGCAGACTGTCAACTGTGACCCTGGCATCGCTGTTGGTATGTACTGCACCAATAATATAACACCTTTGGAACTAAGGAAAACAACTACAAAAAAAACTACCATTTGTAGATCATGGGTTCATTGAGAAAAGTCCTAACCATCGCTCTTTGTTGTCTTTAGGGTTCGATGAGTTTAACGCAGTGGACTTCAGTGGAACGTTCTTCATCAACACAGACAGGGATGATGACTACGCTGGCTTTGTGTTTGGCTACCAGTCCAGCTCCAGGTTCTATGTGGTGATGTGGAAGCAGATCACACAGACCTACTGGTCCCACACCCCGACCAGAGCTCAGGGCTACTCTGGAGTGTCCATTAAAGTAGTCAACTCCACCACAGGACCTGGGGAGCATCTGAGGAACGCCCTTTGGCACACCGGTGACACTGCTGGACAGGTACGCTTAGCATTCCCTTCACATTACGAGCACAGGCCATATCTAAGAGCAGTGAGAGAGAAAACCACTGGGTAGGAAACATTTCTCATGTATTTTTGTTATTCCTCCTCTTAGGTACGTACTCTGTGGCACGACCCCAAGAACATTGGCTGGAAAGACTACACCGCCTACAGATGGCACCTGGTCCACAGGCCCAAGTCTGGACTCATCAGGTGAGCTCAGATTACCTTTAGCTCTGAATGTCCTCCGCCTTTACCAAAGCCACACAAACTCCTGATTTCATGAGCTAATGATCTCATGTCATCTTCCCTCCTTTTAGAGTTGTGATGTATGAAGGCAAGAGAATCATGGCCGATTCTGGAAATATCTACGACAAGACTTATGCTGGTGGCAGACTAGGCATGTATGTCTTCTCTCAGGAGATGACATACTTCTCAGACCTCAAATACGAATGCAGAGGTAAGATGTTTTTTATTAATGTTTTGGCAAACAAAAAACATACTTTGAGTCTGAATTTTTACAGGGATTTAACATATTTTTTTCTTCTCTTTTTCCTCCAGATTCTTAAATTAGACCAGAGAGAGGCTCTTAGAAGAATGTATCTACCTGCTCAAATATACATGTAACGTATGACCTGGGACCATATCTTTATTACTCTTTACTTTGTGACGTGCACATTGGTGGAATGGAGAGCGAGTAGCATTGAGGCAGACTGACCTCAGGACATAGGCCAACTGACTGCCCTGTGATGACTAGACCCCTGCACTAACAGCAGGTTGAGCATAACTTTGCTCAGTGAAGAAATCGGTCTCTCTCCGTCTCTGAAGTTTCTGTTTCTCTAGCTGTACTCAGACCCATATCTCTGCACTTCTGAACTAGTTGGTATCCCTCTCTGGATGGAGGTCCAAAGGGAAGAGTATTTTCTTTATTTTTGAGCATTACTTCAGATCTGCTGTGGACTCAAAAGGACTTGAGTTGTTTCCAAATGAAGAAAGCAGTAGATGTTCTACAAATGGGCCAGAGATACCTGCTGAAGGAACTGTGGAGGCACCATGGACAGTATGGATTGACTGTTACCATCAAAGAGAGTGAATGCTACCCATGAAGAGCTTTGTGATAAAGGCACCTAAGCCAATTGTAGTCAATGCATTAGCAATTTCAAATTCTAGATAACTAGAGTCTAGAAATAGTTATATTCGGTAACTAATTGGCTTTTAGTAGACACTTGAAGTTCAGCTCAGTATGAAGTATGTCCTCAGGGTTTGACCAGGCTTGCCAAGTGGTTTTCAGGAAAGAACTCTAGATGATATATGGAAGGAGCATAGAACCAGGACTTGCACCAAAAGCCAATATAGACTACTAGCGAACAACAACAACACAATTGCTATTTCGCCAGAATTCCAGGAAGATATTTTTTGTTTTCTCTCATCTTAGTATAGACATAAGTGGAGGGACAAAAACCACATGGGTCAGTCTAACCTGCCTTAAAAGGACTATGGTTACTAAGGTTGTATATAACTTATTACATATTTTGTTTGTTACCATTTGAGAGTATTGACACATGATCCTAGAGTTAGGATATCTCTTGTCTTTTTTCATCTCTGTGTCTTATTTTCATAGAAACCTGTTCTAAATAATTGAAATCTTGAAACCGGGATAAATCCCTCTAAAAAGTCCTCTAATAACAGTGTTCAGTACTATCAGTATTATCCCTCACACCAACCTTCCAAAATAGACTAATTAGGTGTCGTTTAAATCTCATTGTTCTTTTGCACAGTATGTCTGACTTGTGTGCTTGAGAATGTGTGTACATTTCTGATGGTAAAAACAAAGGAAAACCTTTATGTACAAATATTACCTCATTCTTTTTTTATTGAAACCAACAAAACATGATAGTACCTTTTTAGCAGCAGAATTTGGTTGGCTGTTTTGTGTGTGTTTCACTGTAGTACAATCATTTGTATGCTGTAAGATATTTTTGTAGCAGAAAATTCCTCAACAAGAAAGCAATTGATAAAAACGTTTTCATAAATATGGTGTGCTTTATGTATGTCCTGTGCATTTGTAATGGATAAATTATTGTTAGGATTGTCTGTTCTATGTTAAGAGGTTATTTCATATGTGTAGATAAATGCTATTTAAATAATTTATCAAGAAACGTGACCTGTGTTTCTGTTTGTATAAACTTGTTTGCACACTGACATGAGGATATCTTTGAATATTGTTTTGTTTTGTATATTTCCTTTCTTTTTTTACTGTTAGTGATGCTCGTCTATAAAAAAAATTACCATAGTTTTACTCCCCAAATGTTGTTTCTACTTCTGTCAGTTATTTTGTAATCTCAACCAAACAATAAATACACAAGGGAAAAAAATTTTTGTTTGAGTGTCCTTTGCTTGCTTGTGGATATATTCTCAGTTTTAATAACTACAGTATTACAAAGTATTACAGGGAAAGATGCCATATTCTGTCAACTGCTGGAATCTATGACTTGATTCCTGGGAGCTCTCTGAGAAAGGGAGTATCCTTGAGAGTCAACAGCATGATAATTTAAATGAACTAAGGCCCAGTTTTAGAACATTAATCACATTCAACAATCACAGGAGCAATGTTCCCTTTAAGCTGCACATGGGCGCACAGCTTCCCTAGGACTACCACACAGAATAAATATGAGCCCCTGCAGAGGAGCACGAGATCAAACTTCCCTCAACTTGACAGTTTTCCCCTTTAGTTAACACTATAAACGTTTCGCTCTACTGTGGGAATTGTGATCGAATCAACACAATATTAGCCACTTTCAATGTAATATACTGAAACAAAACAAACTATGCAAGATTTAGTATGCAAAACTAACTGTGCAAGAGTTTTTCTTGTAGGCACAGCGCATTGGACTAAGATTTTATTGCATGGACAGGCAGTACTCTACACAGACCAGTGCACAATTACCAATCAGAGCTGAAGTACTTACACAAATTGTCCCCATTATGAGAGAGAGTGCAGAGAGAGAAAGAGAGACACAGCTGCATGCGAGCTCTCACATTTTTCAACATGTTTTTGACATGTAGAGATACTCTGAATGATCGGCTATGAAAAGCCAACTGACATTTACTCCTGAGGTGCTGACCTGTTGCACCCTCGACAGCCACTGTCATTATTATTATTTGACCCTGCTGGTAATATATGACCATTTGAACAGCTTGGGCATGTACTGTTATAATCTCCACCCGGCAGAGCCAGAAGAGGACTGGCCACCCCTCATAGCCTGGTTCCTCTCTAGGTTTCTTCCTAGGTTCTGGCCTTACTAGGGAGTTTTTCCTAGCCACCATGCTTCTAGACCTGCATTGCTTGCTGTTTGGGGTTTTTGGTTGGGTTTTTGTACAACACTTTGTGACATCAGCTGATGTAAGAAGGGCTTTATAAATACATTTGATTTATTGAAATTTGATTTTACAAAAGGATAGATTTGGAGTTAGATAAACTTGAATTTTTCGACAAGGACATATGCAGGATGCTACCCTCCACTGCATGGCCTTCGCTCCAGATAAAAACTCCAATCCTACAACCTAATTTTGGACAAAATTAACCAGATAGATTACTGCAACCAAGATTACCTGCTTCCAAGCAATATGGAGGGTGCTCTAGCAAACAAACAGCAGAGACCTGAGGACACCATCCAACCTGGAACTGAGTGAGTAGTGTTTGGTCTGGTGCTATTTTGAAAGAAAAGAAGAAAACATTTAAAATAAATAAATAAAGTACATGACAATGATAGATTTTATTTTATGGGGACTGAATGCTGAGTTAAGGCTGCCAGGCTTGCTAGGACAGACCAGATACAACTTCAATTAGCGCTGAGGTTTGAAGTGAAAGGTGTCGAGGCCTTTGGGCCCAACAAGTGGCAGGAGTCTTTGAAACCCACTCCTATTGTTCAAAGACCATCCACTGGAATTTTCCACAACAAATCTGCCTCCAGAAATAAAAGCTTCTCCCAAGTGGTTGTGACACCTACTCCAATTGCCTGCTGCACTGCTGCTTGGATTCCACCTGGCGATCTGTTCACCATCTGCCCTGTCTCCCTCTGTCTGGTACAGGTACCCCCACCACACTCCCCCCTCTCTCCCGAGCTTTCGCTCACTTCAAGCACACACACACTTTTTTGGCAAGTGACACTGAACTTACAATGGCTAGCCTCAAGTCATTATATATATTTTTTCTTGCGCATTTTGCTATTTTGCTATTTGCCTCATGACTCTTGCATAGTTTGTTGACTACAAACTTTTTTTACCCAACCGTGGGACAGACTATGTTTGTTCCCACACTTGGGACTCTGACGATCTATTGGTTACACAGACTTTTGGCCTCCCATCCTATTCTAACCACCTCTCACCGGCTTTGTATTCAAGTTACCTGATGAAATTGCTATACAATATGATCTTGTTGCCATCTGATGCACATTCAGATGTCATAAATCACCACTGCAGAGTTCTCCCTGTACTATGCCGTGCCTTGATTGTATTACTGTTGATGATATCTGGAAATGTGCAAGTACACCCTGGCTCATCTACTGTTGCTTGCTGCAATTCTGACTTGTGCTCTGATATCTGCTTCACTGATTTCTGCTCTTGTAAAAGCCTGGGTTTTCTGCACGTTAACACTAGAAGCTTATTACCTAAAACGGATCAATTGAAAGTGTGGGTTCACAGCTCCAATCCAGATGTGTTGGTCATTACTGAGACATGGTTAAGAAAAAGTGTTTTGAACACTGATGTTAACCTTTCTGGTTATAACCTTTTTTGGCAAGACAGATCTTCCAAAGGTGGGGGAGTGGCAATCTTTACCAAGGATCACCTTCAGTGCTCAGTTCCCCCCAAAAAATTATTTGCTGGTTTTAAGCATTAAACTTTCAAATAGCTCCTTGTTGACTGTTGCTGGGTGCTATTGTCCTCCATCAGCACCGGCCTGTACCCTACCTGCCTTAAGCGCTCTCCTGGCCCCTTACACTAAGTCTGAATTTGTCCTGCTAGGTGACCTAAATTTGGACATGCTTAAACCACCTGACCAAGTCCTAAAGCAAGATTATTACCAATCCCACAAGGTATGACTCCAGGCACCCAGAAAAGGTTACTCTCCTTGATGTTATCCTCACAAATAATCCTGATAGGTATCCGTCTGTTTTTTTTCTATAATGAATTTAGTGATCACTGTTTTACAGCCTGTGTTCGTAATGGCTGCTCAGTGAAACGACCTGTCCTGATTTGTCATAGACGCTTGCTAAAAAACTTTAATGGGCAAGCCTTCCTTCAAGATCTGGCCTCTGTAAATTGGTATAGAATCAGCTTGATCCTCTCTGTCAAAGACACTTGGACCTTCTTTTTAATATTTTCAGTGGTATTGTTAACAAACACGCCCCCATAAAGAAAATGAGAATTAAAACAGGTTCAGCCCCTGGTTCAACCAGAGTTACTCCACCTCAAGAATTGCATTTGGCGAAAGGCTTGGCACACGCATACTCAAGCTGACTGGCTCTCGTTCAGGCAAATGAGAAATACTTGCACTCAGGGTATCCGGAAGGCCAACGTTAGTTACTTTAAGGGGCAGTTCTCTCACAAGAAGTTCTGGAAACGGTTAAAGACCTGGATAATAAACCCTCATCACAGCTAACCATGTCCCTTCATGTTGATGATGTGGTTGTTACTGACAAGAAGCACATAGCTGAGCTCTTAAGTCATGATTCCTATTTGACTCAGCCATGCCTCCTTGCCCATCCCACATTTCCTCATCTCCCACTCCTTCTGATGCGACTATCCCCGATGCTTCTCCCTCTTTTTCCCCTAACCCGCTACAAAGTTTCTCCCTGCAGGCAGTCACGAGGTGCAAAAGGAGCTCATGAAACTTGACCCCCCCAAAAAACATCTGGGTCAGATATTTTAGACCCTTTCTTCTTTAAGGTTGCTGGCCCTATCATCGCCAAGCCTGTCTCTCCTTTCTGGGGAGGTTCCTATCGCTTGGAAGGCAGCCATGGTTCGTCCTTTATTTAAAGGGGAAGATCAAGCTGATCCTAACTGTTATAGACCTATTTCTATTTTGCCCTGTTCATCAAAAGTGTTGTTAATAATCAACTGACTGGCTTTCTTGATGTCTATTGTATTTTCTCTGGTATGCATTCTGGTTTCCACTCAGGTTATGGATGTGTCACTGCAACCTTAAAGGTCCTTAATGATGTCACCATTGCCATTGATTCTAAGCAATGTTGTGCTGCTATTTTTATTGACTTGGCCAAAGATTTTGATACGATAGACCACGTATTCCCAAACTAAGGTATACAAGCCCCCAGGGGTACGCGCAATGCCATCACCGGTACGCAAAATAAAAATGTGATTCACCATTTTTTTTTTTAAACACAACAGTTTTTTCTTGCCTGAGTAGCCTCGTTTCGCTGCCAAAAATAAAATTAAACCATCTAGTGTTCAGCGAAATAACAAAACAATGTCAAATACAGGTAGCCTAGTCAAATAATTAACATCCAGTCACATTAACCGTTACTCTCTTGCAGGAAACCTTCACTCTTGCGCAGACATTTAGAAACGAAACATGACAATTTGAAAAATAAGCCACGGGAGATTTCTGAGCGAGAATAAAGATGACTTTCGAGTAGTAAGAAGTTATAGCTCATTTCGGGTCAACAATGGGGGAGTGGTTGCTTCCAACAAGAGCACAAAACGTGTCTATTTCTATCCATCTTTGAAAGGCAAATCAGGTAAAGAGCTATTTTATGTCTTAGGGGAAGTGTTGTATTTTGAGACGGTCTTGAATAAGATAAGTAGCCAATAGGGAGTGCGTAGCATAATTTGTCTGATTCTCTGTAATAATGGTATGGGAATAATAATGCATTTATTTTGTAAAGTGGATTATTGCATCAAACATAACATTTTAAGTCACCTCCTAAACAGGTTTATGTCAAGCCCTGGATGTATTTAATTTTTTAAAGTCTCATGGAATGTAGTCATTGAACACCACACATTGGCTGCTACTGTAGGCTGAATGATATAACAGCTATTTCCATGTTAAAATGTTATGGGATGTGTTTTTCTCCATTGTTTTTGATGGTAGGCCACTCTGGTAGGCCTACATTATGATCAAATAGCCACAGCAGCCTACTTGACCACTGCTAAAACTTAAAGCGGGTACAGCCTCAGTGTACTATTACTAATGTAGAGCTATTACACAATATAACCCACATAGCACTGTGTCTATTTTTCTTGGAATTGACCAGTGAATGAAACCTCAAATAGCTTATAGAGTCACACCTATCTGAGGCATTCCACAGACCTACAGCCTTTGCTGTTTGGCTTCTGTAGAAGAGACACTGAGCTTGTACTTTCTACAAACAGAATGTTGATTCAGTCATTTTACAGGGCACATCTCTGACAGTCAATGGCAACACTGCAAGTTCATGCCAAATCCAAATCCAGACAGCCCCAGCTTGCTACTGCTCCCTTTACCTCAGAGTTGACCTCATTGTTATGCAATGAAGGTAAGCAGACCATACCTAGAGGACATCATTGGCTCCTCAAATCACTCTGATTGAACCGTATTATTCTGCCAATAACTGCAATAATAATTTGATAGATTGCAACATCTGTGTCCCTTCAGATACAGTTGAAGTCGGAAGTTTACATACACCTCAGCCAAATACATTAAAACTCAGTTTTTCACAATTCCTGACATTTAATCCTAGTAAATATTCCCTGTCAGTCAGTTAGGATCACCACTTTATTTTAAGAATGTGAAATGTCAGAAGAGTAGTGGAGAAAATGATTTATTTGAGCTTTTATTTCTTTCATCACATTCCCAGTGGGTCAGAAGTTTACATACACTCAATTTGTATTTGGTAGCATTGCCATTAAATTGTTTAACTTGGGTCAAACGTTTTGGGTAGCCTTCCACAACCTTCCCACAATAAGTTGGGTGAATTTTGGCCCACTCCTCCTGACAGAGCTGGTGTAACTGAGTCAGATTTAAAGGCCTCCTTTTTCAGTTCTAACCACAAATGTTCTATAGGATTGAGGTCAGGGCTTTGTGATGGCCACTCCAATAACTTGACTTTGTTGTCCTTAAAACCTCTTGACGCTAGGGATCAGATTATTATTATTTCTTTTATTTTTTTATTTTTTATTTTTTTACCGTTATTTTACCAGGTAAGTTGACTGAGAACACGTTCTCATTTGCAGCAACGACCTGGGGAATAGTTACAGGGGGGAGGAGGGGGATGAAAGAGCCAATTGTAAACTGGGGATTATTAGGTGACCGTGAAGGTTGAGGGCCAGATTGGGAATTTAGCCAGGACACCGGGGTTAACACCCCTACTCTTACGATAAGTGCCATGGGATCTTTAATGACCTCAGAGAGTCAGGACACCCGTTTAACGTCCCATCCGAAAGACGGCACCCTACACAGAGCAGTGTCCCCAATCACTGCCCTGGGGCATTGGGATCTTTGTTTAGACCAGAGGAAAGAGTGCCTCCTACTGGCCCTCCAACACCACTTCCAGCAGCACCTGGTCTCCCATCCAGGGACTGACCAGGACCAACCCTGCTTAGCTTCAGAAGCAAGCCAGCAGTGGTATGCAGGGTGGTATGCTGCTGGGTAAACGGCCCTTTTAAATAACGTTCCCAAGGTAAACGGACTATTTCTCAGGTCCAGATCGTAGAATATGCATATAATTTACAGATTAGGATAAAAAACACTCCAAAGTTTCCAAAACTGTCAAAATATTATCTGTGAGTATAACAAAACTGATTCTGCAGGCAAAAACCTGAGGAAATCTAACCCGGAAGTTATTTATTATATATTTTTTTAAATCTGTGTTTCCTGGCCCGTCTTTCTTCCATTTAAAGGGGTATCAACCAGATTCCTTTTCCAATGGCTTCCTCAGGCTGTGACCAGGCTTTAGACATAGTTTCAGACTTTTATTTTGAAAAATGAGCAAGATTTTTCAAAACTAGTCAGGTGTCCTCTGATTAGTTCCTGCGCGCGAGAGGGGTAGCTCTCCATTTTCTTTCTCTCTTTTATTGAATAGGTTACGGTCCGGTTGAAATATTATCGATTATGTTTGTTAAAAACAACCTGAGGATTGATTATAAAAAACATTTGATATGTTTCTTACGAACATTACGGATACTTTTTAGAATTTTCGTCGAACGGAACGAGGTTTTGGTTTTCTGAACATAACGCACAACCCAAATGGCGTTTTTTTGTTATAAAAGTCATATTTATCGAACAAAAAGAACATTTGTTGTGTAACTGGGAGTCTCGTGAGTGCAAACATCCGAAGATTATCAAGGTAAGCGATTAATTTTATTGCTTTTCTGACTTTCGTGACCATGCTAATTTGGGGCTAGCTGTTGTAGCATTGATGGATACACTCACAAAAGCTTGGATTGCTTTTGCTGCAAAGCATATTTTCAAAATCTGACACGATAGGTGGCTTAACAACAAGCTAAGCTGTGTTTTGGTATATTTCACTTGTGATTGCATGATTATAAATATTGTTAGTAATATTTTGCGCCCTGCAATTCAGCGGTTGTTTAGGAAAATGATCCCGCTAAAGGGATCCGTAGCGCAGAGAAGTTAAGCCATTTTGCCACAACTTTGGAAGTATTCTTGGGGTCATTGTCCATTTGGAAGACCCATTTGTGACCAAGCTTCAACTTCCTGACTGATGTCTTGAGATGTTGCTTCAATATATCCACATAATTTTCCTACCTCATGATGCCATCTATTTTGTGAGGTGCACCAGTCCCTCCTGCAGCAAAGCACCCCCGCAAAATGATGTTGCCACCCCCATCCTTCACGGTTGGGATGGTGTTCTTCGGCTTGCAAACATCCCCCTTTTTCCTCCAATCATAACGATGGTCATTATGGCCAAACAGTTCTACTTTTGTTTCATCAGACCAGAGGACATTTTTCAAAAAAGTACGATCTTTGTCCCTATGTGCAGTTGCAAACCGTAGTCTGGCTTTTTTATGGCGGTTTTGGAGCAGTGGATTCTTCCTTGCTGAGCGGCCTTTCAGGTTATGTCAATATAGAACTCGTTTCACTGTGGATATAGATACTCTTGTACCCGTTTCCTCCAGCATCTTCACAAGGTCCTTTGCTGTTGTTCTGGGATTGATTTGCACTTTTCACACCAAAATTCGTTAATCTCTAGGACACAGAACGCGTCTCCTTCCTG
The DNA here is from genome assembly GCF_045679555.1 of Salvelinus alpinus. NCBI lineage: Eukaryota > Metazoa > Chordata > Actinopteri > Salmoniformes > Salmonidae > Salvelinus > Salvelinus alpinus. Next base: position 83,121,277 of record NC_092094.1, read on the forward strand.
AGTGGTATGACGGCTGCGTGGTCCCATGGTGTTTATACTTGCGTACTATTGTTTGTACAGATGAACGTGGTACCTTCAGGCGTTTGGAAATTGCTCCCAAGGATGAACCAGACATGTGGAGGTCAACAATTTTTTTTCTGAGGTCTTGGCTGATTTCTTTTGATTTTCCCATGATGTCAAGCAAAGAGGCACTGAGTCTGAAGGTAGGCCTTGAAATACATCCACAGGTACACCTCCAATTGACTCAAATGATGTCAATTAGTCTATCAGAAGCTTCTAAAGCCATGACATCATTTTCTGGAACTTTCCAAGCTGTTTAAAAGGCACAGTCAACTTAGTGTATGTAAACTTCTGACCCACTGGAATTGTGATACAGTGAATTATTGTAACGATTCTCGTCTGGTGAAGGAGAAGAGGACCAAAATGCAGCGTGGTAAGTGTTCGTCATAATTTAATTGAAAACTACACAAAATAACAACGAGGAGAAAACGAAACAGTTCTGCAAGGTGAACAGACACTACACAGAAAATAAACACCCACAACCAAAATGGGGAAAACAGGCTACCTAAGTATGATTCTCAATCAGAGACAACGATCGACAGCTGCCTCTGATTGAGAACCATACCAGGCCAAACACAGAAATATAACAACATAGAAAAAGGAACATACCCGCCCCAACTCACACCCTGACCAACCTAACACAAAGACATAAAAAAGGAACTAAGGTCAGAACGTGACAATTATAAGTGAAATAATCTGTCTGTAAACAATTGTTGGAAAAATTACTTGTGTCATCCACAAAGTAGTCCTAACCGACTTGCCAAAACTATAGTTTGTTAACAAGAAATTTGTGGAGTGGTTGAAAAACGAGTTTTAATGACTCCAACCTAAGTGTATGTAAACTTCCGACTTCAACTGCACATATAGATTGACTAAGTGAATTGGAGTGAAACTGTTGTAGTGAAATCATTGGGCAGTTTGGTTCCTGGGGGTCTGTCTGTCCAACAGGCCCACACTCCCACTGCTCACAGCTAAATGATTATGCATGAGGTACATTGTGCGGTCAAATAAATCCGTTGTTAAGTTTAAAGAGACCAGAAACGGTCTGTTCTCATCTACATTAGCAGGGTTAATACAATGGGCTCTCCTACTGTTCTGACTCCTCATTTGGCGCTACAGGAAAGTGTAAATGAATGGAAATACTCAAGTAGAATATACAGACCGAGGGGAGCAATCATTGTAAAAAGGCACAATAGAGCGATAAAAAGATTAGTTACAGGTTTAATAGTTTCATAATGTATCACGCCATTTAGGAAATCAAAAGACATTCTATAAAGCCTTGACAAACATCAAAATTCTTGTATAATATAGTTATTCTTATGATTATACACTACACAGTTTAACAAGACTCAGTGATTCATACAGTCATTGTGTGTTAGTTGGTGTGGGAGAGTCTGTCTGGAAGAAATCCATATTGCTGCCCTTCTGGTGACATGACCGCAGGCCTGGTTGTTAGCACCATATAACCATATACAGCATAATAGGAAAGTATTCAAACCCCTTCCCTTTTTCCACATTTTGTTACGTTATTATTCCTTATTCTTAAATGAATTAAAATGTTGTTTTCCCCCTCGTCAATCTACACACAATAGCCCAATGACAAAGCGAAAACATGTTTTTAGAATAAAATAAAATAAAGAAATATCTTATTTACGTAGATATTCAGACCCTTTGCTATGAGACTCGAAATTGAGCACAGGTGCATCCTGTTTACATTGATCATCCTTCAGAAGTTTCTACAACTTGGAGTCCACCTGTGGTAAATTCAATTGATTGGATATGATTTAGAAAGGCACATACCTGTCTATATAAGGTCCCAAGGTTGACAGTGCAGGTCAGAACAAAGAACAAGCCATGAGGTCGAAGGAATTGTCCGTAGAGCTCCGAGACAGGATTGTGTCGAGGGACAGGTCTAGGGAAGGGTACCAAAATAGTTATGCAGCATTGAAGGTCCCCAAGAACACAGTGGCCTCCATCATTCTTAAATGGAAGACGTTTGGAACCACCAAGACTCTTCCTAGAGCTGTCCGCCCGGTAAAACTGAGCAATCGGGGAGAAGGGCCTTGGTCAGGGAGGTGACCAAGAACCCGATGGTCACTCTGACAGAGCTCCAGAGTTCCTCTGTGGATATGGAAGAACTTTCCATTAGGACAACCATCTCTGCAGCACTCAGGCCTTTATTGTAGAGCGGCCAGACGGAAGCCACGCCTCAGTAAAAGACACATGCCATGATTGGAGTTTGCCAAGAGGCACCTAAAGGACTCTCAGACCATGAGAAACAAGATTCTCTGGTCTGATGATTGAACTCTTTGGCCTGAATGCCAAGCGTCACGTCTGGAGGAAACCTGGCACCATTCCTACGGTGAAGCATGGTGGTGGCAGCATCATGCTGTGGGGATGTTTTTCAGCTGCAGGGACTGGGAGACTAGTCAGGATCGAGGGAAAGATGAAAGGACCAAAGTACAGAGAGATCTTTGATGAAAACCTGCTCCAGAGCACTCCGAACCTCAGACTGGGGCGAAGGTTCACCTTCCAACAGGACAACGACACTAAGCACACAGCCAAGACAACGCAGAAGAGGCTTCGGGACAAGTCTCTGAATGTCCTTAGGTGGTCCAGCCAGAGCCTGGACTTGAACCCGAGCGAACATCTGACCTGAAAATAGCTGTGCAGCAACGTTCCCCATCCAACCTGACAGAGCTTGAGAGGATGTGCAGAGAAGAATAGGATAAACTCCCCAAATACAGGTGTGCCAAACTTGTAGCGTCATACCCAAGAAGACTCAAGGCTGTAATTGCTGCCAAAGGTGCTTCAATAAAGTACTGAGTAAAGGGTCTGCATACTTGTGTTTATTTTTTTTATATATAAATATGGAAAAAAAATCTAAAAACCTGTTTTTGCTTTGTCATTATGGGGTATTGTATGAGATTGATGAGGTAAAACATGTATTTCATCCATTTTAGTATAAGGCAGTAACGTAATCAAATGTGGAAAAAGTCAAGGGGTCTGAATACTTTCTGAATGCACAGTAAATATACACATTTCTATATTTGTCACACCCAACATACAGTATGTGTTAATACTCTATGGTGAACACATAGTGGTGGCTTTGTCCAACTGGCTAAAGCTGGTGGTGTATGCATCTCTAAGCAACTCTGACAGGATATAGTCAGAGAGACGGGGGGTGCTGTCCGGCAGGCTCTCCGTATCAGAGTTGTCCCTGGGTGATGTGTCCCTTGTCCCCAGACCATGTCCCCAGCTCTGTGATATCTCATACTCCTCCAACAGAGTCATCAGCTGCTCCTCCAGTAGTATTGGTTTGTCAAACTAGAAAAAGAGAGGGCAAGAGAGAGAGATAGAGACAGTGACAAAGACAGAGAGACAAAATACTATACTGAACAAGAAACACTGAAGGTGTCTAAGATCACTTCCCAGCAGTATTCCTACTGTAGTCATTGTTCAGTAGGCCGATGATTTGGTTCCGATAAACTCTGATGAAAATGCTCTACCATTGATAGCAGTGGTATTTCAAGATGATTAATGAACCTGCCACAGACGTCCCTGTGCTTGGTGGGACTGCGTCCCACAAAATAGTTGGACAGCCCAACTAAACAAATTTCCAGTTGCCTAAAACACTTCTAGTTGGACGAGAGGTTGTTTTTCTACAGATAAGTAAGGGTCTTCACAGAGCCTTTTGGAAATGCAGGGAGTTCAAGGAGATAGCCAATGCACAGAAATGGCTTACACAAATGACAGAAATCAAATGTCAACTCTTTGGCAACTTCTGTATTATCAAGGCTCTTTTCTTTAACTTAACAATGAGGATTCATTTTCAAAGTGGGGTAAGTTGAGCAAAAGGGGAAAGTTGAGGCAACCTTGTTTCTAGGAAACCATCTTTAAAAATGCATAATTTGACCAAATATTTAGGAAGAGGTCATAATTTTCTGTGAAGGAAGAAAGCACATGGAAAAAGTGGTAAGCAAGTAAGGTCCCAAAAACTGATTTTCACCAGGTCGAATGAATGTATTGTGTTCGACGTATCATACGCATGTACAGTTGAAGTCGGAAGTTTACACTTAGGTTGGAGTCATTAAAACTCGCTTTTCAACCACTCCACACATTTCTTGTTAACAAACTATAGTTCTGAACATCTACTTTGTGCATGACACAAGTAATTTTTCCAACAATTGTTTACAGACAGATTATTTCACTTATAATTCACTGTATCACAATTCCAGTAGGTCAGAAGTTTACATACACTAAGTTGACTGTGCCTTTAAACCGCTTGGAAAATTCCAGAAAATTATGTCATGGCATTAGAAGCGTCTGATAGGCTAATTGACATCATTTGAGTCAATTGGAGGTGTACCTGTGGATGTATTTCAAGGCCTACCTTCAAACTCAGTGCCTCTTTGCTTGACATCATGGGAAAATCAAAAGAAATCAGCCAAGACCTCAAAAAAGAAATTGTAGACCTCCACATGTCTGGTTCATCCTTGGGAGCAATTTCCAAACCCCTGAAGGTACCACATTCATCTGTACAAACAATAGTACGCAAGTATAAACACCGTCATACCGCTCAGGAAAGAGACGCGTTCTGTCTCCTAGAGATGAACGTACTCTGGTGCGATAAGTGCAAATTAATCCCAGAACAACAGAAAGGACCTTGTGAAGATGCTGGAGGAAACAGGTACAAAAGTATCTATATCCACAGTAAAACGAGTCCTATATCGACATAACCTGAAAGGCCGCTCAGCAAGGAAGAAGCCTCTGCTCCAAAACCGTCATAAAAAAGCCAGACTACGGTTTGCAACTGCACATGGGGACAAAGATCATACTTTTTGGAGAAATGTCCTCTGGTCTGATGAAACAAAAATAGAACTGTTTGGCCATAATGACCATCTTTATGTTTGGAGGAAAAAGGGGGAGGCTTGCAAGCCGAAGAACACCATCCCAACCGTGAAGCACGGGGGTGGCAGCATCATGTTGTGGGGGTGCTTTGCTGCAGGAGGGACTGGTGCACTTCACAAAATAGATGGCATCATGAGGTAGGACAATTATGTGGATATATTGAAGCAACATCTCAAGACATCAGTCAGGAAGTTAAAGCTTGGTCGCGATTGGGTCTTCCAAATGGACAATGACCCCAAGCATACTTTCAAAGTTGTGGCAAAATGGCTTAAGGACAACAAAGTCAAGGTATTGGAGTGGCCATCACAAAGCCCTGACCTTAATCCCATAGAAAATTTGTGGGCAGAACTGAAAAAGCTTGTGCGAGCAAGGAGTCCTACAAACCTGACTCATTTACAACAGCTCTGTCAGGAGGGATGGGCCAAAATTCACCCAACTTATTGTGGGAAGCTTGTGGAAGGCTACCGAAACGTTTAACCCAAGTCAAACAATTGAAACCAAATAACCCAAGTCAAACAATTAGTACCAAATACTAATTGAGTGTATGTAAACTTCTGACCCACTGGGAATGTGATGAAAGAAATAAAAGCTGAAATAAATAATAATCTCTACTAATATTTTGACATTTCACATTCTTAAAATAAAGTGGTGATCCTAACGGACCTAAGACAGGGAATTTTTACTAGGATTAAATGTCAGGAATTGTGAAAAACTGTTTAAATGTATTTGGCTAAGGTGTATGTAAACTTCCGACTTCAACTGTACAGCTTGTGAATTGTTTGCATTATTCAAGAGTGTAATATGGTTTGGCTGCATTATTCAATATGTGATATGTTTTGGAAGAAAAGTTTTTGTCATTGTCGAACAGTTTGTGCTTATTGGCAATTCGCTACTGGGATATTTACGTTCAATTTGAGGTGCGGACCAAAAATGACACATTTCCAGCCACAACGATAGGTAAGGCAAGAATGTAATGCGAATTGAAAAGTAGAATTCTCTTTTGCTACCCCGCTCCTTAAACTCTCCTTGATATCTCGTAATGGGAACACGGCCTAATCGCTCATCAATGTCCCTTCTCTTTCCAGCCTTTGAAACTCACCAGCCCCTCATGACCCAGTTGCTTGCTAGATGTCTCTCCCTCAGCTTACCTGTGTATGTTGAAAGTCCTCTAAAATGTATTATAAACCAGGCGGTTAGAGTCCTGAATGCTCATTGGCTAAAAGCGTGGTATATCAGACTTTATAAACTGGGTGTTTCGAGTCCTGAATGCTGATTGGCTGACAGCCGTGGTATATCGTATACCACAGGTATGACAAAACATTTATTTTTAATTGCGTTGGTAACCAGTTGATAATAGCAATAAGGCACCTCAGGGGTTTGTGGTATATAGCCAATATACCATGGCCAAGGGCTGTATCCAGGCACTCCGTGTTTTGCTTTGTGCTTAAGAACAGCCCTTAGGATGTGGTATATTTGCCATATACCATACCTTTTCGTGCCTTAATGCTTAAGTATACCACGGGTATGACAAAAAATTACTATTTACTGATCCAATTACGTTGGTAACCAGTTTTTATAGCAATAAGGCACCTCAGGGGTTTGTGGTATATGGCCAACTCCGCATTGCGTCGTGCATAAGAACAGCCCTTAGCTGTGGTATATTGGCCATGTACCACACCTCCTCAGGCCTTATTGCTTAAATGACACCCTTTAGGCTAGTGGTATTCAAACTTTTTCAGCCAGAACCCCATTTGTTTTTTCACTAGAAATTCTGCCCACCCCACATCTAATGACACAACCTTACAAATCGCCAAATTAAAATTTTCACACCAACAAATAACCTTAAATTCCTTACATTTGAATCTCTCAGATAAAAATTAAGAGAACCAATAAATACATTTACTCAATAAAATATGATTCAAATTATCTTTCTCAAAACGTTTGTATATTGTCCCATAAAATAATCTGTACTCTTCATTTTTTTATTTGGCAACACCACTGCAATTCCCCCACGAGCCCAACTTTCAATACTACTGCTTTAGGCCATTACAGGGTGGGCGGTATTACTAATTTACGACCCCTGCAATTACCCGCACAGCATATCGTCTTTCCCTGCTGACAACGGCCAGAGGTGTACACTCCACGGACACATTCCTGCCCTACCCCATGCATTAAGCACCCCATGCTGCTCCGCCGCTTAACTGTGGACTTGACCTTCAACCCTAGCATGGCCAGGGGGCCCTAAGGAACCCCCTGCACTGAGGGGAGAAGACGCATGGGGCATGTCCTTGGCCCTGGCTTAGGGCCTCTTGATGGTGTGTACAGAATGGTGATAACACTAACCACTAAGTAAAACATTACACACTTAACCTTTCTCTCAACCTGTCTAAACTATAATTTTTTGACTGGTGTGTTTGACTCACACACTAAAAGATAAGGGCCATGAGGTAACGACAGTGACTAGAAATACATGTGCTGGACTGTAAATGAGCCATTACTTCAACTTGAAACCACTGTCATTAAAACACATCGCCATCGGTCAATTACAAGCATGTCAGCATTTGAGTGCTGATGGATGAGGCAATACAACACACTCCATGGTCAGCCTGCAGTAATGGGTACCTCTGGCTCTAGGCTTACCAATACCATGTGCGTTGGACATGGGAAGCACATGTGAGCTTCCCCTATGGAGAGAGAGAAGCCTTAATGGCTATAACAAAGCACTCTGATCAGACGGAGCGGCTGACCCTAGATGCCCCTCTGCAGTGCGTGCCGGGGGTGTTGCTGGGTGACTGATGTATGTTCCCCTGTCCGTCACTGCCCAGTCTCTTTGCCAAGTCTGTACCCAGTCTGTCTCTGCCCAGTGTGTCTCTACCCAGTCTGTCTCTGCCCAGTCTGCTCTCCACAGCACCCACTCGTTAAGGCCTGTGCTGCAGCCGGGGCTTCTGGGATGCTGTCCAGCAGCCCAGAGACCACATTCCAGCAAACAGAGAAAGTGCTGCGTTGACAGGAAAGTGAGGGACCCTATCCAAAAGAAATGAAAAGTGACTTGTTTCAATGAGGTGCTGTGTTTTGGGACTGTACTCTCTCACAGGGTTATCATTGAGTGTGGAATGAGGCCGTCAGGCCTGCTTGGGCACTTGTAATGCAGAGCAACGCGATCAAACGCTGGTGCCGTTGGGAAAAGGACAGCCTGGAGAATGCATGTCTTTGTGAGACAATCCGTTTGAACGCTCTGGGAAACATTTATGGCACAGTATTATGTATGTTGACCAGGCTGTTACAGCTGCAATGCAACTTTGTTGCCTTACAGAAAGCCCTGGTCGGTTTAAAACTTGTACTTAAGGCGGGCAAGACTAAATATATGTTGTTTTCTAATTTCTCACAAACATGTTTCAGATGAACTACATCTTTATTCATTAGATGGTTCTCCCATCAATCGGGTTCACGCCTAGAAATATCTGGGCATTTGGATTGATAAAGACAATGTTCACAAAAAACATATGGATAAGCTAGTTAAAAATCCAAGATTTGAAGGGGGCTTAAAAAAAAAAATAGATATTGTCCCCTCTCCCTAAATAGCAGGAAGCAGATTTTACAGTCAACTTTCCTGCCAGTTCTTGACTATGGTGACACCATGTACCAGAATACAACAGCCACTACTCTTAAACCTTTCGATGGCGTCTACCATAGCACCTTTCTCTTTATCACAGGTGACAGTTTTAATAATTACCACTACATCTTGTATCAAAAGGTTTGTTTAACTCTTGAGTTTCCTCTGGTCTCGACCAATTTAGGTAAATCCCCCTTTAGTTTTATTGCCCTCCATTTTTGGAATAACCTACAAAATTCCTTACATCATGATTCCCTGGTGCCGCTAGAGCAGTTTAGGACTCTGGTGTTGAGTGAGGATTGTAGTTGTTTTGATTGATTGTAATGGTTTCTTTGCTGACATTTTGTTGAGGTTGTGCCTTGTTATTTGTACTCTTCTTGTTTTTTTTTGTAATGCAGATGTTTCTTCCTGTTTGTAAAAAACTGGGCTCAATTGGGCTACCCTGAATAAATAAAAGTTAATAATACATGTTTGCTTTTGACCAACTCTGAGCCAGTCAGGAAGTCGGCAGTTGCGGACCCGTTGTGGTCAGCTTCCTCACAGCGATACAACCTCCACACGGACATGTGAAATATAAGGCAGAGGTGCCAGATTCCTTGATCTAATTTCTGACTGAAGCTGCCTATGGCACAATGAACACAAAGCATGAATTACAACTTTCTGATCAATTTGTAAGTAACACTATGGAAAGGAAATGGCCAAATTCTGATAGTGTATGGGCTATAAAGACATCAACTACAAAGAACAAAAATTATTCTACATAAATGTGATGCTGCCGAGGATCAACTAAATTCTAGAGAAGGGAAGACTTGGAGGTCTGAAGGATTAGAACGAGACAAGGTGTACCACCTCAAGCTGAACCTCGGCAAGACGGAGCTGCTCTTCCTCCCGGGGAAGGACTGCCCGTTCCATGATCTCGCCATCACGGTTGACAACTCCATTGTGTCCTCCTCCCAGAGTGCTAAGAACCTTGGCGTGATCCTGGACAACACCCTGTCGTTCTCAACTAACATCAAGGCGGTGACCCGTTCCCGTAGGTTCATGCTCTACAACATTCGCAGAGTACGACCCTGCCTCACGCAGGAAGCGGCGCAGGTCCTAATCCAGGCACTTGTCATCTCCCGTCTGGATTACTGCAACTCGCTGTTGGCTGGGCTCCCTGCCTGTGCCATTAAACCCCTACAACTCATCCAGAACGCCGCAGCCCGTCTGGTGTTCAACTTTCCCAAGTTCTCTCACGTCACCCCGCTCCTCCGCTCTCTCCACTGGCTTCCAGTTGAAGCTCGCATCCGCTACAAGACCATGGTGCTTGCCTACGGAGCTGTGAGGGGAACGGCACCTCCGTACCTTCAGGCTCTGATCAGGCCCTACACCCAAACAAGGGCACTGCGTTCATCCACCTCTGGCCTGCTCGCCTCCCTACCTCTGAGGAAGTACAGTTCCCGCTCAGCCCAGTCAAAACTGTTCGCTGCTCTGGCACCCCAATGGTGGAACAAACTCCCTCACGACGCCAGGTCAGCGGAGTCAATCACCACCTTCCGGAGACACCTGAAACCCCACCTCTTTAAGGAATACCTAGGATAGGATAAAGTAATCCTTCTAACCCCCCCGCCCCCTTAAAAGAGTTAGATGCACTATTGTAAAGTGGTTGTTCCACTGGATATCATAAGGTGAATGCACCAATTTGTAAGTCGCTCTGGATAAGAGCGTCTGCTAAATGACTTAAATGTGTATTGATCCAAGCCAAATGCCTGGCGGTTGTTACAGAATCCTAATGAGGCTGGGCCAGACAGAGAGACGGACAGACCGACCGACATCTCTCCATTCCCAAACCAGAAACCGTGGTTTGATGGCAGCATTCGCGTGAAACTGAAAGCGCGAACCACTGCTTTTAACCAGGGCAAGGTGACCGGAAACATGACCAAATACAAACAGTGTAGCTATTCCCTCCGCAAGGCAATCAAACAAGCTAAGTGCCAGTATAGAGACAAAGTAGAGTCGCAATTCAACAGCTCAGACACAAGAGGTATGTGGCACGGTCTACAGTCAATCACGGATTACAAAAAGAAAACCAGCCCCGTCGCGGACCAGGATGTCTTGCTCCCAGACAGACTAAATAACTTTTTTGCTCGCTTTGAGGACCATACATTTAAACGTGTTAACCCTCGCAAGGCTGCAGGCCCAGACGGCATTCCCAGCCGCGTCCTCAAAGCATGCGCAGACCAGCTGGCTGGTGTGTTTACGGACATATTCAATCAATCCTTATCCCAGTCTGCTGTTCCCACAAGCTTCAAGAGGGCCACCATTGTTCCTGTTCCCAAGAAAGCTAAGGTAACTGAGCTAAACGACTACCGCCCCGTAGCACTCACTTCCGTCATCATGAAGTGCTTTGAGAGACTAGTCAAGGACCATATCACCTCCACCCTACCTGACACCCTAGACCCACTCCAATTTGCTTACCGACCCAATAGGTCCACAGACGACGCAATCGCAACCACACTGCACACTGCCCTAACCCATCTGGACAAGAGGAATACCTATGTGAGAATGCTGTTCATCGACTACAGCTCAGCATTTAACACCATAGTACCCTCCAAACTCATCATCAAGCTCGAGACCCTGGGTCTCGACCCCGCCCTGTGCAACTGGGTCCTGGACTTCCTGGACCTGGGTAGGTAACAACATCTCCACCCCGCTGATCCTCAACACTGGGGCCCCACAAGGGTGCGTTCTGAGCCCTCTCCTGTACTCCCTGTTCACCCACGACTGCGTGGCCATGCACGCCTCCAACTCAATCATCAAGTTTGCGGACGACACTACAGTGGTAGGCTTGATTACCAACAACGACGAGACGGCCTACAGGGAGGAGGTGAGGGCCCTCGGAGTGTGGTGTCAGTAAAATAACCTCACACTCAACGTCAACAAAACAAAGGAGATGATTGTGGACTTCAGGAAACAGCAGAGGGAGCACCCCCCTATCCACATCGACGGGACAGTAGTGGAGAAGGTGGAAAGTTTTAAGTTCCTCGGTGTACACATCACAGACAAACTGAATTGGTCCACCCACACAGACAGCGTTGTGAAGAAGGCGCAGCAGTGCCTCTTCAACCTCAGGAGGCTGAAGGAATTCGGCTTGTCACCAAAAGCACTCACAAACTTCTACAGATGCACAATCGAGAGCATCCTGTCGGGCTGTATCACCGCCTGGTACGGCAACTGCCCCGCCCACAACCGTAAGGCTCTCCAGAGGGTAGTGAGGTCTGCACAACGCATCACCGGGGGCAAACTACCTGCCCTCCAGGACACCTACACCACCCGATGTCACAGGAAGGCCATAAAGATCATCAAGGACAACAACCACCCGAGCCACTGCCTGTTCACCCCGCTATCATCCAGAAGGCGAGGTCAGTACAGGTGCATCAAAGCAGGGACCGAGAGACTGAAAAACAGCTTCTATCTCAAGGCCATCAGACTGTTAAACAGCCACCACTAACATTTAGTGGCCGCTGCCAACATACTGACTCAACTCCAGCCACTTTAATAATGGGAACTGATGGAAATTATGTAAAAATGTATCACCAGCCACTTTAAACAATGCCACTTAATATAATGTTTACATACCCTACATTACTCATCTCATATGTATATGTATATACTGTACTCTATACCATCTACTGCATCTTGCCTATGCCGTTCTGTACCATCACTCATTCATATATCTTTATGTACATATTATTTATCCCTTTACACTTGTGTGTGTGTATAAGGTAGTAGTTGTGGAATTGTTAGGTTAGATTACTTGTTGGTTATTACTGCATTGTCGGAACTAGAAGCACAAGCATTTCGCTACACTCGCATTAACATCTGCTAACCATGTGTATGTGACAAATAAAATTTGATGTTCCCCACTCTGGTTGCACCACATGCACACCAGACAGACCCATATGGTTAATTTTAGACAGTCAAATATTCTAAACCTTTCAGAATTCATATAACAAAATCCATATAACACCAGCTGAACCTTGGCCATGCATATATTACACTTGCAGGGTAAATGAGGGAAGTGGTAAGTTTGTTTATTGTCAAATTTGAATTGCGGGTAAGAGGAGACCCTGGATTCAGATGATTAGTGACTGCCTCTGCTAATGATATAGGCATTATGATATCTATTTCTATCTCATTAAACATTGTCACAGTGAAATACCATCCGCAACTCTTTTTCTCACACTTTACAAAGCTCTACCTTACAGGGCTAGTTGATACACTGTAAAATCAGTCATCCCCATGTACTTGTATTGTATAGCATTGTAACTCAAAGATCATTGGACAAACAGGACAAATATAAGCACCCACCAATGTGTCATCCGCCATCCAGGTAAGTCAAATTCTTCCTTGAGTTCAAGTTTTTCAAACAAACAACAACGTCAGCTGTCAACAGATCATAGCTTCCCCTTCACACAGGTGGCCCACTGGAGTTGCATGTATCAACACCCTCAAACTCTCCAGCCACCCCCTACCTCCAACCTCACCTAGCCCAGGCCAGCCCACCCCATCCCGGACTACATCACCTCGGAGGGCTCACTGTTGAGATCCTGTACACGCAGGGTTCGGTGCTAGCTTCCCACATTGTGGTCTGCTCAAGTTACAAGGTCACAGGCTTCAGTCACAAACCTTCACTTTTTTTTCTTCAGCCAAAGTAACCTGTGGCCAATGCTACTCTAATAAAGGGAGGGATGTGTGACTCGCTAAAATTAAATGAGGACAAATACTTTACTCAATAAGTTCCCTCCCATATAATTATATGGTCACTCCCACTAAGGCCAACTTAGCCTGAGGATGAGGTTAGGTCTGGGAAATCCTAGCGGATAGCGTTGGGCCAGTAAACGAAAGGTCAACTGGTTAAAATCAAATCAACAAAAAAATTGTCACATGCGCCGAATACAACAGGTGTAGTAGACCTTACAGTGAAATGTTTATTTACAAGCCCTTAACCAACAATGCAGTTTTAAGAAAATACCTAAAAAGAAAAAAAATACAAATAATAATAAAGTAAGAGATAAGAAAAACAAATAATTAAAGAGCAGCAGTAAATAACAATAGCGGGGCTATATACAGGGGGTATCGGTACAGAGTCAATGTGTCAAAGTGCGGGGGCACCGGTGTCGAGGTAATTGAGGTAACTATGTACATGAGGGTAGGGTTATTAAAGTGGCTATGCATAGACAATAACAGAGAGTAGCAGCAGTGTGTGTGTGTGTGTGGGGGGGGGGTGAAAATAGTCTGGGTAGCCATTTGAATCCCCAAACCAACTAGGTGAAAAATCTGTTGATGTGCCCTTGAGCAAGGCACTTAACCCTACTTGCTCCTGTAAGTCCAACAGATAAGATACAACAGGGAGCCCTCTTCTGGTCTTCATCAGTAGAGGGCTGCTGAGGGATAGCAGCCCTCTAATGATGGGGATAGGGATCAAATTTTATTGGTCACATACACATGGTTAGCAGATGTTATTGCGAGTGTAGCGAAATGCTTCAAGTGGGTTTACACCTACAGGTATACATAATGACCAGAAGGACTGTAGAACTGTAGTATTTTGGGTGTGAATACAAGGGGGAGTAAGCCTTATTCACACTCCGGCAGGAGAGTCTTTATGGAAATATGTTTAATTTCTGCTAAATGGTAAAGTGCTCCATTAAATCTTTCATTAGATGTCTCGCCCAGTGGCAGGCAGTGGCCACTTGGCCAGAGCCCAAAACAAACCCACTCTGAGTTAGTCAGAATTAGATTCAGGGAGAATCCTCCCCTCCTACATTTTAGTAATTTAGCAGACGCTCCTATCCAGAGTAACTTACTGGAGCAATTAGGGTTAAGTGCCTTGCTCAAGGGAACATCAACAGAATTATATATATTTTCAGGACCCTGTCTTTCAAAGATAATTCGTAAAAATCCAAATAACTTCACAGATTTTCATTGTAAAGGGTTTAAAACACTGTTTCCCATGCTTGTTCAATGAACCATAAACAATTAATGAACATGCACCTGTGGAACGGTAGTTAAGACACTAACAGCTTACAGACGGTAGGCAATTAAGGTCACAGTTATGAAAACGTAGGACACTAAAGAGGCCTTTCTACTGACTCTGAAAACACCAAAAGAAAGATGCCCAGGGTCCCTGCTCATCTGCGTGAATGTGCCTTAGGCATGCTGCAAGGAGGCATGAGGACTGCAGATGTGGCCAGGGCAATAAATTGCAATGTCCGTACTGTGAGGCGCCTAAGATAGCGCTACAGGAAGACAGGAGGGACAGCTGATCGTCCTCACAGTGGCAGACCACGTGTAACAACACCTGCACAGGATCGGTACATCTGAACATCACACCTACGGAACAGGTACAGGATGGCAACAACTGCCTGAGTTACACCAGGAACGCACAATCCCTCCATCAGTGATCAGACTGTCCGTAATAGGCTGAGAGAGGCTGGAGTGAGGGATTGTAGGCATGTTGTAAGGCAGGTCCTCACCAGACATCACCGGCAACAACGTCGCCTATGGGCACAAACCCACCGTCACTGGACCAGACAGGACTGGCAAAAAGGTGGAGGGGGTGGAGGTGGAGGGTCCGTCATGGTCTGGGGCGGTGTGTCACAGCATCATCGGACTGAGCTTGTTGTCATTGCAGGCAATCTCAACACTGTGCATTAAAGGGAAGACATCCTCCTCCCTCATGCGGTACCCTTCCTGCAGGCTCATCCTGGCATGACCCTCCAGCATGACAATGCCACCAGCCATACTGCTCGTTCTGTGCGTGATTTCCTGCAAGACAGGAATGTCAGTGTTCTGCCATGGCCAGCGAAGAGCCTGGATCTCAATCCCATTGAGCACGTATGGAACCTGTTGGATCGGGGGGTGAGGGCTAGGGCCATTCCCCCCAGAAATGTCCAGGAACTTGCAGGTACCTTGGTGGAAGAGGGGGGTAACATCTCACAGCAAGAACTGGCAAATCTGGTGCAGTCCATGAGGAGGAGATGCACTGCAGTACTTAACGCAGCTGGTGGCCACACCAGATACTGACTGTTACTTTTGATTTTGACCCCCCCTTTGTTCAGGGACACATTATTCCATTTCTGTTAGTCACATGTCTGTGGAACTTGTTCAGTTTGTGTCTCAGTTGTTGAATCTTTTTATGTTCATACAAATATTTACACATGTTAAGTTTGCTGAAAATAAATGCAGTCGACGTTTCTTTTGTTGCTGAGTTTATATATATAAATACATATAATCATTTTTTTTATACTCATCCAGGGTGTGTAGCAGTGCAGTGTGCAGCAGCACCCGTCATTCACATTCCTGTGCTTTCCTCCCCACAGACACAGACAAACAGGCCTTTCTGGAAAGCTTGACCGCTCTTATGTGGAAAACTGTTATGAAACTACCAGATTGTCAGAACAAAGAGCCCATATACTACACCACCTGAATACTGAGCATAACAGGTCTCTGACAGCAGAGCCAGCCTTCCACCCACGATGTGTCAGAGCCATAGCCTCTAGCTACTCCCTCATACCTCCACCTGCCCAGAGCAAACACATTCCACATACGACAGGCTTATTTTCTCATCAGCACAGTCTGAGCCTGTACTAGTCTGTCAACAACTACTGTGTGAAAAATATATCAACTACAACAATACTTCACAGAGATCTAACATCTAATATTTTTGGTCAAAAGTGTAAGTGTGTGTATAAACATGGCCTTTGAATTGTCATTTATAAAATCTGAGACAATGGCTAATGACAGTATTAATGATGTATTAGTGATAAAATGAGGAGTGCCCCATTGGATGTATCCTGTCTTACTGTACATTCTGTGATTGTGCTCCTTCATACTGTTGATATTGGGACAGAGCCAGAAGAGGGTGTGGGAATAACATTTTATCCTGACCTGTTGCAGACAGCTGAAGAGCAGGGTTATCACGTCTCAACAAGTATACTTTTTATGTTTTTGTTACTGTCTAAACTTTTGACTGGTACTGTATATCCACACTATAGGTTGGAATAATACTG
Organism: Salvelinus alpinus; assembly: GCF_045679555.1. NCBI lineage: Eukaryota > Metazoa > Chordata > Actinopteri > Salmoniformes > Salmonidae > Salvelinus > Salvelinus alpinus. Next base: position 83,137,915 of record NC_092094.1, read on the forward strand.
TGACATTGTTAAAATTATGATAATGCCCTTTTAGTGTAAGAGCTGAGTGAAAAGACAACCTGAAATTTCTGCCTATTTGGTTGGATGGAGTTTTGGCCTTCCATGGTGACATCACCATGCAATAAATTAGTTAATAGACCAATAAGAAAGAGAGTTCCAAACCTCTCTGCCAATAACAGCAAATTTTCCATTTTCCACTTCCCACTCAGACCACTCCAAGCAAAATTCTTGCTAGAGAAATTGCCCTTTGGTATGAAGCTATTTTTGTTTATTTTTGACCATTTTAATTGAAAACAATCACAGCAAGGTACTTAATTGTTACCCAGAAATGATTTGATATTGAGATAAAAATGGCTGCATTGGACCTTTAATTGTTTAGCATAATAGGGTCTACTGATGCTTTAATTAAGCATGGATAAGTTGAGTTGTGGTTCACCATGGCAAAGTGTACAACCAGTTGGTAAAGTGGAGCCCTAAATTAGATCAAGGCATATTTCATAGACTCCGAAAGTAACACCTACAATAAACATCCATACTACCAAATGGGGATGAGGCAGGTACCCCAGAAAGCCATATTGTGTGGGGTTGTAAAGAGCTGCCACTTTGAAAAATGATATGGCAAAATCACTGAATCGACGGCTGATGCCCTCTTTTGCTACACAATAAATTAAAGTCACAAACGTCAGTGGATGGAGGAAACAAATCCATCACCCTTTGTTGCAGGTACATTCCTGTGTTCACGCGTTTTTGTCCCTAGAAACCAGCATTTTTGCCATTTGTAATAGTTGTGATTGTAACTCTACAGAGTCTCAGAACAAGGCCATGCTCAATTGTTTCCAGGGGACATTGTGGGAATAGAATTTGAGGGAAGAATTGCAGTGAGCAATTAAACATTAAAAAGGAACCTTGGGCACAGACAATCAATTGAATTAACGAGTTCCCAAATGAAGAGTAAAATGTGTTCAGCATTCATAAATAAGGCCGTTAAAGACCTAAAAAGTGATACAGCATTAAAAATAAAGTCATTGGATTTACAGGTAACTGAAAAAATAAAGGAAACACCAACATAAAGTGTTTTAATAGGGTGTTGGGCCACCACGAGCCTCCAGGACAGCTTCAATGCACCTTGGCATAGATTCTACAAGTGTCTGGAACTCTATTGGAGGGCTGCGTCACCATTCTTCCACGAACAATTCCATAATTTTGTGTTTTGTTGATGGTGGTGGAAACCGCTTTCTCAGGCGGCGCTCCAGAATCTCACATAAGCGTTCAATTGGTTTGAAATCTGGTGACTGACACACCCTTTAAACCTCCTATGCTCCTTTGAGACCCCTCTTTCATAGTCACTGAGATGTCTTCTAGCCATGGTAGCCAAACTATTGGGAAAGTGGGCATTTTTATACATGACCCTAAGCATTACTGAGAAACTCAGAGGGGGGGGGGGGGGGGGTTCATCACACAATGGACCAAATAGATGGTCATAATAAATGAGATGATATTTAAAGGTTCATGTATATCAACATGATACAGAGGCATTCCAGCAAGATTGGGGAAAAAAGGTGGGAGAAATGAAAGACTTCGATGAGAGAGGAGTTGGGGGGGGTCAGGAGAATTTGGAACAGGGAAGCTTCACTGACGCCAATAAAGCTATCCTCAGATCTGATTCCAGAAAAATGTAGGAAGCAAAAATATGACATATACAAGTAAATGCCAAAATAATGGAAACACTTGAGTAAATGAGCGATACAAAGTATATTGAAAGCAGGTGCATCCACACAGGTGTGGTTCCTGAGTTAAATCAGCAATTAACATCCTATCATGCTTAGGGTTATCTATAAAAATGCTGGGCAGGGCATTAGTTTGGCCATTATTTTGGCTAACATGGCTATGCCCCAAAAGGATGGCAATGCCCCATCCACAGGGCACGAGTAGTCATTAAATAGTTTTATGAGCATAAAAACGATGTAAACCATATGCCCGTCTCAGTCACCAGATCTCAACCCAATTTAACACTTATGGGAGTAAAAATGGTATTGCTTGCATCCCTCCAATAAAGTTCTAGACACTTGTAGAATCTATGCCAATGTGCATGAAAGCTGTTCTGGCCCAACACCCCATTAAGATACTTTTTGTTGGCGTTTCCTTTATTTTGGCAGTTACCTGTACATAGATAGCACTGTATTGGAGTAAAATGGGTGAATGTGTTTCCATAATCCAAACAGATAAGACTAAATCACCTAAAATTCTGTCAACCACAATGAAATCCATCAAATGTGATGTGACGGGACACAGGTCGTCTCTGGTCATTAATCTGGGAGTTACATCAACAATTTAGTTCACCAAAGCTTTTAAGATTTTCCTCCTCTCCAAAAAGTGCTGAATTCCAGAGACTCGAGACTAAACAATATGAGAGAGCATACCTCTTTTCCTCCCTCTACAAAGTCTTGGGAGAGAAACCACTGCTACTGCTCCAGGTAGTTATAAGCTATTTATTTAGGATCTATTGATCTGGAAGGGAGATATTTTCCCGTTCATTGCAGCATACGCAGAATTATGTTTTTGATTTATCCCAGTTTTTACAGGATCCCTAGTCCCCTAGATTAAGCTTGTGTTGCCTCTCTTTACAGGCTTGTTACTGGCACATTAACCAGGGCAAAAACTGTGCAGAATGGATGGCAAAATAAAGACCTAAGTACAGACAGAATTGGCTGGTACCAAAAGAGCTGTAACCAGGCTGCAGGAACATCAACATGAAGCACTCAGCTGAGTTTGGACCAAGCAAACTCACCATGTCAATGCTGTGAACCTAGTCTCCCTATACGCTTGTTTCTATTTCTGACCAATACAATCAAACTCTAGAACCATACTCTTACAACACCTAAATGAGTGTGTTCTGATTAGTTTAGGGGTAGATCTAGAGGTAGAACACATAAATCTAGTCTGAGAACAGAATCATGTCGTTGTTTAGGTGGTGGTTTTCATAATGAGAGTATCCTCCGGATACTGGTTGAGAGAATACCAAGAGTGTGCAAAGCTGTCATCAAGGCAAAGGATGGCTACTTTGAAGAATCTCAAATATAAAATATATTTTGATTTGTTTAACACTTTGTTGGTTACTACATGATTCCATATGTGTTATTTCCTAGTTTTGATGTCTTCACTATTATTCTACAATGTAGAAAATAGTAAAAATAAAGAAAAACCATGGAATGAGTAGGTGCGTCTAAACTTTTGACTGGTACTGTATATCCACACTATAGGTTGGAATAATACTGTGACATTGTTAAAATTATGATAATGCCCTTTTAGTGTAAGAGCTGAGTGAAAAGACAACCTGAAATTTCTGCCTATTTGGTTGGATGGAGTTTTGGCCTTCCATGGTGACATCACCATGCAATAAATTAGTTAATAGACCAATAAGAAAGAGAGTTCCAAACCTCTCTGCCAATAACAGCAAATTTTCCGTTTTCCACTTCCCACTCAGACCACTCCAAGCAAAATTCTTGCTAGAGAAATTGCCCTTTGGTATGAAGCTATTTTTGTTTATTTTTGACCATTTTAATTGAAAACAATCACAGCAAGGTACTTAATTGTTACCCAGAAATGATTTGATATTGAGATAAAAATGGCTGCATTGGACCTTTAATTGTTTAGCATAATAGGGTCTACTGATGCTTTAATTAAGCATGGATAAGTTGAGTTGTGGTTCACCATGGCAAAGTGTACAACCAGTTGGTAAAGTGGAGCCCTAAATTAGATCAAGGCATATTTCATAGACTCCGAAAGTAACACCTACAATAAACATCCATACTACCAAATGGGGATGAGGCAGGTACCCCAGAAAGCCATATTGTGTGGGGTTGTAAAGAGCTGCCACTTTGAAAAATGATATGATAAAATCACTGAATCGACGGCTGATGCCCTCTTTTGCTACACAATAAATTAAAGTCACAAACGTCAGTGGATGGAGGAAACAAATCCATCACCCTTTGTTGCAGGTACATTCCTGTGTTCACGCGTTTTTGTCCCTAGAAACCAGCATTTTTGACATTTGTAATAGTTGTGATTGTAACTCTACAGAGTCTCAGAACAAGGCCATGCTCAATTGTTTCCAGGGGACATTGTGGGAATAGAATTTGAGGGAAGAATTGCAGTGAGCAATTAAACATTAAAAAGGAACCTTGGGCACAGACAATCAATTGAATTAACGAGTTCCCAAATGAAGAGTAAAATGTGTTCAGCATTCATAAATAAGGCCGTTAAAGACCTAAAAAGTGATACAGCATTAAAAATAAAGTCATTGGATTTACAGGTAACTGAAAAAATAAAGGAAACACCAACATAAAGTGTCTTAATAGGGTGTTGGGCCACCACGAGCCTCCAGGACAGCTTCAATGCACCTTGGCATAGATTCTACAAGTGTCTGGAACTCTATTGGAGGGCTGCGTCACCATTCTTCCACGAACAATTCCATAATTTTGTGTTTTGTTGATGGTGGTGGAAACCGCTTTCTCAGGCGGCGCTCCAGAATCTCACATAAGCGTTCAATTGGTTTGAAATCTGGTGACTGACACACCCTTTAAACCTCCTATGCTCCTTTGAGACCCCTCTTTCATAGTCACTGAGATGTCTTCTAGCCATGGTAGCCAAAATATTGGGAAACTGGGCATTTTTATACATGACCCTAAGCATGATGGGATGTTTTAATTGCTCAGGAGCCACACCTGTGTGGTATCCCTCATTGGCTCAAGTGTTTCCATCATTTTGGCAGCTACCTGTAATTCTAAGCACAGTGCAATAAAATAATGACTTGCTTACAGTATAATGTAATGCATAATCTGACCTAAGGTTAATTGCCCAATGCCCTGTGACATTTTTGCCAGCAGTGATAAGGCTCTTTTCAATTCCCCTACAAACTATATGAATTGTGTCAATGCATGTGCATGCATATCTGTGCATGTGGAATTCCCACTGTGGAGTCAATTGTTCACTTTGATCATATGTGTGTATTAGTGATTGTATATAAATGTGTGTGTGTGCGCTGTGGTGTGCGTGTGTGGCTGCTTTGAACTCACAGTCATTTCTTGGCCCTGGCCCAGCAGCTCTAGCTGCAGCTGGATCTCTTGGAGGCGCCTCTCCTGCCCTCTCTTCTCCCTTATATCCTGCAGGACCTTCTCTCCTGGCAACCTGTCCCAGCCAGCCTCCAGATCCTGACAGACACACAACAGAGAGTAATGTTCTCATGGGGAACACACCACTAATCATCACACATGTAGAAGGAGACATTCACTTGACCATAAAAGCAGAGGGGACTTCCATGAGGCAGAGTTGAAACTGTCACAGAAGAAACAGCCATCAAAAGACTTCCACTTAAACCAATAACTAACTACATTGTATAAAAATGCCATCGTCTAATTAGTCTGTCTGTAGAACATCACTGTAATGATGCACTGTCATCAATACAATACAATGCTATGAATCCCAATGGCAGATTTCTGTACTATGTTTTAGATTTATGGGAAAAAATCTGAGACATAGGAGAGTTGAAACCAAACCGTCGTAAGAGCTGAGGAAACTGAATAACCCCATTCCACTTCTCATGGGGTCCAACATAAATCTCATATTTATGGCATAGACTTGTAAGCTGGGGACACAGACTGCAGTATGCTACATCCAAAGCAAATGTTGAAAATGGGTCAGGAGGAAATGGATGAATCATGCCTGGAGGACTATCCAGGGCTGATGAATGAGAAGGCCTCGAGAGCTTGTCATTTCCATGGGATCTGTTTCATGGGTAGACCATAGGTCTAGGTAGGTCTTGGTTACAGAGGAGAGAAACTCTGAGCAGGCATCATCATGAGGTCTAGACTCCATAGAGACACAGATATCTACCCCAGAAATCCATAGATCACATATGTTTATAATGTTTACATTACGGTGCGTTCTTGTAAATTAAAATTAAGGTGATTCACAGCAATGGGTTCTGACACATTGTACCAAATATTTCAGAAAATACACTTGTACTTAGGTTCCAAAGGGCGTCCTGGAGAGGCCTTTCTTTCCTGCTTTGAGTGACCAATAGATGACCTGTAGTAAGGTCACAATCCAACCTCTAAAATATATGAGTGCACATTTAAGACCTAACTAAGTAAAATAATGGTTGGTTCTAAGAGGATGTAGCCAACCACAGGGTTCTTTTTGTGTGTCTAACCAGTGATATGTGGTTAAAGTCTCCATATCCTCTGGTCAGCTTGACATGCAGCACTATTTATGATCTAATAATGTCAAATTGATGGAAATATGATGAAAAATAGACATTTTGAGTGAGATTCGCTCATTGTGACATTGTAGGTTATGGGAGAGGCCTGTTCTTTGCAAAAAAAAAAAAAAAGTAAATAATTGTTATGACACATTTATGATTTCATATACAAGTTGAGTTCAGAGTTGAGAGCTCAGTAACGACGCATTACACAAATTTTGCAAATTTATGTCTGATATAAGACCTCATAACAACTTCCATAAGTAGTAAACTTAACAGAATAAGTGTCAATCACAATTCTATTGATATCCACGTTTCTGTCCACGAAATCATCAAGCACTATGAGATTATTCGATCAATTTTAGATTTTAACAAAGAAAGGCCCTCTTTAAAACACATGGCATGTGGAGTGTGTGTGGCTTCACCTATAAATGCCCTGTAGTCTCCCTGAGCCTGATGGAAACGATGACAACCTCCATGTGATGTCTCTTTTAAGTGGTTGTTATTAGAGCCCTTCAGACTCACTCACAATGGACTACCACTGTGGGATCAGGTTGCTCTCGTGCACTTGAGTGAGAAACACGCCGACCCAACAAGGCAAAACACAAATTAAAGTCTAGTTTTACTACCTTATTCACACCACTAACTACATGTTTCTGAAAAATGTTTTCTCAAAAATCGTTGGGAAAGACAGACCATTAATTTGGAAAAGACAGCTTATTCTGCCCTACTTTCAAGAAATCACAACCATCGTCAGAAGACTAGATGAGACATACATTTAGGCTTGAAATACCATTGACTTTTTATCACTTATAATAGCCACATAGGCTACATGGGTATCCTGTGCTATTTCTATTGAATGTACTGTAATTAAGGTTAGAGCTATCAATATATACACTATGGAGTCCACAGCAGTGCACATATTTTATCCATTCAACAGCATTTCTACACAGTGGAAAGACAACTTAGCATGTGTCTGATTAAGATATGCCTAACCTGAGCAAGAGATTCCATCTCTCATTTATTAAGTGTTTATATGATTAAGTCAAATTAAATCATTTGAATGATCAGTTTGACTATTTTCAGTTGCAACATAACTCACTGTAGCCCTGTACACTTGTACCCTCATAAGGGTTGAATGGCAGATTTGGGCACTGATAAGTGCCTACATTGGAATACAGTGGCTGTACAGTAACATGCTATACATGACGTCAGAGCTCAGGCTCTACGCTCCACAGCGCTGTATGGGTTTTGACTGTCAGCCGTTCAGAACTTGAGCAACGCAAGCAACAATAAGTTGCCCCCATCCCTCCCACTAATTGGACAACTTTTGCAAATGTTTTGTTGTCTGAGTGAGGGAAATGCTGTAAATTTAGAGGCCTCGATGTATTTTGAAAGATGCGACGTTGAGTATTATAATAAATACCGCTTTGATGTCCTACAAGCAAGCCAAACAACTGTGAGTCCAAATGTGCATATCATAAAACTCATGCCATATACAGTGTCAACGTTTATGACCACTATGTTTGATGTACAGTTAATAGATGACATGGCATTGTTCTGAACAGAATGAGCCTGTTTGTCTATTGTGAATGCACGCACCTGAATCATGACTCCTTTCTATGCGTAACACAATAACGATATGTTTCTCTAAATTGCCTTTTGAAAGCCTAACACTGTAAGATCATATTTTAGAACTTAGCTCGTTATGTTGGTAATAGAACAAGCTTCCAAATGATGCCCACCTGACCCAGATTGCGATTTAAAAATGGGCAATTTTTGAATTGCGTAAACTACAGTAATTGTGTGATGGCTGGGAGGCAGGGTTGTGCTCCAAACCAAACAAATGTTTTGCTCTAGTTCCTCAATGGCACAGCTAGGAGATTAAAAAAACACTTTATAGTTCAGAGCCATTCAACTATATTCTTACGGGGCCAGATATGAAAATGGTTATTTATAGGGGGGCAGACATTTTCTACATGGGATTACTATTCCTAAAACCAGTATAAAAAAAACATTCACAAACACAATTATAATCTTATGAAGCACTTTTATTAAAATGAAATGTTGCTAAAAGTTCATATTAAGTGCGTTAAGATTAGCTTAATTCAGTGCATCAAATTGTTTAAATAATGGAACACATTTGTAACACAGTTCATCTGCATCACATTCATTTTACATCCTGTCCATTTTACATACAGTTGAAGTCGGAAGTTTACATACACCTTAGCCAAATACATTTGAACTCAGTTTTTCACAATTCCTTATTCACATTTAATCCTAGTAAAAATTCCCTGTTTTAGGTCAGTTAGGATCACCACTTTATTTTAAAAACGTGAAATGTCAGAATAATAGTGGAGAGAATGATTTATTTCAGCTTTTATTTCTTTCATCACATTCCCAGTGGGTCAGAAGTTTACATACACTCAATTTGTATTTGGTAGCATTGCCTTTAAATTGTTTAACTTGGGTTAAACGTTTTGGGTAGCCTTCCCACAATAAGTTGGGTGAATTTTGGCCCATTCCTCCTGACAGAGCTGGTGTAACTGAGTCAGGTTTAAAGGCCTCCTTTTTCAGTTCAAACCACACATTTTCTATAGGATTGAGGTCAGAGCTTTGTGATGGCCACTCCAATACCTTGACTTTGTTGTCCTTAAGCCATTTTGTCACAACTTTGGAAGTATGCTTGGGGTCATTGTCCATTTGGAAGACCCATTTGTGACCAAGCTTTAACTTCCTGACTGATGTCTTGAGATGTTGTTTCAATATATCCACATAATTTTCCTGCCTCATGATGCCATCTATTTTGTGAAGTGCACCAGTCCCTCCTGCAGCAAAGCACCCCAAAAACATGATGCTGCCACCCGCGAGCTTCACGGTTGGGATGGTGTTCTTCGGCTTGCAAGCCTCCCCCTTTTTCCTCCAAACATAACGATGGTCATTATGGCCACACAACTATAATTTTGTTTCATCAGACCAGAGGACATTTCTCCAAAAAGTACGATCTTTGTCCCCATGTGCAGTTGCAAACCGTAGTCTGGCTTTTCTATGGCGGTTTTGGAGCAGAGGCTTCTTCCTTGCTGAGTGGCCTTTCAGGTCATGTCGATATAGGACTCGTTTTACTGAGGATATAGATACTTTTGTACCCGTTTCCTCCAGCATCTTCACAAGGTCCTTTGCGGTTGTTATGGGATTGATTTGCTATTTTCGCACGTCTCTAGGAGACAGAACGCGTCTCCTTACTGAGCGGTATGACGGCTGCGTGGTCCCATGGTGTTTATACTTGCGTACTATTGTTTGTACAGATGTACGTGGTACCTTCAGGCATTTGGAAATTGCTCCCAAGGACAAACCAGACTTACATCCACAGGTACACCTCCAATTGACTCAAATTGTGTCAATTAACCTATCAGAAGCTTCTAAAGCCATGACTTCATTTTCTAGAATTTTCCAAGCTGTTTAAAGCCACAGTCAACTTAGTGTATGTAAACTTCAGTGAATTATAAGTGAAAGAATCTGTCTGTAAACAATTGTTGGACAAATTACTTGTGTCATGCACAAAGTAGATGTCCTAACCGACTTGCCAAAACTATAGTTTGTTAACAAGAAAGTTGTGGAGTGGTTGAAAAACGAGTTTCAATAACTCCAACATAAGTGTATGTAAACTTCCGACTTCAACTGTATACAGTGGGGAGAACAAGTATTTGATACACTGCCGATTTTGCAGGTTTTCCTACTTACAAAGCATGTAGAGGTCTGTAATTTTTATCATAGGTACACTTCAACTGTGAGAGACGGAATCTAAAACAAAAATCCAGAAAATCACATTGTATGATTTTTAAATAATTAATTTGCATTTTATTGCATGACATAAGTATTTGATCACCTACCAACCAGTAAGAATTCCGGCTCTCACAGACCTGTTAGTTTTTCTTTAAGAAGCCCTCCTGTTCTCCACTCATTACCTGTATTAACTGCACCTGTTTGAACTCGTTACCTGTATAAAAGACACCTGTCCACACACTCAATCAAACAGATTCCAACCTCTCCACAATGGCCAAGACCAGAGAGCTGTGTAAGGACATCAGGGATAAAATTGTAGACCTGCACAAGGCCGGGATGGGCTACAGGACAATAGGCAAGCAGCTTGGTGAGAAGGAAACAACTGTTGGCGCAATTATTAGAAAATGGAAGAAGTTCAAGATGACGGTCAATCACCCTCGGTCTGGGGCTCCATGCAAGATTTCACCTCGTGGGGCATCAATGATCATGAGGAAGGTGAGGGATCAGCCCAGAACTACACGGCAGGACCTGGTCAATGACCTGAAGAGAGCTGGGACCACAGTCTCAAAGAAAACCATTAGTAACACACTACGCCGTCATGGATTAAAATCCTGCAGCGCACGCAAGGTCCCCCTGCTTAAGCCAGTGCATGTCCAGGCCTGTCTGAAGTTTGCCAATGACCATCTGGATGATCCAGAGGAGGAATGGGAGAAGGTCATGTGGTCTGATGAGACAAAAATAGAGCTTTTTGGTCTAACTCCACTCGCCGTGTTTGGAGGAAGAAGAAGTTTGAGTACAACCCCAAGAACACCATCCCAACCGTGAAGCATGGAGGTTGAAACATCATTCTTTGGGGATGCTTTTCTGCAAAGGGGACAGGACGACTGCACCGTATTGAGGGGAGGATGGATGGGGCCATGTATCGCGAGATCTTGGCCAACAACCTCCTTCCCTCAGTAAGAGCATTGAAGATGGGTCGTGGCTGGGTCTTCCAGCATGACAACGACACGAAACACACAGCCATGGCAACTAAGGAGTGGCTCCGTAAGAAGCATCTCAAGGTCCTGGAGTGGCCTAGCCAGTCTCCAGACCTGAACCCAATAGAAAATCTTTGGAGGGAGCTGAAAGTCCGTATTGCCCAGCGACAGCCCCGAAACCTGAAGGATCTGGAGAAGATCTGTAGGGAGGAGTGGGCCAAAATCCCTGCTGCAGTGTGTGCAAACCTAGTCAAGAACTACAGGAAACGTATGATCTCTGTAATTGCAAACAAAGGTTTCTGTACCAAATATTAAGTTCTGCTTTTCTGATGTATCAAATACTTATGTCATGCAATAAAATGCAAATTAATTACTTAAAAATCATACAATGTAATTTTCTGGATTTTTGTTTTAGATTCCGTCTCTCATAGTTGAAGTGTACCTATGATAAAAATTACAGACCTCTACATGCTTTGTAAGTAGGAAAACCTGCAAAATCGGCAGTGTATCAAATACTTGTTCTCCCCACTGTATGTCCGTTATGTTTATGGGGGGTCAATTAAGGAAGACATCCTTTTCTGCAAACCACTGGAAACCAGGACAACATGAGAGGATATTTTTTAAGTACTGGACAGCTTTGTGACATCAAATGGACTTTGGTGGTCAAGATGTGTTGGTGTCTGTACTGATGGCGCAAAAGCCATGACAGGGTGCCTCCCGGGTGGCGCAGTGGTCTAAGGCCACCAGAGAGGCCACCAGAGACTCTGGGTTCGAGCCCAGGCTCTGGTCGCAGCCGGCAGCGACCGGGAGGTCCATGGGGCGACTGTCAGAGTCGTGTGTATAGGTGGCAGGGAAGTCAGGCGCAGGAGAGTCAAACGGAGTGTAAATGGAGTCTTTTAATATATGTCCACTTAACATGCTCCAAACACGAAAATGTACATACATAAAATAAACATGGGTACGAGGACCCGTCGCGCACCTATACAGCAAGAAACAACACTGACATAAAACAAGGGGGTTAAATACACAAGAGGTAATGGATGGGATTGAAAACAGGTGTGTGGGAAGACAAGACAAAACCAATGGAAAAATGAAAAATGGATCGATGATGGCTAGAAGACCGGTGACGTCGACCGCCGAGCACCGCCCGAACAAGGAGAGGCAACGACTTCGGCAGAAGTCGAGACAGCGACGCACAATTGGCCTAGCGTCGTCCGGGTTAGGGAGGGTTTGGCCGGTAGGGATATCCTTGTCTCATCGCACACTAGCAACTCCTGTGGCGGGCCGGGCGCAGTGAACGCTGTCCAGGTCGCTAGGTGTATGGTGTTTCCTCCGACACATTGGTGCGGCTGGCTTCCGGGTTTTATGCGCGCTGTGCATGGAGCATAGCCAGATAACATAGGGTAGGTTAGGCCAACTCATTTTCTGTTCTTCTGAAACACATTTTCTTCATATCATAATGTTTCTTTAGCCCTGACTAAAATAAATAATGGATATTAAATTGCTGTTCCAAAGGCGTGCATCTGCGGCTTGTACGCATGGAGGCCTGGAGATGCTAAAGGTGTTTCAGTTAATTAACGGTCAATTACAATGAGACCGGCAGACTTTTTCATGACAATAACCGGCTGACAATTTCATGACTGCCACAGCCCTACTCAAGACAAAATTAAAATACACTCAATCAATCAGAGTGGTACGAGTAAAGATAACTCCTGGCATCATATCAGAGGTGAGAACATTTTTCAGGTCCTGTACCTGAACAAGTGACATGTCGTTGCGCAAATGTTTTATTTTTCAGGAGTGAAGAACAGCCACTGAGACTGATACCAATGTGGGTCCCATCTGTCCTGCTGCTTGCCAAGATAGATCAACAGCTGGATCCCTATTGATACAGACACCACTGCATAGCCCACCCACTGCAACAAGACAACTAATTAGGTCACATTTGCACTTACTATCTATCAGCACGTGTATTCTCATAGGAGCCATATATTTATTCTGACAGTCGATACATGGCAGCAGCTTGAAAGCATATTGATGCTAGATTTATTCTTGACTAGAGGAGTCCAGATTCAGGTAAGAATAACAAGAGCCACTGAAACTGCACCATTCCCTTGTCAACAGACTGAAGAGGAGCCAAACAGGGCCTGTGTTTTCCGAACATAGTAGAAAATGAGATAAACAAAGACCTGGCCCGCTGCCCAATAACCAATAGTGCAGCAATAATGCAGCAAGGACCACAGTGCATTCTGATCACTGATAATACTAAAAACAATACTCATGATGCACATTGACATAGGACTAATGCTCTTGCAGGGGCTTAAACTCTCATCCTAGTGCTAACCATGCTCGACCCTGTCTAGCTTGAAAAAGGTTATTCACTGTTTTGCATATCTAATAAATTAACAACATTTTGTTGTCTTGCCGGTGACCTTCTGGCAGGGCTCTTCATTGTAAGCAGTGAAAGATGAACGTGTACTAATGAAAACAGGAACTAGTCCATGACTCATTCAGAGCGGTTGTTTCTTAGAAAAGCATGCTCCCCTCTCAGGCTGGGCTACAGCGGAGCTTCGTATTTGGGCTGTGCCACGTGGACTCTGGCTATCTGCCAAGGCCTTTCCACATGCCTCGCCAAGAGCTCTGCGCTGCGAGAGCTCTGGGGTCTGCCGTGCGGAAGCACCGGCTGAGTTCCTCTCAGTCAGACAGACGCTTTGCCCAGCCATGACCCATAATCCTTCTCCCCGCCTCGCAGACAGAGGTGTGAAATGCAGATGTAGCCTGTCAGCACCACCTGCACAGTGATGCCTGGACATAGAGGTCAATCCAACAGCAACAACCCCTTAACCCCACACTAATCAACCTACAAAGACATACACTGCAGCCCACACTGATCTCTCTCAGAGTCCCTCTAGTTACTAGAGACCTGACTGACATAGAAAAACATATACACTTAATATTTTTTTTTTTTAAGAGGACAATGTCGTTTCATATACTGAGTGAACAAGAATATAAACGCAACATGCAACAATTTCAACGATCTGACTGAGTTAAAGTTCATATAAGGAAATCAGTCAATTGAAATACATTCATTAGGCCCTAATCTATGGATTTCACATGACTGGACAAGAGCCCACCCACTTGGGAGTCAGGCCAAGCCAATCAGAATGAGTTTTTCCCCACAAAAGGGCTTTATTACAAAACAGAAATACTCCTCAGCACCCACTCAAATGATCCCGCAAGTGAAGAAGCCGGATGTGGAGGTCCTGGGCTGGCATGGTTACACGTGGTCTGCGGTTGTGAGACCGGATGGACATACTGCCAAATTCTCTAAAACGACATTGGAGGCGGCTTATGGTAGAGAAATGAACATTACATTCTCTGGCAAAAGCTCTGGTGGACATTACTGCAGTGAGCATGACAATTGCATGCTTCATAAAAATTTGAGACATCTGTGGTATTGTGTTGTGTGACAAAACTTCACATTTTAGAGTGGCCATTTATTGTCCCCAACACAAGGTGCATCTGTGTAATGATAATGCTGTTTAATCAGCTTCTTGATATGCTATACCTATCAGGTGGATGGATTATCATGGCAAATTAGCTTTTTGTGCGTATGGAAAATTTCTGGGATCTTTTATTTCAGCTCATGAAACCAACACTTTACATGTTGCGTTTATATTTTTTGTTCAGTATATATTTACATCTTTCAAATGTCCTAGTTACAATATTAGCTTGTGTCGAAGTTGACCTTTTCCTTCCCTCACACAAGAGTTCAGCTTTTACAACAGCATGCTGGATCATCAGCAGATGACATTCTGATTGCTGGACATTCCTGAAGTATTAGAAGATGTACTCGTGGGTCATCTGGACTTTATAGTTCCTTCCTGGGGGAACTGAGGGTGGTCTGGAGCAATCATTGTTCCGTAGATCAAAACCTCATGGCTTATCTACTACCCAAAAAGAACATGGAATACAATATTGCACAAATATTATGTCTTATAACAGGCATGCAATACAATTAAACCATATGTAAAGCTTGGAGGAAATTATAGTGTGTAATCCTTTTGAAGTCTTGCATGGGTAAAATGTTCTAAACATTTCTCGGCAAAGGAGGACCTATACTAACGTCAGTTGTAATCTATTGCCTCTGTGTTTATGCTATTCTCTCACCAACACATCCCAACCCATCACTTCAGCTAAAGCATAGGGAGACATTGGAGACCACTAACCAACGACAACCCCCCTTTAGACCCTTCAACAATATGAAGTAGAGAACTTTAGCCAAAGAATGACGCACATGAATAAGTTGAGAAACTTATAAGGCACCTCGGAGGTTTGTGGTATATTGCTAATAGGGCTGTTCTTACACAGGACGCAACGAGTGTCTGGATACAGCCCTTTCCCGTCGTATATTGGCCATATACCACCAATCCCTGAGGTACCTTATTGCTATTATAAACTGTTTACCAAAGTAATTATAGCAGTAAAAATTTATATTTTGTCAGCCAATCAGCATTCAGGGCTTAAGAACAGCCCTTAGCAGTGGTATATTGGCCATATACCGCACCCAGTTAGGCCTCATTGCTTAATTATACAATGACGTTTATTAAAGGACACAGATTGCTGAACAGAGAGCAGTGTCAGTAGTTAATGTATAGCTGGCCAGGGCCATACATTCAGACAAGTAGTGACTGCAGGGGAATGTGATCATTTCCTGTCCTACTGCTGAACGAATGGCTATATCTATAATATTATTACAACTGTATCAGGCAAGGCAAGTAACTAGGGAATGGATTCCCATAAAGTATTGCCTGCTTTAGGCTATTAGAAGGCATATTTTAAATAGCTTACAGTGCCTTTGTTTCTTAAATCCATGTATCATTGTATCACTAGTATAGGCCCAGGCCTATATCAATCTTAACATCGGAATAAAAAAGAAAACAAAGTTAACCAAATAAATAAACACCAGTGTTCCTGTGGATAACACCAATGGGAAACTTGTTTATAAAGAGCCTATAAACCTGTTTGATGGTAATTACAGGCTAGGGAAGGGAAGGGTGTGGAGTACAGTCGCTTTACCCAGGCAAGAAACATTAAAGTGCCACCAGATGACATCTCACTGCTCCCAAGGCCAAGCTCTCTTTACCATCCTGTTTTATACTTTATCCTCAAATTAAGGTTGATACCAGACCATAGGTTGACCGCCTCATCTCTTGCCTTGGTCGTGCTAGTCTAAATGGCTTGGTGCTCAACTGTGTCAGATTGGTTTAACAATGTGCAATGTACTACAAGTTGGACTTTAAAACTAAAGCAGATGCCCAGAAACAGAACATACCTTTTGTATTGTTGCCTTTGGTAGTGTTTTTAATATATCAAGGAGGACATTATCTTCTAATATTAAGGCAAAGAATTCTACTCCCATCTTCCTATTGGCAAAGGATTAGAGGAACTGATATTGTTCTGTTGAAATCTCCACCGGCCCCATTTTGTCATATAATTTACTCTAGTCCTATTGAGGGCAAGGCACACAGTGGGTCTTGGGAAAGAAAAACAAACACAAGTGCTCAAAACGTGGAACAAAACACCTCCTCATACAATGTTCTAGGTCATTCTAGGACTAAGGAATATTGGTGATTGCTTGAGAGATGACACTATCTCCAAAGCCTCGGCGGGATTTGTTAGTCCTGTAGCGATGGCATAGCAAGACGGGCTAGTACACATTGCCAAAGCTGCTAATGAGTTTTAAGATATCAAATAAGCTGAGTTTGCAAAGTATAGGCCTAGTAAACACTCTGCTCATGTGGTGGTCAGCAGGGCGTTTTCTGTGTTGGTCTCTGACTCACCATTCAGTGCAGTGAAACCATAGGTTTCTTCAAAACCCACAAAGTGACCTCATAGCCTTATAGCAGAAATAGCCTGCCAGCACACAACAATAGCAATGCTGCAGTTACGAGGCAAACGTTAACAAGGCCTTGATATTCTTGGGGGAAAGATCAGGTGCAATCGCAACGGTCACTAAGGAAACTGTTCCATAGTCAAATCCCACTGCATCTGCTGCCATGGTGACCACCACTTTTGACCAGTACATTCTCTACCAGCCACCTCTTGCAGGAATATCATGTGCTATAAGGATATGTAAAAGCTGCACCACTCAACAGCTGATGCTCATAACTGAGTCCCCACCTCTAGATTTAACATGTGGGTGGTACACACATTCCCACACAAACACACTAAGGGGCGGGTGCATATACAGTAATGATAGACAGCCATGTCCACAGCTTCTTAGGACCACATCCTATTTGCAACAAGGTGAGGTTAACTATATGTTTATAACACAGGTATGAGATTGATATGAAACATGGCCACTTTCTAGAATAAAAAGCAAAAAATGGAAGGGGAAAGAGTTCAGGGCCTCTCTTATGTAAGCCCTCCACCTGAGACAGGAGACACCCCTGCCGTGAAAGGGCCATTTGACGGATGTTTCTTAGAGTCTGGTTCATGAGCCATTTAACAAAATGGATTTTCAGGAATCCATGCATCTTTCATTGAAATCAGTACAATATCCACCAAGGCCTGCATGCCAGTGTTTTACATTAGAGTGGAGGTATGTATAAAAGAGAACTTCAAAATCAAACGTCAGCCTCAAGTAACTCAACTTGGGCTAGGTGCACCACTAAACTAAAGGCTGCATGTCTGACTACAAACCAGGATGTAGATAAGACCACCCTAACTAAGATATGTGTGAGTGGTAGAAGAACAAAAAAAGGCATTTAAAATGTATTTTCTGCCTTGGTCTGAGACACCGGACTCCAAAATAGTAAAAAATATCATAATGATGAGATTA
Organism: Salvelinus alpinus; assembly: GCF_045679555.1. Lineage (NCBI taxonomy): Eukaryota > Metazoa > Chordata > Actinopteri > Salmoniformes > Salmonidae > Salvelinus > Salvelinus alpinus. The sequence continues at coordinate 83,155,778 of NC_092094.1, forward strand.
AGAATACAATTAAGGAGACACTATTCCACACCATCTGCATGTAGTATGTTGCAACTGTATGCCCAGATGCCTCTAAATGAAAGGGATAAGGTTGTGCCATGTGTGGGGCTGGCACTTCTCTATGTTGAGCAGCCCTGTCATTAAGCTCTGGGCATGATGGGGTGTAAACTCTTAAACAGTTGCCTCTTCCATGTCAAATGTAGAAGGTCATCGATCTGAAATGAGATTGTTCCAACAGCAATCTGTTCGTTGAAGGTTAACATGTGTTGTTCAAAAAGACACACTATGTTTCATTTTGTATAGTGTGAGCAAGGAAGAACTTTCCAATAAATAACTTTTCCCGATAACTTGGCGGTGTGTGTACAGCACGTAAGCAGGTTACTACAGTGCATCCAAACGGTTTCAATTAGGAGTCAGAATCGTGCAAGCTACTGCCGAGAAGAAAGGCAACCACAAAACAAAAGCATATAATTTTACGACCACCATTGGATTTACCGCCACTGAGGCAGAATGAAGGGCTGGTGTATATAGTGATTTAGAGAGCTTGGGACTATAACATTCTATCTGCCAAAAGATGATTCTGAGATAATTGGCTTTAAAGTTCCGAACCCTCATTAGTTTGAATGGTGTCAGCAATTTTTATATTGTATTCTTTTGAACTTAACATTAATTGGGGTTTTCAGAGTACTATATAGGTAGAGAACATTGAACAGAACATGTCAATAGCAAAAATTGGACAAAAATGCAGACAGAACCTTATAGTCCCAAGCTCTTGATTTATTGACACTGTAGTCCAGCTTTAATGCGCATGCCATAACTGTGACCATAGCTTCAAGTCCCTGCCCCCTCAGACATGGCAATCAAACTGCTAAAAACTATTTTATGGGCACAGCCGCTTGCAACATCACACCGCATATATTATTTTTACCTTTCGAAATCAAACTTTGCACGTCACATTTGGTAACTAATATTCTTTGAATGGTTGAAAAGATCTAGGCCTCTGGTGGGAGCATGATAAAAAGTCAAATCGGACAGGCAGAGATTCATCTACACCTCTCCAGCACAATAAATACTCAGGACATTACAAAATACAACGTGAACTTGACATTGAAAAGCTGGGATTCCATGGCCATTCTTTTTCCAAACTGTGATCCAATCAGTGACAGAATTAAATGATACCCTAGATGCTCAAAATTCTTATCCTAAAACACTTTATGACTTCAAAAACATCTTCCCCAGGAACACAGCCTCAACAGAAGACACTGATGAGGATGCCATTTGGCCTAGTGAATTTAGCAATAAGGTTCTGAGATAATTCTGAGTGAGCTCATGTCTGGGAGAAGTCACTAAAGTGAGGACAAAAGATAATCTGGTGCCAATACAATGAACTTAAATGTCCTCAAAAATTGTATTTACCGATGGGGTATCAATACTGATTATGACTATTGTTGTCTTTTATTGTGTTGATTCCTCTTCTGCAAAGACCCAGTAAACAAGGAGAGCCACATGAGTCATGCCTTGCTCCTCAACAAGCTCAGTCTCATCTACCTAACCTGAAGAAAAAGTACAGCTTCTACTTTCCTAATGTAGAAGCTGAATAAATTAGCCTTATTATTCTGTCATTGAAATTCAAATCTAAGATAAATGATATATTCAGTGATGAAATGGTAAACAGTTTGAGAGTTGACTTTAAAGTCGCTCTGGATAAGAGCGTCTGCTAAATGACTTAAATGTAAATGTAATGAGCAGATAAATGACCATGCCACTCCAGAACAGTACGTTCAAACAGCACACAAGGTGTCACGCCCTGGCCTTAGTTATCTTTGTTTTCTTTATTATTTTAGTTAGGTCAGGGTGTGACATGGGGGATGTAGGTGTTTTTGTCATGTCTAGGGCTTTTTTATGTTTATGGGGCGTTGTCTAGTCTAGGTGTTTGTATGTCTATGGCTGCCTAGATTGGTTCTCAATTAGAGGCAGCTGTTTATCATTGTCTCTGATTGGGAAGCATATTTAGGCAGCCATATTCATTGGGTAGGTCGTGGGTGATTGTCTATGTGTAAGTTGCCTGTGTATGCACTTGTCATTATATAGCTTCACGTTCGTTTGTTGTTTTTGTAAGTCTGTTTAAGTATTCTTTGTTTCGTTATAATAAATAGAAGAATGTATTTATATCACGCTGCGCCTTGGTCCTCCTCTCTTCATCCAAACGACGAACGTGACACAAGGAGATGTTGGAATCCTCATGTGAATCAATGGACACAATGTTCCTCTTCCATTGTGGTAGTTTTATGAAGGGAAATCGTTCCCATCATCCTTTGCCTCAAACCCAGATTTTTTTAGATTTGCATATACTTTGCTGTACTGCATTAGCATGGGTAAGAGCCAGATAGATTTGTGCATGCAACATATGAAAAGTGAATGAATATTTATTGGGCAATTCACAAGCTCAGTCTAGCAGAAACATAAAGTAGCCTACAATTTGCTGATGCTCAGACAAATGTTTTTTTTTTACACTTTACAAGGGGTAAACTATGCAATTCTGTTGCATTTAGCATGGGTGTTGAGGAAATATGACTCAACATGAGAGTACTAAAGTTAGGGTGCAAACTAACAACACAAAATCACAAATTTTCCCATTTTATGAAAGCGGGTCTGCCTGAGGTTCAATGAACAAAGCTTTTACAAGAGTCTGTAGTTGATGTCCCACTGTGTTGACCATGTTATGAGTCTTAATGACCTTGGCTCTTTGCAGGTAGAGATGGTGTTTTGAGTAGTTAATGGCACCTTTGTGAACCCAGACCTATTAGGAGGTAGACATTTGGGCTGTGCAGTACATACCTGGGCCTGGGGCAGACTGTGGTCAGGGTAGGGGCTTCGCACAGACAGGAAGTCTTCAACAGGAAGGAGAAGCTGCAGTCTGGAGTCAATGTGAATTAGCTGGTCTCGTTCTGTTGGTTCGGGGGTGTAACCCTCACCCGCTTGCACTGGAGCAGCCCACATGTCTCCCTAGGAAGAAGACAACATATAGACTGTAGTATATGACAAGCGGTCCCTCCCTCCAAGTAGCAAGGGCACAAAAATGTCCCCCAAATAACAGCAAAAGAAAAAAGGTTGAGCCCAAAAAACAGACTCTCAACAGAGAATTCTGTCAGAAATACTTGGCAAACCCTATATCTTCAAAACTGGACCGAAGCCATGTCCAAGTTAAATCTACCCTCCAGTTATTATTCAAATATAACATTGGACTATTTGACCTCCCATCCAAACTACTGTCACGAATGACACACTCTTTACGAAAGGTACTCTAAATACAACTCTTTCTTGCACCCGGAATTCGCTTTTGGAGAGAAGACAGAATACTGGTCACTGCCCCATGGGTCTTGCCAAGAACTCTCCAAAATGCCAAATATTTAACAATTGCCTCTGCCTCACAATGAGTGACTGTCTCGTAAGGCTTACATTATATCATATGAAACAGCAGGTGGATGGTGAGCTCATTTTGGGCCCAGTAATGAGCTAAGACTTGTCCAGCAGCCCTACTGCTAAGCTCAGAGATCTCAGTAGCGGCTCCACAGAGAGAGCCAAACCCTTTTACGCTATGATCTCAGTGCATGAAGATGAGTGAACAGGAGAATATTTTATCAACAAACAGAGCCATAAAGCTTCCACTACCAACTAGCACAAACAAAAGACTTCAAAATGACCCATCTGAATAACATTATAACCCATTAGTTATATGCCCAGTTACAGTTGTTTTTTGTGTGTGATGACTTCGTGATAAAAAGATGTAGTAATATAGTCGACCAATCGAATGTGAATACAGTAGAATGATAGAATGTGAATGTAAAAAGAGGACAGTCTAATTGCTAGGAGCACAAATTGACACATTAACAGACAAATCAGTCAGCTACTGGATGTGCGGCACAACAGGATTTATCTAGGAGGAGACATGATGAAACAGAGCTATCCAGGGTCCTGGACACACTATTCATTTATTTATACTGTTGAGGCATAGAGAAGTTGTTCTTCAATACCCTGTATCAAAAAGCCTATATACTGTATTACTGTACCTATGATATGTAAGATTAATTTAAGGAAAAACTACAGCCAAATCTGAGGAACATTGTGTCCTGTCCTACACTGAAAACACAGTGGGACCTGAGGTAGGCCTAAGCGATTCACTTTCTAAAGAGAGAAGTCTTCCTGTGTTTATGGAAAGGCAGCCTTTCAAAGAGCACTCAGTGTGATACCATGTTTATCACCCCAGGTTTCTAGTACAATATGCAGTTGAGGATTGTACTAGTAATGGAGGAAAGGCCATCATGAAAGTGTTTCAGGAGGAGAGACACAGACGCAGCGCTATGGCCTGTAACTGATTATGAGTCCTACTTGGCCCTGCCAAGTTCCCTGTCTGGGTGCACTTGCCCACATGGTCACTGTGGATTCCTGACTATCAACATGAAATATGTGCTCCCTATTCAACAGCCATTCATAACAGCACTCCACGCAATAACAGGAAGTCTAATTCTAACCAATAAAAGACCCCAGCATCTACATGTATGCTCCTCTCGGTTAGATATCCGCCACGTAATTACAGCAGTATTGTTCTAAAAAGTAAAGGAAACCATCATAAATACAGCAGCCAGACTTCAAAACGTTGGCAAGATGTTCCAGGGATGCATGGCAGTCCGGGTCAGACTAAATGGTACAGTATGTGAGAGAAGTGCAAGTCTAGGTCCTCTCATCAGACGGGCAACGGGCAAGGTTCATCATAACTGACCTGAAAATGCAGGCTTCGCAGCCACAGCTGCCAGCTAAGCCATTAGGGGAAAATTGCACCTGAAAATCAACCATTTGAAGTTTATAGGGTGTGGGTCAGTGGGTGGCTGCAGAACAGAAAACTGACTGCTCCAGGTGGCAAACACTCTCACAAATGATATTAAACATAGGAATACAGGGGGCTATTCAAATGCACCTGGCACTGCATAAGTACAGATTTTCTGCACATACGAATAAACCATAATACTGAATAAGATTACTGTCTGATATTCAGAAGATGTGGCAATCCCTGTGACCTTTGCATGGCACATGACATCTGGTAAATAACGACTATGGGGAGTCAAAATCAGCTACCGTTGCTGCCAAGTAGTCATTGTTTCAAAACATGCATATGGGCAATTTCATAGTAACAGAGTGATGCAGACTCAGATATTTTACTTTGGCTTGTTTAACTTTGCAACCATTGTGTTTAGTTTGACATACATTTTAAAGTGAAAAATCTGAGTCTCAGCATCACTCTGTTACTGTGGATTTGCCCAAATCTAAACTACACTACCGTTCAAAAGTTTGGGGTCACTTAGAAATGTCCTTGTTTTTGAAAAAAAAGCAATTTTTTTGCCAATTTTTTCAAATTGATCAGAAATACAGTGTAGACATTGTTAATGTTGTAAATGACTATTGTAGCTGGAAATGGAAGATTTTTTATGGAATATCTACATAGGCGTACAGTGGCCCATTATCAGCAACCATCACTCCTGTGTTCCAATGGCACAGTGTGTTAGCTAATCCCAGTTTATCACTTTAAAGGGCTAATTGATCATTAGAAAACAATTTTACAATTATGTTAGCACAGCTGAAAACTGTTGTCCTGATTAAACAAGCAATAAAACGGGCCTTCTTTAGACTAGTTGAGTATCTGGAGCATCAACATTTGTAGGTTCGATTACAGGCTCAAAATGGCCAGAAACAAAGGACTTTCTTCTGAAACTCGTCAGTCTATTCTTGTTCTGAGAAATGAAGGCTATTCGATGCGAGAAATTGCCAAGAAACTGAAGATCTCATACAATGCTGTGTACTACTCCATTCACAGAACAGCGCAAACTGGCACTAACCAGAATAGAAAGAGGAGTGGGAGGCCCCGGTGCACAACTGAGCAAGAGGACAAGTACATTTGAGTGTCTAGTTTGAGAAACAGAAGCCTCACAAATCCTCAACTGGCAGCTACCCTAAACATAGTACCCACAAAACAACAGTCTCAATGTCAACAGTGAAGAGGCGACTCCGGGATGCTGGCCTTCTAGGCAGAGTTCCTCTGTCCAGTGTCTGTGTTCTTTTGCCCATCTTAATCTTTTATTTTTATTGACCAGTCTGAGATATTGCTTTTTCTTTGCAACTCTGCCTACAAGGCCAGCATCCCGGAGACACCTCTTCACTGTTGATGTTGAGAGGTGTTTTACGGGTACTATTTCATGAAGCTGCCAGTGATCAACTTGGATTAGCGAACACAACATGCCATTGGAACACAGGAGTGATGGTTGCTGATAATGGGCCTCTGTACGCCTATGTAGATATTCCATAAAATATTCCAGCTACAATTGTCATTTACAACATTAACAATGTCTACACTGTATTTCTGATCAAATTTTCGTTATTTTAATTGACTTTTTTTTGTTGCTTTTCTTTCAAAAACAAGTGACCCCAAACTTTTGAACTGTAGTGTATATTACAACATATGCTGTAATTGTAAAGTAGGTCAGCGTTTAGGCCAGTTTAGTTAGGCCACTTCGATTTGATTAGCAAATGACTTCAAAACGGTAGATCACTTAAACAGTTTCTCTGTGTACTCATGAGTAATGGCCATAGCAACAACCATAACAGCTATGTGAGTAACACAGTGCTTGAAAGACGTTGCTCAATACATTACAAACTATTCACACCATGATAACTGGCTACTACTACCCTAAACATAATAAGTGAAATGTTTGTGTGTAGACCAAGTGCTGTGCGAGAGAGACAAATGGTGCAGTCTAGATGAACTCTGTTTGCCACATTTAGACACTTGAAAACATGAGTCCTCCTACACCACATGCTCACCATCAGGGCTGTATTTTGGCCTACCTCACAGCCTGCCTTCCCAGCATTGTCCCCTTCCTCCATGTCTCTGAGGAGCTCCTCGAGACGATACTTCTCCTCCTGTGTCATCTGCACTGGGCCTCCAACACCACTCGCCAACTGTCATGTTTGACAAAGTAGTGACAACAATCATTCATCAGATCAGATTGTAGTTACTTTCAAATCAGGCCCCTGAGTCTTTGAGTTGAAGAACTATATATATTTCCCATTGGGGAAAAAATAACATGAGTAATGTGAGACTCCAAAGTCATGTGAGAGTCTGACACTGCACTTTGCCCAACATGAACTTTGACATACCTCAATATTTTTCTTCACAAAGTCTTGTTTATTTTTGCCCCTGGGACCCCCACTCTGGCTGCCTTCTGACTCGTCTGCCCTCTCTTCGTGACCCACTTCAGCCAAGTCTGCTGCTGTGGTGTTGAGGTCCTTTTCACCTGTGTGGGAGTCAGTGGCGGTTGGTACAGTTTTAGGTGAAGGAGGATTTATTTTTTATTTTTTTTATGAGCATGGCCTTATTTCTATTACAACATATTGGATGACTGTCATTCATATTCCATTCACCCAGTGCAATGTAACATTGATAGGCTACTACATGAATGATACTCAAATTTTCCATATACCCATCATGAGGTTGCTACAACCTAGCCTATGAATGAAAGTTTACAATGTAGATGCACACAGGTCGAGAGAACATTTTGCCTGCATCTAGCTGATCTAGGGTGGACAAATTCAAATATGTTTATCCCCGTTTCGTTCCATTTGCATTCTGTTTTAGATTTTTTTTTTTACAGAATCAGCGGAATGAATAGACCCCTGACCACACGTAAACACAGTTCACTTTCATATCAGCCAGGTTGTATTCCTTCTCGCATCTATGCGCTCTCCTCCTCTCACCTTTTCCCTTCGCTTGCGGACTTCAATACACAACACATCAGCTGTATATGACCAGGCAAAAAAAACATTCCAAACCAAACCAAATAACAGCTACAAAGAGCCTACATTGTTGTCACCATATTAGCTAAAGTAACTTCATAGTCAATATAACTAATGCGTTAGTAAACCAGCTACAATCATGTAGTACAGTGTACAGTCAGTAAGCAGTTCTGCAGTTTCACAGTCAGTCCCCGGTGGCAATAAATTAGTAAAACCAAAAGCTTTCCTTGACTTGGAAGAGTTCCAGTGTTGTGTTGGATAGTTATAGCCAGCTAGCTAACATAGCATCCCTTGGTTTCAGCCGGGTGTTTGAGTAGGCTAAACTAGTTAGCTGCATTTGCTAGCTAAGTAAGTGAAAAAAAGAAAGAAATATATCTATGCCCCCTTTCTTTTGCTCCCTCTCGCTTCTCCTTCATTTTTTAAAGAAATTAATTTGTTTAAAACTGTTCAACTATTGTCTTTCTCTCTCTTTCAGTCAACTACGACCACATTTTATACACTGCAGTGCTTGCTAGCCGTAGCTTACGCTTTCAATACTAGATTCCTTCTCTGATCCTTTGATTGGGTGGACATGTCAGTTCATGCTGCAAGAGCTCTGATAGGTTGGAGGCCGTCCTCAGGATGTTGTCATAATTACTGTATAAGTCTATGGAAGGGGGTGAGAACCATGAGCCTACTAGGTTTTGTATTGAAGTCAATGTACCCAGAGGAGGACGGAAGTACACCATGGTGCTACCCTACATAGTGCTATTGAAGCTACTGTTGAACTTCATTGCAAAACAGTGTGCTTCAATCAATTATTTGGTGGTTTATAGTTTATATTAATTATTTGTGGTTATACAGTGCATTCGGAAAGTATTCAGACCCCTTCACTTTTTCCACATTGTTACATTACAGCCTAATTCTCAAACGGATTAAATAAATAAAAAGTCCTCATCAATATACACACAATACCCCATAATGAGAAAGCAAAAACTGTTTTTAATATAAAAAATAAATAAAAACGTATTTACATAAGTATTCAGACCCTTTGCTATGAGACTCGAAAATTGAGCTCAGGTGCATCCTGTTTCAATTGATCATCCTTGAGATGTTTCTACAACTTGATTGGAGTCCACCTGGGGAAAATTCAATTGATTGGACAGGATTTGGAAAGGCACACACCTGTGTATATATAAGGTCCCACAGTTGACAGTGCATGTCAGAGCAAAAACCAAGCCATGAGGTTGAAGGAATTGTCCGTACAGCTCCGAGACCTGATTGTGTCGAGGCACAGATCTGGGGAAGAGTACCAAAACATTTGTGCAGCATTGAATGTCCCCAATAACACAGTGGCCTCCATCATTCTTAAATGGAAGAAGTTTGGAACCACCAAAAATCTTTCTAGAGCTGGCTGCCTGGCCAAACTGAGAAATCAGGGGAGAAGGGCCTTGGTCAGGGAGGTGAGCAAGAACCCGATGGTCACGCTGACAGAGCTCCAGAGTTCCTCTGTGGAGATGGGAGAACCTTCCAGAAGGACAACTATCTCTGCAGCATTCCACCAATCAGGCCTTTATGGTAGAGGGGCCAGACCGAAGCCACTCCTCAGTAAAAGGCACATGACAGCCCGCTTGGAGTTTGCCAAAAGGCCCCTAAAGAACTCTGACCATGAGAAACAAGATTCTCTGGTCTGATGAAACCAAGATTGAACTCTTTGGCCTGGATGCCAAGCGTCACGTCTGGAGGAAATTTGGCACCATTCCTACGGTGAAGCATGGTGGTGGCAGCATCATGCTGTGGGGATGTTTTTCAGTGGCAGGGACTGGGAGACTAGTCAGGATTGAGGGAAAGATGAACGGAATAAAGTACAGAGAGATCCTTGTTGAAAACCTGCTCCAGAGCGCTCAGGACCTCAGACTGGGACAAATGTTCACCTTCCAACAGGAAAACGACACTAAGCGCACAGCCAAGACAACGCAGGAGTGGCTTCGGGACAAGTCTCTGAATGTCCTTGAGTGGCCCAGCCAGCGCCCTTGAACCCAATCAAGCATCTCTGGAGAGATCTGAAAATAGCTGTGCAGTGACGCTCCCCATCCAACCTGACAGAGCTTGAGAGGATCTGCAGAGAATAATGGGAGAAAATCCCCAAATACAGGTGTGCCAAGCTTGTAGCTTCATACCCAAGAAGACTTGAGGCTGTAATCGCTGCCAAAGGTGCTTCAACAAAGTAGTGAGTAAAGGGTCTGAATACTTATGTAAATGTGATATTTCAGTTTATTTTTAATACATTTGCAAACATTTCTAAAAACCTGTTTTTGCTTTGTCATTATGGGGTATTTTGTGTAGATTTACAAGGAGAAATAAACAATCAATTTTAGAATAAGGCTGTAACGTAACAAAATGTGGAAAAAGTCAAGGGGTCTGAATACATTGCGAATGCACTGTATTTCGTAGTTCATCTAAAAAGGATTACTTTTTCAAAATGTTTCACTATTTTTATTTTTATTAAATTTACTGAGGATGGTCCTCCCCTTCCTCCTCTGAGGATACTCCACTGCTGGGAGCCGTTCATGCATTTTTGGATTCCAGCAGGTAAACGTGTAAACTTGGGAGTTTAAGAACCTGCTGGCTCTGTCTAATATCATCCTGAGACGTTCTGGAGAGACATTGTCAACAATCTAAGGAAGTATTCCAAATGACCTTGTATCAATTAAACTTCATGCATGTTATGTTTCTGGACCACTGAAATACATGCAATTGAAAAGGGCCCACTCCACAATGTTCATGGCTCTCAAACTATGACTGAGTGACATGTCATCCAGCAAACAGCAAATTCAAAAGATGGGAAAAGTTGTTCATGGATAGTTTGGAGGGAAAGATGTAGTCTATGTGGTGTTTTCAGGAATGAAAGCACCAAGAAAACTGAATACACAGTGAAACTACAAAATAGTTACATTGTTTCCTAGGGTTATACTGCCATCTAGCGTAAAATAATAAAACTACATTGCAATATAGTCCTAACGTTGTTACAGGACTAGTTACAGTGTACATTGGCCTACATACACATATATGAGCAACTTAATGATGTAAAGTGTATAATTGTGTTCCAGCATATTTAAACAAACTCACTTTCCTCCACTTGTCTGTTGTGTCTTTCATACTCTTTGTCAGGCACTTGAGTCCCAAACACAGGAGCAAAGTCCAATTCTTCACTGGATCCGTGAGCTAGGGTGAATGAAAACTGATTATTACACATAGCCTGTATATTAATAGCAAATTACCATATTCAAATTCTGAGACTGAATCTAAATAACGTTATCAATTTGCTGTGACATATCCCATACAAAAAAAAAGCTGATCGAAAATGGTGATAAAAAAATTAAAAAAAACGTGATTTATACTGTATATCTTGGAATAGTAATTTGGCATATGTGTACATTGTCCTCAAAGCTCCAGTTAATGTGCATTGTAAACAGTATCCACACTGATCTGCGTTCTGGAATTACTGTTTAATATTTCACTTACCACTGGAAGGAGCCAGTGCCAAAAACATCCTTGTATTTTCTGCTTCATCTGCCCATTCTGAAGATCTGTTGGGCTTTATCTGCTGCACAGAAATAGGTAGGGAATACCCTTTAACAGATAGACATTCTTAAAATGTAATTTAATGTGTGTATTCTGCGTATCCCTGTGCTTACCAATAGTTCCTGCCATAGTTTCTGATGGAGCTCCTTTCCTTTTCTCTTGACCTCTTTTTCATTTGAGATCCTTGAAGCCAAGATTTTGTCAAGTATTTTCATTTTCTTGATGGCCTTCTGGAGTTCTGGATCTTCGTTCTCCTCATCAGATACATCTCCAATGGAGTGATCTGGAAATTCATTCAAAGAAATGCATGCATACAAATATGTTCATCCGTTTTCTTTTCAGTATTCTACTTCCTAAAATGTCATAGTGATATGTACTTATGCCTACCTTTCTCAGGAAGACTTTCATCTGGAGACTTGAGGTTTTCATGTGAGTTGCTGTGATCCTAGGAAAGTAATTGTAACATCTATTCAAACCACAGGTTCTAGGCCCATTGATGGGGAAAGTCAAGAGGCAGTCATGTTTACAGTTAAAAACAGTATAATTATTTTAACATTCCATCTTAAGGGCTTTCCAGACAAGAAGCGGAGTCAAAGTTTCCCATGAATTTCGCTTTTGCGCTTTCAACATTGCAGCCGGCTTTAAAGGCGAGTCGAAACTGACGAATCTACAAATCACCTTGCATCATAAATAACTACTCAATATTATTTAAATCTTTCTTGGGCACACCTTGGTGACGCAAATGACGACTTTTCAAATCAGAAAAGTCTACCGATTATGGATATACTGTACCTTCGGAGGTGGGAAAAGTGTTGCCAAACAGGCACGGATCAAGAAATAACCAGCAAGGTGGGTATATGTTACAATAAGAAACCTTAGAGGCAGATATATATACAGTACCAGTCAAAAGTTTGGACACACCTACTCATTCAAGGGTGTTTCTTTATTTTTACTATATTTCTACATTGTAGAATAATAGTGAAGGCATCAAAACTATGAAATAACACATATGGAATCATGTAGTAACCAAAAAAGTGTTAAACAAATCAAAATATATGTAATATTTGAGACTCTTCAAAGTAGCCACCCTTTGCCTTGATGACAGCTTTGCACACTCTTGGCATTCTCTCAACGTTTGAATGGTAGTATATTTAAAGCAACGTTTAGGATAAAGGTTAGGGTTGGCTTGCCTTGTAAGAACTGGGTAACAGTAAAAGACAAAAAGACAAGTTAAGAAAACACACCAAGATGCTCTTAATATTTCTGTATAGTTCAGAAAGGTATCAAAGTTTAGAGTTAGTTAACCGCCTTCTGCCACCATTCATGTTCTACTGGTTGAATATAGGCTACACTGCTCTCAAACTGCTCGGACCCTTGCCTAATAATAAGGGCGGCAGGTAGCCTAGCAGTTAAGAGCATTGGGCCAGTAACTGAAAGGTCGCCTGTTCGAATCCCTGAGCAGGGATTGTGCCCTTGAGCAAGGCACTTAAGCCTAATTGCTCCTGTAAGTTGATCTGGATAAGAGCATTGACTAAAATGTAATAAATCAGACTGTGATACCAATTATTGGTATACAGTCTGAAACAGAGCACTGCAAAAACTTGGAAAGTTTCCATACAAGCCAGAATGAAGAAATCAAATTACATTTGAACTAATCTTGTTCCCAGACACTTCCACCCAAATGTCTGGTGGACCAACGCATCAAACTTGGCCTTTGTTTGCCAAAACAGAAAGACCTGGGGCCTGTTGCACAAAAGTAGAATTAAGACATCCGGGATAAATGACTCAGCTGAGCTCAATGAAGCCAAAACATGTGCGTCCAGGCTTAATTGGTTGCACAAAGACCAAGCCAGGATGAGCAGACACGGATTCATTAAGCCAGGTGAAACCAATCCTGGATAGGTGCGCGCTCACGGCTCACTCAAATAGACCCCGCCACAGATCACAGATTAACTGATTTACCATGGCAACTAGAGCCGCGTACTTTTCCCCGTCGGAAGCACAAATCCTCATGGAGGCATACGAGGAGGTAAAATATATAATTAAGAAGAAAGGCAACACCGCCACAGTGATAAAGCAAAGAGAAAAATCGTGGCAAAGTATTGCAGACCGCCTGAATGCGTAAGTAGTGCACAATTACACACTCACCGCTCCGCTGAAACATCACAATTACAATTCAAATATTTAATTCACATCTCCAAAAATGCAGTTGTACTGTAATTATGAAACGGTTAAATTTTTAATTGAAATGCACTGCAGATATGAGTGAAATTGTGTAAAGTAACTCCATCACACTGTATAAAGCTATGATAAATTTTTTGATATTTTTACTGAAAACAAGACAAAAATACCAAGTAATTTTTTGCAGTGTGACTCCATTAAATGTGTGTGTGTGTGTGTGTGTGTGTGTGTAGATTAAACATGAACGGGCCAAAACGGACATGGCAGCAGGTCAAAATCAAATACAAGAACATTCTGCAGAATGGTATGGTCCCTGACTAATATTTAACAAAGCACAAGCATATATTGTACCCAGAAGGTGCCTGCTCACACATTGTCTGTACTGTTTTAGCAGTGAAAAAGAATACCCACAGACAAGGCACGGGTGGTGGGTCACCAAAGGCTGACCTTACCCCAGCAGAGGACATGGCCTTGGAGCTAAATAAAGGCAGGCCCGTCTTAGAGGGGATCCCTGGGGGGAAAGAGACGAGCATAGGTTCCTCCCAAGATGCCACCCGCTTCATTCAAGGTATGTCCTTCCATCTCTACATGGGATACAACCACATTCATATTGAATCAATTTGGACTGTCTGACTTTGGTTTACCTATTGTCTTGCAGTGTCTGGCAGCACTGTGTTCCTGTTAGAGCCACCAGCACAAGCACCAGACGATGCTGATCCAGTGAGTACTCCATCAAAGGCATACTGTAGGCCTGGCATGTCTTGTCTACTAGCTTCAATATGAATCCGATTAAATGTGATAGGGTGAAGGCCCCAGTGCAGCAGCAACAGCACATGATGGAGACGATGATGAGGAGGAGACCATCTCTCTGGATTCCAGAAGGCATGAGGTATCATGTTAAGACTGTGAAAGTACTATTTACTCTACAATGGTGAGGAGTCCTCATCAAAATCAAAAAATCTAATTTCTTTTACAGGACCCAGATGCTATACAGTGGGAAAACCAGCCTGGCAACATAGTGCGTATTAATAAAAGGACACCACATCCTGCCAAATTCCAGCTGCGCTAATTGTATTGTGTTCACAGAGCTCACAAGCTATCAGAAAGTTGTATGGCAACCACCTCCGGCGCCAAATAGAACTGGCAGACATAGACATTCAGTACAAGAAGAAAAAGATGGAAAATCTTGCACTGGAGTCCGAAATAAAAAAGAGGACAATTAGTAAACTGGACCTTGAAATAAAAAAACTTGAGAGGGAGGTAAGATATGCCTTCAATGTACACTGTATGCTAACTGTAACACAAATGTATTAATCATTATTTTTCTTTCCTCCCCCAGCTCCAAGAAGATGACACAGCTCAAAATAAAAATTAGGTATATTCTCGTAAAGTCAAGTGAGCCATGACATATGAGCTCTTATTGTGAGCACACAGGACGGTGGCATCTTTCTAAGGTTTTTTTTATTTTCCCAGCAATCAGTACAACCAAGTCATCGTTATAAGGCATCGCCCTCTTTTGCCCACCCCCCCAGCACCAGGTGTGGCCACTAGCCTATATGAAGGCCCAAAATTGTGTGTTCCTTTCTGCTCTGACAATGGCATGCCCATTCGTGCGAGATGTGGTGGATGAAGAAGCACTTGTGCTGAGGAGAGCCTTCAGGCGAGAAAGGGTCTTCAGGGACCGGTTGGACCCACTGGCCTTCCCTGATGACCATCTATATGAAAGATACAGGTTTTCTGCAGATGGCATCAGGTATCTATGCAGACTACTGGGTCCCAGGATTAAGCACCGCACTGCACGGAGCCATGCACTGAGTGTGGAGCAAATGGTTTGTGTGGCCTTGCGCTTTTTTGCTAGTGGAGCCTTCCTGTACTCAGTGGGGGATGCAGAACAGCTGAACAAGGCCACAATTTGCCGCACAATAAGGAGTGTGTGTCTGGCTATCAAAGCATTAGCAGATGTCTTCATCTCCTTCCCTGGCCACAGAAGACTCTGTGACATCAAAGAGGAGTTCTATAGGATTGCAGGTAAGAGGATCTACAAATTACAGGACAACTGTTAACACATAGTAGGATACTCATTACTTTGTGTGACAGGTTTCCCCAATGTCATTGGTGCAGTGGACTGCACACACATAAGGATAAAAGCCCCCTCAGGTGCCCATGAGGCCGATTTTGTGAATAGGAAATCCTTTCACAGCATTAATGTTCAGGTGAACATAACTTTTTGATATTGTCCATTGACGAACACTCTGCATTGCCAGTGATGTGCATTGATTGGTGTAATATTCCTCATCTTATGATTTCAGATGGTCTGCAATGCTGACTGTGTGATCAGCAATGTTGTGGCAAAATGGCCTGGCTCAGTCCATGACTCCAGAATCTTTCGGGCCTCTGAAATCTATCAGTGCCTATCACAAGGTAAGCCACACAACCCCTATTTATAACCATCATGGCTGTGTCAAGAATATCACTGTGTTTATGAGGTAGTAATGATGAGATTTTGTGTTGACAGGTGAATTCTCTGGTGTGTTGCTGGGAGACAGGGGGTATGGCTGCCAGCCTTTTCTCCTGACACCTTTCACAGACCCCCAGGAAGCACAGCAGGCCTACAACCATGCCCATGCCAGGACCAGGGCCAGAGTTGAAATGACCTTTGGCCTCCTGAAGGCACGCTTTCACTGCCTTCACAAATTAAGGGTCAGCCCTGTTAGGGCATGTGATATTACTGTGGCTTGTGCTGTCCTCCACAATGTGGCCTGCCTGAGGAAGGAGAGGGCCCCCAGAGTGCCACCAGCCATGGACTGGGACAATCCGGCAATCTTCCCTGATGACGACAGTGGTCGGCTGCTGAGGGACCAATATGTGTTGAATTATTTTAGTTAGTATGTGTGCTTTCAATTTTGGTTAAATATGTCCTGCGGTGGCAGAGGAATTTGGGTTTTTTTGGGTTCGTTTTTTGACGAATTTGGCCTCTTATGATGTTTGTGCGGTATACTGTGTGTAATACAAGGCTGCAGGGAGGCTACTGCATCCATTCATTTGTCTGTTCAGTTGATGTGTATGGATTTGTCCTGCATTTATTTTAGTGTGCAGACATGCAGGGTGTGTTATATACAGACCTTTGAATGTGTATGTATCATTTTGTATAATATGCTTGGATTCTGTGCTTTCCATCTTGTAGAGTCACTGTGACTTCAGTTTCGAAAGGAGCTGATGGTTTACCTGCTTTGTTTTGTCCTTATTCAATAAAGGAACATAATGTTACACATTGTGTTTTTATATTCATATGGAATGTGTATTTGTTTATATGACAGAGTACTAGGGCCACACTGAAGAAAAAGGATAAAGTCATAAATTTATGAGGCTGGTTCTTTCTGCAGAAAAGCTACATATTGTTTTTACAGTTTTGATACTTATGACAATGTGATACTTAATATTCTGGCACATCAGCATGTCTTTGTTTATGAAACCATACTGAAGTACAATTTCACGAAATGCCCCACATCTGTCATTTTAACAACTGTCCTCCTTTAAAACAACTGGTTACAATATTATGACTTGTGTTTTTTTCCCCTCTGTGGCCCTAATATTCTATCATTTTATATATAGCCTTATAGTCTATGGGAAACTGTAAATTATCTAATGATAGCAACATCATCTAAAAATCATTTTTTATCCCAAATCATTGAAATTAATGATCACAAACGTTTAAATAATAACAGTGGGTCTAGTTATATGTGATAACAATGTATAGTGAGCAGTGAAATAACTATTGGTTTCCATTTGTGGTGACTGCTGACTGACATTAGGGATGAGATTAAATAGATCCTGGAATTTAGCCTGGTCTGGAGCAGGCTAGCTCCACAGAATAAATCTCCATGGTAATTTATACCATAACATATCCTCCTGCCCCCTATCCATCTTTAGTGCAACCGGATTACGGATCAATTGAGCCAGGATCACCAAGATATCCTGGCTTAATCCCTTATCCTAGTTTTGTGCAACAGGCCCCTGGACATATTGGCTTTGGCTTAATCTGCCAACCAATCATCTACTACAACACACCTCGCAGCTGTGTGATTCAAATACTTTACTCAGCAGGTCACTTCCATAGACTTCTATGGTCACTCCCACTAAGGCCAACACTGAATCATTGATATACCAGGCTTATAGCCTGGGGATGAGGTTACATTTGAACTTACTCTACCGGTTGTCTGTGTGCGGTTAGTCCTTCAGTGGGTCAACATTTTTGCCAAAATATCCATAGGAAAGTATTATTTAAAGTACTGCTGTTTAAATTTCTATCACATGCGCAAAACCATGTAAAACAGCTGCAAGACTTCAGTTAATATGCATGAATTACATGCATGTGTCTTAGGTCTCGAGCAAACAAATATTCACCACACACTGAGACTTGTGTTGAAGTCGGTTTAATAATACTTTCCTGTGGATATTTTGTCTACCCAGACTCAAAAGCCACCATCAAAGCCTCCAAACACAGTACAAAAGTGTAAGAAACTCCATCACACCAAATTATTATAAGGTCCTCAAATGGTTCTTGAACAAACATGCACAGCAACCACACAACACAGCCTCTACATGGGACCTTCAGGTACAAAGCTCCAACCTGGACAGTTAGCTAACAGAACCAAATATGGTGGTGCTTTTATACACTGAGTATACAAAACATTAAGAATGCCTGCTCTTTCCATGACAAAGGCTGACCAGGTGAATCCAGGTGAAAGCTACAGTATGATCCCTTATTGATGTCACTTGTTACATCGACTTAAAATCAGTGTAGCTGAAGGGGAGGAGATGGCTTGAAAATCGTTCTTTAACCTTTGAGACATGAATTGTGTATGTGTGTCATTCAGAGGGTGAATGGGCAAGACAAAAACTTTAAGTGCCTTTGAACCGGGTATGGTAGTAGGTTTGTGTCAAGAACTGCAATGCTGCTGGGTTTTTCACGCACAACAGTTTCCTGTGTGTATCAAGAATGGTCCATCACCCAAAGGAAATTGTGAAACATTAACCAAATACTATCAGGTTCAAACTGTGTCCCCTTCTTGACACATTATTCCAAATGTGTTTTCTTGACTTGACCCTTGACTTCTTGAGGAGCATATGTTAGGTAATCTTGTTCTACACGCACAAAGTGTGCATGTAAGTACATTACCAGCTTATTGTTAGGGGCATCATCGCTCAGGACCACCAGGGACGTCGGGCTGGGATGAAAAACTCTCCCGACGTCAGGCAGTGACACAGTTGATACACGGCTACCCGGGCGAGAACGCTCGTTGGATGCCGGGCGGGAGATATCATCTAAACTGCCTCTCGTAATATCCATGGGTGCTCTGGTAACGTTAACGTAACCCAATATTAGAATAGAGCATTTTGCAATAATTATATAGGTAAATAAATCAAATGTTCTATTGTATTTTTCGTTAAATTATAAATATAGTCTAGATACCTGATAGCTGTGTAGGCAGGCGTGGTGATGTTTTTCTTTCGGGGTGGTATCTAAGGACGCAAAAGACCCGGAAGTGGTAACTACAAACTTTGAATACTAGCCATATGTATTATTAGTATCGCGGTTGGTGCAATCTGGAATCCTTGGGAAGATGACATTTAAAATGGTAGGGTTAGGTTATAGTTAGGGTATATGGGTTTAGAGTAGGGACGTCCCAAGGATCGCAGATTGCACTAACATTAGCTTCACAGAAGCAACCCGTAGAAGCATCTATCCACATGACTTCCCGTTTTCAGATGTTGCCTTCAAAATACAAGTCCGAGGTAAAACGCTATGTGTATGATACGATATCAATCTTTTTTTCAGCTTTGCATAGTGCGTAATGTAAAAATGTGCTTTTAAAAAAGTATAACCAAATCGGGGAAAATGTTTACGAGCATTTCTACTTCATATAAGATAAATAATATAATAAGGGCTCGAGTGGCGCAGCGGTCTAAGGTACTGCATCTCAGTGCAGTACCTTAGATCTTTTTGGCCTTCCTGTGACATCGGGTGCTGTAGGTGTCCTGGAAGGCAGGCAGTCTGCCCCCGGTGATGCGTTGGGCAGACCGCACCACCCTCTGGAGAGCCCTGCGGTTGCGGACGGTGCAGTTGCCATACCAGGCAGTGATGCAGCCCGACAGGATACTTTCAATTCTACCTTGTTGCGCATTCTTCACCACACTGTCTGTGTGGGTGGACCATTTCAGATTGTCATTTATGTGTACGCAGAGGAACTTGAAGCTTTTAACCTTCTCCACTGCGGTCCTGTCAATGTGAATAGGGCCATGCTCTCTCTGTTGTCTTCTGAAGTCGACACAACCTTCCTGGGACGGCAATTGCTCGGCCTCTGACTGCAAGGCACTACAGAGGGTAGTGCGTACGGCGCAGTACATCACTGGGGCTAAGCTGCCTGCCATCCAGGCCCTCTACACCAGGCGGTGTCAGAGGAAGGCCCTAAAAATTGTCAAAGACCCCAGCCACCCCAGTCATAGACTGTTCTCTCTACTACCGCATGGCAAGCGGTACCGGAGTGCCAAGTGCAGGACAAAAGGCTTCTCAACAGTTTTAACCCCCAAGCCATAAGAGTCCTGAACAGGTAATCAAATGGCTAACCGGACTATTTGCATTGTGTGCACCCCCAAACCCTCTTTTTACGCTGCTGCTACTCTCTGTTTATCATATATGCATAGTCACTTTAACTATACATTCATGTACATACTACCTCAATTGGGCCGACCAACCAGTGCTCCCGCACATTGGCTAACCGGGCTATCTGCATTGTGTCCCACCCACCACTTGCCAAACCCTATTTTACGCTACTGCTACTCTCTGTTCATCATATATGCATAGTCACTTTAACCATATCTACATGTACATACTACCTCAATCAGCCTGACTAAACGGTGTCTGTATGTAGCCTCACTACTTCTATAGCCTCGCTACTGTATATAGCCTGTCTTTTTTACTGTTATTTTATTTCTTTACCTACCTATTGTTCACCTAATACCTTTTTTGCACTATTGGTTAGAGCCTGTAAGTAAGCATTTCACTGTAAGGTCTACACCTGTTGTATTCAGCGCACGTGACAAATAAACTTTGATTTGAAATCCACGAAAAGCTCCTTCGTTTTGTTGAGGTTATTTTCCTGGCACCACTCCGCCAGGCCCCTCACCTCCTCCCTGTAATCTGTGTCGTCATTGTTGGTGATCAGGCCTACTACTGTTGTGTAATCTACAAACTTGATGATTGAGTTGGAGGCGTGCGTGGCCACACAGTCATGGGTGAACAGGAGGGGGATGAGCACGCACCCTTGTGGGGCCCCAGTGTTGAGGATCAGCGAAGTGGTGTTGTTTCCTACCTTCACCACCTGGGGGCAGCCCATCAGGAAGTCCAGCACCCAGTTGCACAGGGCGGGGTTCAGACCCAGGGCCCCAAGCATAATGATGAGCTTGGAGGGTACTATGGTGTTGAAGGCTGAGCTCTAGTCAATGAACAGCATTCTTACATAGGTATTCCTCTTGTCCAGATGGGATAGGGCTATTGCATCATCTGTGGATCTATTGGGGCGGTATACACATTGATGTGGGTCTAGGGTATCAGGTAAGGTGGAGGTGATATGATCCTTAACTAGCCTCTCAAAGCACTTCATGATGACAGAAGTGAGTGCTACGGGGTGATAGTCATTTAGATCAGTTACCTTTGCTTTCTTGGGTACAGGAACAATGGTGGACATCTTGAAGCAAGTGGGGACGGCAGACTGGGCTAGGGAGATATTGAATATGTCAGTAAACAAACAGCACAGGAATGAAATCATCAATATGCATTGATCACATCTTTACTAATGCTGCAGAAATGTGCTTGAAAGCAGTATCCAGATCCCTCGGATGTAGTGATCATAATATAGTAGCGACATCTAGGAAAACCAAAGTTCCAAAGGCTGGGCCTAATATAATGTATAAGAGGTCATACAATACGTTTTGTAGTGATGCTGTTGAATATCTTTTGGTCCGTGGTGTTTAATGAGGAGCAAACAGACACTACACTTGACACATTTATGAAATTGCTTATTCCAGTTGCTAATAAGCATGCACCCATTAATAAAATGACTGTAAAAACTGTTAAATCCCCATGGATTGATGTGGAATTGAACATTTTTATGGTTGAGAGGGATGAGGCAAAAGGAATGGCAAATATGTCTGGCTGCACAACCGATTGGAAAATGTATTGCAAATTGAGAAATCATGTGACTAAACTGAATAAACAGAAGGAAAAAAATCCTATGAAACCAAGATAAATGAAATAAAGAATGATAGTAAAAAGCTTTGGAGCACCTTAAAACTTCTTATGGCTGCAATCCCGTTAACGGGATAATATGACAACAGCCAGTGAAAGTGCAGGGCGCCAAATTCAAACAGAAATCTCATAATTCAAATTCCCCAAACATACATGTATCTTATACCATTTTAAAGGTAAAGGTACCTTGTTGTTAATCCCATCAAAGTGTCCGATTTCAAATAGGGTTTACAGCGAAAGCACACCAAACGATTATGTTAGGTCACCGCAAAATCACAGAAAAACACAGTCATTTTCCCTGCCAAAGACAGGAGTCACAAACAGCAGAAATAGAGATAAAATGAATCACTAACCTTTGATGATCTTCATCAGATGACACTCATAGGACTTCATGTTACACAATACATATATGTTTTGTTCGATAAAGTTCATATTTATATCCAAAAACCTGTTTACATTGGCGCCATGTTCAGAAATGGCTCCAAAATATCCGGAAAATTGCAGAGAACCATGTCAAATAACATAAATACTCATCATAAACTTTGATGAAAGATACATGTTTTCCATAGAATTAAAGATACACTTGTTCTTAATGCAACCGCTGTGTCAGATTTCAAAAAGCTTTACGGCAAAAGCACAATATTCAATAATCTGAGAACAGCGTTCAGCCACAAAAGGAAGCCATACAGTTACCCGCCAAATTGTGCAGTCAACAAAACTCATAAAAAGCATTATAAATCTTCACTTACCTTTGCTGATCTTCGTCGGAATGCACTCCCAGGACTCCCACTTCCACAAGAAATGTTTGTTTTGTTCGGTAATGTCCATCATTTATGTCCAAATAGCTATTTTTGTTAGCGTGTTTGGTAAACAAATCCAAAGTCAGGAAGCGCGTTCACTAAAAGCAGACGAAAAGTCAAAAAGTTCCGTAACAGTCAGTAGAAACATGTCAAATGATGTATTGAATCAATCTTTAGAATGTTTTTAACATAAATCTTCAGTAACGTTCCAACCGGAGAATTACATTGACTTCAGATGTGCGATGGAACAGAGCTCCCCCCTCTCATGTGAACGCGCATGGTCAGAGCATGGTCAGGTCATGATAGACCTGACTAATTCCTGTCTCCTTCGGCTCCACTTCACAGTAGAGGCATCAGACAAGGTTCTACAGACTGTTGACATCTAGTGGAAGCCGTAGGAAGTGCAAACTCATCCATATCCCACTGTCTATTCAATAGTGGCTTGGTTGAAAATCGACCCACCTCAGAATTCGCTCTTCCTGTTTGGATTTTTTCTCAGGTTTTTGCCTGCCATATGAGTTCTGTTATACTCACAGACATCATTCAAACAGTTTTAGAAACTTCAGAGTGTTTTCTATCCAATACTAATAATAATATGCATATATTAGCAACTCGGACTGAGGAGCAGGCAGTTTACTATGGGCACCTCTGTGCACCTTTCATCCAAGCTACTCAATACTGTCCCTGCAGCCATAAGAAGTTAAATGAAATTCTGGTCAAAATTCATTCATCACAAAACCAACTGATATTGCCAACTACTTTAATGATTTTTTCATTGGCAAGATTAGCAAATTTAAGCATAACATGCCAGCAACAAATGCTGACACTACACATCCAAGTATAACTGAATAAATTATAAAAGACAAGCATTGTAATTTTACATTCCATAAAGTTAGTGTGGAAGGGGTGAAAAAATTATTGTTGTCTATCAACAATGACAAGCCACCGGGGTCTGACAACTTGGATGGAAAATTACTGAGGATAATAGCGGACGATATTGCCACATCTTCAATTTAAGCCAACTAGAAAGTGTGTGCCCTCAGGCTTGGGGGGAAGCAAAAGTCATTCCGCCACCTAAGACTAGTAAAAGCCCCTTTCCTGGATCAAATAGCCTACCAATCAACCTGTTACCAACCCTTAGTAAACTTCTGGAAAGAAATTGTGCTTGACCAGATACAATGCTATTTTACAGTAAACAAATTGACAGCAAACTTTCAACATGCTTATAGAGAAGGACATTCAACAAGCACAGCACATACACAAATGACTGATGA
Organism: Salvelinus alpinus; assembly: GCF_045679555.1. Taxonomy (NCBI): domain Eukaryota; kingdom Metazoa; phylum Chordata; class Actinopteri; order Salmoniformes; family Salmonidae; genus Salvelinus; species Salvelinus alpinus. The sequence goes on from NC_092094.1 coordinate 83,179,750, forward strand.
TTGGCTGAGAGAAATTGATGACAAAAAGATTGTGGGGGCTGTTTTGTTAGACTTCAGTGCGGCCTTTGACATTATCGATCATAGTCTGCTGCTGGCAAAACTTATGTGTTATGGCTTTACACCACCTGCTATATTGTGGATAAAGCGTTACCTGTCAAACAGAACACAGAGGGTGTTCTTTTAATGGAAGCCTCTCCAACATAATCCAGGTAGAATCAGGAAATCCCTAAGGCAGCTGTCTAGGCCCTTTACTTTTTCAATCTTTACTAATGAATTTCCACTGGCTTTGAGGAAAGCCAGAGTGTCTATGTATACAGATGACTCAACACTATACATGTCAGCTACTACAGCGACTGAAATGACTGCAACGTTTAACAAAGAGTTGCAGTTAGTTTCAGAGTGGGTGGCAAGGAATAAGTTTGTCCTAAATATTTCTAAAACTAAAAGCATTGTATTTGGGACAAATCATTCACTAAACCCTAAACCTCAACTAAATCTTGTAATAAATAATCTGGAAATTGAGCAAGTTGAGGTGACTAAACTGCTTGGAGTTACCCTGGATTGTAAACTGTCATGGTCAAAACTTATTGATACAACAGTAGCTAAGATGTGGAGAAGTATGTCCATGACAAAGCGCTGCTCTACCTTCTTGACAGCACTGTCAACAAGGCAGGTCCTACCTACCCTAGTTTTGTCACACCTGGACTACTGTTCAGTCGTGTGGTCAGGTGCCACAAAAAAGGACTTAGGAAAATTGCAATTGGTTCAGAACAGGGCAGCACGGCTGGCCCTGGATGTACACAGAACGCTAATGTTAATAATATGCATGTCAATCTCTCCTGGCTCAAAGTGGAGGAGAGATTGACTTCATCACTGCTTGTATTTATGAGAGGTATTGACATGTTGAATGCACCGTGGTGTCTGTTTGAACTGCTGGCGCACAGCTTGGACACCCATGCATACCCCACAAGACATGTCACAAGAGGTTGCTTCAGTCCCAAAGTCCAGAATGGACTATGGAAGGTGCACAGTACTAAATATGAACCGTCCAGAGTAGTGATTGCTAATCAGGCGGGCAGGTGCGGGCAGCGATCGGTTGAAGAGCATGCATTTAGTTTTACTAGCATTTAAGAGCAGTTGGAGGCCACGGAAGGAGAGTTGGATGGCATTGAAGCTCGTCTGGAGGTTTGTTAACAGTGTACAAAGAAGGGCCAGAAGTATACAGAATGGTGTCGTCTGCGTAGAGGTGGATCAGAGAATCACCAGCAGCAAGAGCGACATCATTGATGTATACAGAGAAGAGAGTCGGCCCAAGAATTGAACCATGTGGCAGTCCCATAGAGACTGCCAGAAGTCTGGACAACAGGCCCTCCGATTTGAAACACTGAACTCTGTCTGAGAAGTAGTTGGTGAACCAGGCAAGGCAGTCATTTGAGAAACCAAGGCTGTTGAGTCTGCCGATAAGAATGCGGTGATTGACAGAGTCGAAAGCCTTGGCCAGGTCGATGAATACGGCTGCACAGTAATGTCTTTTATCATTGGCTGTGATATCGTTAAGGATCTTGAGCGTGGCTGAGCTGCACCCATGACCAGCTCGGAAACCAGATTGCATAGCGGAGAAAGTACGGTGGGATTCGAAATGGTTGGTGATCTGTTTGTTAACTTGGCTTTCAAAGACCTTGGGAAGGCAGGGTAGGATAGATATAGGTCTGGAACAGTTTGAGTCTAGAGTGTCTCCCCCTTTGAAGAGGGGGATGACCGTGGCAGCTTTCCAATCTTTGGGGATCTCAGACGATACGAAAGAGAGGTTGAACAGACTAGTAATAGGGGTTGCCACAATTGCGGTGGATAATTTTAGAAAGAGCAGGTCCAGATTGTCTAGCCCAGCTGATTTGTAAGGTTCCAGATTTTGCAGCTCTTTCAGAACATCAGCTATCTGGATTTGGGTGAAGGAGAAATGGGGGAGGCTTGGGCAAGTTGCTGTGGGGGGTACAGAGCTGTTGACCGGGGTAGGGGTAGCCAGGTGGAAAGCATGGCCAGACGTAGAAAAATGCTTATTGAAATTCTCAATTATTGTGGATTTATCGGTGGTGACAGTGTTTCCTAGCCTCAGTGCAGTGGGCAGCTGGGAGGAGGTGCTCTTATTCTCCATGGACTTTACAGTGTCCCAGAACTTTTTAGAGTTTGTGCTACAGGATGCAAATTTCTCTTTGAAAAAGCTAGCCTTTGCTTTCCTAACTGCCTGTGTATATTGGTTCCTAACTTCCCTGAAAAGTTGCATATCGCGGGGGGTATTCGATGCTAATGCAGTGCACCACAGGATGTTGTGCTGGTCAAGGGCAGTCAGGTCTGGAGTGAACCAAGGGCTATATCTGTTCTTAGTTCTACATTTTTTGAATGGGGCATGCTTATTTAAGATGGTGAGGAAGGCACTTTTAAAGAATAACCAGGCATCCTCTACTGACGGAATGAGGTCAATATCCTTCCAGGATACCCGGACAAGGTCGATTAGAAAGGCCTGCTCGCTGAAGTGTTTTTGGGAGCGTTTGACAGTGATGAGGGGTGGTCGTTTGACAGCGGACCCATTACGGACACAAGCAATGAGGCAGTGATCGCTGAGATCCTGGTTGAAGGATATCCGGTGATATGGTAGAGAGAAGCAGTCCGATATGCTCTGGGTTGATATCGCGCTGTGCAGACTGGCAGGTAATTGTCCGAGCTAAGGCTGGCTGATGCCGGGGGAAAAGGTGAGGACCGCTAGCAGTGGCTAACAAAGACTAGCAGCTGGTTAGCTGGTTAGCTCCTGATGGAAGTTCCAGTTATAAAGAATAAAAATAGCAGATCCGTACCACATTGGGTGAGGTGGGTTACAGGAAAGTATATTTAGTTCGTAGATAGAGAGATTAAGATATAAGAAAAAGACCTGCTATTTACATGGGATAAGACACGGGATAAGACATGGCTACTTCGCTGCCATCTTGTATAGAGTAATGACATACAGTCGACTCCTGATGAAGAATTAATTCTCCCAGATCATCCTATACTTATGATAACCACTGGTTGTCTACATGAAGTAATCGTTTCCCTTTACTACTGGTCTGTAGGCTGCCTTGTAGCGTAGTAAACCTCCCATCCGGATGGCGGGGCTGTTGTACATTTCGGGGCTCGCCACCCACTAGAAAAAAGGAACGTTATCAAATTCCTTGACTAGAACACGGAAGTAGGATTGGAGACGACTTTGTTAAGACAAACCAGTACATAGAGAACCAGTTTTAGCCTGTCTTCATTAAGAGAAATCCCCGATCACATTTGTTGGCGACGATGGCAAGCTAAGGTCATGCGTAGAATTACGTCATCGGGTCGTATTTTGCCGAACTGCGCATGCGCAAGCTTTAAATCAAAGGCAATCCTTCGATATTAAGTTGTTTTTGACCTAAATGAAAACGTGTCACTTTCACGAGGTTGAAGTAATTACATGTTCAACTGCTTAAAACATTGACTCGAATCTAGGTTGTACCTCTAGATTTCGAGAATTTTATTCAACCAAGGAATCATTTTTACCCTCAATCATTGACTTGTCAAACCACGGCTTGGTCTGTTTCGCAAGTCTCGCGACCGTTGGTTGGAGTAAACAAAGACACACTACTGACTGAACTGAATAGGTTACCGAACTCTCAATCGACCGAAATGTCTCAACTTCAAATGTTGCGTGTATTTTTAAATGAGCGTTTAATGGCGGCTGCTGTGGAGATTTTCGGGGCAGTTGAGAAAACGGTAGTGGAGTACGAGGAGGAGAATGATCGGCTACGGAGACTTCTGCGGGTTACACCGGAGATAACACTATGCAGAAAAGGTTCGTATGTAACTTAGCTATGTAGATTCACTGATAGCTAGCTATAGTTCTACCGAATTAACTGTTTAAGCTAACAGGAATCAAACATTTTCATAGATTTTTAACCCCTAGGCAACCCTGGTCCTGGAGTGCCGCAGGCACTTCATGTTTTTGATCTAACCGACCTGGAAGACCAGATGTTTTGAATTTAGGCAACCATTGAACTGATCATTTAGTTCAGTTGGTCAGGTGTGGTGGCTAGTTGGAACAAAATCCTGCGGCACTCCAGGAACAGGGTTGCCTACCCTAAACAGTTACCAACATATTTTTGACCCCAAGAAGAAATTTATTGGAAAAAGCAACAATCATAGTTTGAGTTTATTTAATCTTGCTCACAGATAAAACTGAAGAAATGCAGAATTTACATTACTAATAATTGCAAAACACTAATTTAAAATACAATAACACATAATACGTGACAAATAGAATACTGAACACTTGAAACATTAACAGGACATTTTTCATGATGGAAATTGAAATATTAATGTGATTTTTAAAACATAGTTTTGGGAAAACCATTTAAGAGCTATAGTTATTAAACAGTCTGATAGCAGTGGGTAGAGTGGCGTTTCGCAGGCGGTTCGTACGGGCAGTTATACAGGACAGTTATACAGGACAGTTCGTGGCTGTTTCTCAGGAGCCTGGTGGCGGAGTTACCTTTTGGAGGGAGCAGGTCATTCAGCAGGCCACCACCCTTTGCCTTCTTCCGGTGGTGTAGATGTGGAGCCAGGATAGTAACCTTGGACACAGGAGCTTTGCGTGATCATCTTGATCAAAGGCTTTGGACATATCAGCAAGTTACATCCTCACCATTGTTGGTTTTCTGGAGTCTGTAGCTGTCAGCCAGGAGTGTGTGGCTTTCACAAGGGCGGTAGTAGTGCTAGACTTGATAGGTAGGTATACTGATTCATGCACTCCTATAAAACTGTTGGCATTAGTTGTTTTTTTATGATGAGTCTCTCCTAGATTTTTCCAAGGCATGAAGTTAGAGAGATGAGCCTCCAGTCACTCATTGTACATGGGTTTGACACTTTAGATATGGGACATACATTGGCAATCTTCCAGGCAGCAGGAATAGTCCCCTGCCAATAGGAGGTGTTAACTATGTGTGTGACGACAGGGGCTAGATCTTCTGCTCTTTTAGTAGCCAGGCTGGAATGCCATCAGGACCACACGCTTTATGTGAGCTGACTCTGGTCAGAGCTTTCTCAATCTGGCCAATGCTGCACAGCTCAACCTGCCTTGTAGGCATGGACAGGGGGATAATGCCAAGATGGTGGTGCTTGTCCACGCCTTAGCAAAAAATAAATACATTACAAACATCAGCCACGTCATCGTCTTCAATTCCCCCGACCTGTATTCTCCCTCCTGCTGTTGTTTTTCATCCCAGTCCTTTGTTTAACGAAGTCCCATCATTCCTTAGGGTTTTACTTCTTTACGTCCTGTGTTTCAATTTTGTAGTAGTTTGTCTTTGCTTCCTTGATAAGCATTTGTGCTGTGTTTCTGTATTTTCTCAATTTCATTGTTTTTCCCCATCTTTTGAAAATGTGTCTTTTCCTGATGGCAGCCTTTATTCGTTCAGTCATCCAGGGCTTGTCCAGTGTTTCTTATTGGCATGCATACATCAAGTGCAGTTTGAATGCAGGAGTTGAACGTCTCCACCTTTGCATCGATGCTCTCCACCTCATATATGGCATCGTGCCAAGGCCTCCTGTCTGTTCTGTGTTACCAGACATCCTTTTTTCCCGCTGCACCTCGCTTCTCCCTCCTGATGTTGTGTTTGGGGAGAACAGCAGACATTTGTGATCACTGGATCCGAGAGGAGCAAGTACAGTGGGGGTGTTGCAGTGATTCTTCATATTTGTAAGGATCAGATCTAGGATGGTGTCCCCTCTGGTCTTGTCATTTGTTTCATGTCTGGATGGGAGTTTGTCAGCATCTTGATAGGCAGGTGATTAAAGTCTCCACACAGGATGAGACCCATTTGGGGAGAGGACATCCTGATCACATCGACAGTGTTTATGAGATAACACTTCAGCAGAACACTGTGGATTTTCTCATTTGCCCATGGTGGATGGTAGAGTACTCCCACTTCCAGAGTTGAAACTGAGCTGCAGAGTCGTTTAGGACGGAGCTGAAGCCACATACACTCAAATTCCTATTTCTCTAGGTCAGTTCTTCTCTTTGCCTGCATACTGTGATTCACATACATTGCCACGCCCCGTCCTCTCATCCCCTCTCTGGACCTGTCATTTCTGAACAGCTGATAGTCTTGTATGAAAAGAGATTCATCTATGATATTTTCGTGGGCCCAAGTTTCAGTGACACATCCAATGTCTGCATTTACTGATTGAAGAAGCAGTTCAAATTCATCCACTTTGTTTATCAATGATCTTGAATTACAAACAACCACATTCGGAGTCTCTGGGGCTTTTTTGGACATATTTGCGACATTGTATAATACATTTAGAACTCTGCAGTCAAGTGAGTGATTGTGTTGTTGATGTATTTTAGATTTGTTACCTTCTATTGTCAGTATTTTCCTCAATCTGCCCTTACCAGCTGTATTCCCTCTCACCCGGCTTCTTGTGCGCATTATCCCGAGCACTGAAGTTTATCTTAGTTATGCGGTGCCAGTGGAGATGCATGTTTTTTGTAAATCCGTAAAAAATGTGTGGAGTATTCCACAAGGTTTGTACAATCCATCGTTGTCAAAGCCATGCTTACTCCATTAAAAGAGCAAGGGAAAGTATGCAGCGTGACAAAAAAAAGAATTTCGAACATTGTAACACGTTACTCTCGAGCAGCTGCCTGGAAGCCCCAACCTGCTTTGTGCGCCTGCTACATTAGCAAAATATCAACTTATTTCTTACATGTACTAATTACTATTATCTGAAAGAAAAGTTGAAGATAAGACTAATTTTAGCATATTCTGTAAAACAAAAATATAAATGTTTCCTTTATGGCCAACTAATCAACCTATTCCGCCCCAGCCATTACCATAAGCCCGTCCTCCTCAATTAAGGTGCCACCAACCTCCTGTTTTCTGAATGTAAATCCGAGACTGTGGAATTAGTATACCTTTTGAATGGTGTGTATTCAGTTGTGGATCTCCAGCATCCATTTCGTATGATGCTGTATGTTACAAGTTACAATTTACAATTCCTATGATATGCTACAAATTGCTATTTGTACAATATGTTCTGAATTGCAATTCCTACAATATGAAATTGCAAAACGTACAATATTTTGCTAATTTGCTAAACGTATGATATTGTATGTTATGAAATCAAATGTGTTTTTGCTAACGTTAGCTAGCACTAGGGGTTAAGGTTAGGAGTTAGGTTAGGGGAAGGGTTAGCTAACATGCTAAGTAGTTGCTAAAATGCTAAAGCAGCTGCAATCCACATTAGTACTAAAAAGCTGATTTACCATTATTTGATTAAAGTATCATCTAGTTTTCACAATGTTGAAATAAAATAAATATTTGTTGTAAACAATTGCCATTTAAAGTTTTATTGACAAAAAGTGATTAATCTATTGATCCAGAGAGACGTTGAGTTTTATTTATTTAGCAACGCTGTAAGTGAAACAATGGAAGTGGTAGCTGCTATGGTAGCTCTTAAACTCTAGGCTGCATTTAACTCAGGTGTAGGCCAGTGACAATCTCAATTTCATACATTTTTAATTCTGGCTGTAACACAACAAAATGTGGATAAAGTCAAGGGGTGTGAATACTTTCTGAAGAAACTGTGTGTGTATATATATAAGTGTGGACACCTACTCATTCCAGGGTTTTTATTTTATTTTAACAATTTTCTACATTGTAGGATAATAGTGAAGAGCCACCGTGCTTCTACACCTGCATTGCTTGCTGTTTGGGGTTTTAGGCTGGGTTTCTGTACAGCACTTTGATATATCAGCGGATGTAAGAAGGGCTATATAAATAAATAAATACATTTGATGACATCAAAACGGTGAAATAATACACATGGAATCATGTAGTAACCAAAAAAAAAATATTTGAGATTCTTCAAAAGTAGCCACCCTTTGCCTTGATGACAGCTGTGCACACTCTTGGCATTTTCTCAACCAGTTTCACGAGGAATGCTTTTCCAACAGTCTTGAAGGAGTTCCCACATATGCTGAGCACTTGTTGGCAACTTTTCCTTCACTCTGCGGTCCAATTCATCCCAAACCATTTCAATTGGGTTGACGTCAGGTGATTGTGGAGGCCAGGTCATCTGATGACCCACTCCATCACTCTCCTTCTTGGTCAAAAAGCCCTTACACAGCCTGGAGGTGTGTTTTGGGTCATTGTCATGTTGAAAAACAAATGATAGTCCCACTAAGCGCAAACCAGATGGGATGGCGTAACGCTGCAAAATGCTGTGGTAGCTATGCTGGTTAAGTGTGCCTTGAATTCTAAATAAATCAGACAGTGTCACCAGCAAAGAACCATCACACCTCCTCCATGCTTCACGGTGGGAACCACACATGTGGAGATCATCCATTCACCTACTCTGCGTCTCACAAAGATGCGGCGGTTGGAACCAAAAATCTCAAATTTGGACTCAAAGGACTGTCGATTCTCTTTGCTTAATTCCGCTGTTCTTGCCATAATATAAACAGGGTCTTTTACCAAAAAGGGCAATCTTCTGTATACCAGCCCTGCCTGGTCACAACACAACTCAAACTGCTCAAACGCATTAAGAAGGAAAGAAATCCCACTATTTAACTTTTATCAAGGCACACCTGTTAATTGAAATGCATTCCAGGTGACTACCTCATGAAGCTGGTTGAGAGAATGCCAAGAGAGTGCAAAGCTGTCATCAAGGCAAAGGGTGGCTACTTATAAAATAAAAAATATATTTTGATTTGTTTAACAATTTTTTGGGGGGTTACTACATGATTCCATATGTGTGTTTTCATAGTTTTGATGTCTTCTCTATTATTCTACAATGTAGAAAATTGTAAAAATAAACAAAGACCCTTGAGTAGGTGTGTCCAAAATGTTGACTGGTACTGTAAATATACACACGCATACAGTACTGTTCAAAAGTTTGGGGTCACTTAGAAATGTCCATGTTTTTGAAAGAAAAGCACTTTTTTTGGTCCATTTTAAAATAACATCAAATTGATCAGAAATACAGTGTAGACATTGTTAATGTTGTAAATGACTATTGTAGCTGGCAAACAGCTGATTTTTAATGGAATATCTACATTGGCGTACAGAGGCCCATTATCAGCAACCATCAAGTTGATTGACAAAGTCATGATAAATTGGAAGAATTTAATAAACCACCTTTTGGACTTTGAAATATTATTCTGGGTCAAAATGACTGATTTATAATACATAGTTTGCATCACCAAATGGTGCCCAGGAAATAATTCAATCTAATTGTTACCACTCCCCCTCCAATTCAAAACCAAACATGGATGTCAATGTTTGCTCGCACATGCTTCGGTCTACTTCCTGACTGCAGCAACATGATGCCTGTATTGCGAGGCTGATTAGCTAGGACAGACAGGTGTGTGTGTGCAAAGTGATAACAACATACGATCCATGTTTGGTTTTGATTTGTACGGGGATTGTAGCATCTAATATATGGATTTAATTATTTCCTGTGACCCACTTTGTGACGCAAAAGACCCATTCCTTATCAGAACCGTCCACCGACGACAGATATACCCTCCTAAAAGCGTCGCCAAACCGGCACATGCACAGGTTGTTAAATAAGTTGCACGGTTGGCCGTGTTATAGCCTACTGCTAGATACAATCTCGGTCTAGAAGCTGAGCCTAGCTCTCTGCACTCGGGCACATCTAACGGCTGTATAGATCATAGAAGTCTATAATTCACCTTTATGATTCAAGTGTTCTATATTAATTTTGTGGTATATAGATAACCTCTGCTCCTCCTCTCCTTCCCTCCAGACTCCCTGAAGCTCTCTCTCGCTGTCTCTGAAGAGGAGGTTCCCTCTGAGCAGCAGCACTGTGAGCAGGAGTGGAGCCACAGTCAGGGGCAAGAGGATCTAGAGCCCACACAGATTAAAGAGAGAAATGAGGAACTCAGGACCAGTCAGGAGGAAGAGCAGCTTCAAGGGCTGGAGCCTGATATCATAGAGTTCAAATTCACTCCTTCCTGTGTGAAAAGTGAACGTGATCAGGAAGACCCACTTTGGTCCTTGACTCTGTCCCAAACAGTGGAGAACAGAGAGTGTGACTCTAAACTAGTGGATCCTAAACCTTTTGGCACTGTGACCCACCTAAAGGGTTATGAAATGCTCTGTGACCCTACAGATAATCAAAACATTGTCTACAGCCACAGCTCAGCCTTAAGCAGCAACCCAGTAGGACTTGACAGAAGCCAACCATTGGATCCAAACCCACCAATGGAGCAACACTGTTCCAAACCCAGCACCACATCTATAAAAACTCATCGCTGCTGTGACTGTGGCAAAATGTTTCCTCTCACAGCTGACCTGCAGAGGCATGTGACTCTCGCCAAGAAGAGACTCAGCGAATGTCACTTCTGCAAAAAACAGTACATTTCCACCTGTAAACTGAAGGCCCATGTCCGACTCTGTCACAGTGGGAAACCCTGCACCTGCCCCTTTTGTGGCAAGACCTTCAAACAAAAGGGAAATCTGTCCATGCACATGAGGATTCACACAGGAGAGAAACCATTTAGCTGTGGTTACTGTGGGAAAAGCTTCAATCACAAGGGAGACCTAAGAAGACATATACTGACTCACACAGGAGAGAAACCATTTAGCTGTAATTTTTGCTGTAAGTCCTTCAATCAGAAGGGGGACCTAAGGAGGCATATACTGACTCACACAGGAGAGAAACCATTTAGCTGTGTTGAATGCGGTAAAGGCTTCATACGCAAGGAGCACTTAACTGCACATATACGGATTCACACAGCAGAGTAATCATTTATCTGTGGTGACTGGGAAAAGCGTAAATCATAAGGGGAAGCTGAATATGTATATACGGACTCACACAGGGGAGATATAATTTAGCTGTGATGACTGCGGGGAAAGCTTCACTCAGAAGACTAACCTAACTGACCATATATGGACTCAGACAGGAGAGAAACTATTTAGCTGTGGGAAAAGCTTCAATAAGAAGGTGGACCTAAATGAGAATAAACTGATTCACACAGGAGAGAAATCACATGGGTAAATCACTGTGGTAAAAGATTCAAGAATAATCTTCCGACACGTAAAAAAACATCCACAAAGAAAGAAAACAGGATGAAAACAAAGAAAATCAGGAGAAATATATCTTCTGTCAGCAGATGGGTATAAAAAGGCAGGTTGTGGACAACTCTTAGAAAAGAAACAATCATTCATGCACTGGGTTTCAGAGAAATAGATACATGATGGATTTACTTTTGTAAAATGCTCTATGTAAATAAAGTTTGATTTAAATAATGAGGATATTAACAAACAGTAGTGCATGTATTATGGGAATATCGCAGATCTGCTGTTCAAAGTCGGTTGATGTTTTCACGTCATTAGAAATAAGACTTTCTGGTTTGTTTTGGAATGTCTCTCAGGGTGATGAGAAAATGGTCTGACTAATGTTATTGATTTATAAAAATGTATACTTTCCTGAAAATATCTCCTTCAATCCCAAGAGAGTTTTTCATGCAGTTTTGACATAATGCAGCTCAATCATGATATTGGTTTGAAATGTAATGATATACAGTCGACTCCTCACGAGTGCAGTTTGTATAAGTGCAAACTCTGTTTTAAGTGTACTACAGTGTTTTTCCTGTCCCAATTCAACAACATCTACAACGCACCAGCCGGTTTATTAGGTACGCCCATCTAGTACCGGTTCAGACCCCCCTTTGCCTCCAGAACAGCCTGAGCTCTTAGCACCCTGAGCTAGGGTGCTTTAGGTGCCAATGATTCAGACATGTTGCAGCATTGTCTAGAAGGGAGATCCCACAATGTGATAAATGTGCAGGGGGCATAGTCCGAGGGAGTGTAAATTTGGGATTGAGAAAGCAGTGTGCTAACTGTAGGTGTACCCAGGCAGCTGGGGATCCGAAGTGCCCTGTGAGAGAGAAGGGGTTGAGATTGCCAGAGTTCGAGTGAGGCAGAACGTTTCTTATGCTGAGGCAGGGAAGAGTGTAGAGGATAGCCCAAGGGTGAGTGATTTGACTGGGAGCCCCGCAGTGAATAGACCTGAAGAGAGAGATCCAGAGAGGGTAAGCGTTAGGATTTCTTGTGTTTTATTGCTATGGTTATTGTACTGCACTGATTGAGAATGAATCCCCAAAAAATAGATGTGGCAGTGAAATGTTGGGGTGTAAGAGATTTTAGCGCAGAAGATTTACAAGGGGTTTTAAGAGCAGGGATTCCATCCTCCCAGGCTGGTAGGGTAAAGTAGTAGGATAGGGATGGTGAGTTTTTTATGGGTATGGTGTGTATGTGTAGGGTTAGATGGTAGTGCAAATTATTTTTTTCCCTTTCTTGTGACAAAATGTGCAATTCACACTCCGACCTGTGAAAGGCAGCAATACGCAACACAGCGTCTAGTCTGCCGGAAACTCACATGAAGAAGCGGAAGAAGAAATTAAGCAACTTAACAGGAGAGGATCCACTCCCATCAAAATCTGTCTGCCTGCCTTCCCGACTTTTGGGACAATGACTTCCATTGTTAGGGCGGAGACAAGACCAACTCGTCATTATATATAGTATCTCTGATATAACCAACAATGGTGGATAAATTAAGATGGTTCACTCAGGCTGTTTACCATTGGAAAAAAATGTCAGTTCTGGTCTGCTTGAACCCCTTATACTTGTGGGAATTGGCCTACTGTATATGGATAGGGCTAAATGTTTCTTACAGAAGAAATATAGAAAGCATATGGATAACCATGATACCAATTTAAAGGGAACAGTTTGAAGGTTATGGGGAAATGATTAGACTAAAGGTGAGGACACAACAGTTAATCTGACACAACTGATTCCAAACATTACACTTGATTTTATCTGCATTTAACATTTTCTGTACTTTTCGCAAAGTAACTCTGGATACATCCAGTAATATAATAAGAATATTCTTGGAAAATTTGGGGTAGGTGCAACGTAAGACCAAAAACATAGTGAGAGGTCTAAGTAGTGTTTCCAAGTGACCACACACCTTTCCAAAGTGTGCACAGTTCCTAAGTAATTTCAATGCACTTTAATGACTCAAAGATGAGTATTTGGCTATAAGGTGCTTTTTCGAGCTCTCTTACCTGTGCCGTTGAGGAATTAGAGCAAGCACACCTTTATTTGTTTTGTTTGCAACACAGCGCTGAATCAACGCCTTTACACAATTACTGTTGCTGTTTATGCAATCCTCAAAAATGGTCCATTTATAAATCACAATTTGGGTCAGGTGAAAGCTTGTTCTATTGGCAACATGACTAGTGGCAGGTAGGCTAGTGGTTAGAGCGTTGGACTAGTAACCGAAAGGTTGCAAGATCAACTCCCCGAGCTGACAAAGTAAAAATCTGTCGTTCTGCATTTGACTAAAGTAGGTAACCCACCGTTCATAGGCCGTCATTGAAAATAAGAATGTGTTCTTAACTGACTTGCCTAGTTAAATAACGGTAAAAATAAAAGTGAAAGATAGGGGTAGGTTTACTTGTGGTCATCCAGAGAGGCAGAAATGTAGACCAGACGGGAGACTGGTCCAACAGAAGGCCTGTCTTTTGGTGCACCTGACCGCCCCGTCACAAAGGTGCTTGAGGTCACCAGACCAGGGTGAGTAATACTGTGGGGGAGCCAGTGCAGGCTGTGAAGCAGTTCTGGAAGAGGGGAGCCAACAAGATGCGGTGGTGGATCCGGTGGTGGCTGCCCCCTCCGCCCAGGAACAGGCAGTAGGAGTACCTCAACGGTGAGGGCTTGTAAGACCCCCAGGGGAAGAGCAGGAGTCAGTGACCCAGAGGACACCAGGAATGGAGGCCACAGCGGCAGAGCACTACGAGGGTCTCAGGAGTGGAGACTGCAGGGCTGCAGCAGCAGAGCTCGATGAGGACCCTGGGACTGGATACTTAGGCTGCTGGAGCCACGAAGCAGCAACGTGCGGTGGCCACCGGACAGGTCGGACGCAGGCAGAGGGACCAGGTGAGGACCCACGGATCAGGTCTTATCTCAGCTCACTGGTCACCATAGCAACACCCACCCGTAGCACGCGCTCCAGCAGGTATATTTCACTGGTCATCCCGAAAGCCAACACTTACTTTGGCCGTGTTTCCTTACAGTTCTCTGCTGCCAATGACTGGAACGAATTGCAAAAATCACTGAAGCTGGAGACTTATATCTCCCTCTCTAACTTTAAGCATCAGCTGTTAGAGCAGCTTACTGATCACTGTACCTGTACACAGCCCATCTGTAAATAGCACACCCAACTACCTCATCCTCATATTGTTATTTATCTTTTTGCTCTTTTACACCCCAGTATCTCTACTTGCACATCATCATCTGCACATCTATCACTCCAGTGTTAATGCTAAATTGTAATTGTTTTGCCTCTATGGCCTATTTATTGCCTTACCTCCCTAATCTTCTACATTTGCACACACTGTACATACATTTTTCTATTGTGCTACTGACTGTACGTTTGTTTATCTCATGTGTAACTCTGTGTTGTTTTTGTCGCACTGCTATGCTTTATCTTGGCCAGGTCGCAGTTGTAAATGAGAACTTGTTCTCAACTGGCCTACCTGGTTAAATAAAGGTGAAATAAAAAAATAAATAAAAGGTTGGGCCGCAGCAGAAGAGCTTGATGATGGTCTCAGCATGGCAGAGGAAGGAGGTTCAGCCACAGGTCTCGACGAAGCTCTCAGGACTTGAGACCACAGGTCCGCAGCAGCAGAGCTCGATGAGGGTCTCCGGACTGCAGATGGCAAAGCTGCCCCATTGGCAACAGGAGAGGCCCCAGGGACAGGAGTTGGGGTTGGCTGGATCTCCACAGCAGCGATGGGTGGAGATCTCAGGACAATAGACGGCCGGACCACCACATCAATGAAAGGAGAGGGCTCTGGGACCGGAGCTGAGATCAGCTGAATCCCCACAACAGCAACAGGCGAAGATCTCAGGAGAGGAGACCGCCGCACACCTGAAAGATAGGGATAAAAAATACCCAAAGACAGGAAAGAGTTGGACCTTGGGTCCAGGAGAAACTGAGTGCCCAGAGCTGTTGACTTGGGGCCTGACTGGGCTACAGACTGTGAGCTAGGGGATGTTAGATCTAGATCTGGGATAGGAAACTGGGGACCCAGTTTAGCAGCAAACTGTGAAGCCACTAGGTGATCAGGAAATCAAGATACTCTGGACCTACTGGGGCTATAGACTGAGTACCTAGTAGGGCAGAAGGTGAGGTGTCTCCTACGACAGGACACTGAACATCTTGGTCAAGAGGGTCCCCCGCGGGAACGTCAGGAGGGTCTCCCAAGGCTGGAACTAGCGGGAAACCGTTTGGAGGGGCTAGCAAGAACCCCAGGGCTGAGACCGGCAGGTTCCACCGGGCAGGGACTCACAGGGCCTGGACAGTGGACAGAGCCACTGCAGCAGAGACTGGATGGGGCTCCCAGGGAGGAGCAGGGAGATGTCTTTGGACAGCAGTAGGCTGGACAACAAAGGTAGGACTAGGCAGATCCCAACAGACCACAAAACTTAGCTCCATATAATGACACAAATCTCAAGGCACTTACGATTAGATGCACACACAACTAAACATCAGACATACAGGGATGCAGTCCACAGGAGCCAAAGTTCAGCAGGAGGGAAACTGGAAGTGCTCATCAGGCTGGGGAAACCACGTTTCGGACCACACAGCGTGCTGGGGTCATAGACTAACTGAAACTGAAGTCCTGGGAATTAAGGCCACTGATAGGCTGAAGGAGATGTGATAATAATAATTTGACGTGATCTAGACCAATAAGACACTAACAAAAGTGTGGGTCCTCTAAATGGGAGACTAAGCTGCCCGACTAGAACTAACCAGAAAGGATGGCTAGAATCAGCTTAAGGAAGCTGGCGATTTTAACAACTATCTAAATGATAAAATATGACCTTAGTGTTAGGCTTTCACAAGGCAATTCAGAGAAGCAGATTGTAATTTTGGTGCGCTAGAATGGAGTCATGAGTGCATTCAGATGCGTGGTCCACAGCAAACGTTCTTCGCAATACAACAAATGGGGGCTCATTCTAGAGGTCGACCGATTATGATTTTTCAATGATTATTGGACGACAAAAAATAGCCAATGCCGATTAAAAAAATATATATAATAATAATAAAAAATAAATGTATTTGTATTAATGACAATTACAACAATACTGAATGAACACTTATTTTAACTTAATATAATACATCAATAAAATCAATTTAGACTCAAATAAATAATGAAACCTGTTCAATTTGGTTTAAATAATGCAAAAACAAAGTGTTGGAGAAGAAAGTAAGAGTGCAATATGTGCCATGTAAAAAAGCTAACGTTTAAGTTCCTTGCTCAGAACATGAGAACATATGAAAGCTGGTGGTTCCTTTTAACATGAGTCTTCAATATTCCCAGGTAAGAAGTTTTAGGTTGTAGTTATTATAGGACTATTTCTCTCTATACCATTTGTATTTCATATACCTTTGACTATTGGATGTTCTTATAGGCACTTTAGTATTGCCAGTGTAACAGTATAGCTTCCATCCCTCTCCTCGCCGCTACCTGGGCTCGAAACAGGAACACATCGACAACAGCCACCCTCGAAGCAGCGTTACCCATGCAGAGCAAGGGGAACAACTACTCCAAGTCTCAGAGCGAGTGACGTTTGATAAACGCTATTAGAGCGCACCCCGCTAACTAGCTAGCCATTTCACATCGGTTACACCAGCCTAATCTCGGGAGTTGATAGGCTTGAAGTCATAAACAGCGCAATGCTTGAAGCATTGCGAAGAGCTGCTGGCAGAACGCACGAAAGTGCTGTTTGAATGAATGCTTACGAGCCTGCTGGTGCCTACCATCGCTCAGTCAGACTGCTCTATCAAATCATAGACTTAATTATAACATAATAACACACAGAAATACGAGCCTAAGGTCATTAATATGGTCGAATCCGGAAACTATCATCTTGAAAACAAAACGTTTATTCTTTCATTGAAATACGGAACCGTTCCGTATTTTATCTAACGGGTGGCATCCATAAGTCTAAATATTCCTGTTACATTGCACAACCTTCAATGTTATGTCATAATTACGTAAAATCCTGGCAAATTAGTTCGCAATGAGCCAGGCGGCCCAAACTGTTGCATATACCCTGACTCTGCGTGCAATGAACGCAAGAGAAGTGACACAATTTCACCTGGTTAATATTGCCTGCTAACCTGGATTTCTTTTAGCTAAATATGCAGATATACTTCTGTGTATTGATTTTAAGAAAGGCATTGATGTTTATGGTTAGGTACACGTTGGAGCAACGACAGTCCTTTTTCGCGAATGCGCACCGCATCGATTATATGCAATGCAAGACACGCTAGATAAACTAGTAATAAATAAATAAACTAGTGTAAAAAAAAAAACATCGGCGTCCAAAATTACCGATTTCCGATTGTTAGGAAAACTTGAAATCGGCCCTAATTAATCGGCCATTCCGATTAATCGGTCAACCTCTAGCTCATTCAGTTCAGGACAACCCAGGGTATAACGCGCCATGTCATCTTGTAACTGTACATCAAACATAGTGATCAGAGACGTTTACACTGTATATTACATGAGTTTTATGATATGGAAATGTGAAGTGCACATTTGTACTCATGGGTGTTTGGCTTGCTTGTATGACATCAAAGCGGTATTTATTATAATCATCGACGTCTCATCTTTTCAAAATACATAGAGTCCTCGTAATTTACAGAATTTCCCTCACTCCGACAACAACAAATGTGGAAAAGTTGTGAAAGTGAGCGCCACACAGTAAGAGGTGGACCCATAGAGTTGCTAGTAAAAGGTAGATGGAACAACTGACCTAGGTCCCCCGTTAGAGAGATGATGACTCAGTAGGAGGCGGGTAAAAAACACAGGTTTATTGCCAGCTTCAACACACACCAGCATTACAAGAGAATAGGAGTGATAGTGATAAATGTCAGATGTGTGGTATCTACGAGAGAAGAGATTAATGGGAATATATTACACAATGGTACAGCTATGCAGTGGTCACCAACATTTTCTGAGTCAAGATCACTTTCGCAGTCAAAAAGCAAGCCGAGATCTACCGCTCAGATGTTTTTTTTTAACATTACTTAAAAAATGTAACTTTAACCTAATAAAAACAGTTCCGTGAATGAGATTTGTGCAGTAGCCCTAGTACCCTACATTATCACAGCATGTTGGCTATATGCCTGGCCTGACGATATTGTTCTTCTCAGACCATATTACAAAATAGATCAGTTGGTGTAGCACTTGCGAGGCACAGCTGAGCATAAATTGAAATAATTTGCGCTTTTATTTTACTGTACTGACGGTACCTGCATCTGATGGTCATGGTTCTTTCAAGACAACTGGGAACGGGGAAAAGGGAGGTAAAATCATGACGTCAGTGATCCTCAGATCGGAAAATGGGAGCTCCAGAAAGATGCCCGAGTTTTCTACTTGGAATTCCGAGTTGGATGACCGTTCAAAAATATTTTTGTCAGTCGGATCTAGTTTTTTTCCCCCGAGTTCCCAGTTGTCTTGAATACACTGAAGTCGGAGAGAGGGAGCTGAGGGAGGGAGAGAGCAGCAGAGGGTCCGCCTCTCACCTTCCTTTCCTCCAGTGAGACTGACAAGAGAGGGGACGTCTTCCAACTGAAAATGGGGATTGACAAACACAGATAGAAGGAATGGATATGACTTCAGAGAAGGATGCCCAAACACAATGGGAAGACCCATCTCTAAGTGATCACAGCTCAGGTGATCATGTAAAGCCCACTACCCGTGAGGCAGGGACACAGTGCCCAGCAGGACCTCTCTACAAAACCGTGCCGAGGAACAAAGCACTCTGTCGACTGCATAAAGGCTTGTCTTGCTGCCTTTTCTACCCTGGCGGAACATCTTCTACTCCTCTACAAAGGCAGCTTTCAGTTAGACCTGACATACTAACTCCTGATGACACTGATGAAGCTGAAGCTCAACTTGCTGCAGCAGTACCTAGCAGAAAGGTTTGGTGTTTCCCAGAGTATTGTCAGTTGAGTGATTTAGTTATTGGGTCGACATGATGGAAGAGAATCTGAGGGACTGCATTCCACGGCTGCCAAGGGAGACCATCCGTGCTACAATGCCACAATGTTTTAAATACCACTACCCAGGAACAACCTGCATTATTGACTGCTCAGAAACTGTTTTATAGAAGTGCAAGAATCTGAATTCAAAGGAGGAGTCATTCAGCCATTACTACGCCCAGAACACTATCAAGTACCTGGTGTCCATTGCACCTTGTGGTCTAGTGATGTTTATCTCCTCAGCATATGGAGGTAGATGTAGCAACAAATGTATAACATCGGATTCTGGGTTCCTGGAGTACCTCTGTCCAGGTGATGAGGTCATGGCTGACCGGGGCTTCACAATCTGTGATCTGCTACACGAGAGGAAGGTCAAATTAACAATTCCATCCTTCACAAAAAGAGGCGCACAGCTGTCAGAGGAGGACACCACATGTACAAGACGGATAGCTAACGTGAGGGTTCATGTGGAACGCGTAATTCAAATGCTCAAAAGGTTTAGAATCATCTCACAGACAGTGCCAATCAACCTCTCATCTAAAATGGACAAAATACTTTGAATCTGTGCTGCCCTGTGTAACCTGCGTGTCGATATCATTCATGAAGATGCTGAATCAACTGACCAGTCAAATGCCATTCACAGGGTCGATTTCCAAATATGAATTAAAGTTCTGTCAAAAGTTACATGAAGTTTCATTTCAATTCATTCTATAACAACTCAACTTAATTATTTGTTTTACATACTGATTCATATTAATAAAAAAACAAAGCCATAAAAAACGTTTCCACAGTACTGTGACTGTTGATGCATTAAGTCAGGCTTTTTAATTGAAAAACAATGTGTAGTAACTGCAAACAGGAAAGACATCTGACTACATACTTCTACAGAACTGCATATATTTGTCACTCGGTGACAATCTGCCTGCCTGATGATCCTCAACAATAAAATGGCAGCATGTGTGTTGAGTAGAATGCCTTCAACCTCAGGACAGCCTCTGCACAGGACTGTGCATCATAGGGAACAGGGATGACAACTTGCTGGGACGGAGTCCAGATGAGCACCTTACTTTCTCTGTCCTGTGCTAAACATACCAATTTGCGCACCTGCATGTAATAGCCACGTGGTCCATGTGGTTGCAGTTGGGGTGTGCCCTCCACCACCTTCACATCATAGGCTTTCCCATTGAAGACATCCAGAGAATCAAAGCCCTTCCCCATGACCGGACACTTGATCTCCAACAGCTCCTTGGAGTTCAGCACTCCATCAGGGCTTGCTGGTAGCCATGGCTCTTCAACACTGACAACAGTGCCTCTGTGGTCAACAGAGTATTCACAGTCTTCCAGCCACTGGGTGGCCATCAGCACATTATCTTTCCCGTAGCATGTGGCTGCATTCCCTTGGAACCTGGGATACAGATGCTCCTGGAGAAACTTACCAGGGTTAGTGGATTCCCTGACAGACCTTCTTTGGCTGAGCTTGCAGTAACTCAAAGCTTCCTTGAGTCATGCCACAAGTGTGAGGCACTGTGCTCCTTTGTGATCTGTTCCTAAGCAGTCGACTGGGTTGGGTCAAGTTTCACAAATTCATTGTAGAAGGACAGGCACTTCTGGCAGTTGTAATTGACATGCTCTCCATGTGGCTCTGAAAGAGTAGAGAATCTATATTAAGTTATTATATGGAGTTAGAAAGCATTGAGCAGAAGAGATACACATCAGTTCAAATACATTAAAATGGTACAGCCACAAATAAATATTCCTTTCAGTCCAATTTTACCTGGGATGCTACTGGCTGTGATATTATTGTCAGTTCAGCATTAACACACATATAGAGCAGACTCCCCACAGGCAGATTCAGGTATCTCAGGCTCCTATTCAATTTCTCATGTGAGTGGGAGGCAGGAGTGGGGGGCAGGGGTGGACATTCTGGATGCTTTTCTGCATATTGGTCACTGGCCTTATGGTGTGTGAAGTCAATGCTGTTTAACCACTGTGGCTCAAGGTTCCTCCCAAGTCCCTGCATTCCATTGTCACTGCTCATCTGTGCAGGCTATGCCAGTTATTCCACTGGACACTGCATTCTGCACCTGTGATAGAATGTATGTTACAAAACAAGACATTCAGAGAAAATCCCATTATTAACAATTGTGTGACTGAGGACTATGTGGTCAACTTAATCAAAACACATGCGAGTTACATCATAAACTTACCTTGCTATTGTTCCCAATGAGATGAGACCACTTAAACTTACCATACTTTAGGCATTGCCCCCAACGACAAGGATATTTTACAAACCTTATTCACCCAGAAAAACAATAACACTAAAGAAATACATGTGATGCTGACATGTTAAAATATATTGTATATCCTACTCACCTGGACTCCATAAACCTACCTTGCCTCACCAACATGATTTGATAGGATACTTACAGATTCCCCACATTAATACAGCAGTTCTGTTGATCCACAAATACATGTTAACATAACCAATAAATCATAACATGGAGTAGGGTTGAGCTGAGCGTTCTGACCTCATAACGGCCGTCAAGCACCCAAGCTAACTGGCTAAAGTTAGCCAGCTTGATAGCTACTTCCAGACATAAATGAGAGAACATCTCACTCTGACCATTTTACTCGCCCTAGCAGAGCTGGTTAGGCTGTTTTCATGTTATCTGGCTCTCCAGTGTCACGCTCGTCGTCCTCCTCGTCTGAGGAGGAGTAGTTGGAAGGATCGGAGGACCAAAATGCAGCGTGGTGTGTGTTCATCATGAATTTAATAAACAGAGAACACTGAACAAACTATACGAACAACGAACGTGAAGCTATATAAGAAATGTGCTGACACAAGCAACTAACATAGACAATCACCCACAACCCACAATGACAAAACAGGCTATGGTTCCCAATCAGAGACAACGACTAACACCTGCCTCTGATTGAGAACCATATCAGGCCAAACACAGAAACAGACAAACTAGACAACATAGAATGCCCACTCAGATCACACCCTGACCAAACAAAACATAGAAACATACAAAGCAAACTATGGTCAGGGCGTGACATCCAGATTGAATTTAAGAACACACCCGAAGTCGTAAAATGTCTAGCTAGTAATTTGTTATGCTAACAAGAGGTTGCATAGCAACAGCATCAACTTCCGGTAGACAAGCGAAGAGCTAGTACGCTCAACTGAAAGGATACCATTAATTTACAGTATGCATTAAGTATATTGTACACAGTATGTTGGTATGGGTATTCGAACACAGCTAAAGAGCGATCATTTGAAACGGCTTAATTTGGCGAGTTGAAATAAAAAAAACATTCAGGGTTACAAAATAAAATCTGTCTTATTTTCTATATACAGACGTTAGATTAAGCAATAAAACCCGAGGAGGTGTGGTATATGACCAACGCGGAGTGCCTGGATACAGCCCTTAGCCGTGGTATATTGGCCATATACCACAATACCCAGAGATGCCTTATTGCTATTATAAACTGGTTACCAACGTAATTAGAGCAGTAAAAATAAATCCTTTGTCATACCTTTGGTATACAGTCTGATATACGATGGCTGTCAGCCAATCAGCATTCAGGGCTTGAACCACCCACTTTATAATTTAATTTATTCTGCCTGTTATTTGGAAATTTCCAAATGGATGAATAATTCCACATTTAACACTGCATGGTAATGAATTACGGCCATGACATCTGTTTGGTGAGTAGGCCTAGGCTTAATGATTCTGATGAAAATACGGTCTTTGTCTTTACAAGGGTACTAATCTTTTTGCGTATTTTCAGTGTGGAACCTGTCTATGTTTGGAGGGGTTATAGCCTATGCTAACCAATTCTAAATAGCACTAGCTGTTCACAAAGTAGCCTAAGCAGAAAATAGATGGGACACAATTATTCCAAAACTGCAGCTCTTTGTTAGAACAAATATTTTCCTACTTCAATCAACCAGTCCATTTAGAAGTTGTGATAAAACTGTTGTCATTTACCAAGAAATATAGCTTGTGTATCCCATCAGTTAGATCTGTTTTTATAGGCATTTATTTCTGTAAGCCTAAAGAGAGCTTGTGTGTATTGAGTGGTCAGATCGCAATTGAGTGAATGAGACATTTAGGGAGAAGAATTGTGTAATGCTTGGCTTGGTTTCTTTTTTGTTGTGGCCCCAAAATTCACATGTACAAATGGAAAACTAGAGTCAAAGCAAATGAAAGTTGTCTTCAAGGCAAAATTGAAAATGTCTTTTTGACAAATTTTTACATACAGTCAGTCGTGGCCAAAAGTTTTGAGAATGACACAAATATAAATTTTCACAAAGTTTGCTGCTTCAGTGTCTTTATGTTACTATGGAATACTGAAGTATAATTACAAACATTTCATAAGTGTCAAAGGCTTTTATTGACAATTACATTAAGTTAATGCAGAGTCAATATTTGAGGTGTTGACCCTTCTTTTTCAAGACCTCTGCAATCCGCCCTGGCATGCTGTCAATTCACTTCTGGGCCACATCCTGACTGATGGCAACCCATTCTTGCATAATCAATGCTTGGAGTTTGTCAGAATTTGTGTGTTTTTGTTTGTCCACCCGCCTCTTGAGGATTGACCACAAGTTCTCAATGGGATTAAGATTTGGGGAGTTTCATTACATACATTTACATTTAAGTCATTTAGCAGACGCTCTTATCCAGAGCGACTTACAAATTGGTGCATTCACCTTATGATATCCAGTGGAACAACCACTTTACAATAGTGCATCTAACTCTTTTAAGGGGGGGGGGGTTAGAAGGATTACTTTATCCTATCCTAGGTATTCCTTAAAGAGGTGGGGTTTCAGGTGTCTCCGGAAGGTGGTGATTGACTCCGCTGACCTGGCGTCGTGAGGGAGTTTGTTCCACCATTGGGGTGCCAGAGCAGCGAACAGTTTTGACTGGGCTGAGCGGGAACTGTACTTCCTCAGAGGTAGGGAGGCGAGCAGGCCAGAGGTGGATGAACGCAGTGCCCTTGTTTGGGTGTAGGGCCTGATCAGAGCCTGAAGGTACGGAGGTGCCGTTCCCCTCACAGCTCCGTAGGCAAGCACCATGGTCTTGTAGCGGATGCGAGCTTCAACTGGAAGCCAGTGGAGAGAGCGGAGGAGCGGGGTGACGTGAGAGAACTTGGGAAAGTTGAACACCAGACGGGCTGCGGCGTTCTGGATGAGTTGTAGGGGTTTAATGGCACAGGCAGGGAGCCCAGCCAACAGCGAGTTGCAGTAATCCAGACGGGAGATGACAAGTGCCTGGATTAGGACCTGCGCCGCTTCCTGCGTGAGGCAGGGTCGTACTCTGCGAATGTTGTAGAGCATGAACCTACAGGAACGGGTCACCGCCTTGATGTTAGTTGAGAACGACAGGGTGTTGTCCAGGATCACGCCAAGGTTCTTAGCACTCTGGGAGGAGGACACAATGGAGTTGTCAACCGTGATGGCGAGATCATGGAACGGGCAGTCCTTCCCCGGGAGGAAGAGCAGCTCCGTCTTGCCGAGGTTCAGCTTGAGGTGGTGATCCGTCATCCACACTGATATGTCTGCCAGACATGCAGAGATGCGATTCACCACCTGGTTATCAGAGGGGGGAAAGGAGAAGATTAATCCTGGCCATGGACCCAAAATATTGATGTTTGTTCCCCGAGCCCCTTAGTTATCACTTTTGCCTTATGGAAAGGTGCTCCATCATGCTGGAAAAGGCATTGTTCGTCACCAAAGTGTTGGTTGGGAGAAATTGCTCTCTGAGGATGTGTTGGTACCATTCTTTATTCAATGCTGTGTTCTTAGGCAAAATTGTGAGTGAGCCCACTCCCTTGGCTGAGAAGCAACCCCACACATGAATGGTCTCAGGATGCTTTACTGTTGGCATGACACAGGACTGATGGTAGCGCTCACCTTGTCTTCTCCGGACAAGCTTTTTTCCGGATGCACCAAACAATCGGAAAGGGGATTCATCAGAGAAAATGACTTTACCCCAGTCCTCAGCAGTCCAATCCCTGTACCTTTTGCAGAATATCAGTCTGTCCCTGATGTTTTTCCTGGAGAGAAGTGGCTTCTTTGCTGCCCTTCTTGACACCAGGCAATCCTCCAAAAGTATTTGCCTCACTGTGCGTGCAGATGCACTCACACCTGCCAGCTGCCATTCCTGAGCAAGCTCTGTACTGGTGGTGCCCTGATCCCGCAGCTGAATCAACTTCTGGAGACGGTCCTGGCGCTTGCTGGACTTTCTTGGGCGCCCTGAAGCCTTCTTCACAACAATTGAACCGCTCTCCTTGAAGTTCTTGATGATCCGATAAATGGTTGATTTACGTGCAATCTTACTGGCAGCAATATCCTTGCATGTGAAGCCCTTTTTGTGCAAAGCAATGATGACGGCACGTGTTTCCTTGCAGGTAACCATGTTTGAAAGAGGAAGAACAATGATTCCAAGCACCACCCTCCTTTTGAAGCTTCCAGTCTGTTATTTGAACTCAATCAGCATGACAGAGTGATCTCCAGCCTTGTCCTCGTCAACACTCACACCTGTGTTAACGAGAGAATCACAGACATGATGTCAGTTGGTCCTTTTGTGGCAGGGCTGAAATGTAGTGGGAAATGTTTTGGGGGGATTCAGTTCATTTGCATGGCAAAGAGGGACTTTGCAATTAATTGCAATTCATCTGATCACTCTTCATAACATTCTGGAGTATATGCAAATTGCCATCATACAAACTGAGGCAGCAGACTTTGTGAAAATGAATATATGTGTCATTCTCAAAACTTTTGCCACGACTGTACATTCCACCAAATAGTTTTACAGTATTTTTATTTATTTTTTAGCTCTGGTTAATGATTGAGCTTTGACGTCCGTTCGAGTACTCAAGTACTTGATTACTCATGCCTATCCCTATAATAAGCTAGTGAGAAAGTGATGTAATCTAACAGCATAAGTTAACATACTGTAGTAAACAGTATAGCACCATACATAGTAATCAAAAGTTAGCCATAATGCTCATTGACTGGACATTCCAAATTGCCATGGTATTATTATGCATCACATAATGCATAATTGTATTATTATTATTATTATTATTCATATATTCATATGCAAGATGCCGCAATCCACGGTGTACAAGGGACAGTATCCTATCAACTGCACTGCTGCGCTTTTAGCAGCTTATGGGCCAGTGTGTAAAATCTTCACAGGCAGATCTCATGACCTGCTGCCCTGTTTTCCCCAACTCAAACTAACCCTCAAATCCTTTCAAATTAAGGTGTAAAATAAAGCAGGCTTCCCAATGAGTCAAACAAGCAATAGGCCTAAAACATAGGCGACAAACATATCAAACATACTGGAGTATCTCTAAGATATGCCTATAACCTAGTCTATATAAAGGCAACATCATTGAGTAGTATGCTGCAAAGTTTTGTATTATTTTTTATTTACTGTTAGATTAATTCCACAGCAAACTGGCAGTACATAGAGATCTAGCTATTGGGTTTTGAATGATATTTTAAATTCTGAGCCCTATTTATAGGAACAATAGCCTAATTGTCAACCCAAAATTCGTTCCAATCACTGATTTGTGTTGCACATCAAAATATCTTTATCGTGCATTCCTGCTTGCACTTGTAAAATGAAACGGCTTATTTCTTGAAATATACCATCTCAATAGCTCTGACAATAACATTATCCTCATGTTTTCTATTGCCTGGTTCCCTCCTATAGGCTACTGTTTTTATATGGATTACATGGTGTGTAAACATTACTCCAAAATGTTCTGTTTTGCATTGAAAACAAGTGTTTCTATTGGACAGATTCAGGTAGATTCCTCCCTGTTTGCTGAACCTGTCCAATAGAAACACTAGTTTATGTTTCACCACGCTCCCCACCAGGTCTGCGTCGCACCAAACGGCAGGCATCGCACAGTTATATCGCACAGAGCCACAACATCCAGGCTGTATCACAACCGGCCGTGACTGGGAGTCCCATAGGGTGGCGCACAATTGGCCCAGAGTCGTCCGGGTTTGGCCGGTGTAGGCCTTCATTGCAAATAAGAATTTGTTCTTAACTGACTTGCCTAGTTAAATAAAGGTTCAATTAAAAATAATATATACAAATTCTTATTCGGTGAGGTTTAATGGCGGTTGGCATCCAATATGTTGCATTACTGCCCCCAACTGAACTATAGTATAAATCCATTGCACTTTGTGATAGGAAATGGGAAAATAAAAAAACTAATATATTTTAATAAGCCTACCAACTAAACCTACACTCATTAAAAACCCACCACCTTATTCCACTACTTTAAACCCATCTGATCCTACCCCAAGCCAATGACCTGAGAGGACTGGTCACTACTACACACCCTGTAACTCTTCTGAAGTCAAATCTCGTCCCCCGAAGTACTTCTCTGCAGTTGCCGCCACAACATCAATTTTCTGTGACTTATGTTCCATATCTGCAGTACAATTGATAACCATTGCTATGAACGCTAAGAAGCCAACCTTACTGAAACATACAGTATATCACTCATTGGCCTATCCCTCTGTTCTGGCAGAGATCTACTATTCACAGGGATCCTCTCAGAATCCCTCACCCTTGATCCACCCGCCTCTACTTTCTTTACTGCCTCAGCATATGACATCTTCTGCTCTACTCTGACCCTGGCCACCTCAACCTGCCTCTCTCGCACCGGACACCTCCGATCCCCAGCAACATTGGCACCCCTACAGTTGACACACACAACTTTTCCCACCGAAACAACACATTCCTATGCCCCATGTTTTCCTGCACAGTCCCCACATCTTGGAATCTCCCTCCTACACACTGCTGCAACATGAACATAAACGTGACACCTAGAACACTGCAGTGTATTTGGCACAAAAGCTCTAACAACATAACTCATATATCCTAACATTACTTTGTCAGGTAAAGACTGAATCAGAGCTCAAAGAACAGACTGTGTCACCTCTGTTTCACCACGCTACCCACTAGGTCTGCGTCGCACCAAACGGCAGGCATCGCAAACACAAGGAATCTTCAACTTAAATTGCTCCACCTCCACACTTTTTGCTACCCCAGAAATCACTCCTTTCAATGATGACCTGTACATAAGCTCAAAGCAAGATACAGGCCTTTCCCCAAGTTACATCGCCTGCTCCGTCCGATCTAAAGAAACACAAAGAAACATCAGAAGTCGACTTCGGTTTACCTTCACGACTCAACAGCACCCACCATCTTTTCCACCCAACCTGAAACCACCCATGGATCAGCCAAAAGGCCTGGTTCCACTCCTTTCATTTCACCTTCAGAACTCGAACTAGCATCCGGCTCATTCTGTTTGAATTTGGCACCAATCTTCCTCAACATACCCTTTCCCTTGTTATTGCTAACCTCAACAGATTCAAGCCCATACTCTGCCTCCCTCAGTCTTTTCAACCTCTCTCTTTCCCTCAAATCCTCCTCCCTTATTAACCAATTACCCGACTCCTGAAAATATTATTTTCCAAGTCAAAATCTCTTTTTAACGTCCTCGTGCTAAGCCCTGTACTCCTTCCACTTCAAACTTGAGGACTTATCCAAATCTATCCCTCGACAGCAATCGCTAGTTTTGTTGCAAAACGTTTGGAGTAATGATTACACTGTCGTGTCTTTGGCTATGCCGGATTAAGTGATATGAAATGCTATTCTATAAAATCCTGTCACGTTCTGACCATAGTTCTTTTGGTTTTTCTTTGTTTTAGTATGGTCAGGGCGTGAGTTGGGGTGGGCAGTCTATGTTTTCTGTTTCTATGTGGGTTTCTTGTTTGGCCTGATATGGTTCTCAATCAGAGGCAGGTGTTAGTCATTGTCTCTGATTGGGAACCATATTTAGGTAGCCTGTTTTGTAGTGTGTTTTGTGGGTGATTGTTCCTGTTCGTGTGTTCCTGTTCGTGTGTTCCTGGTTTTTTCTGTGTTCACTAGTTCGGGACTGTAGCGTCTTCATTGGTTTTCGTCAGTTTATTCTTTTTGTTCATTCTTGAAAAGTATTCTAATAAACATGGATACGTACCACGCTGCGCATTGGTCTTCCGATCCTTCCTACTACTCCTCGTCAGAGGAGGAAGACGAAAGCCGTTACAAATCCTTTCTCTGTAATTAATATTACCTGATTGAGCTAATCATGTAAATGTAATTAACTAGAAAGTTGGGGCACCACGCATCTTCCGAATAAACTCTTAAAGACCTAGTAATATTTTGCATCAATAGCAGTCAATATTAATCGTCACCTTATTTCAGTCTCATCTGAAAGTTGTAAATTCTTGGTTATCTTCACGAACCCTGGCTAACAAGTTGAATCAGTAATACAAAATTGGGTATAATTATTTATTTACTAAATACCTAACTAATCACACATAATTAATCATACCTTGATTACAAATTATGTCATAAAGGAAAACGTCCCTAGCGGACGGAACATATATGACAGCTGGTTACCCAAAGAAAAGGGGGTTGGGTTTGAGTGAAAGAGCGGGAAGACTGAAGAACAAAGGGAGAAGCAATGTCTCTATCGTAAAAACAGGATCTTATGCATTCTAAATTACCGCCCATTTGGAAAAGGAAAATGCAATGAATATTTACTCTGAGCTGCGCTTCAATAGGTAGGTGGTAGATGGAAGGCCGAGTTGCCCAATAGTTCTTCCATCCTTTGAAGAGCGTCTCTGGTGGTAAATTTGATACGTTGTAGTAACGTGGTTGACGGGATACTCTGTCTGTCCTCTCCTAGCCCAGTTTACAGCGGCCGCTGCTAACTCAAAGGCTAGGAGGTATCACTTCTGTAGCGAATAAGAGTTCAAAGTTCATACCATTTCCAACCAAAGCTCACCCTGAGGTTGGCTTCGTTCTGTAGTTATTATCTGAACCCTTCTGACATCGGATCGTCATCCTAATGTACCCGGAAGAGAAGGTTACATTTTCGTCAAGGGCTTATATAGTGATGGGAGAAGGGTGTGTTTTCATAGTTTTATAACCCATGTCTCTTCACAGGGGCGGGCCACTGATTGAGCAGAGCCCTAAACTTATGAAAACCCAAATCTCTCATTTGGAAGCTAAAATTACATTTAATCTTTTCACCAATAATTGTATATTTAAACATTTGAATTGCACAACAATTCCATGTGAATCTGATAACTATAATGTGTAGACTTTCCACTGTACCGTTTATGTCATCCTATCATTGATGAGAATGTCTCAGATGACAACCGAACTGACATCATATTCATTAAGTACCAACGCATATGTTCAACTGGTTGGATTACCAAAATATGGTTAATTTCCCCCCACCTTCTGATGTTCCCAGAATCTCTATGTTAACCAAGGGATTTTCAATAGTCACATCAGTAGGGTAAGAGAGGAAAAAAGGGGGGAGAGGTATTTATGACTGTCATAAACCTACCCCCAGGCCAGCGTCATGACAACACCCATGGATTCATGGGAAGTCAATCAAAACATTACATTTTAAAGAGAAAGCAACTGCTATGATCCCACAGGAAATAAACCTATGTGAGTTTTTTAAATGCTCTGGAGTTGAGAATATTGGTATATTCAGAGACCAAAAAGTTGAGGAGGGAATTGGAGGTGGGAATTGCATTGAATTAAATAATTCATTTCCAATTATTTACTGCCTGGTACCACAGGAAAGTGTTATTAACCCGACTTTCAGTATGCTGGTCTGTATACCAATTTGTATTTCCAGTTTTGTATTTTCAATACTGACACAATTCGCACAACACAAACACTTGCACAATATGTAAACAATGGCCAAACTTAACCGATCCGGAACCACAGACCGAATGTTGTTCCATGCAATCAGCTGGCAAATTTCACATCCCTTTTAGTTGATTGCAAGGGAACGTGTTTGGTTACATTCGGCTATTGTTTATATATTGTGCATCATCTGCAATGCATCAGGAGATTGAAAATACAAGCGACAGAACCTGCCTGCACCGTAAAAAGTCAGGTAAACAATAATTTCCTGTAGATATTTTATCTCCATTTCCTACTGTCAAAAGGACCAACAGCCTGAACAACCAGCAAAGTAAGTGTACATTTCATTTTATTCAATATTCTGGCTTGTAGAGACTCTTGCATCTTTTTTAGGAACTTCTTTAAAACTGAATGTCCATGGGGTAACCATGGTAACACTGATGTTTAGGCAAGATTACTGTGTTCTCTGCAGTGAGTTCAGTTCACTTGAACATTTGCTACATTGCCGAATGGTTTGTACTGAACGACACGTTTTCCCAAAACGTTCTTGAACAGACTTTAATGGTACCTATGTTTGGTGGGTGTGCCAGGGTGTGGCTTGAAGCGATGAGTCTATTTTTAACCCACAACCCAACCCCTCAGTGTTTTCAACTGGTCATTCAGTACAGCAGTTTGTTCAATTGAACGTTATGTTTTTATGTACTGAACGCAGCCCCAGTTTAGTTACAGTATCTCTGGTCCGTACCTTGTAGTAAAAACCCATACACATTGTGCCGCTGTGTTGTGTTTATGGGCTCCCCACCCGCTAATAAAATACAAGAAGAAGACAATGCGGAAGTGAATTTGCGAGCGGGTTTGTTTTATTAGCGTCCCGGCAGCAGCATTAAGACTTCCGGTTTTCCGATTTTGCCTTCACAATAAAGGTCTGGGGTAAAATGCTATGTGTATGATACGAAATCAATATTATATAATCAAATGTGTTGCTGAACTTTTACTGTGGTCAAAAAGCTTAAAATTGGGTGCCTGGACACTATACGGTTCAAATATAGCACCGTGTCATAGGACGCATATACAGTGCCTTCGAAAAGTATTCAGACCGCTTGACTTTTTCCACATTTTGTTACATTACAGCCTTATTCTAAAATGTATTAAATATTTTTTTACCCATAGTGACAAAGCAAAAACAGGTTTTTAGAAATGTTTGCTAATTTCTACAAAAATGTAGAACTGAAATATCAAATTTACATAAGTATTCAGACCCTTTACTCAGTACTTTGTTGAAGCACCTTTGGACGTGATTACAGCATCGATTCTTCTTGGGTATGACGCTACAAGCTTGGCACAACTGTATTTGGGGAGTTTCTCGTATTCTTCTCTGCAGATCCTCTCAAGTTCTGTCAGGTTGGATGGGGAGTGTTGCTGCACAGCTATTTTCAGGTCTCTCCAGAGATGTTTGATCAGGTTCAAGTCCAGGCTCTGGCTAGGCCACTCAAGGATATTCAGAGACTTGTCCCAAAGCCACTCCCGCATTGTCTTGGCTGTGTGCTTAGTGTCGTTGTCCTGTTGGAAGGTGAACCTTCGCCCTAGTCTGAGGTCCTGAGGTCACTCTGGAGCAGGGTTTCATAAAGGATCTCTCTGTACTTTGCTCCGTTCAACTTTGCCTCGATCCTGACTAGTCTCCCTGCCGCTGAAAAACATCTCCAAAGCATGATGCTGCCACCACCATCTTTCACTGTAGGGATGGTGCCAGGTTTCCTCCAGATGTGGTGCTTGGCATTCAGGCCAAAGAGTTTAATCTTGGTTTCATCAGACCAGAGAATCTTGTTTCTCATACTCTGAGTATTTAGGTGCCTTTTGGCAAACTCCAAGCGGGCTGTCATGTGCCTTTTACTGAGGAGTTGCTTCCGTCTGGCCATCCTACCAGAAAGGCCTGATTGGTGGAGTGCTGCAGAGATGGTTGTCCTTCTGGAAGTTTCTCCCATCTCCACAGAGGAACTCTAGAGCTCTGTCAAAGTGACCATTGGGTTCTTGGTCACCTCCATGACCAAGGCCCTTCTTCCCTGATTGTTCAGATTTGGCCAGGCGGCCAGCTCTAGGAAGAGTCTTGGTGGTTCCAAACTTCTTCCATTTAAGAATGACTGAGGCATCTGTGTTCTTGGGGACCTTCAATGCGGCAGAATTTATTTGGTAGCCTTTCCCAGATCTGTGTCTCGACATAATCCTATCTCAGAGCTCTACGGACAATTCATTTGACCTCAAGGCTTGGTTTTTGCTCTGACATGCACTGTCAACTGTGGGACCTTATATAGACAGATGTGTGCCTTTCCAAATCATGTCCAATCAATTGAATTTACCACAGATGGACTCCAATCAAGTTGTAGAAACATCTGAAGGATGGCCAATGGAAACAGGATGCATCTGAGCTCAATTTTGAGTTTCATAGCAAAGGGTCTCAATACTTATGTAAATAAGGTATTTCTGTTTTTTTTTTTTTTATACATTTGCTAAAAATTTATAAAAAACGGTTTTATTTTTGTTATTATGGGGTATTGTGTGTAAATTGCTTAGTGTTTTATTTAATACATTTTAGAATAAGGCTGTAACATAACAAAATGTGTAAAAAGTCAAGGCGTCTGAATACTTTCCGAAGGCACGGTATTGTCATATCAAAATTCCTTCTGGTGGATACTTAAAAATACAACAACAATATGTTTATTCAAAAAGTTAAGAAAGATGTAAGTACATTTAGTCCAAAAAAGCATACTTTATTCATAACAAATATCACAATGAAGTTAATTATTCATATTGATCATCAACAGTTACACAGAAGTTTTACATTTGTTTCAAGTTTTATTGTCATATGCACAAGTACAGTGAAATGCTTACTTGCTAGCTCTTTCCCAACAATGCAGTATTCAATATCAAAATGTATAAAGTAGATTTGTTATTTTTTTAAACGCACAGGAAATAAGAATAACACGAGAAAGTAAGCTATATACATTTAGTAATTGCAGATGGACCATGGGTTAGGGTGGGCATCCATTGCCTAGCTGTTTAAATGTCTCAGTGCCTGGAGTCTTTGGTTGTTCAAAAGTCTCAGAGCTAGGGGATAGAAGCCTGTTGGTCCGAGACCCAATGCTCCGGTACCACCTGCAGGAGAACAGTTCACGGCTGGGGTGGCTGGAATCTTTGGACATTTTTCGGGCCTTCCTCAGACACAGCCTGGTATGTACTGTATGTCCTGGGTGGCCTTATATGCAAGATCAGGGTTCAGGATATCAGCTCCTGAAATACACCAAATAATCTGAGAACCATAGTACATATGCAAGTTACACCACTTCATCACATCATTGCAGATTGATCTTCTTTTGACAATTATAGCATTATTTCATGGCGTTCACCATTATTCTCAATGAATCTGATATACATGTTCTTGCATAACCCCTTCTGTACTCGTGCCAACACCTTCCCTATTTTCTTGGCAACAGAAATGTGTACATGGGGGTTTGACTTGTGTAATGCTGAAAACCTCCAGTAAATTGGACACTTTAATGTTTCCTGCAATTAGGCCTAACCATAAGAACTTTTTGAAATACCTACCACTTCTCTCCGAATGGTCCTTCTCCCATTCATCACAAGTCAATGTAAGCATACCATTATTTGGAGTGGTATGCCTGAACCCTACAAAATTAGCCTCATCTGACAAAACACATTTCTGTGTATCCTCGCTTATTTTGACGTCTCCAGTTACATGCTGCACATTTGATTCAGTTTTCATAGAGCTTACTATTTCCTCAGCTGATCAACCTCTACCACAACTTTCTGTCTCTAAGTGGTAGTATTCATTCCCAATATCTTGGGTGTCTGAGAATAGTTTTTGCTTCATAAGTAAGCCAAAATGTATTCCGCATACAGTGATTCACATTGTGACCAATGGAATGGGTGGACTCAAAGGCCAGCAACACTCCTTATTAATCCAGTAAGACTCCGTATTATTCAGTGCCCCATGAAATGACACCATATATACATTCTACAAAGCCTACTGAGTATTGCCTACAATACGTTTACTGCGCCACCTAGAATAATTTATGCTCTATAAGCCAATATGTATTTCAGTGTTTTACATTTGGGGCATTTATTTGACATTAAAACATGTTTGAAACCTCAAATGTAATGCAAATGTTACTTAAATGAATCATTGTTACTGTTTAGACAAATATTTTTCATATATAATAAATAAATATAGGTTATTCAACACGTTTCAACTATTACGTAGGGACTTTTATTTAGACCCGGAAGTACTTCTTTAGTGTTGCCGACGAGACGCTGATTTTTATGGCCACTTTCCTCGTGGATTAAGCTTCACTCGTTGAAAAAGACCTAACTCTCAGTCTACTGAAACATGTATAAACTAAAGTCGTTTCGTGTATTTTTAAATGAGCGTTTAACGGTGGCTGCTGTGGAGATTTTCGGGGCAGCTGAGAAAACGGTAGTGGAGTACCAGGAGGAGAATGATCGTCTACGGAGACTGCTGCGGATTACACCGGAGATAAAACTATATAGAATAGGTTAGTATACGGTAGAGCTACTGGCTAGCTATAGTTCTACTCAATTGATAAACTGTTTAGGCAAACGGTGATCACCACTTCATCAATTTTTAAAGAAGTTATCTACCTTAACTTTTACCATACATTATTACATTGTTTTGTCACGAAAAGCTGATTTTAAATAACGTACAGTTGCATTCAGGCATGTTTAAAGGCTGCTTAGATCATAACTAGATCTGCAATGGTCGATATGGAATTTAATCTGGGGTGCTTTCATTACGACAGAACATTGTACAACGTTGAATACAACTGAAACAATACGGTATTTGGGCGTAATATTTAGTCCAAACAGTTGCAAAACGCAACGAAAACGAAAGTCTCAATTGGACAAATTCAGGTAGGTCCCGCCCAGTTTCGTTACGTTTGCTTCCGTTTATGAAACGTTCTGCAACAGAATTGGCGTAATGACACCCGAGTTGAACTGTGATTATAGTGGCCCTGAGGGCGATTGTGTATGGTGTGTTGCACGAGTTTTGAGATTTCAAATGGTCACACCCATATTGATCAGTCCACACCTTGCCGCCCCATGGGAGCAAACATACCTCAAAGGTTGTTAAAGAATGGTGCTCACCGTTTTGGGGAAACGTGTTGCTCAGTACAAACGTAGTCCAGGTGCGACAAATCTAGGGCCTTTAGGACCTGTCTGGTTGACTGAGATGTCAAGAAGGCAGAGCAGCGCACTATCATGGACAGACCTCTTCCCATTTTCGCAACCATTGAGTCTATGTTTTGAGCATGACAGCTTGCTATCTAGGGTTACACCCAGGAGTTTAGTCTCCTCAAGTTGCTCAATCGCCATATTATTCAATAGTAGATCTAAATGAGGTTGAGCGAGTGATTTGTCCAATTTGTGATTTGTTCGAGGCCACTTTGCTGTATAGGTCATAGAGCTATAATTCACATGTATAATTGTTCTATTTAATTCTGTGGTATATAGCTTAAACCTCTTCTCACCCTCTCCTTCCCTCCAGACCTGCAGCTCTCTCTTGCTGTCTCTGAAGAGGAGGTTCCCTCTGAGCAGCAGCACTGTGAGCAGGAGTGGAGCCCCAGTCAGGGGCAGCAGGATCCAGAGCACACACAGATTAAAGAGGAACAGGAGGAACTCCGGACCAGTCAGGAGGAAGAGCAGCTTAAAGGGCTCTTTGATACGAAAGATTCCATATTCACTCCTCCTTATGTGAAAAGTGAACTTGATCAGGAGGAACCACTTCACAAAGCCATACTAGCTGAATACCCAACTCTCAGTCGACTGAAAATGTCTAAACTAGAGTCGTTTCGTGTGTTTTTAAATGAGCGTTTAAAGGCATCTGCTGCTGTGGAGATTTTCAGGGCATTTGAGAAAATGATTGCGGAGTACCTGGAGGAGAATGATCGTCTACGGAGACTGCTGCGAATCACACCGGAGATAAAACTATGTAGAATAGGTACGTATATATACCTACTAATATCTAACTACAGTTCTACTTAATTGATAAACTGTTTAGGCTTTCAGTGATCACCATTTCAAAAATGTTAAACACCCACACCAGTAGAAATCCACTTTTTCAATCTGAAAGACGATCGCCAAAGCTTACCCATGATGTTATGCTATTGATTTAAGTCAATAAGTCATCGTATGATATACAGTGCCTTCAGAAAGTATTCGCACCCCTTTACTTTTTCCACGTTGTTGTGTTACAGCCTGAATTATAAATGGATTAAATTGAGATTGTCACTGGCCTTGACACAATAACCCATAATGTCAAAGTGGATTTATGTATAGACATTTTTACAAATTAATAAAAAATGAATAGCTGAAATGTCTTGAGTCAATAAGTATTCAACCCCTTTCTTATGGCAAGCCTAAATAAGTTCAGGACTAAAACAAATCCCACACTGAACAAGTCACATAAGTTGCATGGACTCTCTTTGTGCAATAATATTTTTTAACGTGATTTTCGATCCACTACCTCATCTCTGTATCCCAGACATACAATTAACTGTAAGGTCCCTCAGTCGAGCAGTGAATTTCAGACACTGATTCCACTACAATGACCAAGGAAGCTTTCCAATGCCTCGCAAAGAAGGGCACCTATTGGTAGATGGGTAAAAAAAACACACATTGAATATCCCTTTGAGCATGGTGAGGTTATTGATTACATTTTGGATGTTGTATTAATACACCCAGTCACTGCAAAGATACAGGTGTCCTTCATAACTCAGTTGCCATAGAGGAAGGAAACCGCTCAGGTATTTCGCCATGAGGCCAATGGTGACTTTAAACCGTTAGAGTTGAATGGCCGTGATAGGAGAACTGAGGATGTATCAACAACATTGTAGGTACTATACAATACTAGCCTAAATGAGAGCGAAAATAAGGAAACCTGTACAGAATAAAAAATATTCCAAAACGTGGATCCTGTTTGCAATAAGGCACTAAAGTAAAACTGCAAAAAATGGAGCAAAGAAATGACCTTTGTCCTAAATAAAAAGCGTTATGTTTAGGGAAAACACAACACATCACTGAGTACCACTCTTCATATTTTCAAGCATGATGGTGGCTGCATCATGTTATGGGTATGCTTGTCATCGGCAAGGACTAGGGAGCTAAGCCTGGCAAAATCCTAGAGGAAAACCTGGTTCAGTCTGCTTTCCAACAGACACTTGGGGACAAATTCACCTTTCAGCAGGACAATAACCTAAAACACAATGTCAAATATACACTGGTTGCTTACCAAGATGACATTGAATGTTCCTGAGTGGCCTAGTTTTGACTTAAATCGGCTTGAAAACCTATGGCAAGACCTGAAAATGGTTGTATGTCAGTGATCACCAATCAATTTGACAGAGCTTGAAGAATTTTTCGAAGAATAATGGGCTATCCAGGTGTGCAAAACTTTGAGACTTACTCAGAAAGACTCACCACTGTAATCGTTGCCAAAGGTGATTCTAACATATATTGACTCTGATTGTCGTGAATACTTATTAAATTAGATATTGGATATATCAACTTGTTTTCACTTTGTCATTATGGGGTATTGTGTGTGTGTGTTTAGAGGGGTGAAGAAAATAAATACATTGAATCAATTTTCAATTCCGGCTGTAACACAACAACATGTGGAATAAGTCAACGGGTAGGAATACTTTCTGAAGGCACTGTACTAGGGTTTAAAGTCACATCCGAACTACCCTCTTTGTGCAAATCCATGTGAATGCAGTGTCTTTTCCTATGATATGATGTAAAACATTTCAGCCTACTTTTCGTTTCAGGACTGGGTTTATTTCGATTTTAGTCATTTAGCAGACGCTCTTATCCAGAGTGACTTACAGTTACAGCATGCGTCTTAAGATGGCTAGGTGGGACAACCACATATCACAGGTATAGTAAGTAAGGGGGGAGTCCACATCCAAGCTGAGATATCTGGCAGGCATGCCGAGATGCGTTTCACCACCTGGGTGTCAGAAGGGGGAAGGAGAAAAGTGGTTGAGTGTCATTTGCATAGCAATGATAGGAGAGACCATGTGAGGATATGATGGAGCTGAGTGGCTTGGTGTATAGAGAGAAGAGGAGAGGGTGAAGAGCCTGAGACGCCCAGCGTGGAGAGGAGGATCTGATGGTTCACGGTGTCGAAGGCAGTGGATAGATCTAGGAGGTTGAGAACAGAGGAGAGAAAGTCAGCGTTGGCAGTGCGGAGAGCCTCTGACACAGAGAAGAGCGGTCTCGGTTGAGTGACCCATCTTGAAGCCTGACTTGTTATGGTCAAGAAGATCGTTATGAAAGAGAACTAGAGTTGATCAGAGGCATCACGCTCAAGTGTTTTGGAAAAGAAAGGAGGGATACAGGTCTCTAGTTTTTGACGTCAGATGAGTCAAGTTTTGGTTTCTTGAGGGGAGGGACTCAGGCGATTTGAAGTCAGAGGGGTGGTCAGTGGTCAGGAATGAGGGAATTGAGGAATGGGAGTAGGTCTCCAGAGATGGGGCGTCAGGGTCGACTGGGCAGGTTGTCGGGCGGTCAGACCTCACTACTTGCAGGATTTTATTTGGAGAGGGAGGTGAGAAAGAGGTCAAGGCATAGTGTAGTTCTGTGTGAGTGGGACCAGTGGACTCAATAGGCTGAGTGAATGACGAGCGGATGTCGTCAACTTTCTTTTCAGCAGGACATGTTTTTGCACCTCCAAAATAATCATAATCGATTGGATCAATTTTCAATTATTTTTTTTAGCTGGTCTGTATTAAAAATAAATGTGATTAATTTTATGAATGGTATAATTGTGTTATATGCTCCCCAAGATGAATGTTTTTGACCACTCAAGTTTTGCTTCACTACACGTTCTACAGCTTTCCAGGAACTTAGTTACATGTCATTTGCAGCATGCAGGCTACAATGACTTTGCTCATGATCATATCATATCACTTCCCCTGTGAGAACCATGAGCACAGGTTGACTTGGATTTGCTGTGCCGAAGCCTGCCAGTAGCCTACCTACCAACGGTTGCACCGTGTCCATCACAATGTAGAAAAACGGCTTCTTTCAATAGTTATCGATATTTTTATATATACAGTACCAGTCAAAAGTTTGGACACACTTACTCATTCAAGAGTTTTTCTTTATTTTACTATTTTTTACATTGTTGAATAAGTGAAGACATCAAAACTATGAAATAACACACATGGAATCATGTAGTCACCAAAAGTGTTAAACAAATCAAAATATATTTAATATTTTAGATTCTTCAAAGTAGCCACCCTTTGCCTTGATGACAGCTTTGCACACACTTGGCATTATCTCAACCAGCTTCATGAGGTAGTCACCTGGAATGCATTTCAATTAACAGCTGTGCCTTGTTAATTTGTGGAATTTCTTTCCTTCTTAATGCGTTTGAGCCAATCAGTTGTGTAACAAGGTAGGGGGGGTATACAGAGGGTAGCCCCATTTGGTAAAAGACCAAGTCCATATTATGGCAAGAACAGGTCAAATAAGCAAAGAGAAATGACAGTCCATCATTACCTTTTAAGACATGAAGGTCAGTCAAAACTGCAGTCACAAAAACCATCAAGTGCTATGATGAAACTGGCTCTCATGAGGAATGCCACATCAAAGGAAGACCCAGAGTTACCTCTGCTGCAGAGGATAAGTTCATTAGAGTTACCAGCCCCAGAAATTGCAGCCCAAATAAATGCTTCGGCGTTCAAGTAACACACATCTCAACATCAACTGTTCAGGGGAGAGTACTTGAATCAGGCCTTCACGGTTGAATTGCTCCAAAGAAACCACTACTAAAGGACACCAATA
Source organism: Salvelinus alpinus (assembly GCF_045679555.1). Classification (NCBI taxonomy): domain Eukaryota; kingdom Metazoa; phylum Chordata; class Actinopteri; order Salmoniformes; family Salmonidae; genus Salvelinus; species Salvelinus alpinus. The sequence continues at coordinate 83,220,531 of NC_092094.1, forward strand.
ATACAAATAGACTTGCTTGAGCCAAGAAACACCAGCAATGAACATTAGACCGATGGAAATCTGTCCTTTGAGATTTTTGACTCCAACCGCCGAGTCTTTGTAAGACAGAGAGTAGGTGAACGGATGATCTCCGCATGTGTGGTTCCCAACGTGAAGCATGGAGGAGGAGGTATGATTGAGCTTTGCTGGTGACACTGTCTGTCATTTATTTAGAATTCAAGGCACACTTAACCAGCATGGCTACCACAGCATTATGCAGCGTTACGCCATCCCATCTGGTTTGCGCTTAGTGGGACTATCATTTGTTTTTCAACATGACAAATGTTGACAAACACACCTCCAGGCTGTGTAAAGGCTATTTGACCAAGAAGGACAGTGATGGAGTGCTGCATCAGATGACCTGGCCTCAACAATCAACTAACCTCATCCAAATTGAGATGGTTTGGGATGAGTTGGACTGTAGAGTGAAGGAAAAGCAGCCAACGAGTGCTCAGCATATGTGGGAACTTCTTCAAGACTGTTGGAAAAGTATTCCAGGTGAAGCTGGTTGAAAATGCCAATAGTGTACAAAGCTGTCATCAAGGCAAAGTGTGGCTACTTTTGAAGAATCTCCAACATAAAATATATTTTGATTGTTTAACACTTTTTTGGTGACTACATGATTTCATATGTTATTTCATAGTTTTGTTGTCTTCACTATTATTCTACAATGTAGAAAATAGTAAAAAATAATTAAGAAAAACCCTTGAATGAGTAGGTGTCCAAACCTTTAACTGGTTCTATATATACACTACCGTTCAAAAGTTTGGGGTCACTTAGAAATGTCCTTGTTTTTGAAAGATAAGCAAAAAAAATAAAAATTGGTCCATTTAAAATAACATCAAATTGATCAGAAATACGGTGTAGACATTGTTAATGTTGTAAATGACTATTGTAGCTGGAAATGGCAGATTTTTTATGGAATATCTACATAGTCGTACATAGGCCCATTATCAGCAACCATCACTCCTGTGTTCCAATGGCACGTTGCGTTAGCTAATCCAAGTTGATCATTTTTAAAAGGCTAATTGATCATTAGAAAACCCATTTGCAATTATGTTAGCACATCTGAAAACTGTTGTTCTGATTTAAAGAAGCAATAAAACTGGCCTTCTTTAGACTAGTTGAGTATCTGGAGCATCAGCATTTGTGGGTTCGATTACAGGCTCAAAATGGCCAGAAACAAATAACTTTCTTCTGAAACTTGTCAGTCTATTCTTGTTCTGAGAAATGAAGGCTATTCCATGCGAGAAATTGCCAAGAAACTGAAGATCTGGTACAACGCTGTGTACTACTCCCTTCACAGAACAGCGCAAACTGGCACTAACCAGAATAGAAAGAGGAGTGGGAGGCCCCGGTGCACAACTGAGCAAGAGGACAAGTACATTAAAGTGTCTAGTTTGAGAAACCGATGCCTCACAAGTCCTCAACTGGCAGCTTCATTAAATAGTACCCGCATAACACCAGTCTCAACGTCAACAGTGAAGAGGCGACTCCGGGATGCTGGCCCTTTTGTTGATGTTTATCAACTCTGCTTGGAAATTCCCAACCACAATTTGTGAATATGTATAACTACCCATCCTTCTCTCTAAGACAGGAAATTACGTTGAAATAGTGCCTACAACTTCCTCTGGGCAGGTCTTTTTAAGAAGTTATTTTTTAACTTTCACCGTGAATAGATAAAAGTAGCACGAACGTGCCAGTACTTTCTCTTGTTTGGACATCAGTGTCACACATTTTTTCTTTTGACGAATGTTGCATAATATTCTATTAGAACTTCCTCTGACGATTCTCCGGATAGTTGGTCCTTATGATGCCGTCCAGACTCAAATGCTACATTGGAGCCATAAAGGTCCCTTTTGACTAGCTGAGGATGGTGATTTGGTCAAGTGTGAAACGCTCTATCTAGAAACAATTGATTGTGTGTACAACAGCGCATTGCCAATATACAGCAACTTCGCCAAGCTATTGAAGAGGAGGGGGACAACATTCCACAGACCACAATAAACAGCCTGGCCAGCTGTATGCAAAGGAAATGTTTCACTCTGCATGAGGCTAATGGTGGTCACACCAAATACTTACTGGTTTTCTGATCCACGCCCCTACTTTTGAAAAATAGCGTATCTGTGACCAACAGATGCATATCTCTATTCCCAGTCATGTGAAATCCATAGATTAGGGCCTAATTTATTTATTTCAATTGACTGATTTCTTAGAAATTAGAAGTTGTTGCATATTGCGTTTTTATATTTTTGTTCGGTATAGATAACTTCTGCTCTTCCTCTCCTTTCCTCCAGACTCCCTGAAGCTCTCTCTTGCTGTCTCTGAAGAGGAGGTTCCCCCTGAGCAGCAGCGCTGTGAGCAGCAGTGGATCCCCAGTCTGCAGCAGGAGGACCCAGAGCCCACACAGATTAAAAAGGAACAGGAGGAATTGGGGACCAATCAGGAGAAAGAGCAGCTCTTTGATGCCGAAGACTCCATATTCCCTCCTTCCTGTGTGAAAAGTGAATGTGATCAGGAGGATCCACTTCAGTGCTTGACTCTTCCCCAAACCCAGACTGTGGAAAACAGAGAGAGTGACACTAAATCAGTGGATCTCACACCTTTTGTAACCGTGACTCACATAAAGGATTTCAAAATTCCCTGTGACCCTCCAGATTATCAAAACAATGCCTCCAGCCACAGCTCAGCCGAAAACAGCGACCCAGTAGGACTTGACAGCAGCCCACAATTGCATCCTAGCCCACTATTGGATCCAAACCTATCAATGGGGGAACATTATTCCAAACTTAGCAACATGTCTAGAAAAACTCACCGCTGCCGTGACTGTGGTAAAAAGTTTGCTCTGAAACCTGACTTGCAGAATCATTTGACTCTTGCGAAGAAGAGACTCAGCGAATGTCAGTTTTGCAAAAAACGCTTCAACTCCACTTGTGAACTGAAGACCCATGTCCGACTCTGTCAAGGTGGCAAACCTTGCACCTGCCCTGTTTGTGGCAAGACCTTCAAAGAAACAAAATTTCTGTCCAGGCACATGAGGATTCACACTGGAGAGAAACCATTTAGCTGTGTTGACTGCGGTAAAAGCATCACTCTCAAGCAACTCACAAATGTGGAAATTCTGGAGATTTTTGTAAATTCTGACAATGAGTCTGAGTATGAAACGGAGGAATCAGATTCTGACAGTGACTGTAAGGAGCTGCCGCCAAACCTCATGGGCATTGAGAACCCTGAATCTGAGGACCCCTTGACCACCGACAAAGTCCCAGGTCCCTCTGAAGATGCTGGTGGTGATGGAGGCACACCAACAGTGGGTGAAGTACTGGAGGTCTGCGGTAGCTGGAAGGCCACCAGCCATTTCACCCCTCCTGGCCTTGCTGTTGGCTTTGATGAGTCCCAGTCTGGAGTAAAAAGCCCCTTTTCATCTCCCTCTGCAGCAGAGTGCTTCAAGCTGTTTCTGACAGAGAAGCTGATGGGAGACATAGTGGAGGAGACTAATCGCTATGCCTTGGAGCTACTGGAGAGGAGAGAGCCAGGAGTGAGGGGGAAGCTTGCTAAATGGGTGACAACCACAATTAGTGAAATGTATACCTTCCTAGTGACAGTCCTTCTCATGGGAATAGTGAAGAAGAACTCTCTAAGGGAATACTGGAGCACGGATCCTATGTTTGCAACTCCATTCTTTGCCACTCTCTTTTCCCAAGATCGCTTCCTAGTCCTGCTGCGATGCCTGCATTTCGTCAACAATGCTACTGCCAACCTAAATGACCCCTTACACAAAATAAGAAATGTTCTTACCAGCCTGACATCAGCATTCGGTCAGGTCTTTATGCCATACAAGGACTTATGCATTGACGAGTACTTGATGTTATGGAAGGGTAGGCTGGCATTCCGTCAATACATTCCCTCCAAAAGGCACAGGTTTGGGGTGAAGTTCTTTTTTTTGTGCGACGTGAAGACAGGATTTGTCCAGGACATTATAGTTTACACAGGGTCCACCACTGACATCCAACATTATGAAGGGCTTGGGGTGTCCGGGTCCGTGGTGATGACCATGCTGGCTCCTCATCTCGGGAGGGGCCACACTTTGTATGTGGACAATTGGTACAGCAGTCCCACACTCTTCCAGCATCTGTTCTCCAACAGCACAGGGGCCTGTGGCACAGTCCAATCAAACAGGAAGGGGATGCCGTCATTTGGAAGCAGGAAGATGCAGAGGGGAGAGGTGGAGTTCAAGGAGAACGGTCAACAGCTGGCAGTAAAGTGGCATGACAAACGAGACGTACATGTTCTTTCTACTGTCCATACAGCAACCATGTCACCCACAGGGAAGGTTGACCACCTGACAGGTGAGCGGAAGATCAAACCAGACTGTGTGCTTGACTATAACCGCAAAATGGGGGCAGTGAATAAGGCAGACATGATAAACCGCTTTGTGGCATGCGCCTGGAAAACCACCAAGTGGTATAAGAAGATATTTTTCCATCTGATCGACACTGCTGTCCTCAATGGCCACATAGTTCACCGCCAGCTATCAGGTGAGACAATTAATGAACAAGGTTTTTTGAAATTTTACATACAGTTCACATACAAATCACATTGTTCCATTATGCAATTATATTGACAATATCTCTCACCTACCCACTCCTTCATTCTCCCTCTTTATCGCCCCCATAGGTGAGGTGATTACCTACCAAAAGTACAGAGAGAACCTCATGAGAGAGCTGCTGGAGGAGCACCACACCCCTCGGCGTCCACCCACTGGGGGCCGTCCTGCTGCAGACAATCCCTTACGCCTCAATGCACGGCATTTTCCCTCAAAAGTCCCTCAAACTGCTGCACAAGGTAGTCGCACACGGAGGCACTGCAAAGTCTGCCTTTCCAGCACCAGGAGAAGGAAGCAGAGGAAGTTGACAAAGTACATGTGTGTACCTTGCGACATACCCCTGTGTGTTGCGCCGTGCTTTGGGGAGTACCATACGCTCAAGCACTATTGAGCACATCTGCAGAAATTACTGACTGACTGAATTGGAAGGTGACCTGCCATGATACAATGACTTTAGGGGTGGGGATGCAGTTTTTGTTCAACCGCTACATGAATATTGAAATATGGGCTAGGCATGTTTGTAATGAAATGACAGTTGTCATTGTCTTTTCTTTTAAAAAATTCCTCCAGTAAAACTGTATAGAAGTGTACGTTCAAAGAGTATGTTGTTAGAATACAAAAGCTGGCCTCAATCTTCGGAAACAGATGTCAGCAACTCCAGTTCCAGTTATGATGTTGGCAAATTACGTTCAATATTGTTTGTTTCTGAAAGTAAAAAATATAGATGAGTGATTGGTAATTACAATAGAATAACAGGAATTAGCAATAAAACAACATTACAATGAAGTGACATTACACTGCTATAAGAATATTAAGTTGCATTTACAACATGACATGTATAAATGCACCAGTAACTGAATAGCTCCACAAGGGGGCAGGGCAGAGCTATGTTTAACAGGCTAAATAAATACACAGGCCTGATCATGAGGGCAGCTTCAAAAGGATACAACACAAGCTTATACTTCTCTGACATGATTAGCAGTTTTTTACAGAACTAATGGAAGAATGTACATAAGCACAATTCAGTATAACACCATAAAGGTTATGCAATTAGTACCTCGCATGTCTGCAGTTATAAAGGAATAGACAGAATACATATTGCTCCATACATGCATATCTTGTGCTACAGTTGAAATTAGTTAAAACGATAATACAGAAACTATTATGCTAAGGTAAATAACGCACACGTGTACAAAGTAATTATTATTAAGGAAAACAACATCGAAGGCAATGCGGGCGCCAGGGGTAAAACATTTGGGCAGGTTTTGTTCTGACTGGAGATGCACAAATGTCTGCATTCTTGACCTGGGCAAACCCTGGGGGACTGCTTGGGCTCTCATCCAAGAGAGAAGTTGTCTGGCTCATTTAAACTTTAGCATAGCATGTCTCAAATGTAAATTTCCCGCGACAGTGAAATGGGCTAGCAACTTCTGTGTAATAATGAGGCGGAATGCACCTAATTTCAGAGTGACATTTGAAGATAATTTGAAATTGACAAATTGAAACAGCCTATAGATCATTAGCACGCAGTGTGCTGTGCTTTGAAGGCAGCAGGGGTTAACTGTCCTGTTGTGTAACAATCACATTTTGGTACAGAGAGCGCATTCTGACATCACAAGCATAAAAACAGACATTTGGAACTCCCGTGTGAAAAGGTAAAACATTTATACTTTCCAGAAAATCTATCCTTCTGTCAAAGAGTATTTTTCATCCATTTTGACCCTATGGTACTCATTCATGATATTGTTTGAAATTGAACCTTTTGGGAAGTGATTATATACAGTGGAGTCGTAAGTGCAAACTGTTTAATGAGATATTCCAGAGGCTTGAAAACGATCTCGTTATTTATTTATTTTTTCAACCTCCCGTTTTGGACTTGACGTGTCAATGTATGGCTCATACATGCATAATAAACTATCTACAGTCTACCTGACATTTAGTGCTTGTACCTGGCATGTAGTGAATGTGTGCGCTCTGAAGTCACAGGGCTGCATGGGTTTACCATTAGTTATCTTAATAACAGCGAAAATACACTGAACAAAAAATAGAAACGTAACATGTAAAGTGTTGGTCCCGTGTTCATGAGCTGAAATAAAAGATCCCAGAAATGTTACATTCACACAAAAAACGTATTTCTCTAAAATCTAAAATCTCAAATATATTTTGATTTGTTTAACCCTTTTCTGTTTACTACATGATTCCATATGTGTTATTTCATAGTTTTGATGTCTTCACTATTATTTTACAATGTAGAAAATAGTACAAATAAAGAAAAACCCTGGAATTAGTAGGTGTGTCCAATCAGTTACACATACATGTCAGTACATATACACAACAACTAGGTCACATGGGGGAGAGACGTTGTGCAGGTTTTCTGTTCACTAGCACTATATAAGATGGAAGGGAGTTCTGTGCCCTCATGGCTCTGTATAATAGTGTATGTTTCCTTGAATTTGTCCGTGACCTAGGGACTGTGAAAAGACCCCTGGTGGCATGTCTGGTGGGGTAAGTGTGTGTGTAAGTTTACAATGCAAACAATATGACGCAGTTAGTTTTTCCTCAACTCTCAGCTAAGAGAGACTGGCATGCATAGTATTAATATTAGCCCCCTGATTACAATGAAGAGCAAGACGTGTCGCTCTGTTCTGGGCCAGCTGCAGCTTAACTAGGTCTTTCTTTGCAGCACTTGACCATATGAGTGGACAATAATCAAGATAAGATAAAACTAGAGCCTGCAGGACTTGTGGAGTGTGGTGTCAAAAAAAGCATATCTTTATTACAGACAGACCTCTGCCCATCTTTACAACCACTGAATCTATATGTTTTTACCATGACAGTTGTGGTGGCATATTTCTGCTTTACCAAATGAGGAGAGGTACAAACTACACACCAGTCAGAGTTACACTTAAACTACATCTTTAATAATAATAATAAGCTTTAGCATTTGACTTTCAACAACCCGATGGTCACTCTGACAGAGCTCTAGAGTTCCTATGTGGAGATGGGAGAACCTTCCAGAAGGACAACCATCTCTGCAGCACTTTATGGTAGAGTGGCCAGACGGAAGCCACTCCTCAGTAAAAGGCACATGGCAATCCGCTTGGAGTTTGCCAAAATGCACCTAAAGGACTCTCAGACCATTAGAAACAAGATTTTCTGGTCTGATGAAACCAAGATTGAATTCTTTGGTCTGAATGCCAAGCTTCACGCCTGGAGGAAACCTGGCACCATCCCTACAGTGGAGCATGGTGGTGGCAGCATTATGCTGTGCAGAGGTTTTTCAGCTGCAGGGACTGCAGGGACTGGGAGACTAGTCACGATCGACGTAAAGATGAACGAAGCAAAGTACAGAGAGATCCTTGATGAAAACCTTCTCCAGAGCGCTTAGGACCTCAGACTGGGGCGAAGGTTCACCTTCCAACAGGATAACGACACTAAGCAGACAGCACAGACAATGGAGGAGTGGCTTCGGGACAAAACTCTGAATTTCCTTGAGTGGCCCAGCCAGAGCCCGGACTTGAACCCGATCAAACAACTCTGGAGAGACCTGAAAATAGCTGTGCATCAAACCTGACAGCGCTTGAGAGGATCTGCAGAAAAGACTGGGAGAAACTCCCCAAATACAGGTGTGCCACGCTTGTAGCGTCATACCCAAGACTCGGGGCTGTAATTATGTACATGTGATATTTCAGTCTTTTAGCTTTGTCATTATGGGGTATTGTGTGTAGATTGATGAGTGGAAAAGACAATTTAATGAATTTTAGAATAAGGCTGTAAAGTAACAAAATGTGGAAAAAGTCAAGGGGTCTGAAAACTTTCCGAATGCACTGTTTGCTGATGCTTCAACCATATACACATCAGCAATCATAGCTAATGAAGTCACTGCAGTCGGTTTTGGAATGGGTGGCCTGTAATAAACTGGTCCTGAACATCTCTGAATTTGGTAATGAATGGTGTGGCTGTTTAACAAGTTGAGGTGACTAAATTACTTGGTGTTACCTTAGATTGCAAACTGTGTGGCGGATGAATCACAAGTTTCAACTGAGGGGGCTAAGCTCTCTTTTGCCCCCTCGTGGATCCTGCCCAGAGCATACCCACTTAGCCATGTTGGTAATAATGTGGCCAGTTCCTGCCCATGAGCGTCATTGCATGCCTTAACAGCTAGCTCTAAATGTGATTTCTACAGAGAAAAACATTCCTTATCTTTGCCATCTCCATGAAAACTAGGGGGGAGTTCAACTCTATAGTGGATTACCAGGTTGGTATTGTCAAAGACGGTACAATATGAAGAAAGGCAGAAACTGCTTCTCCAATATAAATCTCTTATCACACTTGTAGGCGATGTCATGGCAACGTTGGCCAGCTAAGCTCATGTACAGAAACACGTCAGTGCAAGATGACTGGTCTAACAGTCGTCCTGCGCCAAACTGGCACTCCTTCAATATAAAGTCATTTTTTATGGAAATGAAAACGTGTCAGTTTGTCACTTTCATGAGGTTGGAGCAATAACATGTTCAACTACATTGGCTCGAATTATGTTGTGCTTTTAGATTTTTATAAAATTAACAACTAAGTAAGAATTTTTCACTTCTCTCATTGACTTCTCAAACCCCAAACCCCGGCCTGGTCTGGTCTGCTTGGTTTGGTAATTGGATACTGCTCTAACTTGAATACTCTGTTAACAGTCAGTTTGTAATCCCCACAGACTCGCACAGTGTTGTCAGGTTTTAAAACATGCACTATGGGAGTTGCCCATTCTGAGAATTTGACTGGTTCCATAATGTCCTCTTTGAAAAGACGGTCAATCTCTGCCTCTGGCTTCATGGCATAAGACACGGGTCTTGGTTTATAAAACCTTGGTATGTCCACCTTGTCTATATAGATTTTAGCTGGGGGCCTTTCAATGTTCCAAGTTCCTCCTTGAACACATTCTCATGTTTTGTCAACACATCTTACAATGTCCACTGTTGACCTTTATCAATCTGATTTACTGTTCCCCAGTCTAACTTCAGTTCTTTTATCTAGGCCTGACTTAGCAGGTTTGGTCCGGTGCCTGATACGACCACTACAGGTAGCTGTGGCACTGTGTCTCTGTGCTTTACAGTTACATTAGCTGCACCTAATGTGTCTAGTCTCTCGCCTGTGTTCGGTTTCAGATGCAGAGAAGAAGTCTTTAAGTCTGGAACTGTCCCACAACTCTGAGTAAGAACTCTGACCTGTTCATTGTGGTTACATTGCACCTTGTATCCACTTGCTTAGCTTGTGCACACTTCCCTGGCCTGTCTCTTGCTTCCAAATCATATTAGCAATGTCCACACATTATCTCTGGATTTCTTTTACATCCTTGTTGGCAGTCTCCATTGCTTGAGCAAGGACCAATGCTTTATCAAAAGTAAGTCCAGTCTCGGATAATAACTTCAGTTGGATCCGGTCATGATTTGTGCCGCAGACCAGCACTTCCGTCAGATTGTCTCCATAATTGTAATCTTGTGCCAGTTTACGCAACACAGCTACATAGTCCACAACACTCTCATCCCCATTTCTGTTCCTTGAAATAAACCTTTGCACAATCTCACTCGGCTTCGGGTTGAAATGTGCTTTTAGCAACTAGCTCCTCAAAGTGTTTATCTCCTGGCTTACAAAGACTAACCAGATTTCTCATAAGACTGTAGCAGGTTTGGCTTCCCACTGAACTCAACAGAATGGCTGTTTTCTTGTCATCATCTTTTATTTCGTTTGCCTCGAAAAAGGGCCAAGTACGTCACAGTATTCCACCCAAGATTGAGTCTGATGATCAAAGGGAGATACCAATCCTACAGTGGCAGCCATATCTCTGTTAGCAACTACACTACATGACCAAAAGTATGTGGACACCTGCTCGTCAAACATCTCATTCCAAAATCATGGGCATTAATATGGAGTTGGTCCACCCTTTGCTGTTATAACAGCCTCCACTCTTCCTGGAAGGCTTTCCACTAGATGTTGGAACATTGCTGCTGGAACTTTCTTCCAATGAGCCACAAGGCATCAGTGAGGTTGGGCACTGATGTTGGGGAATTAGGCCTGGCTCGCAATCGGCGCTCCAATTCATCCCAAAGGTGCTCGATGGGGTTGAGGTCAGGGGTCTGTGCAGGCCAGTCAAGTTCTTCCACACCGATCTCGACAAACCATTTATGTGATTTTGTTTGAAGAAGAATCTTTAACCTGACAAAGTAATGTTAGAATATGTCAGTTATCCCGTGAGAGCTTTTGTGCCCAACCCACTATGATGTTTCAGGTCCCAAGCTTATGGTCATGTTGCAGCAGTATGTAGGAGGGAGATTCTGAGATGTGAGAAGTGTGCAGGGGGGCATGGGACAAAGAAATGTGTAGTATCATGAAAGAAGCAGTATGTGTTAACTGTAGGGGTGCCCATGTTGCTGGGGATCAGATGTGTCCATGCGAGAGAGGCAGGTTAAGTTTGCCAGAGTCAGAATTGTATAGAAGGTGTTGTATGCTGAGGCAGTGAAGAAAGTAGAGGGAGATGTGTCAAGGGTGATGGATCCTAAGTCCCGGTACTTTACCGGTACAGAGCGATAGGCCTACGAATGAGATTTGCTTCAGTAAGGTTGTCTTTTTAGCGTTCATTACCATGGTTATCAAATGTACTGCAGGAATGGAACGTAAGTCATAGAAAATAGGTGTTGTGGTGGCAGCTGCAGAAAAGTACTTGGGATTACAAGATTTTACTGCAGAAGAGTTGCAGGGTGTGTTGAATGGAAATGTCCTGTCCTCACAGGCCTAGTTGGGTGAAGATGAGAGCACGGAGAGTGTGAATGAGTGGGTTACAGTGGCAAGAAAGAAAGGAAACGAGAAGTAAAGTTGTGGTGGAAAATAGGAAACCCCTAGACTCGTTTTAAATCGGAGTGAGGGTTTTGAGCCAATGTAACCTGGGAGATCCTTTTGAAGTCTTGATAAATGTCATGAATGCATTGGGTGAAGTGGCGTCAGTGAGGGTCACAAGAAGTGGGCTTATTTAGACTTTTTTTGTGTCCATGGAGCAGAAGAAGCATGCATTGGGCCTTAAGAAGATATATGAGTGGAATTTTTTGTGTATGGATCTTCAAAGCAGAGTACCTATAAAGGGGGTTATCTTTAGGGTGGCGCATACCGTGCGTGCAGATGTAATACTTGAGGAAGTAGGTGGAGTGGTTGGTTTACGTCAACTGACCCGTAGGAGACAGTAGATGGAGTGAAGAAATTCACTTCATCCATACTTTCGTTTTTTGATGAAGAGTCTCTCCCTTCTCATGAGTAAGAGCTTTTGTGCACAAACCCCTATAGTGTCATAAATGCAAAAGATTTGGACTTGTCAAGTGTATGCAGACGGGAAGAGGAACGAATGCCAGTGGAGGTTAGATGTTGCAATTGTGGTGGCGAACATGCGCCCGAATTCCCCTGTTAGGGTGAAGGAGACAGAGATGGCAAGAGTAAGGGCTGTCCAATATGTCTCCTACCTGAAAGCGGTGAAAAGAGTTGAAGGAGCGAGTAGAGCTGAAGAAGAAATGGTAGTAGAGCCTACACCAGTGATTGTTTCTCAGCAACTGAGTGGTCCTAATATATTGAATGTTAAAAAGATGGACTTTGTAGCATTTATTGCAATGTTAATAAACTGAACAGCACAAACGGAGAAGAAACCAGAGAACATTTGAATCATTGTGAGTGCAGTAGAACACTTTTTGGGCCTCCTGTCAAAGGATGTTCTGCCCTCAGACTGTGTAGGGATGTGACTTGAATTGGAATGTAACTAAAGAAGTGAGATGGGTTTTTTAATGTGTCTATATTTTCTATTTTTGATAATGTGGGTTTTTTCCTCCCTTTTTAAAAATATTTTTTTCCTATATATAGTTTACCACCCGTACAGTAGGTGGCGGCATGCACCTCTAACGATTGTTTGCAGACCGCCATAATACCATTGAAGAAGAAAAAGACGAAGGTGGAGAAGGACGGACTTTTGCCCAGATATTGAACTTTGATTCGGGAAGGATACGGAGGAAGCATGGAGAAGTCAGAGATAGCCAGACTTGTAAAGTGGGCTAAGGAACAGAAGTTGGGTTTTGGGGAAACACCATCAGTGCTCTGCAAGCAATGCAGCGGATGAAGGTGCGGCAAGAGCGTGGTGAACAGATAGACGTGGCTATGGACAGCGAGGAAGAAGACGTGTAGTGGGAAGACGCGTGTTGAGGAAGAATGGCGTCACACATGATAAAGAAGAATCTGGACCAATAGGAGTGAAATATTTTGAGAAAGTGGACCCTTGCCTTTTGGAAGATCCATTTGTGGTTTCAGGGTGGGTGAAAAAGGAGTTGGGTGCAGTTGAATCAGTGAAGGTAACCTGTAGTGGACTTGTGATATTGTTTGTGTTTCTTCTGACCAGAGGGAGAAGGTGCTGCATGGCATGCAACTTGGGTCGAGATCTGTTTCTTGCTTTGCTCTTAGGAACAGGGCACCATTGAAAGGAGTGATTTCTGGGGTAGCGTTAAGTGTGGAGGTGGCGCAATTGAAGTTGAAAATTCCTGGTGTTTGTGATGCCTGCCATTTGGTGTGAGGCAGTCATTGTCAGGCCTTTTGAGTTTTGAGTCTCAACCAGACAAAGTCATGTTAAGATATCCTGTTAGAGCTTTTGTGCAGAATCCACTGTGTTGTTTCAGGTGCAACGTTTATGTTCATGTTGCAGCAGTGTGGAGGAGGGAGATTCCAAGATGTGGGAAGTGTGCAGGAGGGCATGGGACAGAGGAATGTGTAGTTTCGGTGGATGAAGTTGTGTGTGCTAATTGTAGGGGGTGCTCATGTTGCTTGGGATTGGAAGTGTCCGGTGCGAAAGAGGCAGATTGAAGTGGCAAGAGTCAGAGTAGTACAGCGGGTGTCGTATTCTGAAGCAGTGAGGAGAATGGGTCGAGGGTGAGGGATCCTAAGAGGATCCCAGTGAGTAGTATCAACTGTACCAGGGAAATGGAACGTAAATCACCAAAAATAGATGTTGTGGTGGCAGCAGCAGAGAAGTATTTGGGTATACGAAATTTTACTTCAGAAGAGTTACAGGCTGTGTTGAGAGGTGGTGTCTTGTCCTCCCAGGCTGTTGGCATGGGCAGGAACAGATAGTCAAAGTAGTGGAATGAGGTAAGTGGGTTTTTAATGAGTGTAGGTATTTGTATTTGTATTTATTATGGATCCCCATTAGCTGCTTCCAAGGCAGCAGGTATTCTTCCTGCGGTCCAGCAAATTTAAGGCAGTTTATACAATTGTAAAAACATTACAAAACATTCACAGTTAACTGTGAACACTGTGTGCCCTCAGGCCCCTACCCCACTGCTACCACATATCTACAATACTAAATCCATGTTTATGTGTGTGTATAATGTGTGTGTGTGTGTGTGTGTGTGTGTGTGTGTGTGTGTGTGTGTGTGTGTGTGTGTGTGTGTGTGTGTGTGTGTGTGTGTGTGTGTGTGTGTGTGTGTGTGTGTGTGTGTGTGTGTGTGTGTGTGTCTATGTTTGTGTTGCTTCACAGTCCTCGCTGTTCCATAAGGTGTTTTTTAATCTAATTTTACTGCTTGCATCAGTTACTTGATGTGGAATAGAGTTCCATATAGTCATGGCTCTATGTGGTACTGTGCGCCTCCCATAGTCTGTTCTGGTGTCTGAGCTGTGTGCCGGTAGTTTAGACAGACAGCTCGGTGCATTGAACATGTCAATACCTCTCATAAATATAAGTAGTGATGAAGTCAATCTCTCCTCCACGTTGAGCCAGGAGAGATTGACATGCATATTATTAATATTAGCTCTCTGTGTACATCCAGGGACAGCCGTGCTGCCCTGTTCTGAGCCAATTGCAATTTTCCTAAGTCCTTTTTTGTGGCACCTGACCACACGACTGAACAGTAGTCAAGGTGCGACAAAACTAGGGCCTGTAGGACCTGCCTGGTTGATAGTGTTGTTAAGAAGGCTGAGCATCGCTTTATTATGTACAGATTCCTCCCCATCTTAGCTACTATTGTATCAATATGTTTTGACCATGACAGTTTACAATCTAGGGTTACTCCAAGCAGTTTAGTCATCTAAACTTGCTCAATTTCCACATTATTTATTACAAGATTTAGTTGAGGTTTAGGGTTTAGTGAATGATTTGCCCCAAATACAATGCATTTTGTTTTAGAAATATTTAGGGCTAACTTATTCCTTGCCACCCACTCTGAAACTAACTGCAGCTCTTTGTTTCGTGTTGCAGTCATTTCAGTCGCTGTAGTGGCTGACGTTTACAGTGTTGAGTCGTCCGCGTACATAGGCACTCTGGATTTACTCAAAGTCAGTGACATGTCGAATTCCTGATTCTACCTGGATTATGTTTGAGAGGCTTCCATTGAAGAATAACCTCTGTGTTCTGTTAGACAAGTAGCTGTTTGTCCACATTATAGTAGGGGATGTAAAGCCATAACACATATGTTTTTCCAGCAGCAGACTATGATCGAAAATGTCAAAAGCTGCACTGATGTCTAACAAGACAGCCCCCACAATAATTTTATCATGAATTTCTCTCAGCCAATCATCAGTCATTTTTGTAAGTGCTGTGCTTGTTGAATGTCCTTCCCTATAAGTGTGCTGAAAGTCTGTTGTCAATTTGTTTACTGTGAAATAGCATTGTATCTGGTCAAACACAATTTTTTAGGTTTTAAGGGTTGGTAACAAGCTGATTAATCGGCTATTTGAGCCAATAAAGGAAGCTTTACTATTCTTGGGTAGCGGAATGACTTTAGCTTCCCTCCAAGCCTGAGGACACACACTTTCTAGTAGGCTTAAATTGAAGATATGGCAAATAGGAGTGGCAATATCGTCTGCTATTATCCTCAGTAATTTCCCATCCAGATTGTCAGAACCCGGTGGCTTGTCATTGTTGAAAGACAATAATAATTTTTTCACCTCTTCCACACTGACGGAATTCAAAAGTACAATTGCTGTCTTTCAAAATGTGGTCCGATATACTTGGATGTGTAGTGTCAGCGTTTGCTGCTGGCATGTCATCCCTAAGTTCGCTTATCTTGCAAATGAAAAAGTCATTAAAGTAGTTGGCAATATCAGTGAGCTTTGTGATGAATAAGCCATCTGATTCAATGAATGGAGCCGAGTTGGCTTTTTTCCCCCAAAAATGTAATGTAAGGCGCCCCAAAGCTTTTTACTATCATTCTTTATACAATTGATCTGTTTCATAGTATAGTCTCTTTTTATTTTTATTTAGTTTAGTCACATGATTTCTTAATTTGCAGTACGTTTGCCATCAGTTGGGCTGCCAGACTTATTTGCCATACCTTTTGCCTCATCCCTCTCAACCATACAATTTTTCAATTCCTCATCAATCCAAATCAAATCAAATCAAATAAAATTTTATTAGTCACATACACATGGTTAGCAGATGTTAATGCGAGTGTAGCGAAATGCTTGTGCTTCTAGTTCCGACAATGCAGTAATAACCAACAAGTAATCTAACCTAACAATTCCACAACTACTACCTTATACACACACACAAGTGTAAAGGGATAAAGAATATGTACATAAAGATATATGAATGAGTGGTGGTACAGAACGGCATGGCAAGATGCAGTAGATGGTATAGAGTACGGTATATACATATGAGATGAGTACTGTAGGGTATGTAAACATAAAGTGGCATAGTTTAAAGTGGCTAGTGGTACATGTATTACATAAAGATGGCAAGATGCAGTAGATGATATAGAGTACAGTATATACATATGAGATGGGTAATGTAGGGTATGTAAACATTATATTAAGTGGCATTGTTTAAAGTGGCTAGTGGTACATTTTTACATAATTTCCATCAATTCCCATTTTTAAAGTGGCTGGAGTTGAGTCAGTATGTTGGCAGCGGCCGCTAAATGTTAGTGGTGGCTGTTTAACAGTCTGATGGCCTTGAGATAGAAGCTGTTTTTCAGTCTCTCGGTCCCTGCTTTGATGCACCTGTACTGACCTCGCCTTCTGGATGATAGCGGGGTGAACAGGCAGTGGCTTGGGTGGTTGTTGTCCTTGATGATCTTTATGGCCTTCCTGTGACATCGGGTGGTGTAGGTGTCCTGGAGGGCAGGTAGTTTGCCCCCGGTGATGCGTTCTGCAGACCTCACTACCCTCTGGAGAGCCTTACGGTTGTGGGCGGAGCAGTTGCCGTACCAGGCGGTGATACAGCCCGACAGGATGCTCTCGATTGTGCATCTGTAGAAGTTTGTGAGTGCTTTTGGTGACAAGCCGAATTTCTTCAGCCTCCTGAGGTTGAAGAGGCGCTGCTGCGCCTTCTTCACAACGCTGTCTGTGTGGGTGGACCAATTCAGTTTGTCCGTGATGTGTACACCGAGGAACTTAAAACTTTCCACCTTCTCCACTACTGACCCGTCGATGTGGATAGGGGGGTGCTCCCTCTGCTGTTTCCTGAAGTCCACAATCATCTCCTTTGTTTTGTTGACGTTGAGTGTGAGGTTATTTTCCTGACACCACACTCCGAGGGCCCTCACCTCCTCCCTGTAGGCCGTCTCGTCGTTGTTGGTAATCAAGCCTACCACTGTAGTGTCATCCGCAAACTTGATGATTGAGTTGGAGGCGTGCATGGCCACGCAGTCGTGGGTGAACAGGGAGTACAGGAGAGGGCTCAGAACGCACCCTTGTGGGGCCCCAGTGTTGAGGATCAGCGGGGTGGAGATGTTGTTACCTACCCTCACCACCTGGGGGCGGCCCGTCAGGAAGTCCAGGACCCAGTTGCACAGGGCGGGGTCGAGACCCAGGGTCTCGAGCTTGATGACGAGTTTGGAGGGTACTATGGTGTTAAATGCTGAGCTGTAATCGATGAACAGCATTCTCACATGGGTATTCCTCTTGTCCAGATGGGTTAGGGCAGTGTGCAGTGTGGTTGCGATTGCGTCGTCTGTGGACCTATTGGGTCGGTAAGCAAATTGGAGTGGGTCTAGGGTGTCCGGTAGGGTGGAGGTGATATGGTCCTTGACTAGTCTCTCAAAGCACTTCATGATGACGGAAGTGAGTGCTACGGGGCGGTAGTCGTTTAGCTCAGTTACCTTAGCTTTCTTGGGAACAGGAACAATGGTGGCCCTCTTGAAGCATGTGGGAACAGCAGACTGGGATAAGGATTGATTGAATATGTCCGTAAACACACCAGCCAGCTGGTCTGCGCATGCTCTGAGGACGCGGCTGGGAATGCCGTCTGGGCCTGCAGCCTTGCGAGGGTTAACACGTTTAAATGTTTTACTCACCTCGGCTGCAGTGAAGGAGAGCCCGCAGGTTTTGGTAGGGGGCCGTGTCAGTGGCACTGTATTGTCCTCAAAGCGGGCAAAAAAGTTGTTTAGCCTGTCTGCGAGCAAGACATCCTGGTCCGCGACGGGGCTGGTTTTCTTTTTGTAATCCGTGATTGACTGTAGACCCTGCCACATACCTCTTGTGTCTGAGCTGTTGAATTGCGACTCGATTTTGTCTCTGTACTGGGACTTAGCCTGTTTGATTGCCTTGCGGAGAGAATAGCTACACTGTTTGTATTCGGTCATGCTTCCGGTCACCTTGCCCTGGTTAAAAGCAGTGGTTCGCGCTTTCAGTTTCACGCGAATGCTGCCGTCAATCCACGGTTTCTGGTTTGGGAATGTTTTAATCGTTGCTGTGGGTACGACATCGTCAATGCACTTCCTAATGAACTCGCTCACCGAATCAGCATATTCGTCAATATTGTTGTTGGACGCAATGCGGAACATATTCCAATCCGCGTGATCGAAGCAGTCTTGAAGCGTGGATTCAGATTGGTCGGACCAGCGTTGAACAGACCTGAGCGCGGGAGCTTGTTGTTTGAGTTTCTGTTTGTAGGCTGGAATCAACAAAATGGAGTCGTGGTCAGCTTTTCCGAAAGGGGGGCGGGGGAGGGCCTTATATGCGTCGCGGAAATTAGTATAACAATGATCTAGGGTTTTTCCAGCCCTGGTAGCACAATCGATATGCTGATAGAATTTAGGGAGTTTTGTTTTTAGATTAGCCTTGTTAAAATCCCCAGCTACGATGAATGCAGCCTCAGGGTGTGTGGTTTCCAGTTTACAAAGAGTCAGATAAAGTTCGTTCAGGGCCATCGATGTGTCTGCTTGGGGGGGAATATATACGGCTGTGATTATGATTGAAGAGAATTCCCTTGGTAGATAATGCGGTCGACATTTGATTGTGAGGAGTTCTAGATCAGGTGAACAGAATGACTTGAGTTCCTGTGTGTTGTTATGATGATCACACCACGTCTCGTTAATCATAAGGCATACCCCCCCGCCCCTCTTCTTACCGGAAAGATGTTTGTTTCTGTCGGCGCGATGCATGAAGAAACCAGCTGGCTGCACCGACTCCGTTAGCGTCTCTTGAGTTAGCCATGTTTCCGTGAAGCAGAGCACGTTGCAATCCCTGATGTCTCTCTGGAATGCTACCCGTGCTCGGAATTCCTCAACCTTATTGTCAAGAGACTGGACATTGGCGAGTAGTATGCTAGGGAGTGGAGCGCGATGTGCCCGTCTCCGAAGCCTGACCACGAGACCGCCTCGTTTGCCCCTTTTTCGGCGTCGCACAGGGTCGCCGGCTGGGATCAGATCCATTGTATTGGGTGGAAGGCAAAACACTGGATCCGTTTCGGGAAAGTCATATTCCTGGTAGGAACGATGATGAGTTGACGTTAATCGTATATTCAGTAGTTCCTCCCGACTGTATGTAATGAAACCTAAGATTACCTGGGGTACCGATGTAAGAAATAACACATAAAAAAACAAAATACTGCATATTTTCCAAGGAACGCGAAGCGAGGCGGCCATCTCTTTTCGGCGCCGGAAGTTGATCCACAGAGATTTAACAGTTTTTACAGTCATGTTCTTAATGGGTGTGTGCTTATTAGTAACTGGAATAAGCTATTTCATAAATGTGTCAAGTGCAGCTTCTGGTTGCTCCTCATTACACACCACAGACCAGCAAATATTCTTTACATCATCAACATATGAATCACTACAAAACGTCTTGTATGACCTCTTAAACACTATATTAGGTCCGGCCTTTGGAACTGGTTTTCCCTGATATGGCTATTATATTGTGATCACTACATCCTATGGATTTGGATACTGCTTTAAAGCAAATTTCTGCAGCATTAGTAAAGATGTGATCAATAAATGTTGATGATTTAATTGCTGTGCTGTTTGTAACTACCCTGGTAGGTTGTGTAACAATGTGCGCTGGGAGTCAGGAAGCAAGTTCAGGGAGTGAGTGTTTTAATATAATAAACAGAACATAATCCAAAACAAGAAACACTAACAGAACACAGCCATGAAACGGAAACAGAGACAATAACGCCCGGGGAAGGAACCAAAGGGAGTGACATATAAAGGGAAGGTAATCAGAGAAGTGATGGAGTCCAGGTGAGTCTGATGACATGCAGGTGTGGGTAACGATGGTGACAGGTGTGCGCCATTAGGAGCAGCTTGGTGACCTAGAGAACGGAGAGGGAGCACACGTGACAGGTTGACTGACAACCTGAACCAGGTTGCAGGCACTGGTTACAGTTTTTTTTTTATTATTGAGTGGGCAGCTTGTCAATATTTAAATTACCCAGAAAATATACTTCTTTGTTGATATCACATACATTATCAAGCATTTCACACATATTATCTAGATACTGACTGTTAGCACTTGGTGGTCTATAGCAGCTTCCGTGTTTAGGTGAGGCAGATGAACCTGTAGCCATATTACTTCAACAGTATTTAACATTAGATCGTCTCTAAGCTTTACAGGAATGTGGTTCTGAATATAGACTGCAACATCGCCCCCGTTGGCATTTCTGTTTTTTCGGTAGATGTTATAACCATGTATTGCTACCACTGTATCATCAAAGGTATCTAAGTGAGTTTCAGAGATAGTCAGAATATGAATGTCATCTGTTACAAGCAAGTTATTGACTTCATGGACCTTGTTTCTTAGGCTACATATATATGGGCTATTTTAGCACTTTCCTGGGGTGCTAGATTGTTTTTAATGCTTTACTGGGAAGCTGGGTAGCTTATCAGAAGTAGACTTACTCATGTTATTTACATTGGAGCTGATAGAGCAGGGTGAGCTTCACGAAGTGGTCTTCCTACTAGGGCACACCACCTCAGGACTAACAGTGCAACTCTGGTTCATAGGCTCATGATTACTGCATACAATAGCTGTAGGATAAACAGAAGTATTCGGTGCAATTAGGGGTACATAAATTAAATTACTTATATTGTGTTTGCCAATACCCCTAGGATCATGTACATTTGATGCAGCATTATGACGACTCATTGTCACAATGGCAGGGATTAACTGAGCTGGTCTTGGATCATTGACCAGTCATTGTTTCAATGCAGCCTTGAAATGCGTGGACAGAGTCCAGGAGCCAAGATGATTTGGATGGACTCCGTTATTCCTGTAGAGTATCTTCTGTTTCCAGAAGGTGTCAAAGTTATCTATAAAAGTGACTCCAGCAGAGCTACAGTAGTCTTTTAGCCAGATGTATAATGCCAGCAGTCTGCTGAATCGTTCACACCTGCGGCCCTACGATGGTACTGGATCTGAAATCGATTGGCCTTTTTTTGGACTCTTTTAATGCTAAAATCAGATCTTTAAAATCAATTTTCAAATGTTCCCGAGCTAGCCCTCCTGATGTCGTTTGACCCCACATGGACTACGACAGTGTCAGCTCCAGGCATCTGTGGTAGAACAGTCGGAAGCAGCCTTGTTATGTCCTGTACTCGTGCTCCTGGGTAGCACAGGATTTTAGCCTTGGGAACCGAGATGTTTCTCACCATAAAGCTGCCTATGATGACAGCTGGTGAGGTTGAATGGGCCGGTCTCTCAGGCAGCCTCACGGTCTGATGAGGGTGGAAGCTCTGAGGATCTGAACCCGAGGTAGAAACCACCAGAGAGGGAGACAGAACTGAGGACGAAGACGCATGTACCTCTGGATCCGATCTTGAATGGTAAGCCCCCAATGAAGAAGGCGCCTGAACCTCTGGATCCAGGGCGGCAAAGCTGTTTCTGGTCTGTGTCAGATCCGGGCTCCACATCTCCATGGAAACCCCTGTTGCCAGAGGACGCTTTTGTTGACTTCCACGGCGAGTGACGTACCTCCATGGCTGGTTGGTTGGGACGAGAACAGCTCCATTCTCCAGGGAAGGGGAGATCCCTTCGGGGACGGAACCCTGCCGAGCACCGGCCAGTTGGCTGTGGAGAGCCGATACGGTGGCGAAACTTCCACCAGACCAGAGCTGCGTCTGGCTACTGGGGTGGAAGAAAATAAAAAAGTGGGCGGGTGTGGGTTCTCCAGTAGCTTGTGTAGGTTTGCTACTTTCTTGCTAAGCGTTGCTACTTCGCTCCTGTACAGTGCCTTGCAAAGGTATTCATCCACCTTGGTGTTTTTCCTATTTTGTTGCATTACAACCTGTAATTTAAATGAATTTTTATTTGGATTTCATGTAATGGACATACACAAAATAGTTCAAATTGGTGAAGTGAAATGAAAAAAATTACTTGTTTCCAAAAATTCAAAAAATAAAAAACGGAAAAGTGGTGCGTGCATATGTATTCACCCCCTTTGCTATGAAGCCCCTAAATTAGATCTGGTGCAACCAATTACCTTCAGAAGTCACATAATTAGTTAAATAAAGCCCACCTGTGTGCAATCTAAGTGTCACATGATCTGTCACATGATTTCAGTATATATACACCTGTTCTGAAAGGCCCCAGAGTTTGCAACACCACTAAGCAAGTGGCACCACCAAGCAAGTGGCACCATGAAGACCAAGGAGCTCTCCAAACAGGTCAGGGACAGATTTTTGGAGAAGTACAGATCAGGGTTGGGTTATAAAAAAATATCCGAAACTTTGAACATCCCACAGAGAACCATTAAGTCCATTATTAGAAAATGGAAAGAATATGGCACCACAACAAACCTGCCAAGAGAGGGCAGCCCACCAAAACTCACGGACCAGGCAAGGAGGGCATTAATCAGAGAGGCAACAAAGAGACCAAAGATAAACCTGAAGGAGCTGCAAAGCTCCACAGCGGAGATTGGAGTATCTGTCCATAGAACCACTTTAAGCCGTACACTCCACAGAGCTGGGCTTTACGGAAGAGTGGCCAGAAAAAAGCCATTGCTTAAAGAAAAAAATAAGAAAACACATTTGGTGTTCACCAAAAGGCATGTGGGAGACTCCCCAAACATTTGGAAGAAGGTACTCTGGTCAGATGAGACTAAAATTGAGCTTTTTGGCCATCACGGAAAACGCTATGTCTGGCGCAAACCCAACACCTCTCATCACCCCGAGAACATCATCCCCACAGTGAAGCATGGTGGTGGCAGCATCATGCTGTGGGGATGATTTTAATCGGCAGGGACTGGGAAACTGGTCAGAACTGAAGGAATGATGGATGGCACTAAATACAGGGAAATTCTTGGGGGAAACCTGTTTCAGTCTTCCAGAGATTTGAGACTGGGACGGAGGTTCACCTTCCAGCAGGACAATGACCCTAAGCATACTGCTAAAGCAACAATCGAGTGGTTTAAAGGGAAACAGTTAAATGTCTTGGAATGGCCTAGTCAAAGCCCAGACCTCAATCCAATTAAGAATCTGTGGTATGACTTAAAGATTGCTGTACACTAGCGGAACCCATCCAACTTGAAGGAGCTGGAGCAGTTTTGCCTTGAAGAATGGGCGAAAATCCCAGTGGCTAGATGTGCCAAGTTTATAGAGACATACCCCAAGAGACGTGCAGCTGTAATTGCTGCAAAAGGTGGCTCTACAAAGTATTGACTTTGGAGGGGTGAATAGATATGCACGCTCAAGTTTGTTTCACAAAGAAAATATTTAGCATCTTCAAAGTGGTAGGCATGTTGTGTAAATCAAATGATACAAACCCACCAAAAATCTATTTTAATTCCAGGTTGTAAGGCAATAAAATAGAAAAATGCCAAGGGGGTTGAATACTTTCGCAAGCCACTGTAGTCCTCCGCAAGCAAGCAATTGCTACATTGAAAGTCAGCGCGTTTCACATTGTCCCGGAACAAAGCAAAGTAAACACAGCTCTTGCAGCGCTGGAAACGTTCAATAGTGGCCTCCATCTGAGACCCGCCGTGCCAACTAGGAGGCTATCTGGGCTTTCGTGTCTCTCCCCCTATGTGGAATCTAGCAGGATCCCGGGACAGACTGCAGCACTCACAGCAATTTAGCCCAACAGAGCCACATTCATTCCACAACTTCAGAGAAGTACCTGGGTGTATGAGATTTTACTGCAGAAGAGTTAATGGGGTGGTAATTTACTGTAGGTGTAGGGTTAGTTGGATTATAGTGGTGAATGCAAAAGGAAATAAGAGAAGTAAAGTGATTGTGGAAACAAATAAATCCAAACCTAGTTCTGAATATTTGTTGGTTGGAATAAGGGTTTTGGATCGATATTGTTATCTGGGAGATCCGTTTGAAGTTTCTATTAAAATTGTGGATGCGTTGGATGAGATGCTGTCGATGAGAATAACGAGAAGTGGGCTTATTTTGTTTTTCTATGGAAGAGAAGGAGCGCCTCAAGAAGATGTCGGATTGGAATGTGTCGTGTGTGGATCTTCCAAACAGGGCGCCTATCAAGGGTGTTATCTCTGGGGTGGCGCTAGAAGTAAATGCAAAGGATATACGTGAAGAATTGGATCAAGTGGTTGGTGAACAACGACTGATCCGCATGCTAGATGGAGTGCGGAAGCCCACTCCATCCATTCTATTGTTTTTGATGAAGAGTCTCTCCCTTCTCACGTGTATTTGGATTATATGATATTCCCTGTGAGAGCCTTCGTGCCCAAACCCATGCAGTGTGATAAATGTAAATGATTTGGTCATGTGTCAAGTGAATGTAGAAGGGAGGAGTATTATATGCCAGCTGAGCTTAAATGCTGCAATTGTGTTGGTGAACATCCACCCAAATTTCTGAAGTGTTCTGCTAAGGTGAAGGAGATGGAGGAGGCAAGAATAAGGGCTGTCCAGAATGTTTCCTGTCCGGAGTATTGACAAGAGTGTAGTTGAAGAAGTAATGGTAGTAGGAGTAAAGACACAAGATGATGTCCAATGTCAACAGAGGGATCCTGACATTTTACATGTTAAGAAGGTGGACTTTGTAGCGTTTATTACTTTGGTTATCAATGGATTTGGCCGGTGTAGGCCGTCATTGTAAATAAGAATTTGTTCTTAACTGACTTGCCTAGTTAAATAAAGGTTAAATAATACACACATATATTTAAATAGCAACTGCACAATGCAAGCAGAGAGGAAATTTGAATAAAACAGGCATTATCATTTTCTGCAGAGGCATTACAAGGAATCCTGTCGATGAATGCTCCGTCCTCACAGGCACCTGAGCCTTGGTAGGGATGTGATTTCAGTGGTGTAAAGTACTTAAGTAAAAAATCCTTTAAAGTACTACTTAAGTAATTTTTGGGGGTATCTGTACTTTACTATTTATATTTTTGCAAACTTTTACTTCACTACATTCCGAAATAAAATAATGTACTTTTTACTCCATACATTTTCCCTGACACCCAAAAGTAATTGTTACATTTTGACAAGACAATGGTCCAATTCACACACTTAAAGAGAACATCCCTGGTCATCCCTACTGCCTCTGATCTGACGGACTCACTAAACACAAATGCTTTGTAAATATGTCTGAGTGTTGGAGTGTGCCCCTGGTTATCCGTCAATAAAACGTTTTTTGAAAATTGTGCCGTCTGGTTTGCTTAATATAAGGAATTTGAAATGGTTTATACTTTTACTTTTGATACGTAAGTAGATTTAAAACCAAATACTTTTAGACTTTTACTCAAGTAGTATTTTACTGTGCGACTTTTGCTTGAGTTATTTTCTATTAAGGCATCTTTACTTTTACTCAAGTATGACAATTGAGTACTTTTTCCACCACTGTGTGATTTGAATGTGACTGAAGGAGTGGGAATATACAGTTTTTGTTTTGTTTCAATATTCTATACAGTAGGTGGCGGCAATACATCAATAGGTGTAGTCTGCCATAAAACGTAAAAGAAGAAGAACCCAGTCCAGAAGAAGAACTCAGCCTACCCGTCGCCAAACTAGTCTAGCGGGGGACGATTTCCAGTCTCCCCTGACCGCGCATAGTTGATGCATCTGGCGAAGTACAGTTGCCTTTTATCTTTGTATTTCGACAGAGACTGATATTATTATCCAGATGTATCCACAGTAAGCGAGGAAGAGGGTGGAGGAGGATCTGACTGGCTGAATTGTTGTGTGGGTAAGCTTGCAACGCGACACGTTAGTTAAGTATAGTATAGCAGACGTTGCTAGCCACAAGCAGAGCTAACGCTAGTTCGTTAGCTATGCAGCTACTGTCGATAGCTAAGGGTTTTGTTGTTAGCATAGCTAGTTCTAGCTGGAGCTACTTGATTCGCAGTTAGCTATTATGCTGACGTCTGGCGATAAATAACGTTAGCTAGTACCGCTGCTAGCCAGGTTTTGTGGTGTAACTATGTAGCTAGGGATAGCTAACAACCGAGAGAGGAAGACAACTGGCTCAAGTTAGCTAACTTAAAACCAAATGGACCTGGGTACAGTATGACCTAACAGAACGTAACAAGCTGGCTAGCTAGCTATCAAATTTAATGTTAGTATTGACTCAGTCAAATGTGGCTAGCATAACTAGAGCTGGGACGGGGTTCCTCTTCTATCCCCTAGGTTGAGCTGACTACCTCTGCAGCTGAAGTAAAAGATGTGCAATGGAATGTTAGAGTCCACGTCAAAAGCCCTTGGGCTGCCCACATCAGCAGACAAGCAGTCACTTTCTCTGTTGCTCTTCCTGACTGTGCTATCCACTGGACAAGGGTCAGGTAAGAGGTCGCTCATCTTCAGCAAAAGGCTCCCTCACACAGCTTCATTCCTCCTTTCCGTACACTACTGCTGCTTTTACCCTGCTAAGATTCAGCTCCTCTCTTTAAGTCTAATAATGCTAGATGTACATTGCTCTATGTGGTCAATTGTAACATCGGAATTGGGTTTATTTGAGCAAACAACTGGCCCACATCTGCCACATGTAATATCAATATTAAGGTGTCAAGTCCCCACATCCTCTCCTTCCCATAGCTGATTAGTAAAATATGCTGGATGGGGTCTTGAAACTGTTGCTAGAGATCCTCTCTTGCCTTGCGCCAACTCGGCTCCCACTGCCTTCATGACTCATTGATATTATACAGTGGGGAGAACAAGTATTTGATACACTGCCGATTTTGCAGGTTTTCCTACTTACAAAGCATGTAGAGGTCTGTAATTTTTATCATAGGTACACTTCAACTATGAGAGACGGAATCTAAAACAAAAATCCAGAAAATCACATTGTATGATTTTTAAGTAATTAATTTGCATTTTATTGCATGACATAAGTATTTGATACATCAGAAAAGCAGAACTTAATATTTGGTACAGAAACCTTTGTTTGCAATTACAGAGATCATACGTTTCCTGTAGTTCTTGACTAGGTTTGCACACACTGCAGCAGGGATTTTGGCCCACTCCTCCCTACAGATCTTCTCCAGATCCTTCAGGTTTCGGGGCTGTCGCTGGGCAATACGGACTTTCAGCTCCATCCAAAGATTTTCTATTGGGTTCAGGTCTGGAGACTGGCTAGGCCACTCCAGGACCTTGAGATGCTTCTTACGGAGCCACTCCTTAGTTGCCATGGCTGTGTGCTTCGTGTCGTTGTCATGCTGGAAGACCCAGCCACGACCCATCTTCAATGCTCTTACTGAGGGAAGGAGGTTGTTGGCCAAGATCTCGCGATACATGGCCCCATCCATCCTCCCCTCAATACGGTGCAGTCGTCCTGTCCCCTTTGCAGAAAAGCATCCCCAAAGAATGATGTTTCCACCTCCATGCTTCACGGTTGGGATGGTGTTCTTGGGGTTGTACTCATACTTCTTCTTCCTCCAAACACGGCGAGTGGAGTTAGACCAAAAAGCTCTATTTTTGTCTCATCAGACCACATGACCTTCTCCCATTCCTCCTCTGGATCATCCAGATGGTCATTGGCAAACTTCAGACAGGCCTGGACATGCACTGGCTTAAGCAGGGGGACCTTGCGTGCGCTGCAGGATTTTAATCCATGACGGCGTAGTGTGTTACTAATGGTTTTCTTTGAGACTGTGGTCCCAGCTCTCTTCAGGTCATTGACCAGGTCCTGCCGTGTAGTTCTGGGCTGATCCCTCACCTTCCTCATGATCATTGATGCCCCACGAGGTGAAATCTTGCATGGAGCCCCAGACCGAGGGTGATTGACCGTCATCTTGAACTTCTTCCATTTTCTAATAATTGCGCCAACAGTTGTTTCCTTCTCACCAAGCTGCTTGCCTATTGTCCTGTAGCCCATCCCAGCCTTGTGCAGGTCTACAATTTTATCCCTGATGTCCTTACACAGCTCTCTGGTCTCGGCCATTGTGGAGAGGTTGGAATCTGTTTGATTGTGTGTGGACAGGTGTCTTTTATACAGGTAACGAGTTCAAACAGGTGCAGTTAATACAGGTAATGAGTGGAGAACAGGGGGGCTTCTTAAAGAAAAACTAACAGGTCTGTGAGAGCCGGAATTCTTACTGGTTGGTAGGTGATCAAATACTTATGTCATGCAATAAAATGCAAATTAATTATGTAAAAATCATACAATGTGATTTTCTGGATTTTTGTTTTAGATTCCGTCTCTCACAGTTGAAGTGTACCTATGATAAAAATTACAGACCTCTACATGCTTTGTAAGTAGGAAAACCTGCAAAATCGGCAGTGTATCAAATACTTGTTCTCCCCACTGTATAAGCATCAGAAAACCCACTCGCATAGAAATACTTTTTAACAACATTGTTTCAAATAGAGCATTAACATCAGAATATTCTAGCATCAATTATATGCCCTTTCTTCCCTCCTCAGGATGTGTGAGGCCGTTCATGGTGCAGAACAGCCTGGTCAACCTGACAGAGACCAACAGGGGTTCCTTCCCTGTGGGCACAGTGCTCCAGTACAGCTGTGACCCAGGCTACCTGGCTGATGGGCCCAGCATCATCACCTGCACCCCTCTTAACCTCTGGTCCTCAGAGGTACCCCGCTGCATACAGAGTGATGGTGAGTGGCACTCTCCACAATGTGGCCACCACTATGACTCATTGTGAAGAGTATAATTTCTCTCCAGTTGAAATCAAAATGTAGTTAATGTAGGATTATAACTATAACATGATTGTGTTGTTTCTGACCAGCAGTGTGCCGGCCTCCGTCTGAGCTCGAGAATGGAAGGTACATCTGCCACCCCTCTCCCTGCCACCGGCTAGGCCAGGGCACTGTGATTGAGTACTTCTGTGATGAAGGCTACATCCTGAGGGGAGACTACAAATACAAATATCTTACCTGTCAGGAAGGGGAGTGGGATGGCCCCATGCAGATTAGCTGTGTCAACCAAGGATGTGTGAGGCCATTCATGGTCCAGCATGGGTCAGTCAATCTGACAGAGACCAACAGAGGTTCCTTCCCCGTGGGCACGGTGCTCCAGTACAGCTGTGACCCAGGCTTCCTGGAGGACGGGCCCAACATCATCACCTGCACCCCCCTGGGCTGCTGGTCCTCAGACCCACCCCGCTGCATACGCAGTGATGGTACCAATGGCTTTACTAAATACTCTGAATTCATTCCAAACACACTAACATATTTTTAAGTCTAAAATTTGGTTTGTGCGCTCACTGATAATGGTTCTCTTTTTTTCTTGTCAACAGTGTGTCTGCCTCCATTTGAGCCAGAGAATGGGGGCTACACCTGCCACCCGTCCCCCTGCCATAGACTAAACCATCACACTGTGATCGAGTACTTCTGTGATGAAGGCTACATCCTGAAGGGAGACTATAAATACCTGACCTGTCAGGATGGGGAGTGGGATGGCTCCATGCAGATTAGCTGTCTCCTGGACCAAGGTTGGTGACCATATTGTGATTACACGGTCTTATTCTCCAGAGTTCAGTGTTAGGTAGCTTGAGCTATTTGTTTTATTGTTGTATCAACCTGCAAGATGAAGTTATACTATGCTACGTTTTGAAGCCTCAGGCAGGACTGTCTGTCCTTTAATGGACAGTGTTTGAGTGTGGTCTCATTGCCTGCTTCCCCTCTTCCAGACAGAGACCCTACCCCTGTGTTTGGCATACCCACCCTATCCATTGTGGCCTCCACTGCCAGCTCTGTAGCCCTCATCCTGCTGCTAGTGGTCCTGTTTGTCCTGCTGCAGCCTAAACTCAAGTCCTTCAACCACAGCCGGTGAGTGGCCTGAAACCACAGACATGCTTATTCAGTATCAGCTGTAGTAGGCTAATCCTACTAAAGCTGTGTGTACTCCAGGGGTGTGCATGTCTCATAACTGTTCAAGCAGGCAGAAATAGTTCATATGATGCAAAACTTCTCATTCCGGCTGTATTCATATCTGCTTGAACGATGAATAGCTCAGATACACATGAAAACATGATATGACCCTGGGGATCGATAGTACATCGCTCAGAAACGTACAAATACGATAACTTTCTAAATGGGTGAATCTTTCCTTTTTAAGAGTCTAAAGTAATTAGGTATTAAGACTGCTCCACTCCTCTGCTCCCCCAGCCGTGAGCAGGGGGTGTCAGGCCAGCCCGTGTCCATCATGGTGGAGGGGGTACAGGTGGCCCTGCCATCCTATGAGGAGGCGGTGTGTGGCGAAGGGGCTCTGAGTCTCAGCTCTGAGTCCCGGGTCCAGATAGTGCTGTCAGAGGGCCAGCAAGCTGCAGGGACGACAGAACCTCTTATTGCCCAGGCCAGGCCCTCCACCCTCCCCCAGCTCTCAGAGATGGCAGTGGTTCACCCAGTACCACCATCCTTCGCCTCTTCCTCCTCTCTCTCATCCTGCTGGGGCCTGGAGCAGGCTGCTGCTGCAGCACCTTCACAGCGGAGGGACTCCACGTGCAGTGAGCAGCACAGCCTGCCCCTCAACTCTGAGATGGACTACTCTGACGGTGGGACGTCAATTTATGTCTCTCCAAACAGGCCTCTCTTCATGCATGTATTGGTTGATAATGCACGTATATGCATATAGTGTATTGATGTATCTCGTTTCGTCCTGCAGATATGCCTTTGTTGAAGGAGGCCTGAAGCATGCTGCAGACGCTTGGGTGTATGTTACGGAAACACCCAGAGTTGCTGACAGGGTTGCTGTTGACCTGCTGTGTTGAGCCGGAGGCCTGTCTGGAGCTCCCCACTGCAGCAGCTGCCAACACAACAGACTATCCACCCACCTCCTCTTGGGGCACTAAGTGAGGCCGTGTCATTCTCAGCAGAATGTTACCTCTTCCCCCATCCAGAGAAGGGCACAGAGGGATTTCACATGTACATACATGCTTAGCAATTTTATAGGACTTCTTACACTATGTCCAGTGTCTGACACGTGCTCTTTTAACCATTGGCTTAGTGCAGAGACATAAAACTAAGAGAGAGAGCACCCAGTATGTTGGAAGGTTTTTTTGAAAGGCTCAATATGCCTTTTGAAAATTCTTTACTTGTAATCCATATGTATTTTTTTTTTTTTTGATGGTTAATGCTGCAAACACATTTTGAGAATCATTGCACCCATCACCAATTTGTACCATGTCAACCTGTTTTTACATGATCACTGCAGCACAACAGGCATGATGCATGATGAAGGCCACTGCAACTTATATTGAACCAGTCATTCTCACACATACACAGATTTTACAATTACTCTTAACATTTTAATGATAAGAACGTATGATTTTAACTTTTCATATTCTCATTGGGGTTCTTTATGGCACAACTATTTGATGTCACATCCTTTCTGATCATGGTTTTGAACTCAATGTTTTTCCCACGCACTTATTTGAAGATTTTGCTAAAGGCAAGTGTTCCCAAGGTTGAGGCACAACTTTTCTCAGCTCATTGACATTGGGCTTAGCATTCATATTCTCTCATTCATGTCAGTACACTCTTTCTCTAATGGCCTTAGATCTCCACTTCTATGCACAAACACCATCTGTATTGGGTTTCATTCCTAAAAATTATTTTAAAATGAATGTACATTTTCAGTCGCCACAGCTTAGTGATGTAACAAATTGGAGCATAGTTGGTGTTTCTTGGACACCTAATACTTACTATTTATTTGTGGGTTGTTTTGAAATTGTTTTAATTAAGTCTAGATAGGGAAACTTAATTGAGTATTTAATATATTAATGTTCAGAATGCTGTTGATCAGCCATGGTTCCTTTGACGCTTCCGCAATTCTTGGGAAATTATATTAAGACGGGTCTTTTAACTTTGCCACCTTGGTGGACTCATAAGGACATAATGTGAGACTAAAGTTAATTGGGTTAACCATAATTAATGAAAAACAGGTCATTGTTATGTACAGAAGCTTAGTGTCATGCCTATTCAAATGGTTTCAGTTGCTGGTTTCAGTTGCTTTGGATTTCCTTTGGGACTAAGCAATGCAATTGGTGTGAAGATAGTTAATTTTACTCTGTATATACCCTGTGATAATTTTGATTAAATATAATTTGAGCTGTGCAACATTTTGTTCTTGTCAACCAATCCCGAACTCTTTCACTGAATAGTTTTATAGCTATGGTTACTTGTACTTTCTTTCAGCACCAGGTGGCATTGTGAATTACTTTATTCATAGTATTGACTTCTAAAACCTACTTTTTGAAAATTAATTAGCAGAAAATTAGGTTTGTGTAATTACAAGCATCACACAATTTCCCATTAAACTGCCACAAGAACACTGATGGATTTTTGGCTACTCCATACTATCAGCAAAAGGAACAAATATGCTGCTTTTATGTCGTACAGAAATGACATTTAGTATTTGGTTCAAACCTTAATCTACATTATAACTTTTTTAGATTTACACACTAAGTATAACATACCTGGGCATTCCCTGTTGTGTCAAAATACTCTAGGGTCAACCATACATGATAGTATCTAGTTCCACCTACAGTATACAGTTGCATTTGTAAAATTGTGTTGCACATCCCAAACAAGCTATGTTGCCCTAAAATGCCATACATGGCTGTGGTGGTTCCTGTCCTGGACCTGTTCAATTTGGTCTGGTGTCCTCCTGTGCCCTCTCCATCTCTATGGGCTTCTCCCTTCTGGGACCTATAGCAAATTTACTCTACTTTACTACTTTCTACACTTTACCAGCCACTGCCAGGTATACAGGCTTTGCTATGGGAGAGAAAGAAGAGATTATTTTAGAAGAAAGACTGCCTTTATTTTGTCAAACAGTCTGGCACACTAACGACAGCGTGGTTCGGCTACATTAAGTTCTGTGAGCCACACCTACTTTAGTGTTATCCAGACAGCTGTGACACTTACCCTAAGCTGGTGGCTTGAAGATTTGGTAACAGCTGAAGAGGATGATGAAAAGCAGTGCCTCGCCTCGCCTCCCTGGAATATGATGTAGATCAGTGGGAACAGATAAAGGGGGCCAATGATCTCCGGGTGAAAGGCCACCTTCAAGATGGTGGAACACAGCTGGATGTTCTGACAGCCTGTCTCCATAGAACTAGTCCTGCATCTGAGAAAATATTTGTTACATGGTTCACTCAACTGTATATTATTATTGATAGCTATGAATGGATACATGCCCCTTAGCCCCATCCTTGAACAGATGAATACAGCAGTGCACTTACTGATGATTGACTTTGAAGATGGTGGACATGATGTATCCCAGCAGGTAGCCTGTCAGGGGCATCAGTGCAACCATGAGTTGGGGTGAGAAAACCACCCACACTGTTCCCCCAATGGAGATGCCTGACATGACGCCAATGCCCATGTAGGCAATCAGTAAGATGCTTAGACCAACCTGTGGAGTAAAAGCTCTGCCAAATCAGGCATGCTTTTACAGAGGCTATCCATTCATGTCCTTTAGTAATTAGAACATGCTGTATAAATGCATTAGAAACAAAATGTTATAAAAAGGTACACTCTTATACACTGTGTGTACAAAACATTAGTAGGTGCCAGGCGGTTTGAGTGTGTCAAGAACTGCAAACGCTGCTGGGTTTTTCACGCTCAACAGTTTCCCGTGTGTATCAAGAATGGTCCACCACCCAAAGGACATCCAGCCAACTTGACACAAATGTGGGAAGTATTAGAGTCAACATGGGCCAGCATCCCTGTGTAACGCTTAACACCTTGTAGAGTCCATGCCCTGACGAATTGAAGGCTGTTCTGAGGGCAAAAGGGGGTGCAACTCAATATTAGGAAGGTGTTCCTAATGTTTTGTCCACTCAGTGTATCTCTCCAGACATGTCACTTTTTTGGTCAAAAATACAAGACCTGGGACCAGATTCACAAAACCTTCTTAAGAAGAAATGTATTCTTAACTGACATTTTTTTATTAACTATAGACATATGAAGAAAGTTAAGCAAAGTTGCTATTCCTCAAAAAGGTTATTGGAAATGTTCTTGCGCTATTTCTTATGTTTCTCCTTAAGCAAAAAGTTAAGAAGTTAGATTATTTAAAATAACATTTTTGGATTTGTTCTTAATTCTAAAATAGCTAAACCCTCTTAAACTCAGGGTAGTGAGAGAATACGCTCATAAAGCAATTGAACATGTTTCATTCACTCACAAACTTCATCTGAGTTTCAGTATTGATTATTTTAAACCCAAGAACATGTTTTAGAACAGTAATCTCAGTAGGAAATATGCTAACATGATTGTCATTGCTAGATAGATAGCTAGCTAAATCGGTTGCCTAGCAACAAACATTTTAAGATTGTAATAATATATTTGAGAAGTTTTTGAGAAAATCATTCAATCTTAAGATATTGTTGAGGAATTGAACTTATGAACTATATTATGAACTTCTTATTTTCTTTCTGAAGAAGCTTAAGTTTTTGTGTAAGAACTGTGAATCTGGGCCCTGTATTTCAGTTTACCTTGATGATGATCTGAGCGTACTGTGGTACACAATGGTTGATGGCTATGCCAATGGCACAGGGCACTAGTGTCATGATGAGAGCTATGGTGATGCCGGTGTAAGGCACAGCATTTTCCAAGTTATTGAAGCCATGGCAATATAGGAAGAGCAGCAGAAGCATCATACCCACGGCCAAAACAGTAGAACATGTGGTCATTACAATGCTGTAGGATACAAAGAGAGGGGGGAATTAAACTTTTTATAATTTCCATTCCATATTTTATTAACTGAGTTTGTGTGATTTTTTTTGTTTAGCATTCATGCCATGTGCAAAATTATTTCAACATTTGTATTTTTCTATTGTGAAACAAATTTACTTTCAAGAAGTTACCATTTAGGTTTTGTCCGACATGTTAATAGCCTCTGTGGCCTGACGTAAATATGCTGAAAACCCTCAGCAGCCTGATGAAGCAGACTGCTGTAATCTCCTCACAACAGACATATCAATGAGTTTCACCTGAGGTTCATGTCACCCTTCAGGGCCAGGGCGAAGATGTTGGAGAGTTTCCCCCCCGGACAGCAGCCACAGATCAGCATGGTCACACCCTCTATGGGGCCCAGCTGGAAGATTTTGGCCAGGCTGAAGGCAGTGAAAGGCATAATACCAAACTGGGCCACCACTGCAATGGCCACCGCTTTAGGCTTCAGGATATGGGCCTTGATCTTGGAGATCTCCATGGTGCAGCCCAGGGACACCATGGTGATGAAGAGGATGATGATGGTGATGCCACTGATGGCCTTGTCCATGACCAGGGGGGATGAGGGGACTGGAAGACAGCGGTTACATTGAGAAGTGTGATGTTGTAGGTGTTGCTGCCATTCCAAACGTCATAGTTGTCTCTGTGCTGCCCCTCTGTCTGGTTCATGGTGCCATTCATCCCAAAGTTGTTCATTTACTTTATATTTATTATACCTTGAGACACAGAAAGTAAAAATCAAACAGACAAAATATATCCTATGTCAATGGAGAGCAAAGGGTTCTTTGTTGTCTCGTGGACTTCGTGTCTTCGTGTCTCGTGGATCAACTGCAGTTAAAACTCATCCTGTTTACTCTATTACACTTCAACGTTGTGATCAAACTTTGAATCCACTTCCACGAGTATTACTATTTTCACAATAAGACCGTTTAGTACTTGAAATTGCTACAAAAACAGAGTTTTTAAAACATACCGTACCTTTTCTATGACATTTCCATGCTCTTTCCATGACATAGACTGACCAGGTCAATCCAGGTGAAAGTTATGATCCCTTATTGATGTCACTTGTTCAATTACTTGTTCAATCACTGTAGATGAAGGGGAGAAGACATGTTGAAGAAGGATTTTCAAGCTTTGAGACAATTGAGACATGGATTGTGTATGTGTGGGCAAGACAAAAGATTGCGTCAAGAACTACAACGCTGCTGGGTTGGGGGGGTACAACTCAATATTAGGAAGGTGTTCCTAATGTTTGGTATACTCAGTGTATAATGTATCACTCAATTCAAACGTACAATTCATATACAAGATGAAACTTGAACAACACTATTATTTCATGTATTTTGCTACCAGGTGACATTTCACATCAAAATATGATTAAAATATGTCCTGTAATGTTGAATGACTCTGTAGCAATGCAGATTATGTCTCACCAGTCCAGAGAGTTAGTAGACTACTCTATAAATGCATGCCATTGTCACTCAGTTCTGACCATGCAGCGGTTAGTATTACCCTTTGGCATTTCTTAGAGCGCTCTAAGATATTCTCCTTCTCCACAAAGCATATTGTATGTAACAAGCAGTTACATGACCTACAGCATGGTCAAGCAAGTTAATGTTTCCGACATTTTCAGACTACTAAACAACTATTGATTTTGAACCACGCAGAGTTACCTACCGCATGTCGCAAAGAAAACAGTTACTGCCTCCACTATTCCAGCACCATTTCAACTTCAACAACATCAAATCACCTATCCTTAGTCTAGTACAGTGACAACTAAAAAAATACCAAAAACAGTTTAGTCCAATCAAAATAAGCTAAATATGATGTGGCTGTCAATGGTTCTGATTTGTGTGTGTGCGTTTGTGCAAATAGAAAAAACATATTGACTCACCCTACTTGTAGAGAAATGGTAATGGAATCCTCCTGTCTTTCATGCAGTGGTGTGTATTCATGGATGCCTAGGCAACACAGGCTTTCCCAAGAAAAAAATACGAAAACATACAAAATTACTTATCTTTCGACTCTCTCTGTGTTTCATAAATTTCCTTCAATTCGATTGTATCTCACCAGAGAAAGCATCCCAGCAAACGAAACAATATGTGTAGCCTGTCTCAATATGTGTAGCATATCTATCTGATGCTGTTTGGTCAAAAATAGAATGACATTGTTGCTGCACGTAGTATTGAATGCAAGGGAAGCCAGCAAGTATTTGGCCTCCCTTGATATACACTAGAAGCTTATTACCCTAAACACTAGAAGCTTATTACCTAAAATCGATCAATTGAAAGTGTGGGTTCACAGCTCCATTCCAGACGTGTTGGTCATTACTGAGACATGGTTAAGAAAGAGTGTTTTGAACACTGATGTTAACCTTTCTGGTTATAACCTTTTTTCAGCAAGACAGATATTCCAAAGGTGGTGGAGTGGCAATCTTTACCAAGGAACACCTTTAGTGCTCGGTTGTCTCCACCAAGTTTGTCCCCGAACATTTTGATTTGCTGGTTTTGAGCATTAAACTTTCAAATAGCTATTTGTTGACTGTTGCTGGGTGTTATCGTCCACCATCAGCGCCGGCCTGTATCCTAAATGCCCTAAGATCTCTCCTGGCCCCTTACACTAAGTCTAAATTTGTCCTGCTAGGTGACCTAAACTGGGACATGCTTAAACCACCTGACCAAGTCCTAAAGCAATGGCACTCCCTAAATCTTTCTCAGATTATCACCAATCCCACAAGGTATGACTCCAAACACCCAGAAAAGGCTACTTTCCTTGATGTCATCCTCACAAATATATCAGTATCAGTCTGGTGTTTTCTGTAATGACCTTAGAGATCACTGTTTTACAGCCTGTCTTCGTAATGGCTGCTCAGTGAAACGACCTGTCCAGATTTGTCAAACGCTTGCGAAAAAACTTTAATGAGCAAGCCTTCCTTCATGAACTGGCCTCTGTAAAATGGTATAGAATCAGCTTGATCCCCTCTGTCGAAGACAGTTGGACCTTCTTTTTTAATATTTTCAGTGGTATTGTTAACAAACACGGCCCATAAAGAAAATGAGAATTAAAATCAGGTTCAGCCCCTGGTTCAACCGTGATCTGGCAGAGTTACTCCACCTCAAAAATTCCATTTGGCAAAAGGCTCGGCACACGCATACTCAGGCTATCCGGCATTCAGACTATCCGGAAGGCCAAAGTTAGTCACTTTAAGGGGCAGTTCTCTCTCTCTGGATCTAACCCCAAGAAGTTCTGGAAAATGGTTAAAGATCTGGAGAATAAACCCTCCTCCTCACAGCTGCCCATGTCTCTTAATGTTGATGATGTGGTTGTTACTGACAAGATGCACATGGCTGAGCTCTTTAAATCACCACTTCATTAAGTCAGGATTCCTATTTGACTCAGCCATGCCTCCTTGCCCATCCAACATTTCCTCATCTCCCACCCCTTCTAAAGCGACTAGCCACAACGCTCCTCCCACTTTTTCCCCTGCCACACTACAAAGTTTCTCCCTGCAGGCGGTCACTAAGTCCGAGGTGCTAAAGGAGCTCCTTAAACTTGACACCAAAAAAACATTAAGGTCAGATGGTTTAGACCCTTTCTTCTTTAAAGTTGCTGCCCCTATCATCGCCAAGCCTTTCTCTGACCTTTTTAGTCTGTCTCTCCTCTCTGGGGAAGTTCCCATTGCTTGGAAGGCAGCCACGGTATGTCCATTATTTAAAGGGGGAGATCAAGCTGATCCTAACTGTTATATCGCAATTTCTATTTTGCCCTGTTAATCAAAAGTGTTGGAAAAACTTGTCAATAATCAACTGATTTGGTTTCTTGATGTCTATAGTATTCTCTCTGGTATGAAATCTGGTTTCCGCTCAGGTTATGGATGTGTCACTGCAACCTTAAAGGTCCTATATGATGTCACCATTGCCCTTGATTCTAAGCAATGTTGTGCTGCTATTTTTATTGACTTGGCCAAAGCTTTTTATATGGTAGACCAGGGGTGGGCAACTCCAGTCCTTCAGGGCCTGATTGGTGTCACACTTTGTCTCCATCCCTAGCAACCACAGCTGATTAATCAAATTGATCATGATTAGGTGATTATTGGAGTCAGGTGTGTTAGCTTGGGCTGGGGAAAAACTGTGACACCAATCAGGCCCTCGAGGACTGGAATTGCCCAACCCTGCAGTAGACCATTTCATTCTTGTGGGCTGGCTAAGGAGTATTGGTGTCTCTGAGGGGTCTTTAGCCTGGTTTGCTAACTTCCTCTCTCAAAGCGTGCGGTGTATAAAATCAGAACATCTTCTGTCTCAGCCACTGCCTGTCACCAAGGGAGTGCCCCAAGGCTCGATCCTAGGCCCCACACTCTTCTCAATTTACATCAACAACACATAGCTCAGGCAGTAGGAAGCTCGCTCATCGATTTATATGCAGATGATACAGTCTTATACTCAGCTGGCCCCTCCCTGAATTTTGTGTTAAACGCTCTACAACAAAGCTTTCTTAGTGTCCAAAAATCTTTCTCTGCCCTTAACCTTGTTCTGAACACCTCAAAAACAAAAGTAATGTGGTTTGGTAAGAAGAATGCTCCTCTCCCCACCGGTGTGATTATTACCTCTGAGGGTTACAAGTACTTGGGACTATGGCTACACTGTCCTTCTCTCAGCACATATCAAAAATGCAGGTTAAATCTAGACTTGGTTTCCTCTATCATAATCGCTCCTCCTTCACCCCAGCTGGCAAACTAACCCTGATTCAGATGAGCATCCTACCCATGCTAGATTACGGAGACGTAATTTATAGATCAGCAGGTAAGGGTGCTCTTGAGCGGCTAGATGTGCTTTACCATTCGGCCATCAGATTTGCCACCAATGCTCCGTATAGGACACATCACTGCACTCTATACTCCTCTGTAAACTGGTCATCTCTGTATACCTGTCGCATGACCCACTGGTTGAAGGTTATTTATAAAACCCTCTTAGGCCTCACTCCCCCCATCTGAGATATCTACTACAGCCCTCATCCTCCATATACAACACCCATTCTGACACCTGTCGCACGACCCACTGTCACATTATGTTAAAGGTCCCCAAAGTGCACACATCCCTGGGTTGCTCCTCTTTTCAGTTTTCTGGAACGAGCTGAAAAAAAACCTCAAACTGGACCGTTTTATCTCTTCATTCAAAGACTCAATCGTAGACACTTACTGACAGTTGTGGCTGTATCGGGTGTTGTATTGTTGTCTCTACCTTCTTGCCCTTTTTGCTGTTGTCTGTGCCTAATACTGTTTGTATGATGTTTTGTGCTGCTGCCATGTTGTGTTGCTACAATGTTGTTGTCATGTGTTGCTGCCATGCTATGTAGTTGTCTTAGGTCTCACTTCATGTCGTGTTGAGTGTTTTGTCCCATATTTTTATTTATTTTTAATCCCAGACCCGTACACGCAGGAGGCCTTTTGGTAGGCCATCATTGTAATTAAGAATTTGCTCTTAACTGACATGCCTAGTTAAATAAAGGTTAAATAAAATAAAAACGTTACCCATGAATGGAAGTTAGGCTAGCGAGCAAGCATTTTAGCCAGGTACCCTAGGACAACAAAAAATAAAAGTGTGTATTGTATGACAGTCATAGACCACACAGAGAATTAAGTAAAACCACAAGTCCAAATCCCTATCTCCATCCTTGAGTAATTTAGGAATGGTACAATTTATACCTAGCTAGCTAGCCACCAGAGGACAACAACACAACAAGATGCAACAATTCAAGTTGTTTCTGTCAATGATGTAAATCCAAACTGGCTTCTCTTGACACTTTTTTTTTGGTTCGCCAGGACCATTCACAGTTGAACTCAACACTGATTGGCTATCATTTATATATTTTTTTTATGAAGTGAGGCCAAATGCTAGCTTGCTTCCCTTGTATTCAATGCTATGAGCAGAACCAATGTCATACTCTTTTTGACCAGGCAGCATGAGAGAGATGGCCTACACACAAAGTGACAGAGGGGCGCTGCTTCGCTCACTTGGATGCTTTCTCCAGTGAGATACAAATCAAATCAAATTGTATTTGTCACATGCGCATGATACAACAGGTGTAGCCCTTGCCGTGAAATGCTTACTTACAAGCCCTTAACCAAGCAGTTAATTGGTTAGAGCCTGTAAGTAAGCATTTCACTGTAAGGTCTACTACACCTGTTGTATCCAGCGCACGTGACAAATAAACTTTGATTTGAAAATATTTACTAAATAAACTAAAAAGTAACACAATAAAATAACAATAACGAGGTTATATACAGGGGGTACCGAGTCAATGTGCGGGGGTACAGGTTAGTCGAGGTAATTTGTTCATGTAGGTGGGGTAAAGTGACTATGCATAGATAATAAACAGTGAGTAGCAGCAGTGTAAAAACAAAGGGGGGTGGGGTCAATGTAAATAGTCCAGGTGGCCATTTGATTAATTGTTCAGCAGTCTTATGGCTTGGGGGTAGAAGCTGTTGAGAAGCCTTTTGGACCTAGACTTGGCGCTCCGGTACCGCTTGCCGTGCAGTAGCAGAGAGAACAGTCTATGACTTGGGTGACTGGAGTCTTTGACAATTTTTTGGGCCTTCCTCTGACACCGTAAATTGAAGGAAAATTATGTAACACAGAGACGTAAGATAACTTATTTACGTTTTATTTTGTATTATTTTGTGTGGGGGGGGGGGGCTGGCTTCTCTTGGTATCCATGAATACAAACCACTGACCAGGTGAATTCAGGTGAAAGCTATGATCCCTTATTGATGTCCCTTTTTAAATCCACTTCAATCAGTGTAGATGAAGGGGAGGAAACAGTCAAATAAGGATTTTTAAGCCTTGAGACAATTGAGACATGGATTGTGTATGTGTACCATTCAGAGGATGAATGGAGATGAGAAAATATTTAAGTGCTTTTGAACAGGGTATGGTAGTAGATGCGTTTGTGTCAAGACCTGCAATGCTGCTGTGTTTTTCATGCTCAACAGTTTCCCGTGTGTATCAAGAACGGTCCACCACCCAAAGGACATCCAGCCAACTTGACACAACTGTGGGAAGCATTGGAATCAACATGGGCCAACATCT
Source organism: Salvelinus alpinus (assembly GCF_045679555.1). Taxonomy (NCBI): domain Eukaryota; kingdom Metazoa; phylum Chordata; class Actinopteri; order Salmoniformes; family Salmonidae; genus Salvelinus; species Salvelinus alpinus. The sequence goes on from NC_092094.1 coordinate 83,262,578, forward strand.
TGAACGCTTTCGACACCTTGTAGAGTCCATGCCCCCACGAATTGAGGCTCAATATTAGGAAGGTGTTCTTAATGTTTGGTATACTCAGTGTATAACTTCACATTTCAAAGGATTCTTTGGAGGAGAGGCAGCAAGCTGGCAATGGCTGTATGTTGGCCATTTGTTCATGGAAACGACAGTGAGGGTTGAGGGTAGCATATGGTGTGGGTGGTGATGAATATGGCGTTGGAAAGAGCTGGTTGTTCTATGAACATTGATTCAGTTGATGTAAGTTGTCTAGTTGGGCTCGGTCTGGCTCATCTGACAAAGTCGAGCCTACTTAGGTTTATCATTTGATAGTGTCATTCTCTTTACTGCTAAAGAATCAGTGTCAAACATAACTAATACAAGAAGCACTCTTTAGTGTTTATTTTCAGAATATATCTACTGTAAGATCATCCATTAACTATCAGAGGATCATATGGCATAATTGCAGAATGTCAGGTTGGATAATTTATGTTTATTTATCTGATTGATTAGGTGAACACCAAACATAATCCCACTATGAATACTATAGGTGGCCTGTTTTTTTGGGGGGTATTACAAGTACAAAAAAGTATATATCTAAAAAGTGCAGTTATTTCCTTGATTATCAAATATCATACCCATTTGTGAGACGATAAAATGTTTTACTTGTTCTGCCAATGTTGCATACCATCAGACTGCAGCCAGGGGAATGTTCAGGTGCTGGTAGGGAAACAATGGCTATATGCAGGTCCTATGGAGAGAAGTGTATGCTCGGGGTGGGGAGTGGGGGAGGGCTGCTGAAGCTGAGCTGCCATCTGGCTTATAATCACAGGCTGCAGACGGAGATGCCTGGTTATCATCGCCACCTGCCTACACCCCTATTATTCTTGTGATCAATGGCCTCTGCAAACAAGAATGGTAACCATGCATGCTTAAACAGGAAAAATGTAGATTGTACATACATACGCCTAATTCTGAATAATAATCAGGTAAAGACAGCTATGATGATATTACCAAAGATATTGTTAGGTTTCCCCCCTTTCATCTGTGATATTACTGTGAGCTCTCATCTGTATGTAGTTTGATAATTCCATCAGAATCCCTCCTTAATCAAGGGTAAAAAATGAACACAATTTACAATTTATCAATGTGAATTTACTGATCAGAATCTGTCTGTCTTTCTATGTATCTGTAGAAGTCACTGAATTAGGATCAGCTGCCTATTCACCACAAGGTGTACGGTAAAATTATAAAGCAGATATTGTAATGCTATTTTAAAACTTTGTCAGGAATAATACAGTCCAATTACAAAATGGTGACATGATGGTACGCGTTTAATTAATGAGTCACTCCAAGGACACCAATACCCATAAAACATTTCGTCTTCGCACATGCGCTTTACAGGCTGTTGTGTCCATGTGTAGGCGAATCACGTGGAGAGAATCCGTTGATCGTCTTGTCCCTGCTGTAAGAGTTGCTCCGTTCTTGATTTCATTTTGGTTGCTACCTCGCTTTGTTTTTAACACTCCCCCCCTCTCATACATTTCACCGAAGAATGAGCGACAACGAAGATATCGATGTTGACAGTGACGTAAGTTAATGTGCTCGCTCGAGCCTTTGAGGGAAACGCGTGCTTGTTGTACTAGCTAGCTAGTGTAGCTGAACTGGCAGATCAGAAATATTTGACCCAGTAACCTGCAAACCCAGTTAGCTCAAACATTCTCTCAACAAACGATATTTTATGTATAAAAAAAAAATAAATGTCCATCTATGATAATGTCAAACGTTTGACTTACTAGCTAATGTTAGTTAGCGTTACCAGTTTTTGTAGAATGTAGTTAACGTTAGCTAGCGTTAGCCAACACGGAGCTTGCTTGCCTGTTCTATTTGAAGTTAACTGAATGAAAATCGCTTGCTACCTAGCTAACTTGGCTAGACCCTTGGGCATCAACAAACAGCGATGCCTGCGACGCAAAATCCAGCTGTATGATTTGTATATCTTGTAAAATGATAACCCCACCATTACGCTGCTTTGTACTGGGATTTTCTATCTTGCAAGAAGATAACCCCAAAATTATGCTCAGATGCACTGGTGTCGGAACGCAAACATGGTTACATTAAGACACCTGGAGCTGGTGCCAGATATGGGTCTGAAATCGTACCTCAATGCAGGAATGGGATTAGCTCATGTCCCATTACATTACACATGCATCATTGGATGAAGGCGTCTTTTGTACGGGGAGTTTTAAAAGCCGTGACACTTGGTCTCAACATTAACGTGCAACATCACTTGCAGTCGAGTTTTGGGAGGATAAGAAGCTTCTATTTCATATCAGGGGAAAATACATTTAATACTATGTTCAATTGATACCTTTTTTATAGGGTTAGTGTTCCCACACTGCCATATCTTCACGAACAGCGCGTGTTGACAGAGGGACCACCTGTGCTAATTCGCTATCTAGCATGGTCCGAACACCTGTGTGCAAAGGCGTCAGCATGCTTCCGTTCGGCTGGCATATGCGAGAAAAAAATATAGTACTGTTTGTCCATTACCTCAAGTTATCTGTCATTAATTTTGACATTTTTGTAGAGGAGATCATAGTTGCGCATTTTGCTTCTGACTAGGATGTTTGGTGCAGTATTTCAAGTGAAAAAATGTGAATGAGGACGAGTCGTCTCTCCTTGAATGACAACGTGCACTTCATTGAATAATCCCTACTGTTGACCAATCGCCGACGAGGAGGGCGTAGACTTCGGCTACCAACTTCTGCTTGCCTCGAGGAAAAAAAGTGTTCTCGAACAACCTGTGCTAATTATCTATCTAGCATCCGCCGAACACCCGCCGGCACCTTAAATTGGGGAGGATGGGCTCGTGGTAATGTCTGGAGTGGAATAGTATCAGTATTCCATTTACTCCGTTCCAGCCATTATTAGGAGCCGTTTTCCCCAAGCTGACCTGTTTGTACACTAATGTGGGAGAAAGTGTAGTTTGTCAACTGGAGGCACACACAGCATATAGATCTGTACAAAACTCCCACAGTAAGTCTTTTTTATTTGAAATATAATTTATTGCTGACATGAAAGATAAGGAGCATGCAGTGTGTTCTGAAAATATTCAGACCCCTTGACTTTTTCCACATTGTTACGTTACAGCCTTATTTTAAAATTGATTAAAATGTTTTTTTCCCTCGTCAATCTGCATACAATATCTCAATAATGACAAAGCAAAAACAGGCTTTTAGAAATGTTTGCTAATGCATAAACTGATACCACATTTACATAAGTATTTAGACCCTTTGCTATGAGACTTGAAATTGAGCTCAGGTGCATCCTGTTTCCATTGCTCATCCTTGAGATGTTTCTACAACTTTGATTGGAGTCCACCTGTGGTAAATTCAATTGATTGGACATGATTTGGAAAGGCACACACCTGTCTATAAGGTCCCACAGTTGACAGTGCATGCCAGAGCAAAAACCTAGACATTAGGTCGACGGAATTGTCCATAGAGCGCCGAAACAGGATTGTGTCGAGGCACAGCTCTGGGGAAGGGTACCAAAACATTTCTGAGGGCCAAACTTTTTCAGCCTCCTGAGGGGGAACAGGCACTGTCGGGCCTTCTTCGTGACTGTGCGTGTGTGTTCTTGACTTTGAGGGTGAAGTTCTTGCTCCGGCCCCACACTGCCAGGTCACTGACCTCCTTCCTGTAGGCTGACTCTTGTCGCCGGTGATCAGGTCTGCCACTGTCGTGTCGTCAGCGGACTTGATAATGGCGTTGGAGTCCATACAGTTGTGGGTGAACATGGAGTACAGGAGGGGACTAAGCACACACCCCTGTGGGGCCACTGTGTTAAGGGTCAGTGTGGTTGAAGGGATGTTGCCTACCCTCACCACATGGGGTTGGCCCATCAGAAAGTCCAGGATCCAGTTGCAGAGGGAGGGGTTCAGACCCAGAGTCCTAAGCTTGGTGACGAGCTTGGAGGGGATAAGGGTGTTGAACGCTGAGCTGTAGTCAATGAACAGCATTCTCACATAGGTGTTCCTCTTTTCTAAGTGGGTGAGAGTAGTTGAGAGAATTTGAGATTGCATCGTCTATGGATCTTTTTGGGCAGTATGCACATTTTTATTAGTATTTTTTTAAAATTTTAATTTCACCTTTATTTAACCAGGTAAGCTAGTTGAGAACAAGTTCATATTTACAACTGCGACCTGGCCAAGATAAAGCAAAGCAGTGCGACAGAAACAACAACAGAGTTACACATGGAATAAACAAGCGTACAGTCAATAACACAATAGGAAAAAAAGAAAGTCTATATACAGTGTGTGCAAATGGCATGAGGAGGTATGGCAATAAATAGGCCATACTAGCAAAGTAATTACAATTTAGCACATTAACACTAGAATTGGAGTGGGTCTAGAGTAGCGGAGTTAATGTGTGCCATAACCAGCCTCTCAAAGAACTTCATGATTACAGAAGTGACTGTTACAGGGCAGTAATCATTGTGGCATGAAGCCTTAGTTCTTAGGAACAGGAATGATTGTGACTACAAACTGGGACAAGGAGAGGTTGAAAATTGAATGTGAATATGTCTGCTTTTTAGTTTAGCGCCAACCTTGGTGTTAATCCAGGGCTTTTGATTGGGGAAGCAGCAAACCCTCACCGTGGATACCATGTCGCCAATGCATTTTCTAATGAAGCCGGTGGCGGGTGGTTAGCTCATCTATGTTATCGGCAGAGTCTTTAAACATATTCCTATCAGCGCTAGTAAAGTAGTCCTGTAGCTTAACCTCTGATTCTGGAGAGCATTTTTCAACAGAGTGAATCACGGGTACTTCCGGTTTCAGCTTCTGCTTGTAAAACAGGAAGCACGAGTACAGAGGCCTGATGTGATTTGCTATATATTTTTTTTGTTTTTAACCTTTTATTTAACTAGGCAGGTCAGTTAAGAACAAATTCTTATTTTCAATGACGGCCTAGGAACATTGGGTTAAACACTTCTTATGGGCAGGTGGGACGGTAGCGTCCCACCTGGCCAACATCCGGTGAAATTGCAGAGCGCAAAATTCAAACTACAGTGTTATAAATATTTAACTTTCATAAAATCACAAGTGTAATACATCAAAATAAAGCTTAACTTCTTGTTAATCCAGCCGCTGTATCAGATGTCAAAAAGGCTTTACGGCGAAAGCACACCATGCAATTATCTGAGGACAGCGCCCTGCATGCAAACACATGAAAAACATATTTCAAACAGGCAGGTGCGACACGAAAGCCAGAAATAACGATATAAAAATACCTTTGATGATCTTCTGTTGGCACTCCAGGGTCCCAGTTACATCACAAATGGTCCTTTTGTTCGATAATGTCCTTTATATCCATAAAAACTCAGTTTAGCTGGCGCGCTTCAGTCAATAATCCACCCAGTTTCCCTCCATCAAAATGCATACAAAATAAATCCCAAACGTTACTAATAAACTTTTCCAAACAAATAAAACAACGTTAATAATCAAACCTTAAGTACCCTAATACGTAAATAAACTATACAATTTAGGACGGAGAATCGTTGTCTTTACCGGAGAAAAATACCAAAGAACGCGCGCTCTCTTCCACGCTCTTGAAAACACTACAGCCAAAATGGGAGCCACCTAGAAAAACTACAATTTCTGGCTCATTTTTCCAAAAACCAGCCTGAAACTTTCTAAAGACTTGACATCTAGTGGAAGCCCTAGGAACTGCAATCTGGGAGGACTTGGCCTTTATAATAAAAGTGATAGCCATTGAAAATAGTGGGAGGCTGAAATTTATTTTTGGGGGGATGGTTTGTCCTCGGGGTTTCGCCTGCCATATCAGTTTTGTTATACTCACAGACAATTTTAACAGTTTTAGAAACTTTAGTGTTTTCTATCCAAATATACCAATTATATGCATATCCTAGCTTCTGGGCCTGAGTAACAGGCAGTTTACTTTGGGCATGCTTTTCATCCAGACGTCAAAATACTGCCCCCTACCCAAGAGAGGTTAACTGCCTTGTTCAGAGGCAGAACGACAGATTCTTACCTTGTCAGCTCGGGGATTCGATCTTGCAACCTTTCGGTTACTAGTCCAACGCTCTAACCACTAGGCTACCTGCCGATTAGCGGACGAGGGATGGCCTTGTATGCTTGCTTGTGGGTAGAATATCAGTGGTCTAGGACTGTATCCCCCCCTAGTGGTGTTGGAGACGTGTTGATGGAAGTTGGGCATAGCATGTCTTGGTGACGCCAAATAAAATCTCAGGCAACCAGAAAGGCAGCCTCTGGGTGTAGGGTTTCCTGCTTGTTTATAGCCTTGTACAGTTCGTTAAGGGCCGGCTTGTTATTTTTATTTTCCTGAGGTGGAATGTATACAGCAAGGAACAATAACAGCGGAAAAATCCCTAGGGAGGTAGAGTTGGCATTTGACCATCGGGTATACCAAGACTGGTGAACAGTGGGTCGACACTTCCACCACGTTGGAATTTACCCCTCTTTTGTTGTTAAACGCGACCTACCATTCCATAATGGCTGCTGTGGCTACTGCTAGCTAGCATGAGGACTTGTGACAACGTTTGATTTCAAAACAAGCAGTATTTAAATCTTCTTGGAGTAGGCTTTTGAAACATATGGCCTTTATCTTTCACCAGCGAGAAATACTCCTTAAAAAAGGATACTTACTTTGCACACATCCATACAGCTATGGGTGCCTACAGCCAACAAAACTACACTTTTGCTACACTTCTCGAGTTACGCTGACACACAGGTGTTCAGAGCACGCTAGATAGCTAATTAGCACAGGTGGTCGCCTCTGTCTGTTTTCCGTTAAAAAGCACTGTAACATGGAGATATGGCCTTCTGGTAACCCTATAAAAGGTGTGTAGTAATTTAGAGGTCGGCCGATTATGATTTTCCAACCCCAATACCGATTATTGTAGGACCAAAAAAATGCCGATACCGATTAAATCAGCCGTTTTCAATTTTATTTATTTATTAATCATTATTTTTGTATATATATATATTTGTAATAATGGCAATTACAACAATACTGAATGAACAATAAACACTTCATATAATATAACACTTCATATAATACATATAAAATCGATTTAGTCTCAAATAAATAATGAAACATGTTTAAACACAGTGTTGGAGAAGAAAGTAAAAGTGCAATATGTGCCATGTAAAAAAGCTAACGTTTAAGTTCCTTGCTCAGAACATGAGAACATATGAAAGCTTGTGGTTCAATATTCCTAGTTATTCAATATTCCCAGTTAAGACGTTTTAGGTTGTAGTTATTATAGGAATTATGACGTGACGACTATTTCTCTTTACTATTTGTATTTCATATACCTTTGCCTATTAGAACATCCAATAGTCACTTCAGTATTGCCAGCCTAATCTCAGGAGTTGATAGGCTTGAAGTAATAAACAGCTCTGTGAAGCAAGCATTGGTAAGAGCTGCTGGCAAACACAGTAAAGTTTGAATGAATGCTTACGAGCGTTCTGCCGCCTACCACTGCTCAGTCAGACTGCTCTATCAAATCATAGACTTAATTATAATATAATAAACACAGAAATACGAGCCGTTGGTCATTAAGTAAAAGCCTTGGTTTCATTCATGTTAACATTAGAAGCCTCCTCCCTAAGTTTTTTTATTCACTGCTTTAGCACACTGCCAACCCGGATGTCCTAGCCGTGTCTGAATCCTGGCTTAGGCCACCAAAACCCCTGAAATTTCCATCCCTAACTATAACATTTTCCGACAAGATAGAACTGCCAAAGGGGGCGGTGTTGCAATCTACTGCAGAGATAGCCTGCAGAGTTCTGTCTTACTATCCAGGTCTGTGCCCAAACAATTTGAACTTCTACTTTTAAAAATCCACCTTTCTAGAAACAAGTCTCTCATCGTTGCCGCTTGCTATAGACCGCCGCACCCTCATAGATATCTTCCTAACCAACCGGCCCTCCAAATACACCTTTGCTGTCTTCAACCAGGATCTCAGCGATCACTGCCTCATTGCTTGTGTCCGTAATGGGTCTGCGGTCAAATGACCACCCCTCATCACTGTCAAACGCTCTCTAAAACACTTCAGCAAGCAGACCTTTCTAATCGACCTGGCCCGCGTATCCTGGAAAAATATTGACCTCATTCCGTCAGTAGAAGATGCCTGGTTATTCTTTAAAAGTGCATTCCTCACGATCTTAAATAAGCATGCCCCATTCAAAACATTTTGAACCAGGAACAGATATAGCCCGTGGTTCACTCCAGACCTGACTGCCCTTGACCAGCACAAAAACATCCTGTGGCGTACGGCATTAGCATTGAATAGCACCCACGATATGCAACTTTTCAGGGATGTTAGGAACCAATATACACAGGCAGTTAGGAAAGCTAAGGCTATCTTTTAACAGAAATTTGCATCCTGCAGCACAAATTCCAAAAAGTTCTGTGGCACTGTAAAGTCCATTGCGAATAAGCGCACCTCTTCACAGCTGCCCACTGCACTGAGGCTAGGAAACACTGTCGCCACCGATAAATCCATGATAATTGAGAATTTCAATAAGCATTTTTCTACAGCTGGCCATGCTTTCCACCTGGCCACCCCTTCCCTGGTCAACAGCCCTGCACCCCCCACAGCAACTTGCCCAAGCCTCCCACATTTCTTCTTCACCCAAATCCAGATAGCTGATGTTCTGAAAGAGCTGCAAAATCTGGACCCCTACAAATCAGCAGGGCTAGACAGTCTGGACCCTCTTTCTAAAAATGATTAGCTGAAATTTTTGCAACCCCTATTACTAGCCTGTTCAACCTTTTTCGAATCGTCTGAGATCCCCATAGATTGGAAAGCTGCCGCGGTCATCCCCCTTTTCAAAGGGGGAGACACTCTAGACCCAAACTGCTACAGACCTATATCTATCCTACCCTGCCTTTCTAAGGTCTTTGAAAGCCAAGTTAACAAAACAGATCACAGACCATTTCGAATCCCACCGCACCTTCTCCGCTATGCAATCTGGTTTCTGAGCTGGCCATGGGTGCACCTCAGCCACGCTCAAGATCCTAAACGATATCATAACCACCATCGATAAAAGACAATACTGTGCAGAAGTCTTCATCGACCTGGCCAAGGCTTTCGACTCTGTCAATCACCACATTCTTATCAGCAGACTCAACAGCCTTGGTTTCGCAAATGACGGCCTTGCCTGGTTCACCAACTACTTTGCAGACAGAGTAGTGCTCTTAAATGCAAGTAAAACTAAATGCATGTACTTCAACCGATCGCTGCCCGCCCGTCCAGCATCACTACTCTGGATGGTTCTGACTGAGAATGTGGACAACTACAAATACCTAGGTGTGTGGTTAGACTGTAACCTCTCCTTCCAGACTCACATTAAGCATCTCCAATCCAAAATGAAATCTAGAATCGGCTTCCTATTTCACAACAAAGCATCCTTCAATCATGCTGCCAAACATACCCTCGTAAAACTGACTGTCCTGCCAATCCTTGACTTCGGCGATGTCATTTACAAAATGGCCTCCAACACTACTCGGCAAACTGAATGTCGTCCATCACAGAGCCATCCGTTTTGTCACCAAAGCCCCATATACTACCCACCACTGCGACCTGTATGCTCTCGTTGGCTGGCCCTCGCTTCATATTCATCGCCAAACCCACTGGCTCCAGGTCATCTATAAGTCTTTGCTAGCTAAAGCCCTGCTTATCTCAGCTCACTGGTCACCATTGCAGCACCCACCCGTAGGATGCGCTCCAGCAGGTGTATTTCACTGGTCACCCCCAAAGCCAATTCCTCCTTTGGCTGCCTTTCCTTCCAGGTCTCTGCTGCCAACGACTGGAACAAATTGCAAAAATCACTGAAGCTGGAGACTCATATCTCCCTCACTAACTTTAAGCACCAGCTGTCAGAGCAGCTCACATATCACTGCACCTGTACATAGCCCATCCAACTACCTCATCCCCATACTGTTATTTTTTTGTTTGTTGCTCCTTTGCACCCCAGTATCTCTACTTGCACATCTCACTCGTGTTTAAATTGCTATATTGTTATTATTTTGCCACTATGGCCTATTTATTTCCTTATCTTACCATTTGCACATACTGTATATAGACTTTCTATTGTGTTATTGACTGTATGTTTGTTTATTCCATGTGTAACTCTGTTGTTTGTCGCACTGCTTTATCTTGGCCAGGTCGCAGTTGTAAATGAGAACTTGTTCTCAAGTAGCCTACCTGGTTAAATAAAGGTGAAATAAAAATGAATATGGTCAATCCGGAAACTATCATTTTGAAAACAAAACGTTTATATACTTTCAGTGAAATATGGAACCGTTCTGTATTTTATAGAACGGGCGGCAACCCTAAGTCTAAATATTGCTCTTATATTGAACAACCTTTAATGTTATGTCATTATTATGTAAAAGTCTGGCAAGTTAGTTCTCAACGTGCCAGGCGGCCCAAACTGTTGCATGTACCCTGACTCTGCGTGCAATGAACGCAAGAGAAGTGACACAATTTCCCTAGTTAATATTGCCTGCTAAATATGCAGGTTTAAAAATATATACATACTTCTGTGTATTGATTTTAAGAAAGGCATTGATGTTCATTGGTGTAACGATTGTGCTTTTTTTGCAAATGCGCTTTTGTTAAATCATCCCCCGTTTGGCGAAGTAGGCTGTGATTCGATGATAAATTAACAGGCACCGCATTGATTATATGCAACGCAGGACAAGCTAGTTAACCTATTAATATCATCAACCATGTGTAGGTAACTAGTGATTATGTGAAGATTGATTGTTTTTTATAAGATTAGTTTAATGCTAGCTAGCAACTTACCTTGCTGCACTCGCGTAACAGGTGGTCTGCCTGCCACACAGTTTCCTCGTGGATTGCAATGTAATCGGCCATAATCGGTGTCCAAAAATGCAGATTACCGATTGTTATGAACTTGAAAATCGGCCCTAATTAATCGGTCGACCTCTATTTATGTTTATGTTTCCAAAAACCTTAAGAGAAGCGTTTATGTTCAGAACGAGAGTTCTTTTACGCATTTTTTTCCTCCCCAATTTCGTGATATCCAATTGGTAGTTAGTCTTGTCCCATCGCTGCAACTCCCAATTCCCATGAGCCATGCGTCCTCTGAAACACGAACCTGCCAAGCCGCACTGCATCTTGACCCACTGCTCGCTTAACCCGGAAGCCAGCCGCAACAATGTTTCGGGGGAAACACGGTACAACTGGCAACCGAAGTCAGCGTGCATGAGCCCAGCTAGAGCGCGATGGGACATCCCTGCCGGACAAACCCTCCTCTAACCCGGACAACACTGGGCCAATTGTGCTCTGCCTCATGGGTCTCTGGGTCACGGCCGGCAGCGACACAGCCCGGGTTTGAACCTGGGTCTGTAGTAACGCCTCAATCACTGCGATGCAGTGCTTTAGACTGCTGCGCCACTCGGGAGAAGTGTTGGGACTCTTAACAAACCTCCCCTGGCCAGAATATACTATCAATGTGTGCTATAGGTAGTTTGTGTCTATGAATGGGTCAATGGGTGCTAAAGGTTAATATTACCCCATCAACACGGTTGCGAGGTCAGCTAAGCTCGTGCAGAGAAGTGTACAAGGGCAGTGCCATTTTTCCAAAGTTAGCTAGGTACCTCTTTTAGAGGTAATCTTATCTAGCTACATGTATCTATGAGGCTTATGAAAGGGTAATTCCATCATATGCCTAAACACATCCTATATTTAGCTAGCTAGCAGTACGAAATTACCCATTCCTTTAGTTTGTTTTCTTGCAAGAAACTTGTAAACCTTGCGGCTTAACATAAACATGTCTGATGGGTAAACTCCGTATCAAACTAGTATCACTCTATGCAGAGGATGCCATTCAAAAGTCATGTCATTTTTGGCTGTGTACTATGCACCCCCATGAGAGGGAATAATATACATTGTGTCCCTTCATCACAATTACACATTGATTTAGTCTTTTGACAGGTTGTTCACACTTCATCAATAGGTGAAAAGACAATGCATTCATTGCATTTGCAGCTGTTTGTTTCTGTTAAAGCCCAGAAAGCAGCATACAGTGCTTTTGGAAAGTATTCAGACCCCTTGACTTTTTCCACATTTTGTTACCTTACAGCCTTGTTCTAAAATTGATTCAATAATTTTTATCAGCAATCTACATACAATACCCCATCATGACAAAGCAAAAACATGTTTAGAAAATGTAGCAAATTAATAAAATAAGAAAAAACGGAAATTGCATTTACCTACGTATTCAGACCCTTTTACTCAGTACTTTGTTAAAGCACCTTTGGCAGCGATTACAGCCTCAAGTCTTCTTGGGTATGACACTACAAGCTTGGCACACCTGTATTTGGGGAGTTTCTCCCATTCTCTGCAGATCCTCTCAAGCTCTGTCAGGTTGGATGGGGGAGCGTCGCTGCAAAGCTATTTTCAGGTCTCTCCAGATGTTCGATCGGGTTCAAGTCCGGGCTCTGGCTGGGCCACTCAAGGACATTCAGAGTCTTGTCCTGAAGCCACTAGCGCATTGTCTTAGGGGCCTTTTGGCAAACTCCAAGCGGGCTGTCATGTGCCTTTTACTGAGGCGTGGCTTCGGTCTGGCCACTCTACCATAAAGGCTTGATTGGAATGCTGCAGAGATAGTTGTCCTTCTGGAAGGTTCTCCCATCTCCACAGAGGAACTCTGGAGCTCTGTCAGAGTGACCATCGGGTTCTTGGTCACCTACCTGACCAAGGCCCTTCTCCCCCGATTTGTTCAGTTTGGCCAGGCAGCCAGCTCTAGGAAGAGTCTTGGTGGTTCCAAACGTCTTCCATTTAAGAATGATGGAGGCCACTGTGTTCTTGGGGACCTTCAATGCTGCAGAATTTTTTTTGGTACCCTTCCCCAGATCTGTGCCTTGACACAATCCTGTCTCTGAGCTCTACGGACAATTCCTTCGACCTCAAGGCTTAGTTTTTGCTCTGACATGCACTCTCAACTGTGGGACCTGATATAGACAATTGAATTTACCACAGGTCGAATCCAATCAAGTTGTAGAAATATCTCAAGGATGATCAATGGAAACAGGATGCACCTGAGCTCAATTTCGATTCTTAGCAAATGGTCTGAATACTTATGTAAATAAGGTCATTCTGTTTTGGATTTTTTATTTTATTTTTATTTTTATCTGTTTTCACTTTGTCATTATGTGGTACAAAACCGAATGTTAGAATTAAGAACTGGAAGTATAGAAATAGTGCACATAGAACAGATTTACACTTCTTAGACTTGCTTTCAATGAAAATGACAGATCTATAACTTACATTTTTATGTGAATTTGGTCAGTTGCCAAAAATGTTACATATTGTAGCTTTTAAAGGGATAGTTCACCCAAATTACACATTGGTTTCCTTACCCTGTAAGCAGTCTATGGACAAGGTATGACAGCAATCCATGCTTTGGTTTAGTTTCCCTTGTACTGTTTCCACATGCTAATGTTCTAGCATTTATGGCATAAATCCCATTTGTCATGGGACCAATATTAGCATTTTTCGCACATGTCCAAATCTTTAAAAATCTCAAATGTATTGTGAAGCTCAAGTCACTTAGATGTTTTGAACATGTGTGAAAAATGCTAATATTGGTCCCATGACTTTAATGGGTTTTGTGCCACCAATACCTGGTCTATAGACTACTTACAGGGTAAGGAAACCAATGTAATTTTGTAGTTTGGGTGAAATATCCCTTTAAATCGTCCATCAGTCTATATTTATCCTTACTGTTACTAGGATCAACTCATTAGCAATGTGTTAAATCATTGAGTTCAGATTCTAAATGGGGATTCAAATGGACAGCCTATGTTTAAAAAATAACTTCAACATTGGAGGAAGAAGCCAACTTTAAAATGTTTGCTTTAACATTTGGCCACCTATTAGGCCTATTGCTAGTTTGGGTTGACATTGATTCCTCTGTGAATCTCTTTTTGCAGGCTGACAAACGAGCACATCACAATGCGCTGGAGCGCAAACGTAGGGACCACATTAAAGACAGCTTCAGCAGTTTACGGGACTCTGTGCCGGTGTTACAAGGGGAGAAGGTTAGTGAAGTTAGTAATCGCTATTTTCTACTTTCCAGCTCTGTCGGACTGTAAAACAAATGCAATATGAAGTTAGTTTGTATGAATGTCCAAATGTATTAATGCTAAATGTACTACTGTAGCAATGATGATCAAATAAGCCTCACCTATTATTTTGAATGGTTTATTTTCCATGAGTTAAATCAGCTTGGAATGATACTTGGTTCCAATAAGCTAATGGTATTTAGCCTAATCTTGAATAACTAGGCCCCAGCAGTGCGTGTCATCTGTAATGCTCTGATAAGGACAAATGAAACATTGCCTCATGGCTGAGTTTTTAATTTGCTGCTGACAGCAATCTGTCAAACAGGCTTCCCGAGCTCAGATCCTAGACAAAGCCACAGACTACATCCAGTACATGAGACGGAAAAACCACACACACCAGCAGGACATTGACGACCTGAAGAAGCAGAATGCAATGCTAGAGCAGCAGGGTGAGTGTGGGCTCAAGGCCCAGGGACAACTGCAGGTGCAGGAGGGTGAGTCATGGTGTGTCTTGGTCATGGGCACTACTAATCAGAACCATACTTGCACTACGTACGCTCTGCTTCTGATGGCCTTTATTGCATTATCCCAGTGAACAATGTTTCATGGTGGAGAAGGGAGAGACATACTTATCCTATTGTTCTGTGTTTCTCTGGTTGATTTTAGTCCGTGCACTGGAGAAGGCCAAAGGGAACACTACTCTCCAGGCCAACTACTCTTCCTCTGACAGCAGCTGGTACACCAACCCCAAGGGGAGCACAGTGTCTGCCTTCGATGGAGGCTCCGACTCCAGCTCTGAATCAGAGACAGAGGAGCCGGCCAATAGAAAGAAGCTGCGTGTGGAGCCCATCTAGACTCCATCCAGTGTTATCACCAGAGAGACTCTTATCCACCAGCCCCCTCCTCCTCCTGTTCAGTCTGTTTCCATCTTTCTCATGCCAGTCCAGGAGACAGAGGGAAGACCATGTGAGAAAGGTGTGATCATGGCTTTTCCAACATTTTGTTACATTACAGCCTTATTCTAAAATGGATTATAATGTTTTTTAAATGTATGCGCATTACCCCATAATGACAAAGCAAAAACTGTTTTTTAGACATTGTTGCACATTCATTAAAAATAAACATATCACATTTACACAAGTATTCAGACCCTTTACTCAGTACTTTGTTGAAGCACCTTTGGCAGCGATTACAGCCTCGAGTCTTGTGTATGACGCTACAAGCTTGGCACACCTGTATTTGAGGAGTTTCTCCCATTCTCTGCAGATCCTCAAGCTCTTGTCAGGTTGGATTTGGAACATCGCTGCATAGCTATTTTCAGGTCTCTCCAGAGATGTTCGATTGGGTTCAAGTCTGTGCTCTGGCTGGGCCCTTCAAGGACATTGAGGCTTGTCCTGAAGCCACTGGTGCATTGTCTTTGTCCTGTAGGTAGGTAAGCTATCAACCCCAGTCTGGTCCTGAGGTCCTGAGCAGGTTTTCATCAAGGATCTCTGTACTTTGCTTCGTTCATCTTTCCCTCGATCGTGACTAGTCTCCCAGTCCCTGCCGATGAAAAACATCCACACAGCATGATGCTGCCACCACCATGCTTCACCGTAGGTATTGTACCAGGTTTCCTCCAGATGTGACACTTGGCATTCAGGCCAAAGAGTTCAATCTTGGTTTCATCAGACCAGAGAATCTTGTTTCTACATGGTCTGAGAGTCCTTTAGGTGCCTTTTGGCAAACTCCAATTTCTCTGTCATGTGCTTTTTACTGAGGAGTGGCTTCTGTCTGGCCACTCTACCATTAAGGCCTGATTGGTGGAGTGTTGCAGAGATGGTTGTCCTTCTGGAAGGTTCTCATATCTCCACAGAGGAACTCTGGCGCTCTGTCAGAATGACCATTATTTACAATGACGGTTAACAGTGGGTTAACTGAATTGTTCAGGGGCAGAATGACAGATTTTTACCTTGTCAGCTTGAGAATTCGATCTTGAAACCTTTTGGTTACTGGCCCAACGCTCTAACCACAAGGCTCCCTGCTGCCCCTTTGACCTCATGGCTTGGTTTTTGCTCTGACATCCACTGTCAACTGTGGGACATTATATAGACAGGTGTGTGCCTTTCCAAATCATGTCCAATCAATTGAATTCACCACAAGTGGACTCCAATCAAGTTGTTGGAACATCTCAAGGATGATCAATGGAAACAGGATGCACCTGACCTCCATAACTAAGAACCTGTTTTCACTTTGTCATTATGGGTTATTGTGTGTAGATTGAGGAAATGTTTTTATCCATTTTAGAATACGGCTGTAATGTAACAATGTGAAAAAAGTCAAGGGGTCTGAATACTTTCCGAATGCAGTGTATGTACAACTCTTCAACCTTTCTCCTCCTTTGCCAGTGTATTGTCACGCCTCATGGTGCACCAACATCTCTCAACACCCCCAAAGTGAGACAGCGCTGCAGTTTGAAGGACATAATGCTTTTAAAACATCATTATTCAGAATCGGATATGAAGGTGAGCAGGTGAACAGCTTTAGTCTAGCTACAACAAATACTCCCATGTCTCGTTTTGGATCACCTCAATGAACCTGTTCGAAGAGTTGAAACTTACACAGACCTTTAAGAAAATGTCCGTAGGAATAGTTTACCTTTTTAATATTTGTACTTTTCCACAAAAGAATGTGAAGTTGCTTTGAAAAAAATGTATGTAATGCAATCTTCTGGAATCAGGGTGGATGGCTGAAGTCTTTAAATATAGGGATTTGATTACACATATTTCAAAGTGATATGTTGAAATTGATTTCTTATCCCATATTGTACATTTTTTGTTCAACTTTACCACATGTCAATGGAGATTCTTCATCAGTGTTGGCATCATTTAATATATTCTCACCTCACAGGTTCAGCAATGTTTTTATTTTGTTATTCTCAAGAAAATGGAGACTACATTTTAATTTTTTCAAACTGGATAAATACTTTATTTTAAAAAGGTAACCTTTTTATTTGTATTAAAGGAAAAGGCCATATCAGTGTAGTGCATATTACTGTATACTTGTAAATATTGTCCATTCTACAAAGAAAAACCTTTAGAAATATTTGCCTGTCCTGGGAATGTTAGTCATTTAGATTTTTTATTTTACAGATAGTGTAAGAATCTAGATTTCTTTTAAATTCTATTGATATAACAGTTGTAAGTACTGCCAACAATTCCTGCAAGTTGAGGCATACCTTTGCTGAGGAACTATTATAAATGAAACAACTATTTTATCCAGTGCTGTGTTTAGTGACAGGATGCATTTATTTTGAACGGTAAACTCTTGGTCTGATAGGGTGTTGTGATAGCGTAGCATACTTTTAGATGAACAGTCAACTAGATTACCCTTGTTTGACAAGACATGTTTGAAAACCTAGATAGACTATGCTTCAATGTGGTCTTGCTTACAATCTTCCAGCTTTTGTTATGACATTTGTTTGTGGGGGACTACAATACAGACGTAAAATGGTTCTGTACCAAGTCTACCTTATCCAGGAAGTACCATGCGGTCAGAATACCTATTTTACAAGGGAGACATGACCTAGATGGCAGCTTAAAATATATGTCAAAGAATGCCTTACTGTATGGTGAGTTTTCTTGGTACTTCGTTCTTACCAGCACCATTAGTGTCAATGTTTGTCCCACATTTTAAACCCTACATGCTCTAAGCACGGAGTTGCATGGTGATGGCTGGCCGGCCTATTGCCACTGCCAATTTGAAGTGAGCACTGAGCTCAGATTATCCACATACCTGACACACACCTCATGCAGGCATTTTAAAGGAGCCATCTTTATCAGGCTAGTACCTGTTCTGTTTAATCAAATCAAATGTTATTTGTTACATACACATGGTTAGCAGATGTTAATGCGAGTGTAGCGAAATGCTTGTGCTTCTAGTTCCGACCATGCAGTAATATCTAACAAGTAATCTAACAATTTCACAACAACTACCTTATAAACACAAGTGTAAAGGAATGAATAAGAATATGTACATAAAAATATGGATGAGCGATGGCCGAACGGCATAGGCAAGATGCAGTAGATGTTATAGAGTACAGTATATACATAGGAGATGAGTAATGTAGGTATGTAAACATGATATAAAGTGGCTAGTGATACATTTATTACATCCAATTTTTCATTATTAAAGTGGCTAGAGATGAGTTAGTATGTTGGCAGAAGCCACTCAATGTTAGTGATTAACAGTCCGATAGCCTTGAGACAGAAGCTGTTTCTCAGTCTCGGTCCCAGCTTTGATGCACCTGTACTGAGCTCGCCTCCTGAATGATAGCGGGGTGAACAGGCAGTGGCTCGGGTGGTTGTTGTCCTTGATGATCTTTTTGGCCTTCCTGTGACATCGGGTGGTGTAGGTGTCCTGGAGGGCAGGTAGTTTGCCCCCGGTGATGCGTTGTGCAGACCTCACTACCCTCTGGAGAGCCTTACGGTTGTGTGCGGAGTAGTTGCCGTACCAGGCGGTGATACAGCCCGACAGGATGCTCTCGATTGTGCATCTGTAAAAGTTTGAGTGTTTTTGGTGACAAGACAAATTTCTTCAGCCTCCTGAGGTTGAATAGGAGCTGCTGCGCCTTCTTCACCACGCTGTCTGTGTGGGTGAACCATTTCAGATGTGTACGCCGAGGAACTTAACTTTGCACCTTCACTACTGTCCCGTCGATGTGGATAAGGGGCTGCTCCCTCTGCTGTTTCCTGAAGTCCACGATCATCTCCTTTGTTTTGTTGACACCACACTCCGAGGGCCCTCACCTCCTCCCAGTAGGTCGTCTCATCGTGTCATCTGCAAACTTGATGATTGAGTTGGAGGCGTGCTTGGCCACGCAGTCATCAGTGAACAGGGAGTACAGGAGAGGGCTGAGAACGCACCCTTGTGGGGCCCCAGTGTTGAGGATCAGCGGGGTGGAGATGTTGTTTCCTACCCTCACCACCTGGGGGCGGTCCGTCAGGAGTCCAGGACCCAGTTACACAGGGCGGGGTCGAGACCCAGGGTTAATGACGAGTTGAGGGTACTATGGTGTTGAATGCTGAGCTGTAGTCGATGAACAGCATTCGTACATAGGTATTCCTCTTGTCCGGATGGGTTAGGGCAGTGTGATTGCGATTGTGTTGTCTGTGGACCTATTGGGCCGGTAAGCAAATTGGAGTGGGTCTAGGGTGTCAGGTAGGGTGGAGGTGATATGGTCCTTGACTAGTCTCTCAAAGCACTTCATGATGAAGGAAGTGAGTGCTACGGGGCGATAGTCATTTAGCTCAGTTACCTTAGATTTCATGATAACAGGAACAATGGTGGCCCTCTTGAAGCATGTGGGAACAGCAGACTGGGATAAGGATTGATTGAATATGTCTGTAAACACACCAGCAAGCTGGTCTGCGCATACTCTGAGGAAGCGGCTAGGGATGCCGTCTGGGCCGGCAGTCTTGCGAGGGTTAACACGTTTAAATGTTTTACTCACGTTGGCTGCAGTGAAGGAGAGGCCGCAGTGTCGGTGGCGCTATATTGTCCTCAACGCGAGCAAAGTTGTTTAGTTTGTCTGGGAGCAAGACATCGTGGTCCGCGATGGGGCTGGTTTTCTTCTTGTAGTCCGTGATTGACTGTAGACCCTGCCACATACCTCTCGTGTCTGTGCTGTTAAGTTGTGACTACTTTGTCTCTATACTGACGCTTAGGTAGTTTGATTGCCTTGTGAAGGAAATAGCTACACTGTTTGTATTCAGTCATGTTTCCGGTCGTCTTGCCCTGATTAAAAGCAGTAGTTTGCGCTTTCAGTTTTGCGCGAATGCTGCCATCAGTCCACGGTTTCTGGTTGGGAAGGTTTTAATAGTCGCTGTGGGTACAACATCACTGATGCACTTGCTAATAAACTCGCTCACCGAATCAGCCTATTCATCAATGTTATTGTCCGACGCTATGCGGAACATATCCCAGTCCACGTGATCGAAGCAATCTTGAAGCGTGGAATCCGATTGGTCGGACCAGCGTTGAACAGACCTGAGCACGGGCGTTTCCTGTTTTAGTTTCTGTCTATAGGCTGGGAGCAACAAAATGGAGTCGTGGTCAGATTTTCCAAAAGGAGGGAGGGGGAGGGCTTGTATGCGTCGCGGAAGTTAGAATAACAACGATCCAGTGTTTTGCCAGCCCGGGTCATGCATTAGATATGCTGATTGAATTTAGGGAGCCTTGTTTTCAGATTAGCCTTGTTAAAATCCCCAGCTACAATAAATGCAGCCTCAGGATGTGGTTTCCAGTTTACATAGAGTCCAATGAAGTTCTTTCAGGGCCGTCGATGTGTCTGCTTGGGGGGGATATACACGACTGTGATAATAATAGAAGAGAATTCTCTTGGTAAATAATGCGGCCGGCATTTGATTCTAAGGAATTCTAGGTCAGGTGAACAAAAGGACTTGAGTTCCTGTATGTTGTTATGATCACACCACGTCTCGTTAATCATAAGGCATACACCTCCGCCCTTCTTACCAGAGAGATGTTTGTTTCTGTCGGCGTGATGCGTGAAGAAACCAGGTGGCTGTACCGACATATCGTATCCTTAGTGAGCCTCGTTTCCGTGAAACAAAGAACGTTACAATCTCTGTCTCTCTGGAAGGCAACCCTTGCTCTGATTTCGTCTACCTTGTCGTCAAGAGACTGGACACTGGCGAGTAGTATACAGTCGTGGCCAAAAGTTGAATGACAAATATTAATTTCCACAAAGTTTGCTGCTTCAGTGTCTTTAGATTTGTCAGCTGTTACTATGGAATAGTGAAGTATAATTACAAGATTTTCATAAGTGTCAAAGGCTTTTATTGACAATTACAGGAAATTGATGCAAAGAGTCAATATTTGCAGTGTTGACCCTTCTTTTTCAAGACCTCTGCAATCCGCCCTGGCATGATGTCAATTAACTTCTGGGCCACATCCTGACTGATGGCAGCCCATTCTTGCATAATCAATGCTTGGCGTTTGTCCGAATGTGTGTTTGTTTGTCCATCCGCCTCTTGAGGATTGACCACAAGTTCTCAATGGGATTAAGGTCTGGGGAGTTTCCTGGCCATGGACCCAAAATATCAATGTTTTGTTCCCCGAGACACTTATTTATCACTTTTGCTTTATGGCCAGGTGCTCTGTCATGCTGAAAAAAGCATTGTTCGTCACCAAACTGTTCCTGGATGGTTGGGAGAAGTTGCTCTCAGAGGATGTGTTGGTACCATTCTTTATTCATGGCTGTGTTCTTAGGCAAAATTGTGAGTGAGCCCACTCCCTTGGCTGAGAAGCAACCCCACACATGAATGGTCTCAGGATGCTTTACTGTTGGCATGACACAGGACTGATGCTAGCGCTCACCTTGTCTTATCCGGACAAGCTTTTTTCCGGATGCCCCAAACAATCGGAAAGGATTCATCCGAGAAAATGACTTTACCCCAGTCCTCAGCAGTCCAATCCCTGTACCTTTTGCAGAATATCAGTCTGTCCCTGATGTTTCCTGGAGAGAAGTGGCTTCTTTGCTGCCCTTCTTGACACCTGGCCATCCTCCAAAAGTCTTCGCCTCACTGTGCGTGCAGATGCACTCACACCTGCCTGCTGCCATTCCTGAGCAAGCTCTGTACTGATGTTGCCCCGATCCCGCAGCTGAATCAACTCAACTTAAAGGAGATGGTCCTGACGCTTGCTGGACTTTCTTGGGTGCCCTGAAGCCTTCTTCACAACAATTGAACCGCTCTCCTTGGAAGTTCTTGATGGGCCGATAAATAGTTGATTTAGGTGCAATCTTACTGGCAGTAATATCCTTGCATGTGAAGCCCTTTTTTGTGCAAAGCAATGATGACGGCACGTGTTTCCTTGCAAGTAACCATGGTTGACAGAGGAAGAACAATGATTCCAAGCACCACCCTCCTTTTGAAGCTTCCAGTCTGTTATTCAAACTCAATCAGCATGACAGAGTGATCTCCGTCCTCGTCAACACTCACACCTGTGTTAACGAGAGAATCACTGACATGTCAGCTGGTCCTTTTGTGGCAGGGCTGAAATGCAGTGGAAATGTGTTTTTGGGATTCAGTTCATTTGCATGGTAAAGAGGGACTTTGCAATTAATTGCAATTCATCTGATCACTCTTCATAACATTCTGGAGTATATGCAAGTTGCCATCATACAAACTGAGGCAGCAGACTTTGAAAATTAATATTTGTGTCATTCTCAACTTTTGGCCACTACTGTACTCGGGAGCGGTGCGTGATGTGCCCGTCTACGGAGCCTGACCAGAAGACCGCTCCATCTGCGGCGCCGTTGTTTTGGGTCGCCGGCTGGGATCCATCCATTGTCCTGGGTGGTTGACCAGAGGATCCGCTTCGGGAAAGTTTTATTCCTGGTCGTAATGTTGGTGAGTTGACGTTGCTCTTATATCCAATAGTTCCTCCCGGCTGTATGTAATAAAACCTGGGGTAACAATGTAAGAAATAATACATAAAAACAAAATTCTGCATCGTTTCCTAGGAACGCAAAGCGAGGCGGCCATCTCTGTCTGCGCCGGACAGTGAAGAGAGTAAAGGAATGACATAACACATCCACATCAACACTAGGATATCAAAGACTGATGTTTGTCAAAGGTTGAAAACATGTTAGCAATTCAAAGAAGTTCGAAATTATGCTTTCAGTATGTACACTTCACTGGCTTTCAGTTTTGGGTAAATGAGCCTCATGAAAATTGAAAGATTAGTGGAATCTGTGTAGGTAGCTGGACAGGTAGGATGACTGACAGTGAAGGTGAACAGGTGGTCAGGTGACAGAGGAATGGATGAGACTGAGGCAGGAATTCCTTTAACCATAAAGTGGTATATTTACTGAGTAGTCTGTGCTGCATAACAAAGGAAACAATAACATGTATGCAATCAAATTCATAATCACAAAGATCAAGTCATTATTAACATAATTAGGGAATTCAACAATCCAGTTCATTAAGTCAATAGTAATCATCCGTGAGTCATTTAGGCTCGTAACTATTTATCATAAATCATGAAAGAATACAAACAGTGACTGGTTATTCAATCTATAATCCCCATTAGTTTGATATCAAAGTCGATCAGTTAGCAAACAATGACGTTTCTCATTTCTCCCTTTCAATTGTCTTCATGTGTACATGTAATTAATTTCATTACATATTAACCATATCGATTGCATAATTGGCCTATGATGATCGGTAGGGCCGTGATCATTGACCATTCACATTACACAATATGTTTGAAGCGTGCGCTTCGCGACAATAACTACAAACAATAGCTGATGGCCCACTCTCCCGATCGCAACAGATAGTTCAGGTGAAAGGTAACAGAGTCGGTGGACTTACGTGGATACATGGACGCACAGAACTTCTGGATCAGACTGAGTTAAGGAAGAGAAAGCAGCGAGATCAAGCGATGGCGTTTTCCTCTTATGGGGATGAGATCCGTCGGTCATTTCCACCTGACCTAATTAAAGCTTCCTGGCCCAGTTGAGTAAGTGGCCATCAATTAAAGGATTATTCCACCAACTCCATGCATGGGCCTTTTCTACAAAAATATTCTCAGAGGATGGATGTTAGACTGGTATGTCCATGTACGCCACACTATCTGCTACAATAGCCTATCAACACCAAGATGTGCTTATATTGCTAAAGTGCTTCTGAAATTATGCCTGTGCAGGCATCAAACCTTAACAGGAGGAAATAATTCCAGTATTTGTGATGAGAAATAGAACAGCACTAACATCTGGTAGATAAGGGTAATAAGTAGCAATACTTTCTTCAGAAAATCAGTATGTGCAGGTCAACGTGAATAAAACATTTTTCCAACTGCTACCATTTGACACTAAATTTAAATATGAAATACTGCTTGTATTTTGTTTTTAAACTTTTTACAGAGATGAAACAAATATGTAGTTTGATTCATTTGTGAAAGAGATGGGCTATTTTGTAACCACTTTATTTTCGTGGTGCGCTCATCGCTTCTCCAAGCCTTTGATCTAACCGCCCTTTTGAAAGCATGTTCGATCCTTCCCTCTGTCAGATCGGGTTGCAAATGATAGAGCCACCCACATGCATATGAGTTCTCGCCATAGAGATCATGACTAGGAAATAACCAATTTTTGCATGGACATTGCCAGTAGGAAAAGTAAACGGGTTGGAGCCATCAGCTAATGATCAGAGAGCATTGTCTTCTTAAAATTGGTTTGCGTAGTTTGTAAATGGCTTTAAGATATGACCGCCATCTAGTGGCCACAAATTAAATACAATATTTGGTTCAACATTCCAGCATCGCAGGTGCATCAAACTAAGAAGAAACTACTACTTTAAATTAAAGATACCCTCAATGACGCTGCCCATGCTGTCACATACGCGATAATGGCACGTGTAGACCTACAACGTTGCGATTTCTATACTTATCTATGGTTCTCACTAATGGGGAATAAGGGGAAAACTCAGGGAAACAGGTGTATTCATTATGTCTTGCAACGGAAACCATTTATCGTTTAAGAACCAAATGGTACGAAACAGCGTGGGACCTACCTGAATTTGTCCAATATAAACTCGTTTGTCAAAGCTTTTCCGTTTGGACTAAACGGTTTCTGTTGCAAAACATTTAGCAGCAGACGAAACGTTTTGCAACAGAATAGGCGTAATAAATACACTCCATGAATACCTACAAGGAATGCAACTAATTTCCTCATCAGTAACTATGCTATATCCTTGGAATATGCGACAGGCATTTTTGATTTCATAGTTTGTTTTGTCCAGCATGGCAAAGCAGTACGACGTTTTGCTCAGGTTGCTGGTTTTAGGAGATTCCGGTGTTGGGAAAACGTGTTTGTTGTGCAGGTTCACGGATAACGAGTTTAATTCATCGCATATCTCTACTATTGGTAAGCTGTTGTTGATTGCAATCGGTTAGTTAGTTTGACAATTGATTCATGCAAGTTTGCCGCAAAATATGCGGCTCCCACAATAAGTGATTAATAGCAAGTAATTCTATACGAAAAGATGGAATGGACTTTCTTGTAGATTTATCATGCGATGCTTCACAAATCTTTGTTGAGGGACATGTTTCTGAAACGCTACTACGCCGTAGTCCTAACTGTATCAAAGGTTGTCTTTTAGTGCTACAAACTTAAACAGAGAATGTTTCACCGAGTGAGAACCTACTACAAATCTTTGAACCTGGTGATTGTTTTCTCAGTTTCCATGTTCAACATGTAATTCCCCCTGGGCCCTGGCTATGGACAGTTTGTTTAGACACCCCAGTGAGCCCACTGTGGACAGTGGAAGGGCTTAAAATGAGTAGGGCCTTGGTCACCATTTTTTCAGAATCTGAGCGTGAAATACGTACACACTGGTCAATAACATGTAGTCTCAGCAGTCCCATTACAAGACAGCATGTTGAACGAACTCATTTTCAACTTAGTTTATCTGTTGTCCGCGGATTTTGTCCTT
The DNA here is from genome assembly GCF_045679555.1 of Salvelinus alpinus. NCBI lineage: Eukaryota > Metazoa > Chordata > Actinopteri > Salmoniformes > Salmonidae > Salvelinus > Salvelinus alpinus. The sequence continues at coordinate 83,288,226 of NC_092094.1, forward strand.
ATGTCGGAGGTAATCTGATACAAAATGTCAGTGTTATCAACCCGACCTAAAGTATTCTTGTCTATATTTCTGGTTTTAATTTTCAATACTGATGCAATTCGCACATGACAAAACACTTTCGCAATATAGCCTTTACTGAATAGCAAACACGTCCAGCTAATTGCGAGGATAAACGTGCTTCAGTCCACTATACACGGTTAGTGTGTTGTGAATCACATGCAATGCTTCAACAGATTGAAAATATGAGCGAGAGGCTAGCGCCGCCTCAAAGTCGGGTAAACAACACTTTCCTGTGGATACCCTATATCCACCTAACCACCAAAAGGACCAGTAGCATGTACAATAGTGATCGGTCATTGGCAACAAACATATCTTTTTGAACGGATTTGTTTAGTGAAGGTCGTTAATAGGGGTGAAACGGTTACCGGTTTCACGGTTTTAGTATTACCGTTTTAATTATCATTAAAACCGTTTTTGATTACCGTGGTTTGAAAAAACTCAACCAAAGTTAACCTACGCCTGCTTCAGACTGTTGCTTTGTGGGTTTTGTTTTGTGTAAAAACATTGCGGAAGGCAGTGACAGTGCTGGGGAGATTTTTCTGCCTTCTAAGAGGACCAACTCTGAAGTGTGGTCGTACTTTGGGTTTTATGAGAGTGCTGAGGGAAACTCAATCGAAGATGGTCACCCTTTCTGCAGGACCTGCAACAACAAAAATTCGCTGCGAAAGGGGGCAACACTTCAAATCTCTTGTCATCTTTGTGACCCCCACCCGCTACTGTGACACTACAGTTGTTCTGCTGCTGTATGCATTGTGTGTCTACAGACTCTATTCGCCCATTGCACACGATAACACGTTATGTGGTTCAGTCACCCAACCAACATATTTTGTTCATTTAAAATCCGTCAGTCGTCGAATTGGTTGTAAAAGTGTTCCAACAGGAGAAACACGATAGACTCCTATACAAGACTCCTGTATTTATGTCAATTGTTGGGCTCATTGCATTTACTATCACTGTCTAAAGATGCATTTGTTTTTGTCAATTGTACATGGGGTCATTGCATATACTCAAATGCAACACAGAAGATGGACTGTATGTACAGTCGTGGCCAAAAGTTGAGAATGACAAATATTAATTTTCACAGTTTGCTGCTTCAGTGTCTTTAGATATTTTTGTCTGATGTTACTATGGAATACTGAAGTATAATTACAAGCATTACAAGTGTCAAAGGCTTTTATTGACAATTACAGGAAGTTGATGCAAAGAGTCAATATTTGCAGTTTGACCCTTCTTTTTCAAGACCTCTGCATGCTGTCAATTAACTTCTGGGCCACATCCTGATTGATGGCAGCCCATTCTTGCATAATCAATGCTTGGAGTTTGTCTGAATTTTGGGGTTTTTGTTTGTCCACCCGCCTCTTGAGGATTGACCACAAGTTCTCAATGGGATTAAGGTCTGGGGAGTTTCCTGGCCATGGACCTAAAATATTGATGTTTGTTCCCTGAGCCACTTATTTATCACTTTTGCCTTATGGCAAGGTGCTCCGTCATGCTGGAAAAGGCATTGTTCGTCACCAAACTGTTCCTGGATGGTTGGGAGAAGTTGCTCTCGGAGGATGTGTTGGTACCATTCTTTATTCATGGCTGTGTTCTTAGGCAAAATTGTGAGTGAGCCCACTCCCTTGGCTGAGAAGCAACCCTACACATGAATGGTCTCAGGATGCTTTACTGTTGGCATGACACAGGACTGATGGTAGCGCTCACCTTGTCTTCTCCGGACAAGCTTTTTTCCGGATGCCCCAAACAATCGGAAAGGGGATTCATCAGAGAAAATGACTTTACCCCAGTCCTCAGCAGTCCAATCCCTGTACCTTTTGCAGAATATCAGTCTGTCCCTGATGTTTTTCCTGGAGAGAAGTGGCTTCTTTGCTGCCCTTCTTGACACCAGTCCATCCTCCAAAAGTCTTCGGCTCACTGTGTGTGCAGATGCACTCACACCTGCCTGCTGCCATTCCTGAGCAAGCTCTTTACTGATGGTGCCCCGATCCTGCAGCTGAATCAACTTAAAGGAGACGGTCCTGGCGCTTGCTGGACTTTCTTGGGTGCCCTGAAGCCTTCTTCACAACAATTGAACCGCTCTCCTTGAAGTTCTTGATGATCCGATAAATTGTTGATTTAGGTGCAATCTTACTGGCAGCAATATCCTTGCCTGTGAAGCCCTTTTTTGTGCAAAGCAAGGATGACTGCACGCGTTTCCTTGCAAGTAACCATGGTTGACAGAGGAAGAACAATGATTCCAAGCACCACCCTCCTTTTGAAGCTTCCCGTCTGTTATTCAAACTCAATCAGCATGACAGAGTGATCTCCATCCTTGTCCTCGTCAACACTCACACCTGTGTTAACGAGAGAATCACTGACATGATGTCAGCGGTCCTTTTGTGGCAGGGCTGAAATGCAGTGGAAATGTTTTTTGGGGATTCAGTTCATTTGCATGGTAAAGAGGGACTTTGCAATTAATTGCAATTCATCTGATCACTCTTCATAATATTCTGGAGTATATGCAAGTTGCCATCATACAAACTGAGGCAGCAGACTTTGAAAATTAATATTTGTGTCATTCTCAAAACGTTTGGCCACGACTGTATGTGTGAGCAATTATTATTATTCACAATGTAACAACGAGGGGCCATGCATCAGAGCTGCCTCACCTTGCCAGGGATGCCAGGAAGCTTTTGTGCGTCCCAGCAACCAGCGTGCCATCAGTGTGTTCAGTGCCAGCAGGCGCATTGTCTCCCCTCGCAGATCACTACTTAAACCTGACAAAGTAAAAATGCTGACATTTTTACATTTCAATCTCAAGTGAACAAAGATGCGTACATACAGGATGTTAGGCCAGCAGCACCTTATTTCTTTATGAAGGAGAGAACAGACATACAGGATGTTAGGCCAGCAGCACCTTATTTCTTTATGAAGGAGAGAACAGACATACAATCAGTGCTGTTCATTAGATTTGTTTAAATATTTTGTGTTATTTTAATGTCAACACCTGCACATTGGATTTGTTTACATATGGTTGTATTGTTCTTACATGCACATTGCTTTACTTGTGTTGAATTTTATATGCACATTTTGATTTGCTTACTTAAGGTTGTGTTCATTAACCTGCACTAGGGAAACTTTTACCTCATGGCCACATGGTGCCATCTTTAATGTTATTATTTAAATGTTTATGCACACAAAGTGCATTGTGCTGCTCATTTTATTTGTTTGTTGATTTTCAATAAAACTTGCTGAAATCATTTCAGCGTATCAGCACTTTTTGAAAATTTCCAGCACATTTTAACAATAGCACGGTTATCAGTATTATCACGGTAATTTTGGTCACTATAATCGTGATATTAAATTTTCATACCGTTTCATCTGTAGTTTTTTTTTTAGCTCAAAACAACGATTACTTACCTTCAAATAAGTTACACAATATTTCTCTAAAGAGGGGGAATCCTCAATGCATGAACAATAAATAGTGGGGAGAATGCGTCATTCTGGTCCATGCCCATTTTTGCATTTTTTAAAAACTTTTGTTGTTGCAGGTGATCTAATAATTTATTCAGGTAAAAATGTATTTGAAACAGCATTTTATGACAATGGTGGACTACTTTTTGGGCTTTACATTGGGTATTTGACAAGTTTCTTTGGTTCTATATATTTACTTTTTAAAGCATTTTGAACGGAGCCAGCTCAATCAAAATACTCGGAATTCCCGTCACTAATGTACAAACGGTAAAGGAAGTCTAAATATCATTTTAGTCAACATTCTGCTTTGTAGAGACTTTTCCCAGCTAGCAATGAGGAAGCGGCCCTCTTCCGGGGGGCTGGAACTGATTGATTCGGCCCAGAATCTAAATGAATGACTGCCCAGAATCGGCCCAAGTACATCGGGCCGTTTCCGTCTACAGGAATTCAGCCGACTTTTCCGGCATCTTACCAGAATCCCCCCCCAGAAGCTGCCCGATGCAAATTTAAATAAATGTATACAAAATTACCCAATTTAGTTACGTTAAATACTACTATTATGCCTGCACAAAAACATTTTGTGTTGGAGGCAACACGCTGTGTCAGCGTGCATGCGCCTGGCCCACAGGAGTCGCTACAGCCCGATGGGACAAGGACATCCCGGCCGGCCAAACCCTCCCCTAACTCGGACGACGCTGGGCCAATTGTGAGTCTCCTCATGGGTCTCCCGGTCGCGGCCGGCACGGGTCTCAAACCAGCATCTGTAGCAACGCCGTTTGCACTTCGACCGCTCCGCCACTCAGGAGGCTCCATCCACAAAGGTTTTCAAAGGAATCAAAATACTGCACAGGACACTTAAAGAATTTCATTTAAATGTTAATTGTTTTTTTTGATCACAGAAACAATGAGAAAATAATGAAATGTTGATTTACACTGGCTGCTTTATATAATTATCAGCCCGAACCCCAAGTAATATAAAAAATAAAAAAAAGTGCTTAAGTCACACAAGTTGCGATAATAGTGTTTTAACATTCTTGAATGACTACTTCATCTCTGTACCCCACTCATACAATTATCTGTAAGGTCCCTCAGTTGAACAACTACTGGTTGGGGGGTGGAGCAGACATTGAATATCCCTTTGAGCATGGTGAAGTTATTAATTACACTTTGGATGGTGTAACAATGCACACAGTCACTACAAAGTTACAGGTGTCCTTCCTAACTCCGTTGCCGGAGAGGATGGAAACTGCTCAGGGATTTCACCATGAGACCAATGGTGACTTTAAAACAGTTACAGAGTTTAATGGCTGTGATAGGAGAGAACTGAGGATGGATCAACAACGTTGTACACTCTACATGTTGCATTTATATCTTTGTAAAGTGTTGGTCCCATGTTTCATGAGCTGAAATAAAAGATCCCCAAAATGTTCCATATGCCAAAATTTCTCAAATTTTGTGCATAAATTAGTTTACATCCCTATTAGTAAGCATTTCTTCAAGCTAAGATAATTCATCCACGTGACAGGTGTGACATATCAAGAAACAGTATGGCCATTACATAGGTGCACCTTGTGCCGGGGACAAAAGGCCACTCTAAAATGTGCCATTTTGTCACACAACACAATGTCATAGATGCCTAAAGTTGTGAGGGAGTGTGCATTTGTCATGCTGACTGCAGGAATGTCCACCAGAGCTGTTGCCAGATAATTGAATGTTAATTTCTCTACCGTAAGCTGCTTCCAACTTAATTTTAGAGATTTTGGCAGTATGTCCAACCGGCCTCACAAACGCAGACCACGTGTAACCACATCAGCCCAGGACCTCCATCTGGTTTCTTCACCTGCGGGATCATAAGAACAGCCACCTGGACAGTTTTTGAAACAGAAGTATTTCTGCCTGTAATAAAGCCCTTTTGTGGGGGAAAAAATCATTCTGATTGCCTTGGCTGGGTTTCTCCAGTGGGCGGGCCTGGCTCCCAAGTGGGTGGGCTTGGGCTGTGCCCCTGCCCAGTCATGTGAAATCCATATATTGGGGCCTAGTGAAAGTATTTCAATTGACTGATTTCCTTATGTACTGTAACTCAGTGAAATCTTAGAAATTGTTGCGTCTTATATTTTTGTTCAGTATAAATTCGATTTTATTTAATTTAATACATTTGCAAACATTTCTAAACGTGTTTAGACTGCCATTATGGGGTATTGTGTGTAGATTGGTGAGATTATTTTATTTAATCCATTTTAAATTCGGACTGTAACACAAAATGTGGAAAAAGTCAAAGGGTATGAATACTTTCTGAAGGCACTGTATGATGCCAATCTGTTACCTGAAGAATATCCTGGTGTGAAGTGTTTGCCTCAGCTCTTTGTTGTTTACTGTGTTTGGCAGGTGTGGTTGTTGTGACGGTAATGTTGCAAGCAGCTGACCTTTTGCACCTGACTATTTGATGGGTTTTTACGCTTCAACTGTGAAGCTATCACTCTCTCACACACACACACACACACACACCACTAACATTTAATGTGTATATTTTTCATGCAGAAGTCGATAGACAACCCAAGTCACGTCTTCCTTGGCCCTGCAGGAATGCACTGTAGTAAATAACAATGTCATTCCCTTTAGCAAGATGACCTCTAAAGACTGCTTGAAAGGACCTTCAACTGGGTTAAGTGGGTATCTAAGTAACCCAGTCCTCATCAGTATCCACTTCAAGTTTGTGTCACTGTTACCATTAGCCCAGGGGTACAAATGTTAACCAACTAGGGATACTTATTGACTAGTACAGGCTGTTTTGATGCACGAGTAGGATATATTGAGATTAGGCTACACTCTTTGAGGCTTCGGTAAAACTCCAGTCCGGCAATGGAAATATGAAGAATAAAGATACATGAAGGCACAAGCTCAGTAAGGAAAACCGGGGGAAGATACAGAATTCAACAAGATGGCCGATGGAGAAGATGGATAGAAAATGCAGCCAAGAGTAATACATGTTGGTTTGCAAAACTTAATTTTGCTTACTTTTTTTAGGAGTGGATTTCAAAATGAGAACATTACAAGTAGATGGCATTAAAGTACGAGTACAAATATGGTGAGTGAAAAGATCTTCCAGACAATGATTTACCATAATACAGTAGTGATTGACACACCTATCACAAATGTGAATTTTACGTTCTGTTAAACAGTGTTTGAAATAAGCTTTGCCTGTTGATTTGAGTAAGATTATAAATATTCTGAAATGTCGTCACATCCTGTAAAACTGGGAATTGCCTCTGTCTGTGTGCAGGGATACTGCTGGCCAGGAACGATACCAGACCATCACCAGACAGTACTACAGACGGGCACAGGTGTGTTCTCTATACACCAATAATCCCTGTTCAGGAATGAATAACTACCAGTTAAAAACAGTTTACACAATATCAAGTGCCTAGTCATGTGCTCACAATTTGTCATGACAGTCCCTCCCCTCTTGATCTTTCACTAGGGAATTATCCTGGTGTATGACATCAGAAGTTCGAGCTCCTTTCAGCACATTTTGAAGTGGGCTAGTGATGTGGATGAGGTAAGGCTAATACCTACTGATAAAACACAGCCCTCTCCATTCACGCTGTCATTCTTTTTGTCCCCCTTCTCCTTTTCTCGGGGTCTCTGTGTTTGACTGACCTAGTATTTACATCGTCTCTCATTGAACTGGTGCCCAGTCGTCTATTTCTCAACCCTGTCACACTATTTCAGTTCGCCCCTGACAAGGTGCAGAGGATCCTGGTGGGGAACAAGGCTGATGAGGAGCAGATGAGGAAAGTTCCTAAAGAACAAGGAAGCAAGGTTGGTCTTTATCTAACTGTTTGACTCAGCCATAACAACTATTTTCTTCCATACACAGTTGAACATTTTCCATCCTTAATGAGCTCTTGTTACAGCTAGCAAAAACCTATGGAATGGAATTCTTTGAGACAAGTGCCTGCACCAACTGCAACATAAATGAGGTGAGACGTAGGCCTTAATGAGTCAATACCTTGGATATTGAACAAAAATATAAATGAAACATTCCTACGATTTTTCTGCGTTACAGTTCATAGAAGGAAATCAGTCAATTGAAATACATTCATTAGGCCCTAATTTCACATGACTGGGCAGGGGCACAGCCATGGGTGGGCATGGGAGGGCATAGGCCCACCCACTTGGGAGCCAGGCCCAGCCAATCAGAATGAGTTTTCCCCACAAAAGGGCTTCATTACGGACCGGAAACTCCTCAGTTTCATTAGCTGTCTGGGTGGCTAGTCTCAGATGATCCCGCAGGTGAAGGAGCCAAATGTGGAGCTCCTGGGCTGTCGGGTGGATGAATTATCTTGGTGAAGGAGAAATGCTCACTAACAGGGATGTAAACACATTTGTGCACAATATTTGAGAGAAATAAGCTTTTTGTGCGTATGGAAATGTTTTGATATTTTACTTCAGCTCATGAAACATGGGACCAACACTACGTGTTTGCGTTTTTATATTTTTGTTTAGTATATTTATGTTATGTTGGGGAACATGAGGCAATTGTGGTGATATATTTTCTCTACATGTTCCAGTCATTCATCCGGTTGACACAGCTGGTTCTGCAGGCTCACAAGAAAGAGATGGATGCGTTCCAGGGTTCCACTAATTTATACCTAGACATGACTTCTCTTTGGGGAGAGCAGGACAAACAGGACAGTGATGCAAACTCCCCGAAGCCCTGCACATGTTAGCCGAAGGGCAAAGCTCTCAACCTGGGGGTGTTTGGCTAGAAGAATGCCCTTGGCCCTGTGACATAATGGACATTGAAATGTGAGAGTATGTTCTGTGCTTACTGAATATTGCTGTTGCTTATGCTCAGATGAATGCATTATCCTTTTTTGGCCTACTCACGGTTTTCTTCTTCATTCATAATTTCATAGTTACTTGGCTTTTTCATGTTTATTACCCTATTCTGCAACACCTAAACTGATGACACGCTGAGTTAAGTAGTCCACATGTAATAAGAACATTTGCCAGCTGAGGGGCTGTTGTCTGCAATACTCTGAAAGCTGCAACTCAGTTACTGGGTATACTTAAGCCTTCTTCTGTATAATCTGAGGCTCTTGAGTGGTCCTTTTATGAGGATAGGGTGGGCAGAGGGCAAGGCTAAATTATTAATACACAGAAATGGAATCCAAGCTAGCTGGAAGGGATAATTTACCTATGGAAGACTAACCCTTTACTCAGACAAGCATTAATGCAAAAACTCAATCTAAAACTGAAATTATGTTCAACTCAATCTTTGAGTATGTTGTGTGAATTTCACTGCTAATTCTAAGTGTTTTTTCCAGGTTGAAAAGCTGTAGCAAATGCCACACTGGTGCGTACACTATTATAAAGGGCGTACACAAAGTGCGTACACTATTATATAGCATTATAAATGGCATTTAGTGTCACTGATTGCTGACTGTTTTGGTGAAGTTTTTTAATAGCTGTGCTAGCTATAAAATGTAATATTTTGTGTGAAAAATTAAAAGTCCACGTTAATTTATTGGTGATCTTGTAGTTTTTTTGTTGTGAGATTTACTAAAGAGGAGTTGAGTGAAGCCTCGGTCCTTTGAGTTTTTAAATAGAACTAGAAGATCAAGTAGGACAGTAGGACAAAAAAAAATCATATACTGGGAAAGGCAGGTAATGACTTGATAAATGGCTGATGGTGAGAAACTGATATAGGCTCTAGAATTAGCATAAAGCTGAATATTGTGCCCATATCATAATACATGGTTCCCTTCCTCATTATTCTCCCAGGAAAAACAGTCATGACAAACAACTGTAAATAGCTACAACCACAGTGCATTGTATTTTACATTAGCTCTCTGGTGAATGCTTTGATACTGTGGAATACATTTTTACAAGATCAGATTCACAGCCGAGTCTGACTAAAACCACTAGGTGAAGGGGTGAAGATATAAAATGGCATGTTAAATGCCTAAATGAAATTTGTATGAAACACTATTTAGTGTGCAATTAATCCTGTTATGATATTATGCTGTTTTAAAAAACCATGCAAGGTATAACCATAGGTTTGATTTAATATGACCCTCTTCATACCGATCTATGCAAGTTTACAACCTGAAATATGAGCATGTCTGTGTGTATCAGTTTTCGGCAGTTATTTGACACCTAGGTAAGGTAAAACGGTAGCATATATTTATTTGAAGTCAGATGAGCTGTGGTGGGGTTAACACAGACACACTGGTCCTCACTTCTGCCAGCATGACCTCAGTACAGGACCATGACGTTCATTGCTAAGCCCTTCTATGATCTGGAGTCCACAATGCTGGAGGGGGATTCAGTAGACTTCAATGTGTTTCCGAAGGGCGGTTGGTCCTCATTGAGAATGTGGCATCGCTCTGAGGAACAACCACACAGGACTATAGCCAGCTCAACCTGCTCCAGAGCAAGTACCCTCACCAGCTAGTGGTCCTGGGCTTCCCCTGCAATTGGTTTGGCTACCAATTCAGTATGCAACATCTTGGCCTTTTGGTTATGTGGTTCAATGAAATCCATAAAAACAAGCTAATCTAGTCAAATATTCTGTTAGCAGTATCAGTTGATTTATTTAATTATGAATGTCGGATGAGAATGTTTGTGTTTTATAGGAGAACTGTTCAGGTTCTCCCCATTTTAACTCATTGAGGTATGTGCGTCCAGTAGATGGCTACCAGCCTGGCTTCACGGCCTTTGAGAAGTGTGACGTGAATGGAACCAACACCCACCCTGTCTTCGTCTATTTGAAAGACTAACTTCCCTACCCTGATGATGATCCACACTCCCTCATCCAGGATCCTAAATTCCTCACCGGGAGTACCATCAGCAGGACAGACATCTCATGGAATTTTGAGAAATTCCTGGTTGTGCCAGAGGGAGAGCCCTTTAAACGGTACAGCAAAAAATGTGAAACTATCAACATGGAGCCTGAAATCCAAAGACCGAGTCCAACCAAGACCTGAAAATAGCATTGAAATGTTTTTCTTGTGCACTACTCTTCCTGCTACACAAATGACTTCACATCTATGATGATAGAGAGGACCTATTATGGTGTCCTCCATCCTTTTGAGGTTTATTGAACGAGGGTAATATTCTTAAAACCTATGGGAATATTATCTGAAGCCTTGTAAAGCTCAAGTGTTGTCGGTCATGCTGCGGTAGTTTGTCTTACTCATCATGTAATGAAAAGATGGAAAGCATCAGCTATATTTTGGTTGCTCCTCTAACATATACTCCCCTATGTATTTATTTGGAAAGTGAAGATAATGTTTAATTTGGCGCTATACTCCAGCATTTTGGATTTGAGATTAAATGTTTTGTGAGGCGACCGCACAGAATGTGACCTTTTTATTTGGGGATATTTTCATACTTATCTGTTTTACCATTTAGAAATGAATGCACTTTATTTATCTACTTCCCACATTTTTAAAGGTGTCAAGTTTGTGACTATACAAACTTGTTGGTTGTATTTGCAGTTTGTTTTGGTTGTTTCCTATTATTTTGTGCCCAATAGAAATTAATGGTAAATGTGTTGTCATTTTGAAGTCACTTTTTTAGCAAATAAATGATATTCTTATTTCTGAAATTACTTTGACATTAAAATGTTTTGAGCATTACACATCTGATTTAATAGCCTACTAGTCTATACAGTAAGTTCATTCCCCCCAAACATGCTAACCTCTTACCATTACACACCTCCCTACTATTGGTATCAAATTTGATTTTGATTTGCGCCGATTACAACAGGTTCACCTTACCGTGAATTGCTTAGTTACAAGCCCTTAACCAACAATGCAGTTCATGATATGACATGCCTGTGTAACTTTCTCATTCATCATTATTCACAATGCATTTATGATTATGTGTAATCATGGTACATTAATATTCTATTCCTATTTACAATAAGTGACTGACTTAGTGAACCCTTTCCTCGCTCTATTCCCATGCTGGCCAGCAGGTGATGCCACTGACTCATTGAGGAAAAAATAACATTGTCAAAATTGGCATATAATTGTAGTTGGAATGAAGTTATTGTATTCTACTTTTATTACCCAAAAAGTATCTTATTGTTCCACTATACAGCATGTGTAGTAATCATGTTATAATTGAACATTGTCTAGTTTCACATGACATGTTATTTTAAAAATATAAAGACCTTTTGTGTTGCAGAGTAGGAATAATATATTAGTAGGACAGGTGTTATATATCGTGTCAGAAAGGTACTTCCAGGTAATTCCCCTGCACTGAACCACCCTCATGATGACAGAGGCTGGCCTGCTATAATAGATTCTGTTTCTGTGTCTACAGGCATTAGCATACGTAATAGTGACAAAACTCAACATACGTAATGGTGCCAAGTTTCTCAACATCACACCCACTGCATTATTGCAGTCCCCTTGTCTACCCTGTCCATCCTGTGTTCTCACTGAACACTAGAATACCTCCAGTCATTCTTTTGATCCCCATTGTTTTAGTTCCAATAAATGGGAAGTTTTGGCAGAGCCACCCAGCAGTAGAGGAAAAGACGGAGCATTGCATGTCTTCTCAAATAGTCCCATCTACTGCTGACTGAGAGACAGTGCTGCTGAGTAATGCCCTAATGTAATTTATGTTATGAAAGTCCCTGGAGAGATCTGTGACAACAGTGAAAGGTTAGGCTACTCTTCTCCGAGAGGTAGCTATGCATTTTCTCTAAAGCCTGTGTTTTTTTGCAAGTAGAATGAGTGCCTTGACTAATGCAATACTGTAGCTCAGTCCAGAAACAACCCATAGCCCCTATACCCCCATAGCCAAAATGTACAATAACTCTAGGATAAGAAGCCTATAACTTGTTATGGGAAACAGAAAGCTCATATGACACAGAAATTATTGATTGCATTTAATCATATCACATTGACTGATTTGCACAGTATTGCAGTTGAGTTCACATGCTCTATCCTAGATAGGGGTTTTCTTTTCGAAGGGCCAATTCAAGAGAGCTACTGCAGAAACACAACCAGGTGAGCAGAAATGGATTTGTTACCACAGTAACGTTTGCTTTATAGTATGAAGTCTTCTCGCGAGATTCCAGTACAGTGAGGGAGGGTGGTTGGTATGATCTCATCTCTACAGCAGCTGCATAGTGCAGCGAAGCAAACCCGTAACTTTGTATCAAACTTCTACATATCTGACGAAGGCAACCGGATCATTGGGATTTTAACCGAAACGGAAACAACTGTTTAAAGCAATATACATAACGGTGTTGCTGCATTTTTACACTGACGGGTCTTGAAAAACAAAAGGGGGAAAACGCTTAGTATTGTGTTCATGCCATCCAATGGTTGACGGGAAGAGGAGAAAAGGTGAGTCGGGAAACATGCGTTTTAACGTTGGGGAACGATCCATGTCATGTGCATGATGTTTTTAGGTACATGATCGCAAGCAACATCAGGATAGTCTCCTCAACCAATAAACAGTTTAAACAGCTACATCTGACCGATTAGTATGTGTTCTATAGTAGCCTAAGTAGCCTATATTAGAGTGCGCAATCTGGGTATTTTCTTTCCCGAAATTAGGAGGGAACCAGAAAGGTTGCTTTGTGGGTTCAGAACGCGCACTCTGCGGGTGCCTGGAGTGGAAACTGTCAATTTTGGTCAATGCAATCCGCAATTATATCACGTTCGTCAAAGACGATGTGCATTGTTTCGGGTGCAACTTGAGTTTGGTGATTTCCAGGTGGCATCGAGCAAACGGGCTTGTTGTAATAGCGCTGTAATAGGTGTGTAATGCTGCAGCTTTCTGTGTAGTCCCCTCCTTTAGCAAGCTATATGCTATAGCCTACATCATTTTCTACCATTCATATAGTTAGTTCGGGCCTCTACAAGTGGTGGGTTAATGTTGCTGAAGGGTTAATGTTGATGTTCCTTTGTAAGTGACAGACCACCACTATCAACCCAAATGGTTAAACAAACTATTGGGCATAACACATTTGATTTAGTATAGTAGGCTACGTGGTGAAGCAGCTTGATGGATCTTGCTATTAGCAAGGCAACAACCATTGATGTGGTTTGGACTGTCACAAGGGATAACACTATTGTCTACTTGGTACAAAAACTGTACAGTATTGATCAACACTGTGCACTTAGGAGAAACCCCTTCAAATTAGTAGATTCAGCTATTTCAACCACACCCGTTGCTGACAGGTGTATACATTCCGGCAAACAACCATGCAATCTCTATAGACACACATTGGCTGTAGAATGGCCTTACTGAAGAGCTTAGTGACTTTCAATGTGGCACTGTCATAGGATGCCAACTTTCCAACAAGTCAGTTCATCAAATTTCTGCCCTGTAAATGATGTTATTGTGAAGTGGAAACGTCTAGGAGCAACAACGGCTCAGCCACGAAATGGTAGGCCACACACGCTCACAGAACAGGACCACCAAGTACTGAAGTACGTAAAAATCGTCTGTCCTCAGTTGCAATACTCACTACTGAGTTCCAAACTGCCTCTGGAAGTAACGTCAGCACAAGAACTGTTCATCGGGAGCTTCATGAAATGGTTTTCCATGGCCGAGCAGCTGCACACAAGCTTAAGATCACCCTGCGCAATGCCCAGCGCCGGCTGGAGTGGTGTAAAGCTTGCTGCCATTGGACTCTGGTGCAGTGGAAACATGTTCTCTGGAGTGATTTATCACTCTTTACCATCTGGCAACCCCAATGCATAGTGTCAACTGTAAAGTTTGGTGGAGGAGGAATAATGGTCTGGGGCTGTTTATCATTGTTCGGGCTAGGCCCCTTAGTTCCAGTGAAGGGAAATTTTAACGCTACAGCATACAATGACATTCTGCTTCCAACTTTGTGGCAACAGTTTGGGGGAAGGCACTTTCCTATTTCAGCATGACAAAGCCCACGTGCCCAAAGCGAGGTCCATACAGAAATGGTTTGTTGAGATCGGTGTGGAAGAACTTGACTGCCCTGCACAGAGCCCTGACCTCAACCACATAGAATACCTTTGGGATGAATTGGAACGCTGACTGCGAGCCAGGCCTAATTACCCAACATCAGAGCCCGAGCTCACTACCCGCAGCAGTGTTCCAACGTCTAGTGAAAAGCCTTCCCAGAAGAGTGGAGGCTGTTATAGCAGCAAAGGGGGACTAACTCCATATTAATGCCCATGATTTTGGAATGAGATGTTCAGCAAGTGTCCACATATTTTTGGTCATGTAGTTTATTTTTGTGTGCAACCTGTGAGACATGGTAGTAATTACACTGAACAAAAATATAACCGCAACATGTAAAGTGTTGGTCCCATGTTTTATGAGCTGAAATAGGTCCCAGAAATGTTCCATATGTACAAGAAACTTATTTCTCTCAAATTTTGTGCACAAATTTGTTTACATCCCTGTTAGTGAGAATTTTTCATTTGCCAAGATAATCCATCCAACTGACAGGTGCGGCATATCAAGAATCTGAATAAACAGCATGATCATTACACAGGTGCACCTTGTGCTGGGGACAATAAAAGGCCACTCTAAAATGTGTAGTTTTGTCATACAACACAATGCCACAGATGTCTCAAGTTTTGACTGAGGATGCAATTGGCATGCTGACTGCAGGAATGTCCACCAGCTATTGCCAGAGAATTGAGTGTTCATTTCGCTACCATAAACCGGTTGGTTTTCTGATCCACGCCACTACCTTTTTTTAAAGGTATCTGTGACCAACAGATGCATATCTGTATTCCAGTCATGTGACATCCATATATTAGGGCCTCATTTATTTATTTAAATTGGCTGATCTCCTTATATGAACTGTAACTCAGTAAAATCTTAAAATTGTTGTGTGTTGCGTTTATTTTTTTGTTCAGTGTACTTAGTTTCAGGGGCAATTCAAATGCCTCACTGACCAAGTAATAGCCTATTGAATTACATAACGCTATTGGTTGAAACTTTATAAGGCAGGCAATGTTTTGGCATTGAATGAGCCCTACAGTGGCAAATCTGGATTCACTTGGACACAGGATTTGAATTAGACCTCTATGACCGGCTGTTACTGACAGTTCCAGTAGCTGTCAGAAGGAGTCCAAATAGAGTATATTTAGCACTCATTCACTGTTTGCTCTTTTTTTGTATATCTTTGCATTTGTACTTGCTGTCCTATGCAGATAAGAGCTTCAGTGTTTAATTCCCCCCTAATATTCCATCTGTATTGGTGTATGCTATTCTGTGGAAACCTGCTTGGTTATGGTGGATGTGTCAGATAGGGGGAGGAAAGAATATTGAGTTGCATAGTTGGCAAAATATTAGCATTCTTCATAAACTTGACTGACTGATGACTGGGATAACATCAGTCAGGTCCATAGTCATAACAATTGAAGACCTCTGTTTTGCCGTTTAATACATATTTTCTTTACACCATTACTCTCATATTTAGTCTGATATTGTTTTGCTGAAGCCATCATGCAAACTGGACCAGTGCCTCCTATTATGGAGTTTTCACTTTAAATCAATCCAGTGCTGACACTACTATGGGAAAAAGTATCTTTCTATTTTAATCATCATTGATGGGCAAACCAGTCTCTACTTTGTGCTATAGACAAAAATATCCTTCATGGTTATCATAAGACAATAGTATAGGCTACTATTTTGTTGCCTTACACCCTGGAATTAAAATAGATTTTTGGGGGGTTTGTATCATTTGATTTACACAACATGTCTACCACTTTGAAGATGCTAAATATTTTCTATTGTGAAACAAACAACAAACAACAAATAAGACAAAAAAGAAAACTTGAGTGTGCATATCTATTCACCTCCCCAAAAACAATACTTTGTAGAGCCACCTTTTGCAGCAATTACAGCTGCAAGTCTCATGGGGTATGTCTCTATTAGCTTGGCACATTTAGCCACTGGGATTTTTGCCCATTCTTCAAGGCAAAACTGCTCCAGCTCCTTCAAGTTGGATGGGTTCCGCTAGTGTACAGCAATCTTTAAGTCATACCACAGATTCTTAATTGGATTGAGGTCTGGGCTTTGACTAGGCCATTCCAAGACATTTAAATGGTTCCCCGTAAACCACTCAAGTGTTGCTTTAGCAGTATGCTTAGGGTCATTGTCCTGCTGGAAGGTGAACCTCCGTCCCAGTCTCAAATCTCTGGAAGACTGAAACAGGTTTCCCTCAAGAATTTCCCTGTATTTAGCGCCATCTATCATTCCTTCAATTCTAACCAGTTTCCCAGTCCCTGCAGATGATGCTGCCACCACCATACTTCACTGTGGGGATGGTGTTCTCGGGGTAATGAGAGGTGTTGGGTTTGTGCCAGACATAGCGTTTTCCCTGATGGCCAAAAAGCAAAATTTTAGTCTCATCGGACCAGAGTACCTTCTTCCATATGTTTGGGGAGTCTCCCACATTCCTTTTGGCGAACACCTAACATGTTTGCTTATTTGTTTCTGGCCACTTCCGTAAATCTCAGCTCTGTGGAGTGTACGGCTTAAAGTGGTTCTATGGACAGATACTCCAATCTCAGCTGTGGAGCTTTGCAGCTCCTTCAGGGTTATCTTTGGTCTATTTGTTGCCTCTCTGATTAATGCCCTCCTTGCCTGGTCCGTGAGTTTTGGTGGGCTGCCCTCTCTTGGCAGGTTTGTTGTGGTGCCATATTCTTTCCATTTTTTAATAACGGATTTTATGGTGCTCTGTTCAAAGTTTCAGATATTTTTTTATAACCCAACCCTGATCTGTACTTCTCCACAACTTTGTCCCTGACCTGTTTGGAGAGCTCCTTGGTCTTCATAGTGCCGCTTGCTTGGTGGTGCCCCTTGCTTAGTGGTATTGCAGACTCTGGGGCCTTTCAGAACAGGTGTATATATATACTCAGATCATGTGATACTTAGATTGTACACCGGTGGACTTTATTAAACTAATTATGTGACTTCTGAAGGTAATTGGTTGCACCATATCTTATTTAGGGGCTTCATAGCAAAGGGGGTGAATACATATGTACGCACCACTTTTACGTTTATCTTTTTTGAAACAAGTAATTATTTTAATTTCACTTCACCAATTTGGACTATTTTGTGTTTGTCCATTACATGAAATCCAAATTAAAATTACAGGTTGTAATGCAACAAAATAGGAAAAACGCCAAGGGGGGTGAATACTTTTGCAAGGTGAAAGAGATTTGCGTCAGTTCAAATCTGGTATCAGGACAAAATGTGATTCATTCATAAATGGTAAATGCAATTTTCGTATATACGGGTTCACTGTATCTCCGCGCAGGGTAGAACAGGGAACTGGCAGGAAGTACGTAAACAGCTGTTCTTATACCGTGATGACGTAGTTCCAACGCGTCTGTTGGCCTATCACAGTAGAGGCTGAGCGCGGTTTAGACTTTGCCTAGCCTATGCTGGCACCCGGACTTGTCCAAGTCCCTTAGTGCTCTCTTCTGTCCACATCTGGTTGTTGGGTAGATTAGATCCGTCTTGTGTCTGTCGATTCTACACTGAAACAGTTCCTAATATGGTATTGTCCAGTGCCCTACCCTCCCTGGTTGGCTTAGAGATATGCACCCCTCCCCTCTCCAGATTGACCACAGCTTTTATGGCCTGTCACTCAATGTTGGTCAGTCTTTACACACCTACACATCTGTATTGTTTGTGTGTGTGTGTGTGTAACAAAACAATATTCATCTTCAAACAATATGCTAGCGGGCTATAGTGCATAAACATAAATCCTAACAAAGGGACTGTATATGCAGCTCACATCTCATCACCAGAGAATGATGACTGTAGGTCATTACTAAGACTCTAAGAACAGGTCAGTCATGAGGAGCATGACATCCAGCCACAGTATACGGCAGACTACAGTGAGGGACAGTAGCCAACAGTAGGGTCAGGGAGGTGGACTCCAGGGCAGGCTCTCCAGGGCAGGTACGATTTTGAGCATTGTTCAGGTTTATAAAGTGCCTTTCTGGAATGTGTTTGCTACAATTCTGAGTAGCCATCGTGAAATACTAACACTAACTGTTTGCTTTGTTGTTCATAAGAGTAAGCCTACACTCTACCAAAAATGGGTTCCAAAACAGTTCTCTGGCTGTCCCCATAGGATAACCCTTTTTGGTTCCAGGTAGAACCCATTTTGGTTCCAGGTAGAACCCTACATGGAATCCAAAAGGGGTTCTACCTGTAACCAAAAAGGGTTCTTCTATGTGGACAGCTGAAGAACCCTTTAATAGCAACTTTTTGACATTAAGTGATAATGCCAGAGAAGGCAGTGTTTGGAGGATATATTGGAACAGTTGTCTGAACACCGGCTTCAAGGGCATTATCACTTTTATGCAACGGGTTGCCAACATATTCAAATAATGATTGACATATTGTAATTTACTTTATTTTGATACATGTATTAATACTATTTAATTCTTCCAAAAGATATACTGTAGTTCTGATTAGAGGTCGACCGATTATGATTTTTCAACGCCGATACCGATTATCGGAGGACCAAAAAAGCTGATACCGATTAATCGGCCGATTTGTTTATTTATTTGTAATAATAACAATTACAACAATACTGAATGAACACTTATTTTAACTTAATATAATACACTGCTCAAAAAAATAAAGGGAACACTTAAACAACACAATGTAACTCCAAGTCAATCACACTTCTGTGAAATCAAAACTGTCCACTTAGGAAGCAACACTGATTGACAATAAATTTCACATGCTGTTGTGCAAATAGAATAGACAAAAGGTGGAAATTATAGGCAATTAGCAAGACACCCCCAAAAAAGGAGTGATTCTGCAGGTGGTGACCACAGACCACTTCTCAGTTCCTATGCTTCCTGGCTGATGTTTTGGTCACTTTTGAATGCTGGCGGTGCTCTCACTCTAGTGGTAGCATGAGACGGAGTCTACAACCCACACAAGTGGCTCAGGTAGTGCAGTTCATCCAGGATGGCACATCAATGCGAGCTGTGGCAAAAAGGTTTGCTGTGTCTGTCAGCGTAGTGTCCAGAGCATGGAGGCGCTACCAGGAGACAGGCCAGTACATCAGGAGACGTGGAGGAGGCCGTAGGAGGGCAACAACCCAGCAGCAGGACCGCTACCTCCGCCTTTGTGCAAGGAGGTGCACTGCCAGAGCCCTGCAAAATGACCTCCAGCAGGCCACAAATGTGCATGTGTCAGCATATGGTCTCACAAGGAGTCTGAGGATCTCATCTCGGTACCTAATGGCAGTCAGGCTACCTCTGGCGAGCACATGGAGGGCTGTGCGGCCCCCCAAAGAAATGCCACCCCACACCATGACTGACCCACCGCTAAACCGGTCATGCTGGAGGATGTTGCAGGCAGCAGAACGTTCTCCACGGCGTCTCCAGACTCTGTCACGTCTGTCACATGTGCTCAGTGTGAACCTGCTTTCATCTGTGAAGAGCACAGGGCGCCAGTGGCGAATTTGCCAATCTTGGTGTTCTCTGGTAAATGTCAAACGTCCTGCACGGTGTTAGGCTGTAAGCACAACCCCCACCTGTGGACGTCGGGACCTCATACCACCCTCATGAAGTCTGTTTCTGACCGTTTGAGCAGACACATGCACATTTGTGGCCTGCTGGAGGTCATTTTGCAGGGCTCTGGCAGTGCTCCTCCTGCTCCTCCTTGCACAAAGGCGGAGGTAGCGGTCCTGCTGCTGGGTTGTTGCCCTCCTACGGCCTCCTCCACATCTCCTGATGTACTGGCCTGTCTCCTGGTAGCGCCTCCATGCTCTGGACACTACGCTGACAGACACAGCAAACCTTCTTGCCACAGCTCGCATTGATGTGCCATCCTGGATGAGCTGCACTACCTGAGCCACTTGTATGGGTTGTAGACTCCATCTCATGCTACCACTAGAGTGAAAGCACCGCCAGCATTCAAAAGTGACCAAAACATCAGCCAGGAAGCATAGGAACTGAGAAGTGGTCTGTGGTCACCACCTGTAGAACCACTCCTTTATTGGGGGTGTCTTGCTAATTGCCTATAATTTCCACCTGTTGTCTATTCCATTTGCACAACAGCATGTGAAATTTATTGTCAATCAGTGTTGCTTCCTAAGTGGACAGTTTGATTTCACAGAAGTGTGATTGACTTGGAGTTACATTGTGTTGTTTAAGTGTTCCCTTTATTTTTTTGAGCAGTGTATATACTTGTGTATTGATTTTAAAGAAAGGCATTGATGTTTATGGTTAGGTACACATTGGTGCAACGACAATGCTTTTTTCGCGAATGCGCTTGTTAAATCGTCACCCGTTTGGCGAAGTAGGCTGTGATTCGATGAGAAATTAACTGGCACCGTATCGATTATATGCAGGACACGCTAGATAAACTAGTAATATCACCAACCATGTGTAGTTAATTAGTGATTATGTTAAGATTGTTTTTTATAAGATAAGTTTAATGCTAGCTAGCAACTTACCTTGGCTTCTTGCTGCACTCGCGTAACAGGTAGTCAGCCTGCCATGCAGGCTCCTTGTGGAGTGCAATGTAAGGCAGGTGGTTAGAGCATTGGACTAGTAACCGGAAGGTTGCAAGATCGAATCCCTGAGCTGACAAGGTCAACATCTGTCGTTCTACCCCTGAACAAGGCAGTTAACCCACCGTTCCTAGGCCATCATTGAAAATAAGAATGTGTTCTTAACTGACTTGCCTAGTTAAATAAAGGTTAAAAAAAAAAACGGCCACAATTGGTGTCCAAAAATGCTGATTACCGATTGTTATGAAAACTTGAAATCGACCCTAATTAAATCGGCCATTCCGATTAATCAGTCGACCTCTAGTCCTGATACAAATCTAGGGTTGCTACCCAAGCCGGCTGGTTATTCTATCAGTTCGGTTGCCAGAGACCTATGGATGCAACCCGGTTGTTCGTTCTAAACGTTCCATTGCCATACTGGCTGGCAGCGTTTGTTACGGATAGATTGTCAATCATACAATTAAGTTGTCTGTGTTATTTCGTTCTCACCGTTACTTTGTCACTGTTATAATTTGCGTGAGTTGTGTTACGGGTCCCATTACCATCCCTCCCAGACTGTCGGGCCAAAGAGATTCGTAACATAAGCCCTCCTGGCATCACCACTGTATGTATAAAGATGATGATTGTCACCTGTGAGTAGGGGAGAAGGAGAGAAAAAGAAATACACAGGATACACATAGCATACCTGTATCCGTAACACTCCCACCCTTAAAAGAGCAACCCTAGGGGGGATTGCGAACACAAAACATACAAACATCATTATTCTCACACACGAGACAAAGCATCTGCCAATACACATAATTGTCAACAGAAACTGGTTACCCGATTTTATCTTCGGTAACGGTCCAACACAATCAACCACCACATGTTCAAATGGTTCACCTATGACAGGTATTGGACAAAGAGGAGCGGGAGGAATAACCTGATTTGGTTTTCCTGTTATCTGACACGTGTGGCATGTCCGACAGAACTGAGCCACATCTTGTTTTAAACCCGGCCAAAAGAAATGGCGAAGGATCCGATCATAAGTTTTTGTGATTCCTAAATGACCGGACCACTGGTGATCATGAGCAAGGGATAACACATTTTGTCGAAAGGCTGTAGGAATCACTATTTGGTAAACAGCATTCCAATCTCCGTCCGCGTCATCATGGGATGTCCATTTACGCATGAGGAGATTACCATCAATGAAGTAAGCCACGTTCTTCTTCTTTACATCTTCCAATGAGACAACACTAGAAAAACATTTAGCAAGCTTGTTGTCAACCTTTTGGTTAGCGATCAGCTGCTCAAGAGTGACTGGTAACTGTATTGCATCAGCAATAAGTTCAACATTCTTTGCTTATTTCCTGGGCTGTTTGTCAGAGGTGATCAGCTTCCCAGAGGTAGCACACAACCCATCCTCTTGATCATCCTCTTTGAACAGAATAGTGTTCGACAAATCTATCACGTCACCCTCGTCGTGCCTGAGCACGAGTGACAGCACAAGCGGGGAACACATGTGGATAACTCTGTGCCAGCTCATTGGAGAGAGAGTGGTCACTTTTATCCATTACTTCCAAAACGGGTACTACCTTTCCTCCGGCAATATCGTTACCCATTATAAAGGTCACACCTTTTACTGGCAACATAGGACGTACCCCCACTCTGAATATTCCACTGATTAACTCAGAGTGTACTTTCGCCAAGTGCAATGGCACTGGGACAAAACCCATTTCAATACCCTGAACTAACACACTGGAACCACAGTATGTATCGTCGGATAAGGGCAACACATCAGACAATATAAACGACTGCGCCGCACCAGTATCTCTAAGGATTTTAACCGGACGCTGAGACGCTTCGTCATTCGTTAGGGACACAAACCCCTCGAAAATGAACGGTTCATAACTACGGTTGGGGACTGGGTCTTTCAAACAGTTACCCTGAGGCACCTGTTTCGTTTCAGACCTCACAACCGTACGAATTAGACCAACACCTGTTGGTGACTTGGCACGAAGAGGCATCCCTTGTTTACGTTTTAGCAGGAAGCAATCATTAATCATATGTCCCACCTTATGACAATAGAAACAGGGACGCTCATTCTTCTGGCGTGCTTGATATACTGCTGGCCGACTAGGGCTAAAAGTAGGCAACTCATTAGCTCTACTCTCAGTATGAGCCGAAAACACACTCTTGTGCGTCAACACAAACTCGTCTGCCAACACAGACGCTTCTGACAGGGAGGATACTTTCTGTTCGTTTAGGTACACTACAATGCGTTCGGGTAAGCAATTTTTAAACTCTTCCAACAAGATTTACTCCCGGAGAGTTAAAATCAGTTACCTTACTAGCAGCATGCCATTTATCAAACAGATTTCCCTTGTCTCTAGCAAATTCCACATAAGTCTTACTAGAAGACTTCTTATGAGACCTAAATCTCTGTCGGTATGCCTCAGGCACAAGCTCATAGGCGCGAAGAACAGTAGCTTTGACCACTTCATAATTCAAACTGTCTTCCAGAGGTAGCGCTGACAAAACCTCTTGGGCTTTACCAGTTAATTTACACTGAAGTAATAGGCACCATACCTCTTCAGGCCATTTCAATGCTACGGCTATACGTTCAAATACACAAAAATAGGAGTCAACCTCTGACTCTCTGAATAAAGGTACCAAGGCAATCTGCCTACTAATGTCAAAAGTGTTGGAAGCTACAGCTGGTGAGGACGCCTCACTAACAGTCACAGCAGGACCGGAGGCTAGCCTCGCTGTCTCTGCCTTCAGCTCCTTCTGGCGCATTTTGAACTCCATCTGACGTTGTTCTTTATCTGCCTTAATTTTACACATCTCCAACTGGAGAGTCTCTCGCCTAATTTGGGCTCTCTTCTGCCTCCAGTTGGAACTGTATGGAACGGACATCCCTCCTGGCATCACCGGTTGACAGTGGGGAGAGTGGATCAAAATGGGGCAATGTGGCTGGAGCTTTAGCCTCGCCCTCAGACACCACTGGGCTTAGAGGAGCAGCAACATCCCCTACAGGGGTAGTAGACTCAGGCAGCGGTAATACACGCACCTGCTCTTCCAACAAAACATTCAACACTAGTTGTTTAACCTCCGCTTTAACTAAACTCGGCGGAATCGATAACGAATAATGGTCAGCCAAGGTCATTAAATCAACTCTACGACATTTATCAAACACATCCCACGAAGGGTTATCCACAAAGGATTTCAAATCAAATGTAGCCATTTTGAATAACTACAGAGCCAACAAATAGCAAACACTAATGCTACATCAACTATGACGCTCAACACCAAACTATACCACTAAAACAATCTGCACAAGCGGTATGGGTGTCAGTTATGACAATATCCCGGATGAGCCCCCACTTATGTTACGAATCCCTTTGGCCCGACAGTCTGGGGGGGGATGGTAATGGGACCCGTAACACAACTCACGCAAATTATAACAGTGACAAAGTAACGGTGAGAACGAAATAACACAGACAACTTAATTACCGTCAAACACTCAGGGTTTATTTCTAAACACACGGTAAAGGGGGGCAGGAAAAAGGGGCTGAGCTGGACCCAAGGAAAGAAATAATAAGTATTCAAAAATACCCCTAAGTTAGACTAGCGTACTTCACCAACAGCTAACTAACCAAAAATACAGTGGGTGGTCCGCCCAGTTCTAACTAGTGTTTTTAACAAAGTTTACCTACGGGTAGTGTATGCCCATGGGCGAACTGTCTGGTTACCCCCTTTTCCCACTATCAAAGAAACACTCAAACACCATAACAAACCCAATACTCACAGGTGGGGACAAAGTGGCATGTAGTTGCAAACCACACAATGGATCTACAGACATATGGCATTGACAGAGAGATTGAGCTACACAAAGAGATCGAGCTCCAGAGAAAACAACTGACAGGGTTTTTAAACCAAGGGAAAGGAACTGTGATTGGGTAGGAGAAAAGGAGCAGGTGTCTTCTGATTAGCGACTGATTGATGACTGATTGGGGGATGATGATTGTCACCTGTGAGTAGGGGAGAAGGAGAGAAAAAGAAATACACAGGATACACACAGCATACCTGTATCCGTAACAGCGTTCTTATCCCTTGCTTGCTAGCTTGCCAACAACGGCTAACTTACAGTCACGTCAAACAGTGTAGCCAGAATAACAACAGTAGTTGCATTTGCATTTGTTTAAGCTGTTTTGTAGTGACATTTATTTGGATACATCCATAACAATGAGCTAATGAGGCGGCATAGAAAATGTACTCTCTCGTAAGGACACTTGTTCAGAGGAGCTAGCCAACAACACCGCTAACACAATCACTTCAAACTGAAGCTGGAAAGACTGCAAACTAGCTGCACTTCATTTCGTTTGACCTTTTTTCAATTGACATTTCTTGCTATATATCCATAAAAATTATGGCAGGTGATTCATGATTTCGACTGGCAGAGAAACGCTGCCTGTCTGTCTATCTCGTCCTGACTCCCGACACGTTCATTACTATGGGACAGCTGGAGATTTAATTTCAATATTGAAACAATGTTGCAAATTTCGGAGAGACAGACAGCAAGGTTTATACAAATATCTGCTGTTTAAAAAACTAAATGTTACTCTAAAAGAAATGTGAGGTAATGTCTAGAGGCTTTTTATAGTGGAAATCAAGTGTATAAATTGCCTCGCTGGGCTGATGAGACAGTGGATTGCGCAGTCAGATGGAACAGAGTACATAGGCATTTTAACGTCATAGATTTAGCCTGTGGTAACTTGTGGAATAGACACCGGCTGGAATGCGGTTTTAACCAATCAGCATTCAGGATTAGAACCAACCGTTGTATAAAGGTATACAGTAACATGTCATGATAAGATTACAGAGTGGAATATGATTCCAGGCCAATTAAATACCCGGGCCCGCCTGCCTATTTATTAAAGGTGCTCAAATGTTTACATTCAACAATAATTAGGATAATCAGTTTGAATTCTCATTAGAAAGACACTGTCTAGTCCACTGTGAGTTTGAGACTTAAGTCGTCTCTCTCCTTTTGAAACATTTCTTCACCTCGAGTAATGTGCTGCTTGAATTGACAATGTTGAATGGCTTCCCTCCTTATGTTAGTTGGTCAAGGCTGAAAACAGACATAACAGACCCTGGGATGTGCCACTGAATGGACTGATACACCAACATGTCTGGTGTCAGTACAAGGCCATCTTCTTTTAATTTCTATTCTGACTCATCACTGTGAAATAAAATAAGTGGATTGACCTTTTGGCCAACCATTCGTAACCACAAAAGATAACGACTAGAAATGTATTACCATTATGGAAAAATTAGTAGGCTACTGTTCAAATGATTAAGCAGTGTTTGTCAGACCCAAAGGCAGAAGAGTAAATGATTGGCTTGGCAATCTGTCCTCCAGTGCCCTACGATGTCACCATTGAATTGAAGGGGGGGTGATAAGCTGACTGGGATGAGGATGACTGTAGTAGTGTCTCCTATTAAACTGTTGGAATGCACCGGCTTTGTCTGCTTGGGCCTACCGGGGGTATGCCAACCGATGGAAACGGCGAGAGAGCTCAGTATTCACAATGGAGATGATGTAATCTCTTTCAGCTCACTGTCACAGAGTACATGCAGATGAACAAAGAAAACTGCCCCTTCGACCACGTTTGGGGAACGTCAACCTCACAAAAATGCTATCGGCTTTTGTGGTTTTACTATTATTTATGTGGAGATCAAATATTTTGCCTTGTGACGCCCCCTACTTATTCTCCTGATGAGGCAGAATGTAATGTAGTGGTGCAAGTGCAACATAGTTGATGTGCTGATTTGGGACAAGATGTCTATTCTAATCTAGTCCTCCCACAGCTGACAAATAGTCCTATTCCCTACAGTGTCAGTCCAATTCTTGTTCTGCCCTGATAGTCTGTTGCTAATGCTGATGAACTCAAGTAACCTCACTAAAGCCTTGTTCACACTGCATGCCTTAATGCTCAAATCAATTTTGCTTTTCAAATCCTTTTTGGAATACTGACTGGCCAAATGGTATATGTGTGTGTTCAGACAGCAGTCATTTGCTGACATGGCTACGCTAGTTGTCATAGTGATGACGGGTGTGTGCACAGTGGTGTAGGCTGATGATGGTGATGCTCGTGCTTCCTATCACTCAGAAGTTATAAAGCAAGCTAGGGTGACAACCAAAGTTCCCTCCATTTTTTTCAGCATTGAGCAAATTTCAGGACTGCTGAGCGCAAACTTGAACTTGTGAAAATTCTGTGCAACATTCAGCGTGCGTTTACTGTGAACACTGAGGCTGTACCCGCTTAAAGTTACAGTGCCAAGAGGGCTACTGTGGCTATTTGATCATAATGTAGACCTACCAGTGGCCTACCAACAAAAACAAGAGAAAAACGTTCTATCGTTCAGCCTACAGTAGCAGCCTATGTGTGGTGTTCAATGCCTACATTCCATGAGACTTTAAAAACAACGTGCAGGGCTTGACATTAACCTGTTTATCCACTTGTCCATCAGACAAGGAGGTGACTGAAAATGTTGTGTTTGATGCAAGAAACCACTTTACAAAATAAAATGCATTAATATTTACGACCATTATTACAGAGAATCAGACAAATTATGCTACGCTCTGTCTATTGGCTACTTAGCTTATTCAAGACCGTCTCAAAATACAACACTTCCCCTTTAAGACATAAAAAAGCTCAAAGATGGCTAGAAATGTACACATTTTGTGCTCTTGTTGGAAGCAACCACTCCCCCATTGTTGACCCGAAATGAGCTATGACTGGGCTAATAACTCACTAACTAGCATACTGTAAACACAGTCCAGTTCAAAGTGAATGGCACAGCTTCATATGGCAATCACTATTTGCATATAGGCCTACTGCAACTCTGATTGGTTATGGCGCACTTGTCTGTGTAGAGTACAGGCCGGAGTAGTGCCTGTCAACGCAATAGAATCCTACTCCAATGCGCTCTGCCAACAAGAAAATCTCTTGCAGTTAGTTTTGCATATTAAATCTTGCATAGTTCATTTTGTTTCAGAATATTACATTGAAAATGGCTAATATTGCGTTGATTCGATCACAATTCCCACAGTAGAGCGAAGTGTTGATAGTGTTAACTAAAGGGGAAAACTGTCAAAAGTTGAGTGAAGTTCAACCTCGTGCTTCTCTGCGCGAGCTCATATTTATTTTCTTCTGCACAGCAGTCCAAGGGGAGCTGAGCCCCCGTGCGCAACTTAGAGGGAACATTGACGATAACAATGCCTGCCATGGACGTTTCCCGTTTTTTAAATGTTTTGAATGTTCAAAATCATAGTGTAAGAATAAGATAAGATGATCCAACTTTCAAAACAAGTTATTTTTGACTAGCCACAGTAGTCAACTAGCTAGCTTGGTAGCTTTCTGGCACATTAACTAATTTGTTTGTAAACAATTAACTGGCTAGTTAGCTACCATGTCATGTTCTTGTCAAACTGTCAACAGAGTAGCTAGCAAGAAACAAGATATGCCAAATAACAGTCTAAAAAACACTTGAGGGCATCTAAATCAGATATGACCGTTCAGACACAAGTCGCATGGCCGGGAATGTATCTGACTTCGTAGGTGGTTTGAAATGTTGCTTGAAATATCTGATTCCATGTGGCTTTTGACTGTTCAGACTGCAGGAACAATGACAGATTTGAATCGGATATGCCAAAAAATGTGATTGTAAACATGACTTAGCCGAACCCTAACGCAAAGCCACAGTCCCACTACACCAGACAGGCTGCAATTCCCATCTCTCAGGTCCAACAAGTGCTGGAAATAGTGTGTGGTGGGCAGGGATCAGGGAACAAACAACACAGAGAAAAACAAACTGTTTGGAAAGAAAAGGTTTCCGTAATGAAATGTTGGTCCCTGAGAATGTGTTGTGTTGCTTCAGACTATCTTGCCTGACATAGTGATGATCTGTCTGGTATTGTCTGAACATGCCAGTCAGTCTCTACACGGTATCACACTTTAAAGCCTACTCCCCATGTCTTTCCCTCACATACTGTAGTTGACAGGGCTCTCTCTGCTACTATTCATAGTCTATAAACAGAGAACAAGGCCGATGCCCCATGCTGTGTCTGCCATGCAATAGTGACATATTATTTGCCCATACGGGTCGAACAACAAAGCTATACTGTTGTTCTGTGGACAGAAATATGAGCAGATTGGATTGTGATGTGGATTGGTCATTCCTGAATCAGGATATCAATCTGCAGACAGGTCTTGAAGAAAAAGAAGCAGCAGGGGCGCTTCAGGTATTCCAAAACAACCACAGGTGCTTTTGGAGGGAGATAGTACTAGAAAAGCAAAAGGAAACATTATAACCACAAATAGGTGCTAAGTGGCATAAAAAATCCAAGTCCAGGCACCCGTGTGGGTTTTCAAGTAAAAAAGCCTTTAATTTGTGGGATAAGTCATAATTAAAATACACTGAATGGACTTGGATTTTTTTATGCCACTTAGCACCTATTTGTGGTTATAATCTTTCCTTTTCTGCAGACAGGTCTGTTCAGCTGGTCCTTCACTTCAACAGCTGAACTGTTTTTGTTACTTTCAGGAGCAGCGTGGCGTACAGTGGAATTCCAAGCTCCATAGCACCGCATGAGTTCTCCTCAGAACTTAGTGTGTTGGGGGTTTCAACATATTATCTTATCAACATATTATCTTTGTTAACAACATTTTTGAAAGAGTTGCAGGTTCCCCCTCCTCCCTTTTGTTTCCTGCATCCCGACCAGCAGAAATCCCACTTCATATTGCTCCAAGATTTCACATCCTCTCTGTAGTCGAAGCACATAATACGTTTCCATCCTGTGAGTTAAGTTCCTGCTCTGCTCCGGGCATGGTGGGGGTGAGGAATGAGACTGCTTGGCTCCAGTTCCTTCCTTGTCCTGTGTGAGGATGTCAGTGGCTCTTCTCTGAAACACACAAAGAGAGAGTGGGGGAAGAAATTCAATGCAATGGAATAGTCAATTTACTGTTCTGACCTGATATCGCTATGATTTCCTGACAAGGGGGGACAATTCTGTAATATTAAAGGGTAGATAGCATAAACATAATCACATGGAACATGTGTTTGCATTAGTATACACATCAAAAGTTCCAATGCAAAGTTACACCATACTTATCTCTTTTTCAAGTTATTACATAAAACCTATCAGAATTCCGAAGTCATGCTGGAAATAATTTTTGCGGGTGTGTCGTTATGTGGAGGACCCAGCAAGGCAGCCTATTCCCTAGAATGTAAACTCCAACAGAAATAACTTCCAAATGTATAACTTAAAATTAAACCAAATCGTTAGCACTGCTGGTTTCAATAAAATTTTCAGCCAATTTACAAGCAAATACTTTATGAATGTATTGTTACAAATCAGCTTGCAAGGTTGCTAGCCAACTAGCCTGCTAATGTTAGCCCTACCAACCTGCTAACATTACCTTGGCACTGCATGAGTCAGTCAGTTGCAATATGACTGACACCTAGCTTACAGCTACATTAAAGTAAACCAGTGTTTTGGAAATGCATAACAACATCTAACCAATTATCAATAATGTTACCGGTATATGCAGTTACGTTTGCCAGCAAGCCAGCCAGCTAAAGTTAGTTATTTTAAACTGCTAGCTAGCCTAGCCAGCTAAGTAGCCTAGCTAGCCAACCACCACAGTTGACATAGCTAAGTAGTAAACCAGAGAACAACACCAACTAGTCTAGCACAGGCAGGAACCCACAGAACACAACAACAACAAAAATCCAGCCAATATAAGGTAGAGAGAGCATAGACTTACCGATTGACGGCTCAGTTAGCTACCAAAGAAAAGCCAAGGACAGAGACTCTTCAGAGGGAGAGGCCGTTTCATTGGTTGAGGGAGAGTCAGCTAATCCAATAGTGATGTATATCTAAAGTAGATCGATTCCAGAGGCAATAATCTAGAGGCGGCATTGGGCACAGGAGATAAGGGGAAGAGTCCAACAATAAGACGTTGATTGGAGGAAGTCCCCAGTCAGATGGAAATGATCACAACTGCACAGTAAATCAGCTACTGTAGTGCGCTACTACCAATCCAAGGTTGTTTTTGCGTTGTCTTCATGTTTTTTTTTCTGTAGATTGATGAGGATAACATGTAATTTAATCCATTTTAGAATCAGGCTGTAACGTAACAAAATGTGGAAAAAGTGTAAGGCTCTGAATACTTTCCAAATGCACTGTATATCACCAGTAGTACATTTACCGTTCATTCGTATAATTTCTAAGCTACAGTGTTTGTTTGGTTACTGTAATGTCTGTTTAATGCATTCAATATAATATTATTCCAGTATTTTACCGTTCTCATTGTCAGAGTGGACACGTTGTTCGTAGAGCGCACAACCAATGCTACACTTGTGAGAAACAAGTTTTGGTTTATTTCATTCCATTTACAAGTTTTGTCAATTTTTGTTTGGAGCGCTCCTGTCAATGTTGAGTGAGGACGCGCACCTGATTACGCCTAGAAGTCGGCCTATACCTACCTGTCCTGCGAGCAAATGTTGGCATATAAATGTTCCCATTTGGGGATCTGATAGTATTTCTGATTGTCTTAATGCACCACCACTAATGAGCTGTGGAGCTTCTCAAAGTAATGTTTTCTTCACCTCAAACAGCAAGCAAACAAAGTCTGTTTTTACATATATTGAGAATGACAATAGTCCCTAAATGTATTTGAAAAATCTTTCCAGCTCTCTCCCATTTGAAAACCACTCAGCGTGAAAGAAAATAATGTCATGCTCTGATCCAGAGGAAACATCATAAAATAGGCTTACCTGATTACTTCTTATGCCTTGCGCAAATAGCCTACAGCTGTTTCTGTCCCAAGCTCACTAGAGCAGGAATCTCTGAGGGCCCAGAATATTTTATACAATGTTGCAAGTTTGCAAGCATGAGCTTTTGGCCAGACCCAAGTTGATAGTTACAATGTTTCAAGTTGGTTGCAGACAGGCCATGCGTAGCCAATGTGATTTATAGGATATTTATTTTTATCAGGATGTTTTCTACCTGCAGGCTGCAATGTTTTTATTTGTTGGCTTTATAGGCTATTTTTTACATAGTTGTCAATAGAAGTTACTTTTTAGGTTTGTGTCACTCCTTGTGTACCGGCAACAGAATCTGTAAAAGCCATTAGGACCGGGAGGAGGAGGGTCGGGAAAGGTCAAGTTTTTTTCTGGCTCCCTCGAGTCATTTGTGTCTTATTTCATCAAACAGTACGCTTATTAAAGCATCAGACAAGTTCAATGCATACATAGTTGATTTTATTAATTAGGGATAGCCCCTTTTTTTTCAATTTTCGCCTAAAATGACATACCCAAATCTAACTGCCTGTAGCTCAGGCCCTGAAGCAAGGATATGTATATTATTGGTACCATTTGAAAGGAAACACTTTGAAGTAGGAGAATATAACATAATAGATCTGGTAGAAGAAAATACAAAGAAAAAAACAACTGTTTTTTCCCCCTACCACCATCTTTGAAATGCAACAGAAAGGTCCCCCTTCTAGCCATCACTCTGGTTGTAATTCCGATGGTGTCCACAAGATGGCAGCAGTGTATGTGCAAAGTTTCAGACGGCTATACCTTGAAGTATGAGCAAACTACATGACATTTAATCGTGAAGGAGACATTTGCATTCATTTTACATTTTTCTGCAAGAATATCGTCAAATCTGTATACTTGGACTTTTCCAGTATTAGTAGCCATATTATAAGTTCAACATTTGCAAAACAACCAGTTTTCATAACTTCATAACTCTGAATATTCTTATAATTTTTGTCCAAATGGAAAAGGCATGCTGTCGCACAAGGTTAGCAGCTACACTTTGCGACAGATACAGGGTTTCCGGATACTCCCGTAAAGCCCAGCTCATTGGCTATCTAGCTAGCTTTGTTTTACCCCGGTTGGTGCTTATTTGAAGTGCCATGAAGGCATCACTCTGAACAAATTTTGTGTCTTATAGGATATACTACACCCTCAATGATATAGTGAAGTCTGGTTGCGTTCTAGGATCTCTGAGGAATACATACGGATGTGATTTGACTGGTTGAAACAATGTTTAGGGTTACATTTTCACAGATTCCTTTCTTTGCAAATTGAACGAGTGGAAATACAAAATCGATCGTGCATGCTATATGGACCTTTTTAGTATATGAAAAATAATTTTATCTAACAAAACGACACTTCATGTTATCTCTGGGACCCTTTGGACGATAAATAAGAGCAAGATTTCAGAATGTAAGTACACATTTCACCTTCAGAGGTGAATTTATCAAACCTATCGTGGTGAAAAAAGTGTTGTTAGGAGCTCTCCTCAAACAATAGCATGACATTTTTTCACAGTAATAGCTACTGTAAATTGAACAGTGCTGTTATAGTAAAACTTCTTATGGCTGGGGGCAGTATTGAGTAGCTTGGATGAATAAGGTGCCCAGAGTAAACTGCCTGCTACTCAGTCCCAGAAGCTAAGATATGCATATTATTAGTAGATTTGGATAGAAAACACTCTGAAGTTTCTAAAACTGTTTGAATGATGTCTGTGAATATAACAGAACTCATATGGCAGGCACAAACCTGAGAAGAAATCCAGGAAATTTGAGGTTTGTAGGTTTGCCTATCGAATATACAGTGTCTTTGGGGTCATATTGCACTTCCTAAGGCTTCCACTAGATGTCAACAGTCTTTAGAACCTTGTTTGATGCTTCTACTGTGAAGAATGAGGGAAGGAGAGCTCTTTGAGTCAGGTGTCTGGCATGAACTGACCACGCGCTCTCCCGTGAGAGCGACCTGCGTTCCATCGCATTTTTGAAGACAAAAGAATTCTCCTGTTGAAACATTATTGAAGATTTATGTTAAAAACATCCTAAAGATTGATTATATACATCGTTTGACATGTTTCTACGAACTGTAATGGATTTTTTTGACTTTATCTGGACCTAGTGCCTGCGCATTTGGATTACTGTACTAAACGCGCAAACAAAAAGGAGGTATTTGGACATAAATTATGGACGTTATCGAACAAAACAAACATTTATTGTGGAACTGGGATTCCTGGGAGTGCATTCTGATGAAGATCATCAAAGGTAAGTGAATATTTATAATACTATTTCTGGCTTCTGTTGACTCCACAACATGGCAGATATCTGCATGGCTTGTTTGGGCTCTGAGCGCTGTACTCAGATTATAGCATGGTGTGCTTTTTCCGTAAAGTATTTTAAAAAATCTGACACAGCGGTTGCATTAAGGAGAAGTTTATCTAAAGTTCCATGTATAATACTTGTATCTTTTGTCAATGTTTATTATGAGTATTTCTGTAAATTGATGTGGCTCTCTGCAAAATCACCGGATGTTTTGGAGGCAAAACATTACTGAACATAACGCGCCAATGTAAACTAAGATTTTTGGATATAAATATGAACTTTATTGAACAAAACATATATGTATTGGGTAACATGAAGTCCTATGAGTGTCATCTGATGAAGATCGTCAAAGGTTAGTGATTCATTTTATCTCTATTTCTGCTTTTTGTGACTCCTTTCTTTGGCTGGAAAAATGGCTGCGTTTTTCTGTGACTAGGTACTGACCTAACATAATCATTTGTGGTGCTTTCGTCGTAAAGCCTTTTTGAAATCGGACACTGTGGTGGGATTAACAACAAGTTTATCTTTAAAATGGTGTAAAATACTTGTATGTTTGAGGAATGTTAGTTATGAGATTTCTGTTGTTTGAATTTGGTGCCCTGCACTTTCACTGGCTGTTGTCAAGTCGATCCAGTTAACGGGATCTCAGCCATAAGAAGTTAACAAGAATTTAAGCCTTCAGCCGATATAAGACTCTTATATGTACCAACATTTATTGTTTCTCTAAAATCTGTAATCGTGACACAAGGCGCTGCATGATTTACAACTAGGGCAGCGTTTCTTAAAAGTGGGTTGCGGACCTGTTAACTTCTCTGCGCTACGGATCCCTTTAGCGGGATCATTTTCCTAAACAACCGCTGAATTGCAGGGACTTTGATAATCTTCGGATGTTTGCACTCACGAGACTCCCAGTTACACAATAAATGTTATTTTTGTTTGATAAATATTACTTTTATAACAAAAAAACGCCATTTGGGTTGCGCGTTATGTTCAGAAAACTACAGCCTCGTTCCGGTCCTGAAAGGCAGAAGAAAATTCCCAAACGGGTCAGATTCAAAAATATTACTAAAAATATTTATAATCATGCAATCACAAGTGAAATATACCAAAACACAGCTTAGCTTGTTGTTAAGCCACCTATCGTGTCAGATTTTGAAAATATGCTTTGCAGCGAAAGCAATCCAAGCTTTTGTGAGTGTATCAATCAATGCTAGAACAGCTAGCCCCAAATTAGCATGGTCACGAAAGTCAGAAAAGCAATAAAATGAATCGCTTACCTTTGATAATCTTCGGATGTTTGCACTCACGAGACTCCCAGTTACACAATAAATGTTATTTTTGTTCGATAAATATTACTTTTATAACAAAAAAACGCCATTTGGGTTGCGCGTTATGTTCAGAAAACCAAAGCCTCGTTCCGTTCGACGAAAATTCCAAAAAGTATCCGTAATGTTCGTAGAAACATGTCAATTTTTTTTAATAATCAATCCCCAGGTTGTTTTTAACAAACATAATCGATAATATTTCAACCGGACTGTAACCTATTCAATAAAAGAGAGAAAGAAAATGGAGAGCTACCCCTCTCGCGCGCAGGAACTAATCAAAGGACACCTGACTAGTTTTGAAAAATCTCGCTCATTTTTCAAAATAAAAGCCTGAAACTATGTCTAAAGCCTGGT
Source organism: Salvelinus alpinus (assembly GCF_045679555.1). NCBI lineage: Eukaryota > Metazoa > Chordata > Actinopteri > Salmoniformes > Salmonidae > Salvelinus > Salvelinus alpinus. The sequence continues at coordinate 83,324,129 of NC_092094.1, forward strand.
CACAGCCTGAGGAAGCCATTGGAAAAGGAATCTGGTTGATACCCCTTTAAATGGAAGAAAGACGGGCAAGGAAACACAGATTAAAAAATAAATAATAATAATCACTTCCGGGTTAGATTTCCTCAGGTTTTCACTTGCAGAATCAGTTTTGTTATACTCACAGACAATATTTTGACAGTTTTGGAAACTTTGGAGTGTTTTCTATCCTAATCTGTAAATCATATGCATATTCTACGATCTGGACCTGAAAAATAGTCCGTTTACCTTGGGAACGTTATTTAAAAAAATATATATATAATAATCTGACCCCTAGCGTCAAGAGGTTAGCGCACACAATGTGCGCACACAATGTGTTTTGTTTGGGGAAGTGCTTAGTAATGAGTCTCTCAAAAAGAACAAATTAATAAAATGACACTTCCCGACCAAACATCCAGGCACAACATGACGGTAAACCCAGGGAGTTATTTCAGAACAGGGCAGAATGCTTCAGGAAACAGTGCTTTGAAAGTGGAAAAGTAAGTCAGCTAGCAAGGCATTGTTGTCATTTTATAACAGGTGATGATAAGCAGAAATAAGGGAGTACTATCTCTCATAGTAGTACATGTGAGTTTCTCTTTCAAACAATCCCCTGGCCTTGTAAAGTTACACAGCTAATAGCTAACGTTAGCCAAAGCAAGCTAGCTAGCTACTGATAGTGCAACCCTAAGAAACAGCACAGATGAAGATGAAAAATGATCAGGTCTACTGTACATTTTACTGTAGAAATGATTGTTGAAAACAAGTCTAGGTTGGAACTGTTGCTATTAAAATACAAGTAATCATTTTTATTCTGAACTGGAATAAACTGATTGAAGTAAGATGCTTTTTGAGGCAAACACTCACACAGTTCTGGGTTGCTCATCTACAGCAGGAAGCTGTCTCCTGCCTGACTTAGAAAGCAGTAGATGTTCTGATCCAGATTGGGAAGTCAGGGTTCTCAAGTACAGAAACAGTCTCAATGCTGAGCATGACCTCAAGAGTTGCACTGTCAAAAACTGAGCCCAGAATAGACATGCTTGTTGAAAACTTCAACCAGCCACACACCTCTCATTAGGACTGTGTGTGTGTGTGTTTTCTGGTCTACACCTGTGTGATGTGATCAATCAGTTTATTCCAGTTCAGAATAAAAACATATGTATTGTATTTTAACAGCAACAGTTCCTACCTAGACTTTCTTTCAACAATCATTTATACAGTAAGATGTACAGTAGGCCTGATCATTTTTCATCTGTACTGTTACTGAGTGTTGCACGATCAAAAAGCCTGTGTGTGTGTTCTGTTATTCATCTCTGTGATGTGATCAATCCGTTTATTCCAGTTCAGAATGAAAATTATATATTGTATTTTAACAGCAACAGTTCCAACCTAGACAGAAATGTAAGAGTGTTTTTAATGGGGGGAAATAAGCATGAAAAGATATTTATAAGTATTTCATTGTCATTTGTTTTTGTCTATATTGCATTTTTTTTGTTGCCATAAGGGCAATGAAGTGTACTGATATTTACGTATAGTTGCATATGTTCCTAAGCTTGGGTCCCAGGAAAACACAGAATTTCTAATTTTGGTCCCAGGCTGAAAAACGACTTTCGGTTTACTTAGATTTTTGGGACAGCCCTAGTAAAAACTCATGCGTCCCACTCTTCAAGGATCACCCCTCTCTTTCTGTGTTACTTTTTCACTTTTGTGGTTGACAGTGACTCAACCTCATAGATTAGGAGTAGTAGAAATTGGTAACACATGAGTGCCTTGCCTACTTTCTGACTAGATAAACTCATAGGGAGTGAGTGGGACAGTTTAACTGCTGGAGAGAGACACTTTCCATCTGTCCCTAGGTGGAGAGAGCAGATTGGGCCCGACCAATAACAAACATGACTGCTGCTTTTCCAGGCTTTCCTCCCAGCCTGTTTCCTGTTTATTTCGTTTATGTATTCCTGGATACCTTGGCTACAGCTTTGCTGCTGGAATGAGATACATACATCAACTCCCCAAATCCAAAACTGCTGGATGGAGGCCTATTTGGAAGCTCATCCTCTCAGCAATAAATAGCAATACACTTTTGACAGGTTTGGTCTGTTTTTATGATGTTGCTCTTGAAGCCAAGGACAAGGAGCTAGACTACTAGACTGACTCTAGATCTGATCTATGGAAATGGCAATTGAAACGACAGCACTGTGTCTCATATCTAAATAGGGGTGTATCATGATATTCTCCCTTAGTTAAGGTAACAAGTGCGGAGTTGAAGGGTGGTCATCTGCTACAATACATTAACTAAGGAGGGACTGCATGGCAAAGAGGTGTGCAGTCTGCTGTGCAGGGTATCACATAAAAGCCTGCCTGCCATTATTGCTCAATTAGAGGCAGGGAGGACCCTTTCTGACGTGGGCCTTTTGCGGCTAGTGGAATAGTTTTTATGTGGGGTGGCTCCCTGCCTTGAATGCTAATTAGCAGAAGTCACAAGGGATCAAGTACTGTTGGAATCAAAACACCTGCACACCATGGCCTCTCACCCTTCTGCTCCACTTGGTTCCCTGTAAACAACACGGATAACCTTAGGATCACAACGTTAACATTAACTTTGATATGTTGTTAGTTAACCACTGCAGACATCACTATGTCTGTAGTGAACCAGGTTGACGCTCTCTCCACAGCTCTGATGCAATGTGTGTGTGTGTGTGTGTGTGTGTGTGTGTGTGTGTGTGTGTGTGTGTGTGTGTGTGTGTGTGTGTGTGTGTGTGTGTGTGTGTGTGTGTGTGTGTGTGTGTGTGTGTGTGTGTGACGCTCCTGTTATTGTACAAATGCAAATTAAGGATCACACAGAGCTCAAACCTCAGCATGTTTTTTCCTTCAAGACTTCTGGGGATTCTGAGCCTTGATTAGAGCGAGGTGGGGGTATGAGTGGGGCGTGTTAATTGCATTCCGCTTTTTCCTGAGTCCCTTGAACCAAGACTACAATAGAAAAATTGGAACAACTGTTGCACGTTGTTAGCCCAATAAAGTGTATGCTAATCTGTAGGCCTTTTGGTGTTTTTGTCTGTGAATGAGTTCTCTGTATTTTTCCGTTTCTTTTTGATTGGAATAGGAATGCACTCCACCCTAGGTCTTGTGTAGATAGATCAGTTCTGGCTTGTATGGAAATGGTTTTTGATCAGCACCGTTTCAGAGTTGTCTACAGTGTGAGCTACAGTGTAGTGTGTGTGCTAGAGGTCGACCGATTATGATTTTTCAAAGCCGATACCGATTATTGGAGGACCAAAAACAGCCGATACCGATTAATCGGACGGTTTTTATATATATATTTGTAATAATGACAATTACAACAATACTGAATGAACACTTTTATTTTAACTTTATATAATACATAAATAAAATAAATTTAGTCTCAAATAAATAATTAAACATGTTCAATTTGGTTTAAATAATGCAAAAACACAGTGTTGGAGAAGAAAGTAAAAGTGCAATATGTGCCATGTAAAAAAGCTAACATTTGAGTTCCTTGCTCAAAACATAAGAACATATGAAAGCTAGTGGTTCCTTTTAACATGAGTCTTCAATATTCCCAGTTAAGAAGTTTTAGGTTGTAGTTATTATAGGAATTATAGGACTATTTCTCTCTATACCATTTGTATTTCATATACCTTCATATACCTTTGTTCTTATAGACACTATAGTATTGCCAGCCTAATCTCGGGAGTTGATAGGCTTGAAGTCATAAACAGCGCTGTGCTTCAAGCATTGCGAAGAGCTGCTGGCAAATGCAGTAAAGTGCTGTTTGAATGAATGCTTACGAGCCTGCTGCTGCCTTCCACTGCTCAGTCAGACTGCTCTATCAAATATCAAATCATATACTTAAATATAATATAATAAACACACAGAAATATGAGCCTAAGGTCATTAATATGGTCAAAACCAGAAACGATCATTTCGAAATCAAAATGTTTATTCTTTCAGTGAAATACAAAACCGTTCCGTATTTTATTGAACTGGTGGCAACCCTAAGTCTAAATATTGCTGTTACATTGCACAACCTTCAATGTTATGTCATAATTATGTAAAATTCTGGCAAATTAATTACGGTCTTTGTTAGGAAGAAATGGTCTTCACACAGTTTGCAATGAGCCAGGAGGCCCAAACTGCTGCATATACCCTGACTCTACTTGCACTGAATGCAAGAGAAGCGGCACAATTTCCCTAGTTAATATTGCCTGCTAACATGAATTTCTTTTAGCTAAATATGCAGGTTTAAAAAAATATACTTGTGTATTGATTTTAAGAAAGGCATTGATGTTCATTGTTAGGTTCATTGGTGCAACTATTGTGCTTTTCTTCGCGAATACGCTTTTGTTAAATCATCACCCTTTTGGCGAAGTAGGCTGCGATTCGATGATAAATTAACAGGCACCGCATTGATTATATGCATTGCAGGACAAGCTAGTTAAATTAGTAATATCATCAACCATGTGTAGTTAACTAGTGATTATGTTAAGATTGATTGTTTTTTATAAGATACGTTTAATGCTAGTTAGCAACTTACCTTGGCTCCTTGCTGCACTCGCGTAACAGGTGGTCAGCCTGTCACACAGTCTCCTCATGGATTGCAATGTAATCGGCCATAATCGGCGTCCAAAAATGCAGATTACCGATTGTTATGAAAACTTGAAATCGGCCCTAATTAATCGGCCATGCCAATTAATCGGTCGACCTCTAGTGTGTGCAGTACAGGTCAGCAGCAGCGCACCATGCAGGTTTGATTTGTAATTTAGCGTGGCTACCGTTATGTAATGCTGCCTGAATGAATGCTGCACAAATGACACTGTATGAATTGATTGTACATAATAGGAGCAAAAGTGAATCAAGCCAGAACTGGAACCATGCCCAAATAAATGACTGGAAATAATTCACATGCAAAGGAAATGTTATGGAATTTAAATATGGTATATAGGACTAATATAATACAGTGTGATATGTTGATCCTACATACACTATATATACAAAAGTATGTGGACACCCCTTCAAATTAGTAGATTTGGCTATTTCAGCCACACCTGTTGCTGACAGGTGTATACAATCAAGCGAACAGCCATGCAATCTCCATAGACAAACATTGGCAGTAGAATTACTGAAGAGCTGAGTGACATTCAACGTGGCACTACTGTCATAGGATGCCACCTTTCCAACAAGTCAGTTGGTCAAATTTCTGCACTGCTAGAGCTGCCCCAGTCAACTGTAAGTACTGTTATTGTGAAGTGGAAACGTCTAGGAGCAACAACGGCTCAGCCACAAAGTGGTAGGCCACGCAAGCTCACAGAACAGGACCGCCAAGTGCTGAAGTGCGTAGCGCGTAAAAATCGTCTGTCCTCGGTTGCAACACTACCGAGTTCCAAACTGCCTCTGGAAGCAATGTCAGCACAGTAACTGTTTGTTGGGGGTTTCATGAAATGGCCGAGCAGCAGCACACAAGCCTAAGATCACCATGCGCAATGCCAAGCGTCGGCTGGAGTGGTGTAAAGCTCGCCGCCATTGGACTCTGGAGCAGTGGAAATGCGTTCTCTGGAGTGATGAATCACGATTCACCATCAGGCAGTCTGACGGACAAATCTGGGTTTGGCTGATGCCAGTAGAAAGCTACCTGCCCCAATGCATAGTCCCAACTGTAAAGTTTGGTAGAGGAGGAATAATGGTCTGGGGCTGTTTTTTATGGTTTGGCCAAGGTCCCTTAGTTCCAGTGAAGGGAAATCTTAATGCTACAGCATACAGTGACATTCTAGACAATTCTGCGCTTTCAACTTTGTGGCAACAGTTTGGGGAAGGCCCTTTCCTGTTTCAGCATGACATTGCCCCCATGCACAAAGCAAGGTCCATACAGAAATGGTTTGTTGAGATCGGTGTGGAAGAACTTGACTGGCCTGCACAGAACCCTGATCTCAACTCCGTCGAACACCTTTGGGATGAATTGGAACGCCGACTGTGAGCCAGGCCTAATCGTCCAACATCAGTGTCCGACATCACTAATGCTCTGGTGGCTGAATGGAAGCAAGTCCCCGAAGCAATGTTCCAACATCTAGTGGAAAGCCTTCCCAGAAGAGTGGAGGCTGTTATAGCATCAAAGAGGGGACCAACTCCATATTAATGCCCATGATTTTGGAATGAGATGTTCGACGAGCAGATGTCCATATACTATTGGTCATGTAGTGTATTTTACTTCACATTGCAGCATTTTCATGCTGTGTGAACCTGCAATAAGGTGCCCACATTCTGTTAGATCTAGCTCATTGACTGAGCCAGCTTTCTGTGCGCTGTAGGATTATATACTGTCAGCTGGGCTCCTCAGTGGGGTGATCCAGTGTTTCTCCTCCCCTTCATCATAGCCTGGGACTCTTAACAGCAACAGATTTATCCTGTAGTCAGCACCTGAGCACCTGCAGGCAGCTAGGACTTGATGTTCCTAAAATTATTACATGGCCTTGCAGAACATTAGAGTTATAGTAGCCCTTACTCTTCTATGATATTTTAATGGATAAGACCCCTTACTGTTAATCCACAGTCGTTCGATGGGTTAATTAAAAGTACTCATCTTTTCCAGAGCACATCTTCTTGTGTGGTAGAGAAGCAATTAGTGTATGGGAGCAGCAGAGCAGCTATTTGGCGGTGTGAGGGGATATTAATGAGGCCTTCACCTTGAGATCTGTGTTATCAGGGAAAGGAAAAGGTGTGTCTCGCGGTGCTGCTGCGTCAGTCTTTCTAAATGACATGTATCTTAATGATCCTCATACACATGCTATTACTCTGTTATTATTCTAGAAACACCACAGAGTTTGTGGCACAATAACCGTATAATCATGTAACCGACGATTATGGATGAAGACCTTCATGAAAATAAATTAACCGTCATAACCGTTTAAAATGATTTTCATTATTATTTGTATTTTTTGTAGGGCTGTCCCCGACCAAAAAAAATCTTGGTCGACCAAGAGTCGTCTATTCTTTCGACCAATTGATTGGTTTAAAATTTTAAACTTGTATTTTTCCATGTATAGAAACATCCTATGTGTTTTAATCAAACAAATTACAGTATATGCACTGAGCTTGTCTGATGCTTTGAGCAGACTATTTGATGTAATAATTAAGTGACTAGAGGGAGTCCCGACCGCAATTGATTTGATTGTGCCGGGCCGGCTCAGACTTGCTGCAATGTGTTAATTAAAATTACAGTGAGTGACTGTGACTAGCACCCATTGTCGCTCTCTCCTCCCTGCTGCAGCGACCACCACAGTGTTTATCGCGCTGTCTGTGTTGCTGAAGCTGCAACATAATTACAGCCATTTCTGACTGAAAAGTTCTGTTACCGAAATCCCTCATTTGTTTAGGAAAAACATTCCCTATTCCCTCAACCCTTGCTCTCTTTACGTGACACATGTATGCATTGCATGCACATGACCAATAGGGCCTGACCTACAGCATATCATAATAACATCAATAAATTGGTTATAACAAATTCCGAACACCTTGACAGCAAAATGGATGCAGAGGACGTGACAAATAAACTCTAAATGGGGGAATGTTTACTGGTTGCTCAGGAGGTAAAGCGGAAGTCGGATGTGTGGAATAAATTTGACTAGTTGTGGAAAATACTGGACATCAAGAAAAAGAAGGTAAGGAGCAAGCACTACATCAGATTACAATAAAATGTTTCTGACGATTTGGAACAATGTTAATAACACCAAATCAATTATAAGCGTACCAGAATCTGTTGTAACGTTTCTTTTGTTAAGCCATTATTACAGCAAAGACTAAAAACAGTCGCATTCATTCGGGAATGCAATTTCCAAAATCAAACAGTTCATTTTTTGTTTATGCTAAACATTCAAGGCTCTCTTTGTTATTTTATTTATTTTATTATTAACTAAAATGCTTGATTGAACTTCAAATCACGAATGACTCATATACAGTGTCCCCTCTAATTATTTCACCATTGAGCACATTTCTGTTCTGCTGAGCGCACACTTGAACTTTGTGAAAATTCGGTGTAACTTCTGGCGCACGTTTACTGTGAACACTGACGCTGCACCCGCTTTAAGTTGCAGTTATAACAGTGGACAAGTAGGTTGCTGTGACTATTTGATCATAATGAAGGCCTATCAGAGTGGCCTACCATAAAAAACTATGGAGAAAATGTATCCCATAACATTTTAACCTGGAAATAGCTGTTATATCATTCAGCCTACAGTAGCAGCCAATGTGTGGTGTTCAATGTAGGAAAAAAACATGTAGGGATTGAAATTAACCTGTTTATCCTTCAGACAAGGTGACTGAAAATGTTACAAAAGAAAATGTTTACAAAATGTTTACAGAATAAAATGCATACCATTATTACAGAGAATGAGACAAATTATGCTACCCTCTGCCTATTGGCTACTTACAGTAGCTTATTCAAGCCTGTCTCAAAATACAACACTACCCCTTTAAGACAGAAAAAAGCTCTTTACCTGACTAGAAATTAGCTATAACTGGGCTATTAACTCACTTACTAGCAAAGAATATGAACAGATGTACACACATGGCTACATGAAGCTCTCGCTTTTACCTCAAAACAAGCGCATCTACTTCAAACACTCTTGCTGTAAACACAGTCCAGTTCAAAGTGAATGGCACAGATCCAATGATGCCAATGCAATAGAATCTTACTCCCAATGCACTCTGCGTAAAATAAAATCTCTTGGATAGTTTGTTTTGTTTAGCTATGTTGCATTGAATGTGGCTAACATTGCGTTGATTCAATTACAGTTTCCACAGAGGGAAACATTGATAGTGAAAATTCGAAAGTTGAGTGAAGTTCAATCTCGCTTCTCAGTGCAGGCTGACATTTTTTATTTTTTCTCAGTGCAGGCTGACTCATGCTGTGTGATGACATGAATGAATGATTGATTGATGCAGTAGCCAATATAAGTGAAAAGGCCAAGATGACGTGGCTGTGAGAGGGAGTGGTTTCTCGCTCTTCAAAGCAATATTGAGGGTTAGGTGGTTAACAGTCAAATATTGACTATTAATATTGAAAGAAACTAACTATAACTTTTTTTATGGACATGGGATAAGTTTAGAGTTAGTTTTTGTCAAGTTGAATGGGAAGAACACGACAGAAAGACAAAAGTAGACGAAATATCCAAGTCTCACAGAAGACGGCTGACATGCTAGCCGGCCACAACGAGAACCAGAGCAGCATGGATACACAAGAAACCGCGAACTCAAGCAAGAGAAAGAACAAAACTGACCAGGATGAAATCCTTGCAACCTTTTTACCTCAGACCCCAAGTAAAAATCCACCGGTGAAAAAAGTAAAAGAAGACATTTCAATGTCGGACCTTTTCTCTGCAATCCAGTCCCTGTCTACTAAACAAGACGCCACGCTCTCCAAAGTGTCCATCATACAGCGGGCTACGGAAGAAACATCAAAGAAGATCAATAATTTGTCAGAAACTGTCAATCAACTACACAAAATTGTGAGCGAGAACAAGGAAAAGATAACGTTCCTAGAGAATGAGTTGAAGAAAATGCTATCCAAAAATAATGAGCTGTGTGAGAATGTAGCTGAACTTCACAGGTACTCTCGCAAAGGTACTCTCAAAGGTACTCTCAAAGGTACTCTCGCAGGTGGAATCTGAAAATCCAAGGTGTAAAAGAGGTATAGGGAGAGGATATTAGAGAAGTAGTCATTAATATCCTGGGAAAAGTGGCACCATGCATCAAAGACAGGCTAAGAGACGTGATTGATTTGGTACATCGACTTGGGAAACGAAGATCTGATGGACCCCCTCGCAATATCATCTTGCGCTTAACTATGCGCCATTACAGGGACATCATATGGAAAATGGCCACGGGGAACAAGTTTCTGGACGAGAAGAAACTCCGCATCAAAGAAGCTCTGATACCGCAGGATCAGGCTGCCAGAGAGAAACTGTGGCCACTTATACAGAAGGCGCGACAAGAGGGAAAGAAAGCGGGGTTCAAGGGCCCACACGCGTTTATCGAAGGAAGAATGATTACTGGGTAACTCTGTTGACATTAACCAAATTGGAACTGTGAGCACTACCATGAGTACAGTTAATGTATTGCCAATAATAAATGTACCGTTCGAACTACAACTGATGAACACCTGCCAAAGAAAAGGAAGTAAATAGATTTGTTATTCTGTTAACCACCGCTACCTCAGCTGAGCGTAGTTTTCCGTCGGAGTAATCCTCTCAAGGTTCACTGTTTGTTTTATTGTTCACATTAATACTTGTTATCTAATTTGTGTTCTTTCTTTTTTAATGCAGGAGTTCGTTTTCAATTCACTCAATATCGTTAGTCTGAATGCTAGGGGTTTGAGAAATCCTACAAAAAGGAAAGCTTTATTTTTATACTGTAAACACAGTAACGCAGATTTTGTTCTTCTTCAGGAAACTCATTCGGGTGAAAGTGATTTGAAATTTTGGAAAGCACAATGGGGAGATATGGCCTATTTCAGTCATGGATCAAATCATTCTGCTGGTGTTTTGACACTTATTCACAAGTTTAAAGGTGACATTCTAGAATCCACATCTTCACAAGACGGGGGTCATAGTAACTGTTAAACTTGACAATGCTATTTTCATCATCTGTAATGTATATGGACATAACTCACATGCTCCTAATAAGACCCTTTTTACCCAATTTACCAGGAAAGTACAGGATTTAAGCAACAAATACTCAGGCTTTTCTAATTATTTCAGGGGATTTTAATGAAACAACTGATGCATCTGCTGATCGTTTTCCTCCTAGAACGAGTCAAAACCCTCAAAATAGTAACATTACCATTACAGTATGCAAGGATCTCTGTGTTCAGGATGCCTGGCGTTATTTCAATCCGGATGCTAAGGGTTATACCTGGACCAACAAAACTATGTCACGTAAATCTAGAATAGATTTATTCCTAATTTCCCCTTTTTTGTTACAATTTGTTGTAGATGTAGATCATCAGTTGGCTCCCTTTTCTGATCATCACTTGATTTCCCTGAATTTACAAGCTACTAAAAAATCAAAAGGTACTCGAGGATATTGGAAATTAAACAATACACTTCTTACAGATACTGCTCTCATTGAACACATCAAATCATTAGCTAAAGATATTTTTGCAAGAAAAGACTTGGGTCATGGAAGTAGATGGGAATTTTTCAAATATAAAGTCAGAGTGGTAGCCATTAAACGCGCCAAAGAGCTGATGCAATTAAAGAACCATAGAGAAAAGGAGATGATGAGCAAGCTTGACAATTTTCTAAAGAAAGATAATCTATCTGAAGAAGAGGAGTCTGTGTTCAGGTCTTTACAACTAGAATTAGAACAGACTTACACGGATCTGGCAAAGGGCGCCTTTGTAAGGTCAAGAGCAAAATGGATTGAAGAGGGGGAAAGAAACACTAGTTACTTTTTTGCACTTGAAAAGAGAAACTACAAAAGAAAATCTATAACTGTACTCAAAATTAACAATGTTTTATGCAAAGATCTCATTACAATATCATCATTTGTCAATTCCTTTTATGAAAACCTTTACAGGTCTCAATTTCAGGAAGATGGTTGTGAAAGCTACATTTGCCACATTCAGAATTATGTCCCTGTAATTGAGGATGATTTCCACTCAGTTTCCGATTCACCTGTGTCAATTGGAGAAATTAGAGAGGCTCTGAATTCAATGAAAAAGGGGAAATCACCTGGCCCTGATGGCCTGTCAGTCAGAATTCTATAGACAGTTTTGGGAGTTGCTAGAAGACCCGATTTTCAATATGTTTCAAGATTGCATTAAAAATGGGGAAATGGTCTCCACTATGAAACAGGGCCTAATTTCATTGATTCCGAAGCCTGATAAAGACCCTTCTCTCATTGACAATTGGAGACCAATTACTTTATTAAATGTTGATTACAAACTGATTGCTCTGGTTTATGCCAAAAGATTAAAGAGAGGAATAGATACCATTTATAAATGAGACTCAAACAGGATTTATGAAGGGCCGTCACATAAGCTCTAACATTCGTTTAGTCTTGGACCTTATAGATTATTCAGATGCAATTGACTCAGATGCGGTTGTCCTATTTTTGGACTTCTGTAAAGCCTTTGACACAATTAAACATGAATTTCTCTTTAGGTCTCTTAAACTTTTTGGATTTGGTGAAAATTTTATTAAAGTAATTCGCATGTTTTACAAAGATATAAATAGTTCTGTGCTACTAAACGAATGTTATTAAAACATTAACCCTAGTGAATAACAACAAGAATAACATCTTCATGAATCATTGTAATAAGATCTTTTCAGAGTGAATATAATTGCACTTAAATTGTTTATTTTTTGTATTATTTTAATTTTAATTGATATTTTTTGTATGTTTGAGTATTGTTAATACCTGTGTTTGGTGTGCTAGACATGTTTGATGTAGCAATGTAAGTAGATTTTTGTATTATGATTTTTTTTTGGTATTTTCTTTTTTAAGTAGCCAATATAAGTATAAAAAATATGGGCCTAATTTAGTTACGGTATTAAGACTAAACAGGATTCGCTCTTAGGCCTACAGCTCAATAGTGCTCATACATTTACATTACATTTTAGTCATTTAGCAGACGCTCTTATCCAGAGCGACTTACAGTAGAGTGCATACATTTTATTACATTTTTACATACTGAGACAAGGATATCCCTACCGGCCAAGAGCATACACTCTTATCCAGAGCGACTTACAGTAGAGTGCATACATTTTATTACATACTGAGACAAGGATATCCCTACCGGCCAAACCCTCCCTAACCCAGATGACGCTATGACAATTGTGCGTCGCCCCACGGATCTCCCGGTTGCGGCCGGCTGCGACAGAGCCTGGGCGCGAACCCAGCCCAGCCTGGGCGCGAACCCAGAGACTCTGGTGGCGCAGCTAGCACTGCGATGCAGTGCCCTAGACCACTGCGCTACCCGGGAGACAATATAGGGCTGCTATACTAAGCCTACTAATAATAATTATAATAATAATAATAATTACTTTACTTATTTTTATAATGATGATCATAATAATAGTAATAATAACAATAAGAAGCAGATAAAGAAAAAGGAGGGTTAATTTTATTATAAATAACAATTTTCACACAATTTGGAACAGTGTAAACAACACAATAAATTCTAAATAATACCAGAGAGGCTGTTCTAACGAAACAAAAGTGTAAAGCCTTTATTAGAGGAAAGCAAAGATTTAAAACAGCCAAATTGGTGAAGTTTGTGCTTGTGTGAGGCTTGGTGCTCATGGAATAGGCTATTAAACAAATGCTCAAACAGGCAACAGAAGCAGGATCTGTCTTATTTCTGTAAATACAGTACCAGTTAAAAGTTTGGACCCACCTACTCATTCAAGGGTTTTTCTTTATTTTTACTATTTTCTACATTGTAGAATAATAGTGAATACATCAAAACTATGCAATAACACATATGGAATCATGTAGTAACCAAAAAAGTGTTAAACAAATCAAAATATATTTTACATTTGAGATTCTTCAAATAGCCACCCTTTGCCTTGACAGCTTTGTACACTTGGCATTCTTTCAACCAGCTTCACCTGGAATGCTTTTCCAACAGTCTTGAAGGAGTTCCCACATATGCTGAGCACTTGTTGGCTGCTTTTCCTTCACTCTGCGGTCCAATTCATCCCAAACCATCTCAATTGGGTTGATGTCAGGTGATTGTGGAGGCCAGGTCATCTGATGCAGCACTCCATCACTCTCCTTCTTGGTCAAATAGCCCTTACACAGCCTGGAGGTGTCTTGGGTCATTGTCCTGTTGAAAAACAAAGTATAGTTCCACTAAGCACAAACCAGATGGGATGGCGTATCGCTGCAGAATTCTGTGTTAGCTATGTTGGTTAAGTGTGCCTTGAATTGTAAATAAATCACAGACAGTGTCACCAGCAAAGCACCCCCACACCATCACACCTCCTCGCCCATGCTTCACGGTGGGAACCACACATGCAGAGATCACCTGTTCACCTACTCTGAGTCTCACAAAGACAGAGGTTAGAACCAAAAATGTCCACTTGTCTAATGTCCATTGCTCGTGTTTCTTGGCTCAAGCAAGTCTATTCTTCTTATTGGTGTCCTTTAGAAGGGATTTCTTTGCAGCAATTTCACCATGAAGGCCTGATTCATGCAATCTCCTCTGAACAGTTAATGTTGAGACTAGAGGTCGACCGATTAATCGGATTAATTATGGCTGATTTCAAGTTTTCATAACAATCGGTAATCTGCCTTTTTGGACACCGATTATGGCCGATTACATTGCAATCCACGAGGAGACTGCGTGACAAGCTGACCACATGTTACGTGAGTGTAGCATCAAAAGGACCTCATGGCTGCAAGGAGCCAAGGTAAGTTACTAGCTAGCATTAAACTTATCTTGTAAAAAACAATCAATCTTCACATAATCACTAGTTACCTACACATGGTTGATGATATTACTACGTTAACTAGCTTGTCCTGCGTTGCATATAATCAAAGCGGTGCCTGTTAATTTGCCATCGAATCACAGCCTTCTTCAACTTTGCCAAACGGGTGATGATTTAACAAAAGCACATTCGCAAGAAAAGCACAATCGTTGCTCAAATGTACCTAACCATGAACATCAATGCCTTTCTTAAAATCAATACACAGAAGTGTGTATTTTTAAACCTGCATATTTAGTTCAAATAAATGCATGTTAGCAGGCAATATTAACTAGGGAAATCTCTTGCGTTCAGTGCAAGCAGAGTCAGTGTCACGTTCTGACCTTAGTTCTTTTGTTATTTCTTTGTTTTAGTATGGTCAGGGCGTGAGTTGGGTGGGTTATCTATGTTCGTTTTTCTATGTTGTTTTTTTTCGTTTGGCCTGGTATGATTCTCAATCAGAGGCAGGTGTCGTTAGTTGTCTCTGATTGAGAATCATACTTAGGTAGCCTTTTTCCACCTGGGTTTCGTGGGTGGTTATTTTCCGTGTCAGTGTTTGTCCCACACGGAACTGTTTCGGTTTGTATTTCACGTATCGTTTATTGTTTTGTTTCTGTGTTTGTTTGTTCATTAAAATATATTATGGACACATACCACGCTGCGCATTGGTCCGACATTTCTTACTCCTCGTCAGAGGAGGACGAAGAAAACCGTTACAGTCAGGGTATATGCAGCAGTTTGGGCCGCCTGGCTCATTGCGAACTGTGTGAAGACCATTTCTTTCTAACAAAGACCGTAATTAGTTTGCCAGAATTTTACATAATTATGACATAACATTGAATGTTGTGCAATGTAACAGCAATATTTAGAATTACGGTTGTCACCCGTTCGATAAAATACGGAACAGTTCCGTATTTCACTGAAAGAATAAACGTTTTGTTTTTGAAATGATAGTTTTCGGATTTGACCATATTAATGACCTAAGGCTCGTATTTCTGTGTGTTTATTATGATTAAGTCTATGATTTGATATTTGATAGAGCAGTCTGACTGAGCGGTGGTAGGCAGCAACAGGCTCGTAAGCATTCATTCAAACTTTTGTGCGTTTTCGAACAGCTCTTAGCAATGCTTGAGGCATAGCGCTGTTTATGACTTCAAGCCTTTCAACTCCCGAGATTAGGCTGGCAATACTAAAGTGCCTATAAGAAGATCCAATAGTCAAAGGTATATTAAATACAAATGGTATAGAGAGAAATAGTCGACACATCATAATTCCTATAATAACTACAACCTAAAACTTCTTAACTGGGAATATTGAAGACTGATGTTAAAAGGAACCACCAGCTTTCATATTTTCTCATGTTCTGAGCAAGGAACTTAAACGTTAGCTTTTTTACATGGAACATATTGCACTTTTACTTTCTTCTCCAACACTGTGTTTTTGCAATATTTAAACCAAATTGAACATGTTTAATTATTTATTTGAGGCTAAATTTATTTTATTTATGTATTATATAAAGTTAAAATAAAATACATTTTTTATGTTTTTAAGTTATTATCATTATGGCATGATTTATACATGTGATATAATATTTATCAGTAAGCAATGTGTAACCCACGACCTAGAGGTGTGTTATTTTATGTAATCTGATAGGATTAATGCAGTTATTTCATTGTCAGTGTTATGGCAACAGATGCTATGTTTATGTAACAGAGATACTCTGAACATTGGGATGACATATTCTCTATGTAGTATTAGTAGTAACAGAGGAATAAGTACATGAGTTAACAGGTCTGTAGATAGCATATTATTCTCAGTATCTTGTTAGACTCTGAATTTAATGATATTTAAAGGATATTTTTGTCTCATTTAGCTGTGCTTTAGCCCCTGTATCTCTGTGCCCTGGCCCACGGTGTAAAAGGATGCTGCTGGATGGCTTACAAACATCACAGGTCTGTGCCATATTGACACCTCTGCAGAGGGAATCTGTCAGGTCACTGTCAACTGACCTTGCTGCTATACTGCAGTTTGTCACTAGAACCACGAATTTCTCTCTCTCTCTCTCTCTCTCTCTCTCTCTCTCTCTCTCTCTCTCTCTCTCGCTCGCTCTCTGTGATTTAGTTAATTTGTGTATTTTGTGGGAAATGGATATGATTATGTACATGGTTTAACAGTTGTCCAGGACTGTTGTTCAGTCCCTGTTGTACTGAGACCCATAGCGTCCAATGTGGGAGAAAAAAATGGGTGTTTTGGTTGTGGCCCAGTATGGACTGGCACTGGGCAGTTGACCAAATTACCGCTAACGGGCTGACTGGCACACACAGCACAAATCTACCCCCATACAGCACCAGCACAGAGTCCGGACATGCACTGACACTGGCTGCCCTTAATGTCCCAGGCATGTGTCAATGCACTGCTCCTGGATCGAACACTCACCCAATCATCTATTGAACTACTTAATGAAGGGACAAAATCGAAATGTCTCTGTTCTAATCATCATCGTGGAAATACTAGCCTGTCATTAAGGTGTTGATTAGTTTAACTGCTTGCATTTTCACTAGACTCCCCAAACACAGTTCATACATTCTCTCATAGTGAGCATTCTCTGCTTGTATTATTGGTTCTGACGTTGATTCAGTGTAGCAGTTAAACGAGTCTATGCTAGGCTACTGGAAATTTAGCCTGAGTGCAAATTCCCCATTGTTTTGATGCTGAATTACTGTCATCTGAGGGCGAGTTGATAGCAGCCTTGGGGGAAGGAAGGCTGGTGCTTGGCTCGCCACCAGGGCTTTGCATCTGGAGAGGATGAATTATATGATGCAGACACTCAACGATTCAACCGCCCCATCCCTGGGTTAATTATACTGCTATGCTATCTATCACTTCTATTTCAGGCTCATCTCTCCCTGTTTGTGTCGCTATAGCATTATCCACCCACCACCCCCAAATCCGTTAAGATGAGGATATTTGTTTGATCACAAATGGGTCCGGTTTTACCTCAGATTATTTGAAGGGATTATTTACCTTTGTGGAGTGCATTGAGGAAGGTGACATTCACTCCCTTTTAGCTCATCCTGCTCTGCCTAATTTTTATACAGCATATGCTTCTGGGAACTGCTCAAGCTAGCAAAAAAAATGAATGGCCCGGTTGCGAAATCCTCCCTGCAAGGCAAACTTTGGTCAATGGCTCCTAACATTGATTGCATTGTGTATTGTGGCCTGTAGGAAAAAGCAACACATAGTTTCACAGTAGTTTCTATTCAGAGTGCAAGGTGGGTGGTTGGATAGGGAGTTGATGTGAAGTCTGCATGCACATCCTCTATTCTAAACTAACATTGGGTGAGAGAAAGACACTGAGTGTGAGAAAGTTGTAGAGAAGAGGTAGTAGAAGGGGAGTCAATCACACTAATAAGCATAAAACAACAGTGGAGAAAGCCCCCTATCACTCCTCACAAATTGACTGCAGTAAACCATGGCAGTGCCACTGGCATCAACGATCTGAATTTCAAAGACATCTCTCAAGGCGACATGTCATGAATCTTTTGTCTGTGTTTAGTTCAGAGGGGAAGCTAAGGTGCTGGGAAGGGTAAGACGTTGGCAGAGAATTTTGATGGAAAATGGCTGTCAGTGTTCTTCCTCTAGAGCACGACTGAGATGTGGTTGTCACAGTTAATACTTCCAGATGTCTTTTGAATCTACTGCACCCCCACCACCACTACCACCCCATTCCTGTTCTTAATGTGGGTTTTCAGATGTAGGAGCAAAAATAAACTTTGCTGATGGATGCACCTGTGTAGACCAACTTTCCTGATTCATTGAGTCTCTTTGAGAACTCAAATCGAGTCATTTGAAATATCATATCCAATATCAGAAAATCTTTACTGAGGATAGATTGGACCCAGACTGCTGAGCCCTTTCGTCAATAAAACCCATTCACCTTTTGTACTACTGTGGTGTGTGTACGAAGAAGGGACTTGCAGCATATTACCCCTGTGGCCCTGTCTTGCCTTGCTTCTTGTCTCTCAAATGGAGTGAAAACTCTTCTGGTTGGGAAGAGAGGAGAGGTAAGTTCAGAGGCTGCCGGCATTGAGGGCAGGGAGAGGGAAAGTACAGCCTACAGCAGGCTCTGACTGACTGACTGACTGACTGACTGACTGACTGACTGACTGATGCAGCTCTCTATAGCCAGTAACAGAGGCAGCCAGGCACCTCATTAGAATGCTTCACATTCCTTTTCAGGCACCAATGCTCTCTCTGCTTCCTCTTCACTGCTCTTTATACTACAGAGCAGGCTGGGGAAAGTTGACGACCTCAGAAGTCTGAGCCTCTTTGTAAAACGGATAAAGCTTATGCTCCTCTATTAAATTTGACCAGTTTTACCGTCTCGTCTCCACCCACTAAACCACATAGACAGCTTGTGAATAAATCATATTAATCTATAGAATGATTAAGCAGAACATGAATAATGACTTTTTATACATAGAGAGAATCCCCCCGTGAGACATAGGCTTTGTCAGACTTTGGATCTTAGAGCTGTTTTGCTTGCAGTGTGTTTTTGTCTGGACAGTGAGACCACATAAGCCAAAACCAGTTCAGTTATTCGTTTAGGCAGTTTAATATGGCCCTCCACAAAATAACACAACTTCATGCCAAACCTCCAGCCCACCTCTAAATACACCACTTTTGGTTGAAACAGATACCACGAGCTTAAATGTAATTTGGACAGTGGTGCACCCACCCATTACCTCATTACTGCCCACAACACAAAACAATTGAATGTGGTTGAGCGAAGATCCAAGGATAGGAGGAGGAGAGAGCGAGGGCCCTAGCAGAGATACCGACAGTGTCTTCGTTTGGCGGGCCTCCAGATCTGTCTTCTTGTGTAGGGTTCAGTTAATCACACTTTGTCAGTGGTTAGCTTTGCTCATTGAACTGTGGTGGGCATCCACTGAAGGCCCTGGTGGTGGTGAGCTGTGCTGTAGCTAGTAGTGCTGCTTTGAAGTGTTCACATGCCAAGCCTTTTGTATGTCTGTGTGGTCAGTAGAGTAAGTCCTCGCTCCAATTACTGTTTATTGTGGTGTGCTAATCCATGTGAGGAAAGTATTCCCATGATCAAAGCTGATGTCATTGGCGCTGATTGTGAAATCAAAGTGGATTTGGGTTTCTTTGGGTATTTGGTGCTGCTTTCTTTGTCTGTTGTCAGACAGTCTCGACCTTGTACTATCCACTCTCTGTCTCTAACTCTGTCTGGGCTTGCTTTTATCTCTCCTCTCTTGCTCACATACTCATCACTTCCTCCATTGATGAAATTGGTGAAATTCCAGCCCGTCCGCCTGTGGTTTGGTGTGGGTGTGTATCGTTTGCTTGCCGACGGTAGGCATGTGTGTTTTTCTCAGGAGGTGTCAGATTCTCACCCACTCTGCAACCACGTCATTTCAATGTGGAAATGTGCGTAATAATGGTTGAGACGTTGATCAATGAGATTTGAACCTTTATTCACCCAATCAAAAAGACAACCAGAAGTTTGTTGAATTCCCAATGCGTTCAACCATTTAAAAGCACAACCAAATTCCAATAGAAAAACAACATCTGATTTTCTGTTTAGCTGTCATCTAAATGTGTTGTCACTGCACTTTCATCCATTTTAAAACCACAACAACGTTCAAATGGAAATGCAATGTCAGCTATCTTGTATGTATACAACAATTTCATGTGTTATGTCTACTTCATCTAATAGCACAACTAAATGACCTGGATTGCAGTTCACGTTAAATTAAAAGTATATAGTGCAAGTGATCAATGCTGCTCAAGATTCTGAGCAGATTATTATAGCAATTGTGAAGATTTCCACAGACCTGCGAACTTTGCATGCTATCTTGAATATACACACTTTCTATGATGACATAAGAAGACATTTATAGTTACAATAAACTCAATGTGGCAATTGATGAGTTACTAATTTTAAGGTTGAATAAATACTGTTACATTAGTTTGTAATATAGCCTTAACTTTAGACTATTTATTGTATTACAAAAGTAATATTGAATTATATTTGGTTGACAACGCAACCAAATATTAACATTTAAAGGGCATGTATCTAATTGCTTGGATAGTTTCATCTGACCCACTGGCTTGATCATATTCTTTAACTTTTATTTTTGGTTTAGTTGGAGACGTGAATCCAACATATCATTAGTTAACATGTCGACAAGATAATAGGCTATTTACTGTATTTCAAAACTGATATTGAATTGTGTTTGGTTGTCAATGCAACCAAATATTAACATTTGAAGGAGATGTAGGCTAACTCCTGTATAAAATTGAGGACACAGCCATGCAATCTCCATAGGGAAACATTGGCAGTAGAATGGCCTTACTGTAGAGCTCAGTGTCTTTTCAACATGGCACCATCGTAGGATGCCACTTTCATCAAAGTTCATCAAATTTCTGCCCTGCTAGAGCTGCCCCGGTCAACTGTAAGTTATGTTGTTGTGAAGTGGAAACAACTAGGAGCGGGACTGCTGAGTGCTGAAGCGCGTAGCGTGTTAAAATCATCTGTCCTCGATTGCAACACTCACTACCGAGTTCCAAATTGCCTCTGGAAGCAACGTCAGCACAATAACTGTTTGTCGGGAGTTTCATGAAATGGGTTTCCATGGCCGAGCAGTCGCACACAAGCCTAAGATCACCAAGTGCAATGCCAAGCTTTGGCTGGAGTGGTGTAAAGCTCGCCGCCATTCGACTCTGAAGCAGTGGAAATGTGTTCTCTGGCGTGATGAATCATGCTTCACCATCTGGCAGTCCGACGAACAAATCTGGGTTTGGCGGATGCCAGGAGAACGCTACCTGCCCCAATGCATAATGCCAACTGTAAAGTTTGGTGGAAGAGAAATAATGGTCTGGGGCTATTTTTCATGGTTCGTGCTAGACTCCTTAGTTCCAGTGAAGGGAATACAATGACAACATACAATGACGTTCTAGACCAGGGGTGGGAAATTCCAGTCCTCCGGGGCCTGATTGGTGTCAGAGTTTTTCCCCAGCCCCAGCTAACACACCTGACTCCAATAATCACCTAATCATGATCGTCAGTTTAGAATGCAATTTGATTAATCAGCTGTGTTTGCTAGGGATGGAGAAAAAGTGTGTTACCAATCAGGCCCCTGAGGACTGGAATTGCTCACCCCTGTCCTAGATGATTCTGTGCTTCTAACTTTGTGCCAACAGTTTGGGGAAGGCCATTTCCTGTTTCAGCATGACAATGCCCCTGTGCACACAGCGAAGTCCATACAGAAATGGTTTGTCAAGATCGGTGTGGAACTTGACTGGCCTGCACAGAGCCCTGACCTCAACCCCATCGAACACCTTTGGGATGAATTGGAACGCAGATTGCGAGCCAGGCCTTTCAGAAAGAGATGTTCGACGAGCAGGTGTCCACATACTGTTGCTCATGTAGTGTACATTTCCTTCAAATGGCGAAATTTGGCTGCGTTGAAAACCAGATATAATTCAATATCCAGTTTGTTTACAAATTAATAATTGACATGTTGGATTCACGTCTCCATCTCAACCAAACATCAGCGTTAAAGAATAGGACTAAATCATATCAAACTTTGAATACACTTTAAGGGGGTGGGGAGGGAGTTTGAGAAACCCTGCAGTACAGTAGGAGGTGCTGCCCAGCCTTTTTCTTTCTGATAGTGGATATAACGTTGAATATCAGACGTTGTTTCCAGAGTACAAATTCAACAGGTTTGTCTATGTTGAAAATGAATTACCGTGATGACATAATCCTGCGGTTGACACCCTCAAAACAACAATTTACGTTGATTACTTTTTGCTAATCTAATGCATTTCCCACAAAGATTTCACGTGCCAATGCATTGACAAATTCTGTTGAAACAGTGTTAGTCTGCCGTTAGTCTGCCGTAGGCAGAGAGTGAGTGAAGTCGAGGATGTATATGGGCCTCTACTGTCTTGTCTTTTCCTATGCCTCTGCTCTGTTCGTGGGCTGCAGCAGTGGGTCTCTCATCACAGTGGTGGCTGACTCAGACCTTACCTCACCTCTCGTTTTCCCTGTACTCCTCCTACCATTCTCGGAAGGGAAGGAGTGTGGGAGAGAGTATATTGCTGAGGAGTCTTTTTCTTTCAAAGCTATAATTCTCTCTGCTCAGTTGGTGCATGACCTCTTGGTCCTTGCTCGCTGTGGAGGAGTTTGTGGTTGAGCTGTGAGTTTGTTTTCTGTTTTAGTCCTTGTGAATACGAGGCTAGCCAGTGATGTTGGTTGCATGTCATTCTCTGGCAGCTCATCTGTCAGACAGAAGTCATCTGCTGTGTCAGGTGCATGTCATGTTAGTCAGGGATTAGAGCTTGACTCACTTGATTAGACACACTTCATCATGTCCCAATGTTTGACTCACACACACGACATGGCCTTTTTTGGATTGGCCCATTTTGCCTTCCTTTGCTTATCTCTGATTATTTATCCTCTTCTCCTCCCTTTCTAATGCCTCTAGCACAGTGCTTCCCAACTCTGGTCCTCCAGTACCCCCAACAGTACACATTTTTATTGTAACCCTAATTTCAACTTGTCAACTAATCATCAAGCCCTCAATGAGTTTTTTAAAAACCTTTTTTTACCTTTATTTAACTAGGCAAGTCAGTTAAGAACAAATTATTTTTTACAATGATGGCCTACCCCAGCCAAACCCTCCCCTAACCCGGAGCTGGGCCAATTGTGTGCCGCCAATTGTGCGCCGCCCAATCACAGCTGGTTGTGATACAGCTTGGGATCGAACCAGGGTCTGTAGTGACGCCTCTAGCACTGAGATGCAGTGATTTAGACCGCCGTGCCACTCAGGAGTTGAATGAGGTGTGATTGTCCAGGGCTACAACTAAACTGTACTGTTGGAGGTACTGGAGGACCATTGTTAAGAAACACTGTTCTAGCATACACCTTCTTTCCCTCTCTCCCCCACCCCCATTTCCCATCTCTCTCTCTCCCCCACCCCCCTTTCCCATCTCTCTCTCTCCCCCACCCCCCTTTCCCATCTCTCTCTCCCCCACCCCCATTTCCCATCTCTCTCTCTCCCCCACCCCCCTTTCCCATCTTTCTCTCTCCCCCACCCCCATTTCCCATCTCTCTCTCTCCCCCACCCCCATTTCCCATCTCTCTCTCTCCCCCACCCCCCTTTCCCATCTCTCTCTCTCCCCCACCCCCATTTCCCATCTCTCTCTCTCCCCCACCCCCATTTCCCATCTCTCTCTCTCCCCCACCCCCCTTTCCCATCTCTCTCTCTCCCCCACCCCCTTTCCCATCTCTCTCTCTCCCCCCACCCCCATTTCCCATCTCTCTCTCTCCCCCAACCCCCTTTCCCATCTCTCTCTCTCCCCCACCCCCATTTCCCATCTCTCTCTCTCCGCCACCCCCTTTCCCATCCCTCTCTCTCCCCCACCCCCCTTTCCCATCTCTCTCTCTCCCCCACCCCCCTTTCCCATCTCTCTCTCCCCCCACCCCCTTTCCCATCTCTCTCTCCCCCCACCGCCCTTTCCCATCTCTCTCTCTCCCCACCCCCATTTCCCATCTCGCCCTCTCTCCCCCACCCCCCTTTCCCATCCCTCTCTCCCCCACCCCCTTCCCATCTCTCTCTCTCTCCGCCACCTCCCTTTCCCATCTCTCCCCCACCCCCTTTTCCCATCTTTCCCTCTCTCCCCCACCCCCTTTCCCATCTCTCCCTCTCTCCCCCACCCCCTTTCCCATCTCTCCTTCTCTCCCCCCTCTCCTCTCTGTGATTCATTAGGTCCTCTTAGTGGCTCCTACACAATCAAGGTCAGCCTCTTATCAAAGGCCTCTCTGTACTGGAGATGAGGCACAGTTTTCCACAGGACAGAGGGAACTTTGTGCCAGCTGCCCACAGCCCAGTGGGCCTGTTGGAGGAGAGGAGTAGGGAGACAGGGAGAGGTAGGGAGGCTGAGTGATGCCTCTTTAAGAGTTGTGGTGTGGGCCAGGCAGTCCCATTCAGTGAGCCTCACTAGGCCAAGCAGCTAAAGTTGAAGTGATTACAGCTTGTAGGCCAGGGATTCTGTTCTATTCTGCTCCATTGTTGGGGGTTTTGTTAACACTGAAGCAGGGCACTGGGAATCTGCTGCCACTCTGTTCATGGAAACAGCTAGAGGTCTCCTAGGCATTCCCGGACATGTTGTTGGTTCTCTCATGGGGGCGTAGCTTGGCCTCCATGGGGCTCAGGCTGACCAACAGGAGTGTGCCTCTCACCATTGTAAGCTGGCATCAGTGAGCCCTGGCTGGGAGTTACCTGGGTAACGTCTACACTACTGAATGTGCCCTCACAAGAAAATCACAAGGAAATGCTTTTACTGGGAGCTTTTAGAATACCTTGGAAAAGTGCAAGGTTCTCATCTCAAATTATTCTAATAATTAATTCCCCAAGTGTTCTCGCCAGTGGCTTTGATGTTGTGTGCTTGGTAACTGGGTCTGTGTATCTGCTTAATAACACAGTAGACTGAAAGCACCTGGCTGTGCAGATCACTCATAAGGCTATATTACCCTAGCTGGCACAACAAACCCAACCCCTCCTAGTCTCCCCAGTGGCAGCCATGATGACATGACCCCTGTCTCTCTCTCTCTGTCTGAGTGGTGCAGCCTAATACTCATTTGTCCCCAGGCCCAGTGGAGCAGCTGGGAGGTCAGAGCCCCAATTACAGGAAGTTAACCTCACTTAGTCAACAGGCTTACAGTGCCTCGACATGTCCCACTGACATGCTAATATACACTACCGATAGGGAGTAGGGAGCCAGAAGCAGAAGCTTCATTCACTTTCCCCCAGTTTTTTTCCTCCTCAGTTCTCCTCACACATTCTCAGGCTCTCCCCACCCCTGGCTAAAGTCTGAAATTGAGGTTATGTGAGGAAACGTGAGCATAGCATTATGCATGCATGTACACACACACCGGCCCCTCAAAATGTCTTTTGGAAGCCAGATTAAGGCCTGTGGCTGTGTGTGTTATGGTTCTATTTATCTGTCCCTGTGGACTCTGCTCTGTGCAGCAGGCAGGCAGCGGGCCCAAAGCTGCAGTGATTGAAATGCGGAGTGCAAACAGGACAAGGTTTGCCATGCCATGGCTAAGTGTCCATCCATTATAGCGGAGCGCTAGCCGCACAGCCCGGCCCAGCCAGGAGGAAGGAACCTCTGCTCTTCATGCACCGTGAGCGCCACCAACCACAGTCTCCATTACCCTATTTATTATAGCTTGGATTTCATCATTCATGATATGACTTACTAACAGTCCAATGTGAAACTGATGCGGAATAATGAACTTCATGTACAATAATGATATTATGTTATGATGAATTAAGATGCTATTTTTGATCATTTTTGTAGACTGTCTGGTGCAGGAGCAAATCGCAGTGCATTTTGAGATTTCGATATAGAGCCTGAAATGGAGCGAGTCTACATCAGTCCGAGCAGTATTCATGTTCTGATTAAAAGTCAATGAAACAGTGTGATATCCAGTTTGTTTGTTTATTTGTTTGTTTAGCATTTATTTATCTCAATCTGGCTGCAAGCATTTACACTACTTATACTAGATCCAATAAGATCATTAAGCACATCAGGAGGGAGGCTCAGACTGGTGCCCAATGTGCACAGTTGTAGGAGCTTTCTTTTGGTGTCAAAAACTCCCTTTTGTGAACTCAATGTGTTTATCAGCTCACTGGGGATGATTAGCCTGGAGCACTAGGCACCCCGGAGGAACTTTAGAGCACGGTTCGGCAACAGACAGGCACGCAGGCCGAAACCGGCCCCCCAAAGGTTTCAGCAACAACAACAACAAAAAATCTAATCAACAGGAATTCAGCAACAAAATGTGTTTCATTTAGGAAATTCGTTCACCAAGTATTCCCACGAAAAAAGAAAAAAAAAGAGACTTGATCCCTGCCATAGAATATAGCCTATATTTGTTTTGGTTCCTAATGCATTGTATTTTATTCACAGTATTTCTATTGGTGCAGAGTGTACGTATGGCACTCCTTTCAGAGTGACAATTTAACCCATCTCGCTGGGGTCACTGGCTTACAGTAGCAATACTGATGGCTCCTGGGTAATATGGACTGGTTGTGTGGATAGAAAATGTATTTATTCATTTATTGTGTTTGGAGATTCTTAGTGGCAGAAGCATTTATTTATACTGCTTTTGATTTTCTTTCAGCTTGTAATCATTTCTGACACATTTTCAATTTAACATGCTTAGAGAACGTGTTCATATTTCTGGTGTCTCATCAAGTAAATCAATTCGCATACATGTGTAACAGTTTAACTTTAGTCCGTCCCCTCGCCCTGGGCGCGAATCAGGTACCCTCTGCACACAACAGTCACCCACGAAGCATCGTTACCCATCGCTCCACAAAGGCCGCGGACCTTGCAGAGCAAGGGGAACCACTACTTCAAGGTCTCAAAGCGAGTGACGTCACCGATTGAAACGCTATTAGCGCGCACCACCCCTAACTAGCTAGCCATTTCACATCCGTTACACTCACCCCCCTTTCGACCTCCTTCTTTTCCGCAGCAACCAGTGATCCGGGTCAACAGCATCAATGTAACAGTATAACTTTAGTCCTTCCCCTCACCCCGACCCGGGCGCGAACCAGGGACCCTCTGCACACATCAACGCCAGTCACCCACGAAGCATCGTTACCCATCGCTCCACAAAAGCCGCGGCCCTTGCAGAGCAAGGGGAACCACTACTTCAAGGTCTCAAAGCGAGTGACGTCACCGATTGAAACGCTATTAGCGTGCACCACCGCTAACTAGCTAGCCATTTCACATCGGTTACACATGTCAATGTCTATTTCCCCTGAAAGTGTTACTGTTTTGTATGTATGAAGTAGTGTATGTGTCTGTATGAAGCAGTTTTCTCTGATGTGTGAATGTGTTTGGCATGGAGAAATGCAAGCCCATCACAGCATTGACAGCCAGTGGCTAATGTGATCACAGCTTGTGTGCTGCAGGACTGACTGAGAGGAACCGTAATCTCTCCGAGTGTCTCGCTGCCAAATTGGCTCAATCTGCCAGGGAGAAACATCAGAGTTCTCTGCTGTCGGCTTTCGAAGGGCCTTTTTTATGTGGGCTCAGGATGTTTGATCCAGTAAACTGTATCTCAGCAATTTGATTTGGTGAACCTGCTATCCATAGCATGTGAAGGGACTTCATAGGGATCACTAGTCCAGCGTCAGTGACATAGAGAGGGGAACAGGAGCCCTGCCTCCCAGCTGAACACACTAGGCTATATCGATCAGATAATGTACTCTGGACAAGATTCGTTGATAGATCAAAACCTCACATTTTGTTTAACACTTGATATATAAATAGTTAATTGTGTATTCTATTGGTTTATTGAATTACCTAATAGTCTACTTTGGGAGTTTGTTACATGAATGTAATGATTAGGTTGAAGGCATAATTCTGCTCAGGTTGGATTTGGCTGAGCTTTCATGTTTCCCCCAGATGTTAATGCTGAAATTGGTTTGAAAAGTAGAGCCATTATATGAAATTGAAATGTCAGTGACTTTTTACTGTGTCAGTTTGCCAGGAGGCAAAAATCCCATCCAAATATGACTCTGCAGTCTTGTTTGTGAAATCTAGATATCCCTTTCAACCCTGAAGAATAGAAATGTCTGCATGTTTGTAAGGCTGTCCTGGAGTTCCTAAAAGCATCTATCTGACTGACTCTGCCGATCATAAATACCCCCCGGACATGTCAGGAGAAAGTACGCCTGGAAAACCCCGAATTCTGGAAAGAGATAGGCCATTTCTAATTTAGCAAATGCCTCGAGAAAAAAAGCAAAACTTTTTATTAAGAATTTCGATTTGGGAAATAAATTTGTTCTGCAGCCATTTCCTACTCCCACACAGTCAGTCAGATGATTAAAGTTGGAGAACATTAGCTTGCTTACTCAAGGCCCAAAGGGAGATTAACTAATTAGACACAGTCCAATACTTTCCACTGTGCTGCCTGCTAGTCTGCAATAAAACCTAGGAGCATGAGAGAGGCCACATCAGTAACAGGGCACTGCACACAGCCAATTATCAGGCAGGTAGCCTATGTCACTGTGTCATTGTCTACCTTTCCAGACCAGAGCTATTGGTTTCATTTTCAACACCAGTTAGGCAGCTTACATTCCCAAACTGTTTCCACTCTTCGCCTGGTTAGAGAAAGTTGGTGTTAATAGGAAATGAGAGGGTATGCAATTATTGAGTTTACAGTATGTTCTAATACCAAACCTATTTTCAGGTTGTAGCCAGTTGGAGTGAGATGAGAGCCCAGTGGAGTAGCAGACACACTGAGCATCCAGCCTAGCCATGCCTTGCTGCTGAGTGCCCTGGTGACCAGCTCTGGCCTTGGCACCATGACCAGTCTGAAGCGCCCACCCATGGACCACATCGTGGGGGGCTCTATCCCAGCCATCGACGAGTTCTACACCCGCCACCTGGCCAACGGAGGGGCACGCATAGACAGCGCCCACCCTCCAGGGGGCCCGGGGGTGCCTAAAATGGGGGTACGGGCACGGGTTGCCGAGTGGCCCCCGAGGAAGGACCTGGGTGCTCTCTGGCAGGTTACCACAGAGCCAGAGTCCCCAGCCTTGGCCGGAGGTGGGCAGAGCCACCTGAAACTATGTCACCTGATGAGCCCCCAGGACGCATCCATGCTCCGCAGCATCCACAACACACTGAAGAGTAAAACCCAAGGGGCCAGCTACAGCCCAGACAGCCGTTACCTGTCCCCCACAGACTACAGAGTCCCCTCCCACAGAAACATCCGCCGCATCCGCCAGCGCAGCAACAGTGACATCACCATCAGTGAGCTGGACGATGGCGGGGACAGTGGGGAGGACTTGGGCCCCTCAGGGGCAAAGTGGTCCCCACTACACAGAGAGTATGGCAGCACCTCCTCTATAGACCAGCACGGGGCGCCAGGGGAGAGCTTCTTTGAGATGCTGAAGGGCTACCAGGGGGACAAGCCTGACCAGCGCAGCCCTGCACCAGACAGACTAGAGGACTTGCTGACTGCTGGGCTCAAGCAGGCCTCCATAGAACTACATGAGGAGACTAGTGAGAGCCAGACATCCAGCAGAGTCAAGGAGAGAGAGAAGCCCCCAAAGAGACGCTCCAAGTCAGAGACAGGGGGAGAGTCTATATTCCGTAAACTACGCAGCGTGAGGGGGGAGTCGGACTCACCACGGGCCGGCTCTGATGCTGAGGACGGTCGGTCAGAGGACTGGGTAACCCCCCTCAAGCCATGGGTGTGCCAGAGGGGCTTCTCCCACTACGACGTGCAGAGCATGATGTTTGACCTGAATGAGGTGATCCAGAGCAGGCAGATGGCGGCGGGGAAGAGGAAGAACACCACCACAGGGGCGTCTGCTGCAGCTGCAGCCTCCAACACCTCCACTGTGTCCTCCACCCAGAGCCTGGCCTACAGCTCCCCCGCTGGCAGCCAGGAGGAGCTCAGTGCCGGGGCCAGGGACAGCCCCAGCATGGGCACCGGGGACGAGCAGAGCAACGAGATGCTCCTCAGCTGCCCCTGTTTTCGCAATGAGATTGGGGCCAACGGAAGGCGCACGGCAGGAGCCGGGCCCCCCAAACAGGGGAGTGGGGGCTCGGGGACCCTGGGAAGCGAGGGCAGTCAGTTTGAGTCGTCCCTCAGCTCCCACTGCACTAACGCTGGGGTGGCAGTGCTAGAGGGGCCCAAGGACAGCCCCAGTTCCCTCAGTGACAGAGGCAAACACTACATCGTAGAGCATGTGGACCTGGGAGCTTACTACTACAGGAAGTTCTTCTACCTTAGAGGTGAGATAGACTCAGCTGAACATACACTTATGTATCCTCTCAAACTTATTCAGTTACAAACATTATACAGTACATGAAGTACTATAACACTAGAATGTGTAACATAAACAAATAGTCCTACACAGCCCACTGTGTAATACAGTTTCCAAATTCAAATGCATGAAGTGTATGTTTATACATAGCTGTCTACTTCCCTTTCTCTCGCTCTCTCTTGCTCTCTCTTTCTCCCGTTTTCTCTCTCTCCCTCAGAACACTGGAACTACTTTGGGATGGACGAGGCTCTGGGTCCGGTGGCTGTGAGTCTGCGCAGGGAGAAACAGGAGGAGCACAACGAGCACGGCCAGCAGTACAACTACCGGGTCATCTTCAGAACATCAGAGGTCAGACAGCTAGCCTCCTGGCTTTACAAATGCTCTCCCTGGACCATGTAACTTATAACAACGTTAGCAGTTAATGATCCTGCTAGATAGATTGAGATTTATGGAATTGTTATCAAATCCAGTCACGTTGATTGTCTGTAGATTTGTTTTTCTGTAGATCAGTAACTCTCCCCTGTGTCTGTCTTCCTGGTAGTTTCACGGTAAGACTAGCTGGAGGTGAAACTCAGCTCTCCATCCCTCTCTGCTGATTATGTAAGAAGCCCAGAGGGCATCAGCTGTTCCCTCAGATCAGCACTGTGTAAAGAAACTATAGAAAGCGCTCTCATCCTCCTCACATCTCCATGGCCTGTCAATGCTACACAACCTCAAACCACTATAGAGAACTCTCCTTTTACATTTCACTGGAAAATCATTTGCTTCATTAAGTTGGAAGGTTGTGATTTTAGTTATGGAGTGACTGCGACACAGCACCATTACATTTCCAGCTATAGATTTAAGGCACCTGCCCTGGAGTGTCCAGAGATGGTTGTCTGGGGGTTTTCCCTGGGTTGGAAGGTGGCCAGGTGTGGGTGAATAGACCCTCCAGCTCTGTGTGAGACACCCCAGGGCCCCAAACCTGGGGAACACTGTCCTTTTGTTAGGGCCCTCTCCTAGGAGTGTGGGAGAGAAAATTCCCCTCCGTTCCAGCTGTATAAGATAGCAAGTGATTGAGTTCACGGCCTCTGCTGAACACAATGCACACTCTGTGCACATATTATGCGTTGCTGAACAACCCCAACCCCACCCTCAGCTTTCTGCCCCCAGGCCAAAAGTTTGATTCATAACTGTACCTTGTTCTTCTCTGTTGTTTTATGTCAGATTCCTTTAGATAAATAGTTATGAACTTACTCAGGAGAAGTTAGGGTGTTTGGGAAGCAAAACCGACCTGTTCATTTTGGCTATCACTTTGTTCCATCTTGATGTGAAAGTTCCATGGACTGGGGATTCCTGAGGCACATTCCTCCTCTCACACCTCTTTCTCTTCCTCTCCTTATTTTCATCCCTCCATCCAGTTGACCACACTCCGGGGGTCTATTCTGGAGGATGCGGTGCCCTCGTCCTCTAAGCATGGCACTACCCGGGGGCTGCCCCTGAAGGAGGTGTTGGAGCACCTGCTACCAGAGCTGGACGTGCCCTGCCTCCGCTTGGCCCTCAACACGCCCAAGGTCACAGAACAGCTGATGAAACTGGATGAGCAGGGGGTAGGAGGATACATAAACACTACATAAAACACTCCCTGAAGAGCCCAGCCGTGCTACAGCTATATGCTGTTATTGGGCCAGTTATCATATTTCATAGCTATTTTGATTGGCACTATATGTTGGAACTATATCATGCTATAAAATTAGGCTTGTCTGATCTCGTATAGTTTTTGCACTGCAAACATCTTTTAACGTTAAATCTGTCACTCTCTCTTCTCTCTCCCCCTCTCTTCCTCCCTCCCCCCTCACTTTCTCCCCCTCTCTCGCCCTCCTCCTCTCTAGCTGAGTTTCCAGGTGAAGGTGGGGGTGATGTACTGCAGGGCGGGGCAGAGCAGTGAGGAGGAGATGTACAACAATGAGACGGCGGGCCCTGCCCTGGAGGAGTTCCTACAGCTGCTGGGGGAGAGAGTCCGCCTTCAGGGCTTCACCAAGTACCGCGCCCAGCTTGACACCAAGAGTACGCTCACACACACACACACATACACACACACACACATACACATACACACATACACATATACACACACACACATACACACACACACACACACACACACACACACACACACACACACACACACACACACACACACACACACACACACACACACACTAGCAACGGTAGTAAAAATTGATAAAAGGTCAAAAATACAGTTCTGATGAATGTAACAGCTACATAAGATGGTTAACTATTTTAGAGTTTTAAAAATCCATCCTTTTTATCACAATTGTATAATGAGAGACAGAAAATCTATGGAATCGAGACATTTTGGTGGGACTTCAGGTATTCAATTGAAGGTTAAATATAAAATGTTTTCTTATTTGAAATGACACATGGCAACATTTTTTAACCATATACGTCCCTTTCATATGTTTTGTTATTATATTGATAGAATAATAACTTTCGGAAATAACAACTAATTTGCATATACAGTGCATTCGGAAAGTATTCAGACCCCTTGACTTTTTTCACATTTTGTTACATTACAGCCTCGAGTCTTCTTGGGTATGACGCTACAAGCTTGGCACACCTGTATTTGGGGAGTTTTTCCCATTCTTCTCTGCAGATCCTCTCTATCTCTGTCAGGTTGGATGGGGAGCATTGCTGCACAGCTATTCGATCGGGTTCAAGTGGCTCTGGCTGGGCAACTCAAGGACATTCAGAGACTGTCCTGCTGGAAGGTGAACCTTCCAACAAGAAGTCCTGAGGTCCTGAGCGCTCTGGAGCAGGTTTTCATCGGGGATCTTTCTGTACTTTACTCCATTCATATTTCCCTCGATCGTGACTAGTCTCCCAGTCCCTGCCGCTGAAAAACATCCACACAGCATGATGCTACCACCATGCTTCACTGTAGGGATGGTGCCAGGTTTCCTCCAGATGTGACGCTTGGCAATCAGGCCAAAGAGTTCAATCTTGGTTTCATCAGACCAGAGAATCTTGTTTCTCATGGTCTGAGAGTCCTTTAGGTGCCTTTTGGCAAACTCCAATCAGGCTGTCATGTGCCTTTTACTGAGGAGTGGCTTCCGTCTGGCCACTCTACCATTAAGGCCTGATTGGTGGAATGCTGAAGAGATGGTTGTCCTTCTGGAAGGTTCTCCCATCTCCACAGAGTAACTCTGGAGCTCTGTCAGAATGGCCATCGGGTTCTTGGTCACCTTCCTGACCAAGGCCCTTCTCCTCCGATTGCTCAGTTTGCCAGGCGGCTAGCTGTAGGAAGAGTCTTGGTGGTTCCAAACTTCTTCCATTTAAGAATGATGGAGGCCACTGTGTTCTTGGGGACCTTCAATGATGTAGACATTTCTTGGTACCCTTCCCCAGATCTGTGCCTCAACTCTATCCTGTCTAGGAGCTCTACGGACAATTCCTTCGACCTCATGGCTTTGTTTTTGCTCTGACAGGAAGAGTCAGATGAGGAAAATGTTTTATGTAATCCATTTGAGAATAAGGCTGTAACATAACAAAATATGGAAAAAGTCAAGGGGTCTGAATACTTTCCAAATGCACTGTACATGTGGGCATAATTGAATTAATTAGCATGAAGTTACTCTATCCAACCAGCTATTTCTAAGGTACCACCCCAAAGAGAATTTGTAAACGCCCCCTCACAATATCCTGTCAACATTCACCATGGCTTTTACCCAAATATGTGCAACATTACTTATTCATGATTGTCATCTAGAATATTAACTACGAGGCAGAAATGTTTTGTATCAAAATAGCACCCACTTGAGCAATGCATATTTATTTGACAATAGGGGAAAGATACAAAATTGCATGATTGAATAAGATATGTGGATTTTTCGTGTCGACTTTCTTTTCTGAGTGACAACTTTGTTTACGTTATCATCTAATCAAACATCAACCTTTTTTTATCCCACAAAGGGAAGACAAACTGTAAGTAGACCGGTTCCTCTTCTCTCTTGTCATGTGGTTGCCGTGTCAGTGCGTTTAATCCCCATCGGTATATCAACTTTATAAACACGTGGGTCAAAACCTTTGTCCCATGTCTTCAATTTCTGACGATACCCCCATCCTTTTGAGACATCGTTTCACACTTTTCCTTAACAGTAAAGTCCAGGAAACGGTGGTAATAGGATGAATATTGTCCATTTTTATTTTGAAATCAATCGGTCAATTGACAAATAGTTGACAAATAGATGATCCACTTCTCAAACACAGCCACATGATAGCTAAAGAGAGGAGTATTCTCAGGCCTTGCTACACACACACACACACACACACACACACACACACACACACACACACACACACACACACACACACACACACACACACACACACACACACACACACACACACACACACACACACACACACACACACACACACACACACACACACACACACACACACACACACACAGTTGTGTTTAACTAACCTTGGGGGGGACACAATTGATTCCCATTCAAAGCAAAGCACTGACAGTGCATTTAAAAGTGTGATTGGCCTTTTTTATTTGACCAAGGATGTAGCATGACAGGCTCCTGTGTGGGAACCTTACTGACCCTCTCTCTGACCTCCTCACCCCAGGTCTCACAGCTGTAGAGTCTGCTGAATATTTGCTGTATGCGGTGCTCTGATCTGCCTTGTGTGTTATCAACAATAGGTTTGGGGTAATCTCTGTAATCCAGGAAATAGGTTTTCCTCTCCTGTCTCTTGCAGGGTTTTTTAATGTGTAGTCACTTTTTACTTCATGTAGCCTGTTTTTCTTTCAAATCTCTCTTGTAACCCCTCATTTCTCCTGGCTAGTCTTATCACTCCACTATACCTGTTCCTCTGACCAACTCTCCCTCCCTCCCTCCCTCCCTCCCTCCCTCCCTCCCTCCCTCCCTCCCTCCCTCCCTCCCTCCCTCCCTCCCTCCCTCCCTCCCTCCCTCCCTCCCTCCCTCTGTCTCTGGTGTATTGAGGACTAAATCAGGTACACAATGGCTGGCCCACCCGCTCCACTACATCCATTATGTTCCTAATGAGAGCAGAGCAGGAAATGGCAGCTCATCGCAATTATGCACTTAATTACATTAGACTATTTCTGGCACTTCCCCTATTCATAAGCTCAATGAATATGAACAATCCTCTTTTGTCCATACATTTTAATTGTGGTGGCTGCCTGGGTAATCTTGCACCCAAAACCAAATCAGTTACTGTCATGAGAGACAAGCACATGGGTACCTCTGCTCTTAGGGTTATAGTAGACTGGTTGTGGCATACTCTTTACAATGCTACATTTTTAGATTTAGTATTTTTGAGCAACAATACAGTATTATCGATAGGGCTCTACCTGTATTACTACAATTATTTGTTGTTGTTTTCCTGTCTCACTATGTTGGCAGACATTGATCAGGCTACACTAGCTTGGCTTATTGTTTGGGCTATGAAACAGGAGACAGTCTAGTACATAAAGCACTGAGCAGATAGGTTGCTGGAGGACAGAGTTGGGTTGCAGTAGCAGTACAATGGGGCCTTATATTGTGGTGCTCCTCTCCCTTCCTCCAGCTGATTCCACTGGCAGCCACTCCCTGTACACGGCCTACAGGGACTATGAGATCATGTTCCACGTGTCTACCCTGCTGCCCTACACACCCAATAACAAACAACAGGTACTGAAGGGTTCTATGATATCACATAATACATGAATATCTAAGAGACATGCTTTAGGATAACATGATATGCCATAGATGGATTCAATTATTAATCAAGTTTATCGCTGCCATGCTGAAGAATAAGATATTCATCGAGATAGTGTAATTCTTGTATGGTTATACCATGTTTGTCCTTGTAGTTGCTGAGGAAGAGACACATTGGAAATGACATCGTCACCATAGTGTTCCAGGAGCCGGGAGCGCTCCCCTTCACCCCCAAGACCATCCGCTCCCACTTCCAACACGTGTTCATCATCGTCCGTGTGCACAGCCCCTGCTCCGACAACACCTGCTATAGGTGAGTGTCAACCGTGTTTAGACCACTAGAGGGCCTGGTGGTCACTAAGAACCTGGAAAGCCCCTGCTCCGACAACACCTGCTATAGGTGAGTGTCAACCGTGTTTAGACCACTAGAGGGCCTGGTGGTCACTAAGAACCTGGAAAGCCCCTGGTACTACAACAGTGGTTGTTTTGAACTCACACAGGTAGATAACACAATGAGGAACGAGAACCACTAGAAGGCATGGTCACCAACCCAGATACATTTGCTTGGGTAACTACTGGCTCTCCTTATTTCTCTCTGTAACCAGGATACTATAGGCAGGGTACTATAGGCAGGGTACTATAGGCAGGGTACCATGCAGGATACTGTAGGCAGGGTACTATAGGCAGGGTACTATAGGCAGGGTACTATAGGCAGGATACTATAGGCAGGGTACTATAGGCAGGGTACTATAGGCAGGGTACCATGCAGGATACTGTAGGCAGGGTACTATAGGCAGGGTACTATAGGCAGGGTACTATAGGCAGGGTACCATGCAGGATACTGTAGGCAGGGTACTATAGGCAGGGTACTATAGGCAGGGTACCATGCAGGATACTGTAGGCAGGGTACTATAGGCAGGGTACTATAGGCAGGGTACTATAGGCAGGATACTATAGGCAGGGTACTATAGGCAGGGTACTATAGGCAGGGTACCATGCAGGATACTGTAGGCAGGGTACTATAGGCAGGGTACTATAGGCAGGGTACCATGCAGGATACTGTAGGCAGGGTACTATAGGCAGGGTACTATAGGCAGGGTACTATAGGCAGGGTACCATGCAGGATACTGTAGGCAGGATACTATAGGCAGGGTACTATAGGCAGGGTACTATAGGCAGGGTACCATGCAGGATACTGTAGGCAGGATACTATAGGCAGGGTACTATAGGCAGGGTACTATAGGCAGGGTACTATAGGCAGGGTACCATGCAGGATACTGTAGGCAGGATACTATAGGCAGGATACTATAGGCAGAGTACTCTAGTCAGGATACTATAGTCAGGATACTATAGGCAGGGTACTATAGGCAGGGTACTGTAGTCAGGATACTATAGGCATAGGCAGGATACTATAGGCAGGATACTATAGGCAGGATACTATAGGCAGGATACTATAGGCAGGATACTGTAGTTAGGATACTATAGGCAGGATACTATAGGCAGGATACTATAGGCAGGATACTATAGGCAGGGTACTATAGGCAGGATACTATAGGCAGGATACTATAGGCAGGATACTATAGGCAGGATACTGTAGTTAGGATACTATAGGCAGGATACTATAGGCAGGATACTATAGGCAGGATACTATAGGCAGGATACTATAGGCAGGATACTGTAGTCAGGATACTATAGGCAGGATACTATAGGCAGGGTACTATAGGCAGGATACTATAGGCAGGATACTATAGGCAGGGTACTGTAGTCAGGATACTATAGGCATAGGCAGGATACTATAGGCAGGGTACCATGCAGGATACTATAGGCAGGATACTATAGGCAGAGTACTGTAGGCAGGATACTATAGGCAGGGTACTATAGGCAGGATACTATAGGCAGGATACTATAGGCAGGGTACTATAGGCAGGGTACTATAGGCAGGATACTATAGGCAGGGTACTGTAGTCAGGATACTATAGGCATAGGCAGGATACTATAGGCAGGGTACCATGCAGGATACTATAGGCAGGATACTATAGGCAGAGTACTGTAGGCAGGATACTATAGGCAGGGTACTATAGGCAGGATACTATAGGCAGGATACTATAGGCAGGGTACTATAGGCAGGATACTATAGGCAGGATACTATAGGCAGGGTACTATAGGCAGGGTACTATAGGCAGGATACTATAGGCAGGATACTATAGGCAGGATACTATAGGCAGGGTACTATAGGCAGGATACTATAGGCAGGATACTATAGGCAGGGTACTATAGGCAGGGTACTATAGGCAGGGTACTATAGGCAGGATACTATAGGCAGGATACTATAGGCAGTGTACTGTAGGCAGGATACTATAGGCAGGGTACTGTAGGCAGGCTACTATTGGCAGGGCACTGTAGGCAGGGTACTATCGGCAGGGTACTATAGGCAGGGTACTATAGGCAGGGTACCATGCAGGGTACTGTAGGCAGGATACTATAGGCAGGGTACTGTAGGCAGGGTACAGTAGGCAGGGTACTGTAGGCAGGGTACTATTGGCAGGGCACTGTAGGTAGGGTACTGTAGGCAGGGTACTGTAGGCAGGGTACTATTGGCAGGGCACTGTAGGTAGGGTACTGTAGGCAGGGTACTGTAGGCAGGGTACTATAGGTAGGGTACCATGCAGGGTACTGTAGGCAGGGTACTATAGGCAGGGTACTGTAGGCAGGGTACTGTAGGTAGGGTACTGTAGGCAGGGTACTGTAGGCAGGGTACTATAGGCAGGGTACCATGCAGGGTACTGTAGGCAGGATACTATAGGCAGGGTACTGTAGGCAGGGTACTGCAGGCAGGGTACTGTAGGCAGGGTACTGTAGGCAGGGTACTATAGGCAGGGTACCATGCAGTGTACTGTAGGCAGGATACTATAGGCAGGGTACTGCAGGCAGGCTACTATTGGCAGGGCACTGTAGGCAGGGTACTATCGGCAGGGTACTATAGGCAGGGTACTATAGGCAGGGTACCATGCAGGGTACTGTAGGCAGGATACTATTGGCAGGGCACTGTAGGCAGGGTACAGTAGGCAGGGTACTAAAGGCGGGGTACTGTAGCCTGGGTACTGTAGCCAGGGTACTATAGGCAGGATATACATTTTTGTTTGATTATGGTTGACAGGGAGAGATGCTGTCTAGCTGATGGGATGGGGCCCTACTCTATTGTTCTCACTGTGATCACGGAGCTCTGTGGCATTCTCACTGACACGCTCATCCACACCTCACCCCCTGCCACACGCACAGAGACACTCACTCACTCACTCAACCCTCCTGCCTGCCACACTGCCTTGGGGCAACGGAGCTGGAGCGATCTGAAGGAGTTAGCGGCATACACGTCAAGGTTTCCCTTGCTGGACGAGCGAATCAGAGGATTTTTGAGCAGCCGTGCAGTGCTCTGTCCCTCAGTGCTCACAGACCCTCCCCGAGGAACACTTGTACAGGCTCTGGGTCTCAGCTCAAACCTCATCAAAGTTGGGCTAATTTATTCTGAGCCCTCCCCTCCAGTAACCCCTCTACCCCCCCAGCGCTGACTGCCAACGATTAGATGCCCTCCTCAGCTGGAGTTGTTCTTTTTTAATGGGGACATCTCTTGATTTGAAGCCAACGAGTGTCGTCAAGGAGAAGAGGCTGAGAGGGAGAAATGCTGGCTTTTCTTCTTGGATGAAGTAGAGAGCGGGACCCTGAAGCAGTGAAGACTCCACTTCACCCAGAGCAGCTCTCAGCATCCAGCCTCTGGCTCAGTCCCATGGATCTAATGAACACACTACAAGTTCCAACCCCTAGCTGTTCTGTTCTGCCACCAGAGCGCTGATATGCTAGAAGCCTGAATTGCTTGGAGCCTGGGATGCCATTTCAAAGAGGAGTAAAAACTCACAAGATCTAGAAACAGAACAGCGGTTGGACGGGCAGCGCAAGCAGCTATAATTAGCTGGATAAAGCTGTGTGTACCTGCAGTAGTGTGATCAGACCAAGCAGACAGGAGAGGAGCATTCACTTCAAGGAGACATATTTTTATAATGCCTAGCCCAGTCAGGAGTTGGTAGAGTCACATAAACAGACCAACTGGGAAACGTAAGGGTCAGATGCCGGAGCAAGAGCAGGTGGGTCTGGGGGTTGTGTCACTGTGTGTGTGTGTATATACAGTGTGTGTGTGTGTGTGTGTGTGTGTAGGAGGGATCCGAGATGTGATGCTGATGACCAGTGTGAAAAGGAGGGGGGTCTGTGGACACAGGGGTTTCAGCGACCTCTCACACACACACACACACACACACACGGCTGAACTACTGTGATGTATTGCATAATGCGTGATACAATGACTACGTTTTGCCAAGGTTTTATTGGATATTGCCGTTTTGTGTTAGTGCGGTTGAATTCTGACTCATCAGAGATTATAAAGTTGCTACAGTAGCTTTAAATATTGATCAGTATTGTATGTGTGACTGGCTCTGTATCCTCTTCACACGCAGTGAAAATGGGATCTTTGGAATGATGCATCAGTGATCTTCAGGCCAACAGAGAAGTAGTTGGCCTGTGGCCAGCCTAGCGATACAGCCTAGTGATAATCTCGTGCTATCAACTGCTGTCCAAATGCAGATAGGTCAATTTAGCCATATTGCATAATGATCAGAGCTTTGTTTCTACAAATAGGGAGTAGCCTCCTCCTCTCCACTCCACGTATCTTCTCTGTGATCTGGGGTCTTAGGGCTGGCTGGGAGTGGCCGTCTCAGTGGTAGCTGGCTTGTCAACTGCGCTGAATTTATAGTTATATACGCCTGCCTGGTTGAGCGAGGCTTGGGCTGTGATGTCACAGCTGCATGTGATGGCTGTGTTATCTGTTTAGTGGACTGGACTGAGGCTTGTCATGACTCTGACATCAGCCTACATGAGCCTGGCCTGCAGTGGGTTTTAATAGTGCTACTGTTCAGCTTTTCCTCACCATTGTTGGATTATATATGGATTTGGAAGCCAATCATTGTCAGTCAACTGCATCAGAACTAGGTTAGCTTTCATGCTAACTTGTCTCATTAAACTCTAGGAGGCCTATTGTGGAGCAGCAATGGGAGTTGAATGGGAAGAGTAGTAGGTAACCTCAGTAGAACCTTGACCATAGAAAGACTCATGCCCTCCTTTATGCTGGGAAGGGAAAGGGGCCAGGAGGAACGATAACCACGAGAAAACTCTATAAGAATGTCACTGCTCTTCTTTCCCAGCCTATGAAACTGTTTTCTGCCCTCTAGTCTACTCTTTTCTGCCCTCTAGTCTGCTGTTTTCTGTCCTCTAGTCTACTGTTTTCTGCCCTCTAGTCTACTGTTTTCTGCCCTCTAGTCTATTGTTTTCTGCCCTCTAGTCTGCTGTTTTCTGTCCTCTAGTCTACTGTTTTCTGTCCTCTAGTCTATTGTTTTCTGTCCTCTAGTCTACTATTTTCTGCCCTCTAGTCTGCTGTTTTCTGTCCTCTAGTCTACTGTTTTCTGCCCTCTAGTCTGCTGTTTTCTGTCCTCTAGTCTACTATTTTCTGCCCTCTAGTCTGCTGTTTTCTGTCCTCTAGTCTACTGTTTTCTGCCCTCTAGTCTACTGTTTTCTGCCCTCTAGTCTACTGTTTTCTGCCCTCTAGTCTATTGTTTTCTGCCCTCTAGTTTTCTGTTTTCTGTCCTCTAGTCTACTGTTTTCTGCCCTCTAGTCTGCTGTTTTCTGTCCTCTAGTCTACTGTTTTCTGCCCTCTAGTCTGCTGTTTTCTGTCCTCTAGTCTACTGTTTTCTGCCCTCTAGTCTACTGTTTTCTGCCCTCTAGTCTACTGTTTTCTGCCCTCTAGTCTACTGTTTTCTGCCCTCTAGTCTACTGTTTTCTGTCCTCTAGTCTACTATTTTCTGCCCTCTAGTCTACTGTTTTCTGTCCTCTAGTCTACTGTTTTCTGTCCTCTAGTCTACTGTTTTCTGCCCTCTAGTCTACTGTTTTCTGCCCTCTAGTCTACTGTTTTCTGCCCTCTAGTCTACTGTTTTCTGTCCTCTAGTCTGCTGTTTTCTGTCCTCTAGTCTACTGTTTTCTGTCCTCTAGTCTACTGTTTTCTGCCCTCTAGTCTACTGTTTTCTGCCCTCTAGTCTATTGTTTTCTGCCCTCTAGTCTACTATTTTCTGCCCTCTAGTCTACTGTTTTCTGTCCTCTAGTCTACTGTTTTCTGCCCTCTAGTCTACTGTTTTCTGCCCTCTAGTCTACTGTTTTCTGCC
The DNA here is from genome assembly GCF_045679555.1 of Salvelinus alpinus. Classification (NCBI taxonomy): domain Eukaryota; kingdom Metazoa; phylum Chordata; class Actinopteri; order Salmoniformes; family Salmonidae; genus Salvelinus; species Salvelinus alpinus. The sequence continues at coordinate 83,366,509 of NC_092094.1, forward strand.
CTCTAGTCTACTGTTTTCTGCCCTCTAGTCTACTATTTTCTGCCCTCTAGTCTGCTGTTTTCTGTCCTCTAGTCTACTGTTTTCTGCCCTCTAGTCTATTGTTTTCTGCCCTCTAGTCTGCTGTTTTCTGCCCTCTAGTCTACTATTTTCTGCCCTCTAGTCTGCTGTTTTCTGTCCTCTAGTCTACTGTTTTCTGCCCTCTAGTCTGCTGTTTTCTGTCCTCTAGTCTACTGTTTTCTGCCCTCTAGTCTACTGTTTTCTGCCCTCTAGTCTACTGTTTTCTGCCCTCTAGTCTACTGTTTTCTGTCCTCTAGTCTACTGTTTTCTGTCCTCTAGTCTACTATTTTCTGCCCTCTAATCTACTGTTTTCTGTCCTCTAGTCTACTGTTTTCTGCCCTCTAGTCTACTGTTTTCTGCCCTCTAGTCTACTGTTTTCTGCCCTCTAGTCTACTGTTTTCTGCCCTCTAGTCTGCTGTTTTCTGTCCTCTAGTCTACTATTTTCTGCCCTCTAGTCTGCTGTTTTCTGTCCTCTAGTCTACTGTTTTCTGCCCTCTAGTCTATTGTTTTCTGCCCTCTAGTCTGCTGTTTTCTGCCCTCTAGTCTACTATTTTCTGCCCTCTAGTCTGCTGTTTTCTGTCCTCTAGTCTACTGTTTTCTGCCCTCTAGCCTACTGTTTTCTGCCCTCTAGTCTACTGTTTTCTGCCCTCTAGTCTACTGTTTTCTGCCCTCTAGTCTGCTGTTTTCTGCCCTCTAGTCTATTGTTTTCTGCCCTCTAGTCTACTGTTTTCTGCCCTCTAGTCTACTGTTTTCTGTCCTCTAGTCTACTGTTTTCTGCCCTCTAGTCTACTGTTTTCTGTCCTCTAGTCTATTGTTTTCTGTCCTCTAGTCTACTGTTTTCTGCCCTCTAGTCTACTGTTTTCTGCCCTCTAGTCTACTGTTTTCTGTCCTCTAGTCTGCTGTTTTCTGTCCTCTAGTCTACTGTTTTCTGCCCTCTAGTCTATTGTTTTCTGCCCTCTAGTCTGCTGTTTTCTGCCCTCTAGTCTACTATTTTCTGCCCTCTAGTCTGCTGTTTTCTGTCCTCTAGTCTACTGTTTTCTGCCCTCTAGCCTACTGTTTTCTGCCCTCTAGTCTACTGTTTTCTGCCCTCTAGTCTACTGTTTTCTGCCCTCTAGTCTGCTGTTTTTTGCCCTCTAGTCTATTGTTTTCTGCCCTCTAGTCTACTGTTTTCTGCCCTCTAGTCTACTGTTTTCTGTCCTCTAGTCTACTGTTTTCTGCCCTCTAGTCTACTGTTTTCTGTCCTCTAGTCTATTGTTTTCTGTCCTCTAGTCTACTGTTTTCTGCCCTCTAGTCTACTGTTTTCTGCCCTCTAGTCTACTGTTTTCTGTCCTCTAGTCTACTGTTTTCTGCCCTCTAGTCTGCTGTTTTCTGCCCTCTAGTCTATTGTTTTCTGCCCTCTAGTCTACTGTTTTCTGCCCTCTAGTCTACTGTTTTCTGTCCTCTAGTCTATTGTTTTCTGTCCTCTAGTCTACTGTTTTCTGCCCTCTAGTCTATTGTTTTCTGCCCTCTAGTCTACTGTTTTCTGCCCTCTAGTCTACTGTTTTCTGCCCTCTAGTCTACTGTTTTCTGCCCTCTAGTCTACTGTTTTCTGCCCTCTAGTCTACTGTTTTCTGTCCTCTAGTCTATTGTTTTCTGCTCTCTAGTCTACTGTTTTCTGCCCTCTAGTCTACTGTTTTCTGCCCTCTAGTCTACTGTTTTCTGCCCTCTAGTCTACTGTTTTCTCTCCTCTAGTCTATTGTTTTCTGCCCTCTAGTCTACTGTTTTCTGTCCTCCAGTCTACTGTTTTCTGTCCTCTAGTCTACTGTTTTCTGTCCTCTAGTCTACTGTTTTCTGTCCTCTAGTCTACTGTTTTCTGTCCTCTAGTCTACTGTTTTCTGTCCTCTAGTCTACTGTTTTCTGCCCTCTAGTCTACTGTTTTCTGCCCTCTAGTCTACTGTTTTCTGTCCTCTAGTCTACTGTTTTCTGTCCTCTAGTCTACTGTTTTCTGTCCTCTAGTCTACTGTTTTCTGTCCTCTAGTCTACTGTTTTCTGCCCTCTAGTCTATTGTTTTCTGCCCTCTAGTCTACTGTTTTCTGTCCTCTAGTCTACTGTTTTCTGTCCTCTAGTCTACTGTTTTCTGTCCTCTAGTCTATTGTTTTCTGTCCTCTAGTCTACTGTTTTCTGTCCTCTAGTCTACTGTTTTCTGTCCTCTAGTCTATTGTTTTCTGCCCTCTAGTCTGCTGTTTTCTGCCCTCTAGTCTACTGTTTTCTGTCCTCTAGTCTACTGTTTTCTGCCCTCTAGTCTACTGTTTTCTGCCCTCTAGTCTGCTGTTTTCTGTCCTCTAGTCTACTATTTTCTGCCCTCTAGTCTGCTGTTTTCTGTCCTCTAGTCTACTGTTTTCTGCCCTCTAGTCTATTGTTTTCTGCCCTCTAGTCTGCTGTTTTCTGCCCTCTAGTCTACTATTTTCTGCCCTCTAGTCTGCTGTTTTCTGTCCTCTAGTCTACTGTTTTCTGCCCTCTAGTCTACTGTTTTCTGCCCTCTAGTCTACTGTTTTCTGTCCTCTAGTCTACTGTTTTCTGCCCTCTAGTCTGCTGTTTTCTGCCCTCTAGTCTATTGTTTTCTGCCCTCTAGTCTACTGTTTTCTGCCCTCTAGTCTACTGTTTTCTGTCCTCTAGTCTACTGTTTTCTGCCCTCTAGTCTACTGTTTTCTGTCCTCTAGTCTATTGTTTTCTGTCCTCTAGTCTACTGTTTTCTGCCCTCTAGTCTACTATTTTCTGCCCTCTAGTCTACTGTTTTCTGCCCTCTAGTCTACTGTTTTCTGTCCTCTAGTCTACTGTTTTCTGCCCTCTAGTCTGCTGTTTTCTGCCCTCTAGTCTATTGTTTTCTGCCCTCTAGTATACTGTTTTCTGCCCTCTAGTCTACTGTTTTCTGTCCTCTAGTCTATTGTTTTCTGTCCTCTAGTCTACTGTTTTCTGCCCTCTAGTCTATTGTTTTCTGCCCTCTAGTCTACTGTTTTCTGCCCTCTAGTCTACTGTTTTCTGCCCTCTAGTCTACTGTTTTCTGTCCTCTAGTCTATTGTTTTCTGCCCTCTAGTCTATTGTTTTCTGCCCTCTAGTCTACTGTTTTCTGTCCTCTAGTCTACTGTTTTCTGCCCTCTAGTCTATTGTTTTCTGCCCTCTAGTCTACTGTTTTCTGCCCTCTAGTCTACTGTTTTCTGCCCTCTAGTCTACTGTTTTCTGTCCTCTAGTCTATTGTTTTCTGCCCTCTAGTCTACTGTTTTCTGTCCTCCAGTCTACTGTTTTCTGTCCTCTAGTCTACTGTTTTCTGTCCTCTAGTCTACTGTTTTCTGTCCTCTAGTCTGCTGTTTTCTGCTCTCTAGTCTGCTGTTTTCTGTCCTCTAGTCTACTGTTTTCTGCCCTCTAGTCTACTGTTTTCTGTCCTCTAGTCTACTGTTTTCTGTCCTCTAGTCTACTGTTTTCTGTCCTCTAGTCTACTGTTTTCTGCTCTCTAGTCTGCTGTTTTCTGTCCTCTAGTCTATTGTTTTCTGCTCTCTAGTCTGCTGTTTTCTGTCCTCTAGTCTACTGTTTTCTGTCCTCTAGTCTACTGTTTTCTGCCCTCTAGTCTACTGTTTTCTGCCCTCTAGTCTACTGTTTTCTGTCCTCTAGTCTACTGTTTTCTGTCCTCTAGTCTACTGTTTTCTGCCCTCTAGTCTACTGTTTTCTGTCCTCTAGTCTATTGTTTTCTGCTCTCTAGTCTTCTGTTTTCTGTCCTCTAGTCTACTGTTTTCTGCCCTCTAGTCTACTGTTTTCTGTCCTCTAGTCTACTGTTTTCTGCCCTCTAGTCTACTGTTTTCTGTCCTCTAGTCTACTGTTTTCTGCCCTCTAGTCTACTGTTTTCTGTCCTCTAGTCTATTGTTTTCTGCCCTCTAGTCTACTGTTTTCTGTCCTCTAGTCTATTGTTTTCTGCTCTCTAGTCTACTGTTTTCTGTCCTCCAGTCTACTGTTTTCTGCCCTCCAGTCTACTGTTTTCTGTCCTCTAGTCTACTGTTTTCTGCCCTCTAGTCTACTGTTTTCTGTCCTCTAGTCTATTGTTTTCTGCTCTCTAGTCTGCTGTTTTCTGTCCTCTAGTCTATTGTTTTCTGCTCTCTAGTCTATTGTTTTCTGCCCTCTAGTCTGCTGTTTTCTGTCCTCTAGTCTATTGTTTTCTGCTCTCTAGTCTACTGTTTTCTGCCCTCTAGTCTACTGTTTTCTGCCCTCTAGTCTACTGTTTTCTGTCCTCTAGTCTACTGTTTTCTGCCCTCTAGTCTACTGTTTTCTGTCCTCTAGTCTACTGTTTTCTGCCCTCTAGTCTACTGTTTTCTGCCCTCTAGTCTATTGTTTTCTGCCCTCTAGTCTACTGTTTTCTGTCCTCTAGTCTACTGTTTTCTGTCCTCTAGTCTATTGTTTTCTGTCCTCTAGTCTACTGTTTTCTGCCCTCTAGTCTATTGTTTTCTGCCCTCTAGTCTACTGTTTTCTGCCCTCTAGTCTACTGTTTTCTGCCCTCTAGTCTACTGTTTTCTGCCCTCTAGTCTACTGTTTTCTGTCCTCTAGTCTATTGTTTTCTGCCCTCTAGTCTACTGTTTTCTGTCCTCCAGTCTACTGTTTTCTGTCCTCTAGTCTACTGTTTTCTGTCCTCTAGTCTACTGTTTTCTGTCCTCTAGTCTGCTGTTTTCTGCTCTCTAGTCTGCTGTTTTCTGTCCTCTAGTCTACTGTTTTCTGCCCTCTAGTCTACTGTTTTCTGTCCTCTAGTCTACTGTTTTCTGTCCTCTAGTCTACTGTTTTCTGTCCTCTAGTCTACTGTTTTCTGCTCTCTAGTCTGCTGTTTTCTGTCCTCTAGTCTATTGTTTTCTGCTCTCTAGTCTGCTGTTTTCTGTCCTCTAGTCTACTGTTTTCTGTCCTCTAGTCTACTGTTTTCTGCCCTCTAGTCTACTGTTTTCTGCCCTCTAGTCTACTGTTTTCTGTCCTCTAGTCTACTGTTTTCTGTCCTCTAGTCTACTGTTTTCTGCCCTCTAGTCTACTGTTTTCTGTCCTCTAGTCTATTGTTTTCTGCTCTCTAGTCTTCTGTTTTCTGTCCTCTAGTCTACTGTTTTCTGCCCTCTAGTCTACTGTTTTCTGTCCTCTAGTCTACTGTTTTCTGCCCTCTAGTCTACTGTTTTCTGTCCTCTAGTCTACTGTTTTCTGCCCTCTAGTCTACTGTTTTCTGTCCTCTAGTCTATTGTTTTCTGCCCTCTAGTCTACTGTTTTCTGTCCTCTAGTCTATTGTTTTCTGCTCTCTAGTCTACTGTTTTCTGTCCTCCAGTCTACTGTTTTCTGCCCTCCAGTCTACTGTTTTCTGTCCTCTAGTCTACTGTTTTCTGCCCTCTAGTCTACTGTTTTCTGTCCTCTAGTCTATTGTTTTCTGCTCTCTAGTCTGCTGTTTTCTGTCCTCTAGTCTATTGTTTTCTGCTCTCTAGTCTATTGTTTTCTGCCCTCTAGTCTGCTGTTTTCTGTCCTCTAGTCTATTGTTTTCTGCTCTCTAGTCTACTGTTTTCTGCCCTCTAGTCTACTGTTTTCTGCCCTCTAGTCTACTGTTTTCTGTCCTCTAGTCTACTGTTTTCTGCCCTCTAGTCTACTGTTTTCTGTCCTCTAGTCTACTGTTTTCTGCCCTCTAGTCTACTGTTTTCTGTCCTCTAGTCTACTGTTTTCTGCCCTCTAGTCTACTGTTTTCTGTCCTCTAGTCTACTGTTTTCTGTCCTCTAGTCTACTGTTTTCTGCCCTCTAGTCTACTGTTTTCTGTCCTCTAGTCTACTGTTTTCTGCCCTCTAGTCTATTGTTTTCTGCCCTCTAGTCTACTGTTTTCTGTCCTCTAGTCTATTGTTTTCTGCTCTCTAGTCTGCTGTTTTCTGTCCTCTAGTCTATTGTTTTCTGCTCTCTAGTCTACTGTTTTCTGCCCTCTAGTCTACTGTTTTCTGTCCTCCAGTCTACTGTTTTCTGCCCTCCAGTCTACTGTTTTCTGTCCTCTAGTCTATTGTTTTCTGCTCTCTAGTCTACTGTTTTCTGTCCTCTAGTCTATTGTTTTCTGCCCTCTAGTCTACTGTTTTCTGTCCTCCAGTCTACTGTTTTCTGCCCTCTAGTCTACTGTTTTCTGTCCTCCAGTCTACTGTTTTCTGCGCTCTAGTCTACTGTTTTCTGTCCTCTAGTCTATTGTTTTCTGCCCTCTAGTCTGCTGTTTTCTGTCCTCTAGTCTACTGTTTTCTGTCCTCTAGTCTATTGTTTTCTGCTCTCTAGTCTACTGTTTTCTGTCCTCTAGTCTATTGTTTTCTGCCCTCTAGTCTATTGTTTTCTGCCCTCTAGTCTGCTGTTTTCTGTCCTCTAGTCTACTGTTTTCTGTCCTCTAGTCTATTGTTTTCTGCTCTCTAGTCTACTGTTTTCTGTCCTCTAGTCTATTGTTTTCTGCCCTCTAGTCTACTGTTTTCTGTCCTCCAGTCTACTGTTTTCTGCCCTCTAGTCTACTGTTTTCTGCCCTCTAGTCTACTGTTTTCTGTCCTCTAGTCTACTGTTTTCTGTCCTCTAGTCTACTGTTTTCTGCCCTCTAGTCTACTGTTTTCTGCCCTCTAGTCTACTGTTTTCTGCTCTCTAGTCTACTGTTTTCTGCCCTCTAGTCTGCTGTTTTCTGTCCTCTAGTCTGCTGTTTTCTGTCCTCTAGTCTATTGTTTTCTGCTCTCTAGTCTACTGTTTTCTGCCCTCTAGTCTACTGTTTTCTGTCCTCTAGTCTACTGTTTTCTGTCCTCTAGTCTATTGTTTTCTGCCCTCTAGTCTACTGTTTTCTGTCCTCTAGTCTACTGTTTTCTGCCCTCTAGTCTACTGTTTTCTGTCCTCTAGTCTACTGTTTTCTGCCCTCTAGTCTACTGTTTTCTGTCCTCTAGTCTACTGTTTTCTGTCCTCTAGTCTATTGTTTTCTGCCCTCTAGTCTACTGTTTTCTGTCCTCTAGTCTACTGTTTTCTGTCCTCTAGTCTACTGTTTTCTGCTCTCTAGTCTACTGTTTTCTGCCCTCTAGTCTACTGTTTTCTGCCCTCTAGTCTACTGTTTTCTGTCCTCTAGTCTATTGTTTTCTGCTCTCTAGTCTGCTGTTTTCTGTCCTCTAGTCTATTGTTTTCTGCTCTCTAGTCTACTGTTTTCTGCCCTCTAGTCTACTGTTTTCTGTCCTCCAGTCTACTGTTTTCTGCCCTCTAGTCTACTGTTTTCTGTCCTCTAGTCTACTGTTTTCTGTCCTCTAGTCTACTGTTTTCTGCCCTCTAGTCTACTGTTTTCTGTCCTCCAGTCTACTGTTTTCTGCCCTCTAGTCTACTGTTTTCTGTCCTCTAGTCTATTGTTTTCTGCTCTCTAGTCTACTGTTTTCTGCCCTCTAGTCTACTGTTTTCTGTCCTCCAGTCTACTGTTTTCTGCCCTCTAGTCTACTGTTTTCTGTCCTCTAGTCTACTGTTTTCTGTCCTCTAGTCTACTGTTTTCTGCCCTCTAGTCTACTGTTTTCTGCCCTCTAGTCTACTGTTTTCTGTCCTCTAGTCTACTGTTTTCTGCCCTCTAGTCTACTGTTTTCTGTCCTCTAGTCTACTGTTTTCTGTCCTCTAGTCTACTGTTTTCTGTCCTCTAGTCTACTGTTTTCTGTCCTCTAGTCTATTGTTTTCTGCCCTCTAGTCTACTGTTTTCTGTCTTCTAGTCTATTGTTTTCTGCTCTCTAGTCTACTGTTTTCTGCCCTCTAGTCTACTGTTTTCTGTCCTCTAGTCTACTGTTTTCTGTCCTCTAGTCTACTGTTTTCTGCCCTCTAGTCTACTGTTTTCTGCCCTCTAGTCTACTGTTTTCTGCCCTCTAGTCTACCGTTTTCTGCCCTCTAGTCTACTGTTTTCTGTCCTCTAGTCTGCTGTTTTCTGTCCTCTAGTCTACTGTTTTCTGTCCTCTAGTCTACTGTTTTCTGCCCTCTAGTCTACTGTTTTCTGCCCTCTAGTCTACTGTTTTCTGCCCTCTAGTCTACTGTTTTCTGCCCTCTAGTCTACTGTTTTCTGTCCTCTAGTCTACTGTTTTCTGCCCTCTAGTCTACTGTTTTCTGTCCTCCAGTCTACTGTTTTCTGCCCTCTAGTCTACTGTTTTCTGTCCTCTAGTCTATTGTTTTCTGCTCTCTAGTCTACTGTTTTCTGCCCTCTAGTCTACTGTTTTCTGTCCTCTAGTCTACTGTTTTCTGCCCTCTAGTCTACTCTTTTCTGCCCTCTAGTCTACTCTTTTCTGTCCTCTAGTCTACTGTTTTCTGTCCTCTAGTCTACTGTTTTCTGCCCTCTAGTCTACTGTTTTCTGTCCTCTAGTCTACTGTTTTCTGTCCTCTAGTCTATTGTTTTCTGCCCTCTAGTCTACTGTTTTCTGTCCTCTAGTCTACTGTTTTCTGCCCTCTAGTCTACTGTTTTCTGTCCTCTAGTCTACTGTTTTCTGCCCTCTAGTCTACTGTTTTCTGTCCTCTAGTCTACTGTTTTCTGTCCTCTAGTCTATTGTTTTCTGCCCTCTAGTCTACTGTTTTCTGCCCTCTAGTCTACTGTTTTCTGTCCTCTAGTCTACTGTTTTCTGTCCTTTAGTCTACTGTTTTCTGCTCTCTAGTCTACTGTTTTCTGCCCTCTAGTCTACTGTTTTCTGCCCTCTAGTCTACTGTTTTCTGTCCTCTAGTCTATTGTTTTCTGCTCTCTAGTCTGCTGTTTTCTGTCCTCTAGTCTATTGTTTTCTGCTCTCTAGTCTACTGTTTTCTGCCCTCTAGTCTACTGTTTTCTGTCCTCCAGTCTACTGTTTTCTGCCCTCTAGTCTACTGTTTTCTGTCCTCTAGTCTACTGTTTTCTGTCCTCTAGTCTACTGTTTTCTGCTCTCTAGTCTACTGTTTTCTGCCCTCTAGTCTACTGTTTTCTGTCCTCCAGTCTACTGTTTTCTGCCCTCTAGTCTACTGTTTTCTGTCCTCTAGTCTATTGTTTTCTGCTCTCTAGTCTATTGTTTTCTGCTCTCTAGTCTACTGTTTTCTGTCCTCCAGTCTACTGTTTTCTGCCCTCTAGTCTACTGTTTTCTGTCCTCTAGTCTACTGTTTTCTGTCCTCTAGTCTACTGTTTTCTGCCCTCTAGTCTACTGTTTTCTGCCCTCTAGTCTACTGTTTTCTGTCCTCTAGTCTACTGTTTTCTGCCCTCTAGTCTACTGTTTTCTGTCCTCTAGTCTACTGTTTTCTGTCCTCTAGTCTACTGTTTTCTGTCCTCTAGTCTACTGTTTTCTGTCCTCTAGTCTATTGTTTTCTGCCCTCTAGTCTACTGTTTTCTGTCCTCTAGTCTATTGTTTTCTGCTCTCTAGTCTACTGTTTTCTGCCCTCTAGTCTACTGTTTTCTGTCCTCTAGTCTACTGTTTTCTGTCCTCTAGTCTACTGTTTTCTGCCCTCTAGTCTACTGTTTTCTGCCCTCTAGTCTACTGTTTTCTGCCCTCTAGTCTACTGTTTTCTGCCCTCTAGTCTACTGTTTTCTGTCCTCTAGTCTGCTGTTTTCTGTCCTCTAGTCTACTGTTTTCTGTCCTCTAGTCTACTGTTTTCTGCCCTCTAGTCTACTGTTTTCTGCCCTCTAGTCTACTGTTTTCTGTCCTCCAGTCTACTGTTTTCTGCCCTCTAGTCTACTGTTTTCTGTCCTCTAGTCTATTGTTTTCTGCTCTCTAGTCTACTGTTTTCTGCCCTCTAGTCTACTGTTTTCTGTCCTCTAGTCTACTGTTTTCTGCCCTCTAGTCTACTCTTTTCTGTCCTCTAGTCTACTGTTTTCTGTCCTCTAGTCTACTGTTTTCTGTCCTCTAGTCTACTGTTTTCTGTCCTCTAGTCTGCTGTTTTCTGTCCTCTAGTCTACTGTTTTCTGCCCTCTAGTCTACTGTTTTCTGCCCTCTAGTCTACTGTTTTCTGTCCTCTAGTCTACTGTTTTCTGTCCTCTAGTCTACTGTTTTCTGTCCTCTAGTCTACTGTTTTCTGTCCTCTAGTCTACTGTTTTCTGCCCTCTAGTCTACTCTTTTCTGCCCTCTAGTCTACTGTTTTCTGTCCTCTAGTCTACTGTTTTCTGCCCTCTAGTCTACTGTTTTCTGTCCTCTAGTCTATTGTTTTCTGTCCTCTAGTCTACTGTTTTCTGTCCTCTAGTCTACTGTTTTCTGTCCTCTAGTCTACTGTTTTCTGTCCTCTAGTCTACTGTTTTCTGTCCTCTAGTCTACTGTTTTCTGTCCTCTAGTCTACTGTTTTCTGCCCTCTAGTCTACTGTTTTCTGTCCTCTAGTCTACTGTTTTCTGTCCTCTAGTTTACTGTTTTCTGCACTCCCTGAGAGGATTGGATAGGGATAAGACATAGTAAATGCAGCAGCTTGCCATCTTACACCTATTCAATTCTTTCAGATCTAGTGCCCTGAGGATCCATTGAGATTGAGTATAGGACTCCCTCCTTCAGTGCACTTACTAGTTAGTGACCTCTCTCTCTTTCTTCCCCCCCCCTCCCCCCCCTCCCCCCAGCGTGGCTGTGACTCGTTCCCAGGACGTGCCCTCCTTCGGTCCTCCTATCCCCAAGGGTGTGACCTTCCCCAAGTCCACTGTCTTCAGGGACTTCCTGCTGGCCAAGGTCATCAACGCAGAGAACGCCGCCCACAAGTCTGAAAAGTTTGGTGCCATGGCGACACGCACGCGACAGGAGTATCTGCGGGACCTGGCAGAGCGGCACGTGACCAGCACGCCGGTGGAGCCCACGGGGAAATTCCCCTTCATCTCATTGGCTCACAAGCGGAGAGAGAGGGTACGGCCGTACAGCGGGGCAGAGCTAAGGAGCCTAGGGGCAGTGACATGGCCGGTGCATGCGGAGGACCAGGTAGCCGGGGCGGAGAGGGAGTGTGTACTGGCCATCTCCAACGATTTCCTCATCCTATTGGATCAGGAGGCTAAGGCTGTGGTCTTTAACTGTGCCACGCACGACGTCATTGGCTGGTCCTCGGGCAGCCCCGCCTCCATGAAGATCTACTATGAGCGTGGGGAGAGTGTGTCGCTGCGCTCCATCAACAACAACACAGAGGACTTTGGAGAGGTGGTGAAACGCCTGGAGGTCAGTAGCAGCACAGTTCATCTGTGTATTATTGCTACACTGATGGCTTTATAATGTTTCACACACCATCTGTTGTGATTATTACAGGTGTCCCAAGTTTCAAGCCAGATAAGGACCTTTCATCATTAACAAATGGGTTATAATAAACATACCTCTCATTTCCACCTCTGATAATCCATTATGTTCAAAGGAGATGCAGAATAGGCCTACAGTGATTACAAACACAATGTTACAGGTATAGATCTCAGCATTGACCGTATTTGGAGAGGTAGTTGAATCATTCACATGCGATTAGGCAATGCCAGTTGTCTTGAATGAAAGACTAACACTATTTGCATAGGGTTATTTCATGTTTGTGTGTACAGTGAGTGTGTATGCCATACCCTTTCTTGTCGGAAAGCGGAGGCGTGCATCAGTGATGTAGCATAATATCCTGCTCTGGCCCTGTTGTGGTTGCCTCGAGGTCTGTGTTAAGTACTATGTTACAACCTCTTTCCACCTGACACTGGGTCAGAAGGGCCAGGTAAGGTGTATTAAACCTTAAACCCTCCCTCCTGTACAAAAACACTTTAATTGAAGGGTAGCGCATCCGCTGATGATAGATTCAGTCTGTTAGTGTGTGTCTTATCAGATCTAAGCCCAAGGGCAGATTGTTTATGTGATGTGTTTTACAGTAGCAGCAGCCAACAGAATAGTTTTGTTTTTTATTTATTCAACCCTTATTTTACCAGGTAAGTTGACTGAGAACACATTGTCATTTACAGCAATGACCTGGGGAATAATTACAGGGGAGAGGAGGGAGGATGAATGTGCCAATTGGAAACTGGGGATGATTAGGTGGCCATAAGGATATGCAAGACACTGGGGTTAACACCCCTACTCTTACGAAAAGTGCCATGGGATCTTTAGTGACCACAGAGAGTCAGAACACCCATTTAACATCCCATCCAAAAGACTGCACACTACACAGGGCAATGTCCTGGGGCATTTTTTCAGACCAGAGGAAAGAGTGCCTCCTACTGGCCCTCTAAAACCACTTCCAGCACCATCTGGTCTCCCATTCAGGGACCAACCCTGCTTAGCTTCAGAGGCAAGCCAGCAGTGGGATACAAGGTGGTATGCTGCACAGAGCATACACAGCACATGCAGTGTAGTCTGTCTTTGGATTTAGAGGTTTCTTATATTATGTAGTGTGGCAGACCAGGGGGTTGGATCTAAACGTTTACACAGACAGAGCAGGATTAGCTCAGTTTCAAAGGGGTTTAAAATAAAATAATAGTCCAAAAGAAAAGGATAGGTCTCCCCCAAGAGACCCTCTCCGGGATACCGTGTTCTGAGTTCCGGGTCTTGCTGTATCCTGTAGGGATCAAAACTGAACTATACGAGAGTCCTTTCCTCCCCCAGTCTCTCTCCTGTGTGCTGCCCTTCTGGCAGCTTTATGGGACTTGTACAGCTGGTGAGCAATCAGCCCTTGATTACTCACCAATCCCCAATCAGCCCCAATTAGTCCTGGCCGGAGAGCCCGTCGAGACCTGGCACGTCCAGCAGATGGAGCCATCGCCTCGTGATGTATACTCAGTCTGTCACAAGGCCTCGGCGATTCTCCCCCTGGTGGCTAACCTGCTGTACGCCACAGTAGTTATAACTCTTCTCCTTCACCTCTTTCTCCTCCCCCTCCTCCTCTCCTCTGTCTCTAGCTCATGTCAAAGGGCAGCCAGACCACAGAGATGACCCTGAGGAGGAACGGCCTGGGCCAGCTGGGCTTCCATGTAAACTTTGAGGGCATCGTGGCAGAGGTAGAGCCCTACGGGTACGCCTGGCAGGCGGGGCTGCGCCAGGGCAGCAGGCTAGTAGAGATCTGTAAGGTTGCCGTGGCATCGCTGTCCCACGAACAGATGATCGATCTCCTGAGGACCTCTGTCACCGTCAAGGTGGTCATCATACCCCCGCACGAGGACTCCACCCCTCGAAGGTACAGCTCAGAGACAACAAATAAGTTATTTATCAACAGATATGTGCCTCTATCAGTCATATCAGTAGCATGCATTTGGGTATTGGGGCAGCGCTGCAGTGTTTGTAGTGTATATCTCAATGTAATAATGGCGCCGAAGCAGATGGCTGCCGTTTTACGATCACGTAACCATTTGTGCTATTGTGTATGTTTTTTCGCGTTATTTGTAACTTATTTTGTACATAATGTTTCTGCCACCGTGTCTTATGACCGAAAAGAGCTTCTTGATATCAGGGTAGCGATTACTCACCCCGTACTAGAGGAATTCTTCTTCTTCAACGAGTTGGACAGGAAGGATTTACTCCAGACACCCGACAAGGACCTCATCCCCGTCATTCGCAGGAGGAAAAGACGGAGATATCATGGACGACGGTCCGGGTGCCTTGTAAGGATCCGTCGCCGAGAGGGTAATCTACCTTTACCATCGGTCCTATTAGCCAACGTACAATCAATTGATAATAAAATAGACAAACTACGAGCACGTATATCCTACCAACGGGACATTAAAAACTGTAATATCTTATGTTTCACCGAGTCGTGGCCGAACGACGACATGATTAACATACAGCTGGCGGGTTTTAAGCTTTTTCGGCAGGATAGAACAGCAGCCTCTGGTAACACCCTCTATGCATATTTGTAAACAACAGCTGGTGCACGAAATCTAAGGAAGTCTCAAGATTTTGCTCGCCTGAGGTAGAGTATCTCATGATAAGCTGTAGACCACACTATTTACCAAGAGACTTTACATCTATATTTTTCGGAGCTGTCTATACACCACCACAGACCGATGCTGGCACTAAGACCGCACTCAATGAGCTGTATATGGCCATAAGCAAACAGGAAAACGCTCATCCAGAGGCAGCGCTTCTAGTGGCCGGGGACTTTAATGCAGGGAAACTCAAATCAGTTTTACCTAATTTCTATCAGCATGTTAAATGTGCAACCAGAGGGAAAAAAACTCTAGACCACATTTACTCCACACACAGAGACACATACAAAGCCCTCACTCACCCTCCTATTGGCAAATCTGATCATAATTCTATCCTCCTGATTCTTGATTACAAGCAAAAACTAAAGCAGTAAGCACCAGTGACTTGGTCAATAAGAAAGTGGTCAGATGAATCAGATGCTAAGCTACAGGACTGTTTTGCTAGCGTCGACTGGAATATGTTCCAGAATTCTTCCGATGGCATTGAGGAGTACACCACATCAGTCACTGGCTTCATCTATAAGTGCATTGATGACGTCGTCCCCACAGTGACTGTACGTACATACCCCAACCAGAAGCCGTGGATTACAGGCAACATCCACACTGAGCTAAAGGGTAGAGCTGCAGCATTCAAGGAGCGGGACTCTAACCCGGAAGCTTACAAGAAATCCCGCTATGCCCTCCAACGAACCATCAAACAGGCAAAGCATCAATACAGGACCAAGATTGAATCGTACTACATCGACTCTGACGCTCGTCGGATGTGGTAGGGCATGCAAACTATTACAGACTACAAAGGGAAGCACAGCCACGAGCTGCCCAGTGTCACGAACCTACCAGATGAGCTAAATTACTTTGATGCTTGCTTCGAGGCAAGTAACACTGAAACATGCATGAGAGCACCAGCTGTTCTGGACAACTGTGTGATCACGCTCTCCTTAGTCGATGTGAGTAAGACCTTTTAAACAGGTCAACATTCACAATGCCGCAGGGCCAAACGGATTACCAGGATGTGTACTCCGAGCATGTACTCCGTGACCAACTGGCAAGTGTCTTCACTGACATTTTCAACCTGTCCCTAACTGAGTCTGTAATACCAACATTCAAGAAGACCACCATAGTCCCTGTGCCCAAGAACACTAAGGTAACCTGCCTAAATGACTACGGACCTGTAGCACTCACGTCTGTAGCCATTAAGTGCTTTGAAAGGCTGGTCATGGCTCACATCAACACCATTATCCCAGAAACCCTAGACCCACTCCAATTTGCATACCGCCCCAACAGATCTACAGATGATGCAATCTCCATTGCACTCAACACTGCCCTTTCCCACCTGGACAAAAGGAACACCAATGTGAGAATCCTATTCATTGACTACAGCTCAGCGTTCAACGCCATAGTGCCCTCAAAGCTCGTCACTAAGGACCCTGGGACTAAACACCTCCCTCTGCAACTGGGTCCTGGCCTTCCTGACGGGCCGCCCCCAGGTGGTAAGGGTAGGGCACACTGGTCCTCAACACGGGGGCACCTCAGGGGTGCGTGCTCAGTCCCCTACTGTACACCCTGTTCACTCATGACTGCATGGCCAGGCACGACTCCAACACCATCATCAAGTTTGCCGATGACACAACAGTGGTAGGCCTGATCACCGACAATGATGAGACAGCCTATAGGGAGGAGGTCAGAGACCTGGTCATGTGGTGCCAGGACAACAACCCTTCCCTCAACGTGATCAAGACAAAGGAGATGATCGTAGACTACAGGAAAAGGAGGACCGAGCACGCCCCCATTCTCATTGCTGGGGCTATAGTGGAACAGCTTGAGAGCTTCAAGTTCCTTGGTTTCCACATCACCAACAAACTATCATGGTCCAAAAACACTAAGACAGTCGTGAAGAAGGCACAACAAAGCCTATTCCCCTCAGGAGACTGAAAAGATTTGGCATGGATCCTCAGATCCTCAAAAGGTTCTACAGCTGTACCATTGAGAGCATCCTGACTGGTTGCATCACTGCCTGGTATAGCAACTGCTTGGCCCCCGACCTCAGGGCACAACAGAGGGTAGTGCGTACAGCCCAGTACATCACTGGGGCCAAGCTTCCTGCCATCCAGGACCTCTATATCAGGCGGTGTCAAAAATTGTCAAAGACTCCAGCCACCCTAGTCATAGACTGTTCTCTCTGGTACCGCATGGCAGACGATACAAGGAGCGCCAAGTTGAGGTCTAAAAGGCTTCTTAACAGCTTCTACCCCCAAGCAATAAGACTCCTGAACTGCTAATCAAAGGGCTACCCAGACCCCTCTTTTCGCTGCTGCTACTCTTTGTTTATAGTCTATGCATAGTCACTTTAACTCTACCTACATGTACACATTACCTCAATTACCTCAACTAACTGGTGCCCGCGCACATTGACTCTGTACCGGTACCCCCTGTATATAGCCTCGCTTGTTATTTTACTGCTGCTGTTTAATTATTTATTACTTTTATTTTCTATTTTCTACTTATCTATTTTTTACTTAACACTTATTTTTATTTGTTTTCTTAACTTCTTAAAGCATTGTTAGTTAAGGGCTTGTAAGTAAGCATTTCAATGTAAGGTGTACACCTGTTGCATTCGGCGCATGTGACAAACCATTTTTTTTTTTTTTGATTTGATTTATCTCTGTCTCTTCTCACAGAGGCTGTTCAGAGCTGTACCACATGCCCCTGGTGGACTATAAGAACCACAAGGAGGGGATGCCCTATGAGTTTAAATTCCCCTTCTGCAGCAACAACAACAAGTGGCCCCGCACCTCCTCCAGCCCCCAGAGCCGCACCACAGCGGCCCTGGGGGGGACGCTCATCAAGGCCCCGGCTTCAGACTACCAGGAGCCGACCGGAGTCATCCCCCGCAGTGTGTCCAGCGACGGGCGCCCTCTCAACCCTAAAAGGTAAGAGAGCCACCCCGTCTAATAATATGATATAGTAGGGAAGATGTACAAGCTTTAAGCTTAGTAGTGGATTCTGTATGCTCTGTATCCCTCAGGTATTCCCCAGGGAATGATAACTATGCCCTGGCTTGTTCCATCGTGATGGGCCGCTCTCCACACACCCGCAAAGCCCCTACCAGTCTCTCCTACATAGACACTGGGAGCGCAGGCTCCAACCACTGGAGACAGAAGTCCATGCCAGACGGGTGAGAGGTCACTCAGGCCAGAACAAACCTGGGCCAATTTATGGCCACATTCAGACCACACCCAGATCATACACAGACCAAAATTCAGATCTAGAAACAGATCGCTGTAGGGTTTCACCTAAATTGCTCTATTTTCAGATGTAGTCTGTATTTACTGTAATTACTTATTTGGGAGTTATCCAATAATAGAAAGGAAATTACTAAATGATATGTTGTCTCGTTGATATGTTGTACTCATCATGGCAGAGGTACTCCTGTTTTGTTCAGTCAATGATGCAGCTAGACATGATGCCGTCTTCTTCCATATATTTTATAGGTTTAACAACAATACCCGCCACTCCCCTGTGTCTGCTGAGCGTCAGGGAGTGGGAGAGGGGTCTAACGGGACTAAGCCTGCCACTGGATGGCCCCGAGCGGTGGAAGGGGAGCTGGCCGACAGGGGGGCTGATAGAGCAGGTCAGAGGACAGGCTTTAGAACAGTGTCATTCAAAGTCGCGGTCACGACCCCAGTTCGGTCTAGAACTGCAGTGGGGTCGCCAAAATGATCGTTTTTGAGAAAGTTAATTTGAAAAATGTAATTGTATTGAGTAAAGGTATTTATTGGTTTATTTTCATTCTGATAAGAGATGAAAATGCAATTAAGTTATTTTTTTATTTAAAATTCGAAATGTACCGATTTTAAGGTTGTGTCATTAGTTTTGGCGTGGGGTGGGGGTCACGAGAAAATCTTGGGGGAAAATGGGGTCCCCAGAAATTTGCTGAAAAGTTTTGAATACCACTGCTTTAGAAAATGCCCAAGTCATGTCTCTGGTGTTTTGGGTGATGCAGATGATGAGAGTCAGAGACAGGAATATCTCTCTATGTTACTGGTATTGTTATCTGTGTCTCATTCCTCTGTTTGTTCCTGTCCCTCCCAGACCCAGCTGTATCCAAGGCTGCAGTAACTCGTCTCCAGCAGCAGGAACAGGGGACACACCTGTCTCCCAACAAGAACATCAAGGTGAGGCACCAGGCTCAAATATGACCAAATATGTCTTCTAACATGCTGACCAGACCGCTTGTGCGTGATCAGGACAGGATCAGGACACGCAGGTTGAAATATCAACTATATTATTTTGGGGACAGGTCGAAAAGCAAACATTTTTGGCAATTTAGCTAGCTAGCTTGCTGTTGCTAGCTAATTTGTGCTGGGCTATAAACAGTGGGTTGTTATTTGACCTGAAATGCACAATTACCTGAAATTAATAATTATGTTAATGTATTATTTCAGTTTTTTAATTGTAATACATTTGCAAAAAAATCTAAAAATCTGTTTTTGCTTCGTGATTATGGGATATTGTGTGTAGATTGATGAGGGAAAAAAACAATTTAATCCATTTTAGAATAAGGCTGTAACAAAATGTGGAAAAAGTCAACGGGTCTGAATACTTTCCGACTGCACTAGCTTGGCAATATAGATTGTTGTCTATGTCAAAGTAGTCTTTATTTAATATGGTAAAACAACCAGGACGTGACTGTAGGGTCTCTGTCTCTACAGGTGGAAGCTTCCTACTCCTCCAGCCAATCAGGCAGCAACACACTGTCCAGTAATGCCTCCAGCTCTGCCCACAGTGATGAAAAGTGGTATGAGATTGGCTCCAGCAGGACAGGGGTACGGCCTGACTCAGAGCTCAACGGCTACCTACAGGGGGCATCCACAGACAGCGGCATCGATGCTACCTCTTACGGGGCCACAGGGTCCGGGGGTTCCAGAGCCAAAGAGCGGCGGACCCAAGAGACCTCTCCTTCAGCCCCAGACTCCCCCGGCCCCCCAGGGAGCAGCGCATACCCAGCCCAGAGCCCCCTTGTGTTCCCCCCAGCCCCGGACAGTGGCTCCTACACCCTCAGTGATGCTGCGTCCCACTCCAGGTGTGTGTGCCTCCCTGTGCTGTGCTACCCCACATGAAAAAATACTATAGTGTATACTATGGTAGGAATACTATAGTATTCACCGTATTGTTTTTGCTGACTTTACTCTAGTATTCACTGTTTATTATTATTTTTTAAATTATTGAACCTTTATTTAATTAGGCAAGTCAGTTAAGAACAAATTCTTATTTACAATGACGGCCTAACCCGGCAAAACCCTAACCCGATCGACGCTGGGCCAATTGTGCACCGCCCTATGGGACTCCCAATGACGGCCGGTTGTGATACAGCCTGGAATCGAACCAGGGTCTGTAGTAATGCCTCTAGCACTGAGATGCAGTGCCTTAGACCGCTGTGCCACTCGGGAGCCACTCGGGAGCCCAATAAAC
This sequence comes from Salvelinus alpinus, assembly GCF_045679555.1. Classification (NCBI taxonomy): domain Eukaryota; kingdom Metazoa; phylum Chordata; class Actinopteri; order Salmoniformes; family Salmonidae; genus Salvelinus; species Salvelinus alpinus. The sequence continues at coordinate 83,385,879 of NC_092094.1, forward strand.
CGAGAAATCACGCACAAAGTAGCCTACACAATCACAAAGCACGTGAAATATATTCACGAGCGCCACACACATAGCCTAGTTTCAGTGGAATATCATCTATTTTCTATTTATATATTTTTGTGTGCTTTTGAGAGTGAAAATCTGACAAATCTATAGGAAAACATACGATTTTTCACACAGGGTGTCTTTCCTTCGCTGGGCAGGTTGTTTGGGAACTTTTTGGCTAAATTAGAGTATACCCACTTCTCCAGGCACCTCTACACCACTGCATAGGGCCGATGGAAAGACAGCAGTCACACACAGCATGATGTTAAAGGATAAGCAGTCCATAAACTCTGACATAATAACCCAGTAGGTCACAATCATAAAAATACAAACATACAACTATTAAGCATTTCCCAATCGAAATCTACAACTATGACCTCCCATGGCAGAAATCATTTCATATTTAGCCCACAAAGTAACTGGTGACCTAAAGTTTAAAGTAGAACCGACTGCATTTTAACTAGTTTGCAGATATGAAACAAACAGACAATCATAATATCAGTAGAAAATATCAAATTCTTATGCTACAAAACCAACTTCATAAGAGGTTTTAAAAATAGGTTATATTTGACGTTCCATGACGTACACTAACATGCTGACTACACCGCCCACGTCGTGTGCGCGAGCGTTGTAAAATAAATGTACACATACATGTTATTCAATCATTGCACACACTGCCCGCGCAAGTCAACGAGCGTCTGCGTAACTTGGTTCTATTTGTGACGCTAGACACGCTGCAAGTCCGACCTCTCCCAACTCCTCATTGGTTTTTAGGAGCATATACCCACGTGGGTGATTGAAAGATGAACTGAGGTCCACACTCCAGTCCAGTTGGTGGTGGTAATGCACCTTAAAGTTGGTTGCCAACCGCCATAAAAGTCCATAGAAGAAGAAGAAGCCTGAAGGAGGAGAGATTACTAGAAAATAACTTGGATTACCCTTTTATCTGTGGATTAATTGTCAGAGTAGAGGATCTTGTGCATTTCAGGTAAAATAACAACCCAATGTTTATATCCCAGGACAAATTAAATAAAAATAAAATGATTATACCTGCGTATAGCCTCCACTACATCACTGGCCCTTTATGTTTTACAAAAAGTGCACTCTCCTACATGAGTGTGTTGGTATTACGGTTGCTGTCTTTTCAGAATCACAAACTAGTCACACACTGAAGACCTATAGATTCACCACTGTACAAACATGTCTATAATAGATATAAAGGCTGTTGAAATAATGTTTCAAGAAAGGAGTGTACATATTTGGCCTGGCGAAGCGGTTTTATGCGCTGACTGAATGGAAGCTGATAATTATGAGATTTTTACTCTGCTGGTCTCGGGATGAAATTAAGAGTCCTCACTGCCCGAGACCGAGTCAAGACCGAGTACAAATGTATCCGACATTGAAACAAGACCCGAGACACTCAATATGTGGTCTCGAAGACCGGTCTCGAGCACAACAACACTGCTACAGTGTGTAGTATAGTATACTACAGTTTACTACAGAATTCTATAGTAAGTACTGTAGTATTGTATAGTAAACTGTAGTAGTTTTTCATGTGGGACAGTAGAGTTCTATTACAGTCGGCTCTTTATGTGATACATTTCCTCTCACGTATCAATGTTTCATGAAGCAGACAGTGATGCTTTGTAGTCCTTATATAGCCCCTATTGTCCCAGATAGAAAACTACCAAGCCTTGCGGTTTGGTGGTGAGAGGTAGCAAGCAGCAACCTGCTGTATGTGTGTCTGTGTGATTGTGTGTGTGCGCACATGCGTGTGTGTATCTGAGTGTGTGTGTGTGTGTGTGTGTGCGTGCTTGTTTGTGTGTGAGCCAGGTTCTCACAGAGAGAAAGAGAGCACTTGAAACACTGAGGAATGCTGAATGTGAGAGCTCAGCACTGTTAACACTCCGTAACCACAGTTCCTTTGAGTGAACAGGGTTTCCTCCTCTCCTCAGCCTCTCCTCTGTGGCTCTGAAATAACTCCAGCACCACCAGACTAGTGACTGTTTTATTGTACACACAGCATGTCTGAGGAGGGAGACGCTAGCTTTCATGTCAAACTGGGGAGAAATGTTGTTTGAAATGTTAAAATGGAAGAAGTCCAAGGACACTCTGTCCTATTTCTTTTTCTTCATGAATTTAAATTCTCATCTCAAGATGTGGAGACATCGGAGATGTCGTGTGTGGGGGAAGTAGTCAACGTTACCATATTGTACATATTGTACGAAATATTGTACAGAAATGTGTTCATAGATGAATGCACATTACAGAAAGGTGAAGTGAAACACCAATGTAATGGTGTGTGTGAGTTATGAACACAATAGTATAAATATACCTATACTAACCCATATCCGTGTTCTTCCGTACCAGTACTCTGAGCTCGGGCCAGTCTGGCAGTCCCATGGGTCCAGGCTGCAGTCCCAGCTCCTCCCAGGAGGAGTCAGCCCTTGCCACCTCCCCCACCTCTCAGACCTCCCTCTCCCCTGGAGGCCCCAAGAGCTTCTACCCCCGCCAGGGAGCCACCTCCAAGTACCTGATCGGCTGGAGGAAGCCGGGAGGTACCATCAACTCTGTGGACTTTGGCAAAACACGCAAGTAAGCATGGGGGGCAGTAGAGGAGGAATGTTGAACATACATGTGTTTATTGACACGTCACTGAGGCCATTACACTGTGAGGGGTGCAATGTTGTGAAAGGATGTTCTTTCCCTATTGAAACAAATCTTACTGTTCTAGATTGTTGATGTTAGAGAGACTTGAGATCTGAGTCAACTGAGAGGAGATGCCTTTCCCACTTGTTTTGTTTATAAACGAGTACACCACTCCCACCATGTGGTTGAACCGAGAACTGCAACCTAACACTGCTGGTCTTTGCACTCCCTCTTTCTCAGACGTCACCAGAGTGATGGGTTGCTGGGTGGCCAGCCCCAGCTCAGGGCTCAGCTCAGGGCCCAATCCCCCCAGCGGGTCACCACATCCAGCCTGCAGGAGGACCTGAAGAAACTCATCACCCTAGACAGCCCACCACCCTCCTCCCACGACCAAAAGGTAGCGGGCAGCACTGCTCTGTGTTAACAAGCAATGTCACCATCATCCATTTTACCATGATAATTGTCAAATTGATGAGAACTCCCATGGAACTTCCAGAGTAGTCGATATGCTGTATTTGCCTGATGAATCCAAACTCCCTCCCCTGCCTTGCCACATACACTGGTCAACATGCTAAAGGCTAAAGGCTGAGTTTATGGGGTCAATCAGCAGCTTCACATTGCTCCTCTCTCTCCCCTCACTCTCTCCAGCCCTCTTTCCCCGTCCCCCCTCCCAGCCGGCGCTCCTTGCAGAGGACCCTGTCAGACGAGAGCATCTACAGCGGGCAGCGGGAGCCCTCGTACAGCGGGCACAGACAGACACCCAACGACCTGCTCTTCAGCTGCTCCACCATACCCCGCTCGCCCACCGCCCGCCACGCGCCACCCCGACAACCCTCACACAAGTCTCTGGGTTAGCCTCTGATTATCCTGAAAGTAATCCTTGAGTAAAGCCAATGCCAGTTTATCCTACATGGGCTCCATCTCAAACCAGGAGAGCACAGTTTATCATAGAGTGTATCAGTGTATACTTATGTCCTTAAGTATGGGTTACTCTAAACACGTTATGTGTAATCTTGTTTTTAGTATGTACTTTATTTGAAACCTGTCTCCACTTCCTCTGTTCTAATCCGCTGTCTCTCGTCCCCCCGCTCCTCTTCCCTGCAGGTGATCTATGTGAGTCGTCCAGCCAGGACCAGGAGGGTAGGAGACAGCAGCTGGGGGACCCATGCCTCATGCCCCTGCCTAACTCTGGAGCTGACCGTGCTCTGGACTGGTCCAACCTGGTGGATGCTGCCAAGGCCTTTGAGGGTAGGCAAAGTAAGCTGGAGATTTACTATCTTTACCAACCAGAGGGTAGCAGTGCCCTGTCTCTTTCCTGTGTGTTGTCAATCTGAGCTGTAACTGAAGCTGTAACTGTTGTGTTTTTCTCTGTCTGTCTTCAGTTCAGAGACTGTTATCTGTTAATGATGGGAGCTCCAGCCCAGATGTCAAAGACACCAGCCCCCAGCAGGCCGAACCCCAGGCTTCCCCACAGAGAAACACCTCGCCTGGGTAAGACCCACTTACCTACTACATACCATGCACGTCCAGAGAATTCTGTAGACATAGGTAGGGCCTGGAGCTTATCTTAAAACTTGGGTCAGGTTTTTCCTGGCCAGGCAACATGGTTAGGAAAAACTCCTGCCCCTACTCCTAGGGTCTAAAGCTGTGGCTTGCTACACCTCTTGACTATTTTAAGCCAATATGCCCCAGGTCATGCTAGTCTTATTATAGTTTAGAATATGGTAGTTAACACTGTCCCCCGTCCCACAGTGAGAGCCCAGCTTGTCTGATGGAGAAGGTGAGCCAACTGGAGTCCATGGTGAAGCTGCTGCAGGATGACCTAAAGAAGGTGAGACAAGAAACAACCAGGTCTTCAGCACCGGAGGCTAAGCCTTAGCCTAGACATCTCTACTCTACTGTTCACTTCTTACTGAACCTGGTGCCCTTTCCCTAACAGTGGTTAGAACAGTAGAAAGACCAGCTGAAAGAGCAGCCTTCTCAGTGTGGAAAGGTCAAACAAGTGTGTAGTGTGGATCCAGTTCTCCATATATCAGTAGTGCCCATTCGGCACAGGTACTTACTACTCTGCCTTTTGGTTATAGCTGCCCTGTATACATCTCCTGAGGACAGTATTAGAGAGTAATGAGAGCCTTCCACTCCTCTTTGTGTTAATGATGACTCCCTGTGTGTGAGGACAGTACTAGAGAGTAATGAGATCCTCCCACTCCTCTCTGTGTTAATGATGACTCCCTGTGTGTGAGGACAGTACTAGAGAGTAATGAGAGCCTCCCACTCCTCTCTGTGTTAATGATGACTCCCTGTGTGTGAGGATAGTACTAGAGAGTAATGAGAGCCTCCCACTCCTCTCTGTGTTAATGATGACTCCCTGTGTGTCCCCAGGAGAAGGATGCCAAGGTGTCCCTGCAGGCCCAGATACAGAGCCTGAGAGAGGACAACCAGCGGCTCCAGGAGGAGTCCTACAGCGCCTCGGCCAAGCTCAAGAAGTTCACAGAGTGGGTGTTCAACACCATCGACATGAACTGACTGATCCATGTGCTATTGACAGGAACAGCTGAACACACGTGACCACAACACACTCAAACTCAAACGGATTCACACTATGGGTGCTCAGAACCACAGGGCTTGCTTCTTTGATTCCTTCATTAGAACTGATATTCTGCTATTGACATGGACCGATTCACAGTGGATGTAAATGCTCTATGATCAACATGAACTGTTGATCCCATCATGAACCGATCGGCCATTATTCTTCAACACAGTGGATCTGTAGTACCACCACCACTAACAACTCAATGAGAGGTGTTTTAAAGGAGATAGAGGGAGAGAGACAGAGATGATCAGCATGCAGTCCTTTCTTTAGGATTTGCTGGCACTATACTGTAGTGTCCCTGCATGTCTGACAGAGATGTATTAACTTCCCTGGGCTATGCTGTGGAACCTTCCCATGTTGACCTTGTCCTTCAGATCCTGCTCCTTCATACTGTACTCCTCTCCACAGTGGAACAAATTGTCCATTGTAGGACAGTTGTGTGTTATTTAAGACATTCCCAGAAAGGAACCGCTCAGAAATGTGTGCTGCGTTCAGTTCATACACGTAACAGGTTCACAGCACGTTTAAGAGATTGCAAAAGTCCAAGTTGCATATTGAAGATTTGAGTGATCAGCTGTTATTTTGTTAGCAATTTATGGAAAAACATGATGGGGCTGTCGCTTGTCCCATAGAATTGAACTTGTCCCTTTCAGTACAAGTATAGAAAGGTAAAGACAGGCAGTCTCTTGGCCTGTGTACTGTGTATTGTGTACTGTGTATTGGATATAGTTTAATATTAGTACTATTATGGTCGATGCCTCTCAGTGATGCCTCTCAGTGATGCCTCTCAGTGATGCCTCTCCCATTGATCCTCCATAAAGCAATGTAAAACATGTTATAGGGGGTTGAGTATACCTCACATACAGTACTGTACATGACTACAGCTAGTTAACGGATGAAAAGTACTTAACTTGCCACGTACAAAATATACAAATGAAATAATATGGGTGCCATAATGACGAGAATAAGCTTCAAAATTCATCATCAACCAAAGCTGTTCAACAATTTATTTTGTAAATATACATGAGCAGAAATGTTACCACTGCAAAACACCTTATATTGTTTTACCACTACACACTATGACTCTCTATGGACTGGGCTCATTTCAGGAGGGTAAGATGGGCTTACTGGATACAGTAGTTCCAGAATGTACTATTGGTTATTATATCAAAATAACTGGACTGACTGCGTGGATGACTGGAAGACCAGGCGTACTGTTCAATTCACTTCTAACTGATGATATTGATTCTACTTGATCTATTTGATTATTGGTATGGTCCCATCTTCGCCTACCTGCTGTATTGGATCCACAGTGCCATCTAGTGATGATAACATGTCGTAACATGGAAATACGTACTATACTTGATCCTGATCCACAGCATGTTACAAAGCCCCTGGTGCCACATGTATTTCATCCTGTTCTACTCTCTGTAGATGAAATCGGTACTGTATGTCATGACATATAACGATTTTATGTAAATCCTTAAATGCCAGCTACAGTCATCTAAGTCTATTAGTAAGTAACTTGGTAGACCCTCCATGTCTACAGTCAGTTGTACTATTAAAACCCGCAAGCTTCCCCTTTGGTTCCCATTCTGTACAACCTGTATATATATCAAAGGATTCTGACGCTCATCATAATTTGCACCTTCCTTCTTGACATGTATTACAGCATGTGATGATGTTTCCTTTGAGCTGTGATGTGTAAAAATGTTTATATCTATTAAAGATATTTTGTTCAATTGTATCTTTGTAGTGATGCCTGCATACCCAGATGCAGATTTGGTATTTTTATTTATTTTATTTCACCTTTATTTAACCAGGTAGGGTAGTTGAGAACAAGTTCTCATTTGCAACTGCGACCTGGCCAAGATAAAGCAAAGCAGTGTGACACAGACAACAACACAGAGTTACACATGGAGTAAACAATAAGCAAGCCAATAACAAAATAAACAAGTCAATGACACAGTAGAAAAAATTATGTCTTTATACAGTGTGTGCAAAAAGCATGAGGAGGTAGGCAATAAATAGGCCATTACAATTTAGCAGATTAACACTGGAGTGATAAATGAGCAGAGGATGATGTGCAAGTAGAGATACTGGTGTGCAAAAGAGCAGAAAAGTAAATAAAATAAAAACAGTATGGGGATGAGGTAGGTAGATTGGGTGGGCTATTTACAGATGGACTATGTACAGCTGCAGCGATCGGTTAGCTGCTCAGATAGTTGATGTTTCAAGTTGGTGAGGGAAATAAAAGTCTCCAACTTCAGCGATTTTTGCAATTCGTTCCAGTCACTGGCAGCAGAGAACTGGAAGGAAAGGCGGCCAAATGAGGTGTTGGCTTTGGGGATGATCAGTGAGATATACCTGCTGGAACGTGTGCTACGGGTGGGTGTTGTTATCGTGACCAGTGAACTGAGATAAGGCGGAGCTTTACCTAGCATAGACTTATAGATGACCTGGAGCCAGTGGGTCTGGCGACGAGTATGTAGCGAGGCCAGCCGACTAGAGCATACAGGTCGCAGTGGTGGGTGGTATAAGGTGATTTGGTAACAAAACGGATGGCACTGTGATAGACTGCATCCAGTTTGCTGAGAAGAGTGTTGGAAGCTATTTTGTAGATGACATCGCCGAAGTCGAGGATCGGTAGGATAGGATATATATGGTATGGTATGTATGATGTAGCGACAGTACAGGCTTCCACTTAGCTTCCAGGAATCTTTATAGATTATTATTAGGTTATAGATTATTACCCTTATTTATGTTTTCCCCCCAGCAATAATGCATTGGTCTTATGAACAAAAAGCTACATGGAGCCTATGGAGTACAGCACACCCCATATCTTCCCTGTTGGAGCATGACAATAGAGGATAACCCACCGAGGTGTTACCAGGACTTGACAGTCCAGTGGCAGCCTCAAGAGTTTTATACAGGAAAGTCATTTGTGATATTGATAGTTTTAATATTGAACCAGGTTTTTCTTGCAAAAAAACATATTTCTCATTGAGATTAATCTGGATAAATTAAGATTAAATACAAGGAAAAAAACTAAAGGGACCATATTTTTCCATTTGTGAATCTACTGGCGAAAAATGTTCTCCCTGCTGAGTTCAGAGTTGTTGACTTCCCCAGATGTTCTCTCTAGGTCCTAGGACATGATTTAGAACATGTTGTACTGTACACAGATCAGAACCAGTCCCAGTTTACTGATCCAGTGAATTAATGCAGCGAGTCCAGAGAGGAGCAGAGGAGCGGAAGAGTTTGGGGACGTCATATTTCACAAATGAAGAACTGTTTGGGCTTTACTGCTAGAAACACATTGAATAAGCATTCATGGCAAAACAGACAGTCCAAACATTTATCATAAGGAATAAGGTTTTTAAGTGTCTGTCCTATACCGAAGAGATATAAGAAAGCTCAGGAATTATTTATATATTGTTGACACATATCTAACCCTTGTTTTGGGTGGCACAAAACTACTTCCATTCATTTTTTTTACCGGTACCGGGTTACCTTCAGATGAGTCCCATGACACTTGTGGGGGTCGTAGAACAAAAAGGAGTACACCATCGTGTTCGTGAGAGTCTCCCCTTTACATAGAGTATATTGTAGGATGCTATAGACGTTTTCGTGAAACGAAGCCCATACAAAAACAAATATATCTAGCTTAAACAGATGGATTTCGCTGGAAATCTTTTTATCATGTTAATTAAATGATGCACGAGCCTAGCCTGTCTTAATGGTACATTTGACTGATGTACAGTGCCTTCGGAAAGTATTCGGACCCCTTGACTTTTTCCAAATTTTGTAACTTTACAGCCTTATTCTAGAATTAATTAAATCGTTTTTTCCCCCTCATCTACACATAATACCCCATAATGACAAAGCAAAAATAAGTAAAAAAAAAATATATATATCACATTTACATAAGTATTCAGACCCTTTACTTAGTTGAAGCACCTTTAGCAGCGAATACAGCATCAAGTCTTCTTGGGTATGAAGCTACAAGCTTGGCACACCTGTATTAGAGAGAGAGAGAGAGAGCGAGAGAGCGAGAGAGAGCGAGAGAGAGCGAGAGAGAGAGAGCGAGAGAGAGCGAGAGAGAGCGAGAGAGAGCGAGAGAGAGAGAGAGAGAGAGAGAGAGAGAGAGAGAGAGAGAGAGAGAGAGAGAGAGAGAGAGAGAGAGAGAGAGAGAGAGGACAGGACACCGGATAAGACAGGAGAAATACTCCAGATATAACAGACTGACCCTAGCCCCCCGACACAAACTACTGCAGGATAAATACTGGAGGCTGAGACAGGAGGGGTCAGGAGACAATACCCCTGGACAGGGCCAAACAGGCAGGATATAACCCCACCCACTTTGCCTGTCTAAGCAGGCTAACAGCCTGCTACCTGGCCTGCACACTATCTTCCATTCTTTTCTGCAGATCATCTCAAGCTCTGTCAGGTTGGATGGGGAGCATTGCTGCACAGAACCATCAGGTTCTTGGTCACCTCCCTGACCAAAGCCCTAGGAAGCGTCTTGGTGGTTCAAAACGTCTTCCATTTAAGAATGATGGAGGCCACTGTGTTCCTGGGGAACTTCAATGCTGCAGTTGTGCCTCGTCACAATCCTGTATCGGAGTTCTACGGACGATTCCTTCGACCTCATGGGTTGGTTTTTGCTCTGACATGCACTGTCAAATGTAGACAGATGTGAAAGGTGTGTTCTTTCCAAATCATGTCCAATCAATTTAATTTCCCACAGGTGGACTCCAATCAAGTTGTAGAAACATCTCAAGGATGGTCAATGGAAACAGGGTGCACCTGAGGTCAATTTCAAATGTGGAAAAAGTCAAGGGGTCTGAATACTTTTGGAAGGCACTGTAAGTGGGAGATGTTTCAGTTTTACAGGTCACGGCCATAACGCAATACTGTATGGTGTGAGTGTGGGGGATTATCATATTGCCATATTACTGTGGTTTATGTTTTACTGTAAGCACTCCAACAAATCAAATCAAGTGTTATTTGTCACATGCTTCGTAAACGTGGTGTAGACTAACAGTGAAATTCTTACTTCCCAACAATGCAGAGAGAAAGAAAATAGAGAAATAATAGAAAAGTAATACACGTAATAATAATATTAATCACAGCACAGTTGAAAAATATATGGCAAATAGAAATCCAAAATGGATGGTGTTGAGAGATAGATGGGAGGGGTTGAATGGAGCTGAAGGGTGGGAATAATAACAAGGTAACCATTGTAAAACATACAGGGTCTGTAAAATGTATATAGATTCAAAAATGTTGTGAAATAGCACAGTTACAAATAGAAATCAAACTGGATGTGTATAAGATGTGTAAACTGAATGTAGAAGCCTAAGTGTTATTGTTTATTAGTTTACTCCAATTGGGGGAAGGGTGGTAGGGTTTGCAGGGAATAATTAAGGTATATTCAAAAAAAGTATGTATGTCTATATAGGTATGTGTATGTATATATGTGTATATGTATGCATATGTGTATGTATATGGATACAGTATATATATTTACAAAAAAAGATATATGGGGGAATGGAAACGATGCAGCCAATTACATTGATGGAAGCATCAATCTATCTGCAATATTAAGCTGATCCACCCCTTATAAAAAATATATATATAATATTAATAATAAATACAACAATAAGTAACGATAACTTGGCTATATACACAGGCTACCAGTACCGAGTGGATGTGCAGGGGTACGAGGTAATTGAGGTAGATATGTACATATAACTAGGAATGAAGTGACAGACAATAAACAGTAGCTGCACTGTGTGTGATGAGTCAATAAAGTGAGTGAAAAAAGGGTCAATGCAGAAAGTCCTGGTAGCTATTTGGTTAACTATTTAACTAGCTATTTAGCACCTTATGGCTTGGGGGTAGAAGCTGTTCAGGGTCCTATTGGTTCCAGACTTGGTGCATCGGTACCGCTTGCCGTGCAGTAGTAGAGACAACAATCTATGACTCGGGTGGCTGGAGTCTTTGACAATTTTTAGGGCCTTCCTTTGACATCGCCTGGTATAGAAATACTGGATGGCAGGGAGCTCGGCCTCACGGCCAGTAGCGCGTACGGCCAGTACGCGTGAATGCAAGTAGTGCCTTTTGGTCGGATGCCTAGCAGTTGCCATACCAAACGGTGATGCAGCCAGTCAATATGGTCTCAATGATGCAGCTGTAGGACCTTTTGAGGATCTGAGCGCCCATGCCAAATATGTTCAGCCTCCTGAGCCTGACGAGACCTTCTCGTGCCCTCTTCACGACTGTGTTGGTGTTTGTGGACTATGAAGCTTTCAACCTGTTCCACTACAGCCCCATCGATGTGAATGGGGGTGTGCTCGATCAGTTCCTTTGTCTTGCTGACGTTGAGGGAGATGTTGTTGTCCTGGTACCACACTGCCAGGTCTCTGACCTCCTCCCTATAAGCTGTCTTATCGTCGTTGGTGATCAGGCCTACCACCATTGGGTCGTCACCAAACTTAATGATGGTGTTTGGGTCGTGCTTGGCCACGCAGTCCTGGGTGAACAGGAAGTACATGAGGGGACTAAGCACCCCTGAGGGGCCCCCGTGTTGAGGGTCAGCATGGCGACTGTGTTGTTGCCTACCCTCACCACCTGGGTGCGGCCCAGTAGGAAGTCCAGGATCTAATTGGAGAGGGAGGTGTTCAGTACCAGAGTCCTTAGCTGAGTGATGAGAGCACTATGGTGTTGAACGCTGAGCTGTAGTCATTGAACAGCAAGTATTCTCACATAGGTGTTCCTCTTGTCCATGTGGGAGAGGGCAGTGTGGAGCGCAATAGAGATTGCATCATCTGTGGATCTTTTGGGGCGGCACGGGAATTGGTGTGGGTCCAGGGTGTCTAGGATGATGGTGTTGATGTGAGCCATGACCAGCCTTTCAAAACATTTCATGGCTACAGACGTGAGTGCTAAGGAGCGATAGTCATTTAGACAGCTTGCCTTGGCGTTCTTGGGTACAGGGACTATGGTGGTCTGCTTGAAACATGTAGTTATGACAGACTGGGTCAGGGAGAGGTTGAAAATGTCAGTGAAGAGCTTGCCAGCTGGTCACAAAGGTTAACAAAGGTTATTGTCATTACATCTCAGCCACAACGGGGGTGGGAGTGGTAATAGTATTTGGTTACCAGTACTATATGAGAATGTGCAATGTAAGCCCTCTGGGTTTGCTTTTCCTTCTACAGTTAATAATAGGCATGCCACTTGCAGTCTGACATGACTATTTCCCCAGCATACAACAGCACTGATTACCTGACCGGTTTGCTTGTGTCTGTGAGCTTGTTTTCACACATTCAGATTTCTTTCTGATGATCTGAATTGTATCTAAAGTAGAAATGCTCTCTTTGACTGAAGTTTATCTGATAGCAGCAGGATGTATGCTTTATGTTTCAGAGCTCAGATGTGTCCTTGGTTTCAGTCAGCATATGGAGTTCTAGGCTACAAAGGGAAGGTGTTAGTGTCACACCCTGATCTGTTTCACCTGTCCTTGTGCTTGTCTCCACCCCCCTCCAGGTGTCGCCCGTCTCCCCCACTTATCCCCTGGGTATTTATACCTGTGTTTTCTGTCTGTCTGTGCCAGTTCGTCTTGTTTGCTAAGTCAACCAGCAGTTTTCGCTCAGCTCCTGGTTTTCCCCAGTCTCTCTTTTTCTCGTCCTCCTGGTTTTGACCCTTGCCTGTCCTGACTCTGAGCCCGCCTGCCTGATCCCTCTGCCTGCCCCTGACCTCGAGCCTGCCTGCCGCCCTGTACCTTTTGGACTCTGCCCTGGCTATGAATACTTGCCTGTCCCCGACCTGCCTTTTGTCTATCCCTTGGATTATAATAAATACCAGAGCTCAAACCATCTGCCACCTGTGTCTGCATCTGGGTCTCGCCTTGTGTCGTGATAGTTAGAGAGGAACGACAGGCAGAATTAGAGTAGACCACCAAACCCAGCCTAGAACATGCTGTCCAGTGTGCTGAAAGAGATGGGGGTGGGCACACACACTCACTCACTCATTCACTCACACTCACACACACACACACACACACACACACACACACACACACACACACACACACACACACACACACACACACACACACACACACACACACACACACACATGGAGTGAGGATAAAAGCTGCAATACAAGTACTGTTTGTATTCATATATGTAACCCGTTAACTGCTTCTGTGAAAAGTATTTGTGTTTGCGTGCGTGTGTGCTTTGACCGTTTTGGTTCGCTATTTAAGCTTGAATGGTCCTGGAGAGAGGAGGAGAGAGTGTGAGAGAGAGGGGAGGATGGGGGTGGGACGGAGGGCAGTCTTTTGCCATCCTGGACAAGCATATTTTCAATTGGAATATGTTTTGATAGCATGTTGATGAAAATTAGAGAATAACTGCAGTGCAGGATACACGTCAGTTCATTAAGTGGCTGAAGTCTTAGATCAGACCGTTTAAAAACCGGTATCCTTTGACTTGTACATTCATTTATGTGCGGTCTTGTATAGAATATGGGCTTTCAATTAAATGTTAATGAAAATGTAGATTAACAACCTATACATTTAATTGTCTCCATTATCTCTCCATCTCTATTCCTCTAAGAGCTTATTTCACATTCACTCTGTACAGTCAAAGTGTAACTTGGCCTTTATTACAATTTCAGTGTCCTCTTAATGGAATGATTCTTATTTTCAGCATCAGTGGGCGCTGCTGCAGTGTGTACAGCTCTCTCTGCTCCCCAGCATCCAAAGCTCTCTTGCTCTCACTCCATCTCATCTCTTCTCTCTCAACCATTCTCTCACTCAGGCTTTCTCTTTTCTCTGTCTTTCTCTCCTCCCTCTCTTTTTCACTTCATCTTCTCTTCCTCCATCCCTCCCCCTTTCCCAACTCGATCTGCCTCTCTAATTCTCTCTCCCTCTCCCTCACACACACAGACACACGCACACAGCTAGAGAGAGAGGAGAGAGGAGCACACTTTCGAGCCGAGGATCTCTCTGACTGACTGCTCCGCTCCACTCCGTGCTCCCTCCCATGGCAGGCAGAGGACTGGAGAACAGGAGGAATAAAGGAATACTGCAGTGACCAACCAGCTGCTCGCTCTCTCTCCCTCTCGCGGCTCCACTGCTTTCATCCCCTCTTTTTTTCTTTCCCCCCTGCCAATTATATCATGAACCTGTCTGCTGCTTGTTGATAAGGACAGCAAAACAGGGAGCAGTGGACAAGACATTATTTTGTTGCTAAGGTAATGAATGAATGCTTCATTAGTTGGGAGATGTCAGGAGCATTGTATTGGCAGGCTGGTGTGGGTGAGGGGGATTGGCTGTGCATGATCAACTGCATGTCTGTTTTGTGCCTGTTGTACATCAACTCTTCCCCACAGCTCAGAGTCTCCTGTTGAGGCTATAGGATTAGATGGTGAGTGTCAATGGTTTGTTAATCGGTTTGTTTTTGAGGGAATGCAGGAGTTATTTGATATATTGTCCAGCGGTGTGCTGATCTGCTTGTATGGTTCTGGGGCTGTCTCTGTCTGTGAGCATGGCTATGTCAGTGTCTGTGTTCCATCCTGTTAACTCTAACACAGACATCTAAGGGACTAGTGTTCTGTGAAGTTAGATTTGCATGCTTTGGAAATGTAAGTTGTTTCCATGAATTACAGGTTTTAGCTGTCCATAGCAAAGGAGCTATTGCCACAGGACTTGTCTTGTAGGTGTCATATGATTCATACAGAATGTCAAATAGTAGGAGAAATTGATCAAATGATATGATGTAAACTTAGTTTATGAACTCCTGGTTACTTAGACATTCTGCTAATCAATGCGGGCTGCAGACAGCTCCTCGATCCATCATCATGGTGGCAATAACAACACTGGATCAGAAGGGGCTTGATAGTACCATCATGTGCATGATTACTGCCTCCTGCTCCATAGCATAATGATCTTTATGTGCTCAACAGTTGAAATCATTACTATGAAATACTCAACACAAACGTGCGTGTCTAGTGCTGTGCAGCTAGTCGCCTATTGAAGGTATTCAATCTCAATCCAATTCTCTCACCATTATAGTCTGTTAGTTGTGGATTACAATGCAGCAAGTGGCCACACTTCAAGACACAATTATGTAATTGTACTGAAACTCACTCACCAGTGTCTGCTCTCTGACAAAATGTTGTTTTACTGATTCATACTATATATGAACATTTCATTTCATGTCATTTTGTAAAGCATGCACCCTGCTGTTTCAGAATGTAGTGTGTCTTACACACGGTGTATCCTCCCTTCAGATAAACCACAATAACCTATGAGACTTTCCGGTAGTGGAACACAAATAGTTATTAAAATGAAAAGCCCAGTCAGGCGTATGATAAGGCTTTTTTTTATATAAAACTGTTCCTGGAAGCTTTATCCTCTCTGTCTGTTCTATGCAGGGCTACTCCAAAATTATGAATGTGTCAAATTATGTAATCCTCTCTTTTTCGCTGCCTGATGGATGATTACAAATGCTTATACCAATCTGATACACACTATAACTCAACTGGAGGTGGATACGATTGTAGCCTTGTGAAGTTATGAAAATCCTTAGTTAAACAGAATGAATCATCCTGTAGAGAGGGAGGGAGAGAGAGAGAGAGCTGTAGTGGGATGGATATTGAATGGAGGTCATGTATAATCGCTTACGGTAGAATTTTAATCCTTATATCATGAGAGTACACAGGACTGGCAAGCCTGATCTAAGGTGAAGCACACTGTGTGGCTAATGGTGTCTTAGCTGTGCAAATGGTCAAGGTTTTAACTATAGTGGCCTAGTGTATTCAGCAACATGCTTATTGCACATCACCTACATTTTACATTTACATTTGAGTCATTTAGCAGACATCATTCATCTTAAGACAGCTAGGTGAGACAACTACATATCACAGTCGTAATAAGTACATTTTTCCTCAATAAAGAAGTTATCAGCAAGGTCAGTGCTGATATGCACAACACACTATCTACCTATTATCATTCCTATTTACAGTTCCTGACTCATTCATGTCCTGAACACCATTGAGTATCTATAGCTAATCAGTGGAATGCTGTGCAATGCCCGATTATACATTATTGTTGCAAGGGAATTCTGCCACTTTGACTTACAGGCTTGACATTTTTCTTGGCTTAGTTAGCTAGTTCATATTCATTTCACTGTGCTGCATTACTGCCAAGGCTTTGTTATCGGGCTGTGTGTTGAGAGGTGTTGTCACCTGAGAGAAGAGCAAATTATTATTGATTTTTATCTTCACATTTGTTTTTTTTCATCATTATGATTGCTTATTGGTACCTTCATGTGTGTGTAAAATATTACTGTTCTCCGATTTTTTTATTCATAGACATTTATTTTAATTATGTGTTTCTAGCTGAAATGTAATGTTCGTGTCCTGTATATTTGACTGTGATATTTGGTTGTCTCACCTAGCTATCTTAAGATGAATGCATTTACTGTATGTTGCTCCGGATAAGAGCATCTGCTGAATGACAAAAATGTCAAATGTAAATGTTTTACGTACAGATCTCATATGACTGTATTGAATTATATAAAAACAAATATATATAATGTATGATTTTAATATTTCTTTATAATTTTTTTAGTTATTTGTTACATTTGACTGTGTAAAACCTAGCAGTACTACTTGTTTCTCTGTAAAACAAAATCTAATTTACCAACATTTCTGAAAATGGATATACAGTGTTTTGGAATGAAACTCTTCCAATATATCTGAACCAAGTGAATGCATTGCTGTGAGGAACTATCAAAAATGGTCTATTTGGACAACCTGAATAAATGAATATATATGATGAATAGTTTTTGACAGTGATGTTGGTCCTCTCCTCTAACTCCCCTCTGCTTCCTGTCTCTCTATACCCATGCAGCCTCCTGAGCCTAGGACACAGCAGGCATGGCGGAGGCATCCAGAGACCTGGGACAACAGGGTGTGGGGACAACAAATCCTGAGGAGGACTCTCCCAACATGATAGTTTATAGAAAGGTATGTGTTTCTCTGACAGCCCATATAACATGGTATAGGACAATTTTATAATTTACAAGAAGGTACGGACTCTATAAGTAAGCACCCAATGTAGGTATCCATTGAAAGACATGGAGCGATATCATTTGCCTGTTTCTGATGTAGATTGGTACAGTAATGAATCTCACAGTGGTTCCTGACATCTCTCTCCCAATGTCTAGAACAGTTCCATCTCAATGTCTGAACCATATGAATATGACAGGAAGAGCCACATCCAATGGCAGGTAATGGAACATGTTCTAAACCCTCTCTCTGTGGGTTTAGAACTCTGTGGGTTTAGAACTCTGTGGGTTTAGAACTCTGTGGGTTTAGAACTCTGTGGGTTTAGACACAGTCACTGACGGGACCCACAATGGCCACAATAACCTTCCTCTGGCAGCCCGGCAGACTGTCTGCACTCTGCAGCCCTCTGAAGTTTTAATAAGCTCTCCATCAGTTTGGGTTTGGGGGAGAAAAAGTCCTTTATGTGTCAAGGGTAATTATACAATCCCTAAGGCACTTGAATCTCAATGCCTGTCATTTGATTGGAGAGGAGAGAAGAGAAAAGGAGAGGATGAGCTGCACCATGGGTAATGATATAGTGTGGGACTCAGAGGAAGTAGCTGTTCCTCCAGGGTTGGGCTTGTCTGCTCTCTCTGGAGCCACTCGGCACAGGCAGGCCCATTCAAAAACCTGTCTCAATGTGCTGATGATGAAAAAACTAAAGCAAAGAGTTGACAGATCCAATTCCATTCTGTTATTTTTTGTCATTTTTGCTAATGACTATTTAATAGTGGGGAGAGATAAACAAATGATTTGATAAAAGAAATGGAGTCAGTAGAGGATGGATGATGACATGGTTCAAGAAAACATTTTTAGCTGATTGAAGTCCCCCGAGCATGATTATAATGATAATGAAGAGTTGACATGATCCTGTGCCTTGTTCAGTGCTGAAATACAGTTCCTAGAATGACCACTTAGCCCTCAAGCCTCCACTTCTCCTATCCACCTGAATGAGCAGTCAGAACATTAGCAGGTTTAATGTGGTTTAATGTGGTCACACGCCGTACAGAGATGTTGGACAGTGGCTCTACATGTCAGACACGACACAATCAAATCAAATCAAATTGTATTTGTCACATACACATGGTTAGCAGATGTTAATGCGAGTGTAGCGAAATGCTTGTGCTTCTAATTCCGACAATGCAGTAATAACCAACGAGTAATCTAACCTAACAATTGGCTCGGGTGGTTGTTGTCCTTGATGATCTTTATGGCCTTCCTGTGACATCGGGTGGTGTAGGTGTCCTGGAGGGCAGGTAGTTTGCCCCCAGTGATGCGTTGTGCAGACCTCACTACCCTCTGGAGAGCCTTACGGTTGTGGGCGGAGCAGTTGCCGTACCAGGCGGTGATACAGCCCGACAGGATGCTCTCGATTGTGCATCTATAAAAGTTTGTGAGTGCTTTTGGTGACAACCAAATTTCTTCAGCCTCCTGAGGTTGAAGAGGCGCTGCTGCGCCTTCTTCACCACGCTGTCTGTGTGGGTGGACCAATTCAGTTTGTCTGTGATGTGTACGCCGAGGAACTTAAAACCTGTTGAGGCCAGGGGTTCCGCTAGCGGAACTCCTCCCACATTCCACTGAAAAGGCAGAGCGGCAAATTAAAAAAAAACATTTTTTTTAAATATTTAACTTTCACACATTAACAAGTCCAATACAGCATATGAAAGGCAGACATCTTGTGAATCTAACCAACATGTCCGATTTTTAAAATGTTTTACAGGGAAGACAAAATATGTAAATCTATTAGCTAACCACCTTAGCAAAAGACACCACTTTCTAACACCAACGTCCATCACCAGCTATCACTAATTCGACCAAATGAAGATATATATATAGCCACTAACCAAGAAAACAACTTCATAAGATGACAGTCTGATAACATATTTATTGTATAGCATTTTTTTTTTTTTGAAAAATGTGTATATTTATGGTATAAATCATAAATTACATTTCAGCTACAATCAGAAAGCAGCCATAACATTTACAGACACCAACATCAAATACCGAATTACTCCTCATAAAACATTTCTGAGAAATACATACTGTGCAGCAATTGAAAAACAGGATTCTTGTGATTCCAGACAATATTTCCGATTTATTAAATGTTTTACATCGAAAACTAAATGTAGCGCTAAATTAGCATAGCCACGCCAGACAGACACACTTGGGCGCGCGCGACCAGTTGACATGCACGACAGATATATGAAATAACATTATAAATTTGGTCTTACTTTGGCTGATCTTTCATCAGAATGTTGATCAAGTTGTCCTTAGTCCAGAAGAGTCGTTCAATCCATTCAGAATGGCAACTTTCCATCTTCATTTAGCAGGGGTACTGGTCGAGTGGCACGGAACTCTCCAACGTAAACAAAGTAAACATTACGGAACACGGCAAAACTCCCGAAAAAATTCAAATAATCTGATTAAACTATATTGAAAAAACATACATTACGATGACATGGTCTCATTTATCAAATCAAATCCGAGCTGGAGATAGTTCACATCCGAAACGGCAGCAAAACAAAACATGATATCTCTCCCAAGTCGCACGCTTCTGAATTCCTGAAATTGACGGTCACGTCAAAGAAATAGGTCTTATTTCACGTCAAAACAAGATAAACGCATGATTTCTCCTCTGACGTCCTCTAGACACCCAGAGGAAGGCGTACGAGGTGTGTTTCGGGTCATAAGTGGCATGACCATGTATAGGCAGAGCGTTGAAGCGAGCATAAACATCTTGCATTTTACTTCCTGGTCGGGGAAAGTGCTGCCAAAGGACTTGTGTTCCACTTAGAGAAAAAATTAAAACGGTTTTAGAAACTTGAGACTCTTTTCTATCCAATACTATTAACAATATGCATATTGTAAGAGCAGAAATTGATTAAAAGGCCGTTTGAAAATTTGCGCATATTTTCCAGTTTTTCCAATTCGCCCCCTATAGCCCAAACAGGTTAAAACTTACTACCCTCTCCACTACTGTCCCGTCGATGTGGATAGAGGGGGTGCTCCCTCTGCTGTTTCCTGAAGTCCACGATCATCTCCTATGTTTTGTTGACATTGAGTTTGAGGTTATTTTCCTGACACCACACTCCGAGGGCCCTCACCTCCTCCCTGTAGGCGCTCACCCCCTCTCGTCGTTGTTGGTAATCAAGCCTACCACTGTAGTGTCAATTGCAAACTTGATGATTGAGTTGGAGGCGTGCATGGCCACGCAGTCGTGGGTGAACAGGGAGTACAGGAGAGGGCTCAGAATGCACACTTGTGGGGCCCCAGTGTTGAGGATCAGCGGGGTGGAGATGTTGTTACCTACCCTCACCACCTGGGGGCGGCCCGTCAGGAAGTCTAGTACCCAGTTGCACAGGGCGGGGTCGAGACCCAGGTTTTATGACGAGTTTGGAGGGTACTATGGTGTTAAATGCTGAGCTGTAGTCGATGAACAGCATTCTCACATAGGTATTCCTCTTGTCCAGATGGGTTAGGGCAGTGTGCAGTGTGGTTGCGATTGCGTCGTCTTTGGACCTATTGAGGCGGTAAGCAAATTGGAGTGGGTCTAGGGTGTCAGGTAGGGTGGAGGTGATATGGTCCTTGACTAGTCTCTCAAAGCACTTCATGATGACGGAAGTGAGTGCTACGGGGCGGTAGTCGTTTAGCTCAGTTACCTTAGCTTTCTTGGGAACAGGAACAATGGCGGCCCTCTTGAAGCATGTGGGAACAGCAGCCTGGGATAAGTATTGATTGAATATGTCCGGAAACACACCAGCCAGCTGGTCTGCGCATGCTCTGAGGACGCGGCTGGGGATGCCGTCTGGGCCTGCAGCCTTGCGATCAAATGAAGCCTTGCAATGAAATGAAGATTGAAGCAAATGGAGACATCTTTAGCTCCTAGAGTACGACATCTACAGATGTAGGATCTTAATTTGATCACCATATTGCAGGAGAACTTTCCTAGGACATACCATGTGGTGTATTTGAGGTTTAAAAAGACTTCTGAAGTTTGTAATTTCCACTTTGAAATTTCAGACCTGATTTTCCCTTAATAAAAAGGTATCAAACCGTACAAAAATGCCCACTATTTATAATCTACACAATTCACATTTCCTGTTGCTGCAGGCTTATTTTCCAGCTGTATCAAACTAGCTTATATTAAGATCCTACATCTGTAGCTGTCCGACACACTTCACTCTCATAAATATTCACCCTCCATAGATTGCTGATGGCTTTTCCAGCCTCTGATTGTTCCTGGCTGATGTATTCTGATTCAGACACTAAATTGCTGCCTGGCCTGAGGGCTGCCAATGCTTCCCGATGAGGGCCTCAGTAATCACATGTTTGTATGAATGTATTTTTCATGCTCCTTATTCAGCTCCCTTTGAGCTGCAGGCATTCTGCTCTGATAACAGGTGTCCTATTGCCTACTGATGCTATAGAAATGGACTTTGTGAGTTTACATGGAAATGCTTTTGAATGTTTTATTGAAAGTTGTTTTCCCAGGATCTTACATGTTTTACAAGGGGCTGTCATGTTGTGGAACACCACCTGGGCTGTGCCATTGATTATATGTTACAGTGGACACTGTAAGCGTTTTAAAACGTAATTCCTCTCAATTCTACGACTTGAAGCATTATGTTCTGGCAGGTAGCTTATGCTACACAAGTCCTGCTGCTTTGGTTGAACAGGGAACTGCCTGCAGGAATATTCAGATTTTAATCACCAACAACAACAACAGTAGTCAGATGATTATTGTGGATTAGCAGATTTACAGGGATATTACTTGAAGAGCCTTCAAAATGTATTCACACCTCTTGACTTTTTCCACATTTTGTTGTTGTCAGAGTTTACTAGGAGTGGTGGGTTGGAGTCAGGCTCAGAGAGCAGAGGGTTCGGTAAATCATAATTTATTCTCCGGCACAAAACGGTCACGCCAAAATACAGGGTGCATAAAACAGACCAGCCCAAACACAGGACCAAACAGTCTGGAGAAAACAAACACGAAAACACATCCACAACCAACAGAGTAACAATCCCGCACAAACCTAGGCGGACCTAAGAGGCTTAAATAGACATAAATCAAGAAACGAAACAGGGAACAGGTGCAACCAATAAGACAAAACTAAACGAAAAGGAAAAAGGGATCGGTGGCGGCTAGTAGATCGGCGACGACGACCGCTGAGCGCCGCCCGAACAGGCAGGGGACCCACCTTCGTTGGGAGTCGTGATAGTTGTCTTACTGCCTGAATTTAAAATGGATTAAAATTAGTTTTTTTGTCAGTGGTCTACACACAATACCCAATAATGTCAAAGTGGAATTATGTTTTTCAAATTTTGTACATATTAACAAAAATTGAAAAGCTGAAATATCTTGAGTCGATAAGTATTCAACCCCTTTGTTATTTTTATTTAAACTTTTTTTAATTTAACCAGGTAGGCTAGATGAGAACAAGTTCTCTGTCAGGGTTTACTAGGAGTGGTGGGTAGGAGTCAGGTGCAGAGAGCAGAGGGTTCGTTGAAATGTAATGATTTATTCTCCGGCACAAACGGTCACGCCAAATACAGGGCGCATAACACTGACCAGCCCAAACACAGGACAAACAGTCCGGAGAAAACAAAAAAACGAAAACACATCCACAACCAACAGAGTAACAAATAATCCCGCACTAACCTAAGCAGGCCTAACAGGTTTAAGTAGACAAAAATCAAGAAACACAAAAAGGAACAGGTGCAACTAATAAGACTAAACCAACAGAAAAGGAAAAAGGGATCGGTAGCGGCTAGTAGACCGGCGACGACGACCGCCGAGCACCGCCCAAACAGGCAGGGGAGCCACCTTCGGTGGGAGTCGTGACATTCTCATTTACAACTGCGACCTGGCCAAGATAAAGCAAAGCAGTGCGACACAAACAACAACACGGAGTTACACATGGAATAAACAAACATACAGTCAATAATACAATAGAAAAGGCTATATACAGTGTGTGCAAATGAGGTATGATAAGGGAGTTAAGGCAATAAATAGGCCATAGTGGCGAACAGTTCAGGAGCAAACGTTTGCTTAACAAGTCACATAATAAGTTGCATGAACTTGAATATCCCTTTGATCATAGTGAAACATTGACTCATGGGGTTGAATACTTATCTAATCAAGATATATTCATGTTTTATTTTTAATATATACAGTACCAGTCAAAAGTTTGGACAGACCTACCCATTCCAGGGTTTTTCTTTATTTTTACTATGTTATACATTGTAGAATGATAGTGAAGACATCAAAATGATGAAATAACACATGGAATCAGGTAGTAACCAAAAAAGTGTTAAACAAATAAAAATATATTTGATATTTGATATTCTTCAAAGTAGCCAACCTTCGCCTTGATGACAGCTTTGCAAACTATTGGCATTCTCTCAACCAGCTTCATGAAGTAGTCGCCGGGAATGCATTTCAATTAACATTTGTGACTTGTTAAACGTTAATTTGTGGAATTTCTTTCCTTATTAATGCGTTTAAGCTGTGTTGTAACATGGTAGGGTTGGTATACAGAAAATAGCCCTATTTGGTAAAAGACCAAGTCCAATAAGCAAAGAGAAACAACAGTCCATCATTACTTTAAGACATGAAGGTCAGTCAATCTGGAAAATGTCAAGAACTTTGAAAGTTTATTCAAGTGCAGTCGCAAAAACCATCAAGCGCTATGATGAAACTGTCTCTCATGAGGACCGCCACAGGTAAGGAAGATCCAGAGTTACCGCTGCTGTAGAGGATAAGTTCATTAGAGTTACCAGCCTCAGAAATTGCAGCCCTAATAAATGCTTCACAGAGTTTAAGTAACAGACACATCTCAACATCAACTGTTCAGAGGAGACTGCGTGAATCAGGCCTTAATGGTCGAATTTCTGCAAAGAAACCACTACTAAAGGACACCAATAATAAGAAGAGACTTGCTTGGGCCAAGAAACACGAGCAATGGACATTAGATCGCTGGAAATCTGTCCTTTGGTCTGATTAGTCCAAATTTGAGATTTTTGGTTCCAACCACCGTGTCTTAGTGAGACGCGGAGTAGGTGAACGGATGATCTCTGCATGTGTGGTTCTCACCGTGAAGAATGGAGGAGGAGATGTAAGGGTGTGGGGGTGCATTGCTGGTTACACTGTCAGTTATTTATTTAGAATTCAAGGCACACTTAATCAGCATTGCTACTACAGTATTCTACAGTGATACGCCATCCCATCTGGTTTGCTCTTAGTGGGACTATCATTTGTTTTTCAACAGGACAATGACCCAACACACCTCCAGGCTATGTAAGGGCTGTTTGACCAAGCAGGAGAGTGATGGAGTACTGCATCAGATGACCTGGCCTCCACAATCACCCGACCTCAACCCAATCGAGATGGTTTGGGATGAGTTGGATCGCAGAGTGCACGAAAAGCAACCAACAAGTGCTCAGCATATGTGGGAACTCCTTCAGACTGTTGGGAAAGCATTCCAGGTGAAGCTGGTTGAGAGAATGCCAAGAGTGTGCAAAGTTGTCATCAAGGCAAAGGGTGGCTACTTTGAAGAATCTAAAATATTAAATATATTTTGATTTGTTTGACACTTTTTTTATTACATGATTCTGTATGTGTTATTTTATAGTTTTGATGTCTTCACTATTATTCTACAATGTTGAAAATAGTATAAATAAAGAAAAACCCTTGAATGGGTAGGTGTGTCTAAACTTTTGACTGGTACTGTATATATTTTTACAAAAAATGTAATTGTTCTTCCACTTTGAAATTACAGAGTATTTTGTGTGGATCATTGACAAATAAATTACAATTAAATCAATTTTAATCCCACTTTGTAATTCAACAAATTGTGGAAAAAGTCAAGGGGTATGAACAGTTTATGAAAGCACTGTACAGTATATATGGGAGAGAGGGGTAAGTTGAGCCAAAGGATTAGTTGAGCCATCCCTTGTTTCTAGGAAACCATACACAACATTTATAATGGAGTCTGTGAAGGATGAAACCACATTGAAAAGGCGGTAAGCAAGTTAGGTTCCAAAAAAGGATTTTCACCAAGTCAAAATTAATTTATTGTGTTGTAGGTTTCAAGATACTTGTATCTAAATCAAAGTAGATAGCTTTAAGAGTGTTTTATACATCAGTTGGGGTCTCTATAAGCTGCAATATGAGGTTCTTAACCTAGAATAGTCAAAATGTACAGCAGAGGGAGCTCCCCCCTATCCACATCGACGGGTCAGTAGTGGAGAAGGTGGAAAGTTTTAAGTTCCTCGGTGTACACATCACGGACAAACTGAATTGGTCCACCCACACAGACAGCGTTGTGAAGAAGGCGCAGCAGCGCCTCTTCAACCTCAGGAGGCTGAAGAAATTCGGCTTGTCACCAAAAGCACTCACAAACTTCTACAGATGCACAATCGAGAGCATCCTGTCGGGCTGTATCACCGCCTGGTACGGCAACTGCTCCGCACACAACCGTAAGGCTCTCCAGAGGGTAGTGAGGTCGGCAGAACGCATCACCCGGGGCAAACTACCTGCCCTCCAGGACACCTACACCACCCGATGTCACAGGAAGGCCATAAAGATCATCAAGGACAACAACCACCCAAGCCACTACCTGTTCACCCCGCTATCATCCAGAAGGCGAGGTCAGTACAGGTGCATCCAAGCAGGGACCGAGAGACTGAAAAACAGCTTCTATCTCAAGGCCATCAGACTGTTAAACAGCCACCACTAACATTTAGCGGCCGCTGCCAACAAACTGACTCAGCTCCAGCAACCTTAAAAATGGGAATTGATGGAAATTATGTAAAAATGTACCACCAGCCACTTTAAACAATGCCACCTAATATAATGTTTACATACCCTACATTACACATCTCTTATGTATATGTATATACTGTACTCTATATCATCTACTGCATCTTGCCATCTTATGTAATACATGGACCACTAGCCACTTTAAACTATGCCACTTTATGTTTACATACCCTACAGTACTCATCTCATAGGTATATACCGTACTCTATACCATCTACTGCACCTTGCCTATGCCGTCTGTACCATCACTCATTCATATATCTTTATGTACATATTCTTTATCCCTTTACACTTGCGTGTATAAGGTAGTAGTTGCGGAATTGTTAGGTTAGATTACTTGTTGTTATTACTGCATTGTCGGAACTAGAAGCACAAGCATTTCGCTACACTCGCATTAACATCTGCTAACCATGTGTATGTGACTAATAAATTTGATTTGATTTGATGTTTGCCCTCTGGTAAGTTGAGCCAATGGTCATAGAGAAAGTAGCTAACTGCCATCATACCCCATACAAAGATGATTACACTTTGTCAGTTTTATGCATAATACGCATCGTATTTTTGCAATGTGTCATGCATATTATGAACTCAAATGAATTTTTCTTGTTACAGAGCAGACATTTAATGCCCTGTGTATACAAATGTAAAACAAGAAGGAGTCTAGCCCCGCTTGAGATTCTTCAGAGAGAAGCCAAGGAAGTGAGAGAAGAGAAGAAGTCCATTCGAGCAGCAGCAATGAATGACATTTCTTTATGAATGACACTGAAGAAGTACGTTGACAAAAAAGAAAACGAACAAGTACCTGTGCGAAAGCGAAGCTATGATAGAGTAGCATAGACAGTCTGAGATGCTAAAGATATCAAGAGTCTCGCAGACCAGACAGACAGACATGAGTGATTTCTTTGAATCAAAGAGACCTTACAAGATCTCTGAATTTCTGTGTTTCTGATGGTGGTACAACACCACAGACTCCCTCTATCACTGATTATCTGTATGTCCAATGCTTCATATCTCTAATTGCTCTGTATCTTTGATTCTATGTGTGTGTGATGCTGAGTATGTGTGATGCTGAGGTATGTGTGATGCTGGGTATGATGTGATGCAGTGTTGAGGTTGAGGTGGCGGTGTACTCTAGCCCAGCTGCTCTGCATTTGAATGGCCCTCTGGGCAGGCAGCCTGGTGTAGTCAGTGTGAGATGGTGCTGAGGGAGGACCAGATGGTTATCAATATGCTCTGCTGCCGTCGTCCCCTAGGCCTGGTCACACTTCAGCCGGAAGAAATGCATTATCCTAATGCAAAGAACAACGGCCAGTCACAGTATAGCCCACTAATGGTACGGTATGAAATCATCATGCAGAGTTTTCACCCCAGTCTCTGTAGCTGTGAAGCTGTAATTGGTAGGACTATGTATTGACTTCAGGGCCATGTCTGAGACTTTCTTTTGTTGGGAGCGAATTGCAATAATATTAACCTGGATGTGCAGTTAGACAAAACTGACTGTGAATTTACCCATTACAGAAAGCCTGACTACACAGAAAGTGGAGAATGCTTATCCTGTCTAGTCTTGGCAGCGCTGTATTGTATCTTATAAACTGGGTGGTTCAAGCCCTGAATGCTGACTGGCTGACAGCCGTGGTATACCACTGGTCTGACAAAACATTTATTTTTACTGCTCTAATTACATTGGTAACCAGTTTATAATAGCAATAAGGCACCTCAGGGGGTTGTGGTATATGGCCAATATACCACGGCTAAAGGGCTGTGTCCAGGCACTCTGCGTTGCGTTGTGCTTAAGAACAACCCTTAGCCGTGGTATATTGGCCATATACCACACCTCCTCTGGCTTATTGTTTAATTGTTCAATGTAATTTTCTCTCAGAGAGGAATTGTTGAAGCAAAACAATGCCATAACTGTGGCACACCTTATTGCTGCAAGACCTCTGTGAGAGAGCTCAATATGTAATGCATGCACACACATGTACACACGTACACACACACACACCTGTCCTGCTTAATGGCCACTACCCGTTGTGTGTGTTTTGTCTTGCTCTGTCTGGCACGTTTAAGGCAATACATGGAGGACAAATTAAAGCAAGTGGCGGGAGCTGTGTGAAAACCAGCCTGTGACAAGGATCTCTGCTGTGCTGGAAAATGCAATTATTAATAGACTATTAATAGACAAGTCACATCTCCAGTCCCCAGGACAAATGTGTCTCCCCCTCATTATTCTGTGACTCTGCTCTAACTCTGGGTTCTTCTCTGTGGCAGTGGCTTGCTGTATACACAACTATTGTTGTCCGGGGACTCATGGGATGCTTTCTCTCTGCCTAAAGACAATCAAGTGTTGGTTCTGTGTTTCATCTCTGTTTGATTTGGATGTTGTTACCCCATTTGTACCTGAAGTGTGAGTGTATAGATGTGCTCTGCATGGTCTTATAAACCTCCAATACAGATGTTTCTTGAACAATTGTTAGTGTGTAAATATTGATCGTGAGGGACTAACACTGAAATGAGTCCTGCCGAGGTCTAGTTGATGAGTCAATTCAGCACCCTGCCTAAAGTTATTGTTCCAATAACTTTAAACATTTTTGCAACCAGGAAATGGCGGAGTGGTTTCTGCATAGTGCAACTTTAAAAGAGCTGTATTTTTAAAAATAAATAAAAATACAGCTCTTTTAAAGTTGCACTATGCAGAAACCACTCCGCCATTTCCTGGTTGCAAAAATGTTAATAGTTCACCTAATTTCAGTTTATGTGGCAAAACAACCAAGTATAGTATAGAGAATCATTGTATCATCTAAACTGCTGTGAAATATATTTTCCTTAACCAACAATATTGTATTTTCAACTGTTTGAAGTTGGTGTACAAAACCTAAAGTAAAAGACACAAAATGAAACTTAAGAACGGGAAGCATAGATATAGCGCATATATAACAGATCTACCACTTCTTATTCTTGCTTTCAATGAGATCTATAACGCACATTTCTATATGAATTTGGTCAGGTCGCCCAAAAAGTTACATATTGTAGCTTTAAATGTGAACGCTCTTTTGCTTGGTGGATGGACTATTCAGGCTGCTTTAAGCCTGTATCCCTAGGATGAGAAGATTTAAATATAAAGTATACTCCAACTGATATAATAGTCACAGTCAAGTGATGCTACTAATATTTTAACCAGCTGTTATGTTTTACCAGCCATCTGAGACCTAAAGGTCATTACAGTTCAATGCACATGAGAATTCATGTTTTACAACATATTACACAGCAGAATGAATGGCTTGAATCATGGAATCGGCGAGCATACTGTTTACTCTCTCTCTCTCTCTCTCTCTCTCTCTCTCTCTCTCTCTCTCTCTCTCTCTCTCTCTCTCTCTCTCTCTCTCTCTCTCTCTCTCTCTCTCTCTCTCTCTCGCTCTCTCTCTCAGTGCCTTCCCTCATCTCCACCCCTCTGTCCAACATTAATAACTGAAGAGAAATATTGAGTCCATGGGGACTTCATTCCTCTACTTTATTTTATTCATGTGGAACAAATTTATTCTCATCGGCTGGTATTTCTATCCCTTAATGTGACGGTAAATTGTGATGTTTTTGTCTCTAGTGTCCTCAAAAGTTGGATTTACAGTTAAATAAAACTGAGATCGCTTACTGTATGCAGTCAATAAGGCTGTCATTGTAAATAATAATTTGTTCTTAAATGACTTGCCTAGATGAATAAAGGTTAAAGAAAAAAAGAAAAAAAAGAAGGGAATGACCAAAAAGTACACATCTTTATACAGCACCTTGTGTCAAACACACTGTATTACCCATCACTCTCTCTGTGATGTGATGTATCCAATACAGCCTCAGCGACAGCTTCTACTCACAGATGAACAGGAGACATTATAGAGCAGCCCTCACCTCACCTTACCCCCGCCCCACATCCATTATCTCACCACAGGAAGGACTTGGCTCAGTTTGGGATTATTTATTTGTTACCCCCAGCTGTGAGTAAGAGAAGGCCAGAGACACAGGCAGGCATGCTCTACACTGTAGCAGGTCTGAGGATGGATGCCTGTCTGCCTGCACTGACCATGAATCACTCTCCACTCACCCTTAAGTGCCTCTGGGATAGGGGAGGATAGTGGAGGATATCTCAGTACTCAGTATATCTCATAAGACTCTCCCCACCATAGGTGTCCACTGGCTCCTCTTCACGGCTCCTGTACGCACTTTAGATAACACAACCCAAATGGACACACTGGTTGTCAACTGTAGTGCTGGGTATGAGGCATACCGCTACTTTATCAAGCATGAATGGTTTTACAAGCGTGTCCACTGGTGCCAAGGCAGGCATATCAGAAGTGCTGGTATGGTGTCACTCATACGATTGCGCTAAAGCTTGTGTATCGAGGCCAGGCTTGGTCTCCAAACTGTCTGCATATTTTAGTTTTGATACTGTTTTATTATAAAGGCTATCTCAAACTGTCACACAACACTAACGCTCCCTCTCTTTAGTCTGTATTGGACTTTCTGAGAATTATTTTACCCATCCAAATTGTAATTATGCAGATATCCCCAAATAATCCTGGAGGTTTGCTAAAACAACATTTTTCTTGGATAATTTGCCGTGTGTATTCCGTTAAAGGATTCACCACTCGATAGTGAAAACACTGTGAAGAAATGAAGGGCTTTTCTCCAGCTAGCTAGGGGACATCTTCTCAGTGAGGATTCTCTCTCTGCTCTCTCTCCGTCTGTACTGGTACTACAAGTCAACTGCAGTCAAAAGGAGCACATTAAATAATGCAGGAGATGTTTATCGTGCTCATTAGGGCCGATGCGTGGGGTTCCATATGTACTTATGGTGATGCAGAGCTCACCGCTGGGAGGTTGGTCAGAGGGGGTTGGGGGTGTAGGGAGGAATCAGGCACCACGCTGCCCCAACTGCTGCATGCCCCACAACCCCCCTAGGTCGCACCTCACCCACCTACTCCAGAGTAGGGTAAATGGAACATGTCTTAAATACCATCTTACAGTAGATATCCCCAGCAATTGGGTGTGCAAAAACAGTGATGACAACCTCCACCTCATAGGGATAGAGTTGAAGATGATTTGTCTTTCAATCATATTAAAATCAGTTGAAATGCAATCAAATCAATAATCAGGTGGGCTCTGAAATCTTTGATTTGAAATCCCTGTTCTTTAGTGTGTGACGTGTAAACAGAACAGTTGCTCTCGAATCCTCTCTGGTCTGACATTGGGATGTCTGACAGTTAGGCATGTGATTGGCAAGCCTCTCTGTGGGCCTGCGGTGCTGTTGGCACACTGAATGAAGCTCTGGACTGGAGAGTTGCACCGTCCATTAGATCAGGGTTTCGGTCAAACCTCTGTTAGTCTGTTTCAGCTTCCAATGCAGCACCGACTTCAATACAACACATTCAAACCTTTGGAAGTCTGTTTCAGCTTCCAATGCAGCACCGACTTCAATACAACACATTCAAACATCTGGAAGTCTGTTTCAGCTTCCAATGCAGCACCGACTTCAATACAACACATTCAAACCTCTGGAAGTCTGTTTCAGCTTCCAATGCAGCACCGACTTCAATACAACACATTCAAACCTCTGGAAGTCTGTTTCAGCTTCCAATGCAGCACCGACTTCAATACAACACATTCAAACCTCTGGAAGTCGTGGTCTAAAAAACGGTGTTTTTGCTAAATGCTCCAGTAGATTTTCACTCTGCTGTTTCTGTGTTGTACTCGTAGCCAGTGATGCCTGGGACTGCAGGCTACTCATGCTGTCTCCTCAAAGCCATAGGGAAGAGGGGCTTGAAGAAGAATGTGAGTTCACAGATAAACAATGAGAGAATATAGTCACACACTTAATGTTGGGTAAAGCATGACAGTGGATGGCTGCTTTTTGCATCTGACAGTAAGCCAGTGTGGGCCTAGCGTTCAAAATTAATATTGCTGTGTTTCACTAGTGTCACAGAATAACGTTGTGGAAATATTGTGTGTTGATCATGTAAAACTCTTTCATTAACTTAACATATCACCATCTGCTCTCCTTTCATGTCTGTTTTGATGACGATCTGAGGCATGCAGATTAGTTTTCTTCAACATAGCATTTGCAGCATATAGAACAAGTCATCAGGTCAGGATAACATTGGTCTGTAAGGTAAGGATGGACTGTGGTGTTCCTGGAGTGTCGGAGGGTCTCTGTAATTGTCTGTCTGATGAGGGCGAAGCATGGATGAGTCACCAGCCGCAAATGTTAATCACCACAGCCAACTCGTCTTCCTGTAGAGCCCTCAGAGGGCCAGACTGTTGGCCTGGGTTCATGGACCTGCATCAGAATAGCTGATTACCCGCCAGGATTCACTGACAGCTCACCCAATTGGAACCGTTCTGCGTGGTTTAGCTTCTTGTGTTTCTCATTGTCAGAAAGCCACAGCTCAATGGCGGAAAAGGCAAGCAGGAAGAAATACAACCTGGCCTGGTGATTAGAATGTTCTCAATCATGTATCCCTTTTTAAGCTATCGTCCCAGAAAACAATATCACCATACCTGATCCATGTTGCTAAGACAAGGTATAAGGTCAGAGTTGAATGACTACAGTTGTATAACAACCACCTGCAGCAAATAGAATATACATAACCAGCTTGAATATTTTAATATTAAGTCTTGTCCTCAGTGTCGTAGGCAGACAAAGGTAAATGGAGATTTTCAAGTAAAGAAAGTTAAACTATCTGGCATTTATGTGAGTGTTAGAAACCACACGATCATGTTCTCTGTCTCTCTCTCGCTCTCTCGCTCTCTATCTTTCTCTTTCTCTTTCGCTGTCTCCCTCTCTCTCTGTCTCTCACGTTGTTTCTCTCTCTCTCTCGCTCTCTCGCTCTCTATCTTTCTCTTTCTCTAGCTGTCTCCCTCTCTCTCTGTCTCTCACGTTGTTTCTCTCTCTGTCTGGAAAATAGCTGTCAACCTCAACAGAGAGAGAGTCTTTACACAGACCTCAACTAACCACCAATGACTAATGTGTACAGAATCTCACTCTTATTGGTCTGTCAATAACTCATAAGGCTGTGGTCAGAATATTCATCTCAAATGCCTCACCACATTTATTCCACAGTGCAACGAAATTCCCTACAAAGGGAAAATGCAGGCAATGCCAATCTCCTGGAGGGAGTTAAAGACTGTGGAACATAGAAGGCATTATCTAATTTTGACTGATGACCTATTACATGATATAAAGACAAAGATATTACATTGGGAACTAAGTACAGAATCTATCAGAGGTGAAATAACATTCAGTAAACCCACAATGGCTCAAAACTGCTTACCTCTACCTGGTACGGGGCTCATTTTCTAAGACTCTGAAATGCACAAAGCCCTGAATTTGAGCCTACATTAACTTAAAGTGGATATTAGTCTTCATAAGGTCAGAGGGAAGGCGGAAAAAGAGCCCTAAAGCTTTTAAGCACACAATAATCATGTGAATCAATACGGCCCAGAACAGAGAAGAGTTAGGGCTCTGCTGCAGTCAGACTGAAACACGAGAAGAAGCTAAAATGGTTATTCCCATGTTCTGATGACATACCAGAAATGGAGTTACCAACAAATGCACATTTATAAACATATGTGTATTTTTCACTGAGCAACCTTTTAGTTTTTAACTTGATAGCACAACTGTGTGTTCAATTGTTGCTTGCTTTACATGGCTTTTTTGTACTTTGCTAATCCCCTAAAGCCCTAATTGCTTCTGCGATGCTGTCACATACTTATTCACTCTGGGAGTGGAGAAAAAAGCATCTCCAGAACAGAACAGCGCTGTAAGCTTTCCCTGAACGACTGCTGGATGTTGAGTTCACAGCACCACCAGAGCAGCACTGTGTTAGAAGAACTGTGTAAATTAGACAATTATTTGATGTTGGTTAAAGAATAATATGATTCAGCTAAGGTACTAAGGTGCAAAATCTTGTCTGGGACACATTTTGTGATAAGCCCAACGTCTTCTGTTTGCTGAAAACCACTGGCTAGACTAGTTTGATCTGGAGCTAAATGGCAACGTAACATGCAGCATCTACAAAAGGTACTGTTTTCTGTGCCCAGATGACAGTATATCTGTTTTTAGAATGAAATGGCCGCAACCCCCTGTGAACTTGTGTACAGCAGGATCCAAGCTCAACCTCGAACAAACAGAGCTGTTTTCCTCCCCGGGAAGACCAGTCCGCTCCAAGACCTCTCCATCACAGTTGACAACTCCACGGTGTCCCCCTCCCAGAGTGCAAAGAACCTTGGAGTGACCCTGTCGTTCTCTGCAAATGTCAAAGCAGTGACTCGCTCCTGGAAGCTCATACTCTACAACATCCGTAGAGTACAACCTTTCCTCACAAAGGACCTAATTCAGGCACTTGTCATCCCCCATCTTGACTACTGCAACTCTCTGTTGGCTGGGCTCCCCGCTTAAACCCCTGCAACTTACCCAGAACACCGCAGCCCGCCGCCATGTTCTCCCATGTCACCCAGCTCGTCCGCACACTCTACTGGCTTCCAGTCGAAGCACACATCATCTTCAAGAACCTGGTGCTTGCCGAGGGGGAAGGACCCTTCCTTACCATCAGGCTATACTCAACCCCTAAAAAAGAAGTGGCACTTGTCTTCTAGCACTGACTTTGCTGATAAGTACTTCATTGAGGGAAAATGTACTCACTACGATTGTGATGTTGTTGTTTAACCTAGCTATCTGGAGATGAATGCACTAATTGTCGCTCTAGAAAAGAACGTCTGCTAAATGACTAAAATGTAACATGCAAAATGATCCATCTAAATATTGTTGCATAATAAGAAGTATGCATAACATTAGGAGATTTTGAATCTCTACAGAAATTAAATTCTATCATCTCAGCTCACTCTGGTTTAGGTAACAGCTACCCAACATTACTCCGATATGGCATTTAGGGGATGAGTTTTCTCTACCATGAAAACTGACTCCCAGAAATACAGGCCTCATTTCCACAGTCTGACAGGAACATCAGCAAACATGCTCTGCTCTGGGAGTCTTTGACATTTCACATTTCAGAGTCACATGTTTGCCTTTTTATCTCTTTCATGTCCTTAATTCTTGGTGCATTAATAGCTTATCTGTGTTTGGAGAGAAAGATTCCAATTCCTTTCCTGGAATATGGCCCTAAGCAGGGGCCTTTTTAGAAGGAAAATTACAAGATAATTGGGTCCTGAGGCAGGTATGGCCAAGCATTTTGCCTGCACAGTAACTCACTGAATTACAAGCAGCTGCCACGCTCAGATACGACTCCCAGATAGAAAAATACAAAAATGACATTTCACTTCATTTTGAAATATAGTAGCAGCATATTAGATCACAAAGCATGGCTCATGTCTCAGTGGGTTAGGTCTTCAATAATGCAGGGGGTGTATTGCTCTAGTAGCAAAATCCACCTCCACTGACATGATAGATTGTTTGTTTTATTCTCCCCTGACGTAAAATGATAAAAGATTCATAAGTAACTATACATTTGATTGTTTGGCTGCTGCTGTGCTGCTGGCCCCAGCCAGCACTGGATAGGGACTGCTATCTGCTAAGACAATCATACTGTTCAACACTGAGTGGGGCCTGGATAGTATGAAAGATAGGTATATACACTGCTCAAAAAAATAAAGGGAACACTAAAATAACACATCCTAGATCTGAATGAATGAAATATTCTTATTAAATACTTTTTTCTTTACATAGTTGAATGTGCTGACAACAAAATCACACAAAAATGATCAATGGAAATCAAATTTATCAACCCATGGAGGTCTGGATTTGGAGTCACACTCAAAATTAAAGTGGAAAACCACACTACAGGCTGATCCAACTTTGATGTAATGTCCTTAAAACAAGTCAAAATGAGGCTCAGTAGTGTGTGTGGCCTCCACGTGCCTGTATGACCTCCCTACAACGCCTGGGCATGCTCCTGATGAGGTGGCGGATGGTCTCCTGAGGGATCTCCTCCCAGACCTGGACTAAGGCATCCGCCAACTCCTGGACAGTCTGTGGTGCAACGTGGCGTTGGT
This sequence comes from Salvelinus alpinus, assembly GCF_045679555.1. Taxonomy (NCBI): domain Eukaryota; kingdom Metazoa; phylum Chordata; class Actinopteri; order Salmoniformes; family Salmonidae; genus Salvelinus; species Salvelinus alpinus. The sequence continues at coordinate 83,422,163 of NC_092094.1, forward strand.
GGATGGACCGAGACATGATGTCCCAGATGTGCTCAATTGGATTCAGGTCTGGGGAACGGGCGGGCCAGTCCATAGCATCAATGCCTTCCTCTTGCAGGAACTGCTGACACACTCCAGCCACATGAGGTCTAGCATTGTCTTGCATTAGGAGGAACCCAGGGCCAACCGCACCAGCATATGGTCTCACAAGGGGTCTGAGGATCTCATCTCGGTACCTAATGGCAGTCAGGCTACCTCTGGCGAGCACATGGAGGGCTGTGCCACCCCACACCATGACTGACCCACCGCCAAACCGGTCATGCTGGAGGATGTTGCAGGCAGCAGAACGTTCTCCACGGCGTCTCCAGACTCTGTCACGTCTGTCACATGTGCTCAGTGTGAACCTGCTTTCATCTGTGAAGAGCACAGGGCGCCAGTGGCGAATTTGCCAATCTTGGTGTTCTCTGGCAAATGCCAAACGTCCTGCACGGTGTTGGGCTGTAAGCACAACCCCCACCTGTGGACGTCGGGCCCTCATACCACCCTCATGGAGTCTGTTTCTGACCGTTTGAGCAGACACATGCACATTTGTGGCCTGCTGGAGGTCATTTTGCAGGGCTCTGGCAGTGCTCCACCTGCTCCTCCTTGCACAAAGGCGGAGGTAGCGGTCCTGCTGCTGGGTTGTTGCCCTCCTACGGCCTCCTCCACGTCTCCTGATGTACTGGCCTGTCTCCTGGTAGCGCCTCCATGCTCTGGACACTACGCTGACAGACACAGCAAACCTTCTTGCCACAGCTCGCATTGATGTGCCATCCTGGATGAGCTGCACTACCTGAGCCACTTGTGTGGGTTGTAGACTCCGTCTCATGCTACCACTAGAGTGAAAGCACCGCCAGCATTCAAAAGTGACCAAAACATCAGCCAGGAAGCATAGGAACTGAGAAGTGGTCTGTGGTCACCACCTGCAGAACCACTCCTTTATTGGGGGTGTCTTGCTAATTGCCTATAATTTCCACCTTTTGTCTATTCCATTTACACAACAGCATGTGAAATTTATTGTCAATCAGTGTTGCTTCCTAAGTGGACAGTTTGATTTCACAGAAGTGTGATTGACTTGGAGTTACATTGTGTTGTTTAAGTGTTCCCTTTATTTTTTTGAGCAGTGTATTATTACTGAAATATATCTTCCAAACCACATTGCTAATTTATTCCATCATTAGAACATCCCCCCAATCACAGACAGGCAACAGGGCTGTGTTAGAGGGAGGCGGCGGCTGTAGCCTGCTGCATGTAACATATCCCAATCATAAAACACTTGTTTTCACTCTCTGATTCAATCAAATAGCCTCCCTACCATCAAATACCTCCAGGCTAATATGTGGTTATTAAAAGGCCATTAGAGGATCATAATAAGTGGCCTGGCAGGGAGAGGATGACAAGGTGACAAAGGCCACTGAACCTTCCCCTCTGTCTGTCAGGAGAACGAGGAGCCAGCCATTCCCCGGGAAGGGGACAGATACAACCTCATCTGAGGTGAGCAATGCTAGTGACTCTAGTACGCTGTGGCTCTAAGTAGGTAGAATGTCAAACTTGTAAGGAAATATGAGCTTTTAAAACACTGTTCTGCACTCATTATTGAGTTCAGCTCTCATTGAAGTAGGGGGGTTCTCAGAAAATAAGTTGCTCATTCCTTATAAAGCACACTCTGCACATTGCTACATTGGTCCTGGTGGGTTCATGTTGCTCTCCGACAGCTGAGTGGGGTCCTAATAGTATCTATATGTCACTGAGGGAGCCAGTGGACATTTCCCCTAGTGATGCACTGGTGAGGCTCCTTGGCTCTCTCAGAACAGACGTTTTCAATTTGTCTCCCTGTTGTCAGAGCAGCATCCTACCTTCTTAATTTGGGAATGTTCTAGTAACACTCTGGAGGGCCAAACACAGGATACAGGTAACAGGCACAGTGCTGCATAGAGGAAGGTTGTCACACTGTGGGGGAAAGGAATGGGACCATTGATTCATGAAGCCATAAAAACCTTCACTCTATCAGGGCAAGGGCCATGACAGATAATCCATGCGTGTCTTAAAGGTCAAGGGCCATTACCTCACTGATTGCCTGTGTGCTCCGAGACATTAAGGATTAAGATAGAAGACAGCATCATTTTGGGGTGTGGCAATTGTGTATTCTTCTATCCATGACAGGGACTGTACATGGTACTTTATCATGAGAGTCGTTTAGTGTGAATTAAGAACAGATGGCTTCATATAATGGTAACATCAGGAGAAAAAAAGAGAAAACATCCCTGTATATCAAGACTTTGGTAAACTGAGTGTGTGTGTGTGTGTGTGTGTGTGTGTGTGTGTGTGTGTGTGTGTGTGTGTGTGTGTGTGTGTGTGTGTGTGTGTGTGTGTGTGTGTGTGTGTGTGTGTGTGTGTGTGTGTGTGTGTGTGTGTGTGTGTGTGTGTGTGTGTGTGTGTGTGTGTGTGTGCGCCGTGGAGGTGGCTCAACCCTAACCCACATTCATTTTCAGTGTAACCAGAGAAGGCATCGCATCATCCCTGAGCAGGAAACAAACCGTTTTATTTAAACACCTTTTGCTGTTATTTTAACCCTTGAAATACCAATGACCTATTAGCATCCAATGAGCATGTATGAGCATGTATGGTCAGGAATAAACTGACCATACATCTTGGTGCACAATGTCAATGTGTCCACTGCATCAGCAATATTCTGGTCGTTTCATTATAACACTCTGACTAGACAGCTGTGAACAGACATAAAAAAGGCTTGTTTGGAGGACTTCAGGCTGCCTCTGTCTCTGATAGCCCACCACTGTTTTGTGCATTAGTAATAATGACAGGCTAGAGAAAAGGCATAGCAAGCATTTGTATCTGCTGTGAAGATACCTACTTTACAGGACAGTAACAGGTCAGTAGTAATTTCAGTAATAAGTAGAGCTTGATCAAATTAGTTAAATACCATCTGTTCCAACAAACCAAAAACTTCAAGGAGTCTGTCTAATAACACAAAAATTGCATTCTCTGCGCATGGCACACTGCAGCCCACGGGCCTTGCTTGTCCTGTCCTCCCTCCAGCACCCAAGGAGTAGTGTACTCTGTAATGAAGGAATATAATTCCTCCTTCTCTCACATAAGGAACAAGTAGGTCCATGTAGATGTAGATGAGTCAGATGAGTGCCTAAGGAAACCATCTTCCCACTAACCTAGTCACCACAACCAAGTGACAGACAGGAAAAGACCCTGAGGCACTCAATGTCAGCATTGCAAAGTCAAAAATGAATAATGCATACTGTGGTTTTCTTAAGCTTCATGAACCCACCCTGTGCATTTATTTGGTATATCAGTAAGACCAGAAATTAGACTTGGATTGGATGTAAAGATGTTGAGATACCACAATGAAAATAACAACAGTCTGTAACTGATTCTGTCTCAGCTGTGAGTATGTTGTCTCCTGTTTGTATAACAACATACATTGTTCATCTCGCAGTCACTCCAGATAGATAAATTCAGTTGTTGCTTTTTATGTTGAGCACATCACGACAAAGCGTACGCATCCGAACCAGCATGGTCCTCTTATACACCCCTTATTCTCATCCAGACAGGGCTAATGAAGAGCGAGAGTGGGCTTCACTGACTGCAGCAGCTAAATTGGTATCAGTGCAGGGTGGCCGTGATCCATCTGATGCCCACATAGAGAATCTATCTATCTCTGTGCAGCTTGCCTTGCCTTACCTTCTGAAAATAGAACACTTCTATCCGTCTCTCACTCAACACAGCCACCCTGTTGTCAAGCTCTCTGTCTTACAACTTTCACATTTTAGTAGCTTGGCTTTGCCTCAGACACAGAGGGAGAGAGTGCAGACGAATGGATGCAGCTTGGAAGTGAGTGATTGACTGTGATTTTGGCTCAGATTAAGGACTGTGTTGGTGGTGAAATGTGAAGAAAAAATTACTTCCTTGCAGTCATTTTCAAATCTCTCTGTGTCACCATGTTGTAAGTGGAGAAACTTTGTAAAGTGCTAACCAAGCAAAACTGACACAGTAGCAGCAGGGCAACTCTTCTTCCAATGTTACCACTCCCACTTTAACTATTCTGTTGTCGTTCATTACCCCACTGCAATAAGGGTTCACTATAGCATTTCTTCCCCAATTACCGTGCAGGGGTAAAGTCAGGGGACCTTATTAGACTACAGACCCTCTGGAGTCCCACTGGTACTCAGGATGCAGATGGTGTAGGATGTGTTTGTTTGGCCTAAGTGCCTTGAAGAATACAGATGTAGGATCTTAATTTGAGCCAGTTTTCTATAGCAGGAAAATGCAGCAACAGGAAATGCAGCAACAGGAAATGTTAATTATTATGTGGATTATAACTAATGGACATTTTTTGTAGAGGTTGATACATTTTACGTTAGGGCAAATCAAGTCATTTTAAAGTGGAAATTACAAACTATAGAAGCCTTTTTAGACCATGAATACAAGTGTCAAGTTTTATTAGTCGTATGTACAGGATACACATGGTATACACCGTTCAACAAAATGCTGACTTGCAGGTTCCTTCTGGACAATGCAACAACAATTAGAAATAATAAAAGATAAGAATACAAAAATAAAGTAAATGGCTCAGTAGAATACATTTTTGCATAAGTATAATACAGGAAAGCACAATTTATAGTCCAATATTTACACATGTTTTGGGGAAGGGGGGGATTGGGTGCAAGTGTTTAAATTGTGCACTATTTAGCTATCATAATAAGAGCCGGGGGCCGAGGCAGCAGAGTGCTAGGTCACCCATTGTTTTTAGGCGTGTCTTTGAAGTCTTTGATCATTTGACTGGAGTGATCAAATTATGACCCTTCACCCGTAGCAGTTGTTTTCAATAGATGGACTGCAGTTTTAGTGAATGAAACCCAAAGCATTGGCTGTGTTGGTCTTGATATAGGATATTATAGGGTTTCTTGTTTCTATCCTGGAATTGCTCATGCTTTTCAAGTACATCTGTCATTGCATATAATTGTGTCTCTTGAAATTAATCTTAGTTCTAAAAGTGAACCATTCATTGTGACTGAGGGATTCAAATGCTTGTTTGTGTTGTCTGCACTCATGCAACCCATTGAGTCTGTAACAACAGATGATTGCATGGGAGGATGTTTTTCTGGTATTCGTGTTGTTTCTCTTCATCCCTGTGTTTCAAAGGGGAGTGCTGACTACTGACTAGATTATCCCTCTCTACAGGCCTGATCGGTAATTGTAAATTGAGTCTATCTGGCTCTATTCCCATGTAGGGAGAAATTCAACAAACTTTTAATTGCTCCATTCCCCTCATCTCTATGAACGTTGCCATGGAAACTAAAGCCCATGTAAACCCTCCTCTTCCTTCCCATTCTCCCACTACACGCCTATATTAAATCAAATTAAATCAAATCAAATTGTATTTGTCACATGCGCTGAATACAACAGGTGTAGACCTTACAGTGAAATGTTCACTTACAAGCCCTTAACCAAAAAGCAGTTTTAAGAAAAATAAGTGTTATGAAAGTACTTACTAAAATAAACTAAAGTAAAAAATAATTACATAAAAATATATATACAGGGGGACTGGTACAGGCCAGTCGAGGTAATTGGGTCAAACCGTCCGTGATCGGGAGTCCAATAGGGCGGCGCACAATTGGCCCAGCATCGTCCGGGTTAGGGGAGGGTTTGGCCGGGGTAGGCCATCATTGTAAAATAATAATTTATTCTTAACTGACTTACCTAGTTAAATAAAGGTTGAATAAGCAAAATAAAAAATAATTAAGGTAATATGTACATGTAGGTAAAGTGACTATGGGTGGGGGGGTGGTGGGAGGTTAATGCAAATAGTCCGGGTAGCCTTTTGATTAGCTGTTCAGGAGTCTTATGGCTTGGGGGTAGAAGCTGTTGAGAAGCCTTTTTGTCCTAGACTTGGCGCTCCGGTACCGCTTGCCGTGCGGTAGCAGAGAGAACAGTCTATGACCAGGGTGGCTGGAGTATTTGACCATTTTTAGAGCCTTCCTCTGACACCACCTAATATAGAGGTCCTGGATGGCAGGAAGCTTGGACCAAGTGATGTACTGGGCTGAAAGCACTACCTTCTGTAGTGCCTTGCGGTTGGAGGCCAAGCAGTTGCCATACCAGGTGGTAATGCAACCAGTCAGGTTGCTCTCGATGGTGCAGCTGTATACATTTTGAGGATCTGAGGACCCACGCAAATCTGTTCAGTCTCTTGAGGGGAAATAGGCATTTTCATGCCTTCTTCATGACTGTCTTGGTGTGTTTGGACCATGATAGTTTGTTGGTGATGTGGAAACCAAGGAACTTGAAGCTCTCAACCTGCTCCACTACAGCCATGTCAATGAGAATGGGGGCGTGCTCAGCCCTCCTTTTGCTGTAGTCCACGATCATCTCCTTTGTCTTGATCACTTTGAGGGAGAGGTTGTTGTCCTGGCACCACACTGCCAGTGTTGTGTCGTTGGCAAAATTAATGATGGTGTTGGAGTCGTGCTTGGCCATGCAGTCATGGGTGAACAGGGAGTACAGGAGGGGACTGAACACACACCCCTGAGGTGACCCGTGTTGAGGATCAGCGTGGCAGACGTGTTTTTACCTACCCTTACCACCTGGGGGAGGCCTGTCAGGAAGTCCAGGATCGAGTTGCAGAAGGAGGTGTTTAGTCCCAGGGTCTTTAGCTTAGTAATGAGCTTTGAGGGCACTATGGTGTTGAACGCTGAGTTGTAGTCAATGAATAGCATTCTCACGTTGGTGTTCCTTTTGTCCAGGTGGGAATAGGCAGTGTGGAGTGCAATAGAGATTGCGTCATCTGGGGATCTGTTGGGGCGGTATACAAATTGGAGTGCGTCTAGGGTTTCTGGGATAATGGTGTTGATGTGATCCATGACCAGCATTTCAAAGCCCTTCATGGCTACAGACGTGAGTGCTATGGATCGGTAGTCATTTAGGCATGTTACCTTGGTGTTCTTGGGTACAGGGACTATGGTGGTCTCCTTGAAACATGTTGGTATTACTAACTCGGTCAGGAACAGGTTGAAAATGTCAGTGAAGACACTTGCCAGTTGGTCAGCACATGCTCGGAGTACACGTCCTGGTAATCCGTCTTGTGAATGTTGATCTATTTAAAGGTTTTAGTCACATTGGCTACGGACAGCGTGATCACACAGTCGTCCGGAACAGCTGGCGTTCTCAGGCATGCTTCAGTGTTACTTGCCTCGAAGCGCGCATAGAAGTCATTTAGCTCATCTGGTAGACATGTGTCACTGGGCAGCTCGCGGCTGTGCTTCCCTTTGTAGTCCGTAATAGTTTGCAAGCCCTGCCACATCTGACGAATGTCGGAACCGGTGTAGTAGGATTCAATCTTAGTCCTGTATTGACATTTTGCCTGTTTGATGTTTTGTCGGAGGGCATAGTGGGATTTCTTATAAGCGACTGGGTTAGAGTCCCGCTCCTTGAAAGCAGCAGCTCTACCCTTTATCTCAGTGAGGATGTTGCCTGTAATCTATGGCTTCTGGTTGGGGTATGTACGTACGGTCACTGTGGGGATGACATTATCGATGCACTTATTGATGAAGCCAGTGACTGATGTGGTGTACTCCTCAATGCCGTCAAAATAATATTTTATTTAACTAGGCAAGTCAGTTAAGAACAAATTCTTATTTACAATGACGGCCTACCCCGGCCAAACCGTCACAATGCTGGGCCAATTGTGCGCCGCCCTACGGGACTCCCGATCATGTCTGGTTGTGATACAGTCCAGGATCGAACCAGGGTCTGTAGTGATGCCTCTAGCACTGAGATGCAGTGCCTTATACCGCTGCGCAGATCGGGAGCTGAAATATTATATTCCAGTCTGTGCTAGCAAAACAGTCATGTAGCTTTGCATCTGTGTCATCTGACCACTTCTGTATTGAGCGAGTCACTGGTACTTCCTGCTTTAGTTTTTGCTTGTAAGCAGGAATCAGGAGGATAGAGTTATGGTCAGATTTGCCAAATGGAGGGCGAGGGAGAGCTTTGTTCGTGTCTCTGTGTGTGGAGTAAAGGTGGTCTAGAGTTGTTTTCTTCTTGTTGCACATGTAACATGCTGATAGAAATGAGGTCAAACGGATTCAAGTTTCCCTGCATTAAAGACCCTGGCCACTAGGAGAGCCACCTCTGGATGAGCATTTTCTTGTTTGCTTATGGCCTTATACAGCTTGTTGAGTGCGGTATTAGTGCCAGCATCGGTTTGTGGTGGTAAATAGACAGCTATGAAAAATGTAGATGAAAACTCTCTTGGTAAATAGTGTGGTCCATAGCTTATCATGAGATACTTTATCTCAGGCGAGCAAAACCTTGAGACTTCCTTAATATTAGATTTTGTGCACCAGCTGTTATTGACAAATAGACACAGACCACTACCCCTTGTCTTACCGGAGGCAGCTGTTCTATCTTGCCGATGCACGGAAAACCCAGCCAGCTATATGTTATCCATATCGTCGTTCAGCCACGTCTTGGTGAAACGTAAGATATTACAGTTTTTAATGTCCCGTTGGTAGGATAGTCTTGATCGGAGCTCATCCAGTTAAATATCCAATCATGTTGGCTAATAGAACTGATGGTAGAGGCGGTTTACCCACTTGCCGTCGGATCCTTACAAGGCAACCCGACCTACATCCCCAATATCTCTGTCTCTTCTTCATGACGGGGATTTGGGCCTTGTTACAAATAAGTTACAAATAATGTGAAAAACCACAAGCACAATTGGTGAGGAGCCCGTAAAACATCAGCCATCTCCTCCGGCGCCATTATTAGTCTCTTATTAGTCTCTTATTAGCCTCTTTAACAAGGGAGCTCCAACTGGCCCAAACAGGCAAGTCCCATTGCCATCAACACTTTGACCATGTAGGCCTTGGTTCTGAATCACACACATATTCACACTTGGGCTTTTCCTGTGGATCTCGGCCCCAGTAGGCCTGCAGGCTGAACAGTCAATCAAGCTGCAGCTAATTGGGTCTTTTTCAGTATGCTGCACCTCTGCCCCATTTTACCAGAGCAGGCTCAGAATGTTGAATGACCACTGAGGTTACTGGCTGAAAAGTTAACAATGAAAACTGCTGATGCCCGGCCTGTGGCAATGTGAAGGTGCGACAGTTGAACTGTCTGAGCAGAGTATGTGACTCAGACTCACTTCTAAAAGTTTGGCCTGTCGCTGTAACAATGTCTGGATTAAATTTTAATATGAATAAATACATTTTCAACATACAGAGTATTGCAGAAGCGGTCACAGTCTTAGCTGTGGAAACATGGCTGAGGGTTCTTTTTCAGAAGCCCAATGCCCCACCTGAAATGAGTTATCTTATGCTACAGTGCATGATCATAACTTCCTCCTGCATTGTGTGCCAACAACCACAACCCAAAGACTCTCATCAGAACAATGAAACAGCAAGGACGTGGTAGAATATGGATTTTCACCTTCTGGAGCTTAACTCCCAACCAGGATTTGAGTGATTATGCTTTTTCTCCACGCTGAAAGATTCATTTTGATGTGTTTGCAGTACAATCCAGGCTTTCCAGTGATCAAAAGGATGAGCTATGTTGGTGGAGGAAAATGGCTTCAGTGAGGTGCAAAATGTTCCGCTTGGTAACAGGAACATACTGTCATAAAACACTGAAAACATACACATAACTGAGATGTATCCTGTTGAGAATTATCATGGGACTATTTCCAATACACATTCATCAATTAATGCATTTCTGTTTTCAAGACATTCTACATTGTTGATATGTCAGAAGGAAAAAGAGTAATGGCTTGAGCAGGTACATGGGTTTCGTAATGACTGCCTAAAGCACTAGAATAGAGCAAAGGGAGGGAGGTGTGAGTGAGTGTAAAGTATACTGTATGTGTGTATTTGGTTTCTTCAGTTTTGGCCTTTCCAGTCATTGCTTGTCCTGCTGCATGTGAGGGTTGTCCCAGTAGCTGTCACAGTTTCTCTCCCTGGTGAAACAAATCCAGGAGCGGCTCCCTAACACCCGGAGCCCCCTCTTCATGATTAGACCTGCAGCAGGCCCCCCTCTGGACCATAGAGGGTACAGGGAGACTCTCTCTACCCCAGCAGCCCTCATTCACACCTGCATCCCTAGAGCAGACCAGACCAGCTGGCACCAAGCTAGATATCAGCTTGCTATTCCCACAGTGTGATGCCTGGCTGGTCCTAGGAGGAAAAAAAGTGTTTGATTTCTTGCCTAAAAGTTACTTGCTCCATAAACAGTTCATTGTGATGGCTTTGGACTGTTAGAAAGCATGCACTAATCCATATGAAGATATCCAGAGCAAGTCAGAAGAATGTACTGGGTCTGTGAACTCTCACTGCACGTAGAAAGTTTACACTTATCCAATATTATCAGAAGTCTATTCTATATTTCAAATTGTTGGCCTCTGCTCATATATTAATTGAGCAGTACAGAGAACATCATTTAGCAGAAAGTAGGTCAGAAAACAGTCTTAAAAGTTTTCAGATTGGCCATCATGACTTTCACAGCCATAAATGTCAATGACGAGTGTGTCTGTGGAGGTGACGGCTGTTGAATCATTAATGCTCTATTACAGCCTTATACATTTTTTATCAAGGCCTCATTTTGGGAGACTTTTCTGGTTTTATTATCTTATTATTAGCTTGTCTAGCACCATTTACAGATTTAAGGTACTGTAGTTAGTATTAGTCATAATTTGAGCAAAGGCTCTTGTCATGACCGGTATTTAAACACATCCTGGTTGGTGGAAATGTAGTTCTTTCTCGTATCCAGTAATAGCTCCCTACAGACATTATTTCAACTGAAACCACTGTTTCAATGAGATAGAAACTCCAGTTGGTAATCGAAACCACACAGCTTACATGGTACCACAAGTCCTCATGGTGTTTCTGTGTTTATAAATTGAGCCTCTTCTAGCATCATTAGGCTTCTGTAGGTCCAAACAGCCACTCTCACACGTGCCTGACCCTGTTACCTCCACTGGGCCCTCACACTCCACTCTGTAATGGCTGGTCAGGGAGCGTCCCGGGGCGTCTGGCTGAGTGAAATGGTGGCACTCCCCTGACAGCAGCATGGTCCCTCAGTAGCCTCACTGATAAGAGAGATTGTTGACAACGGGGTCCAGCACACACACACACACACACACACACACACACACACACACACACACACACACACACACACACACACACACACACACACACACACACACACACACACACACACACACACACACACACACACACACACACACACACACACACACACACACACACACACACACGCGCGCATACATACACGCGCGCGATTGCCGTTTATAGAGCTCAGTGCAAGAGGGGTAAAGTGCTGTTATCGCCTGCTAGCAGGAATGTTCAGCTCTCAAAGCCCTCCACACCAAGCTGCAAACACCATTAGCTTCCATAGCGAAAAGATACGGCAAGGTTCTGTACCCCTGCCAAGTACTTCGTGTCCACTGTCATCCTATAGGGAGATAACGAGTTATTTTAAATGCTGTTATGGAGTTCAAGGTCCATTATTACACAAGAACAAAATAACTCAATCATTTCACTGACTCTCGTAGGGTGTGTGGCGTGGCACTGCATTGTACCAAATGGAAATGGTTTCCAAGCTTTTTCCCTATTGTTTTGTCTCAAGGTTTGTATTCATACACAGGAAGGCAGTAAATATGGTTGGACTGATTGTGCCATTCTAAAATGTCTCTGCTCACAACACACAGGCTAAAGACAGGAATGTTACTGTAGCATACTGTAAAATCTTTGTTTCTTCTCTCTGAAAATACAGAGTTGATGCAGTGTGGTCTCTCTCTCTCTCTCTCTCTCTAAGAGCAGTCTGTGAAGAGGTATCAACAGCACAGCAACAGCACAGTCTGTGTAAAGGCAGTAATTCTCTGTGGATGAGCTTTCATTTAATAATTCATATGAAGACACTCATGGTGAGAGAATTGTAATTGTCTTGCCTCACTATTTCTCCTCCTCTCCTCTGTCTGAAACATTATGGGGCTATTATTAAATCCATACGCATCTCAAATGTGTTGCTCAGGTATATATATATTTTTTGTTCCAAGATGGCGTAGCAGTCAGACGTCTTTGTCCTTCGTCTTGTCGTGTCCCATGTATATATCTTTTTATATCTTTTCTTCACATTCTTTTTAATATTTTTCCTAAACCTCAACTTCAAAATACTCTCCTGCAACCCGCCTCACCCAATGTGGTGTGGATCTGTTTTTTTTATAAAGTATTTCTATTTACCTCCGAACTGGAATACCTCAACTAAAGCTAGCTAGCTAACTAGCTATCAGCTATCAGCTATCAATCAGCTAACCACTGCTAGCGGTCATCAGCTAACCTTTAGCTCGGAAAGCTCTTGCCAGTTCGTACAACGCGTTTCAAACCAGAGCATACCGGACCTAGTTTTCTCTCCATATCCCCGGATTCCTACCGCAAACTCTGAACCTTTTCATCTGGATCGTGGCAGCTAGCTAACCGCAACCCGGGTTGACTACTCCTGGCTAACGTTTCCGTCCCGGAGCTAGCACCAACTAGCCTGGCGCTAGCCCATGCTAGACCCATCTCCCGGCTAGGGCTCCTGGGCTACTTCTGAAACCCACTCCTCGGCTACAATATCCGGACCCCTTCTACTGCCGGATCCCAACAGGCCCCTCAGGCACAACGTCCCCTGAAGGCCCATTCTGCTAACCGCGGCCTGCTAGCTATCTAGAGCATATTGGACTGTTAGCTGATTCATTGGCCAGTTTCTTGGACCACTATACCCATTTTGCCAATTGGACTTGGACCCCTCTGTTACTTGGAACCCTACTAATTCCACGACTGGTCTATCGACGTCACCACACGAGGAGGCAAAACAGACTTTCCCCATCGCGACGTCCATCTAAGGCCCTTATCCTAGCTTGCTATCTCCGGCCTGCTAACTGTCTGAATCGCCGTGTCCCCAGCCAGCCGAATCACTCACTGGACCCATACGATCACTTGGCTACGCATGCCTCTCCCTAATATCAATATGCCTTGTCCATTACTGTTCTGGTTAGTGATTAATGTCTTATTTCACTGTAGAGCCTCTAGCCCTTCTCAATATGCCTTAACCAACCATGTTGTTCCACCTCCCACATATGCAATGACATCACCTGGTTTAAACGTCTCTAGAGACTATATCTCTCTCTCATCATTACTCAATGCCTAGGTTTACCTCCAATGTACTCTCTTCCTACCATACCTTTGTCTGTACATTATGCCTTGAATCTAATCTATCTGTGCCCAGAAACCTGCTCCCTTTACTCTCTGTTCCGAACGTGCTAGACGGCCAGTTCTTATAGCCTTATCCTACTTCTCCTCTGTTCCTCTGATGATGTAGAGGTTAATCAAGAACTGCAGTGCCTAGCTCCACTCCTACTCCCCAGGTGCTCTCATTTGTTGACTTCTGTAACCGTAAAAGCCTTGGTTTCATGCATGTTAACATTACAAGCCTACTCCCTAAGTTTGCTTTATTCACTGCTCTAGCACATTCTGCCAACCCGGATGTCTTAGCCGTGTCTGAATCCTGGCTTAGGAAAACCACCAAAAACCCTGAAATTTCCATCCCTAACTATAACATTTTAGAACTGCCAAAGGGGGTGGTGTTGCAATCTACTGCAGAGATAGCCTGCAGAGTTCTGTCTTACTATCCAGGTCTGTACCAAAACAATTCGAGCTTCTACTTCTAAAAATTCACCTTTCCAGAAACAAGTCTCTCACCGTTGCCGCTTGCTATAGACCACCCTCTGCCCCCAGCTGTGCCCTGAACACCATATGTGAATTGATTGCCCCCCATCTATCTTCTGAGCTCGTGCTGCTAGGTGACCTAAACTGGTACATGCTTAACACCCCAGCCATCCTACAATCTAAGCTTGATGCCCTCAATCTCACACAAATTATCTATGAACCTACCAGGTACAACCCCAAATCCGTAAACACGGGCACCCTCATAGATATCATCCTAACTTACCAAAAACCCTGCCTTCAAATACACCTTTGCTGTTTTCAACCAAGATCTCAGCGATCACTGCCTCATTGCCTGCATCCGTAATGGGTCTGCGACCAAACGACCACCCCTCATCACTGTCAAATGCTCCCTAAAACACTTCAGCGAATAGGCCTTTCTAATCGACCTGGCCCGGGTATCCTGGAATGACATTGACCTCATCCCGTCAGTAGAGGATGCCTGGTCATTCTTTAAAAATGCCTTAAATAAGCATGCCCCTGTCAAAACATTTAGAAACAGGAACAGATATAGCCCTTGGTTCTCTCCAGACCTGACTGCCCTTGACCAGCACAAAAACATCCTGTGGCGTTCTGCATGAGCATCGAATAGCCCCGTGATATGCAACTTCTCAGGGAAGTTAGGAACCAATATACACAGGCAGTTAGGAAAGCTAAGGCTAGCTTTTTCAAACAGAAATTTGCATCCTGTAGTACAAACTCAAAAAAGTTTAGGGACACTGTAAAGTCCATGGAGAATAAGACCACCTCCTCCCAGCTGCCCACTGCACTGAGGCTAGGAAACACTGTCACTGCCGATAAATCCACAATAATTGAGAATTTCAATAAGCATTTTTCTACGGCTGGCCATACTTTCCACCTGGCTACACCTACCCCGGTCAACAGCCCTGCAACTCGCCCAAACCTCCCCCACTTCTCCTTCATCCAAATCCAGATAGCTGATGTTCTGAAAGAGCTGCAAAATCTGGACCCCTACAAATCAGCCGGGCTAGACAATCTGGACCCTCTCTTTCTAATATGATCTGCCGAAATTGTTGCAACCCCTATTACCAACCTCTTTTCCGTATCGTCTGAGATTCCCATAGATTGGAAAGCTGCCGCGGTCATCCCCCTCTTCAAAGGGGGAGACACTCTAGACCCAAACTGCTACAGACCTATATATATTCCACCCTGCCTTTCTAAGGTCTTTGAAAGCCAAGTTAACAAACAGATTACTGACCATTTCGAATCTCACCGTACCTTCTCCACTATGCAATCTGGTTTCCGAGCTGGTCATGGGTGCACCTCAGCCACGCTCAAGGTCCTAAACGATATCATAACCACCATCGATAAGAGACATTACTGTGCAGCCGTATTCATCGACCTGGCTAAGTCTTTCAACTCTGTCAATCACAACATTCTGATTGGCAGACTCAACAGCCTTGGTTTCTCAAATGACGGCCTCGCTTGATTCACCAACTACTTCTCTGATAGAGATCAGTGTTTCAAATCGGAGGGCCTGTTGTCCGGACCTCTGGCAGTCTCTATGGGGGTGCCACAGGGTTCAATTCTCGGGCCGACTCTCTTCTCTGTATACATCAATGATGTCGCTCTCGCTGCTGGTGATTCTTTGATCCACCTCTACGCAGACGACACCATTCTGTATACCTCTGGCCCTTCGTTGGACGCTGTGTTAACTAACCTCCAGATGAGCTTCAATGCCATACAACTCTCCTTCCGTGGCCTCCAACTGCTCTTAAATGCAAGTAAAACTAAATGCATGCTCTTCAACCGATCGCTGCCCACACCTGCCCGCCCGTCCAGCATCACTACTCTGGATGGTTCTGACTTAGAATATGTGAACAACTACAAATACCTAGGTGTCTGGTTAGATGGTAAACTCTCCTTCCAGACTCACATTAAGCATCTCCAGTCCAAAATGAAATCTAGAATCGGCTTCCTATTTCGCAACAAAGCATCCTTCACTCATGCTGCCAAACATACCCTCGTAAAACTGACCATCCTACCGATCTTCGACTTCGGCGAAGCTATTTACAAAATAGCCTCCAACACTCTACTCAACAAATTGGATGCAGCCTATCACAGTGCCATCCGTTTTGTCACCAAAGCCCCATATACTACCCACCACTGCGACCTGTATGCTCTCGTTGGCTGGCCCTCGCTTCATACTCGTCGCCAAACCCACTGGCTCCAGGTCATCTACAAGTCTCTGCTAGGTAAAACCCTGCCTTATCTCAGCTCACTGGTCACCATAGCAGCACCCACCCGTAGCACGCACTCCAGCAGGTATATCTCACTGGTCACCCCCAAAGCCAATTCTTCCTTTGGCCGCCTCTCTTTCCAGTTCTCTAATGCCAATGACTGGAACGAACTGCAAAAAATCTCTGAAGCTGGAGACTCTTACCTCCTTCACTGGCTTTAAGCACCAGCTGTCAGAGCAGCTCACAGATCACTGCACCTGTACATAGCTCATCTGTAAATAGCCCATCCAATCTACCTCATCCCCATACTGTATTTATTTATTTATTTTGCTCCTTTGCACCCCAGTATCTCAACTTGCACATTCATTCTCTGCACATCCTACAATTCCAGTGTTTAATTGCTATATTGTAATTACTTTGCCACCATGGGCTATTTATTGCCTTACCTCTCTTATCCTACCTCATTTGCACATGCTGTATATAGATTTTCCTACTGTATTATTGATTGTATGCTTGTTAATTCCATGTGTAACTCTGTGTTGTTGTATGTGTCGAACTGCTTTGCTTTATCTTGGTCAGGTCGCAGTTGCAAATGAGAACTTGTTCTCAACTAGCCTACCAGGTTAAATAAAGGTGAAATATATATATTTTTTAAATATAAAATGGACGACTTGAGGGTCTGCGTCATCTACTTAACACTTAGCTGGTTGGCAAGGAGATGATAGCCATAGACAGACATGCTGATGGGTCTACTAAGTTGTGATTGTTCCTGGTTGTTGAATTAGCGAGCAATGTTTACACTTGTTTAAAAGCTGTGTAGTCTTACATTTACATTTACATTTAAGTCATTTAGCAGACGCTCTTATCCAGAGCGACTTACAAATTGGTGCATTCACCTTATGATATATGTGTGTGTGTGTGTGTGTGTGTGTGTGTGTGTCTTACTTTACTGTCCTTGGCGTGTGAATTGGATTGGCCAGAATACTGCACATCTCTATAGTTGTCCTTGTGAGTACACAGTACTGAGGCTTGCCGTGCAACTGCAACCTGCTGCAACCACTGAGGAGAGGAGGCAGTTGGCTCTTGGTGCGCTTGCTTGCTCAGAGATTAAATCCTGAAGCTAAGGAGGCTGATTGATCAACTTCACACGTGCAAATGTGTCAGTTCAAATGATGGATGAGAGGAGAGGAAGAGAAGGGGGTCAGGAACATGTTGGAATGGCAGCGGCACACAACAGAGAATTGCTTGACTTTATCACTGTTCCCTATAGGGCTCTATACAAATGACTGATGAAGAGTGTTTTCTGATGGTTTCTGACTCCTGACTACCATGCCATCTCCCATTTAACAGTGCAGATGAATACAGATTATTGTTCTGAGATGGGGAAGTGAAGGGAGCAGCCAAATCAAATATGCTTTGCACACAATCAGGCTTCTGAATTCATCCAAGCATAATCAGCATTGTTACAGTCAGTGTGTGTATGTGTGTTTGTGTGCCACAAAATGAAGGATTTAATGGCCAGTGAGCACAGGGTGAGGTGGGCTCTGGATAATACTGAGTGTACTAAATCATTTGGTGTGAATTTCTGGTCTGAGAGTCCATCAGCCCAGGCTGTGGTGCTTGGGAGCCTTCTGGTGTGACATTGGCAGATCAGGTCTTACACACTAATCCTAGTCTCATCATACCTGACCTGACATATAGAGACTGTAAAAACCAGGCCAAGGTTTTCACACCACATAGCCCTTATTAAGCTTCTCCACCTTAACGCAAACCTGCATGGAGCTATAAATGTGTGCATAATGTGTCAGTGCGAGTGATATTGGCTGACTGTAGAGTGAGGGGAATTGTTTTCCAGAGGGTGTGTGTGTATGTTTGCATGGAGGAGTGTGGTTTCCTGTCTTTGTAATGAGTCGTGAGTTGCGAGCACGGTGCGGCCATGCCTAATTTTAGGCTGCTGATGTGTGATGTGGTGGGGTGCTCACTGTCTGCCGTGCATTTGAGGTGTGATGTTTATCTTAGCCTCTGAGGAATCACTCTGACAGCCTTCCTCAACGTCTCCCCATTGGAGTGCCTTGTTACCGTGGGAACTGTGGGGCTCAATAAACATACCTTTTTTTGCAGGCCACAACACACACACAAGTAATCCCCATCACCATTGGATTATAATATGAAAATGAATACTTTTTATGGAGAAACTGTGGATGTTTTAGTTCGTGCTCTAACCCTGATCACTTGTGTTGTTTCTCCTCTCCCTGTTAGATTGAAGACGTCATTATGCGGATACAGGATGAGAAGGCAGGAGGGGTGGCCATCCGAACTGTCAAGAGCTTCCTGTCCAAGATCCCCAGTGTGGTATCAGGTGACCAGCTATGTGTGTGTGTGTGTATGTGTGTGTGTGTGTGTGTGTGTGTGTGTGTGTGTGTGTGTGTGTGTGTGTGTGTGTGTGTGTGTGTGTGTGTGTGTGTGTGTGTGTGTGTGTGTGTGTGTGTGTGTGTGTGTGTGTGTGTGTGTGTGTGTGTGTGTGTGTGTGTGTGTGTGTGTGTGTGTGTGTGTGTGTGTGTGTGCGCGTGCTTGCTGCATGTTCAGCATGTGTGTGTGAGAGAGAGGCAGAGAGGCAGAGAGGCAGAGAGGCAGAGAGAGAGAGAGATATGACTCAGTGTGGCTCAGCAGAGAGAGAGAAGGAGTCAGAATCATTAAAGCAAATATGACCTTTCAGGCTCATTTGAATTGCTGCCTCTGCAGATTGGGACAGATGAGGCAGTCTCAGCCCGTAAGGTTTTGGCAGAGAAGCCTGATGTGATGTCTGGTGTGTCGCTGCCCTTGTCATTATGCAGTGTGGCTGGTTGTGTGTTGGGTGACATGGTTTAAGGGGGCAGTGTGAGTGAGTAAGACAGTTCTGGCTGGTGTATGTGTGTTAGCTTGTGAGTCAACAGAGTCAACAGTATCTATGGGGCTGGTGGGGAGTGGGTGGAGGGATGCTCTCTGAGTGTGACTCACCACCTCACATGTCTCCCTAGGCCTGCTGTGTCACACTTCACTCTCTCAGTCTCACTCCTCACTGCCAAGTGCTAACATTATGCCAAATATGTTGCTGTCCAGGAGTTAGACAAAATACCTGGTTTCCTGCCTATTGTTAGTCCAAGATCACATTGTTCCGTTTGAATTGTTCCTGCAAACACCTGCTATGCCACATTCAGCCTTAGCTAAGGGCATTTGTATTTATATTTATTATGGATCCCCATACTCTTCCTGGGGTCCAGCAAAAAGTAAGGCAGTAATAGACATTATAATAGCATTTCTAAACACTAAAATACATTTTGCAACAGATTTCACAATACATTAAGTGTGTGCCCTCGGGTCACTACTCTATTATAACAATCCAGGTGTACATGTGTGTATAGTGTGTATGTTATGTGTGTTTGTACCTGTGTGTTTGACTCTTCACAGTCCCTACTGTTCCATAAGGTGTATTTTTTCTGATTTTTTCTGATCTGATTTTACTGCTTGTGTGAGTTACTTGATGGGGAATTGAGTTCCATGTGCCCATGGCTTTATGTACTGTAGTATTGTGAGCCTCCCATTGTCTGTTCTGGACTTGGGGATTGTGAAGAGTCCTCTGGTGGCATGTCTTGTGGGGTATGCATGGGTGTCTGAGCTGTGTGCTGGTAGTTTAAACAGACAGCTCGGTTCATTCAACATGTCAATACTTCTTACAAAAACAAGTAGTGATGAAGTCAATCTTTCCTCTACTTTGAGCCATGAGAGATTGGCATGCATATTATTAATGTTAGCTCTATGTGCACATTTAAGGGCCAGCCGTGCTGCCCTGTTCTGGGCCAGTTGTAATTTTCCCAAGTCCCATTTTGTGGCACTTGCCCACACGACTGGGCAGTAGTCCAGGTGTGACAAAACTAGGGACCCGCCTTGTTGATATTGTTGTTAAGAAGGCAGAGAAGCGCTTTATTTTAGACGTATTATGGACAGACCTCTCCCAATCTTAGCTACTGTTGCATCAATATGTTTTGACCATAACAGTTCACAATCCAGGGTTACTCCAAGCAGTTTAGTCTCCTCAACTTGCTCAATTTCCACATTACTCATTGCAAGATTTTGTTGAGGTTTAGGGTTTAGTGAATGATTAGTCCCAAATACAATGTTTTTAGTTTTTGAAATATTTAGGACTAACTTATTTCTTGCCAGCCATTCTGAAACTAACTGCAGCTCTTTGTTAAGTGTTGCAGTGATTTCACTCGCTGTAGTAGCTGACATGTATAGTGTTGAGTCATCCGCATACACACAGTAGACACACAGGCTTTACTCAGAGCCAGTGGCAGGTCATAAGTAAAGATTGAAAAAAGTAAAGGACCTGGACAGCTGCCCTGGAGAAAGTTGTTAATTTATTTACTGTAAAATAACATTGTATCTGGTCAAACACAATTTTTTCCAAAAGTTACTAAGGGTGGATAACAGGCTGATTGGTCGACTATGTCAGTATTGTAGCTGTGCTGTAAGCTAAAAGTAATAGATTGTTAAGGGGAGACCAGCTCAAGGACTGTTGCAGCTTTTGTGTAGAGGCTTTCTGTGTGTACAACGCTATTTCAATGTCACTGTCAACCATTCTTCTCTTTTGAATACCAGGAGCAGACATTGTGCTGTGGCTGGTGAAAAACCTCTCAATTGAGGACTCAGGTATGCCTGCTATGTACACAGCCATATTTCACAGGGATTGACCACTGTTCTCAGTCTCTACTCAAGCATTAAAAAGGGAAGCCATTTTTCTCTACTCAGCGTTAGTATCCTGTTCTCGCTCCTGCAGCTGAAGCCATCCATTTAGGGAGCCTGATTGCTGCCCAGGGCTACCTCTTCCCCATCTCCGACCACGTCCTCACTCTCAAAGATGATGGGACCTTATACCGCTTCCAGGTAAGCTACCATGGTATTTTCAGGCACCAGTATACCTACCATCCTTAGTGGTCCTAAACTGGATTTACTGTCCAAATCACCATCCATAACATGTGTCATGACCATTATCACACGAAGGCAAAGGAGTGGATAAATGATCCCTGTGAACTGTCCAGAACAGAACAGTAGCCTCATTACCTTGTGGCTGGTCACTTTATGCTCTAAAGCAGAAATAACCAGGGGAGAATATGTTCTAACAGAGCCACTGATGTGAGAGATTCCTCTAGTAGTCTGATCCTCACTATACAGGTCAAGCGTTGTAATCAGTCTGGACCCACCGCTTTGGAAATGTTTGCCTAATCAGTCTCCTCTCACTGCCATAATTTACTCCCTTAACCTGTGGTTAAATCACTTGAGATATGGTTGAGTATTATCACTATGTAATAAATATAGATATCAATATTGCTATAATAGATTATACCAATTGGAGAGGCACAATGTACAGTGTTACAGATCTACTCACAGCGTCCCGCAATCTGGTGTAGGGTAGTGTGTACACTTATTACTATGTAAATAGTCCGGGTGGCCATTTGATTAATTGTTCAGCAGTCTTATGGCTTGAGGGTAAAAGCTGTTAAGGAGCCTTTTGTACATAGACTTGGTGCTCAGGTACCGCTTGCCGTGTGGTAACAAAGAGAACAGTCTATGACTTGGGTGACTGGAGACTTTAACAATTTTTTGGGCCTTCCTCTGACACCGCCTAATATATAGGTCCTGGATGGCAGGAAGCTTGGCCCCAGTGTTGTATTGGGCTGTACATATGTTTTCCTGGCCTATAAATCCCTTTGAATTGAATTGAGAGCTTGGAAGAAGTTAGTAGCCCATAAAAGTTCAGCATTATAGACAGACAGAAAAAGGATGTTCCACAATGTTCAACATAAGACATTAAAACGACACGTCGCTACACTGGCATTGCTGTTCCGTCCTCGAGGTAATCTACTGTACTGTCAGGGCCGTGCATCATGACATACAGTACAGTAAAGTATGTTACAGTGTAGTGGAGGCGGAATGGTTCCTGGTCCTGCTAAAAGGCTCCAGAAGAATGAGTCACTATGGCTGACTGATTAGCAGGCTAAAGCAGCTCTCTTTGGGAAGCGTTGGGCTGGCACTCCTCTCTTCCTCAGCACTTGTCCTGTGTCACCCCCCCCCCCCCCAATCTACCAGAGAGTCCATTTAGCCACACTTCTTTTCCCTCAGATTAAAACATATTATGTCATTTTTTCCTGGAAGGGGATGTATGCGTGTGTGTCACCCGTATTCAATAGAACTAAAAATACCCTTCCTCTGATGCTATGTCATGGTGCAACAAGCGAGCGTCATCATTGCCATTTAAAAGAGGACCTGCATGACCTGTTGAATATGTTTTATGTGTCTGTGCCAGCACTGAGGAGTCACAGAGGCTGTGTGGGTACACTGTGCTATAAATAGCTGCTGTGTCTTTTTGGAAGCCCCACTTTTAATGACAACTTCCTGCTGTGCTTTGAGACAAATCTCTGATGTTTCAGGGCAAGCAGACTCACGTCATAAAATGTTATTGAAGCAGTTTGGTAATAGACAGAGTAGATGAATCTCTGTTTATCTATCAATCTTCATTCAGCAGCAAAGTATACGTTAACCTGTCTGTTAGATGTGTCGATTCTGACACATATTCAGATCTCATTCATCTTGATTTCCTTTTGTTCTGAAACTAATTATGAGTGATATTGGAGATGAAATATCGTGTCGTGGAATATCTCTATGTTCTAATTCCGCCCGTCATTAAGAATGCACGATAGATCTGAGAAATAATTTATTTATGCACTATGTATGAACTGTGAATCTGAAATATCAATTGCAATAGTTGATGAAATATGAATGGAGAATATAGCTACCGTTCTTCCCTAGATAGTTATGCAGAGCACAAGAAGGTCATTGATCATCAGGTAACTCATCTTCTTTTAACTTGTTAATGTTCTTAGAGAAGAAAAGGTAGGTACAGAGAGTTTGAATGGTTTGTATTTTCTCCGGCATCTTCGTCTCAACAGAAGTCAGGGCTATGAGTCAGGGTGGACTGGACACAACATGCATATTCAAATCTTCAAAAAAACTGGGTCTCCGAAATATGTTTAAAACCTCATTATTTGACATTCAGATCCACATAAAAGCAATGCTAGCTGAGTGAAACAGAAATAAAATAATCAGTTTACTTCAAACATTGCTGCTAGAGAGGAAAACTGTCTCCATCAACATTAGGAAAACTATAGAGAGGGCAGATGCTTGGATGTTTAAATGTTCTTAAGACGATGAATACTTTTATGATGTCTCCACTTTCCTCCTCAGGCTCCATACTTCTGGCCCTCTAATTGTTGGGAACCTGAAAACACAGACTATGGTATGTTAGGTTGGGGTCCCTAGGGGTGGAATTTGAAAAATATTACTGAACTCAGATCAAAATGTGTCTAAATATTGCCTCTGAGATGTAATTATCCGTGCATAAACCCTAATTTTCCCCCCCTGATGCCCCCCCACTCCCAGCCAGCCTAGCCTATAGCCCTGCTCAGTGCAGAGTGTCTGGCCCAGACTGTGTCATATCCTCCTGCCAACAGTGTAAACACAGACTATGGATATGTTGTCTCACACCCATTATTGATTGAGTGGCCCACTCTGTAATGAATCCCACTATCTGTCCAGGAGGATCTCATCTCACCCCTAAGCCTGCAGCGCTAGATTAGCCATCCAGGGTATAGGGGCGTTATTTTGTCACTAGGCTACCTGCCGCCCCTGGTGACACACGGGGCGGCAGGTAGCCTAGTGGTTAGAGCGTTGGACTAGTAACCGGAAGGTTGCTAGATCGAATACTGGAGCTGACAAGATAAGAATCTGTTCTTCTGCACCTGAACAAAGCAGGCCGTCATTGTAAATAAGAATCTGTTCTTAACTGACTTACCTAGTTAAATAAAAAAATATACATATTTTAAATCTCCAGGCTTTCATGTTTGCATGACATTTCTCCAGCCTGATAGTGTAAATGACAAAAGATGCCAACCGTCTCATTAAATATTGCTCAAAACACTCTGATCAGTAGAGATTTACTCAGGTGGAAACTGAATGGGTGGCATTTGTTTACAGGAGATAAACTACACTCACACAAATGTTGATGCATCATCTGTGGCATTTGTTTGGCAATGTCACAAAAAAGTCTGCCAAGCAACAGCAAGTAACTGACTACTTCTCTCCTCTGCAGCCATTTACCTGTGCAAGCGCACCATGCAGAACAAGGCCAGGCTGGAGCTAGCTGACTACGAGGCTGTGAGTGCCCTATTCACCCTACTGGAACTGTCGTCAGTACACTACCTATACACTACAGACCTGTTAAACAAAGCTATCATCTACATACCTACAGCTTCTCTCAGATCACATGCCATGCCCCTGAGCTCTAGTCTATTTCATGCTCTATAGGTTTGGTGGTCGGGTCAGAGTGTTGTTTTCCCCACATTAAAAAAAATTGTATTTTCAGTGAATATGTGCAGGTATGACAGATGTTTGCATTGCTCATGTGCCGAGCAGATGCCATTATTACGTGCAAATTACAACAGCCGTGATATTACTTGCTGATTAAGCTGAGATGGCTAGCTTTATGCAGTAAGAGAGTTATGCATTATAGCAATGTAATTACCTAAGAACGTTTACTGGTTTACTCTCACCCCTCATATCTCTATGATTGGGGGGTCTTACAGGAGAACCTGGCTCGACTGCAGAGGGCCTTCGCCAGGAAGTGGGAGTTCATCTTCATGCAAGCTGAGGCGCAGGTCAAGTGAGTGGACAGTAACTAGGCAAAAGAACATACACAACATATTGTGTTTTTAATACGTTGTCTATTGTGCCATATGTCAGTGTACTCCCTATGTCTCATTCACTGATGCAGATGACTATAGAGAGTCAGATGCATACCCCTAGGTTACTTTCTAGGTGACCTTTTAATCTTTGTCTTTTATCAATGTTCCTTCTATTACGCCTCCATCTGCTGGTTGACAATTGTAAACACAGCGCAGATCCGATACAGTCTATTCAACACGATATCAGGAAATTAAAAAAGGTCATGATGAACCTTTCAAATGATTATAGTCTGAGCACTAAGTATTTACTGTTGTTAGGTAGAGGTAAGAGATTATACATTAAGCTCTGCTAAATTCAGAGAGAAATAGGCCACCAAGCACTTATCAGAAAATGTCAGTTATGTAAGAGTTGTACCCTACCAGCGGCCATACCACAGATTGCTTGATGAAGCAATGAGACAGGTTGTGACCTACACTTCGAGCTTTTACCCTCCTCGGGTCTCTAAATAAGAGTGACACGTCTACCTGTGTACTCAGTATCAACCTATCTCTGTCCTCTGTCATCTACCCTCAGTATTTACCTGTCTCTGTCCTCTGTCATCTACCCTCAGTATTTACCTGTCTCTGTCATCTACCCTCAGTATCAACCTGGCTCTGTCCTCTGTCGTCTACCCTCAGTATTTACCTGTCTCTGTCATCTACCCTCAGTATCAACCTGACTCTGTCCTCTGTCATCTACCCTCAGTATTTACCTGTCTCTGTCATCTACCCTCAGTATCAACCTGGCTCTGTCCTCTGTCGTCTACCCTCAGTATTTACCTGTCTCTGTCCTCTGTCGTCTACCCTCAGTATTTACCTGTCTCTGTCCTCTGTCGTCTACCCTCAGTATTTACCTGTCTCTGTCCTCTGTCGTCTACCCTCAGTATTTACCTGTCTCTGTCCTCTGTCGTCTACCCTCAGTATTTACCTGTCTCTGTCCTCTGTCGTCTACCCTCAGTATTTACCTGTCTCTGTCCTCTGTCGTCTACCCTCAGTATTTACCTGTCTTTGTCCTCTGTCGTCTACCCTCAGTATTTACCTGTCTCTGTCCTCTGTCGTCTACCCTCAGTATCAACCTGTCTCTGTCCTCTGTCGTCTACCCTCAGTATTTACCTGTCTCTGTCCTCTGTCGTCTACCCTCAGTATTTACCTGTCTCTGTCCTCTGTCGTCTACCCTCAGTATTTACCTGTCTCTGTCCTCTGTCGTCTACCCTCAGTATTTACCTGTCTCTGTCCTCTGTCGTCTACCCTCAGTATTTACCTGTCTCTGTCCTCTGTCGTCTACCCTCAGTATTTACCTGTCTCTGTCCTCTGTCGTCTACCCTCAGTATCAACCTGTCTCTGTCCTCTGTCGTCTACCCTCAGTATTTACCTGTCTCTGTCCTCTGTCGTCTACCCTCAGTATTTACCTGTCTCTGTCCTCTGTCGTCTACCCTCAGTATCAACCTGTCTCTGTCCTCTGTCGTCTACCCTCAGTATTTACCTGTCTCTGTCCTCTGTCGTCTACCCTCAGTATTTACCTGTCTCTGTCCTCTGCCGTCTACCCTCAGTATCAACCTGGCTCTGTCCTCTGTCCCCTATCCTCAGTATTTACCTGTCTCTGTCCTCTGTCGTCTACCCTCAGTATCAACCTGGCTCTGTCCTCTGTCCCCTATCCTCAGTATTTACCTGTCTCTGTCCTCTGTCGTCTACCCTCAGTATCAATCTGGCTCTGTCCCCTATCCTCAGTATTTACCTGTCTCTGTCCTCTGTCGTCTACCCTCAGTATCAACCTGGCTCTGTCCTCTGTCCCCTATCCTCAGTATTTACCTGTCTCTGTCCTCTGTCGTCTACCCTCAGTATCAACCTGGCTCTGTCCTCTGTCCCCTATCCTCAGTATTTACCTGTCTCTGTCCTCTGTCGTCTACCCTCAGTATCAACCTGGCTCTGTCCTCTGTCGTCTATCCTCAGTATTTACCTGTCTCTGTCCTCTGTCGTCTACCCTCAGTATCAACCTGGCTCTGTCCTCTGTCCCCTATCCTCAGTATTTACCTGTCTCTGTCCTCTGTTGTCTACCCTCAGGATCAACCTGGCTCTGTCCTCTGTCCCCTACCCTCAGTATTTACCTGTCTCTGTCCTCTGTCGTCTACCCTCAGGATCGACAGGAAGAAGGACAAGGTTGAGAGGAAGATCTTGGACAGCCAAGAGAGGGCATTCTGGGACGTCCATCGCCCTGTGGTGAGCTGAGGGCTGAGGGGAGTTGGTGGTGAGCTGAGAGGAGGTAGTGGTTCTGGGGTCTGAGGGAGGGCTGGAGAGATGATTGATGAAAGGACAGGGAGTGTTACAGTGAAAGTACCATAGGGCTCTACTGTTAGAACAATAAAGGGTTCTATCAGTCTAGTTGTAAAGTGTGGCCTGGGTTAGCCTGAATTAGACAGGATCCCAATTCTGTATTATCCAACTCCTCTGTGGTTGTAATGTTGAATGAAGTCTAGCCTCCAGGCTAGGGCAGGATACTGCCTGGTGACCCACTATAATCTGACCTAGAAACTAACTCTCTTACAGCCAGGCTGTGTAAATACCACAGAGATGGACATTCGCAAGTGCCGGAGAGAGAAGAATCCACAGAGGGTGAAAAAGGTAAGGAATTAGGCGTTGTAAGTGGTGAGTGGTCTCTCTGTTTGTGTATGTATGTATGTATATGTTCTGTGCGGCGCGTGCCTGTGTTGAGGGTGAGCGTATAAGCAATAACAGACATGTATATCCATTCTGTCCCTGTCCAGTCGGTGTATGGGGTAACAGACGACACCCAGACTCAGAGTCCAGTCCACCAGTCCCTCCCGTCCCAGCCGGCCAGGAAGCCCACCAGAGAGGACGTGCAGAAGGAGGTAACACACTGTGATGCGCCTGACAGGTCATTACTAACACCGCCATTATACATTATCTCCTGCTGTCTGTCTGTCTTTCTGTCTCATTCATCAATCATAACTCCAGCTCACTTCTGAGTAATGCGCTACTATCTTATTCTGCCATCGTTAATTATTTTCTCCCTCAGATTTCCTTCTTGAACATCCAGCTGGACAGACACTGTATGAAAATGTCCAAAGTAGCAGACAGCCTCATGGGCTACACAGAACAGTTCATGGTCTACGATCCTTTGGCGTCAACTATTGAACCATCCAACCCCTGGATCAGCGATGACATGACCTTCTGGGACCTGGAGGCTAGGTGGGTTCATTGGGGAGGCAGCGTGA
Organism: Salvelinus alpinus; assembly: GCF_045679555.1. Lineage (NCBI taxonomy): Eukaryota > Metazoa > Chordata > Actinopteri > Salmoniformes > Salmonidae > Salvelinus > Salvelinus alpinus. The sequence goes on from NC_092094.1 coordinate 83,450,245, forward strand.
GGCTATAGGCACCATGGACACCATGCACAGACATCACTAGTCAACACAATCAGTCTTCAAATGACTGGTGGGGTCAGGCAGAGGGTTAGTGCTGTCAGGTGCTGGCTGAAATGTCATGATAGCCCAATGGCTAGCTCCTCTTTCTTTCCCTATGCAATCAACATTTTAAACAGCATCCACAACCACAATGTAATGCACACTACCGGTCAAAAGTTTTAGAACACCTACTCATTCAAGGGTTTTTCCTTATTTTTACTATTTTCTACATGGTAGAATAATAGTGAAGACATCAAAACTATGAAATAACACATATGGAATCATAAAGTAACCCAAAAATATATTTTAGATTTGAGATTCTTCAAATAGCCACCCTTTGCCTTGATGACAGCTTTGCACAGTTAACCAGGTCTGTTTTAAGTCTGAAAGGCAGCATGGTTGTCTCTCTCCGTTCTTCCCTGTGAGCAGCCGGGACCCCAGCCAGCACCGTGTGAAGAAGTGGGGCTTCTCTCTGGAGGAGGCCCTAAAGGACCCAGCAGGGCAGGAAGCGTTCCTCAAGTTCCTGGAGTCGGAGTTCAGCTCAGAGAACCTCCGGTGAGAGATAGAGCCTTACAGGGACAGCTCACAGTGATACACAGTCACTATCCGCTTTCATTCTACTGTTTCACATCCATTTCAATTCCCCAGGCCATTAGGTAGAGACTTTTGAGTGTCGGTAATGAGATTAAGGGAATGACTGCACTGAATGTCCACAGTGGGGAGCTCTCCTCTCCTGGCAGATAATAATGGGAAGTGAATGCTGCAGACACTGATCTTTATTGGCTGTGCCCTCCCTGTGGCCCTTGGCTAGGTTCTGGTTGGCAGTGCAGGACCTGAAGCGGAGGCCCCTGGAGAACGTGGCAACCAGGGCCCAGGAGATCTGGCAGGAGTTCCTGGCAGAGGGAGCACCCAGCTCCATCAACTTGGACTCCCACAGCTATGAGCGCACCAGCCATAACCTCAAAGACCCTGGACGATACAGCTATGAGGACGCACAGGTATGTATCACAACCTCCCCTATGCACACAAACGCATATGCACGCACGCCCACACACACAGTCAATACTGCTGCTACTACTGCACATACAGTAAACTCCCTGCACATTGGTAGCTGAGAGGGGTGTGGATGGATAGATGGAGTGCGAAGGAAGTGAGTGAACAGCGGTGAAGAATCTGTGGTTGCCAGGGCCCACCCTTAGCGTAGTTGCAAACAACCGAATGTATTCGGTTTTCAGGGATACAGTTCATTCAACCTAGCTTCCTTTTCCTCTGAAAAACGGATGTGGAAACTCAGCTCAGTTGTCTTTTTAGGCTTGCTATGTTAGCCAGGGCCTAATGGGCCGAGTAATGCCTATGAATAGCCCATGCATTCATCATAGATTCCTTAGGTTCAAACTGTATTAGCTTTGTTTGAGGGCGACTGCCTGATGGTGCATTAGCGTGGATGGCTCTGTGTTCACTCAGCCCTGTCTCGGGAGACTCCTCCCTCCCACCCTCCGTACCTCTCTCCCTCCCTCCCTTAGTCCCTTCATGTTAGCACGCATGGTCAACATTCAGCTCCCCCGTGCCTCCTTACATAATCTCATCTCATCTCTCCCTGTCTGTCTGTCTGTCTGTCTCTCTCACACACACACACACACACACACACACACACACACACACACACACCGCCCCCCCCCCCCCCCCCCCAACGACCATCATCATCACCACCTCTTCCCTTTTCTCCAGGAGCACATCTTCAAGTTGATGAAAAGTGACAGCTATGCACGCTTCCTGAGATCTAACATCTATCAGGACCTCCTGCTAGCCAGAAAGAAGCCGGTGAGCTCTACTATAACTAACCCTAATCAGTCACACCCTCCACCTGGGATATTATGCATTTACTAAATATGTTTGAAAGCACTCCATCCTCTTTTTGGAAGAGGATACATTTATAATAAAATCTACACTTTCTACAGATACTATATCTCCATTTACATCTAAACTGAGACATTAGCTTACCTTTGCTTGATTATTGTCACTTATTATATTCTTTGACTCCTTCAGATTTATACATACAATCACGGCTCTCTAAAACAGAAAATAAAGCAAGTGCTGTTATACTGTGTACTAGGATGATCAGCACCACAGCAGATCAAAGCATCATCTTCTCTTGGTGAGCAGCATCCCTGTGTTATCTAGTCCCCTGAAAAGGCACTCCCCCTGCTGGCCTGGTCCCTAGCTTCTCTACCACAGCCACTGCTTCTGGCTTCATGGCCTAAAATGTGTTTTGCCTTGAAACGCTTCTAACCTTCCCTCATCTCCTCCCCTCCCCGTGTCTCTCACCGTTTCTCACCCCCACCCAACCTCCACACCACCCTGCCTCTAGTCACAAACAGAGAGTGAGCAGGGCCGCCGTACCTCCCTGGAGAAGTTCACCCGCAGTGTGGTAAGTTACCAGAAACTAGGGCTGGAACACAGGCACGCGACCCAACGAAGACCTTTTTCAAGGTCAAAATGATTGTGAAGGCTAGTAGTACAGAGGTCTTTGACTTGCATTTCTTTAAAAATTCTGAAAAGGACAGGTAAGTGCTCAACATGTTGGCAGGGATAGCTAGTCTAAGTACTTTCTTGGCACAGCAATGTACACAGACTGCATGATTTTTCAGAAACCCAGCCAGTAAAGTTTGTTTCCATCTTCCAGGGTAAGTCTTTGACGGGCAAGCGGCTGACAGGGCTGATGCAGTCATCCTGACACTGCCTGGACAGGAGGGGCATAGAGAGACACCCCTGGAGGGGTCATGACCATGTTGGGAGAGGGGCGTGCTGGGGCAGGAGGCTCTGTTCTGAAGGGTTACAGACAGTACCATGCAGAACTGGGGTTAGGAATACTCACAGAACCACAGAGGAATGGATCGTGCCAGCCAGGGCGGGCCTTGACCCACTCACTACATGGCATGCATACAGTACAAGCACACACAGACACACACGGTTACAGTAGGGCTACATACAAGCTCAAAGAGTCATAGTGGGGTATATACATATATAAATATACAGTTCCATCTGCCCTCACTAGGCAGTCAGCAATAAAGACAGCAGGATAACAAATCTCTTTTTAAAATCTATCTAAATCTATATCATATTTTTTCTTATACAGTAGACCGTATAATCCTGTTTACTGATGGAAACTTAAAACCTATTATTTTTGCAGTGATTGGGAATATATTTTTTATTTGCCCATAAATCTAAGGTATTATAATTGTTATTATAGAAGACCGGTTAAGAAACTTTGAGGGAAATTCTCCATGCTTCATTACATTCCAAGAGTAGGTATAAGGCCTTGATAGAGAATCTACAATGAATCATTGCATGTTTCATCAAAACATTTTGTTTGTTTAGAATTCATGCTGGGGTTGTATTTTTACTGATTGAAATCATGAAGTCCAATTGAGGTCAATGGCTTATTTTTCAAAGGAGACCTGGACAAGAAAGCTCTAGTATTTTACATAGACGATCATACACTCTAGAACACCTACCATTTGATTCAATCAATATAGATAGTTTTAATGTTACAAAACCCTATCCCTTATGGAAAATGTCAATAATGTCGATGAGTTTATAAATGTGTGATTTCAGCCTTATTTAGTATTTTACACGGCATCATGTGGTTTAAATATGATTCTGGACCTATTCATGCCAAATAAGTGCCACATCTGATCAGTCAGATACTTAAGTGACATTCACATGCCTTACAGGCCCCTAATGAAAATAGCCCTGCATCACTACCATCTAATGGAGAGTAAACACCATGCACAACCTCTGTGGAACACGGTGGCCTGCCCTAACAGGAGGTGTCGCAGGAATATTTATTTATGTCAAATAATTTATTAACCAGGGGAAACCATTGAGACCAGGGCCTCATTTTACCCCGCAATCATAGGTGTCCTACAGTATAACGTTTAACAGCCCAAGAAATTCAGTTTTTATTCAGTACTAGCCTTTCTGTTGCATGAGTGTCAATGTAAACCATTACCTACATGCTCAGTCATTTATCCATAGTCCAGTTTTTGGGTCAGAGAGATGTGTATGTGCTCATCATATGTTGCAAGCCATTGTTATATTTGCCAAACAGTGTGCATGCTTGTTAGGGAAAATGCTCTGGCGAAATGGAGTTTAGGGAGTCTGAGCTGGGGAGTAAAAGTCACGTGAACAGAGACCCAGCAGGCTACTTGGTTCTTCTTCTATCTTCAAACACAAACAAAAGGGAAGTGCCCTCGATCCCCACCACTGAACAGAACAGGAGTATCACTGCTGAAAGGACAAACTCATGAGATACACCTGACTGATATATTGCATCCACATCCACCCCTGGAACTGGATCATACAGTACATGATACCTCTTCTACCCTCCCAAAGACCTGAGTTAGAAGAGGGTATCATTCACAGCACAACAACAACTCCCTCGTGTGGTGAGGGGGGGGGGGGGGGGACACATGATCAACTCAGATCAAAGTTTATTGGTTGCGTACACAGTTATGCCATAGACAATATTATGAAAGACAAATCGAGAGCTTGGTACTATAATGTTCAATCTGCATTGTCAAAATTCAGTTATTGACATAGTTCTGTTCAGCGTTCTCTATCTATATAGTGATCTAAATACCCCAATTCATGTGAAGTTAAAAAAAAAAAATTAAAAAAAATTGCTGAGACCAAAGGGTTCGGAACTTTAAAGCCAATTATATCAGAAACATCTTTTTTTCAGATAGAACGTTATAGTCCCAAGTTCTTGAAATACTGAGATAATTATTTCAATAATTGTTTCAATTAGAGTTGCTGCAATGCACTGTACTGGTTAATATTTATGATTATCATACACTGATAACCTCGACTGTAAGGTAGAGATGCTTAATTTATTGAGTCAGTGTTTAAGAATATTGTCGGCACAAACACAATAGTGTATGTACAGAGTGCATTGTATATAAATTGACTCTATAGATTTCCATTATCTAAAAGCACATTTTATGGTATGGGCACATTACTATGCATGTAACATATCCAGGGAATTTGTGCTTCTAGTTTCTCAAACAGCAAGATGACTATTATCAATGTAAAATACCCATGCACCTGATATCTTGTGGGCACCAAATAATAAAACCTTTGGACCTCTGTCTACATGGTGACCTCTCATTTACAGTATGTGATAACTAGGTAGTAACATTGTAATTACTACAATAGTGTTACATAGGACCGCAGAAAAACATCCCCAAATATCCAGAGGGGGCAGAGTCTCATTCTTTATTTTCTTTCAATACAATAAAAATAGTTTAACAAAGACTTAATTCTCTCGATTTGAGTTATTTACAGTTGAAGATAAAATGACTGGTCAAGTCCATTTAATCTCTTGGCTCCATTCCGACCCCTGTGCTTCCTAACTCAGGAAGGCTTGCTAAGAGCTCTGGGGTTATTGCTGTGTCTTTGACTCTTTGATGAGGTATACAAGCTATGCACCATTACATGATTGGTGGTGATGACACTTGTTTCTATACAGACAGACATCACTGACTTCCATGAAGTGTTGTTTGGAAGTATACTATATCATGCTGTTTGTTCGAGGACGTCACCAGTGAGAGAAAACAATGACCATAATAGCAACCAGGTTGTCATTTAATATGACTAACTTAAGACCTTTGAGGTTACCATGGAAACTCAGTAATTGATGGGGAGGTTGTTGTTGATTACCAAAATAATTCTCCATAGAAGTCCTAGACACTGTGGATGAAAGGGTCCCTGAGGGCATTCAGTGTTAAGAATGTTCATGTGAGTGAGTGTCTAGTCAACATTTAAGACACAAAATATCTGATAGGAAATGATCTGATGTGATTGGTCAAAAGACAATAAGTAGAAAAAAGATCTGAATTGGGCTGCCTGTGTAAACGTAGCTATATAGCACTTAAAAGCAAATGTCAAAAATAACATTGTTTTACAGCTTAAAGACTCCTTCTGCAATTGTAAGCAACTATCCTTGCATTATGCACACATGCCATGTAAGTGATTCTGGACAAAAGTGTTTGACAAGCGGGTCAGAGGAAGGAGAAAATATGGAGTAATGTGCCCATGAACTTGGTTGGGCACAGTTCAGAATACTGTGATTTGTTAAAGCTGATTTCACTAAACGTGTTATTGTGATGACTAAACCATAGGGATACAATCACATGAGGCAGGCAGGGGACAGTGGCTGACAATGAATGCATCATGATGCAGAGAAGAACAATCAACAGCAGTACAAATCATACGCCTGAGTAGAAGTAGGTATTGTAGAAAGACAGAGGTATAAACAAAGCCAGAACAAACAGAATAATAAAATATCCACCTCTCACCAAAATGACACCAACAACCCAATCTGTCAATATCGCGTTCAAAACAAAAGGAACATAGCATGATTCTAACTTCAGGATGAAAGGGATTCAAGCAAGCTCTTGATTTGTTTGGCCCGCTCAAGTGACATTAAAAAGAGTAAGAGAATGTCTAAGTAGTCCAGAGGTTTTGTTGTATAAGTGACAGAGGAAGTCCAGCACCGCCGCTATGACAGGGGCAGAGGTTAAAGTTCAGGGTGGTTCCAGTGAGGTCACTGGGTCATCATGGCTGTCAGAGCTGGTTTCTTGCCTGGGTCGCAGGCTGGCACAGTGATGAAGTTAATGACGTCTCAGTGTCACATTGGATCCCGCCGGCTGGGCATGGTGGCCACAGCCGTAGAGGACGAAAACAATACATATTCTCAGGGGGGGAAATTTCTTCAAAAAGAGAAAATATCTGAGTTAGGGAGGATTAGGTTATGTGGTCGCTGGCAGGCTGGCATTATAGCTGTCGGACGGATGGCTGTTTGGTGGCTGACTGTCAGACGGATAGGGTCTTTGGGCCCAGTGAAGGGGTGTGTGGAGGCCCAGGTGAGGGTCCTGAACCTCTCCCCTCACTGGCTGCAAAGCCCCCTGGGTCCTCATGCCATGGTACTCCTACAACAGAGACAAATGGGTCAGATCATCTCCAAAATAGCTGGCATAAAACCAACAGTTGTTTTTATCTTTGTTGATGGCAAATGCAAGGCATGAACTGATGGAATAAGAATATACCTTGTATTTAAATGAGAAAGTACTGTACTATGTTTGAATAGGACCTAGGTGCTTACCTTTCAGCTAGCCATGCCCTGCTTCTGGTATAACCCTAATTCACACCACTGCATTTTCACATTATTATAATCCAGAGGATGAAGCAGTGGAAGTCTTTCCAAACTGCATGGTGATTCTAGTGACATCAACAAGTCGAGGGAAGGGTTTGTGTTGACATTCATTCTTCATCCAGACATTGTCATTTAACTAAATTATTGGATTTTATTTTCTCTGGCAAATCATCCCAAAAAGAGCATAATTATATCCACATGTTCCAGTGTTTTTTCATAACATATATGCCTTTTCCGCTCCAGTGGAAAAATAATCCAAGAAATTCTTCTTTCCATTTCACATAGGGAGCAAGTCATTTGTCTAGAGACACCTTCAGTTGCTTTCAAAGTTAATGTAAAAAAACACATTCATAAATTATTAAACAAGGTTCAGTAGATAACAAAATAACACTTCTTGCATTTCTCTCCTGAAATAATCACTTTAAATAAAAACATTTAAAAAGAAGCAGCAGACTTTTGCCAGAGGTTATCCATATTGAAAATAGTCTTTAAACCTAGAAAGTTCTTCTCTATCTGTATCGGTTGGGCGTCCCCTTGCCGTTTGACGAGGGCTCTTCAAGCTCATCGTCCTCAAAGCCGTGAAACGTGGACGTGTCACTCTCCGAGGTGGTGCCAAACAGTTCCTCTGCCCCAGCAAACGGCCTGCTGTCCTCCTTCTCTTCTGGGCGGCCAGCTGGCAACAACAAGATGACAGGATGATGGTAGCACATAACAGCTACAGTACAGCTTAGTCATAGTCATGGTTTTGGATGCTGTGTAGCAGAGCAGGGTACTCACTGGAGCGCCGGCAGACTGCGCAGGGACCCCTCTCCCCAGATTTACCCCTCTGCTTGTTGGAGCCTGGGGTGCACCGGCATGAGTCACAGTAGTTATTGGTAATGGCAGTACTACCTGGACCCTTCTGACCTGCAGAGGATGAACAGAAGGCTGGATCAACTAGATATGAACAAAATTAATGAAAAAATATGTTTTCAAAGTCTTCAGACAGGGCTGACCTAAACATTATTTGTGTACATTGTTGGTTAAAAATGGGGCTAGTGAACTTGCACTGAACACAGAAATCACATGTTGACAGCCCAGGGGAGGTGGTTAGCCATGAGGCGCAGGTAAACCTGATGCACTGTTACACCTACAGCTATCCCTACTTTAGCTAATTGACTGCAACAAAGCTCACATGAATATGCAAACTGCAAACTAGGAATAGCCATGATGTTTAAAAACACACATTGGCTCTCTGTATATTTCTATTTCTGTGGATGGTGAAACCAGAAGAGACACGTTTTAGAGGCCATGAATATCAGTTTGCGTGCCTTACGTTTGTGTCGGTCAGAGCGCTGTGCGGAGGGTGATCGGGAGGACTCGGACCCCCTCTCCTCTGCCAGGTGGGAATGGGTGTAGTGGTAACTCAGCCCTGTACGGTGCATGTAACGCTTCCCGCAGACTGATAGAGCACAAAACACAGACAAAAACACTCAGTTCTTCCCTTCTTAGAATGTGTCTATCAACACAGAGAAATTACGAATTGCATTTATGTGCCACTTTCAGAGCTAGACACACAGGGATTTGGTAAAAATTCAAAAAGACCTTTACATCACAATGTTCCCATCACTGCACTGAAAACATTAGGATCCATTTCAACATTAGGTACACTGGTAGTGTCAGGTAGTATGTTTTCCACATTTCAGCATTCATGTCATTTTGTTGCACAATGGCTTTATCGCATCTTCAAGTATGCTCAGTAAGGTCATATCTGTAGCCTAACAAAACATGCCTTGAGAATTTCAACAAGTTGAGTTCTGTAAATAGACTGATAGGATCCAAATGGTGGAGCTTAGCTTATCTGTTGGGGAAAGGTATGAAAATACAGGGAACTGGTTCACACCTCAGTAATACGGAACACAATCAGGAGAAACATAAACCTGATGTGGGAACAAAAGTGTTTCAAGAGTCACACAACATGGACTCATTGTTTAGAGAATGGATAGAGTACACCACTTAGATCACTGAGAATACTAATCAACTACAAACAAATCCAAATTTACTAAGATACCAGTAAAAGGCAACAAGTTCAGATACCAGAGGTCGCTGTTTTTGACTTATGCTTTTGTTTGTATCTGTCTGAAATAGAGAAAACACAAAGCAAAAAAAAAAGAAAAATGGAAAGAAAGAAAAATGGCATGAGTATGTCCCACTCAGAAAGTCACCACAACAACAGAAAATCCAGAACTCCTGCCTAGGTTCTCCACATGCAAATGCCATGCCTACTGGACTACTTGAGACAGTGACAATGCTGTCTCCTCTGTGCTTCTCATCTCTGGTAAGAAGCAAGTGGAAACACACATGGCTCTGATAAATGTGTGAGTTCTCCAAGGGGGATTTGAATGACTTATCTACATAGTACTGAAATGTTAGGGTTTCATTTAGTTCGAGTTAAGACCTGATGGCTAGATGGTTGAAATGTTAGGGTTTCATTTAGTTCGAGTTAAGACCTGATGGCTAGATGGTTGAAATGTTAGGGTTTCATTTAGTTCGAGTTAAGACCTGATGGCTAGATGGTTGAAATGTTAGGGTTTCATTTAGTTTGAGTTAAGACCTGATGGCTAGATGGTTGAAATGTTAGGGTTTCATTTAGTTTGAGTTAAGACCTGATGACTAGATGGTTGAAATGCTGTCCTGAGGGCACCACAGCAGCACCTAATCCCTTTGTAGAAAGACATCCAGACCTGAGAAATCAATATCCATTTTTATGATTAAAATATACTGTTTAACTAGCTTACAGAGACATGGTAGTACCATCAGCTCTCTTCAGGAGAATGTCTTTAACAAAACCAACCAGTTGAAATGGAGATCAAATGTCTCATGACTGGATGATATCATAATGCACCTTTTGATACGATATGCGAGGGAGATTGATCATTACTTGACTTATTTACTTACTGTCACAGCTATATGGCTTGTCCTGGTCATCCATGTCTGTCCTCCTGCGGCCTGAAATCCGACCCTGTGGGGACAAAACCACCATCACCATGGTGACCAAGGAGACCACAGTGCTAAGCCAGCAGAAGCCATAGAGACTCAGTGATTCAAGGAAAGTGGCAAGCAGAAGTACATGACAACAAAGTGTCATGCAATTGAAAAGGAAACCTACAGTATAATCCCATATCATACTAAACTAAAATGTCCAACCGATAAGTTACCACCTCATAAAGGCAGACCCAGCACAATCAAGAGAATATTAACAGGCAAACACTAATACCTGTGAAATCAAACTGACATCTTTCCTGCCAGCCAACAACTGTATATGGTAGGATATATTTCTACCCCATTAGTTGAAACTATGATTTGTTAAAAGTTTTTTTGGGTGGAAAGATACACATGACAGAGAATAGAAAGGGGGAAGGTGATTTGTAAAATAATTTACATTTTGGAAATAAAATAAATGTAAGTGAAATTTCACTTGCAAAGAAAGCAGCCAACAGATAAGCAAATTTCTACAGGTGCATTCAACTGGCTGGCAGGATAATAGGTGAGATGGTAGTTCATAGCTACAGGTCGTCTGTTTCCATTGTCATCAATGTCATAGTGACAGTCTGTATAAAGGAAATGTTTCTCAGGACAGGTATTTTTTAAAGCTTATGACTGGATTGTGATGGGGAAAAAATACTAATCTATAATGTAATTCTGTCAGTATAAATACAATCGCACTTAGCCATGGTACCAAGATGATTTCATGCATTATAATGAATTGATTCAGATCATTCTCTAGCACTGAGTGGTATTCAGATAACAGGAAGTCCTCACAGCACAGATGCCCAGATAATGAATGCAAATATAGTACCAGTGAGGGACTGAATCCATGAATGAATTATTAACTAGGGTAGTCATGTGCATTAGGAGTAGTTCACTACAGTACAGTATGTCTCTGTGGATCACCTACCCTGCTTTTTCCTCTGTGTCTTTTTTTGGGGGTGTCCACGTCATAGTCCTCATCGTCATGGTAAGCATCTTCAGCTGCGTCAGCCTCCAAGACCCTCTGTGGAGAAAAAGGAATAGAGAGATCTCCCTCTTGTCTAGAGGTCAAAGACACTGCCTGACTGTCTGAGGAAGTATAAAATAAGGTAATAAAATGTGTCCAGGATAGATGGCTGTAATAAAATATGATAAGGCTATAAACCTCTGATACTTGCTATTTGCATATTTGAGCACGTTATGACAGTATGCCCTTATAAGGGCTGACCCCATTTAGCCGACTGGTCGATTGTTTGGTCGATAGGCTGTTGGTCAACCGAGATTTTCATTTTTTGGGGGGGGTTTTCTGTCTGATTTGTCTGAGTTGCGGTGTCTCAGCGCACAAATCCATTGTAGAAGCCATGGGGATGGCACAGTTCATCACCCTAAGACATGTGATACTGAAATTGTATATGGTTATATTACTGTGCTTACGGAAAGTATTCAGACCCCTTGACTTTTTCCACATTATGTTACATTACAGCCTTATTCTAAAATGTATTAGTTATCCTCACCTACACATACCCCATATTGACAAAGCAAAATCTTATTTTTTAGAAATGTTGGTAAATTTATTAAAAATAAAAAACTGAAATATCACATTTACATAAGTATTCAGACCCTTTACTCAGTACTTGTTGAAGCATTTTTGGCAGCGATTAAAGGGGGCATAGTACAGCCAGTCGGGCACTTGAATCCGGCCCGCGAAACATAAGTCAATTTAAAAAAAATAAAAAATCTCCAACTTCGTGGTATCCAATTGGTAGTTACAGTCTTGTCCCATCGCTGCAACTCAGGAGAGGCAAAGGTGGAGAGACGTGCGTCCTCCGAAACACAACCTAGCCAAGCCACACTGCTTCTTGACACAATGCTCGCTTAACCCGGAAGCCAGCCACACCAATGTGTTGGAGGAAACGCTGTACATCTGGCGTCCGACCCGCCACAGGAGTCGCTAGAGCGAGATGGGACAAGGAAATCTCGGCTTGCCAAACCCTCTCCTAACCCAGACAACGCCTCATGGGTCTCCCAGTCACGGCCAGCTGTGACACAGCCTGGGATCGGACCCGGGTCTGTAGTGACGCCTCAAGCACTGCGATGCAGTCTTAAACCGCTGTGCCACTCAGGAGGCCCCCTCAAATTGATTTTAAACAATTGGTCCCCTAAATAATGTGTCCCTCCGTTGAATTTCAAAATGCCGATGTGGCCCTCGTGCCAAAAAGTTTGCCCAACCCTGGCCTAGAATGTTCTTGGGTATGACGCTACAAGCTTGGCACACAAGTAGGTAAACCACCACTTCCCTTCGCATTATTGGTCAACGTGCAATCCTTGGAAAACAAACTGGATGATCTACGATTAAGACTATCCTACCAACGGGACATTAAAAACTGTAATATCTTATGTTTCACCGAGACTTGGCTGAACGTCGACACGGATAATATAGAGCTGGCTGGCTTCTCCGTGTTTCAGCAGAACAGAGCAGCTACTCTGGTAAGACAAGGGGCGGGGGTGTGTGTATTTTTTCTAATATTAAAGAAGTCTTGAGGTATTGCTCGACAGAGGTAGAATACCTCATGATAAGCTGTAGACCCAACTATCTACCAAGAGAGTTCTCCTCTATATTATTCGTAGCCGTCTATTTACCACCACAAAAAGATGCTGGCACTAAGACCACACTCAATGAGCTGTATAAGGCCATAAGCAAACAAGTAAATGCTAATCCAGAGGCGGCGCTCCTATTGGCCGAGGACTTTAATGCAGGGAAATGTAAATCCTTTTTACCTCATTTCTACCAGCATGTCACGTGCAACCAGAGGAAAAAGCAAAATAAAACTCTAGACCACCATTACTCCACACACAGAGATGCATACAAAGCTTTCCCTCGCCCTCTATTTGGCAAATCTGACCCTAATTCTATCCTCCTGGTTCCTGCTTACAAGCAAAAACTAAAGCAGGAAGTACCAGTGACTCAATATGGAAGTGGTCAGATGACGCGCATGCTACAGGACAGTTTTGCTAGCACAGACTGGAATATGTTCCGGAATTCATCCAATGGCATTGAGGAGTATTACCAACTCAGTCACCAGCTTCATCAATAAGTGCATTGATGACGTCGTCCCCACAGGGATCGTACGTACATACCCCAACCAGAAGCCATGGATTACAGGCAACATCCAGCTAAAGGCTAGAGCTGCCGCTTTCAAGGAGCGGGACACTAATCCAGACGCTTATAAGAAATCCCGCTATGCCCTCAGAAGAACCATCAGACAGGCAAAGCATCAAAACAAGACTAAGAATGAATCCTGCTACACCGGCTCTGACGCTCTTCGGATGTGACAGGGCTTAAAAACTACTACGGACTACAAAGGGAAACCCAGCCGCGAGCTGCCCAGTGACACGAGCCTACTAGATGAGCTAAATGCCTTTTGTGTTCGCTTCGAGGCAAGCAACACTGAAGCATGCATGAGAGCACCAGCTGTTCCAGAAGACTGGGTGATCACGCTTTCCGTAGCTGATATGAGCTAGACCTTTAAACAGGTCAACATTCACAAAGCCGTGGGAACAGATGGATTACTAGAACGTGTACTCAAAGCATGCGCGGACCAACTGGCAAGTGTCTTCACTGACATTTTCAACCTCTCCCTGACCGTGTCTGTAATAACTACATGTTTCAAACAGTCCACCATAGTCCCTGTGCCCAAGAAATCGAAGGTAACCTGCGCTCACGTCGGCAGCCATGAAGTGCTTTGAAAGGCTGGTCATGGCTCACATCAACACCATCATGCCAGAAACCCTAGACCCACTCCAATTCGCATACCACCCCAACATATCCGCAGATGATGCAATCGCAATCCACACTGCCCTTTCCTACCTGGACAAAATGAACACCTATTTGACTAAAGCCCAGTGCTCAACACCATAGTGCCCACAAAGCTCATCACTAAGCGAAGGACCCTGGGCCTAAACCCCTCCCACTGCAACTGGATCCTGGACTTCCCAGGTGGTAAGGGTAGGCAACACATCTGCCACGCTGATCCTCAACAGTGGGGCCCATCAGGGGTGCGTGCTTAGTCCCGTCCTCTACTCCCTGTCCACCCATGACTGCGTGGCCAAGCACAACTCCAACACCCTCATTAAGTTTGCAGACGACAACAGTGGTCGGCCTGATCACGACAACGATGAGACAGCCTATAGGGAGGTCAGAGACCTGGCAGTGTGGTGCCAGGACAACCAACTCTCTCTCAATGTGAGCAAGACAAAAGGAGCCGATTGTGGACTATAGGAAAAGGAGGGCCGAACAGCCCCCCTTTAACATCGACGAGACTGGAGTGGAGCGGGTCGAGAGTTTCAAGTTCCTCTATATCCACATCACAAACAAACTATCATGGTCCAAACACACCAAGACAGTTGTGAAGAGGGTACGACAACACCTTTTCCCCCTCAGAAGACAAAGATTTGGCATGGGTCCCCAGATCCTCAAAAAGTTATACAGCTGCACCAGAGAGCATCCTGATCAGTTGCATCACTGCCTGGTATGGCAGCTGCTCGCACCTGACCATAAGGCGCTACAAAGGGTAGTGCGTACAGCCCAGTACATCACTGGGGCCAAGCTTCCTGACATCCAGGACCTATATACTAGGCGGTGTCAGAGGAAGGCCCAAAAAAGTATCAAAGACGCCAGTCACCCAAGTCATAGACTGTTCTCTCTGCTACCACACGGCAAGCAGTACTGGAGCGCCAAGTCTAGGACCAAAAGGCTCTTTTAACAGCTTCTACCCCCAAGCATAAGACTGCTGAACAACTAATCAAATGACCACCCGGATCATCTACATTGACCCCCCCCTTTTCTTTTTACACTTGATTTGTATTTGGAGAGTTCATTCCATTCTTCTCTGCAGATCTTCTCAAGCTCTGTCAGGTTGGATGGGGAGCATCGCTGCACAGTATTTTCGGAGTGGTTTGATCTGGTTCAATTCCGGGCTCTGGCTGGGCCACCATGCTTCACCGTAGGGATGGTGCCAGGTTTCCTCCAGACGTGGTGCTTGGCCTTCAGGCAAAAGAGTTCAATATTGGTTTCATCAGACCAGAGAATCTTGTTTCTCATGGTCAGAGTCCTTTAGGTGCCTTTTGGCAAACTCATTATAGGGTCTTATTTAAAAAAATCAATTTTAGTATAAGGCTGTAACGTAACAAAATGTGGAAAAAGGGAAGGGGTCTGAATACTTTCCGAATGCACTGTATGTAAAAATAATGGTGCAACACTAATAAATCTAATAGTATTTTAACATGCACTTTCTACCTTGTTGGTTATGTCCGCGCGCCATAGAATTGGCATCTTTCCCTATGTTGCTATGTGCATAATAGCTAAATTAACCAGCATATTTGGATTGAGAACAATGCCTTAAACCCTATTCGGACTAGATTAGTTTTACTGGGGATGGTCGGGTAATGTAAATATTAGGGATGCACGATATAAAAACTTCAGTGAGCATATCGGAATCGGCACGATGTCTAGTTTAACGGCGATGTGCAAAACTGATGTCAAACTTGACGTGCATACCTATATAACGCAGGTATATGATGTAATGATGCCACAAAAAAATACAGCGCTACACAGAACTAAAGCAGAAAAATACTAAATCGCACACTTCCAACAATTAAAAACAAGTTCAAGTCGATCAGTCATTTAAAAGAGTAAGAACATTTCAGCGAGACAACTCAAAGGCGAAATCCATTAACTTTTTAGGGATAGGGGGCAGCATTTTCACTTTTGGATGAATTGGTGCCCAAATTGAACGGCCTCCTACTCTGTCCCAGATGATAATATATGCATATTATTATTACTGTTGGATAGAAAACACTCTGAAGTTTCTAAAACTGTTTTAATTATGTCTGTGAGTATAACAGAACTCATATGGCAGGCAAACTTCCAAACAGGAAGTGAAAATTCTGAAAAGGGTCGATGTGAAAGTCATCGCCTATTCAAATCCCTGTAATTTATGGATCTGTTTGCACTTCATACGCCTTCCACTAGATGTCAACAGTCAGTAGAACGTGGAATGAAACCTCTAGTGTGATGTGGGGCCAGGTGGGAGCTATTTGAGTCACTGGTCTGGCAGATTGCCAGTTCCTGGTCACGCACGCTAGCCATGGGATGTCAATGTGTGCCATTACTTTTACAGACATGAAGAAATGCTCCGGTTGGGACGTTATTGGATATATAAGATGACAACATCCTGAAGATTGATTCTCAACTAAGTTTGACCAGTTTATTCGACTTGTAATATAACTTTTTGAAGTTTTCGTCCGACGTTTGCCTTCACTTGCGCCAGTGTTTGGACACGTGTACTACACATGCTAGCTAAAGTTGCTAATTCGACATAAGTAATGGACATTATCGAACAAAACAACGATTTATTGGGGAACTAGGATTCCTGGCACTGCATTCTGATGAAAGATCATCAAAGGTAAGGGAATATTTATGATGTAATTTCGTATTTCTGTTGACTCCAACATGGCGGAGAAATGTTGTTTCTATCTGATCGCCGTCTCAGATTATTGCATGGTATGCTTTTTCCTGAAGTTTAAAAAAAATCTGACACAGCGGTTGCATTAACTTCTTGTCAATATGGGGGCGCTGTTTTCACTTTGTAAAAATTAGTTCCCAAATTAAACTGCCTCGTACTCAATTCTTGCTCGTACAATATGCATATTATTATTACTATTGGATAGAAAACACTCTCTAGTTTCTAAAACCGTTTGAATTATATCTGTGAGTAAAACAGAACAAGTTGCAGCAAACTTCCTGTCAGGAAGTGAGAAATCTGAAATCGGGCACTCTGTTCCAGGGTCAGTTTATTAATTTGCATGTAATCTATGAGTCGACATGCACTGCATACGATTTCCCCTAGATGTCAGTAAGCAGTGATAATTGGAATGGGGTTGCTAGGCAGATCTGAGGCCGTATAAAAGCTCTTGGAACCGGGGGTGCACTCTTTTCAACGTTCGTCATGACGCAAGACAGACCTCAGGATGGCATTCTGAAAAGCTCTCGTTATAGGCCTTAGATATATCCGGCTCTGATTTTATTCGATATAGGTGTTAAAAACATCATAATGTAGTTATTTTAAACCGAGTTATATCAGTTTATATCAGTATATTGCGATTTTCTGAATTTTCTTTGTGCTGCGTTATGAAGAGTTGGACACGTCTGGGCCACATAGCTAATGTTTGCTGCTAATTCCTAAGTTGAAGACGACAATCTACAACCGAGCAACGATGATTCTGGACAAAGGACAACTTGCACAAGATTCTGATGGAAGCTCATCAAAAAGTAAGAACTATTTATGATGTTAATTCGTTGTTCTGTTGAAAAATGTTACACTACTATTCCGCCATTAATTTCGGTGCGGTCTCGCTTTAACGCACGCTGTATGTCGTAGTAACGTTAATTTTAAAAATCTAACACAGCGGTTGCATTAAGAACTAATGTATCTTTCATTTGCTGTCCAACCTGTATTTTTTTGTCAAGTTTATGATTAGTTATTGATTAGTGTGCTGCCATCCTGTTAGAAGGTAACAGATTATTTTATTACAATAGTTAAAATGGATTTTCATTGTGTTCCATGATGTTATTTGCCCCCTAGTGGAGCTTTCTGGTACTTAGAGTGTACACAAACAGGAAGTAGAGAATTCGTTCTGCACGCTTAGAAGCAGCTAAAAACAACGCTACGGTGCAGGTCTTTCAGTGTAGTTATTTCTTGTCACGCTTCAGCCTTGGAAAATATTTGTTTGTAAGTTCGATTCAAGCATTTAGCTAATGATGATAATCTTGTTATTGATAGAGTTTCTTACATATCAATGTTGGTTGGTTGCATTTACTCACAAATTGCAATGCCTTTCATGTATGATGTTAGCTGTATTACTTTGCTCGTGCGTCATGCAAACGAATTGTAAAATATACAATACTGTATTTTTGTTACTGTTTCTAGTGTAATATGCCTTGTTATTCTACATAGATGGTTGTACATTATTAGAGTAATGAAAGGAGTTAGTCAATTACCATATGAGAAAGCAATTAGCTATATGGTTTGGCATCATGCCAGATGCATGGTACCGTAGCACGTGCTTTGTATTCATGCAACTTCAAATGTATAATGTACAGCTACAGTATGTTGGTGTGAATTGAATACTAAAGTATATTCTTTTCTGTGTTTTGCAGTTTTACAACATAAACGTTTACAATATATTCATTCAAGAAAAGTTACGCCTTGGGAGTTTTATTGAAGACTTAGTTGTTAGCTATCTGTCTAGTTTTGCATGGGAACGCAACTCAAGGGCAGAATAGTAAAAAAACATCATCACGGCGGGCTCAAGCTCAAGAATAACCACAAACGGTGGTTTTGTTTCTACATTCATCAGCCAACAAAGCCTCTGTTCCTATGGAAGACCAGCAGTCTACGGTACAACAACCAGAGCCAAGAGTTCGACAGAGAGAGATGGAGGAGCCTCTTCAGCACATTGGGACCAAGTCTCAATCTACAAGATCAAGGTCATCAAAACAGTCAAGCAGATCCTCAACGGTGAGTTCTGCAGCCATCAAAGCACGCGCCAGAGCAGACGCAGCGCGTGCACAAGTCTCCTATGCTGAGAAGGAAGCTTCTGTGATGAAACAAAAGGCAGAAATAGAGGCCAGCTTGTTGAAGCAAAAAGCTGACCTCGAGGCAAGTTTATATGTTCTCCAAGTTGAGAGAACAGCTGCTGCTGCGTTGGCTGAAGCTGCAGCCTTTGAAGAAGCTGTAGGATCAGAACGCAGAGAACTTCACAAAGAACTAGACACAGGGACACAGCCCTTAAGTCCAGTCCAGCGTACCTGTGAGTATGTGCAACAACATGCTAGGTCCTACTTTGCTGAACTTCCATTTGAAGTGGAGAAACAAGAGCTTAGTGTTGACCCAGCTACATACCATAATCCAGAAAGTAGCAAACAACAGAACATGAGCAGAGACTCTCCGTTCAAAAGAAATGAACAGCAGCATGGTGTAAATGGAAAACAAGCCCACTTCCAGTCACACACACAAAGCGTCCCTGAGTCACAAGTGGCACCAGACCTCATCAAGTACCTCCTACGCCGTGAGATGGTGAGTTCCGGACTCCTGAAGTTTGATGATCGCCCTGAAAATTATTGGGCATGGAAAGCATCCTTTCTCAATGCGATCAGAGACTTGAATTTATCAGCCAGGGAAGAGTTAGATCTAATTACCAAGTGGCTAGGGGCAGAGTCGTCTGAGCAAGCAAACAGAATTAGATCTGTCCATATTTTCAACGCAACAGCAGGGCTTAACATGGTCTGGCAACGACTAGAAGAGTGCTATGGTACACCTGAAGTGATCGAGAATGCACTGTTGAAGAAAATTGATGATTTTCCAAAACTGGCTAACAAAGACAATCACAAACTAAGAGAACTAGGTGACATTCTTCTCGAACTGGAGTGTGCTAAAGTAGAAGGGTACCTTCCAGGCCTCGCTTATCTGGACACATCTCGGGGGGTAAACCCTATAGTAGAGAAACTACCATTCAGTTTACAAGAAAAATGGATTGCGCAGGGATCCAAATACAAGGAGGACTATCGGGTAGCATTCCCACCATTCTCGTTCTTCTCGAGATTCATCAGGAACCAGGCGAAAACTAGAAACGACCCCAGTTTCACCCTCTACACCGCAACTAACCAGGTGTCTATGAAAAGTGAGAAACCTGCCAGGTACAGCAGCAAGACACCTGTGACTGTATACAAAACCGATGTGTCATCTGAGCCCTCAGACCACCAAACCAAACCCAGTAAGACAAAGATTGAAAACCCTGACCATCAATGCCCGATACATAACAAACCTCATCCTCTTAAAAAGTGTCGTGGGTTTAGGTACAAAACTCTAGATGAGCGCAAATCATATCTCAAAGAGAATGGAATTTGTTTCCGATGTTGTGGGTCAACTCAGCACAGAGCTAAAGACTGTAAGGTGTCAATCAAGTGCTCAGAGTGTGACAGCGACAGACATCTTGCTGCTCTGCATCCAGGTCCAGCCCCTTCAAATACAGACACTGCTACAGCAGAGAAAGAGCATGGCGGGGAGCAAGGTGACGATGCTCTTCTATCTGTCACCTCAAAGTGTACGGAGATCTGTGGTGAGGCAGTTAATCCAAGATCATGTTCAAAAATATGCCTAGTTAAAGCTTATCCGGCTGGGAAAAGAGAGAAAGCTGTCAAAATGTATGTAGTGCTTGATGAACAGAGTAACAAATCTCTGGCCAAGACAGAGTTTTTCAATCTCTTCAACATCAACGACAACTCTGCTCCATACACCATGAAGACCTGTTCTGGGGTAACAGAGACTTCAGGCAGGAGAGCCGTCAACTTCATGGTGGAGTCTATAGACGGACACATGCAGCTATCTCTCCCTACTCTGATAGAGTGTGATATGATGCCAGACGATAGGACGGAGATTCCCTCCCCCGACATTGCGTATCATCATCCCCATCTGCAACCAGTTATGGACAAAATTCCAGCTGTGGACCCAGACGCTCCCATCCTCCTGCTCTTAGGACGAGACATCTTAAGGGTACACAAGGTACGAGAGCAAATCAATGGGCCCCACGACACTCCTTATGCACAGCGACTCGAACTCGGGTGGGTCATCGTGGGTGAGGTCTGTCTGGGAACGGCTCACCGACCAGCCAATGTTAACGTGTTCAGGACAAA
Organism: Salvelinus alpinus; assembly: GCF_045679555.1. Lineage (NCBI taxonomy): Eukaryota > Metazoa > Chordata > Actinopteri > Salmoniformes > Salmonidae > Salvelinus > Salvelinus alpinus. The sequence continues at coordinate 83,471,259 of NC_092094.1, forward strand.
CATACTTCAGAATGGTCGCACATCCTATCTGAGCCCTTGCCCTGACATCATCCAGGTAAAAGAGAACTACAACAGTGTAGCTCAGAAACACATCTCTCCCTCTACAATGCACTCGAGAGATCCAAACACAACTGTGAACACAGACAACCTGGGATGTTCCGTGTTCGACAAAACACAAGACGATGATAAACCAGCACCATCAGTGGAGGACAAAGCCTTTTTGGACATTATGGACAAACAGGTTTTCCAGGATGATGGAAACAACTGGGTGGCTCCACTACCTTTTCGCCCCACTCGACGTCGCCTTCCTAATAACAGGGAGCAGGCCATAAACCGTCTCACATCACTTCGCAGGACTTTAGACAAAAAGCCTGACATGAAGCGTCATTTTATTGACTTCATGCAAAAGATGCTGGATAACGACCAAGCCGAACCTTCACCGCCACTAGAGGGAGACAAAGAATGTTGGTATCTACCCATATTTGGTGTTTACCATCCACAAAAGCCTGAACAAATAAGAGTAGTATTTGACTCCAGTGCTAAGTGTCAAGGCGTGTCACTTAACGATGTTCTGCTCAGTGGTCCAGACTTAAACAACACACTCTTGGGTGTCCTAATGCGCTTCCGCAAGGATTGCATTGCACTAACAGCAGATGTGCAACAAATGTTTTACTGTTTTGGTGTACGTGAGGATCACAGAGATTACTTAAGGTTTCTCTGGTATGAAGACAACAATCCAGATAGAAACATAACTGAGTACAGGATGAAAGTCCATGTATTTGGGAACAGCCCTTCACCAGCCGTAGCCATCTACTGCATGAGACGAGCAGCGCTACAGGGTGAGAAGGAACATGGATCAGAACCCAAGCAATATGTAGTGAGGAACTTCTACGTCGATGATGGGCTGACATCAGTAGCTACAACAGAAGAAGCTATCAACATTCTAAGAAAAACACAAGCAATGTTGGCGGAGTCCAACATGAAACTACACAAGATTGCATCCAATAGCAAAACAGTTATGGAAGCCTTCCCTATGGAGGACCGTGCAAAAGACTTAAAAGATCTGGACCTAGGAGTGGATCCTCTCCCCTTTCAACGGAGTCTGGGACTTTCCTGGAACCTGGAAACAGACAGCTTCTCATTCCAGGTGTCCCACAATGAGAAGCCTTTTACGCGGAGAGGCATCCTGTCCACAGTGAATAGTCTTTATGACCCCCTTGGGTTCGTGGCTCCAATAACAATGCAAGGTAAAGCCTTAATCAGAGAACTCTCTTCTGATCAGAGTGAGTGGGATGCCCCTCTTCCCCCAGAAAAAGAAGAGAAATGGAAAATGTGGAAGGATTCTTTGATGGAGTTGGAACATATGTATATTCAGCGGACCTACATCCCAGTCTCCTTGTCTACCACTCAAAGAAGAGAGCTACACATCTTCTCGGATGCCTCTACAGTAGCCATAGGAGCGGTAGCCTACCTGAGAGTTATTGACTCGGAAGGTCAATGCCATGTTGGATTTGTCATGGGGAAATCAAAATTGGCCCCTCGTCCGGCCCACACTATCCCACGCCTAGAACTGTGTGCGGCTTTGCTAGCTGTTGAGATGTATGAACTGATCAGAGACGAAATTGACATTGATGTAAATGTGGCCAAGTTCTACACAGACAGTAAGATAGTTCTCGGTTACATCCGCAATGTCACCAAAAGATTCTATGTGTATGTTGCCAATAGGGTAACTCGCATCAGGAAGTCTACCCATCCAGATCAGTGGTGTTATGTAAACACTGACAGCAATCCAGCAGACCATGCAACCAGGCCTATACTTGCTGCGCTCTTAAAGTACACCAGTTGGTTCTCAGGTCCACCTTTCCTGACCCAAACAAACTCAAGTGAGCCTGAGAACATAAATTTTGACCTTGTAGAGCCTCACGCAGACGCAGAGATTCGACCAGACGTCACTGTCTTCGCCTCTAAGGTTTCTGGAGCTCAACTCGGCTCTCATCGCTTTGAGAGGTTCTCAAGCTGGAAAGCTCTCAATCGAGCCACAGCACGACTCATTCATGTTGCCAGATCCTTCCATGAAGGTGCGGACAACACCAGCTGCAGAGGCTGGCATGACTGTAATAAACCATGCGGTACAAGTGAGTTGTCACAAGCCAAAACAGCAATCATTCACTGTGTGCAACATGAAGCCTTCAGAGAAGAATTCAAATGCCTTGAAAAAGGAAAAGAGTTCCCAAAACAAAGTACACTCAAAAAACCTTTCCCAGTACTGACAAAAAGGTTAGGAAAGTAGAACTAAACATTGTCAAGCAAGGAGCTGCTAAGGTGTTTCTGAGACCAATCTCAGAGATTGTTGTTCTTCTTTCTGAAGCATCCTAGAGACAAAAGATAATAATAGAAAGGACATTATTTGTTTCTTGATATGTTTTATTTCATAGTGGCACAATTTCATTATACCAGGCGGGGAGTGTGCTGCCATCCTGTTAGAAGGTAACAGATTATTTTATTACAATAGTTAAAATGGATTTTCATTGTGTTCCATGATGTTATTTGCCCCCTAGTGGAGCTTTCTGGTACTTAGAGTGTACACAAACAGGAAGTAGAGAATTCGTTCTGCACGCTTAGAAGCAGCTAAAAACAACGCTACGGTGCAGGTCTTTCAGTGTAGTTATTTCTTGTCACGCTTCAGCCTTGGAAAATATTTGTTTGTAAGTTCGATTCAAGCATTTAGCTAATGATGATAATCTTGTTATTGATAGAGTTTCTTACATATCAATGTTGGTTGGTTGCATTTACTCACAAATTGCAATGCCTTTCATGTATGATGTTAGCTGTATTACTTTGCTCGTGCGTCATGCAAACGAATTGTAAAATATACAATACTGTATTTTTGTTACTGTTTCTAGTGTAATATGCCTTGTTATTCTACATAGATGGTTGTACATTATTAGAGTAATGAAAGGAGTTAGTCAATTACCATATGAGAAAGCAATTAGCTATATGGTTTGGCATCATGCCAGATGCATGGTACCGTAGCACGTGCTTTGTATTCATGCAACTTCAAATGTATAATGTACAGCTACAGTATGTTGGTGTGAATTGAATACTAAAGTATATTCTTTTCTGTGTTTTGCAGTTTTACAACATAAACGTTTACAATATATTCATTCAAGAAAAGTTACGCCTTGGGAGTTTTATTGAAGACTTAGTTGTTAGCTATCTGTCTAGTTTTGCATGGGAACGCAACTCAAGGGCAGAATAATTAGATTAGGTGCCTCTCCCAAGATTTCTTCCGACATTTTGTTGGCAGCTTGGCTACTATTCTCATTGTATAACCACGATTTGTGACGCTAAATATGCACATTTTCGAACAAACAATATATGTATTGTGTAATATGATGTTATAGGACTGTCATCTGATGAAGTTTTGAGAAGGTTAGTGAAAAATGTAATATCTTTTGCTGGTTTATTCGCTATCGCTAACGTGCATGAATCAATGCTGCTGTGTGGTTGGCTATTGTAGTAAGCTAATATAATGCTAAATTGTGTTTTCGCTGTAAAACACTAAAAAATCTGAAATATTGGCTGGATTCACAAGATCTTTGTCTTTCATTTGCTGTACACTGTGTATTTTTCATAAATGTTTTATGATGAGTATTTAGGTAATTCACGTTGCTCTCTGTAGTTATTCTAGTTGCTTTGGTGAGAGTTGTGATGGTGGCTGCAATGTAAAACTATGATTTATACCTGAAATATGCACATTTTTCCAACAAAACATATGCTATACAATAAATATGTTATCAGACTGTCATCTGATGAAGTTGTTTCTTGGTTAGTGACTATTTATATCTTTATTTGGTCGAATTTGTGATAGCTACCTATGCAGGAAAAAAATGGTGGGAAAAAAAAGTTGTGTCTTTTGCTATGGTGGTTAGCTAATAGAAATACATAGTGTCTTCCCTGTAAAACATTTTAAAAATCAGAAATGATGGCTGGATTCACAAGATGTGCATCTTTCATCTGGTGTCTTGGACTTGTGATTTCATGAACATTTTATTATATGATATCCCTGTCGCTTTAGGCTAGGCTATGCTAGTCAGCTTTTTTGATGGGGGGGGATCCCGGATCCGGGTTTGTGACTCGTTAGAGGTTTTAATAAGAACCAGTGTATCTTTAATTATATGTAAAACATGTATCTTTCATCAAAGTTTATGATGAGTATTTCTGTTATTTGACGTGGCTCTCTGTAATTACTATTTTGGAGACATTTTTGAACATGGCGCCAATGTAAACCGAGATTTGTGGATATAAATATGCACATTATCGAACAAAACATAAATGTATTGTGTAACATGATGTCATATGAGTGTCATCTGATGAAGATGTTCAAAGGTTAGTGATTAATTTTATCTCTATTTCTGCTTTTTGTGAAAGCTATCTTTGGCTGGGAAAAATGGCTGTGTGTTTTTTGGATTTGGTGGTGATCTAACATAAATATATGTTGTGTTTTCGCTGTAAAACATTTTTATTTGTATTTTATTTTTTGAAATCGGACACGATGGGTAGATTAACAAGATGTTTATCTTTCATTTGCTGTATTGGACTTGTTAATGTGTGAAGGTTAAATATTTCAAAAAAATATTTTTGAATTTCAGCGGAATTTCAGCGGACATTCAGCGGAATGTTGGGGGGGGGGGGGTCCGCTAGCGGAACGCATGCCCTAGAAAGGTTAACCTCTTGAAGCTAGGGGGCAGATTTTTATGTTTGGAAAAATAACGTTCCCAATGTAAGCTGCCTATTTCTCAGGTCCAGATACTAGAATATGCATATAATTGACAGAGTAGGATAGAAAACACTCTAAAGTTTCCAAAACTGTCAAAATATTGTCTGTGAGTATAACAGAACTGATTTTGCAGGCTAAAACCTAAGGAAATCCAACCCGGAAGTGACTCTTATTTTGAAAAATCACTGTTCCATTGCCTGCCTTTCATCCATTTAAAAGGGATATCAACCAGATTCCTTTTCCAATGGCTTCCTCAGGGTGTGAACAGTCTTTAGACATAGTTTCAAGCTTTTATTCTGAAAAATGAGCGAGATTTACCAAAACGCGTCAGTGGATAGACGGAGGTCCTTACATTAGTTCATGCGCTCGACACTGGTTGCTCGAAATTTTCTTTCTCTCCAGTATTGAATAGTTTACCGTCCGGTTTAAATATTATCGATTATTGATGTTAAAAACAACCTGAGTATTGAATTAGTAAATACGTTTGTTTCTACATGTTTCTACGAACTTTACGGATAGTTTTTGGAATCTTCGTCAAGCCTTGATGACCTGCCTAAGGCTGTGGAATACTGAACATAACGCGGCAAACAAATTGAGGTTTTTTGATATAAAAATAATCTTTATCGAACAAAAGGAACATTTATTGTGTAACTGGGAGTCTCGTGAGTGCAAACATCCAAAGATCAAAGGTAAGCGATTCATTTTATTGCTTTTCTGGCTTTCGTGACCAATATACATTGCTGCATCCCTCTAGTGGTGCGGGGGCTGTGCTTTGGCAAAGTGGGTGGGGTTATATCCTTCCTGTTTGGCCCTGTCCGGGGGTTTCTTCGGATGGGGCCACAGTGTCTCCTGACCGCTCCTGTCTCAGCCTCCAGTATTTATGCTGCAGTAGTTTATGTGTCGGGGGGCTAGGGTCAGTTGGTTACCTGGAGTACTTCTCCTGTCTTATCCAGTGTCCTGTGTGAATTTAAGTATGCTCTCTAATTCTCTCGTTCTCTCTTTCTCTCTGAGAACCTGAGCACTAGGACCATACGTCAGGACTACCGGCCGTGGTGACTCCTTGCTGTCCCCAGTCCGCCTGGCCTTGCTGCTATTCCAGTTTCAACTGTTCTGCCTGCGGTTATGGAACCCCTACCTGTCCCAGACCTGCTGTTTTCAACTCTTAATGATCGGCTATGAAAAGCCAACTGAGATTTATTCCTGATTATTATTTGACCATGCTTGTCATTTATGAACATTTTGAAAATCTTGGCTCTCTCTAATTTTCTCCTTCTCTCTTTCTTTCTCTCGGAGGACCTGGGCCCTAGGACCATGCGTCGGGACTGCCGCCCGTGGTGACTCCTTGCTGTCCCCAGTCCGCCTGGCCTTGCTGCTATTCCAGTTTCAGCTGTTCTGCCTGCGGTTATGGAACCGCCACCTGTCCCAGACCTGTTGTTTTTCAACTCTTGATGATCGGCTATGAAAAGCCAACTGAAAATTATTCATGATTATTATTTGACCATGCTTGTCACTTATGAAAATTTTTGAACATCTTGGCATAGTTCTGTTATAATCTCCACCCGGCACAGCCAGAAGAGGACTGGCCACCCCTCATAGCCTGGTTCCTCTCTAGGTTTCTTCCTAGGTTTTGGCCTTTCTAGGGAGTTTTTCCTAGCCACCGTGCTTCTACACCTGCATTACTAGCTGTTTGGGGTTTTAGGCTGGGTTTCTGTACAGCACTTCGAGATATTAGCTGATGTACGAAGGGCTATATAAAATAAAATTGATTGATTGCTAGGTGTTCTTAATGGTTTTGTCTAGTGATCGATAAACTCACACAAACACTTGGATTGCTTTTGCTGCATATTTTCAAAATCTGACACGACAGGTGGATTAACAACAAGCTAAGCTGTGTTTTGCTATATTGCACTTGTGATTTCATGAATAGAAATATTTTTAGCAATTTTGGGAGAATTTGGCCCTCTGCAATTCAGCGGTTGTTGATGAAAATGATCCCGCTAAAGGGATCCGTGCGTCAAGAAGTTCAGAACAAATTCTTAATCTTACTGCCTTGTTCAGGGGCAGAACAACAGATTTTTACCTTGTCAGCTCGGGGATTCAATCTTGCAAACTTTCTGTTACTAGTCCAACGCTCTAACCACTAGGCTACCTGTCACCCCTAAAATACATTTTTATTTATATAAATATGCGTGCAGCTCTTACTCCTATACCCTCCTTTTTCTTGATCTCCTTATTGTTATTACAATTATGATCATCATTATAATAATAAGTCATGTTGTTATCATTAGTAGGCTTTGTATAGTATCCTTGTATAACCACCATCGAGCTGTAGGCCTAAGATCGCATCCTGTTTAGTCTTAATACCGTAACTTACTTACATGCTGACCAAACCGCCTGCGTGCGCCACCGCGCGCATGTTGATTTTGTTCCCCCACACCAGACACGATCAGGACACACAGGCTGCTTTTGCAACAGCTGATGGGGATCGTAATAAAATACCAAACGCCGAACTAATTATATTAATTTGGGGACAGGTCGAAAAGCATTAAACATTTATGGCAATTTAGCTAGCTAGCTTGCTGTTGCTAGCTAATTTGTCCTGGGATATAGACATTGGGTTGTTATTTTACCTGAAATGCACAAGGTCCTCAACTCCGACAATTCCACAGATAAAACAGTAATTAGGTTCTCCTCCTTCCTTCAGGCTTCTTCTTCTTCTTAATATTTTGGACTTAATATGGCGGTTGGCAACCAACATTACTACAACCTGCCGGAGTGTGGACCTAAGTTCATCTTTCAATCACCCACGTGGGTATATGCTTCTAAAAACTAATGAGGAGATGGAAGGCGCCGGATTTGCAGCGCGTTGAGTGTCACAAATAGAACAGACTTCTATTTTAGCGCCTAGCCACGCAGACAGTCGCTGACGCCCGCGAGCAGTGTGGGTGCAATGATTGAATAACATGTATATTTTGCAACGCTCGCAGACTCTCTGGTACACTTATTTAGTGTTGCGTACACTGTTTCAAATGGACAGAATAAAGTATAATATTGTAATCTAAAAGCAACTGTTTGGCACACAATACTCACACAACGTTTGCACAAATATGCTCCTTTTTCTTGATCTGCAGTAGTTCCCACAACTAAGTCAAATGTCTTCCACACATCTGACTTCCCTTTTTCCTCCTGAGCAACCAGTAAACATTCAGTTTTCGACGTCCTCCACATCCATTTTGCAGGCGACATTACTGTGTTCGGAGTTTGTTATAACCAATTTTTTTATATGATGATAGGCTATAGCTCAGGCCATATTGGACACATGCCTGCGATGCTTACATGTTTCACGTAAAGAGAACAACGGTTGAGGGAATGTTTCTCCTAAAGTAATTTGAGGTTTCGGTAAAATAACTTTTCAGTCAGAAACATGAAAAACTAAATGGCTGGAATTATGTTGCAGCTTAGCAAAAAACACTGCTGTGGTGCCTTTTCGCTGCAGTAGGGAGGATAGATTTTTTAATACAGTGTGACCATCGGGCTCTTTGGAGTCATTTGTGTGTCTTAACTATTTAATCAAACAGTGTGGTTAAGTAGACAAGCTCAGTGCATATGTAGTTGATTTTATTCAAACACATAGGGTATGTCTGTCTATATATAGAAAAATAAGTTTAAACATTTCGACCAATGGATTGGTTGAAAGAACAGGACGACTATCGGTTGACCAAGATCTTTTTTTGTCGGGGACAGCCCTAGCCCTTATACACTGTTCCAGGGAGTTCTGTTATGCTCAGCAGCCATTGGGTTAAAACTTCATTATAACCCACCTGGATCTCTAGGAGGCTCTCCTCGTCCTTTGAGTTGTTCCTCTGGTCTAAGCCCTCCCCTCTGAGAAGAGCCTCCAGCGTGGTGCCCTGTGTGGGAATCACATCCTTGCCTGTGAGTCCTCCATCTGGATAAAGAGGAATAAACACACAAATAAATCAAACAAACCCGGGAGCCGCCCGTCACATCAATCAAAGTACAGTCGTTGCCAAAGGTTTTGAGAATGACACAAATATGATTTTTCACAAAGTCTGCTGCCTCAGTTTGTATGATGGCAATTTGCATATACTCCAGAATGTTATGAAGAGTGATCAGATGAATTGCAATTAATTGCAAAGTCCCTCTTTGCCACGCAAATGAACCGAATCCCCCCCAAAACATTTCCGCTGCATTTCAGCCCTGCCACAAAAGGACCAGCTGACATCATGTCAGTGATTCTCTCGTTAACACAGGTGTGAGTGTTGACGAGAACAAGGCTGGAGATCACTCTGTCATGCTGATTGAGTTCGAATAACAGACTGGAAGCTTCAAAAGGAGGGTGGTGCTTGGAATCATTGTTCTCCTCTGTCAACCATGGTTACCTGCAAGGAAACACATGCCGTCATTACATTTACATTTAAGTCATTTAGCAGACGCTCTTATCCAGAGCGACTTACAAATTGGTGCATTCACCTTATGATATCCAGTGGAACAACCACTTTACAATAGTGCATCTAACTCTTTTAAGGGGGGGGGTTAGAAGGATTACTTTATCCTATCCTAGGTATTCCTTAAAGAGGTGGGGTTTCAGGTGTCTCCGGAAGGTGGTGATTGACTCCGCTGACCTGGCGTCGTGAGGGAGTTTGTTCCACCATTGGGGTGCCAGAGCAGCGAACAGTTTTGACTGGGCTGAGCGGGAACTGTACTTCCTCAGAGGTAGGGAGGCGAGCAGGCCAGAGGTGGATGAACGCAGTGCCCTTGTTTGGGTGTAGGGCCTGATCAGAGCCTGAAGGTACGGAGGTGCCGTTCCCCTCACAGCTCCGTAGGCAAGCACCATGGTCTTGTAGCGGATGCGAGCTTCAACTGGAAGCCAGTGGAGAGAGCGGAGGAGCGGGGTGACGTGAGAGAACTTGGGAAAGTTGAACACCAGACGGGCTGCGGCGTTCTGGATGAGTTGTAGGGGTTTAATGGCACAGGCAGGGAGCCCAGCCAACAGCGAGTTGCAGTAATCCAGACGGGAGATGACAAGTGCCTGGATTAGGACCTGCGCCGCTTCCTGCGTGAGGCAGGGTCGTACTCTGCGAATGTTGTAGAGCATGAACCTACAGGAACGGGTCACCGCCTTGATGTTAGTTGAGAACGACAGGGTGTTGTCCAGGATCACGCCAAGGTTCTTAGCACTCTGGGAGGAGGACACAATGGAGTTGTCAACCGTGATGGCGAGATCATGGAACGGGCAGTCCTTCCCCGGGAGGAAGAGCAGCTCCGTCTTGCCGAGGTTCAGCTTGAGGTGGTGATCCGTCATCCACACTGATATGTCTGCCAGACATGCAGAGATGCGATTCACCACCTGGTTATCTGAGGGGGGAAAGGTCATCATTGTTTTGCACAAAAAGGGCTTCACAGGCAAGGATATTGCTGCCAGTAAGATTGCACGTAAATCAACCATTTATCAGATCATCAAGAACTTCAAGGAGAGCGGTTCAATTGTTGTGAAGAAGGATTCAGGGCGCCCAAGAAAGTCCAGCAAGCGCCAGGACCATCTCCTAAAGTTGATTCAGCTGTGGGATCGGGACATCACCAGTACAGAGCTTGCTCAGGAATGACAGCCAGCAGGTGTGAGTGCATCTGCACGCACAGTGAGGCGAAGACTTTTGGAGGATGGCCTGGTGTAAAGAAGGGCAGCAAAGAAGCCACTTCTCTCCAGGAAAAACATCAGGGACAGACTGATATTCTGCAAAAGGTACAGGGATTGGACTGCTGAGGACTGGGGTAAAGTCATTTTCTCTGATGAATCCCCTTTCCAATTGTTTGGGGCATCCGGAAAAAAGCTTGTCCTGAGAAGACAAGGTGAGCGCTACCATCAGTCCTGTGTCATGCCAACAGTAAAGCATCCGGAGACCATTCATCTGTGGGGTTGCTTCGCAGCCAAGGGAGTGGGCTCACTCACAATTTTGCCTAAGAACACAGCCATGAATAAAGAATGGTACCAACACATCCTCCGAGAGCAACTTCTCCCAACCATCCAGGAACAGTTTGGTGACGAACAATGCCTTTTCCAGCATGATGGAGCACCTTGCCATAAGGCAAAAGTGATAACTAAGTGGCTCGGGGAACAAAACATCGATATTTTGGGTCCATGGCCAGGAAACTCCCCAGACCTTAATCCCATTGAGAACGTGTGGTCAATCCTCAAGAGGCGGGTGGACAAACAAAAACCCCAAAATTCGGACAAACTCTAAGCATTGATTATGCAAGAATGGGCTGCCATCAGTCAGGATGTGGCCCAGAAGTTAATTGACAGCATGCCAGGGCGGATTGCAGAGGTCTTGAAAAAGGGTCAACACTGCAAATATTGACTCTTTGCATCAACTTCATGTAATTGTCAAAAGCCTTTGACACTTATGAAATGCTTGTAATTATACTTCAGTATTCCATAGTAACATCTGACAAAAATATCTAGACACTGAAGCAGCAAACTTTGTGGAAATTAATATTTGTGTCACTCTCAAAACTTTTGGCCACAACTGTATAGCAGTAACTCTAAAGACACTGACAGGCAGCACCGCATTTAGTCTTTCCCGGGAACATACAAATTGCTTGATTTTTGAAAGCATCACTATAAACGCCAAATCCCTTTATTAGGGAGGTGAGATACTCTCTCTGTATAGCTTATGTTTCTATTCAGCTGATGAAAGATGGCTTAATCCAATGTGTACTGCCGTGTTTCAAAGGTAGGCTAATGTGGGCTTGCTATTTGGAGCATGCAAATAGGGACGACCTGCCCTTTTTTTACACTCAATGCTAATGCAAAGCTGTAACTGTCAATAAATATAGGTACATTTGTGATTTGGGTGAACTGTCCCTTTAATGTAAATGTTCCATAGAGTTCTCTTCTTGTATTGTGATAGAGGTCAAAACAGAGTGTGGATGAGAGAAAAGACTAACATTGGCTGGTAGTCAGTCTAGCCTGGAAATCATACTCACACTTTCTTCATTGAAGGGTATTTCATTCAGCAGTAGCCTCATGATGTTAAGAGGACAGACTTCAAAGCCTCAACTTAATCTTTTTAAATCATACCTTCAGACACTCATCTCACCAAGTGAAATCACCTAGCAGTCTCACTCCCTGAGCTGAATGCTAACATGCAGCAGTTGATGAGTGGTGAGGATCTAAGTAGATAGAAGAGGGAGGCAGGCAGGGGTATGCACTAACTACCATATGCTAGCAACTCTGAGGGCTCATCCACACCGGAGCCCCTAACCATTGTGTCTGCACATGTTGACTTTCAACTCTCAGCGACTAGACAGCCCCTCCCCCCTGGGAGCTGCAGGCTAAAAATAGAGCAGGCAGCCTGCAGCAGGGAGCCGATTCTGCATGCAGCCCAAGTTTCCCTCTATCACCGCCAGTCAGACAGCCAGCCAGCAAGCAGCACTAACTCCGGCTGGCTGCAGCGATAGCTACCTCTGCCCAGCTACAGGAGAAGGCACTCTCCCAGTGGAGTCTGGAGAAACCAGGCAGAGCCAGCTAGTGCCCCACTACTGGGCACAGATCACATTCACTGGTATGTTACACAGTGTAGGGCAGAGTGACTTAATGTGTGTTACACAGTGTTACTGTTCGAGCAGGGTGTCTTAGTGACAGGTAGAGAAGAGCAAAGTGAGGCTCAGTGAAAATATTACAATAGGAAGTGTGAGTGTAGGGCAGAGTGACTTAATGTGTGGGAGTGTAGGAATGAATGGGTAAAAATAAATAGAAGTGGGTGATAGAGTGAGCGAGTTTGTGAGAAAATGTTCAGGAACTTATGAAGAGTAGCGAAAAACTTAATTTTTCGTAACATTTATTAAATGCAGTCTGTTGTGATTCCTGTCCTTCTCCTCCCAGCTGAGCAGGCTAAAATGTGATTACATGTTCTAGTTCTCACAAAACAAGTTTACTCGTTCACTGAACGGAGCACTTCTCATTTGATAAAAAGTGACTAGCAGGCTGTTTGCTTTCCACACTGAAATTGAATGATGTGCTTTCAGCTAAATGATTCCAGATCATAAATAATAACAAGATAATAGAATGGGAGATGAACGCACTGGACTGACTGGTGATGAGACACAGCAGAGAGTTGCAGGAATTTTGTGAGGGGAGGGGGGGGATTTCTATTACCTAGCTGGAGGCCACAGAGGCGCAGCGGAGGGTCCATGGAGGTGTGCAGCCGCCTCTTCTTCCTCCAGCAGCGGGCGGGGTATGTATACATCTGACCTGCAGCCACCCCTATAAAAACAGACAGGAAGTGAAGAATACACCACGCCGTTCTCTCTCCCCCCCAGCCTGATTCATAATGTGTTGCTTAGCGACCCTAAAAGAGTGAACTCAATATTCTTATGCAGTTGTATATATGAAGGGTTCTCGCTGGAGGCAACATAAACACTATTGGATATCCTTATATAGACATGTTTATAGCTGTAGTGGCCAGAGGGACATATTTAGATACAGATGACATTACCCACTAAACCTCAACAAGTGAATGATAGTTTTAGTAAACCAGAGCGCCAGCCATCATGCTTTTCTATCTCTACCCACCAGGGCTGCGGTGGTGGCGCTCCATCCAGATGTAGCAGTTGTTCTGTGCCACGCCGGTCTGGGAGTCCAGGAAGGGCAGGCGCACGCTGCGCTCGGCACACAGGCGGGCATTGTAGCTGCGGCACTGCTCAATGGCATCCTTGTAGAACTGGTCACCCAACCTGCAGCAGGGAGACCATTCAGACCGGTCAACACCACTTGTGGTTGGCACTGACAGGCATTTGGTTATGCGGCTGGTAAAGATACTGAAATAGGCCCAATGGCCAGATTAGTGGTTAACCAGACAATTCATTTTAGCCATGACTCACTGACCACCGTGGACTACTGGAAACATCACTACACACCATATATATATACAGTGGGGAGAACAAGTATTTGATACACTGCCGATTTTGCAGGTTTTCCTACTTACAAAGCATGTAGAGGTCTGTAATTTTTATCATAGGTACACTTCAAATGTGAAAGACGGAATCTAAAACAAAAATCCAGAAAATCACATTGTATGATTTTTAAGTAATTAATTTGCATTGTATTGTATTGCATGACATAAGTATTTGATCACCTACCAACCAGTAAGAATTCCGGCTCTCACAGACCTGTTAGTTTTTCTTTAAGAAGCCCTCCTGTTCTCCACTCATTACCTGTATTAACTGCACCTGTTTGAACTCGTTACCTGTATGAAAGACACCTGTCCACACACTCAATCAAACAGACTCCAACCTCTCCACAATGGTCAAGACCAGAGAGCTGTGTAAGGACATCAGGGATAAAATTGTAGACCTGCACAAGGCTGGGATGGGCTACAGGAGAATAGGCAAGCAGCTTGGTGAGAAGGCAACAACTGTTGGCGCAATTATTAGAAAATGGAAGTTCAAGATGACGGTCAATCACCCTCGGTCTGGGGCTCCACGCAAGATTTCACCTCGTGGGGCATCAATGATCATGAGGAAGGTGAGGGATCAGCCCAGAACTACACGGCAGGACCTGGTCAATGACCTGAAGAGAGCTGGGACCACAGTCTCAAAGAAAACCATTAGTAACACACTACGCAGTCATGGATTAAAATCCTGCAGCGCACGCAAGGTCCCCCTGCTCAAGCCAGCGCATGTCCAGGCCTGTCTGAAGTTTGCCAATGACCATCTGGATGATCCAGAGGAGGAATGGGAGAAGGTCATGTGGTCTGATGAGACAAAAATAGAGCTTTTTGGTCTAAACTCCACTCGCCGTGTTTGGAGGAAGAAGAAGGATGAGTACAACCCCAAGAACACCATCCCAACCGTGAAGCATGGATGTGGAAACATCATTCTTTGGGGATGCTTTTCTACAAAGGGGACAGGACGACTGCACTGTATTGAGGGGAGGATGGATGGGGCCATGTATCGCGAGATCTTGGCCAACAACCTCCTTCCCTCAGTAAGAGCATTGAAGATGGGTCGTGGCTGGGTCTTCCAGCATGACAACGACCCGAAACACACAGCCAGGGCAACTAAGGAGTGGCTCCGTAAGAAGCATCTCAAGGTCCTGGAGTGGCCTAGCCAGTCTCCAGACCTGAACCCAATAGAAAATCTTTGGAGGGAGCTGAAAGTCCGTATTGCCCAGCGACAGCCCCGAAACCTGAAGGATCCGGAGAAGGTCTGTATGGAGGAGTGGGCCAAAATCCCTGCTGCAGTGTGTGCAAACCTGGTCAAGAACTACCGGAAACGTATGATCTCTGTAATTGCAAACAAAGGGTTCTGTACAAAATATTATGTTCTGCTTTTCTGATGTATCAAATACTTATGTCATGCAATAAAATGCAAATTAATTACTTAAAAATCATACAATGTGATTTTCTGGATTTTTGTTTTAGATTCCGTCTCTCACAGTTGAAGTGTACCTATGATAAAAATGACAGACCTCTACATGCTTTGTAAGTAAGAAAACCTGCAAAATCTGCTGTGTGTCAAATACTTGTTCTCCCCACTGTATATACACACACTCAGCAGGGGAAGATAGAAGTTTCCATGTGACTGTCACAAATTCCGCCATTGAGACTAGCTTACATAAACATAAACCTTACACATACAAACTATAAGATGGAGGAATGATGTGCATGGTAGGGATGGGCGCGGTCATTTGAATAGTAGTCCACACTTTTCACGCATGTAGCTTGTTATTGTCAGCCAATCAAAGCAGCACTACTGTCAGAGGCTCCATGTGTAGCAAGTAAAGTGGGTGATTTCTAGTCAATGGAAAATGGAATTACAATTATGGAATGAGAAGGAGAAAGCTACAATGATCAACCAACAGGTAGGCTTGTTGATTAATATGAATAGAGTTGTAGACAAGGACACAGGGAACCAATAAAAATATTAAATTAGCCTTGCTAGCTAGCAAGCAGGCTTACTAACTTAGCTGGCTAGTGTAGCTAGCTAGCGTCTTTACATCAATTAGATGCAGCCAAGACAGACACTACCTTATGAGATGATAACCTATCGCACCAACAAGTTTTTCTAACTTGTACGGGTCGGTCTGTCTACTTTCTCTAGCTCCCCCGCTCTCACTCGCTCTCCCCCTCCATGCCTGACACACCGCCACCTGCTCCTCTCGCGCCCCTCCCACACCCGTCTGTACTGAAACATCAAGCAGTGCACCACCTCTGAGTCGCAGGAGCAAGTCCCCATTGAAGTAAAAATCTCTATATATAAATAAAACATGTATTTCGACTGTCTGGATATCCCCCCCAAAAAATTATATTAGAATAGTGAAAATCATTTCAAATGCCCATCCCTAGTGCATAGGGCTGTGACTGTCATGGAATTTTGGATGACAGTAATCGGCCAGTCAAATTACCGCGGTCTCCATAATAACCGTTTGAATAGCATATCTTTTTTTTTTTTAATAGACAGACATTCTTTCCCCCTCTGCATGTGCTACAATCATTTATATTTCTGTGTTCTGCTGCTGCAACTTACTTGCACCTTTGTGTGCTCATTTTCTGCAACACCTTGCTTGTGTCAGCAAGGAGCAACAAAGTTATCACATTGTTAAGAGTCCATGTTACCAAATAACAGACTCAACCGATGGAATGCCCGGCCATCCCCGTGTCTTCAGTCAGCTGTTCGTATACGTAATTGTGCCAGCCCTAGATGTGCATAAAGGTTCTGATCAGACAGATTATAAACCATGTAAACCAGTGTTTTCCACTAGCGCCGGCAGTCGGCTATACAAACGATTACAGACCCATTTTCAGCCGGGTACTTTTCCCACTTAACTAGGCTGCTAGTCAGAAAAAGTCTGCCGAGCCCGCTCCTGCTAGAACGAACAATTTGCATCTTCTGGTGATCTATTTATAGGACAGCCACCTGTCAGTCAAAGTGAGCGATGACAGGAAAACACTGCTGGTTTGACAGTCTGCTGTCTGTCCCGCCTCTCAGTACCTGAGTGTGTGCGTGGTGGTTGCAGTCCAAAAATGTTACAAGGAGGGAAAGAGCATGCATTTGCACGTCCAATAATGTCGTAACGAAGACTTGAAATCCACTTAGCCTATTGTTTTCTGGCACATTAATTTATTTTCTTTCGCGTGCAGGGTCGGACATTAATGATGGCCCGTTGGTCCTGGGCCAGTAAAAACACGTGTTGGGCCACGTTGATCTCGTCAGTCACCGTCTCAAAAGGGCCAGCAACATTTTGGCGCTTTGCTGCATCCCAGTTCAACATTTACCTCCTCTATCGTAATCAACCACTGAAGACTGTATGCATAAATGTCATGCTATTTGTATTTGAGCAATATGATTAGCCGTTCATTCAAGCACCATCACGCTCGAGTCCCAACTTCGAGCGGTACATGAGTTGATGCCTTCACCAAGCACACGCAAGCTGTCCAAAGCAAAAATAAGTGCCCATCAATCTACTAACTGAGCTTACTGATTTTAGGGAAAGGGATTTAAAAGTAAACCTTCAACAGGTTTTTCGGGTTGTTCCCCCAAAAAAATATTTTATTTTTTTGACCAACTGATTGATCGAAATGTTTTAACATGTATTTTTCTATAGATATTTATTTTACCTTTATTTAACTAGGCAAGTCAGTTAAGAACAAATTCTTATTTTCAATGACGGCCTAGGAACAGTGGGTTAACTGCCTTGTTCAGGGGCAGAACGACAGATTTGTACTTGGTCAGCTCGGGGATTTGAACTTAACCTTTCGGTTACTAGTCCAACGGTCTAACCACTAGGCTACGCTGCCGCCCCATAAAGATAGACACACCCCATGTGCTTGAATAAAATCCAGTAAACGCACTGAGCTAGTCTGATGCTTTAAGCGCACTGTTCGATTAAATAATTAAGACACAAATGAGACAAAAACTACAAATGACAGGGAGTGCCTGTGTGACTGGCGCCCGTTGTCTCGCTCTCCTCCCTGCTGCAGTGAACAGGCACCACAGCACAGCAAGTGTTTATCGCGCTGTCCGCCCTGAAGCTGCAACATAGTTACAATCATTTTGTTTGACTGAAAAGTTGTATTACCAAAATACCTAGTTTCTTTAAGAAAAACATTCCCTACTCCCTCAACCCTTGCGTTACGTGAAACATTGCAAGCACGTGACCTACAATGCACTCGGAAAGTATTCAGACCCTTTCCCCTTTTCCACATTTTGTTTTGTTACAGCCTTATTCTAAAATAGATTAAATACATGTTTTCCCTCATCAATCTACACACAAAGCCCCAGAATCAGTGGTGAAAACAGGTTTTTAGAATTTAAAAAAAATCAGAAATACCTTATTTACATAAGTATTCAGACTCTTTGCTATGAGACTAGAGACAGGTGCATCCTGTTTCCATTGATCATCCTTGAGATGTTTCTACAACTTGGGAGTCCACCGGTGGTAAATTCAATTGATTGGATATGATTTGGAAAGGCACACACCTGTCTATATAAAAGGTCCCACGGTTTTTGCTCTGACATGCACGGTCAACTAAGCCATGAGGTCGAAGGAATTGTCCGTAGAATTCCAAGACAGGATTATGTCAAGGCACAGAACTGGTGAAGGGTACCAAAAAATGTCTGTAGCATTGAAGAACACAGCGACCTCCATCATTCTTAAAATGGAAGAAGTTTGGAACCACTAAGACTCTTCCTAGAGCTGGCCGCCCGGCCAACCTGAGCAATAGGGAGACGAGCATGGGCCAGCGAGGTGACCAAGAACCTGATGGTCAATCTGACAGAGCTCCAGAGTTCCACTATAGAGATGGGAAAACCTTCCAGAAGGACAACCATATTTGCAGTACTCCACCAATCAGGCCTTTAGGTTGGAGTGGCCAGACAGAAGCCACTCCAGTAGAAAAGGTGCACAACAGCCCACTTGGAGTTTGCCAAAAGGCACCTAAAGGACTCAACCCATGAGAAACAAGATTCTCTGGTCTGATGAAACCAAGATTGAACTCTTTGGCCTGAATGCCAAGCGTCAGGACTGGAGCAAACCAGGCACCACTCATCACCTGGCCAATACAATCCCTACGGTGAAGCATAGTGGTGGCAGCATCATGCTGTGGGAATGTTTTTCAGCGGCAGGGACTAGGAGACTAGTCAGGATCGAGGGAAAAATGAACAGAGCAAAGTACAGAGATCCTTGATGAAAACCTGCTCCAGAGCGCTCAGGACCTCAGACTGGGCCAAAGGTTCACCTTCTAACAGGACAACGACCCTAAGCACACAGCCAAGTCAATGCAGAAGTGATTTCGGGACAAGTCTCTGAATGTCCTTGAGTGGCCCAGCCAGAGTCCGGACCCGATCGAACATCTCTGGAGAGACCTGAATATAGCTGTGCAGCGATGCTCCCCACCCAACCTGACATAGCTTGAGAGGACCTGCAGAGAAGAACGGGAGAAACTCACCCAAATACAGGTGTGCCAAGCTTGCAGTGTCATACCCAAGAAGATTCGAGGCTATAATCGCTGCCAAAGGTGTTTCAACAAAGTACTGAGTAAAGGGTCTGAATACTTATGTAAATGCAATATTTCCATTTTCTGTAATACATTTGCAAGCATTTCTAAAAACCTGTTTTTGCTTTGTCATTATGGGGTATCGTGTGTAGGTTGATGAGGGGGAAAATACTATTTAATCAATTTTAGAATAATGCTGTAACGTAAATGTGGAAAACTGAAGGGGTCTGAATACTTTCCAGAATGCACTGTATATAGTATTTTCAAAGTGTTGACAATGGAGTAGTGAACAGCTGCTTTCTGTGTAGCAAAGCCAATGTTTAACACCTGTTTCATTCTTCAATCATACCTGTATTGCAGATAGCTGACAAAATGCCTCTTAAAAAGTCAGCTCCAAGCCTGTGTTAGTAAGCAGACACATACAGGATTCTTTAAAGGCTTAAGTTTTTCTTTAAGATATGTTTATCCTGTGTTTTATATCATATTGTACCACAGCTGATGAAAGTAATACAAACCAGGTTTCCATCCCACCTTTTTATGCAAGTAAAGTACATCGGAGAAAGAAAATGTCATGAGATCTGACGGGAACAGAAACATTTTTGGTTCACTTTCAGAATGTCGACATAACAAAATACACTAGACAAGGTGTGATATTTTGGTGTCTGTAAAATTAATTATGCTACAAATGTGCAAATATTGATATAATAACCATCATATCAAAGTAAACGTGGAGTCACGCGATGTTGTGTGGTCCTCCCACTACGACTCATCAGGAAAGCATGCAGTTTATTAGGCTACAAATGAAATAAATTAACTTCACAGGGTGGTGAAAGTACAAGGTGATTAGTTTGATGCTCCTTTCAAATAAATATTGAGGGCCTTATTCTGGTGACATGATAGTCGATACTTGGCTGCCGTTTGAAAAATAATCTTGCTCTTTTGTCCATAATAATAATCTCATCACGTAGATAGCGCTATTGGCTAAAGCGCACGTGCCAGTACCAGTGGGCAAACTCGCTATATAAACTCAATTTCTTTTGTGAGAAAACCATCAGGAGATTTCAAAATGTGATGGAAACTCATTTAAGTTTTTTTTTAATTTATTTTTTTATTCGGTACATGGGAATTTAAACGCAAAAGGTATGTGCACAACGTCATCAAGCACAGCCTTTTATCTACAGTGAGGCAATTTGCTGGAAACATCTCTGGTGGGAAAACACGCATATTGTTTAAAAGCAGATTTTAGAATATTCACATGAAAATCTGTTGCCAATTGGATGGAAACCTAGTCTACAGTAAGTGTGAAAACATTTGATTAGTGCCATTTCCTTATAGTTGTTTGTTGAAAATACATTCAGAATGTAACAAAGGCCACCAAAATAGAGCTTGTTCTGCAAAAGAAATGGGTGGAGCCTGGTTGGCTACTTTTTCTATTTGACTGGCTACTCAATGTGCTTGTGGAAAACATTACAGGGTTGGTATCGGCTACATTCTGGAAGCATACTTCCACCTCTTCACCCTCTCTCCTGATCTGTCTGCATACAATCAGGGATGGAGGATTAAGGGCTGTCCCCTAGCAACCAGCAGAAATGCAAATGATGATTACAGTCAACCGTTAATCATGTTAATCACCAGGGTCAATCAAAGAATCAAACAAACACTATTCTCAGGATCTTTACTCACTGATTGGAGTGGCTCTACCATGGACAAACAATGTGACTTATCTGAATATCGTCGTCCGTGTGATGCTTACATTGCTCTTTGCAGAGACCGAAGTGACTTTCATATAGCCTAGCGTCATGACCTTTGGGCTGCTGGGACGGTCACATGACATTCTACACAGTAGTGAGCTTTGGTTTCTATTTAGGGCGCTGAATCAATGAAGGGGATGATTGGGTTAGGCTAGGGCATCACAATAGGAATGTGTTCAAAGACTCATGACTAACGTATACAGATTTACAGACAGTACTATCATCATCAATGACCCTGTAGTTTGAGAAGCTTTTATCAATGCCGGTGATAGTTTGGCAGCCCCTTAGGGTGTCAATGTTAATATTTGCTGTGAAAGGAGGAAATTTCACATTCAAGCCTTCAGTATCTGCCACATGCGGTAATTATCCTGCTTAATTAATCAAAGCAGAGCCTCTAGCACACAGACAGGTTTGATTATATCAAATGAGGATGAATATTGAATCTAAGACAGCAACATTTGCCTCTGTAAAGGTCTACCTAGTTGGGCCTGCCACTGGCAGACAGCTTCTTGAACATGGCAACAACACATATAGCTTTAATTAATTTTCACCACATGTTCTCAATTACAATACCCACAGGCAGCCATTTTGATAAGACAAACACTTAATGGAGGCGCTTTAGTCGCAGCTCTCCCAGGCTTGATCAGAGAAGAGACATACTTAGGCCGAGCAGAAAAGCCAAAATCTGCCTTCTCTCCTTATCCTACGACCCTATCCTCTTTCTCCCCAATTCCCTGATTAGACAGCTTCCAGCAAATAAACAGACATGCTTGGAATGTTGTCCCTCACATAAAGGAAGGCTCCGCAGTTCGAGAAAGCCACAGTGTTTGAGGATTCTGGGAAAGAGCCTGCGTGTGTGGTTGTGAAGAGTAAACAGTCCCAGGTACACAAGGCAAGGAGAGCGCATGAGAGAGCGTAAGAGAAGTCACGAGAGAGAGAGAGAGAATGAATCTTAAAGACTAGCCTAACCATCAGATAGGATGGCATCTTGGAAAAATCATCATGTTATAAACTAACAAAGTCAGTGAGTAGTGATTGGCATTATTAATGTTATTCTAGGCCTTGTGGAAATGTCAGAGCAGTGAGCTCACACGTGCATTCAAAGGTTATAAACCTGGCCTCAAATGTTATTAGTCACATGCTTCGTATACATGTGTAGACTAACAGTGAAATGCTTACTTAGGGGCCCTTCCCAATAATGCAGTGAAAGAAAAGAGAAAGAAAAGTAATATTACATAATAATAAAAGTAATAAATACACAATCAGTAATGATAAATTGTCTATATAGACAATGGGTATCAGTACTGAGTAGTGTTGTCAGAATACCAGAATTTTGACTTCGATACTGATACCAGGTTTAGTATCACGATTCTCGATACCATCACAATACCAAATCGATACCACTGCAAAAAAAAAAGGCATATTAACCAAAGTCACAAAATGGCACTTGATCCAGACAGATAAAGTCAGCTACTGCTCTGTTCAATTGTAGGGGCATTTTATGAGTTTAATATCATTATATTTGAAAAAAATTTACATCAACATTTTTCAGAGACAGCCAGGTATGCAACCTGTTATGGCTGCAGCCCGACACCGGTACACCTATGACAACATCCAGCTCAAGTGCAGGGCGCGAAATTCAAAATCTATTTTTTTTTTTTTTAATATTTAACTTTCACACATTAACAAGTCCAATACAGCATTTGAAAGATAAACATCTTGTGAATCCAGCCAACATGTCCGATTTTTTAAATGTTTTACAGAGAAAACACCACATATTTATGTTAGCTCACCACCAAATAAAAAAGAGGACAGACATTTTTCACAGCACAAGTAGGATGCAAGTAGCATGCACAAGCCAACCTAACTAACCTAGAACCAACCTAAATAACCTAGAAAAAACTACCTCAGATGACAGTCCTATAACATGTTACACAATAAATCTATGTTTTGTTCAAAAAATGTGCATATTTTAGCTATAAATCAGTTTTACATTACTGCTACCATCATAGCTACAGTCAGAAATCGCACGGGAGTAGCCAGAGAAAATACAGACACCAACGTCAACTACTAATTACACATCATAAAACATTTCAGAAAAATATATGGTGGATAGCTAATGAAAGACAAAGATCTTGTGAATACAGCCAATATTTCTGATTTTTGAAGTGTTTTACAGCGAAAACACAATATATCGTTATATTAGCTTACTACAATAGCTAGCACACAGCAGCATTGATTCTAGTCAAACGGTAGCACAGTTCGACAGATATATGAAAAAGCATCCCAAATTGGGTCCTTATCTTTGTTGATCTTCCATCAGAATGTTCTCCAAGGGGTCCTTTGTTCAGAACCGTCTTTATTTGGATCCAGAACGAACGATTTCCCTCTTGAATTAGCAAGCACACTGGCCGTGCGGCGCTAACCTCTCCTTCTTGACAAAATTCTTGCGTCGCATCACGTCTAAAGTCCAGAATAAATTTCAATAATATAATTAAACTATATTGAAAAAACATACTTTAGGATGATATTGTGACATGTATCAAATAAAATCGAAGCCAGAGATCATATTCACCTTTAACGAGGGTTTTCCAGGAGCCGAGTCCAGGTCCAACTTCGCGCCCAGGAAAAAAAATAAAGTGCGCACATCTCACTCCAAGAGGTTGTGTTCAATCCCAGGACGAGATAATCAAGTCATTTCTGCTCTCACTTCCGCATGACACCCAGGGGAAGGCGTATGATGTGTTTCTACAGTCCTAAGTGACATGCCCTTTTATAGACAAGCTCTTGAAGAGAGACATCGATTTTGGAAATCTCACTTCCGGATAGGAAATGGGCTGTAAAAAGAGTTCTGTTCCACTTAGAGAAATAATTCAAACGGTTTTAGAAACTAGAGACTGTTTTCTATCCAATAGTAATAATAATATGCATATTGTACGAGCAAGAATTGAGTAAGAGGCCGTTTGAAAATGGGCACCTTTTTCCAGTTTTTCAATACGCCCCCTGCAGCCATAACAGGTTAATGAATTAATTTTACAATCAATTTTAGTTTGTTTTAATCAAACTAACGACATAACAGTAATATATTATTTGAATAGTAAATCTCTATTGATAAATTGGATAAATCAAGATATAGCCTAGGCCTATTCATGCATAGACTTATAGACCTTGTTTTTCCGATTTAATTGGGATACAGATGACAAACCTTTACATATGCACAATTGAGAGCATCCTGTCGGGCTGTATCACTGCCTGGTACGGCAACCGTGCCACCCGCAAACGCAGAGCTCTCCAGAGGGTGGTGCAGTCTGCCTAACGCATCACCGGGGGCAAACTACCTGCCCTCCAGGACACCTACAGCATCCGATGTCACAGGAAGGCCAAAAAGATCAAAGGACAACATCCACCCGAGCCACTGTCTGTTCACCCCGCTATCATCCAGAAGGCGAGGTCAGTACAGGTGCATCAAAGCTGGGACCGAGCGACTGAAAAACAGCTTCTATCAAAGCCATCAGACTTAAATTGCCACCACTAGCACATTAGAGGCTGCTGCTCTATATACATAGACTTGAAATCACTAGTCACTAGTAATGTTAACATATTTTGCATTACTCATCTCATATGTATATACTGTATTCTATTCTACTGCATCTTAGTCTATGCCGCTCTGACATTGGTCGTCCAAATATTTACGAAACTGTTCAATAGTTTGCGGTCACTTAGAAATGTCCTTGTTTTTGAAAGAAAAGCAAATTTTTTTGTCCATTAAAATAACATCAAAATGATCAGAAATACAGCGTAGACAGAGGTCAACCGATTAATCGGAATGGCCAATTAATTAGGGCCGATTTCAAGCTTTTATAACAAATTGGTAATCGGCATTTTTGGATGCCGATTATGTTCGATTACATTGCACTCCACGAGGAGACTGCGTGGCAGGCTGACCACCTGTTACGCGAGTGCAGCAAGGAGCCAAGGTAAGTTGCTAGCTAGCATTAAACTTATCTTATAAAAAACAATCAATCTTAACATAATCACTAGTTAACTACACATGGTTGATGATATAACTAGTTTATCTAGCTTGTCCTGCGTTGCATATAATCAATCCGGTGCCTGTTAATTTCTCATCGAATCACAGCATACTTCGCCAAACGGGTGATGATTTAACAAGCGCATTCGCGAAAAAAGCACTGTCGTTGCACCAATGTGTACCTAACCATAAACATCAATGCCTTACTTAAAATCAATACACAAGTAAAAATGTTTAAACCTGAATATTTAGTTAATTTCCCTAATTTATAATATATTCATTTTAGCGGGCAATATTATGTCCCTTCTCTTGCGTTCTGTGCAAGCAGAGTCAGGGTATATGCAGCAGTTTGGGCCGCCTGCCTCGTTGAACTGTGTGAAGACCATATCTTCCCAACAAAGACCGTAATTAACTTGCCAGAATTTTACATAATTATGACATACCATTGAAGGTTGTGCAATGTAACAGCAATATTTAGACTTAGGGTTGCCGCACGTTCGATAAAATACAGAACAGTTCCGTATTTCACTGAAAAAGAAAACGTTTCGTTTAAAAAAATTATAGTTTCCGGAATTGACCATATTAATGACCTAAGGCTAGTATTTCTGTGTGTTATTATATTATAATTAAGTCTTTGATTTGATAGAGCAGTCTGACCCCCCCTTGGGTTGTGCCGTGGCAGAGATCTTTGTGGGCTATACTCAGCCTCAACTGCCGAGATTAGGCTGGCAATACTAAAGTGCCTATAAGAACATCCAATAGTCAAAGGTATATGAAATACAAATGGTATAGAGAGAAATAGTCCTATAATAACTACAACCTAAAACTTTTTAACTGGGAATATTGAAGACAAGACTCATGTTAAAAGGAACCACCAGCTTTCATATGTTGTCATGTTTTGAGCAAGGAACTTAAACGTTAGCTTTTTTTACATGGCACATATTGCACATTTACTTTCTTCTCCAACACTATGTTTTTGCATTATTTAAACAAAATTTAACATGTTTAATTATTTATTTGAGACCAAATTGATTTTATTTATGTATTACATTAAGTTAAAATAAAAGTGTTCATTCAGTATTGTTGTAATTGTCTTCATTACACACACACACACACACACACACACACACACACATATATATATATATATATATATATATATATATATATATATATATATATATATATATATATATATATATATATATATATATATATATATATACACTGCTCAAAAAAATAAAGGGAACACTAAAATAACACATTCTAGATCTGAATGAATGAAATATTCTTATTAAATACTTTTTTCTTTACATAGTTGAATGTGCTGACAACAAAATCACACAAAAATTTATGGAAATCAAATTTATCAACCCATGGAGGTCTGGATTTGGAGTCACACTCAAAATTAAAGTGGAAAACCACACTACAGGCTGATCCAACTTTGATGTAATGTCCTTAAAACAAGTCAAAATGAGGCTCAGTAGTGTGTGTGGCCTCCACGTGCCTGTATGACCTCCCTACAACGCCTGGGCATGCTCCTGATGAGGAGCATGGACTAAAGCATCCGCCAACTCCTGGACAGTCTGTGGTGCAACGTGGCGTTGGTGGATGGAGCGAGACATGATGTCCCAGATGTGCTCAATTGGATTCAGGTCTGGGGAACGGGCAGGCAAGTCCATAGCATCAATGCCTTCCTCTTGCAGGAACTGCTGACACTCCAGCCACATGAGGTCTATCATTGTCTTGCATTACCTGTTGTTGCTGTGTTAGACTAGCACCCTGTTATTGCTGCTGTTATCTTACCTGTTGTTTTAGCTAGCTCTCCCAATCAAGACCTGCAATCACTTTATGCCTTATTGTATGTCTCTCTCAAATATCAATATGCCTTGCATACTGTTGTTCAGGCTAGTTATCATTATCATTGTTTTGGTTTGCAATGGACCCTGTAGTTCCACTCTCCGTACCTCTGATACCTCCTTTGTCCCACCCCCCACACATGCGGTGACCTCACCCATTGAGACCAGCATGTCCAGAGATACAACCTCTCTTATCATCACCCAGTGCCTGGGCTTGCCTCCGCTATACCCGCGCCCCACCATACCCCTGTCTGCACATTATGCCCAGAATCTATTCTACCACGCCCATAAATCTGCTCATTTTATTCTTTGTCCCCAACGCTCTAGGCGACCAGTTTTGATAGCCTTTAGCCGCACCCTCATCCTACTACTCCTCTGTTCCTCGGGTGATGTGGAGGTAAACCCAGGCCCTGCATGTCCCCAGTCACCCTCATTTGTTGACTTCTGTGATCGAAAAAGCCTTGGCCTCATGCATGTCAACATCAGAAGCCTCCTCCCTAAGTTTGCCTTACTCACCGCTTTAGCACACTCTGCCAACCCTGATGTCCTTGCCGTGTCCGAATCCTGGCTTAGGAAGGCCACCAAAAATTCTGAGATTTCCATACCCAACTATAACACTTTCCGTCAAGATAGAACTGCCAAAGGGGGAGGAGTTGCAATCTACTGCAGAGATAGCCTGCAAAGTTCTGTCATACTTTCCAGGTCTATGCCCAAACAGTTCGAACTTCTAATTTTAAAAATTAATCTCTCCAGAAATAAGTCTCTCACTGTTGCCGCCTGCTACCGACCCCCCTCAGCTCCCAGCTGTGCCCTGGACACCATCTGTGAATTGATCGCTCCCCATCTAGCTTCAGAGTTTGTTCTGTTAGGTGACCTAAACTGGGATATGCTTAACACCCCGGCAGTCCTACAATCCAAGCTTGATGCCCTCAATCTCACACAAATCATCAAGGAACCCACCAAGTACAACCCTAAATCCGTAAACATGGGCACCCTAATAGACATTATCCTGACCAACCTGCCCTCCAAATACACCTCTGCTGTCTTCAATCAAGATCTCAGCGATCACTGCCTCATTGCCTGTATCCGCCACGGGTCCGCGGTCAAACGACCACCCCTCATCACTGTCAAACGCTCCCTAAAACACTTCTGCGAGCAGGCCTTTCTAATCGACCTGGCCCGGGTACCCTGGAAGGATATTGACCTCATCCCGTCAGTTGAGGATGCCTGGTCATTCTTTAAATGTTACTTCCTCACCATATTAGACAAGCATGCTCCGTTCAAAAAATGCAGAACCAAGAACAGATATAGCCCTTGGTTCACTCCAGACCTGACTGCCCTCGACCAGCACAAAAACATCCTGTGGCAAACTGCAATAGCATCGAAGAGCCCCCGCGATATGCAACTGTTCAGGGAAGTCAGGAACCAATACACGCAGTCAGTCAGGAAAGCAAAGGCCAGCTTTTTCAAGCAGAAATTTGCATCCTGTAGCTCTAACTCCAAAAAGTTCTGGGATACTGTAAAGTCCATGGAGAACAAGAGCACCTCCTCCCAGCTGCCCACTGCACTGAGGCTAGGTAACACGGTCACCACCGATAAATCCGTGATAATCGAAGACTTCAACAAGCATTTCTCAATGGCTGGCCATGCCTTCCTCCTGGCGACTCCAACCTTGGCCAACAGCCCCGCCCCCCCCGCTGCTACTCGCCCAAGCCTCCCCAGCTTCTCCTTTACCCAAATCCAGATAGCAGATGTTCTGAAAGAGCTGGAAAACCTGGACCCATACAAATCAGCTGGGCTTGACAATCTGGACCCCCTATTTCTGAAACTGTCCGCCGCCATTGTCGCACCCCCTATCACCAGCCTGTTCAACCTCTCCTTCGTATCATCTGAGATCCCCAAGGATTGGAAAGCTGCCGCGCTCATCCCCCTCTTCAAAGGGGGAGACACCCTGGACCGAAACTGTTACAGACCTATATCCATCCTGCCCTGCCTATCTAAGGTCTTCGAAAGCCAAGTCAACAAACAGATCACTGACCATCTCGAATCCCACCGTACCTTCTCCGCTGTGCAATCCGGTTTCCGAGCCGGTCATGGGTGCACCTCAGCCACGCTCAAGGTACTAAACGATATCATAACCGCCATCGATAAAAGACATTACTGTGCAGCCGTCTTCATCGACCTGGCCAAGGCTTTCGACTCTGTCAACCACCATATTCTTATCGGCAGACTCAGTAGCCTCGGTTTTTCTAATGACTGCCTTGCCTGGTTCACCAACTACTTTGCAGACAGAGTTCAGTGTGTCAAATCGGAGGGCATGTTGTCCGGTCCTCTGGCAGTCTCTATGGGGGTACCACAGGGTTCAATTCTCGGGCCGACTCTTTTCTCTGTATACATCAATGATGTTGCTCTTGCTGCGGGCGATTCCCTGATCCACCTCTACGCAGACGACACCATTCTATATACTTCCGGCCCTTCCTTGGACACTGTGCTATCTAACCTCCAAACGAGCTTCAATGCCATACAACACTCCTTCCGTGGCCTCCAACTGCTCTTAAACGCTAGTAAAACCAAATGCATGCTTTTCAACCGTTCGCTGCCTGCACCCGCACGCCCGACTAGCATCACCACCCTGGACGGTTCCGACCTAGAATATGTGGACATCTATAAGTACCTAGGTGTCTGGCTAGACTGCAAACTCTCCTTCCAGACTCATATCAAACATCTCCAATCCAAAATCAAATCAAGAATCGGCTTTCTATTCCGCAACAAAGCCTCCTTCACTCACGCCGCCAAACTTACCCTAGTAAAACTGACTATCCTACCGATCCTCGACTTCGGCGATGTCATCTACAAAATAGCTTCCAATACTCTACTCAGCAAACTGGATGCAGTTTATCACAGTGCCATTCGTTTTGTTACTAAAGCACCTTATACGACCCACCACTGCGACCTGTATGCCCTAGTCGGCTGGCCCTCGCTACATGTTCGTCGTCAGACCCACTGGCTCCAGGTCATCTACAAGGCTATGCTAGGTAAAGTGCCGCCTTATCTCAGTTCACTGGTCACGATGGCTACACCCACCCGCAACACGCGCTCCAGCAGGTGTATCTCACTGATCATCCCTAAAGCCAAAACCTCATTTGGACGCCTTTCCTTCCAGTTCTCTGCTGCCTGCGACTGGAACGAATTGCAAAAATCTCTGAAGTTGGAGACTTTTATCTCCCTCAACAACTTAAAAAATCTGCTATCCGAGCAGCTAACCGATCGCTGCAGCTGTACATAGTCCATCTGTAAACTACCCACCCAATTTACCTACCTCACCCCCCATACTGCTTTTATTTATTTACTTTTCTGCTCTTTGGCACACCAGTATCTCTTCTTGCACATGATCATCTGATGATTTATCACTCCAGTGTTAATCTGCTAAATTGTAATTATTCGATTTATTGCCTACCTCATGCCTTTTGCACACATTGTATATAGATTCTCTTTTTTTTCTACCATGTTATTGTCTTGTTTATTGTTTACTCCATGTGTAACTCTGTGTTGTCTGTTCACACTGCTATGCTTTATCTTGGCCAGGTCGCAGTTGCAAATGAGAACTTGTTCTCAACTAGCCTACCTGGTTAAATAAAGGTGAAATAAAAAAATAAAAAAAATTTAAAAAAATTAGGAGGAACCCAGGGCCAACCGCACCAGCATATGGTCTCACAAGGGGTCTGAGGATCTCATCTCGGTACCTAATGGCAGTCAGGCTACCTCTGGCGAGCACATGGAGGGCTGTGCGGCCCCCCAAAGAAATGCCACCCCACACCATGACTGACCCATTGCCAAACCGGTCATGCTGGAGGATGTTGCAGGCAGCAGAACGTTCTCCACGGCGTCTCCAGACTGTCACGTCTGTCACATGTGCTCAGTGTGAACCTGCTTTCATCTGTTGTGAAGAGCACAGGGCGCCAGTGGCGAATTTGCCAATCTTGGTGTTCTCTGGCAAATGCCAAACGTCCTGCACGGTGTTGGGCTGTAAGCACAACCCCCAACTGTGGACGTCGGGCCCTCATACCACCCTCATGGAGTCTGTTTCTGACCGTTTGAGCAGACACATGCACATTTGTGGCCTGCTGGAGGTCATTTTGCAGGGCTCTGGCAGTGCTCCTCCTGCTCCTCCTTGCACTTAGGCGGAGGTAGCGGTCCTGCTGCTGGGTTGTTGCCCTCCTCCACGTCTCCTGATGTACTGGCCTGTCTCCTGGTAGCGCCTCCATGCTCTGGACACTACGCTGACAGACACAGCAAACCTTCTTGCCACACCTCGCATTGATGTGCCATCCTGGATGAGCTGCACTACCTGAGCCACTTGTGTGGGTTGTAGACTCCGTCTCATGCTACCACTAGAGTGAAAGCACCGCCAGCATTCAAAAGTGACCAAAACATCAGCCAGGAAGCATAGGAACTGAGAAGTGGTCTGTGGTCACCATCTGTAGAACCACTCCTTTATTGGGGGTGTCTTGCTAATTGCCTAGAATTTCCAACTGTTGTCTATTCCATTTGCACAACAGCATGTGAAATTTATTGTCAATCAGTGTTGCTTCCTAAGTGGACAGTTTGATTTCACAGAAGTGTGATTGACTTGGAGTTACATTGTGTTGTTTAAGTGTTCCCTTTATTTTTTTGAGCAGTATATATATATATATATATATATATATATACATACATACATCAAATCAAGTTTATTTTATATAGCCCTTCGTACATCAGATAATATCTCGAAGTGCTGTACAGAAACCCAGCCTAAAACCCCAAACAGCAAGCAATGCAGGTGTAGAAGCTGGACAGTCTGTGGTGCATACATACATACATACATACATACATACATACATACATACATACATACATACATACATACATACATACATACATACATACATACATACATACATACATACATACATACATACATACATACATACATACATACATACATACATACATACATACATACATAAATAAATTAATAAATAAAATAATTTTAAAAATCGGCATTGGCTTTTTTTGGTCCTCCAATAATCGGTATCGAAAAATCATAATCGGTCGACCTCTAGTAGATATTGTTAATGTTGTAAATGACTATAGTAGCTGGAAACAGCAGATTTTTTATGGAATATCTACATAGGTGTACAGAGGCACATTATCAGCAACCATCACTCCTGTGTTCCAATGGCACGTTGTGTTAGCTAATCCAAGTTTATAATTTTAAAAGGCTAATTGATCATTAGAAAACCCTTTTGCAATAATGTTAGCACAGCTGAAAACTGTTGTTCTGATTAAAGAAGCAATAAAACTGTCCTTCTTTAGACGATTTGAGTATCTGGAGCATCAGCATTTGTGGGTTCGATTACAGACTCAAAATGGCCAGAAACAAAGGACTTTCTTCTGAAACTCGACAGTCTATTCTTGTTCTGAGAAATGAAGGCTATTCCATGCGAGAAATTGCCAAGAAACTGAAGATCCCGTACAACGCTGTGTACTACTCCCGTCACGGAACAACGCAAACTGTCTCTAACCAGAATAGAACGAGTGTGAGGCCCCGGTGCACAACTGAGCAAGAGGACAAGTACATTTGAGTGTCTAGTTTGAGAAACAGACGCCTCACAAGTCCTCAACTGGCAGCTTCATTAAATAGTACCCGCAAAACACCAGTCTCAACGTCAACAGTGAAGATGTGACTCCGGGATGCTGGCCTTAACAGTTTCAACATTCCTAAATGCTTTATCACATTATTTAAGTGTGTTAACTTCTGTGCGGCATGAGTGGGGAGCTGACGTGATGCAGCCCAGACTCCCAGTGAAGGCTAAGAGGAGCAGGCACAGTGCTTTTGCTCTATAAGGGGGACATCAGCAGCACTGATAGTTGATCCGTGAGACACATTTGACAGAAGTACCGAAAGTACAAAAATTCATGTTCTAGTATCGATTAGATTTAAAGAACTATTTAGCAGTCTCATGGCTTGGGGGTAGAAGCTGTTCAGGGTCCTGTTGGTTCCAGACCTGGTGCATTGGTAATGCTTGCTGTGCAGTAGTAGAGAGAACAGTCTAACTTGGGTGGCTAGAGGCTTTGACAATTTTAGGGTCTTCCTCGGACACCGCCTGGTATAGAGGTCCTGGATGGCAGGGAGCTCGGCCACA
The DNA here is from genome assembly GCF_045679555.1 of Salvelinus alpinus. NCBI lineage: Eukaryota > Metazoa > Chordata > Actinopteri > Salmoniformes > Salmonidae > Salvelinus > Salvelinus alpinus. The sequence continues at coordinate 83,504,380 of NC_092094.1, forward strand.
GTGATCTACTGAGTTGTACGCACAACCCCATGTAGCGCCTTGAGGTCAGATGACAAGCAGTTGCCATACCAAGCAGTTGCCATACCAAGCGGTGATGCAGCCAGTCAAGATGCTCTCAATGGTGCAGCTGTATAACTTTGAGGATCTGAGGGCTCGTCCCATACCAAATCTTGTCAGCCTCCTGAAGGTGGAAGAGGCGTTGTCATGCTCACTTTATGACTGTGTTGGTGTGTGTGGACCATGATAGATCCTTAGTGATGTTTACACAGGAACTTGAAGCTCTAAATCCACTCCTCTACAGCCCCGTTGATTTGAATGGGGGCGTGCTCGACCTTCCGTTTCCTGTAGTCTACGATCATCTTCTTTGTTTTGCTGACGTTGAGTGAGAGGTTGTTGTCCTGGCACCACACTGCCAGGTCTCTGACCTCCTCCCTATGGGTTGTCTGAGTCATCAGTGATCAGGCCTACCACTGTCGTGGGTGAACAGGGAGTACAGGAGGAGACTAAGCACGCACCCCTGAGGGGTCCCCGTATTGAGGGTCAGTGTGGCGGATGTGTTGATGTCTACCCTCAACACCTGGGGGGGCAGTCCATCAGGAAGTCCAGGATCCAGTTGCAGAGGGAGGTGTTTAATCCCAGGGTTCTTAGCTTAGTGATGAGCTTGGAGGGCACTATGGTGTTAAACAGTGAGTTGTAGTCAATGAACAGCATTCTCACATAAGTGTTCCTCTTGTCCAGGTAGGAAAGGGCAGTGTGGACTGCAATAGAGATTGCGTCATATGTGGATCTGTTGGGGCGGTATGTGACTTGGAGTGGGTCCAGGGTGTCTGGGATGATGGTGTTGATGTGAGCCATGACCAGCCTTTCAAAACATTTCTAGGCTACGGGGTGCTACGGGGTGATAGTCATTTAGACAGCTTACCGCTGCGTTCTTGGGAACAGGCACTATGGTGGTCTGCTTGAAACATGTAGTAATTACAGACTGGGTCCGGGAGAGATTGAAAATGTCAGTCTAGACAGTTGCTAGCTGTTCAGCACGTGCTCCAAGTATGCATCCTGGTAATTAGTCTGGCCTTGTGGCTTTGTGAATGCTAATCTGTTTAAAAGGTCTTACCTCACATCGGCTACGGGTGAACATGAACAGACAGTCGTATGGAACAGCTGGTGCTCTCACGCATGGTTCAATGTTGCTTGCCTCGAAGCCAGAATAGAAGGCATTTAGCTCATCTGGTAGGCTCACGGCTGGCTTTTCATGAAATCAGTTGTAGAGGATGGTCGAATTAACACATCTGCAATAAGAATACACATGGACCTCTTCACTGGCCAGAGAACAAAGGAAAGGGGAAGCACTCCCAGCAGTCGTCCTTCCCTTCTTCTGCTCATCTTACAACTCTAGTCTACATCAAAGCTCCTCCCATCAGCAACAAGGGTACTCAGACTTCTGCCAGAGACATGGACACAGCTAAGTTCTGACGAAGAGTGATGATGACAAAGACTTAGCCAAAGAACTTCTCCATTGGAGGACAATACACTGCATGAAAAAGTGCAACAAACAATTATTTCCTCAAGCAAACTGCGTAAACAGACTGAAAATAACATGGCTAAATGTGTTGAGATGTGTGTAATGATTTTTTTTTTTTTTTATGTGTGTGCTTTTCTGACAATTAACAGCCATTACCCTTACACCCAAACAGTATACGGTTTGATATCTGTGCGATCAGTCTTCAAACAGGCAGTGGAAGACATAAGTGTACAAAGGATCCTCTATTTACAGTTGAAGTCGGAAGTTTACATACACCATAGCCAAACACATTTAAACTCAGTTTCACAATTCCTGACATTTAATCCTAGTAAAAAATTCCCTGTCTTAGGTCAGTTAGGATCACCACTTTATTTTAAGAATGAAAAATGTCAGAATAATAATTGAGAGAATTATTTATTTCAGCTTTGATTTCTTTCATCACATTCCCAGTGGGTCAGAACTTTACATACACTCAATTAGTATTTGGTAGCATTGCCTTTAAATTGTTTAACTTGCGTCAAACGTTTTGGGTAGCCTTCCACAATAAGTTGGGTGAATTTTGGCCCATTCCTCCTGACAGAGCTGGTGTAACTGAGTCAGGTTTGTAGGCCTCCTTGCTCGCACACGCTTTTTTAGTTCTGCCCACAAATGTTCTATAGGATTGAGGTCAGGGCTTTGTGATGGCCACTCCAATACCTTGACTTTGTTGTGCTTAAGCCATTTTGCCACAACTTTGGAAGTATGCTTGGGGTTATTGTCCATTTGGAAGATCCATTTGCGACCATGCTTTAACTTCCTGACTGATGTCTTGAGATGTTGCTTCAATATATCCACACATTTTTCCATCCTCATGATGGCATCTATTTTGTGAAGTGCACCAGTCCCTCCTGCAGCAAAGCACCCCCACAAGATGATGCTGCCACTCCCGTGCTTCACGGTTGGGATGGTGTTCTTCAGCTTGCAAGCCTCCCCCCTTTTCCTCCAAACATAACGATGGTCATTATGGCCAAACAGTTCTATTTTTGTTTCATAAGACCAGAGGACATTTCTCCAAAAAGTACGATCTTTGTCCCCAAGTGCAGTTGCAAACCATAGTCTGGCTTTTTTATGCGGTTTTGGAGCAGTGGCTTCTTCCTTGCTGAGCGGCCTTTCAGGTTATGTCGATATAGGACTCGTTTTACTGTGGATATAGATACTTTGTACCTGTTTCCTCCAGCATCTACACAAGGTCCTTTGCTGTTCTGGGATTGATTTGCACTTTTCCCACCAAAGTACATTCATCTCTAGGAGACAGAAGGCGTCTCCTTCCTGAGCGGTATGATGGTTGTGTGGTCCCATGGTGTTTATACTTGTGTACTATTACTTGTACATATGAACCTGGTACCTTCAGGCATTTGGAAATTGCTCCCAAGGATGAACCAGACTTGTGGAGGTCTTGGCTGATTTCTTTAGATTTTCTCATGATGTCATGCAAAGAGGCACTGAGTTTGAAGGTGGGCCTGGAAATACATCCACAGGTACACCTCCAATTGACTCAAATGATGTCAATTAGCCTATCAGAAGCTTCTAAAGCCACAACATAATTTTCTGGAATTTTCCAAGCTGTTTAAAAGGCACAGTCAACTTATTGTATGTAAACTTCTGACCCACTGGAATTGTGATACAGTGAATTATAAGTGAAATAATCTGTCTGTAAACAATTGTTGGAAAAATTACTTGTGTCATGCACAAAGTAGCTGTCCTAACCGACTTGCCAAAACTATAGTTTGTTAACAAGAAATTTGTGGAGTGGTTGAAAAACAAGTTTTAATGACTCCAAACTAAGTGTATGTAAACTTCCGACTTCAACTGTATGTGAACAATTGATTAACGCATGACCTGGCATAAGTCACAGAACATTGCAGGCAATGAATGGGGGCTGACCCAGCCCCAGGAACTATCCCCTCAACCGGAGCCAATCACAGCTCTCCTGACAGGGAGCCTCACCTCTGAATGTGTGAACACCAATCCTTGTGTTCGGACAGCGACCAGCCGTATGGTTGCTGTCATTTATGAACCACCAAGGACTACCACGCGCAGGGACCTTGAGATACTGGACTACTGAAATGGTTTGGTCTGGACTCTACACCATGGAGAGTTCGCTGAAGACCGTTGGTTCCAGACAGGATATACTTAAGAGTATCCAGATCAATCTCAGCAATTTTTCTCCGATTTGAATGCGAGCGTGCAACCTGTTACTTTTATGATTAATAGCTATACTTATCCTATATAATCCCTGCCTAGTTTCGTTATGAAATATCAATAATAACTGTGATTTATTCTCTTTAGTACATCATTTTGCCATCGCAATCTTGATTATTCATTCATCCTGTACATTCATTGCTTTACCCTGGTTATTTCTAAATAAAATCTTCTTTGTTTTTGTAAAATATATGTCTCCAAGAATGCATTGCCTTAGTTACAATTATTTTATAATTTCTTGCTAATTTATAGCAAGTGGTACCGTTAATAATTTCACAGTAATAAGCGTACACACTACCTTACGCCATGATAGTTTGCAAGCCCTGCCACATCCAACGAGCGTCAGAGCTGGAGTAGTAGGATTCGATCCTAGTCCAGGTCGTAGCGGAATTTCTTATAAGCGTTTGGACTACAGTCCTACTTCTTAAAAGCGGCAGCTCTAGTCGTTAGCTCAGTGCAGATGTTGCATGTAATCCATGGCTTCTGGTTGGGATATGTACTGGAGGTCGACCGATTAATCGGCTTGGCCAATTAATTAGGGACGATTTCAAGTTTTCATAACAATCGGTGATCGGCATTTTTGGATGCCGATTATATTGCATTCCAACGAGGAAACTGCATGGCAGGCTGATCACCTGTTACGTGAGTGCAGCAAGGAGCCAAGGTAAGTTGCTAGCTAGCATTAAACTTATCTTTTAAAAAACAATCAATCTTAACATAATCACTAGTTAACTACACATGGTTGATGATATTACTAGGTTAACTAGCTTGTCCTGCGTTGCATATAATCAATGTGGTGCCTGTTAATTTATCATCGATTCACAGCCTACTTCGCCAAACGGGTGATGATTTAACAAAAGCCCATTCGCAAAAAAGCACAATCGTTGCACGAATGTACCTAACCATAAACACCAATGCATTTCTTAAAATCAAAACACAGAAGTAACATTTTTTTAAACCTGCATATTTAGTTAAAAGAAATTCATGTTAGCAGGCAATATTATCTAGGGAAATTGTGTCACTTCTCTTGCGTTCATTGCACACAGAGTCAGGATATATGCAACAGTTTGGGCCGCATGGCTTGTTGTGAACTAATTTGCCAGAATTCTACATAATTATGACATAATATTGAAGGTTGTGCAATGCAACAGCAATATTTAGACTTAGGGTTGCCACCTGTTTGATAAAATACTGAACGGTTACATATCTCACTGAAAGAATAAACATTTTGTTTTCGAAATGATCGTTTCCGGATTTGACCAAATTAATGACCTACGGCTCGTATTTCTGTGTTTATTATATTAGATTTAAATCTATGATTTGATATTTGATAGCGCAGTCTGACTGAGCGGTGGTAGGCAGCAGCAGGCTCGTAAGCATTCATTCAAACTTTACTGCGTTTGCCAGCAGCTCTTAGCAATACTTGACTCACAGCGCTGTTTATGACTTCAAGTCTATCAACTCCTGACATTAAGCTGGCAATACTAAAGTGCCTATTTGAACATCCAATAGTCAAAGGTATATGAAATACAAATAGTAGAGAGAAATAGTCGACGCATCATAATTCCTATAGTAACTACAACTTACAACTTCTTAACTGGGAATATTGAAGAACAGGGAATATTTAACCACCAGCTTTCATATGTTCTGAGCAAAGAACTTAAACATTACATGGCACATATTGCACTTATACTTTCTTCTCCAACACTGTGTTTTTGCATTATTTAAACCAAATTGAGCATGTTTCATTATTTATTTGAGACTAAATAGATTTTATTTATGTATTATATTATGTTAAAATAAAAGTGTTCATTGTTCATTCAGTATTGTTGTAATTGTCATTATTACAAATATATATATAAAAATCAGCCAATTAAATCGGTGTCAGCTTTTTTTGGTCCTCCAATAAATCGGTATCGGTGTTGAAAAATCATAATCCGTCGACCTCTAATATGTACGTAGGCATCGGTGAAATAACCAAAATATATCACGGTATTTAAAAATATTAAATAATAACAATTTACAGTATGATGGAATTTTTAAGTTCTAAATTTGCAGCATGATTTGTGCGTGACCCTAGGGTAAAAACACATACATTCGAAGTGATTTCAATGGCTTTCTCCATTCTGATTGTTTTGTACTGTTCAATTCAACCAAAAATAATTTTCTGCATTTCCTGCACTCAATTGAGATAATTTCCACACTGCCACGTAGGGCTGCACGATACAGGCAAACAATCTAGGCCATATTTTTAACCAAATGTTGCAATTGAGATTTGACTTGCGATTTAGAGCAAAACACTTGGGTGAACTGTTGGAATCATGGAAATAGAATGATTATTCTAATTCTATAGTTAGAATATAATAGTGGCCACTTTGAATACAGTGTTTTACATTACAACGAATGAAAATGCCAGGGAGGAATTATTGTGACAGAGTAGGCACCAAAGTGTTGGTAAGTGTTTCCTAGGGGACCCTATAATCTTTGGCTATATTAAATGTTGTTTTCTCTTAGCTACTTCATATAGCTAACACATTAATCCTTTTTTATTTGACCTTTATTTAACCAGGTAGGCCAGTTGAGAACAATTTGCATATTCCTCTTTGATTTAGAAGACACTGTTGCATAAACAACATGCTGATTTAGGTCTACACCATCACTAGTATTAAATCAGGCTGCATAGCTAATTATGTTTGCTCTGACTCAGTACATTTATTAGCTAGCTGGCTTGCCAGCCAGCTAACTAGCGATTAGCAGCTAACATTTAGGCCCAACTTGCTAAACTATCTGTTTGAAGATGTAAGAAACACAAACTAATAGTGTAATTATAGAACACTAGTGGATTTATATTAAGAAGCATAGTGAAAACAGTATTGTCGACATCAACATTGTTCCATCTGCTGCATTGACCATGCAGACTGAACGCAAGTGTCTTGTGGTCGAGGAACAACAAATGCGCTCCTTGAGTGACAGGGGGCGGGGCTAGGTCTGTGTGGAACGCCATGGAGAGCGATGACTCAGGTAGAGAAGTAAACTATAAAAATGGATGTTACACACGGTTTAACACATTTAACAAACCAAACATTAAAATACCATCATAGAAGGTAAAGTAAAAACCCAAACCGGTCCGTGCATCAATACCGGTATATCATAAAATACGGTGTACCGCCCAGCCCTACATGTACGTATGGTCACTGTGAGAATGGCATCGTCGATGCACTTATTAATGAAACCGGTGACTGATGTGGTAAACTCCTCAATGACATCGGATGAATCCAGGAACATATTCCAGTCTGTGTAGCTTAGCATCCGCTTCATCGAACCACTTCCGTATTGGTACTTCCTGTGAGTTAAGCAGGAATCAGGAGGATAGAGTTATGGTCAGATTGGAGGGAGAGCTTTGTATGTGTTTCTGTGTGGAGTAAAGGTGATCTAGAGTTGTGTTTCCCTGCATTACAATCACCGGCCACAACATTGGTCAAAGGCTAAATTATCCACGATTAGACCAGAAATAGATTCCACTTGTGACAGATGTAAGCAGGCTCCTGCTACTTTACTGCCATGTTTTGGACATGCCAGAAATTTAAAGATTTCTGGATATCAATTTGACAAGTTTTCTAAGATACTGGAGAGACCTCTGAAACCTTCTGCCTGTATATCATTTTACGAGTGGCAACTTCTCTAAATAGTTATATAGCAAACATGCTGTCATTTACTAGTCTTCTAGCTAGATGTCTTATACTATTTAAGTGGAAGGATCAGTTTCCAATGGATAAAGGAAGGCATGCAACACCTCAAGCTAGAGAAAATGGCTGCTCCATTAGGGGATCTGCAATTACATTCTATATCTGGCTACCTTTCATATCCTTTGTAGAAGACATGGACCCAGCTAATTTCACAACTCCATAAACCAACACAAATTAAAATTTGTATCACTATTTTTACTCTTCTTTACTTTTTGTTTGATTATATTCTGTTTTTTTCTTGTAGTACTCAAATTCTATATCATGCCTGCTTTATTTAGGGTGGAGCATGGGGGGTTGGTGTGGGTTTGATCTGGTACGGGATACATGTGTTTTTCCCTCTACCTGTTCTGTCTGTATTAAGAATAAAAAATCAAATTAAAACTGAGAAAAATAAGGAGGAGCACTAGGAGCACCTCCTCTGGATGAGCATTTTCTTGTTTGCTTATGGCCCTACACAGCCTCTGAGCACCTCAATCATGTTTCAAGATTGTAACTGCTGTATGGCATACGTGTGTTGTACCTGTTAACAATACAATCATTAGGCTACTACTTAAAAAGTGCTGGCCCTAAATGGGCCTAAAACTACCCCACAAATTACAGTAGCCATGATCTTGTCATGTGAATCTGAATGCTGTACCTAGATCACTTCCGTCAAGCTTCAGTGGAGGATAATGTGTCTGACAAAAAAAACAGCCAGGGGATAGAAAAACAAGCAGCGAAAGGAATGTTGATAGCTCCCTCAGTTATGAGGTGTTAACTGTCTCAGTTTCCTGCCCTCTTTCATTCGAGTGCACTGCCCTCAGTGCCCTGAGCAGCAGGTGCGGTGGCCTAGGTGAGAGATCTCTCTAACACTCATAATGAGTGACGAGCATCAGCGTCTGAGAGCACAGGAGGTGAGCGAGGCCCTGCTAACACTTACTCATGTCTTTGCTCTCTCTCTTTTTTTCCCCTCTTGCATAAGTAATTTTTTTCAACTGTTCGTTTTTTAGGGCCTTTGTGACATTGAAGTGGTTGGAAGGTTGTTCCAACTGTAAAAAGACATACCACAGCTAACCAGACAGACACTGTGTGCAACTGAGCTACAGTAAGGATAGGCCTACCTCAAAAGCATACACACTATCTTACAGATGTGAGTGGGGGGGGGAAACCAAAAGCAAATCTCTTGGCTGCTGGGGCCTCCTCTATCAGTGTGCTCCTGTCAACGGTTTGGGGTGTCATATCTGTGCCCAGCCCTTAGTGTGAGCATTACATAAACGCACATTTTGCATAAAAGAGAATGACCTCTCAACCCACAGTTTTCAGGAGGCCAGGCAAGCGATCTGCAGTAGCTTAAATCGGAACATAAATTCCATTGTCTTTTACACTACATTTGAGGAACCCCAAGAGTTTTAGCTTAGGGCCTATGAGGGCTGGAGTTACAGTTAGAAGCAATCTTGTTGTCTTTACCTTGATACTCTACAGGCTGACAAAGGGCAATAAAATACCAATTTTTCAGAATACCAATTTTCTTCAGATACTTCTGCCTTTTGCGATCGGTTCAGGCAAATGTCTTCGCTCTTTGCAGGTGCATCTGAGCTTTACAGGAAGCCATTGCTGCAGCCCTGCAATAGGGGAGGGTCTAGAGAGAGACTGTTTCCTATCGAACACATCGACTCTAGCAAGAAAGCCATTTCACAGTCATCTTGATAAAGAATACCAATAACACACATGGCCTGTGCACATACAGACTCAATATTTTGAGTTCCATTTTATCAGTAGGTTGAAGAGCCCCTTGTCCCTTTCCATCACTCTCCCATGCATAACACACACACAGTGTGGGAGGAGCAACACTTTGGCTACACCCACGATTGCCATATCCTTCTCTATAACAAAGCCAAGAAGACTCCAATTAATTTGCCTCATCTCAAAGGAGAATACTCTTGATTAAAAAAAAGGTCAAACTGGTCCACATGAGCAACATCCAATTAGTGTCAAGTGTGACTAATTATAATCTGACAAATGTGTGAGATGAAGTCTGAAACCCGAAACAGTAGCTAATTATAGCAGATTGAAACACTTCATTAAGCACAGCTTATAGCGAGGAGACATTATACATGTTAAAACCTCTAGGAGATGAAGAAGCAGCCCATTCAGGCAAAGTAGAATGATTAGGTTGATCTTGTTGGATACAAGGGTAAAGTGGTTTAAAGGAAATGAGTCCCACAAAATTGATAAAAATGGCACAGTCTCAAACTACGCTACTTTGTGCCAACTGGGAACCACCACAGCCATGAAATTAAACAAGACCATCCTTTATGCTCGTCAGTGGTAGAGCTCTTCAAGCTCGTTTATGTAGTCGTAAGCGTCAAATAATGATGCATCTATACGTAAGTGGTGGGCGAGGAGCACGCTTCCCTGATCCTGTAGGGCCCGTGGGGGTGCCAGGGTACCTCTACAGAAGAGCAGATGGGTCTTCTGCCTTGCTGCCTGTGCCCAACACTTCCTCCTGGTCAAAGCATGTCCTGACAGATGGGCCCAGGATCATGGACCTGGCTAATCTGCACCACTCCTCCACTTAAAGGCACAGTCAAGTTACATCCCTTGTTCTTCACCTCCAAAAAGTCTCACCATCTCTAATGCACATTCCAAAAGGTCTGGTTATACCTTAACTGTCCTACAAACAGTCTGTCAGTGCTCAAACATGGGTAGCAACAAAGAAATGACTTACAGTAGGCCTTGTTTGTCTTTCTCTGAGAAAATGTACATGAGGTGGCAACATCCCTCAATACAAACTTGCCTAAAAACTTCTAAATTGGCAATTTTTTTTTTTTTGGCTAATATATATATATTATCTGACAATATAAGCTCTAATAGAAAAAAATGGCGTCACAGACAAAACAGGATAAATACTGTTGACTCATTAGTGAGCACACAGAGGATAGGATACAACTTAAGTAACTGCACAGGCGCTTTACAAAATGCATAGGGCTATCTCCAACGGAAATTCCGGGGCTCGCATTGCTGTCACTTCGCTTTCGGGCGGAAAGGCATGCAAATGTAAAATGCCTCCTGCCTTGCTCTACCTACCGGGTCCTGGTCACGTCTGCGCTCAGCCAAAGTTGACATCTCGACAATACACACCAACTATAAAAGACTCGGGATGTCAATGTTATTCCGGAAATATGGAAAATTCTTGCAATCGTCTTTCACTCGTCCTCGTAATAGCAGAGTGCATGTTGAAACACTTTTGTGCTAAATTTTGAAGTAACGTTCAGATATATTCAAGAATCGGTTCAAATGAGTCAATAAATGATCATGTTGAGGTTACAGGCCTAAAACGCAATTAGTATGACATATGGGATAATCCGCATATCACACATATAAGATTGTAAACCATAATATGCAGAAATGTCTAATAAACTAAGCAGTCTACTTCGGTGAAAGCACTGACACATTAATTCGGCTCAGCAAGTAGAAATACACAAATTGTTACGACAGCATTATTCCCTCATTTGCACGCGTCTTGTATTTCCTTAAAAGTACGGATCTATGTAATTCAAGTATTGGCAACAAAGTAACACAACAGAATTTAATCAATTTGTTAATTTACTTACGCTTTAAGTGGGTTCTGAATGACAGCCGCCATTTTGCTACACTGTAACGCAATATCAGCCTCTTGCAGTTCTGAGTGAAACCTACGAAAAACCAACCAATCAGGGCTCGGGGTGGGTCCGTGAAGGTTTTGTTACTTTAATTTCCGAGGCAAAACGGAGAATGGAAAAACGAAAAAGGTCTGTATTTCGTTTTTCGTGTTTTTCGTTTCTGAATTAGAAAAACGAACATCGGAAATCAACTTATTTTCTCAGATATAGTGTCAGAATTTGACATTAAATAATGGAAAACAAATAACAACATCTATTATTACATTTCTGATTTTGGTTTTGTTCCCACATGGAAGTACACGCCCCCTTATAGAATATTCATGATGCTTAGGGGTTGTGTTTACAGCCTCGGCTGTCAGCACAAAGAAAATATTAGACTGTGTGAGTGTGACAGGAACGTATTATGAAGTTAGCATGCCAATATAACAAACTCAACAACAACTGAATAAAGTTGGCTTGCATTAGCTGGCTAGCTAGGGCTAGTTAGCCAGTGGCCAGCTAGCCCTAACTGGTTACTGGCTATAGTCATGCTAGCCAGAGCTACCCATTGCCCAACCAGAGCTACTGCAGAAAAGTGAGATTTCTCCATTACTTTCTGAAGCTAACTTAGCTAGATCTTCTGTCAGCTGATGGTGTTTATTGACAGAGTAATAATGAAGAGCAGTTACTGGAAATAATTGGCACTTTGCATAGATAAATTAGCTACATATGTAGGATCTTAATTTGAGTCAGTTTGCAGCAGAACAATTATCCTGCAGCAACAGGAAATGTAAATTATTAATTAATGAAAAGATTTTGTAGGGGTTGATACATTTTTCAAGTCTGTATCAACATCAATGGAATTACAAACTTTAGAAGCCTTTTGAAACCTTGAATACGCTACAATTTAGCATAACCCACTGTGCAGAATTATCAGCAACAAAAGAGTGATCAAATTAAGATCCTAAATCTGTATTGCTTACACAAACAACAATATCCAATTAAGCTATAGTGTGTGTGTGTGTGTGTGTGTGTGTGTGTGTGTGTGTGTGTGTGTGTGTGTGTGTGTGTGTGTGTGTGTGTGTGTGTGTGTGTGTGTGTGTGTGTGTGTGTGTGTGTGTGTGTGTGTGTGTGTGTGTGTGTGTGTGAAATCTGACTGTTCCCGCAGGAGAAAAGCACAGTACTGTATTTTAGCTGATCACCATGAACTTCATGTAGTTTAATCTGCCTTTTTATTGGTATGGGTTGTCATGACTGTCCTGTGAAGTTCCGAATGGGTCAGGTCAGCTTGGCAATGGATGACAGTAACCAGACCCTCTCTCACCCACAGAGGGGGGAGGAGGGACCTGGTGGGGAGGAGTTGACACCTTATGCCCTGTTATAAATCAAGGAGAGAGAACATCCCTCTCCAAATTCACACAGGAATGTTTCTTTGTCTCCAGAGACTTTTCCCGCCGAAGCTCTAACACGTTCTAAAGCAAATACTGAATCAATATTCCTAACAGAGAATGTGGGGAATGGTCAGAGGCGAGCTAAAGAATAAAAATGTCATATGGGTTGTTATTTTGTGATGTCATTAAAAGTGTTATAAAGGAAATAGTGTAACTTGTAAAGTATATACACTACATGTAAGGGAAAGGGGGATACCTAGTCAGCTGTACAACTGAATGCATTCAACTGAAATGTGTCTTCCGCATTAATCCCAACCTCTATGAATCAGAGAGGTGCGGGGGGCTGCTATAATCGACATCCATGTCTTCGGCGCCCGGGGAACAGTGGGTTAACTGCCTTGATCAGGGGCAGAACGACAGATTTTTACCTTGTCAGCTAGGGGATTCGATCCAGCAACCATTCGGTTACTGGCCCAACGCTCTAAACACTAGTATGAAGTCTCCATCCTTTACGTTGTGCATGAAATATGAAAAATAATTTAAGTATTTTTGTTTAGACAGGAATATGATTTTAGGAGCCATAAGGGATCATTTGCCTCCTATAAACTTTGCACAGTAAGTAGCCACGCCCAGAGTGAGGTCAGAGAGTGTGTCAGCCTGACGGAACCGTCCCTTTCGACCAGAGTGCATGAAAGTATCGGTAAAGAAATTAACATTGAGACCAGTGTAGCTGTAGCTCACACCCAAAGTGGATCGAACTCTGAATATCAACGCGAGGTAGAGGCGAGAAGCTCACCTCCCGGACAATCACGGTATGGCTAATTAGCTGTCCTAAGTAAAATATCTAGAAAAGCGTGGGACTATTCTACTACTCTTCAAACCATCCTATTCTACTACTCTTCTCAAATCAACGTATTCTACTACCCTCATCACCAATGGGAACCGTTGATACGGCTGGCTAGCCTATCTTCCAAGGAGTATCTTCCAGAGTAAACAACAGTAGAAGACGGGGGACCCCTTTTGTACAATCAGAGCCTTACAAGCGTGCCACTGAAAGGCCCAACACCCTTCCTGAGGGCTGGTTCCAACAGAAATCCACAGCGAACGAAGGCATTTAAACGTAAATAAAAAATGTATTACATTTTTTTAATTTAACCTTTATTTAACTAGGCAAGTCAGTTAAGAACAAATTCTTATTTACAATGACGGCCTACTCCAGCCAAACCCGTGTCTCTTTCTCTCTCTCTCTCTGTTACAAAGAAGATGAAGAGATCTTCTTTGTAACAAGCTGCCATATGTTGTGTCAGTCCGCTAGGGACCTTTCCCTAATGTATTAAGGGTGTATGTTTATCCTGTGTTACCATTTAGTTTGCTAGTAAATAAATAATTAAACCAATTACACACACACACAGGACCATTCACGCAGCTCTATCAAGTGGACATGATGCTCTCAAGGTCATGCACTACCGCCTCCTACCACACCCTGATGAGAAGCAATAATCCTGTCCCCATGCTGGAAATCTGCATATTTCTCTAACCCTGCTGTACTCTACTGTGCTGAGACAATATGACTCTAGAACAGTTTAACACTATTTTAAATTGAATGCTCAACAGTGATTATCACTCTCTCTCAATTCAATTCAAAAGGGCTTTATTAGCATGGCAAACATATGTTAACATTGCCAAAGCAAGTGCAATAAACAATCACAAATCAACTGTTAATTCTCTCTCTCTCTCTCTCTCTCTGTCTTGACAATCCTCACAGATCATTCACAGATGCTATGTAAGCTGGTTGCTGGCACCTGCAGGCCTGTTTGAGGGACAACTGGACAGAACATATCAGAATTCTTGGACTTCAGCTGAGACTCTCCTTCCCCATCCTTCAAAGAAAGCTTCTTCTTTACACTTCCTGTTAGGCATGCTGCTCTCAAGGTGTGTCTCTCCATTTCTCTCATGTTGTGTGGTATTGCCTAGAGATGACCCTGACGCTCTCCTGCTGGGTTTTGCTAACTTGCTAATGTTAGCTAAGTGCACTACCAGTAATACCGTATATCCCGGTGTCATGACATTGCCCTGTTGGTGAGGTTTATGACCCCAATAAATACCTTTCCCCCTTTCCTCTCTCTACTATACAGATTTGACTCTTGGAAAGCCCTTTGTTAACATAGAAAGAGTCTGGTAACATCAAAAGGGTGTGGAACGGAACCATATTTCGGTAATCCAACCAGTTGAAATATCCGTTCGTACTTAAAGAATATGATGTCAGATCAGTTGTTGTCTGAGACATTATTACTAATGATAGGATGACATTAACTATATCTTGGAAAGTCTACACATTCTAGTTATCAGATTCACATGGAATTGTTGTGCAATTTAAATGTTTAAATATGAAGCTATTTGTGAAAAGATGAAATGTAATTTTAGCTTCTAAATGAGAGAATTGTTTTCATAAAAATAAACTCTGCTCACTCAAAGGCCCCGCCCAAGTGAACAGACATTGGTTGTGAACTATGAAACATGCCCTTCTCTCCACCACTACAAAAGCCCCTTGACGAAAGTTAATTTATGTTCCCGACGACGTGAGGACTGCTGTCCGTACGTTAAAAGGGCTAATATCAACTACAGAACTAAGCCAACCTCAGCGTGAGCTCTGGTTGCGAAAGGTTGAACAACAACAACCTAACAAAATTAGCATTGTGTTCCCGGTGACGTGAGGACTGCTGTACATACATTAAAAAGGGCGATTTCAACGTGGAGGTGACGATCGACATGCTGGAAGGATGAATTTCGACTATACCAGCCAGAATATAGCATGAGCTTATAGTATGGCAACTTGGTATGAACTTTGAACTCTTATTCACTAAAGAAGTGATACATCCTAGATGTCGAGTTAGCAGCAGCAGCTGTAAATGTGCGTGGCTAGGAAAGGACGGACAACCTCTTCAGAAAGACAGGGTACTACAACGTATCCGTTCTACCACACGACGACGGTACTACAACGTATCCGTTCTACCACCAGACATATTCTTCAAAGGACAAGAGATCTCTGCTGGGCAACCCAGCCTTCCATCTACGACCAATCTATCGGAGCGCAGCTCAGAGTAAATATTTCTTGCATTTTCCTTTTCCAAATGGGCGGTTATTTAGAATGCATAAGATTCTGTATTTACGATAGCATAGCTTCATAAGGTCCGATAGAGACCCAATCCTTTCGTTCCTTAGTCTTCCTGCACTTTCATTCAAACCGAACCCCCTTTCTTTGTGTAACCAGCCATCATATCGGTTCTGGCGCTAGTGACGTTTCCTTTTATGACATAATTAGTACTCAATGTATGATCCATCCTGTGTATATGTAATTCTGTGTGATTATTTAGGTATTTAGTAAATAAATAATTAAACCAAATGTTGTATTGCTGATTCAACTTGTTAGCCAGGGTTCGTGAAGATAACCAAGAATTCTACGACGTTCAGATGAGACTGAATAAGGTGACGATTAATAATTGACTGTTATTGATATAAAAGATTACCAGGTCTTTAAGAGTTTATTCAGAAGATAACAGCTCTATAAACATTATTCCGTGGTGCCCCGACTTTCTAGTTAATTACTGTTACGGATACAGGTATCCTGTGTGTGTGCATCCTGTGTGTTTCTTTTCTCTCCTTCTCCCCTCACAGGTGTCAATCATCATTCCCCAATCAGTCACCAATCAGTCATCAATCAGAAGACACACCTCCTCCTGTTTCCATTACCCTATCACAACCCCTTTCCCTTGGTTTAAAAACCCATTCAGTTTTTTTTCTCTAGAGATCGATCTCTTTGTGTGTCTATCTCGCAATATCTCTTTTTGAGCACTCGTTTGTTTTTACACCTACAGGTCACTTTGTCCCACCTGTGAGTATTGTTTTGGTTATGGTGTTTGTTTGATTGTGGGAAAGGGGGTACCAAGACATGTTGCCCATGGGCATACACTACCCGTAGGTTAACTTTGTCTAAATACACTAGTTAGAACTGGGCGGACCACCCTCTGTATTTTTGGTTAGTTAGCTAGCTGTTGTTGAAGCAGGTAGATTAGCTTAGGGGTGTTTTTGAATGCTTATTATTTCTTTCCTTGGGTCCAGCTCAGCCCCTTTTCCTGCTCCCCCATTACCGTGTGTTTACAAATAAACCATGAGTGTTTGACGGTAGATTTTAAGTTGTCTGTGGTTATTTGTTCTCGCTGTTACTTTTTCCCTGTTATATAAGAGCCAAAGGGATTCGTAACAATTACATGTACATGATTAGTTTATTCAGGTAATATTAATTAGAGAAATTATTTCATAAAATAGCATTTCATATCACTTAATCCGGCATAGCAAAGACACGACACCGGGATGGCACGGTATGAGGGTATGAAAATCTAGATACTGTCCAACCCTAGCACCAATGCCAGGCTGCCAAATCAACTATTTTATTCCCCTCATACTAAACGTTTCTCACTCTTGTTTCAACTTCCCTTTGATTAAATCAGTTTAATTCAATGTTTAAATTTGCTTCAAGTGTTTGTTTTTTTACTGAAAGTTTGATAGATGGAACATGTATGTGTGGGTGGATAAATGGGTGTAGATGGGTTTGGCAGAATAACCTTCCTCTACCTCCCTTCCTTCACTAGATAAGTAATACAAGTGAATGTAATTGCTGCATTTTACCTGTGATCCAAAACCAAATATTTTATGAGTTACAAGCTCTGCTATAAAATAAATCTTTTTTTCAGAATTACTGCCAGACATATGTTAAATACAGGCAAAGGCCCGAGCCTACGGCCCACTAACAAATGACCAGCCAGGCCACCACACACCTACAGTACACTCCTCTCCCCGCCCCACTTACTTACACACATACAATTCAAGGAAGATCAGTGTCTCAGGGTAGCATTGCTGATCTAGGATCACTGATCTGGTCCCTCTGTCGTCAGCAGATGCAGCTACTGAGGACCAGACACCTGATCAACTTCCCATTATATGAAAAGTTACTTGTAATTGTGGAAATAACACAATTGTCTTAATGTTGAACTGTGTCTAATGACTACATTTTATTATAGGGAATATCATTCGGATTCAGCTGTTTCTTGGTCCAAAAAGCACAAAATGATTCCCAAAATGTATTTTTTTCATGCCCTGTCCTATGCAATCCTAAAAGTAATCAGTATTGACAACCTCAATGTGTTCTTTCATGGATATAAACAAAGATTTGCCATTCATATTAACATTTCAGAAAAAGGCCTATTTAATTCAATTGCATGTAGTAGCTCTTAAAGTCCTCTGGACAGCAGTAGCGAACAGGAGTTAACCCTGGAGTCCATTTGAGACTTGAATGTACAGTAGAACCTTTAATACACTTGTCATCTGTAAATTCAACACAAACACGAAGCATTATAAAGAGGCAGTCAGACGTTTATCACAATTTTTACTTTTGTTTTCTTATATTTTTCAAACACTTATTGAAATGACAACAGGAGAAATTCCAGCCCAACAAATGATCTAAAATAAAGGGTTAGCTAACATTACTTTTTATCTTCCAGTCACTTTCATAGTCTATTCCTTTCTTTGTGCTGCCTACTTAGGCTGTAACCCCGTTAAGCCCTGAGAATATTCTGAGGGGGAGTGTACTCCGTGTATGAACAAAAAACAAATCTAAAAGTTGTATACATTTAGTTTTCCATTATTCCATGTCCAATTTTTACACGAGTTGATTTCAGATTTTAAACTTTGAATTTGAAAAACTAATGTTTTTCCACTCCGTTTTGCCTTAGAAATCCAAATAACAAAACATACACGGACCTGTGGCCTACAGGGTAAACTGTCAAAATGATTAGGGTTCTCCCTGTATATTATAGAAAATTGAATGCTGACAATGTACACCAGTTTATTAGGTACATCACCCCCTTCAAGAAAATGGTTCACTCCTACAGACAGTGAGTCGTGTGGCTTGCTATATAAAGCAGGCAGACAGGCATCCAGTTACCGGTTGATTGAATGTGAGAATGATCAAAACGAGCGTCTCTAGCGACTGAGTGTGGTATGATCATTGGTGCCAGGCGCGCTGGTTCCAATATCTCAGAAACAGCCGGCCTCCTGGGCTATATACGCACGAGTGTCTAGGGTTTACCAAGAATGGTGGGACAAACAAAACATCCAGTCAACGGCAGTCCGGTGGGCGAAATAAACTTGATGAGAGGTCGAAGGAGAATGGCAAGAATCTTGCAAGTTAACAGGCGGGCCACAGACAAATAACGGCGCAGAAAAACATTTCCGTCTGTTGCAATAGACCATGCTCGTCACGGATGATGGCAGATTGCTGCAGACGACCACATTGAGCTTTACTCATATCAGCTAAAAACAAGAAGCGGCACCAGTTCACTAACACTGGACAATTGAGAGGAAAAACATCGCCTGGTCCCGGTACCTGAGCCAGGATTAGGCGTAAGCAGCATGAGTCCATGGACGCAGCCTGCCTGGTGTCAACGGTACAGGCTGGTGGTGATGTAGGCGGAAGGTTTTCCTGGAACATGTTAGGTCTCTTGATACCAATTGAGCTCGAAACTGAGTAAATTATAGACTTCTCAAAGATATTGTGCTTTCTTTCCCCCAATGCAACATAAACATTGCAGGGAACATCTCATTAGAAATTGAACCTGACTAAATAACCCCCCCCCCCAATAATTATAAACAGCCATGAGCTGATAAGACTTCATATTATTATTAAAGTTGTAAAGTTATTCCACCACTAACAGACATTGTGAATATGCAAACATCCACACTTTATCACACTTAATATGAGCACAATATAGTGTTTCATACCTTTTCTTATGTCGACAATAGGAGCGTCGATACAAGAATTCAGTATATTTTCTTAATTTCTGTCACAGGTGCGTCTCATCTCAAGTAATGGGTTTTGGAAACAGGACTTGCTGGGGACAAATTACATTATCTGGCTATTATTCTGTGCAACACAGACATCAGTTTTATACAATGACATTCAACCAGAAAAACATTTTGACAGCAGCCAATGCAGATTCATTGTCATTTCTATACAGGGTTACATCTTAGACAAAAGCAAAAAATTCAAACAAAACACTCCAAAATGACAATTATATCTAAAATTCTTACAGGACAACTATTATGTCTATACTTATTTTTTTTTTACAAACTCCAATGTAAAGGTAATATGTCTACTGTCATGCATAGCATGCATCCAGGTAAAACTGTTCCCCTGGTTGAACTTTTAAAATTACTCTTTCAAAACACACTTCAATAGATCTGGATATAAAGAAGTTATTTGATTAATTAAAGCTTTAACTACATTTCAGCCACATATTCATATAACCATCAAAGATGTGACAGGGTTCAGTTAAAAATGCCAGCTGACTGTGCATATCCAAGTGTCGTATGCAAAGAACAGATTACAGTAAAAAAAAAAAAAAAGCAGGTAAACTCAAAATTACCAAAAAGTTATTCAGAAAAGCCCATAAAACTCCGTTAACGAGGTATAACATCTCAATGACTAAAAAGCACAAAATATGAAAGAACAAACATGCAATCTATTTGACAATGCAGTCTTTAGCGTGGATGACAAATAATGCCACAGAAGCAATTGTCTCAAAAGAAATCATTAAATGTGTTAACTGAAATGCTGAGTTCATTGTCCAATCATCCTATGCTTATGGCGATCTGTAGGCTTGCGTTTGTTATGTTAAACTGGGTTAAAGGAGAATCTGCGTGTTCAACAAACAGAAGGTCAACAAGATTCAAACAAATGGAAGTAACTGCCACTCAATTCAATTCTAGTTGCATAATGCACATCAAGTAACAGAAATGGTCAGATACATTTCAAAAATACCATCCATTATGAATTAAATAATGAGGTTAAGTACAGATTTTTTTCCCAGGGTTCTCTGTTCAGCTATTGCATTCCACTCCTTGTATGCCGTGTCACTTGCCAATTTGGCGCATGACATGACTTACAAGGAGTGGAATGTTACAGAGACTGGTACCCAGACTACCTCACAACACCTCAAAGGCAATGCATCTCTCAGACTTTCAAGCTGAACAAACGTTTTCTACAAAAGTTTATTTTCCATATCTAAAATCCTGAATTCAGTCTTCTAGCATCATTTCATACAACCATTACCTCCATGTATACCAAAGAGGTTGTCTACACAGAAACAGTTACCTGAAATGCTATTTGCAGACCAAATATCCTAAATCTAAACCTAATGTTGACAAAAACAGACCGGTTTAAAAATAGGATCTATGGATGTTCATGCATACCCAAATCAAACCTTCAGTCCAGTGTTCTGAGGAAGGAGGGCCAGTCCCATTAAAGGTCGCCAGGTTTCTGGTTGCAGTTTGCACAAACACGGACACGGTGGTCCCAGCCCCGCAAGGGGACCGGCCGACGCTCTGGGGAGCATTCGTCACACCCGTCTTGCTCGCAAGCGCGACAGTGGTGCTTTGACAGCTTGGCAGTGAAGTCACGATGGCAGATGTGGCAGGAGAGGATATGTGGTCAGGCACCCAGTAGGCAAGACGCGCAGCATCCTTCACCAGGCCTGAAGAGAGAGTAGGCACACAGTGTAGAAGGACCCGGAAGTATGACGTAGGATGACGTCACTTGTACATCGTATAGTCAGTGGCATGAGATGGAGAGAATTAAATAATTGAAGAGAAGGAAACAGAGCACTAACCCGCAAACGAGGCAGAGGCCGGAGCAGGTGAAGTACTCATCAGGGAAGAAGCAGTTGTGGGCTATTTACATTTACATTTACATTTAAGTCATTTAGCAGACGCTCTTATCCAGAGCGACTTACTCATCAGAAATCTCCCCATTGAAGCGCTCACTTAGGCCATAGACAGAGAAGAACAACAGATCAGAAGTTACATTGATGTAGTCTGATTAGATTGTTCAAACAGTGTGAAAGTAAAGCTAACGGTCACCTATTGAATAGCAACATTTGTAACTTTGTATGTGCTTGATTTTAAGACCCCTTTAATGAAGATCAAATGTTCCAGTAGACAGAAATGCTAAAACATTCCATTCTTGAACACAGCTTGACACCCTTATTTGACTGTCATGGTTTCAGTGTTTGCCTTATGTAAATGTGAGCATGTTTGAAACCAGTTTACAGCCAGATGACTGAGCTATAATGTCTACTACCTGCAGGGCTTTGAAGAAGACGACTGGGAAGCGGGTGGAGTTGTTGTCCAGCAGCTGCTCCAGGGTGTGCTGCAGGCCACCAAAGTCCTTTGGGTGGCTACAGGTACGCGTGCCGTGGTACAGGATGGAGCTGAAAACCTCTGGGAAACGGCCCAGCTTCCTGAAGCGCTCAAGCAGCAGCCAATCCACAGACTCTGAGGAGTTTCCTGTCAGAATGAGAGAATGAAAAGGTGATAAAATGGAATAGGATGAGAAGACAGACTTAACTTTGAGTTGATATATAACCCCTCATAAAAGGACATTTCACTTCAGATCACTTTGATCAGGGGTCTTCAACCTTTTCTAGATCAATCAAAACTGAGATGGAAGGTGCCTCACCAAAAATTATTTCTAAGAAAAAGTCAAATTTTACTCTAAAGGGAAACATTAAATGGATAGAAAATCAATTTGTACAGTATAACAGCCACATACTTTGAAAGGAAAATGATACTAGATTACGCAAACTGCTTGACTGGCCAACTAACTGGTCACACCGTTTCAAAACAGCTCTGTTGGAATGACAATTACTAGTCTTAGCGTGTCAAAGGGTCAGCAGGGTGAGTAGAGATTCTACACCCAAAATTATCAAATTACATGTAATATGATCTTCTGTAGCAACACTCATGACAATGTGGATGAATATACTGTATCCCTAATGTTTCCACTGTCAAGGAAGGTGAAATAAAATGAGACTGATGAGAGCAGAAAGTAACCACACCAATGTTCGATTTGTGTTCACTATGGTCAGTGTTGATTACAGTATTTCTTAGCGCTGACCTGAGCCCAGCAGCTTGGTGTGGACGGTCTCATGGAAGATGATGATGGCCTGCCCTAGGGTGGACAGAGGCACTTCCAGGCTACAGGGGGCAGTAGTGGCCTTCAGCTCCTTGGTGAAATGTTTCAGGTAGGCGTGCGACCCGTCGCCCAGGAACTTGAAAAGGTCGTCATGGAGGCGGTCGGCGTGTTATATGATGATGTCGGAGATAGCTAGCATCTTGAGCAAGAGCCGTGTTCTGTGGCCCTGGTTGGAGCTGTTACCCAGTAGGCCCTCTGTATCGATGACCACCACCTTGTGGATGGGGTCAAATGCCGCCCTCACCCCCACCGTGCAGGACTCCTGCGTGGGGGGAGGTCT
This sequence comes from Salvelinus alpinus, assembly GCF_045679555.1. Classification (NCBI taxonomy): domain Eukaryota; kingdom Metazoa; phylum Chordata; class Actinopteri; order Salmoniformes; family Salmonidae; genus Salvelinus; species Salvelinus alpinus. The sequence goes on from NC_092094.1 coordinate 83,527,267, forward strand.
TGAACACCTCCCTGCCCATGAAGAAAGTGTGGTTCAGAGTGTAGGATTTGCCTTCTCCTGTGTTGCCGAAGATGGACACCACCTTGATCAGCTTGTTGGGCTTGCAGTTAATTATCTTCACAGACGCACCTTCGTCCTTTATCTAAAAACAGGGAGTAGTGTTGGCAGATGAGGTGAATTCATTTCACAAAAGGGTCGTTACATTTTAATTCAATCACTTTTTGGCTGCACCCCTTTTTGATTTGAACGAATCTTTCCATACATACTGTAGTTGCCCATGGTAGAAGTGGTCAGAAAGTGACGTTTTGGACCTGAATACCAAAATATTCAGGAGAAAGAGGTGCTTAAAGTTGACCCATTTTGCAAACCCAACCATAGCATAAGAAATCAATTTCTTAAATCAATGAAAATATTAACAGTTGGGTTTGATATAATTTAAAAACTTACAATCAGGGTTGTCAAACTATACTATAAATTCTTCCAACATGTATTTATCAAATAAAGGTTTTCGTATGTTGTAGTTTAGACCCTAATTTACATAATCTGAAGTGTTTGTGTTGTGCCCGCCCTCAGATGTGTCTCCAGTTGAGACAGCATACTCTTGAATACAGGGTGGTTGACATAAGTTTACATTTAAAAAGTACCCCTAATTTGTTTTTTACCATCCTGAGTGTAAGTTTTCAATATAAAATGTAACAGTTTCTCTTTTCCAGTGATGAAAACATGGACGTCTCATGGTATGGTGGGTATGCTAAATGGGTCAACAGAGCATTCGGAAAGTATTCAGACCCCCATCACTTTGTCCACATTTTCTTACGTTACAGCCTTAATCTAAAATGGATTAAAAAAATACTCAATTTTACATGCAATACCCCATAATGACAAAGCAAAAACTGTTTAAAAAAAATGTCTTATTACATTTACATAAGTATTCAGACCCTTTACTCAGAAGCACCTTTGCCAGCGATTACAGCCCCAAGTCGTCTTGGGTATGACATTACAAGCTTGACACACCTGTATTTGGGAAGTTTCTCCCATTCTTCTCTGCAGATCCTCTCAAACTTGGATGGGGAGCATCGCTGCACAGCTATTTTCAGGTCTCTCCAGAAATGTTTGATCGGGTTCAAGTCCGGGCTCTGGCTGGGCCACTCAAGAACATTCAGAGACGTGTGTCTTTCCAAATCATGTCCAATCAATTGAATTTACCACAGGTGGACTCTCTTCAAGTTGTAGAAACATCTCAAGGATGATCAATGAAAACAGGATGCACTGGAGCTCAATTTCAAGTCACATAGCAAAGGGTTTGAATACTTATGTAAATAAGGTATTTCAGTTATTTGTAAAAACTTGTGTAGATTGACGAGAAAATCTAAAATAGATTAAATGAAAAGTTAAGGATGTAACGTAACACAATGTGGAAAAAGTGAAGGTCTGAATACTTTCCAAATGCACTGTGGAAAATGTTGTTCAAATCAAAAAAGGGGTGTGGTCAAAAAGTGATTGAAATAAAATTACCCTTTGGTTGGATACAAAACTGACAGGACGCAAAAACTCAAAGGCCTTTGACTCCCTTCACTACCCACCTGCATCGCCTCGTTTGCGTCAATCAGAAGAAAACTGAAGACTTTCTCCAGAAGTTTTGCCTTCGGGACTTCTGCCTCATCTACCATTTGGCTTAAGTTGATCTCTGCAGGTTTAAATTGAGGGGTTGATTTGACCTCTATGGTTTCCGGCAGAGGGAGGGAGTAGACCTCTGTAGGTTTGGGTGGAGGAGGATAGGCAGAGTTAGTGCTTCTTGTTACCTCCATTGTGGGTGCTTTTCAGACACTGTTGGCACAAGTTGAGTTTGCAGTTCTGGCAGCTGATGAGAGACCTGTGGCAAATATTCCCAATAGCAGAGTGAAAATAAATATTAAATCAACTTGTTTTATTGATAACGGGGCGGCAGGTAGCCTAGTGGTTAGAGCATTGGGCCAGTAACCGTAAAGGTTGCAAGATTGAATCCCCGAGCTGACAAGGTAAAAATCTGTCGTTCTGCCCCTGAACAATGCAGTTATTAAACCACTGTTCCCAGGTAGGCCGTCATTGAAAATAAGAATTTGTTCTTAACTGACTTGCCTAGTTAAATAAAGTTTAAATTAAAAAATAAATACACATGACCATATTGTGTGCTATTGTAACGGATGTGAAATGGCTATCTAGTTAGCGGTGGTGCGCGCTAATAGCCTTTCAATCGGTGACGTCACTTGCTCTGAGACCTTGAAGTAGTGGTTCCCCTTGCTCTGCAAGGGCCGCGGCTTTTGTGGAGCGATGGGTAACGATGCTTCGTGGGTGACTGTTGTTGATGTGTGCAGAGGGTCCCTGGTTCGCGCCCAAGGGACGGACTAAAGTTAAACTGTTACACTATATAGGCTACACAATCCTTTGAACATAGACAACTTGATGCAAGTAGACTTAACAAGGTTGTATGGTGCTCCTTTTACCTTTAAAAAGGTTCAGGTCCACTACTAATTTCAAAGCTTATTAGACAACACAATTAATAATGTCAAAATAATGTAATTTCAAACACAGTAACATTACAGTGAGGCAATCTGGTTGAATATGTTCTGGCTATTTTAAGTCAACCTTCTCTTGACAATAAAATACACTATCTTTATGACTGGCTTCATAAAAATGAAGGGTGCGTTCGTAAATTCACTCTACTCCAATTTCAGAACACTCCCGTCAGAGTGTGCCAGAGCGCAGAATAACGAATATGGCCGGTATCGGTAAATGTCGGCAAAAAAAGCGTAATTAAATTGTTTCCAGCAGCACAGAAAGTCACCAACGCACTGGATAACATGAAAACAACCTAACCTGCTCTGCTAGGGCGAGTAAAATGGTTAGAGTGAGGTGTTCTCTCGTTTGTGTCTGGAAGTAGCTAGCAAGCTAGCCAACGTTAGCCAGTTAGCTTGGGTGCTTGACTGCCGTTGTGAGGTCAAAACGCTCGGATCAACCCTAATCATCCACCTGAGCGTCCAGCGTGCGCTCTGAATGCTCCGAGACGAAAACACTCTGAATTTAAAGAACGGACAATCTGACAATGCTTTGAATTTAAGATCGCCCGAACACATCCTAAATCAAATTTAAGAGACAGAAATAGATATTTTACAATAAGGTCCAGCAGAGTAAGGCAGAAAATTCAAATTTACACAATAAAGCAAGTGTTTGGCAAGAGAACTTCCCTGATACATAATGTGCAAACTGGCACCAATATTTTAAACCACAGTTGGAAGAACTAGCCAGCTGTTGAGCTAATTTACTTGCAGGAATCAAACAAACCACTAACCGTGTTAGCTACAGTAGCTGGCTAGCTCGAAAAGAAAATCTAGGTGACGTTAGCTAGCTTACAGCTGCCTTGCTTTAATGTTAGTTGTGCAAAATATAACAGTACATTAACTAGCTGCCTGTAGCTAGACATTTAAAGCAATATGTTGTTTAAAACAACGTTATTCCGTCAATGTGACACAACCTAACAATAACAAGTTTCGTCGGACTAAATAATATGTTTAAAGTTACACAAATCCGAATCGCCCTGTCTGAAATAGCTAAAGTTAGCTGTGTTATCCAAGCTAGTTAGCCAGTTCAGGTAAACACGTCAATAATAACCATAGCCAAATGCTAGGATAACAGCGGTTCCGTCAACAAAATAAAACATACTGTAACGACCCTGGGTTTATAAGCGTGGATTTCGACTCTGCCGCTTGAGCATGCTTTTGCGGCACAGTCGATAGCGAGCTGGAATTTGGGCTAGAAGGTTGAGGGTTCGAGACCTGCTCCCTGCTGTTTCATTACAAGAAGAAATTGCACAATACGTTTCAGAAGTTTTTAAAATATGTTATTGCGTTGAAATCATTCCTAGCTTTGTCATTGTTCTGTTCATCACCAGCCCACTCCTTGCGGATTTCTGAGTGCTATGTTGTTGCATGTTAAAATCAGCTGATCAGATTATTTCGAGTTGAGGGTCAGGGGAGGGTATAATGCGCATGCTGGGAAATTCAGTTGTTTTGAATAAAACAAGTTAGCGTTGTAGTCATAAATCTATCAAATTTGTAATTGATATTATTTGCATTAATATAAATAAACATAAAAGCTGAAGAACATTTGCACATCCAGGTACTTTCCGCAGGTGCTGGAGTTGTAGGCAAACTCATGGAAAACATGGCGGCCCTCAAGTTTTACCTCAATGAACGTCCCCCTAATGCTTAGAGGGACTAATGCCACAGCATTATGCTGTGGGATGTTTTTCAGCGGCAGGGACTGGGGAACTAGTCAGGATCGAGGGAAAGATAAATGGAGCAAAGTCCAGAGAGATCCTTGATGGAAACCTGCTCCAGAGCGCTCAGGACCTCAGACTGGGGCAACGGTTCACCTTCCAACAGGACAACAATCCTAAGCACACAGCCAAGACAACTCAGGAGTAGCTTTGGGACAAGTCTCAATGTCACCGAGTGGCCCAGCCAGAGCTCAGACATTAACCCTAACGAACATCTCTGGAGAGACCTGAAAATAGCTGTGCAGCAACGATCCCCATCCAACCTGACAGAGCTTGAGAGGAACTGCAGAGAAAAATCTTAGAAACTCCCCAAATACAGGTGTGCCACGCTTGTAGCGTCATACCCAAGAAGACTTGAGGCTGTAATCGCTGCCAAAGGTGCTTCAAAGTACTGAGTAAAGAATCTGAATAGTTATGTAAATGTGATATTTCAGTTTTACAATTTTTTGAAAAATAAAAAGCGATTTAATCCATTTTAGAATAAGCTGTAACGTAACAAAATGTGGAAAAAGTCAAGGGGTCTGAATACTTTCCGAATGCACTATAAATATTGACATTCCTTGTGTATGATCATATATTTTGATACATTAAATGTTCATTCTGTGAACCTTATATTTTTTACCTCCGTTTCAGGAAGTGATGTCACTGAGTACTTCCCCTACATATAGGACCTTCCAACCCCACCTGGGATATAGATGCCTGATAAAGGGTCAAAATGTTATAAATAAAATCACCTGGGAGCATGAGCATGATATTGGATTACACAACCTGAATGTATTGTTAATCTGTGGACAGAATTACCACGAAAACTATGTTATAAAATGTGTATGTTTGCACTACTAAAAACTCAGTAATGTGTGTATGATTCAGTACATCAACACACCTGTAGAGGGCAGTATATAACTAATTGTTCAAATCCTTGGTTCAATTTAACAAACTCCAATGGATTAATTATATCAGTGGGTTTGAACATGTCCATAATGTAATTCTGGCAGCACGAACCCACATGCACAGTTTAGTGAATTATACACTTTCAAATAGATGATGCAAATTCTGATATATACACACAAACACTTTACAAATTGGTCTTTTGACCAATCAGATCAGCTCTGAAAGAGATCTTTTGTGATTGGTCAAAATACCAATGTGGAAAAATGGATCACAATCGGTCTGCCTGTGTAAACGTAGCCATATTTCTTAACCTTAGTGGCTGTGGTTACCCTCCAAAATAAAGTAGGCTATGATTAACCACAAAACGTGTGTGTGTTCTCTTTTTCATATGGAGGCATCATCTGATTTGCTGTTTATAAATCAAGTTGATATGTTTGTCCTGGGAATGTGAATTTCAGCACAGACATTTCTAAGATGATTAACTTGTACTAGATTTTACCACTCCTTCATTCCAAGTCAATTCCACCAGAATCATTTGGATTTGTGCGCAACACAGCCTAAAGGAAACAAACGTGTCGGGAGTATCTCCCATAATCAAATATATATTTACTGATAACTAATATTCCAAAATAATGATTTTTCCTTTTGCAGATACAGTTTCTAGTCACCACATTGTTTTCTACTAGAGAAGCCTTTGTGAGTGAGGAAACCATTGTTATCAGAATGCTAATTACTACCTAGGAGAGAACGCAGGGATTCACCCCACTATACATGTTAATGGTCTCCTTGACGATGTTAAGGAATTGACAGATTGATTGATCCAACAGAAAACGTTAGAGGTTCATCAAGGGTGTATTCATTACGCCGATTCTGTTGCAAAACATTTTGCAACAAAGTTTACTCCAAACGGAAAATGTTATACAATGAAAACGAGTTTGCATTGGACAAATTCGGGTAGGTCCCTCCCAGTTGCGTTCTGTTTTCTCTGTTTGCTTCCGTTTGGTTCTTAAGCAGTAAATGGTTTCAGTTACAAAACATAATGAATACACCCCAGATCTCAGCAGTGTGCTAGGACAGCAGGCACTTATCTAGTTTGACAGGCTCCCGAGATTGGATATATGAGACGTCTCGTTAACACAGCAGGCTAAGGAAATACAAAATTCAGAGAAATTACTACTTCAGGCAGCGGCATTACTTCTTTGGTATAATGGCACTCACATTTTGTTCATGCATGCCGCCACCTACTGTGCGGTAGTGTGTGTTCAATCACTTTACATGTGTTATATAAACATTTTTAAATAGGCAGGGGGATACAAATGTGCACCACACACACACTATTTCACAAAAATAAACATCTCAAAACATAACTTCCGCAGTACAATCTCTTACACCCAGGTACTTATCTGCAGCTGCCACCTATACTCATTAAAAACCCACTTCTCCATTCCACTACTTTGATCCTATCTGCTCCTGCCCATGCAAACGGCCTGGGAGGACAGGAGACACCCCTACTCAACACACCCTGTAACTCTTCTGAAGTCAAATCACATAAACCCAAAATCTTCTCTGCAGCTACCTCCACAACATCTATGTTATTTATGTTCCATTTCTGCGGTACAGTTGATAACCATTGCTATAAAATGCTAAGAAACCAAACTTACTGAAGCATATACAGTATCACTCGTTGGGCTATCCCCCTCTGTGATGGCACAAATCTACTACTCACTTAGATCCTCTCAGGATCCTTCACCCTTGACCCCTCAAATTTCTTCACTGCCTCAGCATAGGACACCTTCTGCACTACTCTGACCACTTCAACCTGCCCCTCTCACACCGGACACTAACCTGCCCCTCTCACACCGGACACTAACCTGCCCCTCTCACACCGGACACTGCCGATCCCCAGGAACACAGCCACCCTTACATGACACACAACTTTATCCAGTAGACACATTAGGCCTTGTATGCAGGCTATATAGTATAATCACTCAGTAGTTCAATTGTTGGCTCTTTTATAGCACATTCATTTTACCACTTATCATACAAATAAAAAAGATGTTCCGTCTTAAGCAAAGCACTTTGGACTTTTTTCCAGGGCTGTAATCATTACGCCGACTCCGTTGCAAAATGTTTTGCAACGGAAAGAAACAAAACAGGGAGGGAACGAAACAGGGAGGGAACTACCTGAATTTGTCCAATAGAAACTTTTACGTTTGGAGTAAACTTCTGTTGCAAAATGTTTTGCAACGGAAAGAAACAAAACAGGGAGGGAACGAAACAGGGAGGGAACTACCTGAATTTGTCCAATAGAAACTTTTACGTTTGGAGTAAACTTCTGTTGCAAAATGTTTTGCAACAGAAGTTTACTCCAAACGTAAAAGTCTCTATTGGACAAATTCAGGTAGTTCCCTCCCTGTTTCGTTTGGTTCTTAAACAGTTTCCGTAATGAATACGCACAAGGTTTCTAATACCCAACAACTGTGCACGTCGATGTAGTACTCAGCAATCGATTATATATCTATTAGGACTTTCCTCTTTCCAAGGCTTACACCAATTTGCTATATTACAAAGGCAAAGGGAACAGCTTTAATGGAGAGGCTTTGTCTTGTAAATTGGAGCCTCAATGTGACAGCAGGTGACCGTAGTCCCTTGTCTGTGAGCTGGGTAACAAAACTCTGTGGTGAGAATATTCTCAGCTCTGTCTTTCCCTCCGTTTTCTGAGGATTTACCTCAGACTGTTGGCCTCCCTCAGTGATCAATGGACCTTACCATAAAATGGAGCTCACATGTTAACAGTAAATGAATATAAGGTCCAAGGCATTAGTGAATATAATTTTCTACAACTACTCTAATGAGGGCCCTAAGCTGATCTACATTATCTTTATATTTTTAAATTGAACCTTTATTTAACTATGCAAGTCAGTTAAGAATAAATTCTTATTTACAATGGCGGCCTCCCAGGGAACAGTGGGTTAACGGCCTTGTTCAGGGGCAGAACGACAGATTTTTACCTTGTCAGCTCGGGGATCCGATCCAGCAACCTTTCGGTTACTGGCCCAACGCTCTAACCACTAGGCTACCTGCCAATCCATTCTTGATTTTATATTTTCACATTTACAAACTCCTAATTTCTTCAAATAAACAAAAAAGTTAACACTTAAAGTGAAATGTGTAACAAGACAAGTAAACGTGACATAAAACGACAAAGCAAACATTGTTTGAAACATGTGGCTTCCACAAGAAGCATATATGGCTAGAAGATATTCACATTCTATAAAGCCTACAAACAAAATACTTGACTATGCAGTGTATGCGCTAGAAAAGTGATAGTCAGGTCGCAAATAGGCTGTGACACCAACTGCAATACAATGCTGTCTGAATCCTGTGAATAAGAAAGACTTTCCACAGTGCATACGATGGCTATCACAGGTTGCTGTGGGAACTTTTGGCTTTTGAGCTTCAATAAGCACAACATATCTGACAACTTTTGTTCAGAATAACTAACTCTTAGTAATCCATCCAACTGCTACTGCCACCCCCTAGCATTCAACACCAGAGGGTTTTGTGTCCTGTATTGAGGTAGTGATGCCATTGGATCACATGAAGCAGAATAACTTCTTCCACCCCCCACTAGAAAAAGTCTTTGCACGATCAAATAGTTTGAGCTTCTTTGCTTTCTCACAGGCCTTGTGCTTGATGGCAGCAAAGATAGCAGAGTCAAATGCTTCTTTGAGGTTCTTCTGGGTCAGTGCGGAACACTCCACATAGTCGTGGGCTCTGATCTTCTCTGCCAGACACCTGGCCTGGGAGTTCACCACTGGCTTGACCCTCAGCTGGTCCAGATGGATAAGGATGCTAACATCATGCCGGAGGTCAGACTGGGTCCCCACTAAAATGATGGGTGAAGCAGAATTGAAGGTGCGGATCTGTGGGATCCATTTTGAAGTGATGTTGTGGAAAGACACTGGGTTGACAACACTGAAGCAAAGGATGAAGACATCTATTTGATTGTAACACATGGAGCGAAAATTATCAAACTCCTCCTGCAGAAAATAAGGAAGTGGCAGATTAATTCATGGTGTTAATATATATTCACTGTAGCCTACATTTAGTGTTGCCATAATGTATTTGGTAGGCCTACTCATGCCTAGTTACCTGTCCTGCAGTGTCCATCAACTGGATTTGTACTGGAATCCCATCTACTCTAACCAATCCTGTAGAATAGAGCACATTTCACCACATGCATTCTCGAAACCTCTTTCACTCACCCAAATTACTGCCAACGGAAAATTGTTACGGTACAGTATTTAAAGGATGCAAAAAAATGCAACTCACCGGTGAAGACGTCAAAGGCCGTCTGACGGTATTCGTTTGGGTATCCATTTGAGATGTAACTTATAATCATGCTGGTTTTCCCCACAGCACCATCCCCAACCAACATACAACTAATGATTGGCTCATTGTGCTTTTCTTGAAAATCATCAGGGGCCTGCATCATCTTATCTCCGCTACTGCGTTCACTATCTGGTGGAATTTCAGCAAAAGTTTAAATTCTTATCCAACAGAACTATCACTGTCTCATCCTACATCAAAGCGCACATGGTGGAAACAAATGTAGCAGATACTTTGGCACCTCCAGTTTGAACGAACAATGCCGCCCAATCAAGTTACAGCCCTCAATTCAACGCAAACTTATTTTCACAAGCTTGATTTGCATAGTCACTCCTACAGCGGCCATCGGCCACTTAACAAAATACCAAAATATGGGCCATTGTGGATCGATGGCCTGGATACTGTATGAATTTCAGCGCGAAAGGCTACCTAAATCAAATCGTTCACATACCTACCTCTCCGACCAAGGTGCATGAGTTGAGACAAACTGAAGTGAAAAGGTAATTTAGCAACTCTTAGTGGCCAGTGGAAGCTGATGAGGGTTTCTTTATTGTTTCGGCTATTTTTAGAAATTTACAGAGATAAATGAAGGAGGCTTTTATATATTTCAGAAATAGCCTATGGGTTCAGGGACCAATTATAATCGCAAAACAAAATGATGGTAAATTAGTTGCAAGGTCAGGTGAACACATCAAATCAAATTACCAATGAGAGAGTTCTATTGTATTCTAAAATAAATATGGGTATGTGACCAATAACATTTGATTAATATCTGATACTGATGGTTTGTCGGGACTGATGGTTTGTTTACATAGCAGGTTAGGAGAATGAACGTAGCCAAAGATGATCTATTATATAAGATAGGCGACTGACCGTTCTAACAATGGAAATACATGTCTGCAAAGGCGGAAGGCAGGCGGGAGGACGTGGGATCATTATAGCCAATAGAGTGGTGAGGAGTAGCTTTAGTGTCCAGAAGTAATTTAGCCATTCATTGTAGTCACTGCGATCTGTAGAGTTGCTATTTTCACGTGTCATTCCTGGACTGCTCATAATTAATAAAGTCACATTTAATCAACAAGTACGATAGTCAGTTGGGGAAAAAATAAGAATACAAGACTGTGTATATATCTGGCTGTGTTAGCAAAATCACTACATATCCCATCGAACGAAGCGGGGAGAGGCTCACAGTTCAAAGACCAGTCAGAAACGTCCTAACGCTAACCCTACGGCCAAGACGCAATGATGTCCTTCGCCACCGTTGTCTTACAATAGATACCTCGAACCAGTCATGACTATTCAACAAAACAATACTTATTTTAAGTTTATTTCCGGCGAATTGATTGGTTACATTATTGTTTAACTAACAATGGCGTTTGAAGTTGAGAGTGCAGTATTTATGAAGTTTGACAATAAGCACGAAAACGAGCATAGTTAGTAACATAGCCAGCTAGTTTAGCCATTGAAAGAGGAGAAAAGAGTTCGAACGTAATGCGCATGTGGGCCATCACTAGGCTAATTCAGGAGACCGATTGTAGTTTCTATGCCCTGATATCAGGAGCTGGCGGCGAAAAGTTTGATGAAACAATTCAAAGACTGAAACGAATAAATCAGATTACTTCTATTTAAGTAGATAAAATCGATATACATCCCCAAAATCAGCTGTAACTGTCAATAGTAAAACCAAGATTAAAACGATGTTTGAGGACGACCAAATAGTTTTCTAACTAAACCAAGATAGACTATAGCTTGTCGTCTCAAATGGGAACAAATGAGTCATAGAGGGCAGAAGAAGCAAGGAGGTGGGCAGAGCCAAGCACGCTAGAGATATCCAATTGTTGCGTTCTAGTAGACATCTGCATATTTCCGTTAGTAAAAACATACTCTGAAGTGCAATGTGCAATAACTCAATTTGCCTTTGCACTCCTAAACCGCGCGATTTTTAAAAACTTTTGCCACGGGTAAAGTCTACAAACTTAGTCCACTCTGTTCATAACAAATTTTATTTTTGGGAACAAAACTATTGAGATTAAATGTTTAATTGATGAGAAAATGTACAGAATGTCAACCAAAATCTCGTTCCATCTTCTCCAACTGCCCTCCAGTGGGCTTCCTCTCACTACCATACTAGTGAAATATCTGTCTCATTGTTCTATCTGTGGTACAACAATAAGAGTCATAATACCCATAAAACCTAGTGGTCAAACAAGAAATGGTTCCAATCGTTTTTCCACCATTAATTTGTCCCATAGGGGATTTTTAGAAACATTTCAAATAAGGGCTGTGTTTTGTGTATGTTTACCCTGGCATGACGTTTTGATAACCTTGTAAATCTCTCTAGGAAAAGGTGAATTTTATCAATATATTTGTCTGTATTTACCCCCCCCCAAAAAAAAATTAACGCTAATTAGGTGCTAATGTAGCTATCATAAAGAACTACAAATGCCATGATGAGTGCTGTATTGAGGCAAAGTTAAGAATCTCAGGATTAACTATCTAAAGTTAGTTAAATGTAGAAATTAATAAATTGGGTACATTTATTTAAAAGGACAATTCTGTGAACTGTCTTGTGCAAGTTATAAATTGACACAATGCCTGTTAACAAAAGTGTCAGCTCGAGATGATGTGCAGGAGCCTGCTGGGATTTGTAGTTTTGCATGTCTACTTTGACACTAATTAACATTTTAGAATCTGAGAGTAAATAGATGTGAATACATTGATAAAAGTCATCTTGTCCGAGAGAGATTTACATGTTTATCAAAACGTCACACTAGTGTAAAGTGTTTCTAAAATTCCCTGTGGGAAAAATGAATGGTAGAAAAACAATTGGAACCATTTCCCTGTTTGACTGCTAGGTTTTATGGGTATTATGACACGTCCGCTGTGGGGCTCTATACAGAAAATGAATGGTGAATTCAATTCTATGAAAGGTCAGATATGCGTGTGAACAGCAGACCAAACTCCAATATAAAATAGTGATGCGAACAAAACAGCTCATTTTGAACTGATCTTTTTGGTGAACGTCGGGAGCCGAATCACATCAGTGAAAGAGACGTCATTTGGCTCCCTGATTTGCATAATGCTAGTGCTGCTTTTTTAGCTCAAAACAACTTTTTTCTGCAAATAAATGACAAAATAATTATCTAAAGAGGGTGAATCCTCACCGCATAAACAATAAATAGTGGCGAGAGTGCGTCAATCAGGTCCTCGATGATTGTTCATTGCAATTATTATAATTTTTTTGCAGGTCATCGAATAATTTGGCGTGTTTCACAATCTGACATAATGGTACTGTAGGCTACCTTTTGGGCTTTACATTAGAGATGTGGATTTTTTCCATTGTTCTAGGTCGATCTTTAAACATTTTGAACAAAAAGCCATTTGGGAGCCAAATTAGTCGTCTCTTTTACCTGAACAGATCCAAATGTGCCGGCTCACCGAAAAGACTCGGAATGCCCATCACGAATATAAAATCGTTGCCGGAATGCCACGTGCGTCCACTTATATCAGTAGGCCTACATTTATAGTATAGTAAGCATTTCACTGTCTAAACCTGTTGTTTACAAAGCATTATAATACTTCTGTTCGATCAAATAAGCCTCATGTAGCAAATTGGCCAAAACATAATGTGTTGACCAAAATCGACACTCTCATAGACCTCCATACAAATTATCCCACTTGGTCTGCTTATCGCGGAGTTGAGCCTCTCGCTTCAACTCTTCCTCTCTGATGTAGCAGGTTAGGAGAACTAGCACAGCAGGTTAGGAGAGGGAGGTTAGGAACTGATGGTTTTTCAGGACTGATGGTTTGTTTACATACCAGGTTAGGAGAATTAGCGTAGCAGGTTAGGATATTATAATTAACGTGGCATGTTAGGAGAATGAGGTTAAGGTTAGGAAAACAGTAAGGGTTAGGCTTAGCTAAAATGCTACAGTTGTCAACAACTGTTGTCCCCGACGCGATAACTAGATGGAGCTATAGGCCTACTCCATCTAGCTACAAACTATGATACTGATGGTTTGTTGGGACAGATGGTTTGTTTACATTTCTATGGTCAACATCCAATGTGCTCTAGTTGCTGAAGTCCTAATAGAACAAACTATAAAAACAACAACCTTTAAAGCTGCAATATGTAACTTTTTGGGTGACCTGACCAGATTCACATAGAAATGTGAGTTATAGATGTCATTCTCATTGAAAGCAAGTCTAAGAAGTGGTAGATCTGTTCTATGTGCGCTATTTCTATGCGTCCCATTCTTAAGTTTCATTTTTACTTTCGGTTTTGTACACCAGCTTCAAACAGCTGAAAATACAATATTTTTGGCTAATGACAATATATTTCACAGCGCTTTATATTGTACAATTATTCTCTGCACTATACTTGCTTGTTTTGTCACATAAACTGAAATTAGGCGAACTATTAGAATTATAGCAATCAGGTAATGCCGGAGCGATTTCCGCATAGTGCATCTTTGTTGTTGTTATTCCGCATAGTGCATCCCACAGTTATTAAACCAGGCCTACATATTTCACCTGTTAGGTGACCTGTGAATGCAGTTTAAAGGTTTACTGGAAAGGTGCTCACATGACTCGATGTGCATACTGTCCTGTTACAAGATGATAATGTCAACTGATTTACTTATTGTAGTTTGACTATGTACTGTGCCATGTAGTCCTATAATGTGTGCCTGTCACCCGTCTCCGTAAAAGGCAGTGTTGTTCCACTGTCAGCCATAATCTCTGCATCTCCAACCCTGTTTGTGTGGCCTGCTCCCTCTGTTCCAGACCTGTTTGTGTGGCCTGCTCCCTCTGTTCCAGACCTGTTTGTGTGGCCTGCTCCCTCTGTTCCAGACCTGTTTGTGTGGCCTGCTCCCTCTGTTCCAGACCTGTTTGTGTGGCCTGCTCCCTCTGTTCCAGACCTGTTTGTGTGGCCTGCTCCCTCTGTTCCAGACCTGTTTGTGTGGCCTGTTCCCTCTGTTCCAGACCTGTTTGTGTGGCCTGCTCCCTCTGTTCCAGACCTGTTTGTGTGGCCTGCTCCCTCTGTTCCAGACCTGTTTGTGTGGCCTGCTCCCTCTGTTCCAGACCTGTTTGTGTGGCCTGCTCCCTCTGTTCCAGACCTGTTTGTGTGGCCTGCTCCCTCTGTTCCAGACCTGTTTGTGGTTCCTCTCCTCTCCCAGGTCTGATTGTCCTCTGAAAAAAATAGCTCAGTTGTGTGGACATTGTGGCTCTGTCAACAGCTGGACAGTTGCTTTTTGCTCAGCACAGCTGTCAGATGCAGGCGCAGGATCCTCTGCTACAGCAGCATGTGCCAAGTTCCACTGCGGTGGTGGAATCTTCTCTGTTGTGATTTGCTAGTCTGACAGATACATAGAGGATCACCTGTGTTAGCCTCCACGAATGCCTTCACACTTGTCTCTAACATATACATGTAGATTCCAGAATGCCGACCAGTCCCTTTACAAGTCAGAACTTCATTTGTACTTACTCTGCTGGGGGTCCACTGGGTTCATCCTTATGCTGTTGGAAATTTGAGACAAAATATCCACAGGAAAGTATTATTAAACTGACTTCAAAACGCTGGTCTCTGTGTGTGACTCTCACGGTCTGTTTGTTCATCACTTGATCCAGGCACACGCACACAACGTAAATACATGCACCAGATGTACACATAAACCAAGCTCTTGCAGGTGTTTACATGGTCTTGCGCTTGTGCCTGGTGATGGATATGTGTTAGAGCCCTTAAGGTTGTGTATGCAATCATTCTCTTGATGAAAGACTACAATTACAACTTCTTAGTATTTTGATTTACCTGATTCACATCATTTGATGATAAATTAATAAGATTAATGAATAAGATATATTTTGAATGCACATATTTGATTGAATATCTACGATGGCTTTTCAGTCTGTGAGGGACAATTATGTATTTATGAAGTTGTTTCACCACAATGTCCTAGTATATGCCTACTGTGCAGAAAGCACAATATGTGACTTGGGACAGTAGGGATATATTTAGGGGGGAAATATTGAATTAGATGGACTTCCTTATCTATTGAAGCCTGCAGGAAATTCTGGGAGCATTGTGTTGTAAGTTCTCTATTTCCTGTTTGACATTGTTCCTCATTCTCTCCCCCTCTCTTTCTCCCACCTGCAGTGTGAGTGATAGGGATTGTATTCCCCTCCGTAGCAGGACAACATCTCTTCATGGTATCACCAGTCTCCTAATCTCAGTTAGCCAGTCTCCATACTGCACTTTGCCACCAGTGATTGACAGGGCTCATCCCACATCCAAGGTAACGCTGCCATACACAGGAAACAGACCGTTATCATTGGATTTCTAATTTCCCTTTTCTGAAATAGCTGCTCTTAACATTTTTGACCTGCCCGCAAGCTTAGTGTGATTATATAGCTTGCATGAAGTTGGTGACAAAGAATAGTTTTTGTATAAATGGAGTCCACTTATTTATTGCTATTTGCTGCATATACTGACCTGTGCTGTAGGGGTCAGCAGCACTCTGTTTTCAGGATGATTTGACAGTTAGGCTTCGTTGTACTGCAGTGTAGAGCTGCTTAGTGTTTATAGTTCCCACGCCTCTGTCACTGTAAACATGTTTTTGATACACTGTACTGACCTTTTCTGTATTCCTCCTGTGTGGTTTAAATTGTAAACTTCATCTATATGTGGATGATACTGCTGCGACTGTATGCTACTGTTGATCTGGCTGTGTAAAAACTACAGTCAGTTTTATAGCTATGCAGGAATCCTTTGCTGATTTAAAACGTGTGCTTAGTTAAATAAAGGTAAAATAAAAAATTTGATGGTTCTCAGATGGAACTTTTCCCACATATAAATACTTAGGCATGTGAATTGATATGGATTTGACGTTTAAAAAAACATACAGATGAGCTGGTTAAGAAGCTAAGATTTAAAGTTGGCTTTTTCTACAGAAACAAATCTTGCCTTTCTCTAAGCAGCAGGAAATGTAGCTGCCTGCTACTCCTCTTTAACCTTTGGATGCCATCTACCATAGTGCCCTTCGTTTTGTTACCGGCGGCAGCTTCGATACTCATCACTGCATCCTGTATCAAAAGGTTGACTGGACTTCGCTAAAGACCCGTAGAACTCTACATTACTACCTTTTTGTTTACAAACTTCCGTCTTATCTAAGTTTTCTGTTGAAGTATAGACACCTGAGTTGCCTAACCAGTTCTCAGGATTGGTTCTCTTGAGGTTCCTAGGATCTCCACCAGGCTAGGTAAATCTGCTTTCAGTTTTAATGCACCATATTGCTGGAATAAAATTCAAAATACATTTCATCTTTCTATTCTGATGCCGTTTGGGCAATTTAAAGTATTGATTGGTGATATATTTATGGATGAATGTAACTGTTTTTCTGGGTGATATGTGATGTATTATTTGTGCTTACCATGACTGTGTTTTTGTATTCTTGTATGTGTATATATACAGTATATATTTTGTGTTTAATATGTATTTTATATTGTATTATACAGGGCACATTTGGAAAAGAGACCTAGGTCTCAATATGTCTTCCCTGTCAAAATACAGGTTAAATAAAAATCATTATTATTCCACAGCTCTGTATCAGCATCACCAGACATGAGAACTATGTCCTGACACAGATTTGAAGAAGTAATCTGCTTAGTAATGGTCTCTGAATGGATATCTGCAGGTCACCATAACAGAGCCTACAGTGCAGTAGTGTACAGGGCTCCATTCTCAGGGCTATCCAAGCTGTGGTCTGTGAAGCAGCTTTAGAAAATATATACAACAGTCAGCCAACCTAAATACACTTGAACCAATTCTTTACAATCTGTTAAAGAGTAAACACAGTAACTGACCCAAGTTCACGTCTTAGACCGAATTGGAGCACAATAGAATATCTGTCAGAAAGGTGTTAAAAGATTACATATCGTAAAATGGAGATTAACGTTCCACTG
Organism: Salvelinus alpinus; assembly: GCF_045679555.1. NCBI lineage: Eukaryota > Metazoa > Chordata > Actinopteri > Salmoniformes > Salmonidae > Salvelinus > Salvelinus alpinus. The sequence goes on from NC_092094.1 coordinate 83,544,824, forward strand.
GCATAGATAGGGTCAAATGGGGTAGAAAATAAGCTCTTTGCATATGTGGGGTACATTATCCTGAATAATCTATCAGTGAAAGCAACTGTTCCCTTCAAGCCTGTGCTATGTTGAGTATATGCAGAGCACGCCTCCATCAAATGAGATAGGTTACCATTACAGCTTTTTCTGGGACCCCCTGTGATGATGTTTTTGCGAATCCTCTTTCCGTTTGGGTCCAGTGGCATCCAACTAGAGGGGGGGAGTGGAGGAGTGTCGTGATCTATAGCACTCCCTCAGGGGTGTTTGATCATGGCAGAACTTTTCATGACCAAACCCAAGGTAGACTTTACACTTGAATAGTAAAATATTCAAATGTAGTTCTGAATATTTAGAGCCAGACTAAATTGTCAGTTAGGGTCTATATCTGTATGTTACTCAGGCCTATTACATCCTGTGTATGGTTAGGCAGAGAGGTACCAGATGTTGACAGGGCCAGAGTGGCTTAGTCTGCCTCTGCACCCTCACTGGAGACAGGATACAGCCCTTTCCCAGGTCACCTCCCTGGCTCCTTCAGTAACGGGACTGATTCATCGGAATTAAGACCTTTGTGAATCTCCCCTGTTGCTCACATTCTTCACATGTCGCCAGTAATAGCAGAAATTATTCATAGTAAATCCCACACGCTAGAGTATGATTCCTCCTTGTTTGTTGGCCCAGTTTAAGTAAAGTCCAAGTGTTGATTTGGGGGTCACCCGAGCTTGTGTGTATCTCCATTAAGCCTTGGCAGGGGTCCAAGAGGAGGGAGGTCCCCTAATCCCACTTTGCCCTCAAGAGAAAGCCACAGGGGTCTGTCCCCGAATACAAACTCCCTAATCCAAAAAAACTGTCCAAAAACGAATAGTAAGGTTAATGTTCATCACTCTGCCTGTTGGATGACCATAGGAGATTTAGAAGGTTGGTAAATGAATGCCTATTTGCCTACATGCTTGGTCCATATCATAGGTAGCTTCATCCTTAATGTATTAAGGCTGCTGGAGTTAGGTTTCAGATGGGAATATATTGGATCACTTGCTTATTGAGGGATCATGAAAAACCACTCATCCATCATATTGTACTGTACAGAATAAACTGTATCTGAACAAATGAAACAAAACCACAGTAGGCATAAAGTATCTCTGGACCGCAACATTGTCAGTCCTCTGTCAGCACTTTGGGAGTGGAGGAGTGTCTTGCTCAGTGGGTCCTGGGGGCTGGTTCCCCTGGTGGGTGCGTCTCCCAGCTCAAGCCTAGCATATCCTGGAACATGACACTCTAGAGCGTCTCTCCTGTCGGACCCTGGGCCCACGAGTCACCTGGATCTGCTGGAGCGAGCCTCTCTTAGCTGAGGGAAGTTGAATCTCTTCCCTCTGTCTGTCAGCACCTCTACGACCATAAGTCTAACAGTGTGAGCTCTGTCTGCTGCACTAGTCATATTAAATGGTGTTGCTGATTTTGTGTGGTAAAGCCCATTGTGAAATGTAATGTAGTTCTTGCAACAACACCAAGGAAGGAACCAGTTTCATACATGTAAGCACCTATAGTCCTTACCTGTCATCACCACAGCATTTGTCCCCATAATGCATGTTCCCTAACATGCATGCCTGACCATGTAATTCCATTAGATTTTTCCTATGTTGGCAAATCCAGATTGTTTGGTTTTATCCCTGTCTCCCAGTGGATCAGATGTCCAGCTCTCTGGGATCCCCCAGGAATCCCCTATCCCACCCCTGTCTGTCTGCCTGTCAGCTCTGGAGAGGAGAGGGACCCTGGTGGCAGAGGGCTGTCTTCAGTCTTCCCCTTCCCTTATTCGGTTAATATTTCCCTCCATCATACCCCATCATGTCAGATTGCAATTTTTTTATATCAACATTTGGAGGTAGAGTGACCTTGATTTCAAAAACGGGTTTATTAAAGTAATGTTGTGACGTTAGTCTCAGTACAATGACATATCTGTAACGGCATTCATCGGAAGAAGGTGAGGACCAAGATGCAGCGTGATACGTGTTCATATTATTTAATCGAAACTGAACACTGAATACAAAATAACAAAAGGAATAACCGGAACAGTTCTGACAGGTGCAACAAACACTAAACAGAAAATAACCACCCACAACTACCAGTGGGAAAACAGGCTACCTAAGTATGGTTCTCAATCAGAGACAACGATAGACAGCTGCCTCTGATTGGGAACCATACCAGGCCAAAACATAGAAATACAAAACCTAGACATACAAACATAGAATGCCCACCCACATCACACCCTGACCAAACAAAAAATAGAAACATACAAAGCAATCTACGGTCAGGGCGTGACAATATCCACATGGGACCAGAGTTTTTCATGTCATTAGTGCCTCAACATCAGATTGGACATTTGTTGAACTGGTGCATTTTGTGAAACTTAACTAATATTATTTTGGCCTTTGAAACATCTATATTTGTCCCTGTCAGATCAGTCCAAGCTCCAACATGTGGTCTTTTGAAGCATGATTAGCATCAATAAAAACAACAGGAAAAATCTGGCAACATTTGTTGATTACCTTTAAACTATAAAACATGCACTTTACTTTTCAGAGGAATAAAGAAGTCCAAACAAACACATAAGATGCATAATTGATATCTGCAATTCAGTGATGACTGATTTCATTAATCACTTCAGGAAATAGCTTTCTGTAATTCAACAAGAATGACTCAAGAATATTTGGCCAAGGCCCTACAGGGTTAAGGGTGAGATCTCGGTCTCTGGGGTATTGATAGTGAGATATTATATACGTTAGACCAGCCACATGTAACAAGCACAGGTTAGCTCACAGCAATGATAATGTTGGACATAGACATGTCTCTCTGTTTTTTTGGCTAGGTAAAAGTGAAGAATGAAAGTCGTGGCAAGGAACCCGAATCAGAAGGTTCCAGAGGCTGAGAATGGGGCATAGATTAAGGAACCCAAGCTAAAACACGATCAGAAAATCAATGGGAAATCCACATAGAGAACCGGATGTCTTCGCAGCATTATCTAGCATCACTGTTTGACCTGTGAGAAAAAGATAGTGATGGACCAAGCAGCCCACTTTGAACGCTTTTATCGTCAGGGAGACAGATTGTTGATGCTCTATCAAATTCAGCTATCTAATGCTGAAAAACTATGCTTCACTCATAGCTCACCAGACAACCCATGGTGTTAAGCCAAACCAATACCCTCAAAATGGAAGCTAAATCTTTTTAACAGGTTGCTTGTACATGTTTTAACAAGATGTAGTTGTCAGGTTGGCTGAATATTATTTGCAAACATTGAAAAACAATACAATGGCTGGCCTGGTTCCTACGACTGTTGGGTTAAAAAGGAACCCCAGCATGTTGGATCACTAGCCAATGACACGTGACAGATGACTCAGGCACTGGCGTACCACACACTCCCTGCAAAAACAAATCTAATAAAATTAGGAATTACAATGCTAGAATTAAAATTAACCTTCTTATGATGGTCAGCCATTTTGGTCAGGGAGTTGGTAAACCATGGTTTTCCAGTGATGTGATAAGATATTGTGTTAAATAATTAATTTGAAGAATTTATCTGCACTATATGTTTGTTAGCCAACTAGCCAGACAGTTTTAGAGAAATTATTCTACATTATTTTTCAAATTAACTGCTAATACGCAAACTTCCCGTTCATAAAATGGCACTCAATCCACAGTCATACACTGGCTGAAATCAGTAGATGATAGGACTTAGACAAGTTGTTAATGCAACAAGTACTGATATTGTATCATATGATAGCACTCACAGCTTTTCAATTTTTTTTGTTACATTTATGGTCTGTTTACATATATTTTAGAGGCTATTTATGCAGAAAATTGGTATAAAACCAATAAACTGCATTTATGATTACAGTGCATTCATAAAGTATTTAGGCCGCTTCTATTTTTGCCACATTTTGTTACGTTACAGCCTTATTCTGAAATTGATTTTTTTTTTAAATCCCCTCATTCATCTACACACAATACCCCATAATAACAAAGATAAAACAGGTTTAAAAAAATAAATAACAGAAATACCTTTTTTACATAAGTATTCAGACCCTTTGCTATGAGTCTCGAAATTGAGCTCAGGTGCATCCTGTCTCCATTGATCATCCTTGAGATGTTTCTACAACTTGATTGGAGTCCAGCTGTGGTAAATTCAATTGATTGGACATGATTTGGAAAGGCACACACCTGTCTATATAAGGTCCCATAGTTGCAGTAGCGTGCCGTGGGCCTGGCGCCTGGGCCTTCAGTGAGGTCCTACACAGTCCCACCCGAATTAATCCACCTGTTATTACCATCATTTAGATGCCATGGCTCTAGACACTATACATTTAGACAGAAACGCAGTATAACCAGGCGTTGCGTCACCTTGAAATTGACATTTTTTTCAGAGAATTGCAGGGGAAGAGTACAATACAGTACAGTTCAACTAATAGGCAAGAACATAGTCGAGTGCAACAGAGTTATATTAATATTCTTCTTCTATCCATTTCTGGTCCACAAACTTTGAGCTTTAAGTCCCCCAAAAAATAAATACAGTGTGTTCACTAAACAGCGCATTGTCGCACCCAAAGCAGTTTCACCGTGATGATAAAGACACATAACTATTCACTGAAAATAAAAGAAAACAAATAATTTGCAACATAGGCTATTTGCCATTTTATTTTGTTAATATATAGGCTATTTAATATTAACGAAATAAAATGCGAAACATACATACACATTTAATAAAAAATAACATGCATTGTATGCCTACTCACCAAAGACTGATTATTAGACAGTTGCGTGCGCTTAGGGGATCGTGAGAAAAATGCTGCAAGGCCATTGAGGTTGGCAAAGAAGACCTTGCATTCTTTAAGCTTTGAGGCTCCTTGAGTCAGTACTAAATTTAGTCGATGTGCATAGCAGTGAATGAATAAGGCCATCGGTGCCCTCTCCTTAACTTTAGCCTGCACCCCATTGAGTCCAGATGCCATGACTGCTGCGCCATCAAAACACTGTGCCACAACTTTATCCAGACTACATTCATTTTCCTCCAAGAAACGGAAAATAAGAGCGGCAATGTCATCAGCTCGCTTGCCGCTTGTCACATCTTCAAACCGGATAAATCGCTCCTTGACTCCCGTGTCCGTCACATAACGCAGGACGAGTGAGAGCTGTAGCTCCACTCTGGTGTCCCCAAACGTTTTCAAAAGCACCATTGCTTGTAAGTGCCCAGCCGTACTTTGGTGTCTCGTTGCTGCCTTGGTTAGACAACTCAAGTTTGCAAAGCCAGTGTGGCTCCAAACACCAAATCGATCACTTGCAAATAATAGTCATTCCCAGCAGTACAGTTTGCAGTGCTTCTCGGAGCCTGTGAGCCATTGACAGCGCTCATAGTTGAAACTTTGAAAGTGGCGAACGAACGAACCCCTTTCCCGCCTGTGACAGGCTTTGTGGCGTCGGGCGACCTCTCCTTACAATGTCTAACTTTTCTTGAAAAGTTCGTCTTGAGAATGGCGTTATAATTATATCCTCGACCAAATCGATATCTTCTCCTCCTTCCGCCATTGTGGGTTCAAAAAACAGTAGAACGCGAATTAATTCGTTTATCAAATTTAGTTTCCTAGATCTGCATAGACCTGCCCATAGGACCTGCCTCTCAATATTGGTAATCCAATCAAAAGACGTGGACGCCCTACGCCTGCTAGCTGGCTCCTGTGTAACACTGGAGCCAGCCAGCAGGCGTACAATAGCCAACTCTAAAGCTGATTGGTTGACACAAAATTTTAATTTCCATTCACTTTAAGCTACAAGCGCCCGCACTGTTGATTCTGAAGGCCTGAGGGCAGATTTTAGACCCCTGGCAACACATGATGGCTGAATATGATTGGATAAAAGATCTAACGTAAAGACCAGCCCTCCAAATCTCAACCTGGGGCTGGAAGCAGTGCAACCAAGAGGAAAGCTATGAAATGAAGAGTATAACTCTTACTCTGGGGAATAATTTAATACATATTTGTGGGAAAATATATTTTAAAAAAAATTATATTCTGATGATGTTTAGGCCAGCAGAGAAGGCCTTGCAGGCCCTGACGGCCCACCACTGCGATAGTTGACAGGGCATGTTAGAGCAAAAACCAAGCCATGAGGTCGAAGGAATTGTCCGGTCTGGGGAAGGGCACCAAAAACATTATGCAGCATTAAAGGTCCCCAAGAGCACAGTGGCCTCCATCATTCATAAATGGAATAAGTTCGGAACCACCAAGACTCTTCCTAGAGCTGGCCGCCTGGCCAAACTGAGCAATCGGGGGAGAAGTGCCTTTTTCAGGAGGGTGACCAAGAACCCGATGGTCACTCTGACAGAGCTCCAGAGTTCCTCTGTGGAGATGGGAGAACCTTCCGGAAGGACAACCATCTCTGCAGCACTCTACCAATCAGGCCTTTATGGTAGTGGCCAGACGGGTGCCACTCCTCAGTAAAAGGTACATGACAGCCCGCTTGGAGTTTGACAAAAGGCACCTAAAGGACTCTCAGACCATGAGAAACAAGATTATCTGGTCTGATGAAACCGAGATTGAACGCTTTGGCCTGAATGCCAAGCATCACGTCTGGAGGAAACCTAGCACCATCCCTACAGTGAAGCATGGTGGTGGTAGCAGCATCATGCTGTGGGGATGTTTTTCAGCGGCAGGGAATGGGAGACTAGTCAGGATCGAGGGAAAGATGAACGGAGCAAAGTACAGAGAGATCCTTGATAAAAACCTGCTCCAGAGTGCTCAGGACCTGGGGCAAAGGTTCACCTTCCAACAGGACAATGACCCCTAAGCACACAGCCAAGACAACGCAGGACTGGCTTCGGGACAAGTCTCTGAATGTCCATGAGTGGCCCAGTCAGAGCCCGGACTTGAATCTGATTTCACATCTCTGGAGAGATCTGAAAATAGCTGTGCAGCAACACTCCCCATCCAACCTGACAGAGCTTGAGAGGATCTGTATAGAAGAACGGGAGAAACTCCCCAAATACAGGTGTGCAAAGCTTGTAGCGTCATACCCAAGAAGGTCTCCCGGGTGGCGCAGTGGTCTAGGGCACTGCATCGCAGTGCTAGCTGCGCCACCAGAGTCTCTGGGTTCGCGCCCAGGCTGGGCTGGGTTCGCGCCCAGGCTCTGTCGCAGCCGGCCGCAACCGGGAGATCCGTGGGGCGACGCACAATTGGCATAGCGTCGTCCGGGTTAGGGAGGGTTTGGCCGGTAGGGATATCCTTGTCTCAGTATGTAAAAATGTAATAAAAATGTATGCACTCTACTGTAAGTCGCTCTGGATAAGAGCGTCTGCTCTTGGCCGGTAGGGATATCCTTGTCTCAGTATGTAAAAAAAAAAATTTTTAATAAAATGTATGCACTCTACTGTAAGTCGCTCTGGATAAGAGCGTCTGCTAAATGACTAAAAAATGTAAAAAATAAAATAAATAAAAAAGAAGACTCAAGGCTGTAATCGTTGCCAAAGGTCTTCAACTAAGTACTGAGTAAAGGGTCTGACTGCTTATGTAAATGTGATATTTCAGTTTTTTATTTTGAATACATTTGAAAAAAAATCTAAAAACCTGTTTTGGCTCTGTCATTATGGGGTATTGTGTGTAGATTTGATGAAGGAAAAAAACAATTTAATCAATTTCAGAATAAGGCTGTAACGTAACAAAATATGGAAAAAGTCTTCAGAACTTTCCGAATGCACTGTAATTGGCTATATTTTAGGTCGACAATAATTATGTTTCACTATTTCTGATACTTCACATGCCTTTGTTTTTTTTTCCTGCATAAGTACAATTGTATTAATGCCTCTACTGCCATTCCAATTAGACTGGTTTGGATGTCTCCCTGACTAATATAGCTGCCATTTTCACTGCATTCTGGACCGTCAAAGGTTTATGACATATCCCCTCTAGTAATTTAATATGATCTCTATGAGCTTTTAAAAATGCAAAATTATCTCAGCCTCATTGCAAAATGTGTAGAGTAGCTATAAATGAGATTAGCTATACAACTGTACATTTTCCTCTATGTACCTATGCAATATGTGTAGAATTGCAGGAAATTAGCTTTAAAAATTCAGAATTACTATGGAAATGTTGTCAGCTATGGAGGAATAAACTGTCATGACGGTTGAAGTGCAGAAATGTTCCAACATTAAATCTCTGCAAAGATGAGCCTGGTTTAAATCTAAGAAACTCCGTTAATAGTCTGATGTGCCTTGCCTATGCCTAGCTGACAATAAGCTACATTTCCCGGCATATCCTTTTTTTTGCATTAGAGTAATTCTGGCCAATATCAAATCCACTGTCTAACCACACCACTTGCAAATTGCAGTGGTTTGACTTTCTATGCTTCCAATGATGTGAGGCTTTATGCTAGATAAATAGAAAATGTGCTGTTGAAGAACTGAACCCATGGTATGAATGAAACAATCTGCAGACATAGTTACAGTTAAAGGGCTTTTGTGATCCTTACATGTAATTAGGAGGTCAAGAAACCCCGGCACAGAGTCCCTCTCACAATAGATTAGCTTCTCCTTTATTGTCCTCTGTAAGTACAACATAGAACCGCTGTGGAACGGCATTGAGATCCAACCTCTGCTGGTCTGTGGGAAAACTAGGCTCTGCTTCCTGTTCTTTGAGAGAAAATGGCAGGAAACATCCAGGGCCTTTTGATATTTGCTAAGTGAGTTTTGTACATAAGTGTTTACAGTGTGCATATGTCAGGGACATCTCTATCTATACCAAGAATCTTTGCCCTTTGGTGAACATAATTCAAGGGAAGTCAAACCCACATAGATATGAGTTATTGCGTGTAAATATTACGTAGAAGTACAATGTATGTTGCATTTCTCCTGAAGAGAGGGCAGATTATGGGTGACCTTTCCTGAAAGTCAAGAACATTCTATCTCCATTCTGGCATTCCTGGGTACCAACCCTTTGAGGACCACTGCCCACTTCTTATCCCACAGCAGAACTGAACGCTGGGAGAGGAAATAGTATTACCTTCAGTGGTCTTTCTGGCCACACATACAAGGTCTGGAACATTTCCCCTTTCAAGGGCCATCTCAAACTTGGAGAAATGCAACATACATTGTACTTCTACGTAATATTTACAAGCAATAAATAACATGTAATAACTCATATCTATGTGGGTTTGACTTCCCTTGAATTATGTTCACCAAAGGGCAAAGATTCTTGGTATAGATAGAGATGTCCCTGACATATGCACACTGTAAACACTTATGTACAAAACTCACTTAGCAAATATCAAAAGGCCCTGGATGTTTTGCCCTCTCTTCAATGTACTCTGACAACCTCTCTTCTTTTTCCATCCTCTTTTCTCTTATTCATGCCTCGCTCTTATATCACACAGCCAACAGGGGGAGCTGTTAGCTCATCCTCCCCCAGTTTCAAGTTTTATTAGTCATACAGTATGTACAGGATACACATGGTATACACCTTCCAACGAAATGCTTACTTGCAGCTTCCTTCTCGACAATGCAACAACAAAAATAAATTCTAAAAGATAACAATATGAACATAAAGTAAATGGCTCAGTAGAATAGAATAAACATTTTAGCATAAGTATTGTACAGGAAGCCACAATTTATAGTCCAATATTTACATGTTTTGGGGGGCAATTGTTTAAATTGTGCAGTGTTCAGCAATAATTATAAGAGTCTAGTAGCAGCATTTGTGATGTGTGTGTAACATGAATGTACAGTATATGTGTGTGTGTGCTACATTTTCCGATGTCTACCATTACAACTCTCAAACCAGCTGTGGTATGGAAAAGCAGACTCAAACTTTTTCCATGTCAGCACTCTGTGGTTTGCTTTGTGTTGACAACCAACATTGCGCAATATTGATGATAGGGTGTCACTCAGTGAGTACCAAATGGTCCAGTAGTCTTTGTAATGTTTACCAACACACAATCAGCCCTCTCTTCAGACTGTTCGGTTACTAGACATTGATTTGATTCCCCCCCATCTATCAGTGAAAGCTAGAAGGCCTCCCAGAGATGATCTCACAATGCTATTTACTAGAAGGCCCCAAAAACACCCCTCAACCAGACGCGGTGATCATGGTGCGCCGGAGTGAAAATTTGATTAGGGAAATTAAATTAAGAGCAGTAAAAGTACCATTCCAAAGAGGTGGGTCGGGTTAATGAAGCAGGGGGAGGCTCTCTGGCTGGTAGGCTAATCAGGTCATTCCTGGTACAGGCCCCATCCCCCAGAGCCCTGGTCCCCACAGATTGGATTATAACAGCCAGAGGTTGTGCTGTGCTCTGTATGAAGGTGTGATGGATGGGATGGATTGAAGTTTGGGTTTTATCATGTGATGATGGATGATTGTTATTAGGTTTTTGTTTCTGTTTGCAGAATCAGGCATCAATCAGGCATCAACCATCAACAACAACACGTAGGCCTGCATTTCTCCAAGTTTGAGATGGCCCTTGAAAGGGGAAATGTTCCAGACCTTGTATGTGTGGCCAGAAAGACCACTGAAGGTAATACTATTTCCTCTCCCAGCGTTCAGTTCTGCTGTGGGATAAGAAGTGGGCAGTGGTCCTCAAAGGGTTGGTACCCAGGAATGCCAAAATGGAGATAGAATGTTCTTGACTTTCAGGAAAGGTCACCCATAATCTGCCCTCTCTTCAATGTACTCTGACAACGTACTATGTCAACCTCTCTTCTTTTTCCATTCTGTTTTCTCTTATTCATGCCTCCCTCTTATGTACTGTACTCTATACCATCTACTGCATCTTGCCATCCTGAGGTAATACATGTATCCCTATCACTAGCCACTTTAAACACTAGCCACTTTTATATGTTTACATACCCTACATTACTCATCTCATATACCATCTCGATACCATCTGCTGCATCTTGCCTATGCCGTTCTGTACCACCACTCATTCATATATTTTTATGTACATTTTTATGTACATATTCTTCATTCCTTTACACTTGTGTGTATAAGGTAGTTGTTGTGAAATTGATAGGTTAGATTACTCGTTGGTTATTACTGCATTGTCGGAACTAGAAGCACAAGCATTTCGCTACACTCGCATTAACATCTGCTAACCATGTGTATGTGACAAATAAAATTTGATTTGATTTGATTTACTGTAAGTTCTGACTCAGACCCTGTTACAAAGGAGAGCTGGACTTTTTTATGGTGTGCTTGGGCATGTTGTGTACTGTTAGCTAAAAGGTTGATATAGCTTTTCAGTAAGAATGAACACATTAGCTTTGATATGGTGGTTGCAGATTTTCTGCCAACCCATTAGCCATCATTGTAAGTGTTAGATTAGTGTTTTTTTTTCTCTCATGTCCTGTGGAACCAGGCTGTGGTGTGGTCAGTTGATCCTCAGTGGACACTAGTCGGGACCTTGGGGTTTGGGGTTACCCCAGTATTGGGGACCAGTAGCTCTTAAGTGCCCAGACTCTATTAGTGCCCTAATCACTTTCTCTTTAAAGCACTCTCAGGGTGACCTTCAATATCCTGCTGACCACAGACGGTCAAGGGTCGGGGTTCAGCCAGAGTACACATTTGCATGCTGGTGGAGGCTGAAGGGATGATTGGCAAGGAACAATGTTTCTGGAGCTTGCCTCCTATCCTGCTCGTTGAGAGACAATGAACCCAACAGACTGTTTTTATTGTCAGTATGTGTGACCTCGCTCTTTGTTCCTCCTCAACATTTTTAATGCACGCTCTTTGTTCCTCCTCAACATTTTTAATGCACGCTCTTTGTAATCAATGCACACGCAGGTCAGAGCACGTGTGACATATTTTTCTACGTCAGAGGACCATAAAATGGAAAACAGGAGTCATTGGGTGTGAGAGGGGAAACAATTGAACATCAAGCTAGACAAAAAAAAGGGGTTTCAGAACTAGAAATGTCCGCCCCTCATTAAACAATTATTTTTTTATTTTATTTGATTAGGTTTTCACTTTGTCTTAAATGACCACTTACAGTGAGCTAGGGCCATGTGGTTATGTAATGGAGATGGTCAGGGATGATGACATGGCCTGTGCCTGATCCCTATGTTCTAATTGAGTGACCCCTGGGTCATGTTTTCACTCCTTTACCCCTCCAAGTAACCCTCATGGAGGTTTTGTAAGAGCTCTATCGATTGGTAATCCCTTATTATCAAGTCTTCGAAGAGCTGTTAGCTTGACAGCTCAATCAATTCTGGAAAACCAACTGGTCATCATGTAAAGATTCATCAGTGATCTAACAGAGCAATTGCTCTCTGTTTACTGTCCATGAGAATGTACACATTCATCTTGTACTGTATTCCTGTTGTACTAGCCCTTTTAGTGTCCTGTTTTGACTTTAGAACAGATGCATAAAGGTACTAAATACTAGAAAACAAACTCTCATATTTTAGTGTAGTGTGTTTATATTGCCTTTAGTAGGTACATTTAGTAGTGTTGTAAAGTACTGAAGTAGAAATACTTCAAAGTACCACTTAAGTAGTTTTTTGGGGGTATCTGTACTTACATTACTATTTATATTTTTGACAACTTTTACTTTTACTTCACTACATTCCTAAAGAAAATAATGTACTTTTTACTCCTTACATTTACCTTTACACCCAAAGTACTTGTTACAATTTGAATGCTTAGCAGGACAGGAAAATTGTAAAATTTATGCACTTATCAAGATAATACGTGGTCATCCCTACTGCTTCTGATCTGGCAGACTCACTAAACACAAATGCATTGTTTGTAAATTATGTCTGAATATTGGAGTGGGCCTCTGGCTATCCATACATTTTAAAAACAAGAAAATGGTGCCATCTGCTTTGCTTAATATAAGGAATTTGAAATGATTTATACTTTTACTTTTGATACTTAAGTATATTTAGAACCAAATACTTTTAGACTTTTACTCAAGTAGTATTTTAATTATTTATAAAAACATTTCTTACCCCTTTTTTGTGGTATCCAATTGGTAGTTACAGTCTTGTCTCATCGCTGCCAGTCCTGTACGGACTCGGGAGAGGTGAAGGTCGAGAGCCGTGCGTCCTCCAAAACACAACCCAACCAAGCCGCACTGCTTCTTGATCCAATGCCCACTTAACCCGGCCGCACCAATGTGTCGGAGGAAACACCGTACACTTGGCTACCGTGTCAGCGTGCACTGCGCCTGGCTAATGCACTAGTCGCTAGTGCACGATGGGACAAGGACATCCCTGCCAGCCAAACCCTCCCCTAACCCGGACAACGCTGGGCCAAGTGTGCATCACCCCATGGGTCACCCGGTCGTGGAAGGCTACAACAGAGCCTGGACTCGAACCCAGAATCTCTAGTGGCATAGCTAGCACTGTGATGCAGTGCCTTTGACCACTGTGCCACTGGGGAGGCCTATATAAGTAGTATTTTACTGGGTAACTTTCACTTTTACTTGAGTAACTTTCTATTAAAGTATCTATACTTTTACTCAAGTATGACAATTGGGTACTTTTTTCACCACTGCATATTAGTAGAACATGAGTAGGTTATTGAGGACACAAGTAGGTTATTGAGGACACAAGTAGGTTATTGAGGACACAAGTAGGTTATTGAGGACACAAGTAGGTTATTGAGGACACAAGTAGGTTATTGAGGACACATTATATTTTACAATAACAACATGGAAGTATCACATACATCCAGGTGTTCAAACTGGTTATTTTATTTCCAAAGCCAATTGAAGTGTTTTGACTACAGAGGATATTTTCAAAACAGTTTAGAACTATGGTGGGGATTTATGAGTCAACTCGACTTCATTTTGCACTTAGTAAATAGAGCCCAAATGGTTTTCATGTCATGCTTTGTTGTTTCCTGAGTCATCTGATAGTTATGCCTTATGATTGAAAATAGTGCAGAGGATTTCATACTCTGATATGAATATGCTGTTGGCCTCTGTTTTGAAGTGTGTAGGCCTATTGGTACGCAGAGGGGTCCAGTCACATAAGGTCTCATCAGACGCTGCTGCTGACTGAGTTTCCATTTGTCCAATTCTTCATACAGGCCTATACTTAAGCAATAAGGTCCAAGGGGGTGTGGTATATGGCCAATATAACACGGCTAAGGGCTGTTCTTATGCACAACGCAATGTGGAGTGCCTGGATACAGCCCTTAGCCGTGGTATATTGGCCATATACCACAAACCCCAGAGGTGCCTTATTGCTATTATAAACTGGTTACCAATGTAATTAGAGCAATAAAAATAAATGTTTTGTCATACCCGTGGTATACGGTCTGATATATCACGGCTGTAAGCCAATCAGCATTCAGCGCTCGAACCACCCAGTTTATAATTCCATTTATACTATCTTAACTGCCTTTGCCTTTCCTAGAAGAGAGCACCTTTTTTACAGTTCTAACCTTTCACCCAGTTTGAGAGGGCTTTCTTGGAATCTTGACCAGAGTGCCACTGAAGTCGCTCAGCCCAAAATGTATATGTACTGCCGAGACCTCTCTCTGTTGGGTGTGCACGTGTTCTCACAACATGATCAAACTCCACATGCAGGGAAAGGGAACCCCATCTGCCCCCTGTGTCTCACTCTCAACACACAGACAGCACTTCTCATGTGAGTGAGTGTAGTGGCTCTCCCAGGAACAGAATGTACTGACTGACACTGCCGGCATGGTGTGTATTTGTATAGCACCCTGGTAGCCACTGACACCTCATAATGCTAGAGCATAAGATAAAGGGCAGGTCTGTTTAGGTAACAGTAATGCTGTGCTCCAAATGTTAAAGCTACAGTCTGTGATCTGGGAATCTGTACAGTGGTCTTTTCAATTCTTGATATACACACTGATTCTTGAAGAATATACTGTAACTTATAAATCCCTCATGCGCTTACCCTATTATATTACTCTGTTGTTCAACAAGACTTTTAACAAACAATATCTTCATGTGGCATGTGGACATCACTCTCAGTCCTTGCATCTGGAGTGCTGTCTGAATTTGAGAAGGGTTACATTTCCCTAGCCCCGTCTCTCAGCTGTTTACCAAAACAAGTGGCAGGGATGCCTTGTCGTTGTTTTTCGTCGCTTTAAGACAGTGTTTACATACTGTACAAGACTGGCTAGTGTGCCATGTAGATCTTAGTATTCCTGCCAACCCTGGTACTCTGGGCATCCATTTAACAGCTGATTAATGGACCTACAGTAAAACACCTACATTTAACGTATTACATAACCTTGAGTATGCTGTTAAAGTTAACGGTTCAGGTCACAAGACAGGAGTGATCTAAGCTGGAACTCCATTAAACCTGCACTGCAGGATTGTCAGGATGTGCATTCACATAAGAAAATACATGGTTTCTGTACCAAAAATGACAACAATATGTGACTGACAGAACATGTTCAGTGGGGGAAACTAATAAGATTTTTGTGAAAATGTGCTTTTCCTCCATGCAGTTTGACTTTGTTGTGCATTGTGGGTTTGATTGAATGAAGTCCAAGGCACTCTAATGGACCTGTGAGCTTACTATTTACTGGAATTATAGAAATAAAGAATACCTCACATTTCTCTCCTTTCCTACAGAATAGTCTAGACCAGGGTTCTCCAAGCCTGTCCCTGGAGTGCCCCTCTCCTGTAGGTTTTCAATCCAACCCCAATTGTAACTAACCGGATTCAGCTTATCAATTAGCTAATTATTAGAATCAGGTGCACTACATCACGGTTGGAGTGAAAACCTGCTCTCCAGGAACAGGGTTGGAGAGCACTGGTCTAGACCATTAACAACTGCGTGTATATCTGCATATGGCCAAGTTATATAAAAGCGTGCTAGCGTAAAAGAGTTTATGAGCTTTGGCACATAACAAGGAAACATACTCTTGAGGAATTCAATAACCTTTAAGCATTGGGATGCCTTTATATATTGAAAATCAGGAGAGAAAAAGGGATTATTAACCCAACCCACTATCCTTTAACAGCACATGATCTACATAGTTGGAATAGATTTTGAATAAGCAGCCTTTACCATTAGAATGAAACACGTGAGACACAATCACATACTCATACTGAATTGGAAAGAACCAGGGTGTCTTGGTAAGAATTCAAGTTCAATGCTATTTAGTTCAGTTGATTAAAAAACAAAAGCATAAACAATCCCTGTTCCTTCAACAACAAAGGCAAATAGACTTCATATAAAAATAGAAAGGCTATAGTATATACATTCAGCAATGCAATAATCTTATTTCCACACAGTGTAATTATTTGCATGACTCATCTATAACAAAACCCGTTTTTAAAGTCAGACCAGAAACAGGTAAAGGTTAAATATTCTGTTTTTTATTAATATTTTCTTCAATCAGCCAGCCTCTGTCTTCATAGTAAGAAACCCTAGGAGTAACGTTATTGCAACGCAAGGTAACTGTATGATTAACTTCTGCTTTGTAATCAAAGTATACATTAAAGCTGCAATATGTAGCTTTTTGGGTGACCCAACCAAATTTACATAGAAATGTGACTTATAGATCTGTCATTCTCATTGAAAGAAAGTCTAAGAAGCGGTAGATCTTTTCTATGTGCGCTATTTCTATGCTTCCCGATCTTCAGTTGAGTTTTTGCATCTTGTACTTTAGGTTTTGTACACCAGCTTCAAACAGCTGAAAATACAATATTTTTGGTTAATGAAAAGATATTTCACAGTGGCTTAGATGGTACAATGATTCTCTACACTATACTGTACATTGCTTGCTTTGTCACCTAAACTAAAATTAGGAGAACGGAAAAATAGGGGTAGGGTTGTAAAGAATCGAAGGACCATGAATGTAATAAGAAATCTTAGGTGCTGGCTTATTAAGGCCGGGAGCAATCACTACAGAATGTCCGGTCAGGACAAGGATGAGGCGGATATCCAGGTTAAGGTGAGTTTAATGGAAGAAGATGTCCACATTCACACACACATCTGACCACTCACAGTTCAGATAACTGAGAATCATGTCCAGTGAGAACTGACATTAACTATGTGGTCCTGAAAGGAAAGAGGAGGAAAAAAACATAGGCTATTGCACTGCTATAATATGAATGACATGGCTGTATAAGCTAGCACAGGTACGTATATAACAGAAAGGGCTATACACTACAGGAGGCATCAGGCCTAGTCACATGGCAATAGACTAAACAGCCTATTAGACTTGTATACTGTACATGAAACTCAGGCAAATGTGCTCAAATAGACATTACAGTAATGTTGAAATGTATACATGAATATAATTACAATGAGCATGAGTGATATACAGTACCAGTCAAAAGTTTGGACACCCCTATTCATTCAAGGGTTTTTCTTTATTTGTCAAAACTATGAAATAGCATATGGAATCATGTAGTAACCAAAAAAGTGTTAAACAAATCAAAATATATTGTATATTTGAGAATCTTCAAAGTAGCCACCCTTTGCCTTGATGACAACTTTGCACACTCTTGGCATTCTCTCAACCAGCTTATCTTGGAATGCTTTTCCAACATTCTTGAAGGAGTTCCCACATATACTGAGCACTTGTTGGCTGCTTTTCCTTCACTCTGCGGTTCAACTCATCCCAAACCATCTAAATTGGATTGAGGTCAGGTGATTGTGGAGGCTAGGTAATCTGATGCAGCACTCCATCACTCTCCTTCTTGGTCAAATAGCCTTTACACAGCCTGGAGGTGTGTTGGGTCATTGTCCTGTTGAAAAACAAATGATAGTGTCAGGTTTTGGCCAGGACTGTTCTGGTTTTGTGTCACTAGATGTCCCCATTGCACCTTTTTTGTACCTTTTGTTTTTCCCTTGCTCTAATTATTGTTTGCACCTGTATGTCGTTCCCTTGTTAGTATTTAATCCCTGTGTGTTCCTCAGTTCCTTGCTCAGTGTTTGTATGTTAGCACCCAGCCCCAGCCCAAGCCTTGTTGTGAACATATATTTTTCTCTTGTTGGATTTTCCAGAGGTTCTCTGGTTTTGTTCTTTTGTATTTTGGATTAGTCTTTTAAGGTTTGTTTTTCCCTTGCTGTTTTTACCACTTTGTGGATTTCTTTGTATTTTGGAAGATATCTATTTTTTATTAAACCACCATCTCTACTACTGCTGTGTCTGCCTCATCTTCTGGGTTCTGCCGATTTAGTGACTGTTTCTCGCACCGGGTCCTGACAGAAACACTGAGCCCTTAAAATGAACCCAGAGGCAGCCAGTACCCAGGACTTTTTTCCCATGCTGTCCCACCACGAGGGGACTGTCCAACGTCACGAAGCTGCTCTGGTTCAGCAATAGGCCTTAATGGCTGGACATTCTCAACTTCTGTCGGAGATGATGACTTCCATAAAGCAGATTTCTGATCAACTTTCTCCTGCAACCGCTTCTGCTCCAGTTCATCAGATTCAAGTGCCCGTGGCAGTTAACCCCCTGGCTGAACCTCGTCTGCCGCCTCCCCAACGGTTCTCAGGTGATCCGAGTGGTTGTAAGGGGTTTTTCACCCAATGTTCTCTCTCCTTAGGAGCTGCAACCCTCGTCATTTCCCACCGACCGGTCCAAGATAGCATATATCATCACCCTGCTGTCGGAAAAAGCCCTAGCCTGGGCTACTGCTGTGTGGGATGCCCAAAGTCCCTGCTGTGCCAGCTACTCTACCTTTGCTGAAGAATTCAAGCGAGTGTTTCAAGGTCCTACCAGCGGTCCTGACTCAGCCAAACAGCTCCTGACTCTCCGCCAAGGTCGGCGCAGCGTGACGGACTATGCCATCCAGTTCCGCACGGTGGCAGCAGCGAGTGGCTGGAATGACGAGGCGCTCACAGTGTGCTTTTTGAAGGGTCTTTCCGACACCATCCAAGATGAACTGGCCACTCGGGAACCACCGGACAACCTCGAGTCCCTGATCAAGTTGGCTTCACGCATAGACCAGCGTCTGAGAGAGAGAGAGCTCAACCGTAGATCTCTCACCCTAGCTCCTATCGGTCCCAGCTCCGAGTCTCCACCTTTATCCCCGCTGACTCCACCGGAACCCATGCAGGTTGGACGCATCTCCCAGGCTGAGAGAGACCGCCGGATGAGGGAGCGATGCTGTCTATATTGCGGCAAACCGGGCCATTTCCTCTCCACGTGTCCCGGGCTCCAGGGAAAACGCACTCTCCCGTGCAGGCCTGGGAGGACGGTAACGGGAAACATAACCTCCTCTCATCCATCCAACTCCCGCCTGCTCATTCCAGTTACCCTTTCCTGGGACAACCACGAGCTTCCCCTTCAAGCCTTGGTAGACTCTGGAGCCGCAGGTAACTTCATGGATGGTGTCTGGGCGAAGGAGAATGGCGTTCCCTCTGAACCTCTAAGTGACCCCATAAGGGTTACTACGTTGGATGGAAGCCCTTTGGGATCTGGACTTGTCACTCGTGTCACTACCCCCTTGCGTCTTTCAGTTTCCCAACACCAGGAAGTGATGAACTTTCATCTGACCTCGTGTTCCGAGTTCCCTCTCGTCCTTGGATACCCCTGGCTTCACAGCCATAACCCTCACATCGACTGGTCTGTGGGCACTATCAAGCAGTGGGGTCCTACGTGCCAAGCCACTTGTATCTTCCCAAGTTCCCCGAGTTCCCCTCCCGAATCTCTAGAATCCATCGACCTGTCCCGAGTTCCCGAGTGTTACCATGACCTCAAACCGGTATTTAGCAAACAGAGGGCCACCAAACTACCACCCCATAGACCTTACGATTGCCCCATCGACCTGTTTCCGGGCACCTGCCCTCCCAGGGGTCGGATCTTTTCCCTATCTCCTCCCGAACGAGCTGCTATGGATACCTACATCAAGGACGCTCTGGCAGCAGGCCTCATGCGTCCATCCACCTCGCCGGCGGGAGCAGGGTTTTTCTTTGTGGCCAAAAAAGACGGGGGATTACGTCCTTGCATCGACTACCGGGGACTTAATGCCATAACCGTCCGTAACCGCTACCCGCTACCCCTTATGGCCACAGCCTTTGAGCTGCTCCAGGAAGCAGTGGTCTTCACTAAGCTTGACCTGCGGAATGCATACCATCTTGTGCGGATCAAACCCGGTGACGAGTGGAAGACCGCTTTCAACACGCCTACTGGTCACTACGAATACTTGGTGATGCCCTTCGGCCTGACCAACGCCCCGGCTGTGTTCCAAGCGCTCATAAACGATGTGCTTAGGGATATGCTTAACATTTTCGTGTTTGTTTACTTGGATGACATCCTCATCTTTTCGAGCTCCCTTCAAGAACACACTAAGCATGTCAGACAAGTGCTCAAACGCCTCCTAGACAGCCATTTGTACGTTAAGCCGGAAAAGTGTGAATTCCATTCCTCTCGAGTACAGTTCCTGGGATTTGTAGTGGAACCCGGTCGAGTCCAGATGGACCCCAAGAAGGTAGGGGCGGTAGCAGATTGGCCCACCCCCAAGTCCGTTAAGGAAGTTCAGCGTTTCCTGGGCTTCACTAACTTCTACCGCAAGTTCATCAAGAACTTCAGCTCGGTGGCAGCCCCTCTCTCAGCTTTAACCAAGGGTGGCAACACAAGGTTTCTGTGGGGAAGAGAAGCTGAGACGGCCTTCCAAGGACTCAAGCAGCGCATCCTCTCTGCTCCCATCCTGACACTACCGACGGCGGATGAACCTTTTGTGGTGGAGGTAGACGCATCAGAGGTTGGTGTTGGAGCTGTCCTGTCTCAGAGGGGTGAAGACAAGAGGCTTCATCCTTGCGCCTTCTTCTCTCACCGGCTTACCCCGGCCGAGAGGAATTACGATGTGGGGGATCGTGAGCTCCTAGCGGTTAAGATGGCATTGAAGGAATGGAGACACTGGCTCGAGGGGGCTTCTCAACCGTTTCAAGTGCTTACGGACCACAAAAATCTGGAGTATATCCAGCAGGCGAAGCGGTTGAACTCCAGACAAGCTCGATGGTCTCTTTTCTTCAGCCGATTCCAGTTTATTCTCACCTATAGACCCGGGTCGAAGAATCTCAAACCGGATTCCTTGTCACGAGTCTACTCTCCTGCCATTCGAGAAGATACTGACATGACTGTTCTTCCTGCCGCTAAGATCGTGGCTCCGATCTCGTGGCAAGTGGAGGATACCGTGAAACAAGCTCAAGCCATCGAACCGGGCCCTGGAGGAGGTCCTGCTAATCGGTTGTTTGTTCCCAAGGCAGCAAGGTCCCAAGTCCTTCTGTGGGGGCACTCCTCTCGCCTCACCTGTCACCCGGGCGTAGGTCGCACCTTGGAGTTCATCCAGCGTAAGTTCTGGTGGCCCACCATAAAAGAAGACGTTGCCACTTTCGTCAAGGCCTGTTCCGTGTGCTGCCAGGGCAAATCTTCTCACCTCCGCCCTCAAGGACTCCTTCACCCCTTATCTATTCCCCACCGACCCTGGTCCCATATCTCGCTGGACTTTATTACTGGCCTTCCTCCGTCCCATGGTAATACTACGATCCTAGTCATCATCGACAGGTTTTCTAAGGTGGCCAGGTTTGTTCCCTTGACCAAATTACCTTCTGCCAAGGAAACAGCTGAGTTGGTGATTAACCATGTGTTCCGAGTCTTTGGCATCCCGCAAGATATGGTTTCCGACAGAGGTCCCCAGTTCGCCTCAAGGTTTTGGAAGGCCTTCTGCCAACTCATAGGGGCCACGGCCAGTTTATCTTCAGGGTACCATCCGGAGTCCAACGGCCAAACTGAGAGGATGAATCAGGAGCTGGAAACCACCCTCAGATGTATGGTTTCCAACAACCCATCCACATGGTCATCCTTCATTGTTTGGGCCGAGTACGCGCACAACACCTTGTGCTCCTCCTCCACTGGTATATCCCCGCACGAGTGTCAGTTTGGCTATGCTCCTCTATTGTTCCCGGACCAGGAGGCAGAAGTCAGAGTGCCTTCAGCCTCGAGGTTCATCAGACGCTGTCGGCTTACGTGGAAGAAGGCCCGTCTTAATCTTCTGCGTTCCTCACAGCAGTACCAACGACAAGCCAACAGACGTCGCCGTCCCGGTCCTACCCTGTACCCCGGCCAGAGAGTATGGCTCTCAACAAAAAACTTACCGCTACGGGTGGAGTCTCGCAAGCTGTCCCAGAGATTCATCGGACCCTTTAAGATTGCCAGGAGAGTCAATCCCGTTACTTTTCGCCTGCACTTACCCAGATCCCTTAAAATCAATCCCACATTTCACATTTCTTTATTAAAACCTGTTGTTTTTTCTCCCCTTATTCCGGCAGGCAGACCTCCCCCTCCGCCCCGTGTCATCGGAGGCCAGTCGGCTTATACCGTCCACCGGATACTGGACTCCCGCCGGGTGCAGCGGTCCTGGCAGTATCTGGTGGACTGGGAAGGCTACGGTCCCGAGGAGCGCTCCTGGGTTCCTGCCAAGGACATACTGGACCCTGACCTCATTCGTCAGTTCAGGGCCCTCCACCCTGAGAAGGCTGGTAGGAACGTCAGGAGCCGTTCCTAGGAGGGGGATTCTGTCAGGTTTTGGCCAGGACTGTTCTGGTTTTGTGTCACTAGATGTCCCCATTGCACCTTTTTTGTACCTTTTGTTTTTCCCTTGCTCTAATTATTGTTTGCACCTGTATGTCGTTCCCTTGTTAGTATTTAATCCCTGTGTGTTCCTCAGTTCCTTGCTCAGTGTTTGTATGTTAGCACCCAGCCCCAGCCCAAGCCTTGTTGTGAACATATATTTTTCTCTTGTTGGATTTTCCAGAGGTTCTCTGGTTTTGTTCTTTTGTATTTTGGATTAGTCTTTTAAGGTTTGTTTTTCCCTTGCTGTTTTTACCACTTTGTGGATTTCTTTGTATTTTGGAAGATATCTATTTTTTATTAAACCACCATCTCTAGTACTGCTGTGTCTGCCTCATCTTCTGGGTTCTGCCGATTTAGTGACTGTTTCTCGCACCGGGTCCTGACAGATAGTCCCACTAAGCGCAATCCAGATGGAATGGCGTATTGCTGCAGAATGCTGTGGTAGCCATGTTTATTCAGTGTGCCTTGAATTCTAAATAAATCACTGACAGTGTCACCAGCAAAGCACCCCCACACCATCACACCTCCTCCTCCATGCTTCACGGTGGGAATGGAGAGATCATCAGTTCACCCACACCGCGTTTCACAAAGACACAGAGGTTGGAAACAAAAATCTCCAATTTGGACTCCAGACCAAAGGACAAATTTCCACCGGTCTAAAGTCCATTGCTCTTGTTTCTTGGCCCAAGCAAGTCTCTTCTTATTATTGGTGTCCTTTAGTAGTGGTTTCTTTGCAGCAATTTGACCATGAAGGCCTGATTCACGCAGTCTCCTCTGAACAGTTGATGTTGACATGTGTCTGTTACTTGAACTCTGTGAAGCATTTATTTGGGCTGCAATTTCTGAGGCTGGTAACTCTAAGGAACTTATCCTCTGCAGCAGAGGTAACTCTGGGTCTTCCTTTCCTTTGGCGGTCCTCATAAGAGCCACTTTCATCATAGCGCTTGATGGTTTTTGTGACTGCACTTGAAGAAACTTTAAAGATCTTGAAATGTTCCATATTGACATATCTTCATGTCTTAAAGTAATGATGGAATATCATTTCTCTTTACTTATATGAGCTGTTCATAATATGGACTTGGTCTTTTACCAAATAGGGCTATCTTCTGTATACCACCACTACCTTGTCATAACACAACTGACTGGCTCAAATGCATTAAGAAGGCAAGAAATTCCACAAATTTACTTTTAACAAGGAACACCTGTTAATTGAAATGCATTCCAGGTGACTACCTCATGAAGCTGGTTGATAGAATGCCAGTGTGTGCCAAGCTGTCATCAAGGCAAAGGGTGGCTACTTTGAAGAATCTCAAATATAAAATATATTTTGATTTGTTTAACACTTTTTCGGTTACTACATGATTCTATATGTGTTATTTCATAGTTTTGATGTCTTCACTATTATTTTACAATGTAGAAAATAGTATAAATACAGAAAAACCCTAGAATGAGTAGGTGTGTCCAAACTTTTGACTGGTACTGTGTATTGAATAGAAAATAGCCTAGCACCATAAATGAGCAATGGTAATAAATGGCTAATCGCTAACAGTCATGCTTCAGGAAACCGCAGAGGGAGCACCCCCCTAGCCACATCGATGGGACCGCAGTGGAGAAGGTGGAAAGCTTCAAGTTCCTCGGCGTACACATCACTGACAAATTGAAATGGTCCACCTACACAGACAGTGTGGTGAAGAAGGCGCAACAGCGCCTCTTCAACCTCAGGAGGCTGAAGAAATTTGGCTTGTCACCTAAAACCCTCACACATTTTACAGATGCACAATTGAGAGCATCCTGTCGGGATGTATCACTGCCTGGTACGGAAACTGCACCACCCGCAACCGCAGGGCTCTGCAGAGGATGGTGCGGTCTTCCCAACACATCACCATGGGCAAACTACCTGCCCTCCAGGACACCTACAGCACCCGATGTCACAGAAAGGCCAAAAAGATCATCAAGGACAACAACCACCCGAGCCACTGCCTGTTCACCCCACTATCATCCAGAAAGCGAGGTCAGTACAGGTACATCAAAGCTGGGACCGAGAGACTGAAAAACAGCCTCTATCTCAAGGCCATCAGACTGCTAAATAGCCATCACTAGCACATTAGAGGCTGCTGCCCTATATACATAGACTTGAAATCACTGGCCACTTTAATAATGGAACTCTAGTCACTTTAATAATGTTTTGCATTACTCATCTCAGATGTATATACTGTATTCTATGCTATTCTACTGTATCTTAGTCTATGGCACTCTGACATTGCTCGTCCAAATATTTATATATTCTTAATTCCTTTACTTTAGATTTGTGTGTATTGTGAATTGTTAGATATTACTTGTTAGATATTACTGCACTATTGGAGCTAGAAACACAAGCATTTCGCTACACCCACAGTAACATCCGCTAAACACGTGTATGTGACAAATAAAATGTGATTTGATTTATAATGTCATGCATTCCAATGCAAAATGCTAACGGTAGTGCTAACGCTAGCGGGAGCGCGAGCTAGCTCACAAGCTCAACACACAGTAAATTATAAACAAGGCCACAAAACGTCAAATCCTCCTACAGCTTCACATGCAGGTAATAGCACATTTTGAGGTTTCCATTGCCAAATAACACTTAAAATTTAATAGATGTGCTCTATTTCAAATTATAAACTGGGTGGTTTGAGCCCTGAATGCTGATTGTGTGACAGCCGTGGTATATCAGACCGTATAACACGGGTCTGACAAAACATGTATTTTTACTGTTCTAATTACATTGGTAACCAGTTTATAATAGCAATAAGGCACCTCGGTGGTTTGTGGTATATGTCCAATATAACACGGCTAAGGGCTGTATCCAGGCCTTAAGAACAGCCCTTAGGCATGGTATATTGGCCATATACCACAACCACTCGGGCCTTATTGCTTAAATAACCACTGTTTCATGAGCTCCACACTTGAGCATGAGGCAACAGATAGCCTACAGTAACACAAACTAATTAAAATGCTATTTTGTTATTTTATATAATGACTTTTTCATATTCTAATGTTACCCAGGACCTTCATAAACACAACCAAAATATAATTTATTCTTCTGCTACCATAAATGAAATATATTTATTAGACAGTTAGAATGTTTACACACCTTGTAGAGAAGCATACTGCACCTTGATTCTAATCTCATTGCCCTTTCAGCTTAAAAAATGTCAATGTCATGGCCGTTCACTGACAATGGACAACAAACAGTGATCATGACATGTTGACCCTTTTTGTGAGGTGGAGTGACTCTCACTGTCTTCACATTGTCAGTGTCTTCACATTGTCATTGTCTTCACGTTGTTCACATTAGCAAGTAACGTAGCGAGTGTCGTAAGGATTGAGTGTCGTATCGGTGGTCAGATGTGAGTATCCCTGGCCCTAGTAGTTCAGATGACCAGAGCCAGGGCGGCTGCCTCTATGGAGAAGAGATGGTCGTCCTCTACCTCGGGACAGTACAGCCTCATGAACTCAGCCAGACGGAGGAGGTACTCTATGTTGTGTCCCGTGTTGCCTCTGCAGATGGCAATCTGAGCAGCTATCTCTGTGGGAGTGGCAGGCCCGAGGTATATGGGGTTGTCAGAGGTGGCGATGTAGACCAGGGCGAGCAGAGACCCTTGGCACTTCTCTCTGGGAGTGAACTCCACCATCTTGGTGACATAGCCCCCCAGCACAGCCTCTCTCACATTCAGGTACTGCAGAGACTCCTCCATCTGGGAGTCAGTGACCTCGTAGGCTACCCCCCAAGTGCAAGCCTGCAGCGAGAAGAAGAGGTGGATATTAGACTGGGACAGGATTTCAACTTCAAGTTCTGTTTATCAACATGATGGACTATACCAGTGTCAATGTATTTTGCAACATACAGTACAGAACTTATTCGTGGTAGACAGAAATGTGAGCTGTAGGTGTGTTCTGGGTTGTTTTGAAATAAGGCCACTCACATCATGATCTTCCACCAAAGTTACCACTCTACCTGGCTGTGGACAGGATGAGGATAAATGCACAGTCAGCATTTTTAACCATTTCATTTCCAGTTAGACTACACTGACATTTCCATATCCAAAATGTTTGACTTACAAATCAAACTTTTTTATTTGACTTTTAATTGGACTTCCCACTTTCTGAAGCTCCACAGTTTGATCTGAGATAAGATAATATTTTGTCAATCTACAGCAGCAGCAAATACATGAATTGCATTTCTGAAGGAAAAGACTTACCATGTCTTTGTCTCCTCGATGAAAATTGTCCCCATGCCAGAAACGTCGACTATATCCTTCGATATAACCGACTTTGCTCCTCTTGTATTTGAAGTCTGGTTTCCAGACTAAGGAGCCATATCCGAATATCCACAGGCTGGATTTTTCTGATGTGGTAATAGCCAGAAGCTTCATTGTGTTTAGTTAGGGTTGAGGTAAGAGTAGATGTAAAGTGTTGCCTATATTCTTCTGTCAATAAATAACTGTTCTAAGATGTTACCGATGCAGCTCACATTTTTTGTAGATGCATCCCGAAGCATGAGACTTTTCAAATCTATTCGCTATAAAAGCCTATCATCGCGTTTGACTTTTTTTCTTAGGAGTGTTGACTAGTCTTGCTGATGCATAATAAGCTATTATTGCCTACCCCTAGGTGTCGATAACATGTGAAAGAAGTGATGCATAGGCCTAGTATCTCTCACTGTGCAACTTCTATTAGTAGGCCTACAATACGTTTTGGTGTGTCAGACAATGTAACGTTAAAGTACTAGCCTACTGCTACATTATCTTGGTTTACTGACACGTGTATTTGTTGTGTCCGGACGTCAGACCAAGACGTTTCTGACCAATGATATCATATAATAGATCGTACTATGAGTACAAGCCGACCAATCAGAATCCTTTTCGGGAGCAAAACATTTTCAGGAATCCAACTTTCGAATGAATGCTACAATGTTGCGACATTGTATCTCACGATTGAACAGACTCTGACAACTACAACCACCACTTGAAGTAATATACAATATGAGATATCTGTACTGTCTGGACATATGCCAACTTTGATTTTGAGCATCAACTGTTCAGATAAGAAAGGGGATGTATTAAGTGTGTAATTTAGTCTTCACTTGAGGTGCCACTTGAAGTAATGTACAATGTACTGTAAATGCAATCTTGAAGGTATTTGATTTACTGAAAATGGTGTCTAATAATCATGAGTCACATAAAAGAGACAGAAAAATTGATTAATTCATTCATTCCTTCATTCATTCCTTCTTCCATCCATTCATTGTATGTCAGAAGATATTGTATGTACCACATTATCAGAAACGACAAGTTATTTTTGCCCCATTCACAGGATGTTGAAACCTTATGTTTGAACATTATGCTCGCTGGTTTAGACGTAGATTGACAGTTTCACTGGCTGTCCAATGTCCAAACTTGTGAGTTGAAATAAGTATATCCTTTAAAAATGCTTTGCTTGAGATCTTGCAATTCCTCCATGGACGTTGTTGGTGATAGTAGTGTGTGTGAAAAATCTGTGTTTACTCACTTTGAAGTACTGTTGGTATATCCTGTTTTGCCTTGTTGCTCTGCACGGTCAGGAAAGTAAGGAAAGCAGCAATCCTGTCTATTTTAATCCTGTGTGAAAATGGATCTCCCTTTATATAATTTAGAGTCATATAGTCTGATAATGCAGCAGCAGCAGCTAACGAAATTAGATATAAATAGAAGCATTAGTTTTCAGAATAAGATCCAAGCATTGTATTTTTTTAAGTAATATTTTTATTCATTTTTTTTCTTACTCCATATGCAAACGTATACATACGAGCAACAATTTACAGACGCACACACAATGACTACATCTCATCTGCCCAGACCCGCATGCTCACACCCCCATCCTTAGTGCCTGCATTATTGTTTTCCACTTGGCCTTAAATTGTATCAATTTGTTTCTCTCGGTCTTTATTTTTTTATGTAACCTTTATTACATTTGATTATTTAACCTTTATTTAACTAGGCCACCCATGCTATTTCAATATTTCAATAATAAATCATTAGATTTTTCCATTGTGTTAATGATTGATTTCCACGTTTTTAGTATACGTTTTTTCAAGATGAGAAGAGAATCGTCCAGTCCATCGGGTATCTCACTACACCACCATATGCCTTGAAATATGCAGACAGACGGATTAAAAGTAAATTTACATTGTTATACTTCTGACAGCCAATTGTATTGCTCCGCCCACAAATTACGGGCTTTATAGTGCCCCCAGGTGGACTTTATAGGGTTGCCATAAAGATCCAAGCTTCGCAAAGCCCACTAAATGTCTGTTCTCTTCGTAGGTGCCTCTAGCGCCCTATACATTTGTATCATACATGGTCAATGAATGACTCTTAAGCAGGCGATTTACCTTCAGCCTCATTGGCCTCTGGCTAGGACAATTATGTTTTGGTCCAATGACAACACAGTCTGATAATGGTATTCCATGTACTATATTTGATATCATCACAAAATCATAAAATATCGAATACTCCCTTCCCATGCTTTGCAGATGCCATTATTATTTTACAAAATTGTTTGTTATGACATTGTGATTCTTAAAGTCTCTAGTTATCCAATTGTCATTGTAAGTATTTAAAGACATTTTGGAAGTAACTTTAAATGTTTTAAGTGTGTAAAAATGTCCAATTCAGTCTGTCTCATTTTGAATGTCCTTCCATGTATGGTGTACTGCCCCCAGGTGTTAATTAAGAACATTACAAAAAGAAAGAAAACTGGCATGTATTTTTTTTTACACACTTCAAGGTTTAATTTAGATTTCATTTTCATTGTTTGAGCTTTGTAAAGCAGTCATTCACTATGTTTGTTCTTTATAGGCCTTCTAAGATTTTTTGATGAGTAAATACATTTTATAGTCAAGCATTGGATACTTGTGAAATACATAGAGCAATTGATCATGATGTTTGTAACCGTGAAAACGTTTCATAACAGATGCGTGAGAAAAGTCGTTTGCCGTTGTCCTGTGCATTATAATCCGACGGGAAGCAGGAAATGATGTCACTTGGCCACGAACAGGATGCTTTTATTATAACACAATGAAAATGCATGACTATGTGGTAGATGTCTGAAAAGGTTGTAAAATGGGACAGAACGTGTGGAAAAGACAAACGTGTGGGTGTTAGTTGTTGTGACAAAATAATTCATCAAACTAATAAATATAATACTAGATGTGTGTGTGTGTGTATGTGTGTGTGTGTGTGTGTGTGTGTGTGTGTGTGTGTGTGTGTGTGTGTGTGTGTGTGTGTGTGTGTGTGTGTGTGTGTGTGTGTGTGTGTGTGTGTGTGTGTGTGTGTGTGTGTGTGTGTGTGTAAAGGCAAGCATGTGATAGCCTACATGTCATTGTTGGGGAGATCAGGACTGGCCAAGGTGATGTGTTGGCTTTAACACCCCTTCAAGGCTGCTGGTAACTTGCCACTGGACTCTTGTGGTCTTATTTTCTGCATTCATGCTTACAGTAGTTAAAGAGGAGGCATATGCTGATTTTCCCAGTGGTGTAGGGTCACACCCTAAAGCATCTGCCTGGTTTGTTAAGTAGCCTCTTTTCTAGATTGTGCCTTGTCTCAGTATTTTAGCTTATGGGGCAGACATCCAAGGAAACAGTTTGAAATTTGAAGCCAGTTGAAAGCGATATGGATGCTCAACGACAAGCAGCATAGCGAGATTGGTGTTCTTTTTGAGGAAAAAAACAACAATTGCATACAAATACTGACCAATCTGTGTACCGTACTTTAACATGACATGTTTTAATATATAACTTTGTCCATATTTCTCACATTGCTGTCACATACAAAACTGTCCACTGAATGGTTGCGAGCACATTGATTTAACATCACATTGACACACATGCCTCTCACCACTGTGATTATTATAACTGCTACAAGGTCATACATCATCTAGACAATGAAGCCATTTCCACAACAGGTGGTGGATTTCAACTGAAGGTTCTTGATCATTCCAATATCTAGGCAAATTTATAGCTTTATAGTTGACCAATTATACTCAACATGAAACCAACAAACAACAGTGTACCAGATATTTTTTCATTGTTTTAAAAAACAACAATCACAACAACATTCAAAAATAAATTCTACTTTTTGGGCATCAAATAAAAAAACAGTTGTACAGAGACTTCTACATTTATAAATATACATTATATACAAAATAATCTTATAAAACATAGAAAGACCAGTGCTTCGAAATATTTAAATAACTAGTGAAATACTAATCTTAAAAATAACATTATTGGTTCAGTGAAGTCAATTCTAATTAAAGGCGTCCTTGGTATGATAGTCACTTTTGTTTTTCTTTGTCTTCATTTCTGGGCAATGTTGCATAATAACAAGTAAATATTGCTTCTTCTTGAATACCCCTGGCACTGCATCGTGTATTGCATCAGTTGTTTTCTATTAAGTATTTTCCCTTCAATTTTTGTTGTGCACTGGATCCATGAAGAAGCTGGGCACCAATTTAGCTCATTAACCCATACTTAAGGCTCTATGATTCGGGATGCATACATTATTTATCAAAGTTTAATAAAAAAAATAAAAAAATAATTTACAAAATTGACATAGGCCTTGGGTCTCAAATATTCTCATAAAATGAACCGTTTCCAGATGTTTTTATTCTCTCCTTGAAAGTTTATTAAACAAAGTCTGCCTTATTATATAGCACTTCACCAGGGTATAGAAATGGAAGTAGCTGGCTCCTTCCATAGGCTTGTTGGCAGTAAGTTGATTGGTTGGTTACTGATTATCACAATAAGGTGGAGTATCTCCAGACAGAGCCCTCTCATCCTGCTGATGGGCATGCTGGCATTAACACAGGCCTGTTTCCCATGGATATAGTGGGACGTTCTGTCAACGGGCTGAATCTGTCAGTACACACTGAGGGTGAAACGTCCAAAAGCCCACATTATTTCTCTATTACAGTGGGTTCAGTCCTTACATTTTATTGCATTCATAGAGCACACAGGATTGGTCCAGTTATCAAGTTTTCAAGAGCAGCAATTTGCAGTTAAATAAATCCCATCTATTTCTAAACCTGTAAACAGTCCAGAAGATATCCATTCTTCAGAATGTCTGATACCATTCATGTATTATACCTAGGAGAAGAAAAAAAGGAAACCAGTTTAATCATTGGAGCAATGTAATGGAAACCTTGATCAACTTTTGCATTGCTGATTGATAACTGTTAATGACATGGTGTCAAGAGTTGCAGGAACATGTTCAGAGGAAATGTGAAAATAAAAGCTTACCTCAGTTGCTATGACGCATTCATTCTTCTCCTCTGCTATCACAAACACAGACTGGTACATTGAATCTCTTGGAGAACATATCGTTGATATCCTACACTCCGGCCTTTCGCTGTAAATGAAAAGTAAAACATGTCAACACTCAAGCACAAATCCAAACCACTGTCATTTATCAAACACTGGAGAATAGGAAGTAGGTCCAAATCTATCCAGGTTGTCATCTGCAAGCAGCATTTCTCCCCACTGGGCACACACTGGTTTGAATCAACGTTGTTTCCATGTCATTTCAGTACCAACGTGGAATAGACGTTGAATTGTCGTCTGTCCCCAATGGGAACTTACCTGTACTTTCTAGTCAATGGCATTTTCTCCTCTATCATCTTTTTACAGTTCTCATCTTTATCCTCTTCTGATGGTTCATCCTTGTACTCCTTGAAGGTTTTGTAGTCCAAGTGGTAGTTGATGTCTTTATGGTTTTGGGACTTTTCCCTGAGACAATCCACCTCCACCTCCAGGTCCACCTTTTTGTTGGTGTTCTTCAGCTGCAGGTCAGATATGAGGTTCTCCTTCTGGACGTCTGATAGGTTGTTCATGGACTCTGAGTCCTTCTTCCTCTTCCTCTGCTGCTGGATGTGGCGCAGGACCATGGCCACCATGCAGATCAGCACCAGGAGCACCACCATGCCCACACCCAGACAGATGGCTGCCCAGTGGAGCCTGTCCAGGGGCTCTCTAACGCGGCTGGGGCTGGGGCTGGGGGGGATGAGTAAAGGCACATCGTAGTACTGGCACTGGGGGCCGCTGATGTGGGCTGGGCAGGTGCAGGCAGCAGGCTGGCCTTTGGCCCCATTGGTGCAGGTCCCACCGTTCAGGCAGGGTTTGGAGGCACAGCTGTCAGTGGGCTTGTCACAGTTGCGGCCGTTGTAGCCCAGGGGGCAGATACAGGTGTAGTCGTTGATGCGGTCCATGCAGTTGGCTCCGTTGGCGCAAGGGTTCATGGAACACTCGTTGATGTTGATCTCACAGCGTGGGCCAGAGAAGCCTGAGCGGCAGCTGCACCAGCGTGTGGTGCCGTGGATAACACAACGTCCACCTGAATAGAGCAGACCAGTGTTATCAGCGCATATCACAATCACTTTAAGTTAGCTCTAATGCAGATGTCTCTAGAAAGAACATTCCAAATGGATCTGTTTGAGTAAGTGCTCTTAACTGACAGTGTACAAAATAAATCAAAGACAGTTCTTGTTATTGAGATGTAGAGAGAGTGGAAACTATCACATACCATTTGTACAGGGCAGGGAGGTGCATTTGTCCACTTTCTTCTCACAATTGAGTCCAGTGAAGCCCCCTGGGCACTCGCACATGTAGCTCCGCCCGTTGTCCCTTTCTCTGCACTTCCCATGGAAGCAGGGTGAATCGGCACAAGTCAGCATTCTGTGCTCGCAGTGCGTCCCCTCGTACCCCTGCGTGCATGCACACCTATAGCCGTTCTCAAGGTCCTGTGGGCCACAAAGAGTCAGAGGTTATCACAGCCCACTGTCATGGGAAACAATTCCAGCAAAGATCACTGTACTGTAGGTTTGTTGCTGTGCTTCTCATTTCGATGCCTTTGCGACTCCACATTATAATCTCATCATGCCTCCTTTGCCCCAGTTTGAATGACATGCATTAACAGGAGAGAGAGTCTGAACTGGATCAACGATCTGGCTATTGCTCTGTCTGTTGCATTTTTCTATACTGGCCCAGAGACATGGATAGAGGAAAAACAAAAACAGGAAAGCCTGCGTGTGCTGTGTGTTGTGGGAAACGGATAGGCTTTCCGGGCTTACCAAGCACAGGCCTCCATTCCGACAGGGCTGGCTGTCGCACTCCCTGACCTCGCTGTCACACGTGTCCCCTGTGAAGCCCGGCTGGCAGGTACAGGTGTAGCTCCCCTGGCCCGTGTTCATACAGGTGGCCCCGTTACGACACGGCTTGTGATGGGTACAATAGTTCAGATCTGTGGACAAATGCAGTGATGGAAAAAGTACCCAATTGTCCTACTTGAGTAAAAGTAAAGATCCCTTAATAAAAGATTACTGAAGTAAAAGTGAAAGTCACCCAGCAAAATACTACTTGGTTTTAAATATACTTAAGTATCACAAGTAAATGGAATTGCTAAAATGTGCTTACGTATCAAAAGTAAACGTAAATGTATAAACGATTTCAAATTCCTTATATTAAGCAAACCAGACAGCACATTTAAAAAAAATATGAATTGTCGGATAGCCAGGGGTACACTCCAACACTCAGACATAATTTACAAACGATGCATTTGTGTTTAGTAATTCCGTCAGATCAGGGGCAGTAGGGATGACCAGGGATGTTCTCTTGATAAGTGTATGAAATTGACAACTTTCCTGTCAAAATGTAACATGTACTTTTGAGTGTCAGGAAAAATGTATGGAGTAAAAAGTACATTATTTTCTTTAGGAATGTAGTGAAGTAAAAGTAAAAGTAGTCAAAAATATAAATAGTAAAGTAAAGTACAGATACCCCAAATAACTACTTAAGTAGTATTTTAAAGTATTTTTACTTAAGTACTTTACACCACTGGATAAATGTTTATATCAAAAACAGTTACTCCCCGCCACTTTTCTCCTTTCATAATCAGAACGCCTGATGACTCTTGTTCTTGCAATATCATAGGAACATGTCATATTTCTACTGTCATATAGGATGTCCTGTGTTTTCTGCTGTACTTCTGTATTGTTTCACAGCAGGACCCAGAGGAGCCTGAGACACTGACCTTGGTCACAGAGGAGGCCTCCCCAGCCCTCTTTGCAGGTGCACTGCCAGGGCTGCTGACAGGTGCCATGTTTACAGGATGGATGTCTCTTACACTCATCACAGAAGGTTCCCTGCCAGCCCTCTCTGCATCTGTCACAGAAAAAACACAACACTTTTAGCACTGTGTGCATACACACATGCAGGCATATTCACATGCAGGCAAGCATGCATATAAACACACACACACACACACACACTAAAATGACTATTGTATACTTACACACAGTCTCCTGGCCTTGAGCAATTTCCATTATTTTTGCTGCACCCTTTGAGGCAAATTGCTGCATATAAAATTGAGACAAAACATGAACTTCATTTTTTGTCAACTCATTCCATTCAACAATACATCATAAACTTCTGGTTTGGATTAGGAATTACATTTCAACTGTTGTAGCATCAAACCTGTTACCTGTCTATTTATAAAGAAACCTTCATTTGCTGCTTCTGTGTTGTATGTGACATTGATTTTGCATGGTTACAAGACTAGTGTTTAACGGCTGGTTAAGCCTGAGCAGATGCTTGCTCTCAAAAGAGGACAGCTGCCCCATTGTTGTCCGTAGGCTGTTAGAAACCTGTTTGCAGCTGCTGCCCTCCCGCTCAACGAAATAGACCTCAATTTAGTGGCACGTGGCAGATAATAATGCTGCGATTAACTCGGCGCGTGCTGCTTTTCCAGAACGCTACCCAGGATTATTCTACCCACGTGGCCAAAATGGTAAGATATCTAGGGATGAAGGGGTTGGGTTGGGAGGGAGCTACAGTTTTTATTCGCTCATCCTTGTCACTCCAAAATACAACTATGATCCAAGCCTTTCTACAGCAGCAGCATCTTGACACGATAGAACCCATTTTGCAAATAGGCCTAATTTGAGAAATATAATTTTACTACATAATGTGAAAAATCTTCAGAAACCCAGAACATTTCACTCTTGATTGCTTACGTTCTTCGCAGTATTCTCCCTTCCAGCCCGGTAGACATGATATTTGCCCTTCAGGGTTGCAGGTGTAGTGGCCAAAACGGTCGTCTCTTGGAGCACATATTTTGGAACAACTGTCCCCGTAGTAATTTTCAATGCAGATGAACCGGTATGAGTACCTTAACTCTGTCTGCCCCCCACTCTGCACATCCTGGGACCACTCATCCCCTACTTCCAACTTTCTTTGGATGGAAAAATAACTAATCAATAAGGCAGGGTTGTTTGTATCTGCGGGGATAGAGAACAAAACAAATCCGTCAAGATAGTATGGCCTAACGTTCTTTTTTCATTGCCTTATCAAATAGGTATCATTGCATGCATACAGTCTATGCTTGTTAAAAAGGTCAAAACAAACAATGCACATTGTTGTCTTGAATTATTTATCTCTATAGGATATACAGAAAGTAAAGTTTTCAGTTTATGATATACACTACATGACCAAAAGTATGTGGACACCTGCTCCTCAAACATCTCATTCCAAAATCATGGGCCTTGATATGGAGTTGGCCTTGA
Source organism: Salvelinus alpinus (assembly GCF_045679555.1). Lineage (NCBI taxonomy): Eukaryota > Metazoa > Chordata > Actinopteri > Salmoniformes > Salmonidae > Salvelinus > Salvelinus alpinus. The sequence continues at coordinate 83,581,027 of NC_092094.1, forward strand.
TATGGAGTTGGTCCCCTTAAATGTCCCCTCTTTGCTGCTATAACAACCTCCAGTCTTCTGGGAAGGCTTTCCACTAGATGTTGGAACATTGCTGTGGGGACTAGCTTCCATTAAGCCACGAGCATTACTGAGGTCGAGCACTGATGTCGGGCGATTAGGCCTGGCTCGCAGACAGCGTTCCAATTCATCCTAAAGGTGCTAGATGGGGTTGAGGTCAGGGCTCTGGGCAGGCCAGTCAAGTTCTTCCACACCGATCTCAACAAAGCATTTCTGTATGGACCTCGCTTTGTGCACGGGGGCATTGTCATGCTGGAACAGGAAAGGGCCTTCCCCAAACTGTTGCCACAGAGCTGGAAGCACAGAATCGCCTAGAATGTCGTTGTATGCTGTAGCGTTAGGATTTCCCTTCACTGGAACTAAGGGTCCTAGCCCGAACGATGAAAAACAGCCCCAGACCATTATTCCTCCTCCATCAAACTTTACAGTTGGCATTATGCATTGGTGCAGGTAGCGTTCTAATGGCATGCACCAAACCCAGATTCGTCCGTCGGACTGCCAAGTGGTGAAGCGTGATTCATCACTCCGGAGAACAGGTTTCCACTGCTCCAGAGTCCAATGGCGGCGAACTTTACACCACTACAGCCGACGCTTGGCATTGCGCATGGTGCTCTTAGGCTTGTGTGCGGCTGCTCGGCCATGGAAACCCATTCCATGAAGCTCCTGACGAACAGTTCTTGTGCTGACATTCTTCCAGAGGCAGTTTGGGACTCGGTAGTGAGTGTTGCAACCGAGGACAGGCGGTCCCGTTCTGTGAGCTTGCGTAACCTACCATTTCGCAGCTGAGCCATTGTTGCTTCTCGATGTTTCCACTTCACAATAAGAGCAGTTGCAGTTGACTGGGGAAACTCTAGCAGGGCAGAAATTTGACGAACTGACTTGTTGGAAAGGTGGCATCCCATGACGGTGCCATGTTGAAAGTCACTGAGCTCTTCAGTAAGGCCATTCTTCTGCCAATGTTTGTCTATGGAGGCTGCATGGCTGTGTGCTTGATTGTATACACCTGTCAGCAACGGGTGTGGCTGAAATAGCCAAATCCACTAATTTGAAGGGGTGTCCACATACTTTTGTATATATGGTTCATCAAGGCATGTGCGCTATTCTTTCAAATGGTTGTAGTGTACTGTGATTGAAATGTCCTATTCCTTTTTGTCAGCAAAATATTTTCAACCCATTATTCCCCTTCCAAAGGGAGCAAAAAGGTGTAAAATACAGGAAAGGCCGTCAGAGGCTTTTGGCAAGGTTTAGATATCCTCACTTAAGACTTGCACACTTTCCCACGCTTAAAATAAACCAAAGGAAGTGCGATTGTGTTGAAGACAGAGCATAAAAGAAGTGCTCTGTTGCACGTAACTCATCCTGACACATGGACATCAACACGTTCACATTTCCAAGTTTTATGTAACTGCAAAATGTCTGTATAAATTGCATGTATTTATACTACTTAATTATATAAGTATAGTGCGTAGGGCAGGGGTAGGCAACTAGATCCAGCCGTGGGGCGATTTTTGTCGGTCTCAGCCCAAAAAGAGATTGTATTTGAAAATAACAATAATTTTATACCTTGATAACATTGAGACACTGTCACATATGTCTCTTGTTTTACTTTTTTTTATTTGTGGGAATACTTGGGAACATATTTCCTAAATTAAACTAATTCTAGCTGAATTCCTGGTGATTTTACATAATTTTTTGACCAAAAACTAAAATACTAGTCCTATTTAAATAAAAAAAATTGTTACAAAAAACTTTGGGGAGCAAAACAAATTGATTAGCGGGCTGGTTTTGGCACGTAGGTCGCCTGTTGTCGACCCGTGGCATAGGGAGCATTTTTCAAACATCTGTAACAGTGCCACCTAGCGGTGGTCATGTATGGCGCGCACTACTCACCTTCAGGTAGATCCGCTGAAGGAGAATACCATGCTTCAATGATTAGAGAAAACGAACCCTAGAAGGACATGTGGAAAAAAATAAGGGTCTAACATTTAATCTATTTAATTTGTACAGATGCACATCTTTTTGTTACTTAAGATATATATATATATAAATTGAACGATATGTGTAGACTAGGCTAATAACATGTTATGAAATCTAATATACTCTTGTTTCTTATTATTTACATCCATATCGGATAGTGCAGTCCTTGGATTTATGCTTATGGACGCTCTTCACCACCTATCTCATTGCAAACACCGTTGTTCCATGCATCAATAGGCAGATACAGTATATATAACCACTTCAATTATAGGCAGTGCATAACGTCTTACCGGCCATGCAAAGTGGGTGAGTGGCAGGCGAATAGGTTTAGTGAACGTGCCGTCCTCCATGACGCTGAACGAGTTGTTGCCTAGTACAGGTGTAACGACACTGCCGAAGTAGCAGTCACCTGGTGACACTATCGTCTGGTAGTTCTTCAAGCAAACTCGGAAAAAAGTTCTACAGGCTGGACTGCAAGCTATGCCGTTTGCCAGCAAACTTCTATTATTCTGAAACTGATGAAGATCAAGCTCGAATACACCAGATCCCAGAACCTAAAGGAGGATAATCAATTAATGCATATAAAACAATATTGCTTTGCAAACATTTACATTATGAATTATTCTAGGCGTATTATATGATATTTTATTGAGCATTACAACACTATTGCTGTGTCAACATTCAGGCATGAACGATTCCAAAAATAGTTTAACTGTAAAATTACCTGCGTAAAAATCGTTATAACAATTGCGATGATAAAGGTAAACCAAGTTGCCATTCTTTTCCACAGATCGGTTCGTATCCTTTGCAAAATAACCTGTTCTCATATGCTATTCCAAGCAGTGATGGGATGATGAGGAAATATGAAATTAGGAAAAGGGAAATAAATCCTTCTTCAAAACCCTTTTGGACTAAACCCTGCTCCGCAATCCAATACTCGCAGAAGTTGAGAAACCTTTTTATCCAGACAGTGAGATGCAGGTTAAACGCATAACAGTAACGTCAATATCCACAGTTTAGTCATCCTTCTGTCTTTACCATGACCTTCCATCATGATCCTGCTGAGAAAGTGCTTTCTCTTGGCGTGTTGATGCAACTCTTGCGCTTTGCTTATACAGAAACACGATTCTGGTGGCGCCAATATTGTTGTGAAAATGTGGCAGTACATCAGTCACAAAGCAGACTGTTTCTTAATGAAGGGTGTTTGATGTCTCGCTTACATTATATACTTGTGTACTTATTATGAATACTGTTAATCAATAAACGCCGCCCCTTTCCATCCGAGCCTATTGCAACCAAACCTCATGTCACATTTTGCAACATCATATCATAGGAAAACGTCATCATGACACGTTTTTCCAAAATATATTTCAATTGGTCATGCTCCCAGCAGGCTTTGCGGTGCCAATGGGAAAAGATGAGCATCTACCAATTGACACATATTTCAATACATGGCATTCAATGGGAAAAGCTGTGTCACATGGTTGATGCTTTTGTCAATACATTGCAGGCAATGGGAAAAGATGAGTGTCACAGAGTTGACTTATGTCAATGGTAAAATATGAGTGTCAACCAATGAACGTTTATGTCAATACATTTCAAGTCAATTGGAAAAGATGAGCATTAACAAATGGATGCTTATGTCAATACATTGCATTCAATGTGAAAATACAAGTGTCACATGGTTGATGCTTGTGTCAATACATTGTAGTCAATGGGAAAAGATGAGTGTCAACCGTTTTTACATTTATAAAGGTACAGACTCAGAGCTTCAAAATGGTATATCATACACTGCAGTTGGGGGAAACAAGGGGGGATTATGTTTCTTTGAAATTTGATAAACTTGTTATCCCCCTTTGGAGAAAAGTAGGAGAATAATGCCCTTGAATGATTTTCACACTTTCTCGAGCACTCTTCTTTGTTTACACCCCTATTCATTATTGTTCACAACCTCTTATGCCTCAGCCACACCAATGTCTTTAAGAATTTACATGTGGACTACCGTTCAAAAGTTTTTGGCCACTTAGAAATGTACTTGTTTTTGAAAGAAAAGCACATTTTTTGTGCATTAAAATAACATCAAATTAGTCAGAAATAAAGTGTAGACGTTGTTAATGTTGTAAATGACTATTGTAGCTGAAGACGGATGATTTTTAATGGAATATCTACATAGGTGTACAGAGGCACATTATCACCAACCATCACTCCTGTGTTCCAATGGCACATTGTGTTAGCTAATCTAAGTTTATCATTTTAAAAGGCTAATTGATCATTAGAAAACCCTTTTGCAATTATGTTAGCACAGCTGAAAACTGTTGTGCCGATTAAAGAAGCAATACAACTGTCCTTCTTTAGACTAGCTGAGTATCTGGAGTATCAGCATTTGTGGGTTCGATTACAGACTCAAAATGGCCAGAAACAAAGATCTTTCTTCTGAAACTCGTCAGTGTATTCTTGTTCTGAGAAATGAAGGCTATTCCATGTGAGAAATATTTTAATGGACACAAAGTGTGCTTTTCTTTAAAAAACAAGGACATTTCTAAGTGACCCCAAACTTTTGAATGGTAGTGTATATATACTGTATAAATACTGTATATATACAGTATATATATATATATATTGTTATTTTGGTGTGTAGAGGGAACATCAGTTACTCTTAAAGTATTTGGTTGTCCATATTTGCAGAATTTGGAAGGAAAACAGTCTCTCTAACTTGTCTATCAATATATGAATGTGGCTCAATGTCACGTTCCTGACCTGTTTTCTGTTAGTTTTTGTATGTGTTAGTTGGTCAGGACGTGAGTTTGGGTGGGCAGTCTATGTTTTCTGTTTCTATGTTGGTTAATGGGTGACCTGATATGGTTCTCAATTAGAGGCAGGTGGTTTTCATCTCCTCTGATTGAGAACCATATTAAGGTAGGTGTTGTCACATTGTTTGTTGTGGGTGGTTGTCTCCTGTGTCTGTGTCTATGTTGCACCATACGGGACTGTTTCGTTCATTCGTCATTTTGTGTAGTCATTTTCCTGTTCGTGAGTTCTTCGTGTTTCATGTAAGTTCGTCGTCCAGGTCTGTCTACTCCGTTTGTTGTTTTGTTAGTTTCAAGTGAAGTTCGTGTTTTCGTGTTTTCTTTAATAAATAATGTCATATCAAGACGCTGCATTTTTGTTCAATCCCTGCTCCTCCTCTTCATCCGAAGAAGGAACGCCGTTACAGAACCACCCACCATACCAGAACCAAGCAGCGTGAGTTTGAACAGCGGACAAGTAATCAGGACTCGTGGACTTGGGAGGAAGTATTAGAGGGTAAAGGACACTGGGCACATATTGGGGAATATCGCCGCGCTCGTGAGGAGATGGAGGCAGCGCGAGCTCAGGAGCGGTGGAGAACAGAGGCAACCGGAGAGAGGAACCGCAGATATGAAGGTATGAGGCTAGCAAGGAAGCCCGAGAAGAAACCCCCAAAATTTATTGGGGGGGGCTAAGAGGTAGTGGGCCGAGGGCAGGTAGGAGACCTGCGCCCACTTCCCAGGCTTACCGTGGAGAGCGGGAGTACGGGCAGACACCGTGTTACGCAGTAGAGCGCACAGTGTCTCCTGTACGTGTGCATAGCCCGGTGCGGGTTATTCCACCTCCCCGCACTGGTAGGGCTAGATTGGGCATTGAGCCAGGTGTCATGAGGCCGGCTCAACGCGTCTGGTCTCCAGTGCGTCTTCTCGGGCCGGCATTCATGGCACCAGCCTTACGCATGGTGTCCCCGGTTCGCCTACATAGCCCGGTGCGGGTTATTCCACCTCCCCGCACTGGTCGGGCGACGGGGAGTATTCAGCCAGGTAAGGTTGGGCAGGCTCAATGCTCAAGGGAGCCAGTACGCCTGCAGGTCCGGTATTTCCGGCGCTACCTCCCCGCCCCAGCCCAGTACCACCAGTGCCTACACCACGCACCAGGCTTCCAGTGCGTCTTCAGAGCCCTGTTCCTCCTCCACGCACTCTTCCTATGGTGCGTGTCTCCAGCCCAGTGCCTCCAGTTCCGGCACCACGCACTAAGCCACCTGTGCGTCTCCAGAGCCCTGTACACACTGTTCCTTCTCCCCGTACTCGTCCTGATGTGCGTGCCCTCAGCCCGGTGCCACCAGTGCCGGTACCACGCACCAGGCAAATAGTACGCTTTGAGAGTCCAGTGTGCCCTGTCCCTGCTCCCCGCACTAGCATGAAGGTGCGTGTCCTTAGCCCGGTGCCTCCAGTTCCGGCACCACGCACCAGGTCTACAGTGCGCCTTATCCGGCCAGAGCCATCCGTCTCCCCAGCGCCATCTGAGCCATCCGTCTCCCCAGCGCCATCTGAGCCATCCGTCTCCCCAGCGCCATCTGAGCCATCCGTCTCCCCAGCGCCATCTGAGCCATCCGTCTCCCCAGCGCCATCTGAGCCATCCGTCTCCCCAGCGCCATCTGAGCCATCCGTCTCCCCAGCGCCATCTGAGCCATCCGTCTCCCCAGCGCCATCTGAGCCATCCGTCTCCCCAGCGCCATCTGAGCCATCCGTCTGCCCAGTGCCGTCTGAGCCGTCCGTCTGTCCCGAGCCATTAGAGCCGCCCGTCTGTCCCGAGCCGTCAGAGCCGATAGTCAGTCAGGAGCCGCTAGAGCCATTCGTCAGACAGGATCTGCCAGAGCCGCCAACCAGACAGGATCTGCCAGAGCCGCCAACCAGACAGGATCTGCCAGAGCCGCCAACCAGACAGGATCTGCCAGAGCCGCCAACCAGACAGGATCTGCTAGAGCCGCCAGCGAGCCATGAGCGTCCAGAGCCGTCAGCCAGCCATGAGCGTCTAGAGCCGTCAGCCAGCCATGAGCGGCCAGAGCCGTCAGAGAGCCATGAGCGTCCAGAGCCGTCAGCGAGCCATGAGCGTCCAGAGCCGTCAGCGAGCCATGAGCGTCCAGAGCCGTCAGCGAGCCATGAGCGTCCAGAGCCGTCAGCCAGCCATGAGCGTCCAGAGCCGTCAGCCAGCCATGAGCGTCCAGAGCCGTCAGCCAGCCATGAGCGTCCAGAGCCGTCAGCTAGTCATGAGCGTCCAGAGCTGCCATGTATCCAGAACTGCCTCTCAGTCCAGAGCTGTCTCTCTGTCCGGAGCTGCCCTTCAGTCCGGAGTTGCCCCTCTATCCTGAGCTACCTCTCTATCCTGAGCTACCTCTCTGTCCTGAGCTATCTTGTCCCGGAGCTGTCCCTTATTTTTGTGTTGCCTCTTATATTAGGTGGGTGGAATAAGAGGGTGGTCATTCTGAGGGGGAGAAGTAAGCTGGGATTGACTATGGTGGGGTGGGGACCTCGCCCAGAGCCTGAGCCACCACCGTGGTCAGATGCCCACCCTGACCCTCCCCTAGACTTTGTGCTGGTGCGCCCGGAGTTCGCACCTTAAGGGGGGGGTTATGTCACGTTCCTGACCTGTTTTCTGTTAGTTTTTGTATGTGTTAGTTGGTCAGGACGTGAGTTTGGGTGGGCAGTCTATGTTTTCTGTTTCTATGTTGGTTAATGGGTACCTAATATGGTTCTCAATTAGAGGCAGGTGGTTTTCATCTCCTCTGATTGAGAATCATATTAAGGTAGGTGTTGTCACATTGTTTGTTGTGGGTGGTTGTCTCCTGTGTCTGTGTCTATGTTGCACCATACGGGACTGTTTCGTTCGTTCGTCATTTTGTGTAGTCATTTTCCTGTTCGTGAGTTCTTCGTGTTTCATGTAAGTTCGTCGTCCAGGTCTGTCTACTCCGTTTGTTGTTTTGTTAGTTTCAAGTGAAGTTCGTGTTTTCGTGTTTTCTTTAATAAATAATGTCATATCAAGACGCTGCATTTTTGTTCAATCCCTGCTCCTCCTCTTCATCCGAAGAAGGAACGCCGTTACAGAACCACCCACCATACCAGAACCAAGCAGCGTGAGTTTGAACAGCGGACAAGTAATCAGGACTCGTGGACTTGGGAGGAAGTATTAGAGGGTAAAGGACACTGGGCACATATTGGGGAATATCGCCGCGCTCGTGAGGAGATGGAGGCAGCGCGAGCTCAGGAGCGGTGGAGAACAGAGGCAACCGGAGAGAGGAACCGCAGATATGAAGGTATGAGGCTAGCAAGGAAGCCCGAGAAGAAACCCCCAAAATTTATTGGGGGGGGCTAAGAGGTAGTGGGCCGAGGGCAGGTAGGAGACCTGCGCCCACTTCCCAGGCTTACCGTGGAGAGCGGGAGTACGGGCAGACACCGTGTTACGCAGTAGAGCGCACAGTGTCTCCTGTACGTGTGCATAGCCCGGTGCGGGTTATTCCACCTCCCCGCACTGGTAGGGCTAGATTGGGCATTGAGCCAGGTGTCATGAGGCCGGCTCAACGCGTCTGGTCTCCAGTGCGTCTTCTCGGGCCGGCATTCATGGCACCAGCCTTACGCATGGTGTCCCCGGTTCGCCTACATAGCCCGGTGCGGGTTATTCCACCTCCCCGCACTGGTCGGGCGACGGGGAGTATTCAGCCAGGTAAGGTTGGGCAGGCTCAATGCTCAAGGGAGCCAGTACGCCTGCAGGTCCGGTATTTCCGGCGCTACCTCCCCGCCCCAGCCCAGTACCACCAGTGCCTACACCACGCACCAGGCTTCCAGTGCGTCTTCAGAGCCCTGTTCCTCCTCCACGCACTCTTCCTATGGTGCGTGTCTCCAGCCCAGTGCCTCCAGTTCCGGCACCACGCACTAAGCCACCTGTGCGTCTCCAGAGCCCTGTACACACTGTTCCTTCTCCCCGTACTCGTCCTGATGTGCGTGCCCTCAGCCCGGTGCCACCAGTGCCGGTACCACGCACCAGGCAAATAGTACGCTTTGAGAGTCCAGTGTGCCCTGTCCCTGCTCCCCGCACTAGCATGAAGGTGCGTGTCCTTAGCCCGGTGCCTCCAGTTCCGGCACCACGCACCAGGTCTACAGTGCGCCTTATCCGGCCAGAGCCATCCGTCTCCCCAGCGCCATCTGAGCCATCCGTCTCCCCAGCGCCATCTGAGCCATCCGTCTCCCCAGCGCCATCTGAGCCATCCGTCTCCCCAGCGCCATCTGAGCCATCCGTCTCCCCAGCGCCATCTGAGCCATCCGTCTCCCCAGCGCCATCTGAGCCATCCGTCTCCCCAGCGCCATCTGAGCCATCCGTCTCCCCAGCGCCATCTGAGCCATCCGTCTCCCCAGCGCCATCTGAGCCATCCGTCTGCCCAGTGCCGTCTGAGCCGTCCGTCTGTCCCGAGCCATTAGAGCCGCCCGTCTGTCCCGAGCCGTCAGAGCCGATAGTCAGTCAGGAGCCGCTAGAGCCATTCGTCAGACAGGATCTGCCAGAGCCGCCAACCAGACAGGATCTGCCAGAGCCGCCAACCAGACAGGATCTGCCAGAGCCGCCAACCAGACAGGATCTGCCAGAGCCGCCAACCAGACAGGATCTGCTAGAGCCGCCAGCGAGCCATGAGCGTCCAGAGCCGTCAGCCAGCCATGAGCGTCTAGAGCCGTCAGCCAGCCATGAGCGGCCAGAGCCGTCAGAGAGCCATGAGCGTCCAGAGCCGTCAGCGAGCCATGAGCGTCCAGAGCCGTCAGCGAGCCATGAGCGTCCAGAGCCGTCAGCGAGCCATGAGCGTCCAGAGCCGTCAGCCAGCCATGAGCGTCCAGAGCCGTCAGCCAGCCATGAGCGTCCAGAGCCGTCAGCCAGCCATGAGCGTCCAGAGCCGTCAGCTAGTCATGAGCGTCCAGAGCTGCCATGTATCCAGAACTGCCTCTCAGTCCAGAGCTGTCTCTCTGTCCGGAGCTGCCCTTCAGTCCGGAGTTGCCCCTCTATCCTGAGCTACCTCTCTATCCTGAGCTACCTCTCTGTCCTGAGCTATCTTGTCCCGGAGCTGTCCCTTATTTTTGTGTTGCCTCTTATATTAGGTGGGTGGAATAAGAGGGTGGTCATTCTGAGGGGGAGAAGTAAGCTGGGATTGACTATGGTGGGGTGGGGACCTCGCCCAGAGCCTGAGCCACCACCGTGGTCAGATGCCCACCCTGACCCTCCCCTAGACTTTGTGCTGGTGCGCCCGGAGTTCGCACCTTAAGGGGGGGGTTATGTCACGTTCCTGACCTGTTTTCTGTTAGTTTTTGTATGTGTTAGTTGGTCAGGACGTGAGTTTGGGTGGGCAGTCTATGTTTTCTGTTTCTATGTTGGTTAATGGGTACCTAATATGGTTCTCAATTAGAGGCAGGTGGTTTTCATCTCCTCTGATTGAGAATCATATTAAGGTAGGTGTTGTCACATTGTTTGTTGTGGGTGGTTGTCTCCTGTGTCTGTGTCTATGTTGCACCATACGGGACTGTTTCGTTCGTTCGTCATTTTGTGTAGTCATTTTCCTGTTCGTGAGTTCTTCGTGTTTCATGTAAGTTCGTCGTCCAGGTCTGTCTACTCCGTTTGTTGTTTTGTTAGTTTCAAGTGAAGTTCGTGTTTTCTTTAATAAATAATGTCATATCAAGACGCTGCATTTTGGTTCAAACGCCGTTACACTCAAGGTCTCAGTTTGTCAACCCTTTAAGCCCAATGTTAATTTGTCAACCCTTTAAGCCCAATGTTACACTTACAAAACTACCTCTAGCCCTGACACAGAATATTTGTTCCTTAATTTAATTTTTTCTACATTTTAAAGAAGACAGGAAAAAATATTTACTTGTATGGATGGCCTACAACAAATGCTTGTGTAGGTTACTATGGTCTCTGTGGACAAGTTTAGGTTTCAGAAGCTACTGATGCCACAATAATCATACCAACACACTACAAATACTACTGAGAGATACAGTGCATCTGGAGCTAAAGAGATGCATTGTGTAGTGTTGGACATTACTTTTGAGTTTAGGACCTGTACAGGATGCAATTTAGGAAGTGTTGCATTTTTACAATGTTGGGTTAAAAATCTCCAGGAACATGGGGCTCCTTACGGGCCCCATAGGTGCTTGGGCCCTAGGGCAGTTGCACCTACAGCCTTCGTGCTACCTCTGCTTATCTCTATCGCTAACCCTAGCTTCATGTCCACTTCCGGCTCAACCCTAAAATGTGTCTAAACCTTGCTTCATTTGCACATCTTGGCTCAACTCTAGCCATAACCCTAGCCCTAACTTATTGTCCACATCCCAGCTCAACCTTAACTCCAACCTCCACCCTAACCTTTAGGCTAGGGTTAGAGTTAGGGTTGAGCTGAGCCAAGATGTTGAAGGTTAGGGTTGAGCCAAGATGTGGAAACGAAGTTATGGTTATGGCTAGTGTTGAGGTTAGAGTAAAGTTTGAGCCAGGATGTGGCCATTAAGTTGGGTTCGGGTTAGGTTTGAGCCAGGAGTGGAAATAAAGCCAGGGTTAGGGTTAAAATTGGGGTTGAGTTAGGGTTGAGGCTAGGTTTGTAGTTGTTTTGGGATGTGGACATGAATCTATGGTTAGGGTTAGGGTTAGGGATGAGCCGGGAATGGATATGAAGCTAGGGTTAGAGTTACGGTTGGGGTCAGGGTTAGGGTTGGGCTCAGGGTTAGGGTGGAGGCTAGGTTTAGGGTTGAGCCGGGATGTGGAAGGGAATCCAGAGTTTGGTTAGGGCCAGGGTTAGGGTTGAGCTGGGAGTGGACATGAAGCTAGGGTCAGGGCCTCAACCCTAGGCAACAATTAATGATTTACTTGCATGGATCAAATAAAATAAAATAAATATCCTGCTTAAACAACAGGTGTAGACTAACAGTGAAATGCTTACTTACGGGTCCCTCCCAACAATGCAGAGAGAAAAATAGAAAGTAATAGAAAGATAACACAAGGAATAAATACACAATGGCTATATATATACAATGCATTCGGGAAAGTATTCAGATCCCTTAATTTTTTACACATTTGGTTACGTTACAGCCTTATTCTAAAATGGATTATATAATTTTTCCCCTCATCAATCTACACACAATACCCCATAATGACAAAAGGCAAAATAAGTTTTTAGACATTTTTGCAAAGAAAACAAAAAACTAAACAGAAATATCCTATTTACATAAGTATTCAGACCCTTTAATCAGTACTTTGTTGAAGCACCTTTGGCAGCGATTACAAGACTCGAGTCTTCTTGGGTATGACGCTACAAGCTTGGCACACATGTATTTTGGTAGTTGATCCTATTCTTTTCTGCAGATCCTCACAAGCGCTGTCAGGTTGGATGGGGAGCGTTGCTGCACAGCTAGTTTTAGGTCTCTCCAGATATATTCGATTGGGTTCAAGTCCAAGCTCTGGCTGGGTCACGCAAGGACATTCAGAGACTTGTCCCGAAGCCACTCCTGTGTTTTCTTGGCTGTGTACTCAGTGTTGTTGTCCTGTAGGAAGGTGAACCTTCGCCCAAGTCTGAGGTCCTGAGTGCTCTGGAGCAGGTTTTTATCAAGGAACTCTCTTTACTTTGCGCCGTTCATCTTTCCCTCGATCCTGACTAGTCTCCAAGTCCCTGCCACAGCATTATGCTGCCACCACTATGCTTCACCATAGGGAGGGTGCCAGGTTTCCTCCAGACATGACACTTGGCATTCATGTGCCTTTTACTGAGGACTAGCTTCCATCTGGCCACTCTACCATGAAGGCCTGATTGGTGGCGTGCTGCAGAGATGGTTGTCCTTCTGGAAGGTTCTGCCATCTCAACAGAGGAACTCTGGAGCTCTGTCAGAGTGACCGTTGGGTTCTTGGTCACCTCCCCGACCAAGGCCCTTCTCCCCCAATTGCTCAGTTTGGCCAGGCGGCCATCTTTAGGAAGAGTCTTGGTGGTTCCAAACTTCTTCCATTTAAGAATGACGGAGGCCACTGTGTTCTTAGGGACCTTCAATGCTGCAGAAATGTTTTGGTACCCTTCTCCAGATCTGTGCTTCGACACAATCCTGTCTTGGAGCTCTACAGACAATTCCTTCGACCTCATGGCTTGGTTTTTGCTCTGATATGCACTTTCAACTGTGGGACCTTATATAGACAGGTGTGTGCCTTTCCAAATCATGTCCAATCAATTGAATTTACCACACATGGTAACCGCACAAGTTGTAGAAACATCTCAAGGATGATCAATTGGAACAGGATTTACCTGAGCTCAATTTCAAGTCTCATATCAAAGGGTCTGAATACTTATTTACATTAGTTATTTCTATTCTTTATTTTTAATAAATTAGCAAAAAAACACGAGCAATGGACATTAGACCGGTGGAAATTTGTCCTTTGGTCTGATGAGTCCAAATGTGAGATTTTTGGTTCCAACCGGCGTGTCTTTGTGAGATGCAGACAAGGTGAACGGATGATCTCCGCATATGTAGTTCCCACCGTGAAGCATGGAGGAGGAGGTGTGATGGTGTGGGGGTGCTTTGCTGGTGACACTGTCTGTGATTTATTTTAAATTTAAGGCACACTTAACCAGCATCGCTACCACAGCATTCTGCAGCGATACGCCATCCCATCTGGTTTACGCTTAGTGGGACTATCATTTGTTTTTCAACAGGACAATGACCCCACACACCTCCAGGCTGTGTATGGGCTATTTGACCAAGATGGAGTGTCACGCCCTGACCTGAGATATCTCTGTTTTATTTATATTTTGGTTAGGTTAGGGTGTGACTAGGGTGGGTACGTTAGTTTTTGTATTGTCTAGTTTTTTTTGTATGTTTAGGGTTTTTGTAGGTCTAGGTGATTTGTATGTCTATGGTGACCTGATATGGTTCCCAATCAGAGGCAGCTGTTTATCGTTGTCTCTGATTGGGGATCATATTTAGGTAGCCATTTCCCTTTGGTGTTTGTGGGTTCTTGTTCTATGTTTAGTTGCCTGTCTGCACTACTCATATTAGCTTCACAGTTCGTTTTGTTACTTTGTTCGTTTTGTTCAGTGTTCGTTCTTATAATAAAGAAGAATGTACGCTTACCACGCTGCGTCTTGGTCTCCTCCTTACAACGGCCGTGACAGAAGAACCCACCACAAAAGGACCAAGCAGCGTGTTCAGGAGGAATGGACATGGGAAGAGATTCTGGATGGAGCAGGACCCTGGACGCAGGCGGGGGAGTATCGCCTTCCGAAGGAAGAAATAGAGGCAGCAAAAGCGGAACGGCAATATTACGAGGAGAAATACAAACGAGGCAAGCACGAGAGGCAGCCCCAAGGATTTTTTTTGGGGGGGCACATAGAGCAGTCGACGGAGCCAAGGAGCGAACCAGTCCGGGGTCTCCAGTGACGGTCCCCAGTCTGGGGCCTCCGGCGATGATCCGCAGTCCGGAGCCTCCAGCGATGATCCGTGGTCCGGTTCTACAAAGTCGGAGGGATCAGCGTAAAGAGGGGGGGCCGCGTCCAGAACCGGAGCTGCCACCGAGGGTAGATGCCCACCCGGACCCTCCCCTATAGGTTCAGGTTTGCGGCCGGGAGTCCGCACCTGAACCACGCATCAGGCCTCCAGTGCGCTTCCACAGTCCAGTACGGCCTGTGCCTCTTCCCCGCACTCGCCCTGAGGTGCGTGTCCTCAGCCCGGTACCACCAGTTCCGGCACCACGCATCAGGCTTCCAGTGCGCTGCCACAGTCCGGAACCTCCAATGACGGGCCACAGTCCGGAACCTCCAACGACGGTCCACAGTCCGGAGCCTCCAGCAACAATCCCCAGTCCGGAGCCTCCAGCGGCGATCCCCAGTCCGGAGCCTCCAGCGGCGATCCCCAGTCCGGAGCCTCCAGCGGCGATCCCCAGTCCGGAGCCTCCAGCGATGATCCCCTCGCCGGAGCCTCCAGAGGCGATCCCCAGGCCGGAGCCTCCAGCGGCGATCCCCAGTCCGGAACCTCCAGCGACGGTCCCCAGTCCGGAGCCTCCAGCGACGGTCCCCAGTCCGGGGCCTCCAGCGACGGTCCCCAGTCCGGGGTCTCCAGTGACGGTCCCCAGTCTGGGGCCTCCGGCGATGATCCGCAGTCCGGAGCCTCCAGCGATGATCCGTGGTCCGGTTCTACAAAGTCGGAGGGATCAGCGTAAAGAGGGGGGGCCGCGTCCAGAACCGGAGCTGCCACCGAGGGTAGATGCCCACCCGGACCCTCCCCTATAGGTTCAGGTTTGCGGCCGGGAGTCCGCACCTTTGGGGTGGGTTACTGTCACGCCCAGACCTGAGATATCTCTGTTTTCTTTATATTTTGGTTAGGTCAGGGTGTGACTAGGGTGGGTACGTTAGTTTTTGTATTGTCTAGGGTTTTTTGTATGTCTAAGGTTTTTGTAGGTCTAGGTGATTTGTATGTCTATGGTGGCCTGTTATGGTTCCCAATCAGAGGCAGCTGTTTATCGTTGTCTCTGATTGGGGATCATATTTAGGTAGCCATTTACCCTTTGGTGTTTGTGGGTTCTTGTTCTATGTTTAGTTGCCTGTCTGCACTACTCATATTAATTTCACAGTTCGTTTTGTTCAGTGTTCGTTCTTATAATAAAGAAGAATGTACGCTTACCACGCTGTGCCTTGGTCTCCTCCTTACAACGGCCGTGACATGGAGAGTGATGGAGTGCTGCATCAGATGACCTGGCCTCCACAACCACCCAACCTCAAACCAATTGTAATGGTTTGGGATGAGTTGGACCGCAGAGTGAAGGAAAAGCATCCAACAAGTGCTCAGCATATGTGGGAACTCCTTCAAGACTGTTGGGAAAAGCATTCCAGGTGAAGCTGGTTGAGAGAATGCCAAGAGTGTGCAAAGCTGTCATCAAGGCAAAGTGTGGATACTTTGAAGAATCTCAACACTTGGCTACTGCATGATTCCATATGTGTTATTTAATCGTTTTGATGTATTCACTATTATTCTACAATGTAGAAAATAGCAAAAAGATCAAGAAAAACCCTAGAATGAGTAGGTGTGTCCAAACTTTTGACTGGTCCTGTACATATATTTTTTTACTTTACGCATATTTTTGTTTTTGCATTTGATTATGGTTGTGTGTTTCATGTAAACTAAGTGTTAATTACCCTGTTCATGTTTTGTTTATTTCTATGAAATAAATGCCCTGTAAAATACCACAGCCACCTGCTCAACCATCCAATAGCCCCATTACATGACCTTCACTGGAAGACAGCCAATTCTGGAAATTGAAGTGGAGGTTAACTGTAGCCCTACTCATTGTATATTAGTTTAACCTAAACAGCTATGTTTATTGATCTTATAGTATCCACACAAGCTATTAAATAACTTTTTCTCTTTCGTTTTTAAGATCAAATGATTGTTCAGAGACGGAAACTAAAATGAACCCAATGAAGTAAATGTAGGACTTAAACAAATAATTGAAACCCCTTATACAGTTTTATCACACATAGACTAATGCTGGGTAACAGCATTGCTGGCTTTATCACTTATTGAGCAGATTGCCTTGTCCAGCAGGATTTCCCTTACAAATAAGTCCTGCAGGTATCCTGCAGGAATTCAACTTTTTGTGTCCTGTAGTAATCCTGTAGCATTGACACAATCCTGCAGGAGATGTCCCCGATGTTCCTGCAGGATTCCTGCAGGAGTCCTGCAGAAATGTTGAAAATCCTGCACAAACATGACAATTACTGCAGGAATCCTGCAGGACCGAAACCTGCAGGATTTTGACATTTCTGCAAGATAATGCAATTCCTGCAGGACCAAGTAAATTCCAGGTCGAATTCTGCAGGACCAAAACCTGCAGGAATTTGATATTCCTGCCAGATGGCGTCTCACGGCAGAACACTCCTGCAGAGATGACCTCATCTACACCCCCCACCTTTGACTTATTAATGGATGGCGTTTCTGTTGAGCATAGGGACAATGTACTATTGAGTCTGAAACGCCATGTGTATAATCCTGCACATCTCACATCTCCACGGCACTGGAGCCCTTTTCCCACCATTCACCGTGGCACACTGGACTGGTCCTGTGGAGAATCGCTGGAGTCCCTCAAACTGGTTGGTGTGGAGGACAGGTTAACTCAACACGTACGTACAGTAGTAGTGATGCTCAGAATGTAATGAGATCTGAGTCATAGTCCCTGAGCTCAGCCAGACTACTGTAGCCGTAATGGGGTGCGTGCTGGTGGCAGGGAAGTCAGGCGCAGGAGAACGAAATTGGTATAAACGGAGTTATTAAATAAATGCTTACAAACTCCGAAAACCAACATACAAAATAAAGAAAGTGGGTAAAAACCCGTCACACACCATAACATACTTGGCACCAATACATACAACAAACAATTCCCGACAAGGACATGGGGGAAAACAGAGAGAAAATATACAACATGTAATTAGGGAATTGAAACCAGGTGAGTGTGAAAACAAGACAAAACAAATGGAACGTGAAAAATGGATTGGTGATGGCTAGAAGGCCGGTGACGTCGACCGCCGAACACTGCCCGAACAAGGAGAGGAACCGGCTTCGGTAGAAGTTGTGACAGCAGTGTTATGTTCCTGATTTCTAACTACTGTAATAGCATTTGGATGCAATCAGTAAAAAGCATGTTGATTCTGACTGAATGAAGGAAACTGGTGAGCTTCAGTATTGTGCTAACAAGTCTTACCCAAGGCCCCATACACATTTCCAAACATCTATACACATGAATAATTGAAGAGGTGGTAAGTGAATACCTCTGGATTTAGCTGCCATCCCTTTGCGATCCATTGTAAAGGCATAGCAGTACAAGTTAAGCTGCCTGGATTTGTAACCTACATCCTCCAAATATCACAAACAAAAACAGACAGCATCAGATATGGAGCTGAATCTCCAGTATTTACACTTTCTCAATATTTACCCATCACTTCCTACCCCAATCCCATTTTATCACTCTTTTTGTGCCCTTATTTATTTTTGCATTTTAAGATTCAAAACCTAGCCTGAAATAATATGACATTTCAGCCTCCACCCCTAGTTTTATTTACACTCGGCCAATGCAAACAATAACCTAACTGGCTCTATTCTCTTCCCTCATTGCAGGCCTTGTGTAAACACAGCTTTGGAAACGAGACATAGGCCGTCCATAATTCCATCTGCAGTAACCCTTTATTGCACGACATTTTTCTTTGTGGCAGTGTTTTGTATAGCTGCCCCCCTCTTGGATCTGAAACCCTTAGAAATAACATTTTCATTGGGAAACAGAAGGTATGAAAGTGCATTTGGATTTAGCTTTAAGCGCTGCTGCTACTAATAGCTTCTACTAATGATAAATTGCCTGATGTAATCTTTTCTTTGGCCAGACTATTTTATATAGCCTTTAGGTCAGAATGGGCAGTGTATCATGTCTATGTAACAGTATAGCTTCCGTCCCTCTCCTCGCCCCAACCTGGGCTCGAACCAGGGACCCTCTGCACACATCAACCACAGTCACTCACGAAGCATCATTACCCATCGCGCCACAAAAGCCGTGGCCCTTGCAGAGCAAGGGGAACAACTACTTCTAGGTCTCAGAGCGAGTGACGTCACCGATTGAAACACTATTAGCGCGTACCACCGCTAACTAGCTAGCCATTTCACATCGGCCACATCTACATGAGCAGAATTCATCATTAATTAATATAACTCCCTTGACATTTCATTACAAATATCTAACCTAAATCATCATCTTCCCACTGGGCACAGACAACAGTTCAATGTCTATTCCACGTTGGTTCAACTTATTTTCATTGAGATGACGTGGAAACAATGTTGACTCAACCAGTCTGTGCCCAGTGGGTTATTGCATTGATGTTGTTTTTTTTTACATTGAAGTTTTATATGATTCTTAACTGTCATGTGTGAGTGTACCAGCACAACACTGACATTACACGTCTCTATAAGCCTCTATCAATGCTAATATATTTACAAAACATATTAGAAGATGAAGGTACCCTTCAACACCTGTCAAGTCAAGGGGGATCAACGTATTTTCATAACTGAATTTCTTTCATCTGTGTCCACTTTTTTTTTTTGACTGTAAATCTGTATTTGGCATCAGGTCAATGACAAATACAATGACATGGGACATGGCTCAAATGACTAGGCTACTCAAATTACTTTTTAAATGTCAGATTATGACAGGCAGCTGCTCAAAGCAAATAACGGAGGCCACAGGTAAAGGACAAATAACCAATATATCTTGCTACTCAATATTTCAGTGTTTTATGTAGGCTTGTAGTTTGAGTACATAGTTGGTTTACATAGACAATCCAATATAAATTAATTAATAAACAGGGCGTTACATTATTGTGGTGTCTTTGAAATAGATTTTTGGAAATGATATAGCCCTTGATTGTATCTCCTTCTTCAATTGACTCATTGCCAGTGTCAGTACTGTGTCATGTCTGATGTGTGCCTATTAGGTTCACTGTTCCAACAGTATCCACACACTGGGCATGTGCAATGGGAAATTAGCTACTGTGTTAACAGGTGGCCCCTTTTGTCCAAAAACCTGCCCTTGTTTGAGTCACATCAGTTTAACACTTCTTAACAGCACATTTGATCTCTATGCTCCAATCCAACGAATCAATTGAGCTTTTGATGTGCTCTGCCAATGGTTCTGAGGTATCTAACCATTTCGCCCTATACAAAGAGAAATCCCCTGCTGTCACGACTAGAGAACCCAGTGCTGTTTGTCCACTGCACTCTACTGCCTTGTTTCATCTGAAACGGGAGCTACACGTGTAGCTATTCAATGCTGCAAATGCAAATCCTCTGCAGAGTAAAGTTTTAATGTTGGTGTTGTTTGTATAAAATATTTAAATCCAGAAGTTAACCTCAACTAGTTGGAATTTTCAAAGTAGTAATGGCAGTATTTTTAAGAGCGTATTTGCCAGTGAATATGAATGCAGTGTAGACTCCATTGATTGACAGGTTTACAGCACCAAGCACAGTTTCCTGATAAACCCTTAAACTGGACAGGCAGCAGGGTTTATACCTACAGTATATCAGGGAGTGGTGGGTGAGATGAACTAACACATGGATGTGCTACAGCGTAATGGAATCAGATGATGGAATGTTCCCCACTTGGTTTCAAGGGAGCATGTGGAGATGCACTGAAGCTGCAGTTATAGAAATACACAAATGTACAGTTTCTATATTCAGTAATTACCATTTTCTTTGTCACTCTCCCGTCATGAGATTTGTAATCTTGATCTTTATCAACTTCATAGTAATCCATAAAATTAGACTATCCCGTAGGTGAGTTCAGAGCACCTTCAAATGGCTGCTGGCTCGGTCAGACATATTACAAATTAGAGCCCAAGGCTGTTTTGGAACTCTCCAACCACCCTCTTGGTGTAGTGTTGACTAAACAGTGTCCTGCCAGCACTCTGCTACCCCTACGACAGCACTGACAACACTCTTTAATCACTAGTGCTGTTTAGTTCTGCCTGGGCTGCCTGGGATTTAGATGACACTGGAACAAAGAGGATATGGCTTATTAAGTAACTAAATGTTGTCTGGACACACACTTTAAATGCCAGTTGGTTAGCATGTTGAGTCATGTTTACAATGTGATACATGAGGATTGAGCCACTCGGAGCTGTTAGAAATAACAATAACACAAAATGTGTACAGTGACGTATGAAAGGTTGATGCATAAACAGTAGTGTATGTACTGTAAAGCAATGTTTGTAAGGTTTAGTAGGGCCGCCCCTAGCGTTTTGGGGGCCTTAAGCAAGATTAGACTAGGGGGCAACCCACCTTGTGAACAAAACATTTTAGTGGCCCCCTTCTTAATGGCAGAGAGAAAAACAATCAATTTTAAAGTTAATTTCCTGCAATTCTACACATTTTGCCATGGGCCGTAGAGAAAACGTTGCCGTTTTAAAGCAAGTTAGATAGCTGGTTAGACTAATTTACCAATCTAAAAAATGTTACCTTAAATGGCCTAATTGAATGACTGTCAGTGACTGACATAACAAGAGGAAAACTGCTGACGCACAACCAAATTTCGAAATTGCACTTTGTGTATTCTACTATTCTAACTCTCAACAGTAAGTTGAGACCCTGACTGGGCTGTTAGTAATAATAATAACTCAAAATGTGTACAGTGACGTATGAAAGGTTGATGCATAAACAGTACTGGGATTAAAACTAGAAAGTGTCATTTTCTTAAAGCAATGTTTATAAGGTCGGAGCAGGGTCGGCCCTAGCCTTTTGGGGCCCTCAGCAAGATTTGGTTGGGGGGCACCCCACCTCGCAGGCAAAACATTGTAGTGGCTCCCTTGATGGCAGAGAGAGAAAAAAAGTACATTTTAAAGTTAATTTCCTGCATTTCTACACATTTTGCAATGGGGCGTAGAGAAAATGTTGCAGTTTTAAAACAAATGTCCTGCAACTCTACTAATTTTGCCATGGGGCAGAGAGAAAAATGTGGTGTTTTACAGTTAATTTCCTGAAATTCTACACGTCATAACTTATGGTGTGGTAATATGATATCTAAGTGAGAGTGACTAACAAAATCAATGTGGGCCCCTTGGAGGTCAGGGCCTCTGGGCACGTGCCCTTCGTGCCCGGTCGGTAATTCAGCCATGATTAAGTTTAGATAGCTGGTTAGACTAATGTACCAATCTAAAAAATGTTACCTTAAATGGCCTAATTGAATGACTGTCAGTGACTGACATAACAAGAGGAAAACTGCTGACGCACAACCAAATTTTGAAATTGCACTTTGTGTATTCTACTATTCTAACTCTCAACAGTAAGTTGAGAACCTGACTGAGCCCCCCCCCCCCCCCCCCCCACCACCACCACCACCAAATAAGTTACCACTTATGCCCAGGGCTGGCCTAAGTGACCGGGTCTGGGATGGAGAAGGTAAATCAGTTTGTGGTGTCTGAGACCAGTGGGTGTGTGACAGCTGCATGTGTGCCAGCCCACAGAGCCCCACGGCCCAGGGCCAGCCTGGGAAAAGTGATCCATTCACAAGGACAACAGGACAGGGACAACACACATCACTCCTACCTCCCACCCAGGGACCATTACCCCAGCCAGCAGTTCCAGGGCAGGGCCCTTCAATGAACACTATTGATCACCCCAACTCTGCTCTGTTCAGCTCTGCTCCAGGTTTTACACATGGTGGGGCAGCAGGGACGGACATACAACCACCAGGGCATCTGTCACTGTAGGACCATGTCTCCTCCTACTCACTTAGAGGAAGTATATTTCTGCGTCAAGTTGAAAAAAGTCAAATATAGTATGTGTATTAGTCACTGTCATCCAACTGCAGGTGTTACTACATGTGTATTTATTTCTGCCGCTGTTTGTGTCGAAGTGACACTTGAAGGACTACTATGAAAGCTGCATGTGTTATTTTTGAGTCACGATAATGTTTTTTGGTGTGACGTCTGACTGCAGAGCTAATTGTGTGGAAGTTGTGGACCTTGAGGAAATCCTTCCCCACAGAGGTCAAGGCATCGCCTAACAGAAGACAAAACCCTCCGACAGGAAAAGGAAATAGAAAAACGGAGGACAGGGAAGAAGTCTGACTGTGTGAAGAGGGCCATTAAAGATGTCCTCCAGTGATTTTGGACTTTTACTTTTGAAAAGCGATATCCCAAGTATATATTGTTTGGCAAAATAGTATTTTGTAGACACAAGTGAAAACTTTGCAGAGTTCTTTGCGGAGGGATAGAGTTTTAACAAGAACCGTTTTGATCTGAAGAACCCCTTTTGGAAGACAATAGTTATTTTTAAGGCAAAGGGTTAAACCTTTGGAAGAAAGGGTTCTTTGATGACTCCTAGGAAGGCAAGAAGGGTTCTACATAGAACCATATATCATATTTCCCAGCATGCTCTATTGCAAGGTGATTTTCAGAATTGTTTATTTTAATATGTTTTGATTGATACATTTTATGCTACACAAAGATAGATAGCATACATTAACTAAACTAATCCAATCTGTTAGCAGTTGGACTTATTGCACCCGTTACTGAGATGGTTGTTCCCTACCCTGGCAGTCATTCTGAATGCAGGTTGTGGGTGATAAATAAGTCCTATTGTTGGATATCCTAACTCTGGCTGGATTCCAATAGGAATTAAACATCCCTTTGCAAGCCAAGATAATGTGACTTGCAGGCCTGATGTGGCCTGTAAACCAGGACTGGGGTATAATTAGGCCCTCAAAGAAAGGCCTTATGATATACAGTTGAAGTCAGAAGTTTACATACACTAAGTTGACTGTGCCTTTAAACAGCTTGGAAAATTCCAGAAAATTATGTCATGGCTTTAGAAGCTTCTGATAGGCTAATTGACATAATTGGAGTCAATTGGAGGTGTACCTGTGGATGTATTTAAAGGCCTACCTTCAAACTCAGTGCAACTTTGCTTGACGTCATGGGAAAATCAAAAGAAATCAGCCAAGACCTCAGAAAAAACTTTGGAGACCTCCACAAGTCTGGTTCATCCTTGGGAGCAATTTCCAAATGAAACAAAAATATAACTGTTTGGCCATAATGACCATTGTTATGTTTGGAGGAAAAGGGGGAGGCTTGCAAGCCGAAGAATATCATCCCAACCGTGAAGCACGGGGGGCAACATCATGTTGTGGTTGTGGGGGTGCTTTGCTGCAGGAAGGACTGGTGCACTTCACAAAATAGATGGCATCATGAGGATGGAAAATTATGTGGATATATTGAAGCAACATCTCAAGACATCAGTCAGGAAGTTAAAGCTTGGTCACAAATGGGTCTTCCAAATGGACAATGACCCCAAGCATACTTTCAAAGTCGTGACAAAATGGCTTAAGGATAACAAAGTCAAGGTATTGGAGTGGCCATCACAAACCCTGACCTCAATCCTGTAGATAAAAGGTGGGCAGAACTGAAAAAGCGTGTGCGAGCAAGGAGGCCTACAAACCTGACTCAGTTACACCAGCTCTGTCAGGAGGAATGGGCCATAATTCACCCAACTTATTGTGGGGAGCTTGTGGAAGGCTAACCGAAACGTTTGACCCAAGTTAAACAATTTAAAGGCAATGCTACCAAATACTAATTGAGTGTATGTAAACTTCTGACCCACTGGGAATGTGATGAAAGAAATAAAATCTGAAATTAATCATTCTCTCTACTATTATTCTGACATTTCACATTCTTAAAATAAAGTGGTGCTCCTAACTGACCTAAGACAGGGAATTTTTACTAGGATTAAATGTCAGGAATTGTGAAAAACTGAGTTGAAATGTATTTGGCTAAGGTGTATGTAAACTTCCGACTTTAACTGTATGTATTGTATTGTCATAATTAATTTTAAAGGCTAATAAGGCTGATGGAACCGTTCACAGGAGGCTCTAGGAAGAACCCTCCAAAGATAAAAGGGTTCTCTGTAGAACCATTCATAGATGGTTCTAGGAAGAACCTTTATGTGATCAAATATTCATTGGTAGAACCCTTCCTAAAGAGTTCTAGGGAGAACCCTCTGCATAAGGTTCTACCTAGCACCAAAAAGATTTCCCCTATGTGGACAAACCGAAGAAAAAAATATATGGTTCTACTTTTTTTCTATGAGTGTATGGTTGGTCTAAAGTGAATCTGATGTCGTCGGCCTCCCCCTTGCTTTAGGAACAATAGAGGTACAATAGAGAATAAAAGAGGAAACCCCCCTACTTGACCCCTCCTGTCTCAGCCTCCAGTATTTATGCTGCAGTAGTTTATGTGTCGGGGGGCTAGGGTCAGTCTGTTATATCTGGAGTATTTCTCCTGTCTTATCCGGTGTCCTGTGTGAATTTACGTATGCTCTCTCTAATTCTCTCTTTATTTTTCTCTCTTTTTCTTTCTCTCTTTCTTTCTTTCTTTCTCTCTCTCGGAGGACCTGAGCCGTAGGATCATGCCTCAGGACTACCTGGCCTGATGACTCCTTGCTGTCCCCAGTCCACCTGGCCGTGCTGCTGCTCCAGTTTCAACTGTTCAGCCTGTGTTCAGCCTATGAAACCCAGACCTTTTCACCGGACGTGCTACCTGTCCGAGACCTGCTGTTTTCAACTCTCTAGAGACAGCAGGAGCGGTAGAGATACTCTGAATGATCGGCCATGAAAAGCCAACTGACATTTACTCCTGAGGTTCTGACTTGTTGCACTCTCGACAATCACTGTGATTATTATTATTTGACCCTGCTGGTCATCTATGAACATTTGAACATCTTGGCCATGTTCTGTTATAATCTCCACCCAGTACAGCCAGAAGTGGACTGGCCACCCCTCATAGCCTGGTTCCTCTCTAGGTTTCTTCCTAGGTTTTGGCCTTTCTAGGGAGTTTTTCCTAGCCACCGTGCTTCTACACCTGCATTTGCTGTTTGGGGTTTTAGGCTTCTGTACAGCACTTTGTGACATCAGCTGATGTAAGAAGGGCTTTGTAAATAAATTTGATTTAATTTGATTGATTGTACTATGTCATGACTTACCTTGACCACCTATGTCATAACTTACCTTAACCACGGTGTAAAAGAAAATTAGGTGAAAAGGAGACTGGAGTGCCACTTTAAGATGAGCCCAGGCAGCTTCTCAGATTTACATCCTGACAGAACACAGGCCCCTCAGGCTTGCTGGACTGCAGGTTACACTCAAACTGACCAGTTTATGTGATACTGAAACAGGTGTGTTCCCTTCATGTGCTGCAGGGTAGAGGTCTCTCTGTCCCCAAGTTGCCATGTTCCATTGACAGTAAGGCTGTGCAGATACATAATGAGTGTACAAAACATTAGGAACACTAATATTGAGTTGCATCCCCTTTTGTTCTCAGAACAGCCTCAATTCGTCGGGGCTACAAAGTGTTGAATGCTGGGCCATGTTAACTCCAATGGTTCCCACAGTTGTGTTAAGTTGGCTGGATGTCCTTTGGGTGTTGGACCATTCTTGATACACACGGGAAACTCTTGAGCATGAAAAACCCAGCAGTGTTGCAGTTCTTGACACACTCAAACCAGTGTGCATGGCACCATATCCTGTTCCTAATGTTTTGTACACTCAGTGTATATAGCTAAGAATGTGAGTAGGGTGATTCCTCTAGCAGGTCTCTAACCCAGTCCACCAACACCAATGACGAACACCCTAACCACTGTGCCAATAAGGGATATCTCTAGGGCATGTGCTTATTGGCCCAGGATAGTTAGACCCTGTCCAGCAGAAACCCTAATCCTCCGCCATCAGCACTTATGTTGATCTGAAACAACTTGATAGGTGTAAGCAATAGGGTGCATGCACTTTGAAGTAAATCTCAGCTCTGTTAAATCAAATCCAATCAAATGTTATTTGTCTCATGCGCCAAATACAATGGGTGTAGACTTTACTGTAAAAAGCTTGCTTACAAGCCCTTCCGAACAATGCAGTTAAAAAATAAAAAATAAATACACTCAAGAAAAACTTTTATGGATCATAGTGATTCAGGAGTATCATTAAAACAGGTTAATATGTCCCACTAACATTAGACAACTATACAGAAAGCCCTGAAATGGTTGAAATAAGTAAATCAAATCAATGATGAGAGAAAAGTCACATGAACTAATAACTGACACAGACATGGTAGCGTAGCAGGAAGATCTGAATGCTGTGAGAGGTTGTTAGTTCCAATCCCAGGTGAAGACATGTCCAATAATAATGACTGTATAAATGAACATGCATAATGCAATCATGTACTGTGTGTCAAATATGTAAGTTAAGAGCACTGTGTGTGTGAGCATCCCTAACCTTGCCAACAGATAAAAAGAGCTGTGAATGGATCAGTCGTTCACCAAGTAAGTTTTTGGAGAATGTTTCTTTGGGATCATCAGGCAACTTCCTGATAACTGATACCCAGAAATGTTCTTGCAACGTTCTCATGAAACGCATCTAGAACATTAATATCTTGTATTCTGCATGGCAACCATGTTCTGTGTATGTTTGATGTGAAGTAGATGGAATATTCTCCTAACCCTCAAAAAACTGGACACATGAATGTTCTCGCAGCGTCCCATAAAACACGTCCAGAACATTAATGTTGTATGTTCTGAGAAAATTGTAACCACATAAGTTTTGCTTGACATTAAGCGATTGTTCTCCGAACTTTAACATCAAAACATGCTAAAAAGGTTCTCAGAAGGGTTTTCTAACATATATAGAATGTTCCCCTAACTAATGGAAAACTGGACACCCAAACATTACAGAAATATTTAGTTATCATTACAAAAATCTCCTCTCTCCCTAAAATTGCTAGTTGGGCGGTGTGTATGTTTTTATCCCTTTTCTAAACTGTTGTGTTTTTCGGGCAAGTCTAGAGGATGTACAAGGATTCTGACAATCTGTAAGAGTGGACTTGTATCAACAAGCTCATTCTCAATCTCTCTTTATAGGAATCCATCAACGTTCTTAAATACAGATAACACCCACATCATATTTCATCAGTTTACTGTAACTTGTGTTGCGTTGGAGTGTGTGGGTGAACTTGGTTCACGTACATAGAGCCCTAAATGGAGACATTTGTTGTTCGTGACACATAGTTTCCCACAAGCTCTCGGCCTCTATTCCCTGTCACAGCAGGGCCAGATCACTTTCCCATTATTATGAGGAGGAGAGAGGGAAATAGGAAGGCAAAGGGTTTCCAGGTATTACTTCAATCACATTGAAGGCACAGTGAGAGGCAGGCCCATCTGAATTGGAGTGACATGGGACTGTGGGAAAACGGGGAACACAGTGGAAACACAGGGGGAGAGGGAACTGGGACCCAGCAGGGGTGGGCCGTGACAAAATAACATCAGAGAATGAGCTCTTCCTTGCTTTTTCCTGCACGAACACACACGAAGGGACACATGGACTCATGCATGCACACATGCACACACACACACTCCCACAAGCACAGGTTGAAGTAAGTCTCAAATAAAGTATATGTGTAACTATTTACAATGCCGATGTAATTTTGTAATAGCCATAAAATGGAAATAAAGAATTGTTCCCATTAAAATGTAATAGTGATCTTAAATTGTAGTCCATTTGGATCTGGTTGTCAGCCAGGGTCACCAATGAGAACAAAGGACATTGTCCAGATGAATTGATTGTGTCATGGTGAACACAGGACCACAGGCGCTCAGAGATTGGTCAGTGTGTTTCATGCCATGTGGTCCTGTTGGTCAAGGTAGGGGATTTGTCATCTGACAGAGTTGTGTTACACATCATAACTGGCACCATGGGGAAACAATGATGTGAAAACCTTTGTCATTCAATTAATGATGACATTTGAAATACCAAATAGCTTTAAACAATCAACCAAGCTGACAATGTGAACTGAACTTTTGATTTTAAAGTAAGCTGCTTTACTCACCAGTCCATAGAGTGTATGCTCCCACCCTGTATGCTCCTTCTAGCAGCAAACCCACATTGTCTAAGCAGGCCCCATGCACTGTCAGAGGACAGCCTTACTGTCTGATGAGGAGCCATGTTGTCTAGTGAAGGTCCCAATCTCCTGTAGTACACAATATGTATCCTAATAGGTTTAACAGCAGCACAGAGCCACCTCTCCTCTCTTCTTTCACAGGACAAACAGAAACCGACCAGAACATGAAGGCGATGCTTATCTCCCCCTCACAAGCCACCCCATGGAGGGAGAGAGAGAGCTGTGGTGGGGAATGAAATGAGAGCAGACATAATGCAGTTCCACAGCTCATAATTTAGATGTATAGGCAGTGATAGGAGAAATGAGTTAGAGCTGATTGGACTACAGTCAAGCTCCATTATAGAGCAAAGGGAAATCATTGCCTGAGAGTGATAGATGGGTGCATTTAAGAAGAAAAATACCACCAGAGGAATTGCAACAAAAAAATACGTATATTTTGGACACTGGTCAAATGAAAGTTAGTTCGTTTGACTTAGTTAAAATTGCCAATATCTTCAACTGGAAATAATGTAAGATGGGTGGATGTTCTCAATCTAAATGGTCAAACCTGGATTTTAAATTGTTATTTTGAAAAAGAACCAAGAAAAAAACGATCAAAGCTTTTGTTGATGTGATTCTTTCCTCATCCTTAATTGCCTTGTCTTTTAATGTCCATCCACATTTGCATGTGCAGCGTTTCTGTTATTTGGCCAGATCTGAGGCAGACCGACAACAGTCCACATCACATGCTCAGGCTGTTCAGCATGCACCAACCCAAGCTCACGGTCCCAATTCATTTCAATCTGTTTGTCATCCCCTAGACACACCTGCAGAACAAGGAGAAAAGCCAGAAAACATCTAGAGCTTCCAACATCACACACAAAACAACTCCCCTTTAATATTTTCCTCCTGCCATCATTCCGCCTCCCAAAATATATGGTGCCATGGTAACTGTGCACTCATGGTTCCAATAAGTAGACGGTCGGGAACAATACTGGCCAGTAAGAGCCAGGCCTGCTCTTGGGTAGTGGCCATATTCTGCTCTACTCTGCCTTGGCTCCCCAATGTAGGACACTGCTCCACTCTTCATCATGGTCAACACTGAGTCTATCTGTACAGTCCCTGTTTACCACAAAGTAGGAGACCTGAGCTAAGGATATTAGATAGGTAAGAGGTACAGGTGCAGGAACTGAGAGACTCATTGACCCCTCACAGGTATTTATTATGGCAAATGGGAATGTATACTGCTGTACAAAGGCAGGAAGAACAAACCTTGTGTGCTTGACAAAATCTTTGTGAAAAACAACAATGGTTGAGGTCAAAATGAGCCATTGTAATTTATTCAGTCAGATGTATAGATGTATTGTGTTTCAACGTGTCTCAGTTTATAACTGCCCCGAGTCTGCTTGTGTTTGGCTGTGCTCCTCAGGAAATCAACCAAGAGATGCTTGACTAAACAAATACGCACTCATTCTTAATGACATATACTATTGCTGCAATAAACCAAACAGACATTGTGACATAATTTAAAGCAAACACACGCTTGGCTTTCTATAAACAATCCATGCTAGGAAACAATCCCGTCTCTTATTGGAGAGGAACTTACTTTTGATTTCCTCTACAGTTGCGGGGATACAGACATTTTTATGATGGGGGAAGTTGTTTTCTTAGTGAATCAGAGCCATATTTCATGTTCCTGACATTGGCCAAAGTCCTTTTCCCTGGCACTGCAACATTTCCTTATCAAAGCAATTATAGAAAATGGCTGCTCCAACTGTTTTTTATTTGGCCTCAAATCAAAAGTGAGGCAGAGTATTGATGGACGTCCATATATATATCAGAGCCAATCACAAGGTTTAGGGATCAACTTAGGCCATTCCCAGCCCTGTTTAACATGGCATGAGGTAGCTAGCAGCAGAGAGAGATCCAGCTGGCTCAGCTCTATAGTGGGCATGAGCTGGGGCCCACGTGTGACCTGTGAGCTCTGTCCAGGGAGTACAGGCCAGGGCCAGTTGGGCCTGGCATAGAGGGAGGGGGGGGGGGGTCCCATGTCAGAGCCATGCTAATGTTGTTGGCATGCTTTACAGCATGTTCTCCTTTTTGCTCCTCTGTCAGGTCCCATAGATGTTTGGAGACCTTTATTTTCTCGTCACACCCTGACTCCAAGGGGTCAGCCCCATCCATGGGAACACTGGTTGAGATCACATTGGGAACCCAGTGAATGTACACAGCCTAGGGAAGAGAAGAGGCTGACAGAAAAGCAGAGAAAGGCACAAGCTACTTTTCAAATGAAGAATGTTCTGCAGCAGTCCAGAGAGGACATGTGGGGTGCAGACACTAAACCTGGGCCCCTATATGTCAAGGCCATGTGTTGCTGTTTCTTTTAGGAGGAATGGGGAGTCGTGTCTCAGAAGGATGTGCGACCCCCACTATAAATGTGACCTTCACAGCGAAGGTGAGACTCCCTGCGTGCACTGATTAAGGGCCAGGATGTGCGTGGACATCCTCTGTTTCAGGAATTCTCTCATTAAAGAAGGTCATGTTGATGGTCAATAGGAATCAGTGACGGAATTAACAGAGGAGAGGTCCTCACTGAAGCTAAATAAATATTGGACTCATTCATCATGTGACATGGATGAAGCCATGACAATGGTAGAAAAGGTGAGAAATAAACAGTCACCAATCAGAAGTGTAAATTCAAAATACATGAAAGGAATGTTTTGTGAGATGTTTGAGGGAAATAGTAATCTGTCAAAAATGCTTATCATTCAGTAGTACTATGCATTAATTCAAAGTGCCGTTGTAAAAATTGGATTACTATGCAGTATTTCAGCTGCCTGGACTGGGCTAGTGGACTGAACAGCAGTTGAAACATGGCATCATTTCAGGCAGTGTCTCAGGGGATGACAAATATAGAAAATGCCAACCATACGGCAATCACAACAAGTAACAGTTTCAAACGTTCTCATGGAGGCATAAAATTAGAAAATTATATCAAATTGGCCTATATTTGGGGGCTCTGGATAATGTTTTTCTTAATGGCCTGAATTGCAGCAATTAGAGAGTACCATTACCATATCTGAGCGGTATGGTTCAACGGCAGGGTACATCAGGGCTCTGTCCCTATGTTGTTTTCTATCTCTCTCCTCAACCCCATTCTTATGTCTGACAAATCCTTTCCAGCTCATTTACAATGCTTGGAGTGCGGGAGAACAACACCCCTCGGACGTAACACAGCGCAAGCTCCATGCCATGTCCCACAGAGGAGAGTGGTGCTCTCAGGAAACACTTGCTGAGATAACAAGATAGTAAGGAAAGCAGGGCCTCTGAAAGGCCATGGAACGCCCCACATAGAGGAAGAGGGAGAGAGTGGTGGGCTAGGGGGAGGGGAAGTGTGCATGCTGAGGGGACCGAGAGGGGGGGTCTGTTTGTGACAGTATGCTCAGCTGTGTTCCATACTGGCTACAGAGGGGCTATATGAGCAGCTGTAATGTAGACCAATCATAAGGACAGTTTATCTGTCTATCAGCCTGACATTAGATTTGACAAAGCTAGTGCAGCCTAAATGGGGTCAGGATAAGGAAAGGTACAGTAGGTACAGTACAGAGGATGCAGGCCCTCCGCGTTGGACATGCGCTGCGAGCAAGCGTCATCTCGGGTCCCGTGACATCACTGGCTCTCTGGCCCTGCCAGGATAAATAGATCTCCTCTGACATGTAGGGCAGAGAAGGACCCTCGCAAGCAAGCACACTCACAGATACTGTATTCTCGCTCTCTCACACGCACACACACACACGCACGCGCACACACAAACACACACACACACACACACACACACACACACACACACACACACACACACACACACACACACACACACACACACACACACACACACACACACACACACACACACACACACACACACACACACACACACACACACACACACACACACACACACAGAGAAAATGCATGCACACACAAAAAGAGACACATGCAAATCCCAATGCACATTTATATGCACATAGTCAGCTGCACTATACAAATACACACAGTATCACATCTGCAGAGGTTGCTTTACATAGTTAATGATTTTTGGCTCCTGATTTCCTTGATCCTTTTTCCAATTACCAGCGGCACCTGTAATCTACATGAGAGACAACAATCAGCAATTTGCCATCATCAAGTACACTAAAGGGACTACAACACTGACTAACAGCTCTATAAATCAAATCAAATCAAATGTATTTATATAGCCCTTCGTACATCAGCTGATATCTCAAAATACTGTACAGAAACCCAGCCTAAAACCCCAAACAGCAAGCAATGCAGGTGTAGAAGCACGGTATAAATACTATTCAATTACCTTTCCCATAAATGGTGCTACTGTTCATTGAGAGAAAATAGACATCAGACATCAATGGTATTACTACTGCCACGAAACCATTCAGATTTTGGGACACAAAGCCTCATTGCTGTTTAAATCACTGCAACTGGGTAAGGGTTGAGCAATACAGCTGACAAGTGGAGGCACAAAGAGATCAGGGCTATCAGTCAGTCTGATTGATTGTTTTCACTGAGACCAAGTATAGGGAAGAGGCGGAAAAGGGAAGCCGTCCTTAAGGCCATTGTGTTTACTTTCTGAGGACAGAGGCGAGAGGTCGCGTGGGGCTTTGGGAGATGAGCAGAGATCCATTAGCCAGTGGAAAGAGAGCCAAGGGATGTGGAGAGGAGGTGTAGGGGCATGGGGTTCAAATAAGACCTCTTCTACTCTCTCTCTCTAAACCTTTCTCCCTACAGTCAGTACAGTGGGAAAGGAGAAGCAGGGAAGTGCAGAACTCTCTTAAGATCAATGAATGTGGTGGGAAAAGGAGTGGCCCAGGGCAGCCAATGAGGGCTGGGCCGCTGGGAGCGGGGGGGGGGGGGGGGGGGCTAACGTAAACAAGGAAACCCCCTGATGTGAGCGGGGTCAGATAAACGCACAGGCCGCCACACAGACAGGTGCTTCCTGAGTCCTGCACTCTCTATCAGTTCAACCTCTCTCTCGCTCTCTGTCTCTCTCGTATCTGTAGCTCCTCTATCACTCTCTCACCAGAATTTCCAGGAGAAGGCCTACCCTCCTCTGTGTAAGGGCACGTTACCATCAAATTCCTCGTGTTCTCAGGCAAACAATAACCTGCATCCACTTATTGTTTTTCCAACTTTCTATCATTGATGTAAATTTTTCTAAACAGCAGGATGATGTTGAAAACATTGGGTTACTATGAAAAGCAAAGTGCATCAGGCAGATGGTTGGAGGTGAAGGGGTGAGATTTCTGGAAGGCAAATTGTGATAGCTATACAATCCTCTGAGCATTGACATCATGTGGTGTGTTTTCCTACCACCAGTGGAGATAAGAACCGCTTGCCGCTGCCTGCTGGTCACGAGGGTTGCTTGCAGCACTAAAATGGAACACTGTGTTTGTTGGGGTCTGTGCTGACTGATAAAGGGCTAATTCCCCTCTACCGTTGTGGTGTCAGTATCAGGTGGATCCAATAGATTACAGAGGTGCTACTGATAACTCTCTGCCCAAACTGATAGCAAACATCTCCATCTCTCCACCTCTCTCTCTATCCCTCCACCTCTCTTTCTCTCTCTCTCTGCTCATTTGGACAGTCTGGGATTGTTTTGTGCTGTCCAATGAGGAAGGAAGCCGGTGTGAGAAAGTGGCTGTTTTTTTTGGGACCAACAGGAATTGGCCTCATCACAAGCGGTTCCTTTTTGCTGCTCGAACAATGCAGCGGCGTCACACCCCTCCACTGGACCTCGGCATTTCACATGGAAAAATGTTCCCAGAATTCCGCTCCCAGGCTCGGGGTAAGGCTGAGGATGGGGTGAGGGCGAGGGGGGGGGTGGTTGGTTGGTAGGGGAGAGAGTGACACGAGCTGACCAATGAACACTTGTTACCACAAGTACTGTGTTGTGTCTACAGAAACACATTTACCCTAAACAACATTTTTAGAGGGCAAATGATAACTTTTCGTGGACATCTTAATGCACTGGAGACATTAAAGTTATGAATCCCTAGTAAAGCCTTTATAGTTTTTTTTATTTGAGTTTAATGTTGAGGAGCTGACACACCTGTAGGGCATTCATGTTCTCACTGCTGTGTACTGTATATGGGGAACTCATAGAAGCGACTCACCATGACATAGTAATGATTGAGGGAACTAAAGAAGTACAGTGACTAGAAACACTAGTTCCATGCCATGTCAGTTGTACAGTTCTGCATGTACCACTGTGGAACTAGCCATGGTCTGGCCAGCCAGCCTGACCAGATGAAAGAGTGTTTGAGTGGAGCAGTTTGTGTGCAACAGCTGGGATTACATAATCGGCGCATTGCTCTGTGTTTGTAATTACCGTGAGAGGTTAGGCACTGCTGTTCTCTCAGAGCCTTATCAGCACCAACATATCATACAAAGTTTGAACTGCAGCACACAGCTCTGCCCACAGCTCACGCTTGTTTGTTCTAACAGACACTCCCAGGACATCACAGTGCAGCACCCAAATTACACTGCTACATTTGGATAGAGCAAAATGCATTCTTCCACCACAAAGGTGACATTATGCTAATTACGCATTCTGTTGATGGTGGGTGTATGTTAGGGCAGAGTGAAGTCCTGGTGTTAAAGTGACCTGAAGAGAAAAGATGAGAAGAAAAACAGTAAATAAAAGTCATAAGGGCCCTTGGTTAGGGAACTAATATTGACGTACCTATTGTAAAATAAAAACACTGCACTAAACACACTGCACTGCACAGGCAATTCTATGACTTCCTAGGAGACTTCCAGAACACCCCCTTTGCAGCCCCTTTTTATTTGATTTATTTTTATTTCACCTTTATTTCACCTTTATTTCACCAGGTCGGCCAGTTGAGAACGAGTTCTCATTTACAACTGCGACCTGGCCAAGATAAATCAAAGCAGTGCGACAAAAACAACAACACAGAGTTACACATAAACAAACGTACAGTCAATAACACTAAAGAAAGAAAGATTTTTCTACATATGTACAGTGTGTGCAAATGTAGAAGAGTAGGGAGGCAGGCAAAAAATAGGCCCTAGAGGTGAAAATAATTACAATTTCGCATTAATACTGGAGTGACAGATGTGCAGATGATGATGTGCAAGTAGAGATACTGGGGAGCAAAAGAGCAAGAGGGTAAGTAATAATATGGGGGATGAGGGAGTCGGGTGTGCTATTTACAGATTGGCTGTGTACAGGTACAGACAGCTGAAGCTTAAAGTTAGAGAGGGAGATATAAGACTCCAGCTTCAGAGATTTTTGCAATTCGTTCCAGTCATTGGCAGCAGAGAACTGGAAGGAAAGGCGGCCAAATGAAGTGTTGGCTTTGGGGATGACCAGTGCAACGCACGCTGCTGCGGGTGGGTGTTGCTATGGTGACCAGTGAGCTGAGATAAGGCGGGGCTTTACCTAGCAAAGACTTATAGATGACCTGGAGCCAGTGGGTTTGGCGACGGATATGTAGCGAGGGCCAGCCAACGAGAGCATACAGGTCGCACTAGTGGGTAATATATAGGGCTTTGGTGACAAAACGGATGGCACTGTGATAGACTACATCCAGTTTGCTGAGTAGAGTGTTGGAGGCTATTTTGTAAATGACATCGCCAAAGTCAAGGATCCCCTGCAGTTGCAAAACCCTGTAAGTTTAGTGCAGACAGAGTCTACCAGTGCAGAGATGGCTTCCTGGGTAAAACCCTCCCAGGCCTGCCTTACATAACACAGTCCACCTCCTCTAGAGAGGTCAGGAAAGAGGAAGTGGAACTGCATAGAGCTGCTTCTCCTAGGTAAGGGAACTACATGGCTGACTGGTGGAGGGGATAGGGGTTCAATGTGCTAGCTCTACAATGACAGTATCTTTGTATGTCATTCATCACTAGGGACAATAAATCACCCGGGGTGTGTGAGAAAGTTGGGCCTGCAGGAAGATGAATTAGCACTGTGTGGTTTACATTGTAACTCCAGCCATAAGAAATAGTTACATTTAGTGAGAAAACATCATCAATGCACATTTTTGGATTGAAG
The DNA here is from genome assembly GCF_045679555.1 of Salvelinus alpinus. Taxonomy (NCBI): domain Eukaryota; kingdom Metazoa; phylum Chordata; class Actinopteri; order Salmoniformes; family Salmonidae; genus Salvelinus; species Salvelinus alpinus. Next base: position 83,617,443 of record NC_092094.1, read on the forward strand.
TGTAGCCGAGTACCAGAGTAGGCACCCTGCCTTCACAGCTCATTATTTGGATATGTGGTTCTCAACGGTGTAGCTTGGCGGGTAGAGACATGGTAAAGTGCCCTAGGGGAAAGGTGGATAATCTAAGAATAACACACCGTAGCCTTCAACCTTGTCATTGAGTGAACTCTGGGCCAGGGTCTCCAAAGTGGTGCAAATGCATCAGTCCTCCAGTCACAGAGGCCCTGCGAGGAGCCATTTATCATCATGAAGTCTAGCTCCCTCCACCCACCCCTCATCAGAGACTGCTCAGTTTCATATAGGCCTCGTTACACAAACACTCTGGGTCGCAGCTAACCCATCTCTGCCTCTCCACTGACGTCCCACTGAGACGTCCCACAGAGATGTCCCATAGAGAGCATTTATCAGGTGAGAGTCAGACAGCTCCTGTTGTCTTAATGTGCGGCTGAGTAAGCACCAACATACAGCCTGAATGATAGCAAACTCAGCATGAAGTCTGCCTATTGGACAGGGACTCTAATTGACTGTGAAAATCTGCCGTGTTACATTTCGTCAGCAGTGTATTTGCTAGGCTTAATGCATGATGGGGTTCGAGTTGAAGCATATTATACTTAACAAAGGCCCACGACCTATTGCATCCTGCACTGTATACGTGTGTATGCACACCAACTAGCTCTTATGAGGTCAATCCTAGAGCAGATAGCATTTGATTGAGAACAAACAACTAAGTCAATATTAATTCTGATGCGTAAGGCATAGGTACTTGATGACAGAAAACTCTTTACACACATCTAACTAAACAGCTGTGGACATGGGGCATGTCCCCTTTCATATGCAGGCAGAGTAGGATTTCCAGTGAACCTTCCTGTGGAGGACTACAACAGAGCTCTAACAAAGATGCATTTATTGTACGTAGAGTGTGTACAGTAAGAGGTAAAGATATTAATAAAAGAAAACCTTGGAGCTTGGGAACTGTCAGAACATCAAGTAAACCAAAAGACTCTAAAAACACATAAAAGGTTTCGTGCACAGGGATCAAATACACTGAGTGTACAAAACATTACACTCTGCTCTTTCCATGACATAGACTGACCAGGTGAATCCAGGTGAAAGCTATGATCCCTTATTGATGTCACTGGTAAAATCCACTTCAATCAGTGTAGATGACGTGGAGAAGACAGGTTAAAGAAGTAGTTTTAAGCCTTGAGACAATTGAGACATGGTTTGTGGCCTCCTAAGTGTCGCAGCGGTCTAAGGCATTGCATCACAGTGCTAGAGGCATCACTATAGTCCCGAATTGGCCCAGCATTGTCTGGGTTGGCTGGGGGGGCTTTACAAGTAGGCCGTCATGGTAAATAAGAATTTGTTCTTAACAGCACCATCTGTGCTGTTCAGAGGGTGAATGGGCAAGACAAATGATTTAAGTGCCTTTGAATGAGGTATGGTAGTAGGTGCCAGATGCACCGGTTTGAGTGTGTCAAGAACTGCAACGCTGCTGGCTTTTTCACGCTCAACAGTTTCCCGTGTGTATCAAGAATGGTCCACCACACAAAGGACATCCAGCCAACTTGACACAACTGTGGGAAGCATTGGAGTCAAAATGGGCCAGCATCCCTGTGGAATACTTTCGGCAGCTTGTGGAGTCCATGGCCCGACAAATGTAGGTTGTTCTGAGGGCAAAAGGGGGTGAAACTCAATATTAGGGAGGTGTTCCTAATGTTTTGTACACTCAGTCTATGCCAATGTCATTATTTGGCAACACTTACAATATACCTATTTTATACAATTTAAATTAGTTTCTCATTGAAAGACGGCAATCAGTAGAATTCTAGATAGCTGAGCATCGCCTATTTGAAATCCACATCACATATACCATGTAGAAAAAACATGTCTCTGATAAGGAATCACATCACCTCTCGTCATTGCATTTCTGTCTGTATCATTCATAATTTGTTGCCCAAACACGGTCCAAGTGGTAGTGTTGCTTCTGATAGAAACATACCCAGAACATGGTTGCTATATTCTCAGAATATCAGAAATATATATAGTATATTTATGCCTGTACTTTCTCACATTTGCCATTTAAGCAATGAGGATACCAGGTATACCAAAACAATGCACAACACATAGTTCCATCTCCAAGTTGTAATGTGGAAAAATAGACGAATTGCAACAGAATCATTCGGGACCAGTGATATATTACAATAATATATTACTTGTATGAGTAACAGAGTAATATAAAGAGTTACTGTCTTCAGATATTGTAAAATCATTAGTTACTTTTCAAGAAACCTGTACATTACTTTCAGAATCAAGAGCTTGGGACTATAAAGTTCTGTATTTTTGTCAAAATTTCACTTTAGCCAAATACATTTAAACTCAGTTTTCCACAATTCCTGACATTTAATCCTAGTAAAAATTCCCTGTTTTAGGTCAGTTTAGGATCACCACTTTATTTTAAGAATGTGAAATGTCAGAATAATAGTAGAGAGAATTATTTATTTCAGCTTTTATTTCTTTCATCACCCCAGTGGGTCAAAAGTTTACATACACTCAATTAGTATTTGGTAGGATTGCCTTTAAATTGTTTAACTTGGGTCAAACGTTTCGGGTAGCCTTTCACAAGCTTCCCACAATAAGTTGGGTGAATTTTGGCCCAGTCCTCCTGACAGAGCTGGTGTAACTGAGTCAGGTTTGTAGGGCTCATTGCTCGCACATGCTTTTCAGTTCTGCCCACAAATTATCTATAAGGTTGAGGTCAGGGCTTTGTGATGGCCACTCCAATACCTTGACTTTGTTGTCCTTAAGCCATTTTGCCACAACTTTGGAATTATGCTTGGGGTCATTGTCCATTTGGAAGACTCATTTGTGACCAAGCTTTAACCAAGCTTTAACTTCCTGATAGATGTCTTGAGATGTTGCTTCAATATATCCACATAATTTTCCATCCTCATGATGCAATCTATTTTGTGAAGTGCACCAGTCCCTCCTGCAGCAAAGCACCCACACAACATGATGCTGCCACCCCCGGATGGTATTCTTCGGGTTGCAAGCGTCCCCCTTTTTCATCCAAACATAACGATGGTCATTATGGCCAAACAGTTCTATTTTTGTTTCATCAGACCAGACCACATTTCTCCAAAAAGTACGATCTTTGTCCCCATGTGCAGTTGCGAACCATAGTCTGGCTTTTTTTATGGCGGTTTTGGAGCAGTTGCTTATTCCTTGCTGAACGGCCTTTCAGGTTAAGTCGATATAGGACTCATTTTACTGTGGATATAGATACCTTGTACCTGTTTCCTCATGCATCTTCACAAGGTCCTTTGCTGTTGTTCTGGGATTGATTTGCACTTTTCGCACCAAAGTATGTTCACCTCTAGGAGACAGAACGCGTCTCCTTCCTGAGCGGTATGACGGCTGCGTGGTCCCATGGTGTTTGTACTTGCATACTGTTGTTTGTACAGATGAACGTGGTACCTTCAGGCATTTGGAAATTGCTCCCAAGGATGAACCAGACTTGTGGAGATCTACAAGTTTTTTTCTGAGGTCTTGGCTGATTTATTTGGATTTTCCCATGATGTCAAGCAAAGAGGCACTGAGTTTGAAGGTTTGAAATATATCCACAGGTACACATTAAATTGACTCAAATTATGTCAATTAGCCTATCAGAAGCTTCTAAAGCCATGACATCATTTTCTGGAATTTTCCAAGCTGTTTAAAGGCACAGTCAACTTAATGTATGTAAACTTCTGACCCACTGGAATTGTGATAAGTGAAATAATCTGCCTGTAAACAATTGTTGGAAAAATGACTTGTATCATGCACAAAGTAGATGTCCTAACCGACTTGCCAAAACTATAGTTTGTTAACAAGAAATTTGTGGAGTGGTTGAAAAACGAGTTTTAATGACTCATACCTAAGTGTATGTAAACTTCCGACTTGAACTGTATATATAGTACTCTAATTACCCCAATTCATGTTGTTAAGTTCAAAATAATATAAGATACAAATTGCTGACACCTTTCAAACCGGAACTTTCTTAACTTTATTAAACCCAATTATCTCAGAATAATCTTTTTGCAGATAGAACCTTTTAGTCCCAAGGTGTGTCAAATATGTAAGTTGAAAACACTATGTTAAAAGCACTATGTGTGTGACAGTGGAGGCTCCTCAGATGTGGAAGGGGAGGACCATCCTCCTCAGTGAATTTAATTCAAATTGAAATGGTAAAACATAAAAACTATACTAAATATAATCACGTAACCAAATAATTGATCAAAACACACTATCTTGCAAAGAAACTCTACAGTAGCCTCAACAGCACTCTGTAGAGTAGGACCATGGTGTAGCCGGAGGACAGCTAGCTTCCGTCCTCTTCTGGGTACATTGACTTCAATACAAAACCTAGGAGGCTCATGGTTCTCACCCCCTTCCATAGACTTACACAGTAATTATGACAACTTCCTGAGGATCTCCTCCAGCCCATCAGAGCTCTTGCAGCATGAACTGACTTGTTGTCCACCCAAACAAAGGATCAGGGAATTAATCTAGTACTGCAGTGTATAAAATGTGTTGATTGGTTGACTCAAAGAGAGCGAAAGACAATAGCTGAACAGTTTTGAACAAATACATTTCTTCCAAAATTAAGGAGAAGCAAGACAGAGAGAGAGAGAGATTTCTTCATTTTTTTTCAATTTCAGTTCCACTTACATAGCTAGCAAATGCAGCTAGCTAGTTTAGCCTACTGAAACACCCTGCTCAAACAGAGGGATTGTCACGGATCCCTCCGGAACTTTCATTACGCACACCTGGCCCCTATTCCCACTGATTGTGTTTGTATATGTGCCATTTGGTTTCCATTGGGCGGTCGATTATTGTTACTATGTCCGTTGGTGCGTGTGAGTACCTGTGCTGTGTGTTTTGGCTTTCGTGCCTTTGTGGATTGCGCAGATGATTACAGGTCTCGTCCCGTGTGTTAATCATTGTGTGCATGTGTTATTTATTCGAAGTACTCCTTGCTCTTTTGTTTTGGGTTTCTAGCCTGTGTTTTGTTACGTGTTTGTTTGGTCTTCGTCCCCGTGCCTTTACACGGCACGACGTAATTTGTGCTTAATAAAAAACTATTACGCATTCCTCCGTCTGTCTCCCGAATCATATACAACAGCGTGACAGGGATGCTATGTTAGCTAGCTGGCTATGACTTTCCAACACAACACTGGAACTCTTCCAAGTCAAGGTAAGCTTTTGGTATTACTCATTTATTTCCACCGGGGCCCGCTGGTGTAACTGCTTACTGGCTGTCCACTGTAATGTTACTGCATGATTGTAGCAGGTTTACTAACGTGTTAGTTCTATTAGCTATGCTGACTATGACGTTACTTTAGCTAAAATGGTGACAACAATGTAGGCTGTGTGTAGCGGTTTGGTTTGTAAAGTTTTTTTCCGCCTGGTCACATACAGCTGATGTGTTGTGCATTGAAGTCCACAAGCGAAGGGAAGAGGTGAGAGGAGGAGGTGAAAGGAGGAGAGCACATAGATGCGAGAAGGATAACAACGTGGCTGAATCTGAACTGTGTATTCATCCCGCTGATTCTGTTGGGGAAAAAAACTCTTAAACAGAAACTAATGGGAAAAAAACGGGATAAACATACCTGAATTTGTCCAATAGAAACTCTTGTTTGCAACTGTTGGACTAATGATTACAACCTATATCAGCTAGATGCAGGCAAGAGTGTTCAAGGCGGTATTGAATGTCACTCTCTGTTCATCTGTCACTGTCTGTCACCTCAAATTTGTCTCTTGATCTGTGTGCACCTACGTTGTAAACCTTCATTCATAGGCTAGGTTGTAGCATCCTCATGATGGGGATAAGGAACATTTGAGTATCCTGTAGAAGCCTAAACCTATCACTGTTACATTTAACTGGGTGAATGGAATATGAATGACAGTCATCCAATATGCTGTAATATAAATAAGGCCATGCTCATGAAAAAAAAATGTCCTCCCTCATCTTACACCGCAACTGGTGTGTGTGTATCCCTATCCTAGCCAACAGAAAAATAGCTATGAATGCATCAGTGGTTCACCAATCAGGGCCTAGATTGGCTCGGCAACAGTAACAAGTCATGATGTGTAATGACATTTTTGGGAACGCATAAGTGTTCTTGCATCATTCCCATGAAACGTGTCTAGAACATTAATATCTTCAGTTCTGAGAACATTGTAACCACGTTCTTGGGAACATTCCTATGAAATCACTAGTTAATGACCTAAGGAGACTCTTAAGGGAACGTTCTTTAAAGTTGTGGTAACGTTGGTTGTTAGCTGGGTGCTGCCAGGTTCATAACAAAAGAGGGCTTATTCAAACCTGTTTTCACACTGGGAAGGCTGACATGTTAACGCACACGTTGGCACATTTGGGCATAAGGGCTTCAGTCTGGCAGGTGCATTAGGTGAATAGACATGGTTGGCACCTGGAGCCCAAGGGAACTAAGGGTGAGAAGTCAATTCAAAACTCTATGGGGTTTGCAATTACAACTTCCCATATTTATAAAAAAGAAAATTGTGTTTAGTGTGTTGTTCGTTAGTAGTACATTAACCTATTCAAAGATGTTTATGTGGAACTTCCTCTGGAAACCCTTGTGTATCAGTCCTACAAATCAGCACTACTGAATTTGGTTTTGGCTGGGCATTAGTACAGTGATCACCCATAGATCAATGTGGATCAGGAGACTACCTGCTGATTACAGCTCCATGGATTTCCTCCATAATCAACTAGCAGAGATCATGTTCTGTGGTTAGGGGCGGAGGAATGGAACCCTGTTTAAACCCAGCTCATTAATGGAGAACTTTAGAGTCATTACAGTGGGGCCAGATGCAATCCATCACAGATTTGAACAAAACAATGTTATTCTGGGCTTGTAATAACTCATACAGCTCAGTTAATCTGATTTGCATTTGCTGTGAGGCTGCCTGTGTGGTTGACTTTGGAAACTCCTCTGAGCCCCAATACTGAGGACGTTATCCTCCCACCTGAGAGACAAGGCTTCAGCTGTGGTAGAGAGAGAGGAGGACACAGGGAATAATTAGAGAGGAACTCCCACACCCCACTTCTTCCTCCTCAGTGATCAGGCTAATGTTTCAGCCACACTGTCCCTCATCAAAGTGAATTGTGTAAAACAAAGCACTGTAGCTTCACCAACCTGTGATTTTACAGCTGGTGTAGAAGTATTGTTTGCGGCCAGACGTAGTCTCAGGGCTGGTGGTGGGGGCAGACCGCAAGCGTCAGATAAAGGCTAGCACCAGCTTGAGCAAATAAATAGTCAGCCATTTTCCTCAGGGTTACACACCTCTGCAAATGGTGATGGAATATCCTTGGACGTTTATTGCAGTGATAAGAATACCCTATCCGTCTGCGTTAATGAATGTTTTCTTAACGAGCAGATCACACTCTCAAAGCATCTCCTATATGTGCTCAATCTGTTCTGCTGACATCACTGTAGTCTGTAGTCTACATTCATCTTGCATTCAGTGCATTCATCTTAAAATAGCTAGGAGGGACAACCACATATCACAGTCATAGTAAGTACATTAGCTATCAGCAAAGTCAGAGCAATTAAAAGGAAAAAGTGTAAAGTGTAGGTGTTAATTCACCAAAGGGAGGGTGGGGGGGGGGGGGGGGTGCTGTGGGATTATTTAAGATACTCTTTGAAGAAGTAGGATTTCAGATGTTTTCAGAAGATGGGCAGTTATAGCCTCAGGGGAAAGCTAGGGTGACATAGGATAATTTGGGAAGGTTGAACACCAGGCAGCGTTCTGGATAAGTTGCAGGCGAGTTGCAGTAGTCCAGACGGGAGATGATGAGTGCCTGGATTAGTACCTGCGCTGCTTCCTGTGTGATGTAGGGTCGTACTCTACGGATGTTGTAAAGTATGAACCTGCTTTGATGTTTGCAGAAAACGACAGGGTGTTGTCCGGGGTCACACCAAGGTTCTTTGCACTCTGGGAGGGGGACACTGTGGAGTTGTCAACTGTGATGGAGAGGTCTTGGAGCGGGCAAGCTTTCCCCGTGAGGAAGAGTATCTCCGTCTTGTCGAGGTTGAGCTTGAGATGGTGAGCCGACATCCAAGCTGAGATATCTGCCAGGCACGCAAAGATGCGTGCCGCCACCTGGGTGTCAGAACAGGGAAGGAGAAAAGTAGTTGAGTGTCATCCGCATAGCAATGATAGGAGAGACCATGTGAGGATATGATGGAGCCGAGTGACTTGGTGTATAGTGGGAAGAGGAGAGGGCCTAGAACCGAGCCCTGGGGGACACCAGTAGTGAGAGTATGTGGTGCAGACACAGATCCTCTCCATGTCAACCGGTAGGAGCGTCCTGCCAGGTAGGATGCAATCCAAGAGTGTGCAGAGTCTGAGACACCCAGCCCTGAGAGGGTGGAGAGGAGGATCTGATGGTTCACGGTGTCAAAGGCAGCGGATAGCTCTAGGAGGATGAGAACAGAGGAGAGAGAGTCAGCCTCCGTGACACAGAGAAGTGCAATCTCAGTTAAGTGACCCGTCTTGAAGCCTGACTGGTTAGGGTCAAAAAGGTCGTTCTGAGATAGATAACGAGAGATTTGGTCAGAGACAGCACGCTCAAGTGTTTTGGAAAAAAAGAAAGAAGGGATACCTGTCTGTAGTTTTTGACATCAGAGGGGACAAACTCGGGCCATTTTGAAGTCGGAGGGGACAAAACCAGTGGTCAGGGATGAGTTGATGAGGGAAGTGAGGAATAGGAGAAGGTCTTCAGAGATGGTCTGGAGAATCAAATCAAATTGTATTTGTCACATGCGCCGAATACAACAGGTGAGGACCTTACCGTGAAATGCCTACTTCAAATTGTATTGGTCTCATAAACATGGTTAGCAGATGTGTAGCGAGTGTAGCGAAATGCTTGTGCTTCTAGTTCTGACAGTGCAGTAATATCTGACAAGTAATCTTACAATTCCACAACAACTACCTTATACACACAATGTAAAGGGAGGGAATAAGACTATGTACATATAAATAAATGGACGAGCCCTCTTACAAGCCCTTAACCAACAATGCAGTTTTCAGAAAATAGAGTTAAGAAAATATTTACTAAATAAACTAAAGTAAAAAGTGTTGCAATCTACTGCGGAGATAGCCTGCAGAGTTCTGTCTTACTATCCATGTCTGTACCCAAACAATTCGAGCTTCTACTTTTAAAAATCCACCTTTCCAGAAACAAGTCTCTCACCGTTGCCGCTTGCTATAGACCACCCTTTGCCCCCAGCTGTGCCCTGGACACTATGTGAACTGATTGCCCCCCATCTATCTTCAGAGCTCGTGCTGCTAGGTGACCTAAACTGGGACATGCTTAACACCCCAGCCATCCTACAATCTATACTTGATGCCCTCAATCTCACACAAATTATCAATGAACCCACCAGGTACAACCCCAAATCCGTAAACACGGGCACTCTCATAGATATCATCCTAACCAACTTGCCCTCCAAATACACCTCTGCTGTATTCAAACAAGATCTCAGCGATCACTACCTCATTGCCTGCATCTGTAATGGGTCCGCGGTCAAACGACCACCCTTCATCACTGTCAAACGCTCCCTAAAACAGCGAGCAGGCCTTTCTAATTTACCTGGCCCGGGTATCCTGGAAGGATATTGACCTCATCCCGTCAGTAGAGGATGCCTGGTCATTCTTTAAAAATGACTTCCTCACCAACTTAAATAAGCATGCCCCTGTCAAAAAAATTTGAACCAGGAACAGATATAGCCCTTGGTTCTCTCCAGACCTGACTGCCCTTGACCAGCACAAAAACATCCTGTGGCGTTCTGCATTAGCATCGAATAGCCCCGTGATATGCAACTTTTCAGGGAAGTTAGGAACCAATATACACAGGCAGTTAGGAAAGCTAAGGCTAGCTTTTTCAAGCAGAAATGTGCATCCTGTAGCACAAACTCCCAAAAAAGTTTGGGGACACTAAAGTCCATGGAGAATAAGAGCACCTCCTCCCAGCTGCCCACTGCACTGAGGCTAGGAAACACTGTCACCACCTATAATTGAGAATTTCAATAAGCATTTTTCTACGGCTGGCCATGCACTCCCCACAGCAACTCGCCCAAGCCTCCCCATTTCTCCTTCACCAAAATCCAGATAGCTGATGTTCTGAAAGAGCTGCAAAATCTGGAGCCCTACAAATCAGCCGGGCTAGACAATCGGGACCCTCTCTTTCTAAAATAATCTGCCGAAATTGTTGCAACCCCTATTACTAGCCTGTTCAACCTCTTTCGTATTGTCTGAGATCCCCAAAGATTGGAAAGCTGCCGCGATCATCCCCCTCTTCAAAGGGGGAGACACTCTAGACCCAAACTGCTACAGACCTATATCTATCCTACCCTGCCTTTCTAAGGCCTTCGAAAGCCAAGTTAACAAACAAATTACAGACTATTTCGAATCCCACCGTACCTTCTCCGCTATGCAATCTGGTTTCAGAGCTGGTCATGGGTACACCTCAGCCACGCTCAAGGTCCTAAATGATATCATAACCGCCATCGATAAGACACATTACTGTGCAGCCGTATTCATCGACCTGGCCCAGGCTTTCGACTCTGTCAAACACCACATTCTTATTGGCAGACTCAACAGCCTTGGTTTCTCAAATGATTGCCTCGCCTGGTTCACCAACTACTTCTCTGATAGAGTTCAGTGTGTCAAATCGGAGGGCCTGTTGTCCGGACCTCTGGCAGTCTATACAGGGTTCCACAGGGTTCAATTCTCGGGCTGACTCTCTTCTCTGTATACATCAATGATGTCGCTCTTGCTGCTGGTGATTCTCTGATCCACCTCTATGCAGACGACACCATTCTGTATACTTCTAGCCCTTCTTTGGACACTGTGTTAACTAACCTCCAGACGAGCTTCAATGCCATACAACTCTCCTTTCGTGGCCTCCAACTGCTCTTAAATGCAAGTAAAACTAAATGCATGCTCTTCAACCGATCACTGCCCGCACCTGCCAGCCCGTCTAGCATCACTACTCTGGACGGCTCCAACATTTAATATGTGGATAACTACAAATACCTAGGTGTCTGGTTAGACTGTAAACTCTCCTTCCAGACTCACATTAAGCATCTCCAGTCCAAAATTAAATCTAGAATCGGCTTCCTATTTCACAACAAAGCATCTTTCACTCATGCTACCAAACATACCCTCGTAAAACTGACCATCCTACCGATCCTCGACTTCGGCGATGTCATTTATAAAATAGCCTCCAACACTCTACTCAGCAAACTGGATGCAGTCTATCACAGTGCCATCCGTTTTGTCACCAAAGCTCCATATACTACCCACTACTGCGACCTGTATGCTCTCGTTGGCTGGCCCTCGCTTCATACTCAAACCCACTGGCTCCAGGTCATCTACAAGTCTCTGCTAGGTAAAGCCCCGCCGTATCTCAGCTCACTGTTCACCATAGCAGCACCCACTCGTAGCAGATGCTCCAGCAGGTATATCTCACTGGTCACCCCCAAAGCCAATTCCTCCTTTGGCCGCCTTTCCTTCCAGTTCTGTGCTGCCAATGACTGGAACGAACTGCAAAAATCACTGAAGCTGGAGACTCATATCTCCCTCTCTAACTTTAAGCATCAGCTGTCAGAGCAGCTCACAGATCACTGCACCTGTACATAGCTCATCTGTTAACAGCCCATCCAACTACCTCATCCCCATACTGTATTTATTTATTTATTTATTTATCTTGCTCCTTTGCACCCCAGTATCTATACTTGCACATTAATCTTCTGCACATCTACCATTCCAGTATTTAACTGCTATATTGTAATTACTTTGCCACCATGGCCTATTTATTGCCTTAACTCCCTTATCTTACGTCATTTGCACTCACTGTTTTCTTTTTTCTACTGTATTACCGACTATGTTTTGTTAATTCCATGTGTAACTCTGTGTTGTATGTGTCGAACTGCTATGCTTTATCTTGGCCAGGTAGCAGTTGCAAATGACAACTTGTTCTCAACTAGCCTACCTGGTTAAATAAAGGTGAAATAATAAAAAAAATATTTAAAAAACGAATTAATATATATATTTTTTAAATGTAAAAAGGGAGCAAGGGATGGAGTTGAGCGGGCAGGTTGTCGGGCAGCCGGACCTCACTAAGTGCAGGATTTCATCTGGAGAGAGAGGGTAGAAAGAGATCAAGGCATAGGGTAGTTATGTGTGAGTGGGACCAGAGAATTCAATAAGCTTTGGTGAATGAAGAACAGATGTCGTCAACCTAATTTTCAAAGTGGTTGACAAAGTCGTCCGCAGAGAGGGAGGAGGGGGGGGGGGGTGGAGGTTTAAGGAGGGAGGAGGAGAAGGTGGAAAATAGTATCCTAGGGTTAGAGGTAGAAGTTTGACATTTAGAGCGATAGAACGTGGCTTTAGCGATGGATACAGAGGAAGAGAGGGGGGAGTGAAAGGAAGATAAGGCCGTCTGGAAGTTTAGATTTCCTCCATATTCGCTCAGCTGCCCGCAGCCCTATTCTGTAAGCTCGCAATGAGTCACTCAGCCACGGAGCAGGAGGGGAGGGCTTTGCCGGCCGGGAGGAAAGGAGATAGTGCGAGTCATAGGATGCGGAAACGAAGGATAGTAGGGTTGAATAGGCAGAATCAGGAGACAGGAGGGAGAAGGATTTAGCAGAAGAGATGATGGGATAAAAGAGGAGAGAGTTATGGGAGAGAGAGAGTGAAGATTGCGACAGCGCATGGCCATCTGGGTAGTGGCTGAGTGGCTACGGTTGGAGGAAAGGGAGGCAGAAAAGGAAACAAATGAGTGACCACGGGGTTCGCCATGAGATTAGCAGGTGAACAGCCTCTAGTAAAGATGAGACCAAGCATATTGCCTGCCTTGTGAGTGGGAGGGGACTGGGAAGCATTCTGCTAATTTAGAGGCTTGCGATCGTGATGGAGAACTGAGAAGTTTCCAGGGACCGCTGGGTTGGCCGGGCCTTCTTCTGATCCCTCCTTCTATGGCTTTTTCCCCCTGTTGTGGCTGGGTGGGCGGATATCTGGAGGTGAGGTTAAGTTATGTGATAAGGGTTGACTGGATCCCCAGACCTTTCAGTTCTAAATCCATGTTTTAACAGGGTATTTTATATGCATATGTATATATATATAGTAACCAAAAAAGTGTTAAACAAATCAAAATATATATTATATTTTAGATTCTTCAAAGTAGCCACTCTTTGCCTTGATGACAGCTTTGCACACTCTAGGCATTCTCTCAACCAGCTTCATGAGGTGCATTTCAACCTGGAATGCATTTCAATTAACAGCTGTGCCTGTTAATTTACTATTTGGTGAAAGACCAATTACATATTATGGCAAGAACAGCTAAAATAAGCAAAGAGAAATGACAGTCCATCCTTACTTTAAGGTCAGTCAATGCGGACAATTTGAAAGAACTTTGAAAGTTTCTTCAAGTGCAGTCGCAAAAACCATCAAGTGCATAAAGTGATGAAACTGGCTCTCATGAGGACCGCCACAGGCAAGGAAGACCCAGGGTTACCTCTGCTGCAGAGGCCAAGTTCATGAGAGTAAACTGCACCTCAGATTGCAGCCCAAATAAATGCTTCACAGAGTTCAAGTAGCAAACACATCTCAACATCAACTGTTTAGAGGAGATTGCGTGAATCAGGCCTTCATGGTCAAATTGCTGCAAAAAAACACTACTAAAGGACACCAATAAGAGACGTGCTTGGGCCAAGAAACACGAGCAATGGACATTAAATGGATGGAACTCTGTCCTTTGGTCTGATGAGTCAAAATTTGAGATTTTTGGTTCAAACCGCCGTGTCGTTGGGAGACGCAGAGTAGGTGAAACAATGATCTCCGCATGTGTGGTTCCCACTGTGAAGCATGGAGGAGGAGGTGTGATGGTGTGGGGGTGCTTTGCTGGTGACACTGTCCGTGATTTATTTAGAACTCAAGTCACACTTAACCTGCACGGCCACCACAGCATTCTGCAGCGATACGCCATCCCATCTGGTTTGCGCTTAGTGGGACTATCATTTGTTTTTTAACAGGACGATGACCCAACACACCTCCAGGCTGTGTAAGGGCAAAAACAAAATTCACCTTTATTTAACCAGGTAGGCCAGTTGAGAACAAGTTCTCATTTACAACTGCGACATGGCCAAGATAAAGCAAAGCAGTGCGACAAAAACAACAACAGAGTTACACATAAACAAACGTACAGTCAATAACACAAAAGAAAGAAAGATTTTTCTACGTATGTACAGTGTGTGCAAATGTAGAAGAGTAGAGAGGTAAGGCAATAAATAAGCCATAGAGGCGAAATAATTACAATTTAGCATTAACACTGGAGTGATAGATGTGCAGATGATGATGTGCAAGTAGAGATACTGGGGAGCAAAAGAGCAAGAGGATGAATAAGAATATGTGGATGAGGTAGTTGGGTGTGCTATTTACAGATTGGCTGTGTACAGGTACAGTGATCGGTAAGCTGCTCTGACAGCTGATGCTTAAAGTTAGTGAGGGAGATATAAGACTCCAGCTTCAGTGATTTATGCCATTTGTTCCAGTCATTGGCAGCAGAGAACTGGAAGGAAAGGCGGCCAAAGAAAGTGTTGGCTTTGGGGAAGACCAGTGAAATATACCTGCTGGAGCGCGTGCTACAGGTGGGTGTTGCTATGGTGATGAGTGAGCTGAGATAAGGCGGGGCTTTACCTAGCAAAGACTTATAGATGACCTGGAGGCAGTGGGTTTGGCAACAAATATGTAGTGAGAGCCAGCCAACGAGAGCATACAGGTCGCAATGGTGGGTAGTATATGGGGCTTTGGTGACAAAACGGATGGCACTGTGATAGAATACATCCAGTTTGCTGAGTAGAGTGTTGGAGGCTATTTTGTAAATTCGCCGAAAATCGGCGAAGTCAAGGATCGGTAGGATAGTCAGTTTTACGAGGGTGTGTTTGGTAGCATGAGTGAAGGAGGTGTTGTTGTGAAATAGGAAGCCGATTCTAGATTTCATTTTGGATTGGAGATGCTTAATGTGAGTCTGGAAGGAGAGTTTACAGTCTAACCAGACACCTAGGTATTTGTAGTCAGAACCGTCCAGAGTATTGATGCTAGTCGGGCGGGCAGGTGCGGGCAACAATCAGTTGAAGAGCATGCATTTAGTTTTACTAGCATTTAAGAGCAGTTGGAGGCCATGGAAGGAGTGTTGTATGGCATTGAAGCTCTGCATAGAGGTGGATCAGAGAATCACCAGCAGCAAGAGCGACATCATTGATATATACAGAGAAAAGAGTCGGCCCGAGATTTGAACCCCGTGGCACCTCCATAGACTGCCAGAGGTCCGGACAACATGCCCTCCAATTTGACATACTGAACTCTGTCTGAGAAGTAGTTGGTGAACCAGGCGAGGCCGTAATTTGAGAAACCAAGGCTATTGAGTCTGCCGATAAGAATGTGGCGATTGACAGAGTCGAAAGCCTTAGCCAGGTCGATGAAGACGGCTACACAATACTGTCTTTTATCAATGGCGGTTATGATATTGTTTAGGACCTTGAGCGTGGCTGAGGTGCACCCATGACCAGCTCGGAAACCAGATTGCATAGTAGAGAAGGTACAGTGGGATTCGAAATGGTCTGTGATCTGTTTGTTAACTTGGCTTTCAAAGATTTTAGAAAGGCAAGGCAGGATGAATATAAGTCTGTAACAGCTTGGGTCTAGAGTGTCTCCCCCTTTGCAAATATTTGACCAAGATGGAGAGTGATGGAGTGCTGACCTGGCCTCCACAATCACCCGACCTCAACCCAATTGAGATGGTTTGGGATGAGTTGGACCGCAGAGTGAAGAAAAGCAACAAATAAGTGCTCAGCATATGTGAGAACTCCTTCAAGACTGTTGGAAAACCGTTCCCGGTGAAGCTGGTTGAGAGAATGCCAATAGATTGCAAAGCTGTCATCAAGGCAAAGGGAGGCTACTTTGAAGAATCTAAAATATATTTGTTAACACTTTTTGGTTACTACATGATTTGATATGTGTTAGTTCATAGTTTTGATGTCTTCACTATTATTCTATGTAGAAAATAGTAAAAATAAAGAAAATCCCTTGAATGAGTAGGTGTGTCGAAACCGTTGACTGGTACTGTATATATATATATATACAGTGGGGAGAACAAGTATTTGATACACTGCCGATTTTGCAGGTTTTCCTACTTACAAAGCATGTAGAGGTCTGTAATTTTTATCATAGGTACACTTCAACTGTGAGAGACGGAATCTAAAACAAAAATCCAGAAAATCACATTGTATGATTTTTAAGTAATTAATTTGCATTTTATTGCATGACATAAGTATTTGATCACCTACCAACCAGTAAGAATTCCAGCTCTCACAGACCTGTTAGTTTTTCTTTAAGAAGCCCTCCTGTTCTCCACTCATTACCTGTATTAACTGCACCTGTTTGAACTCGTTACCTGTATAAAAGACACCTGTCCACACACTCAATCAAACAGACTCCAACCTCTCCACAATGGCCAAGACCAGAGAGCTGTGTAAGGACATCAGGGATAAAATTGTAGACCTGCACAAGGCTGGGATGGGCTACAGGACAATAGGCAAGCAGCTTGGTGAGAAGGCAACAACTGTTGGCGCAATTATTAGAAGATAGAAGAAAATAGAAGAAGTTCAAGATGATGGTCAATCACCCTCGGTCTGGGGCTCCATGCAAGATCTCACCTCGTGGGGCATCAATGATCATGAGGAAGGTGAGGGATCAGCCCAGAACTACACGGCAGGACCTGGTCAATGACCTGAAGAGAGCTGGGACCACAGTCTCAAAGAAAACCATTAGTAACACACTACGCCGTCATGGATTAAAATCCTGCAGCGCACACAAGGTCCCCCTGCTCAAGCAGGCGCATGTCCAGGCCCGTCTGAAGTTTGCCAATGACCATCTGGATGATCCAGAGGAGGAATGGGAGAAGGTCATGTGCTCTGATGATTCAAAAATAGAGCTTTTTGGTCTAAACTCCACTCGCCGTGTTTGGAGGAAGAAGAAGGATGAGTACAACCCCAAGAACACCATCCCAACCGTGAAGCATGGAGGTGGAAACATCATTCTTTACGGATGCTTTTCTGCAAAGGGGACAGGACGACTGCACCGTATTGAGGGGAGGATGGATGGGGCCATGTATTGCGAGATCTTAGCCAACAACCTCCTTCCCTCAGTAAGAGCATTGATGATGGGTCGTGGCTGGGTCTTCCAGCATGACAACGACCCGAAACACACAGCCAGGGCAACTAAGGAGTGGCTCCGTAAGAAGTATCTCAAGGTCCTGGAGTGGCCTAGCCAGTCTCCAGACCTAAACCCAATAGAAAATCTTTGGAGGGAGCTGAAAGTCCGTATTGCCCAGCGACAGCCCCGAAACCTGAAGGATCTGGAGAAGGTCTGTATGGAGGAGTGGGCCAAAATCCCTGCTGCAGTGTGTGCAAACCTGGTCAAGAACTACAGGAAACGTATGATCTCTGTAATTGCAAACAAAGGATTCTGTACCAAATATTAAGTTCTGCTTTTCTGATGTATCAAATACTTATGTCATGCAATAAAATGCTAATTAATTACTTAAAAATCATACAATGTGATTTTCAGGATTTTTGTTTTAGATTCCGTCTCTCACAGTTGAAGTGTACCTATGATAAAAATTACAGACCTCTACATGCTTTTTAAGTAGGAAAATCTGCAAAATCGGCAGTGTATCAAATACTTGTTCTCCCCACTGTATATACCTGAGGCATACAACGTATTAGCATAGCCTATGTGCATGTTATGTTGGCTATGACATGCTGTGGTTTTTGAGTTTCTTATTGCCTATTGGTCCACATATTTCATTATAGTGATTGTGTTCCCCATACTGTATATAATATATATGTTTATAGATATGTATTGATGCAGGGCTCATCCGTAAAAGTATTGATGCAGGGCTCACCCCCTGCTAAAATAAACGTTAAATAAAATAAGTAAGCTTGAGTTCTAACTGATTAAAAAAAATAAAAAATAAAAAAATCTCAATAGTGATAGAGATGACCTCTGGGAGCCAACTCAAAAGAGACCATATTCAAGTCCTCCATACCCCACTCATTGAAACGTAGGAACTGGTTCCTCCAGTCTGACCCCTGCTGCGGTATCTGGCTCCACACCCACCTCCGCCCGGCCATCTAGAAGTGTGAAGAGGCCAGCCCAGAAGCGGAGGAGGGCCAGTGCACTAGCGGCAACTACCACCGAGGGAGAGGACAGTTGGCACATTGTGCTAGAGAAGATGATGTGGAGCCACTTCCACCAACATTTTGACCTAAAAGGCAGCCAGGACCTCAGCTGGACATGACTGGAAAGTATAACCCTCTTCATCTTTGTGTGTAAACTTTAATATTTTTTACCATAGCATTTTTGATGTTTTCTATAGTTATATACTTGAAAATTGATCAATTGACCAATTCGGCCACTTGGTTGCCACTTGGGTACATTTGGGCAAACTAGTGAGGGACACTTGGGAGACTTCATATGAACTATGATGTAGCTCTTTCATTCTTGAATGTATCAGTCTGAAACTTTCCACACACACACTGTTGCCCTGTTGTGGACAGCTTCCTATCTCAATGTATGGCCATTCTTTGCATTTCAAAGATAATAAAAATAGTTAGTTTTATTTTTTATCTTTGACCAGATCTATTGTGTTATATTCTCCTACATTCATTTCACATCTCCACACATTTCAAAGTGTTTCCTTTCAAATACTTTCAAGAATATGTATATCCTTACTTCAGGTCCTGAGCTACAGGCAGTTAGATTTGGGTATGTCATTTTAGGCAAAAATTGAGATGAAGGGTCCTATCCAGAAGTGGTTTTAACAAGCAGCATGGACTGTATGTTGTCGACTGCAGATGCAGTTGGGCCCTAGCGACATCAGATGGCTGCAATAATTAGCCTGGCCACTTCATCCTCATTATACCAGCAGTACCAAAACACTTTGCTCTCATTATCCTCAGCTATTGTGTCCCCAAGCAGTTAAAAGCCATTTTGCCATCCCCATGGAAAAACAGAGTGTAGGTAAAACAGTTTACCCACAAATTTGCCTTGTTGTGCTCGCTGGTTCATTCAACTTGTTGAGGCAGGAAAATAAAGACCATCTGCTCTTTTCAGACAAAAACCCCACCTCAAAATCCTCCCTAGCCCAAGTCACATTCACCACATTCATAACCATTGGCAAGTAGATTGCTTTACCAAATACCCCTTCTCTCCCTCCATCACAGGAGCTCTTTATCCGAATGGGAGCCAAGGTTGGTAAAGCGACTGCTAGGGGGGATTGTATGTGTGACTGTGAGAGCCAGGGAGTCTCTCAATGGCTCATCTACTACTCACACAGATTGAATGGCATCAGCAGAGAGAGTTGGACAGCACATGGTCACAGCCATCAGTGTCACTGGACCAGCCATGACAGGCAAAATAAGTTTACATACACCTTAGCCAAATACACTTAAATTCAGTTTTCCACAATTCCTGATATTTAATCCTAGTAAAAATTCCCTGTCTTGGGTCAGTTAGGATCACCACCATATTTTAAGAATGTGAAATGTCAGAATAATAGTAGAGAGAAAGATTTATTTCAACTTTTATTTCTTTCATCACATTCCCAGTGGGTCAAAAGTTTACATACACTCAATTAGTATTTGGTAGCAAAGCCTTTACATTTTTTTACTTGGGTCAAAAGTTTCGGTTAGCCTTCCACAAGCTTCCCACAATAAGTTGGGTGAATTTTGACCCATTCCTCCTGACAGAGCTGGTGTAACTGAGTCAGGTTTGTAGGCCTCCATGCTCGCACACACTTTTTCAGTTCTGCCCACAAATTTTCGATGGGATTGAGGTCAGGGCTTTGTGATGGCCACTCCAATACCTTGACTTTGTTGTCTTTAAGCCATTTTGCCACAACTTTGGGATTATGCTTGGGGTCATTGTCCATTTGGAAGACCCATTTGTGACCAAGCTTTAACTTCCTGACTGATGTCTTGAGATGTTGCTTCAATATATCCACATAATTTTCCTACCTCATGATGCCATCTATTTTGTGAAGTGCACCAGTCCCTCCTGCAGCAAAGCACCCCCACACCATGATGCTGCCACCCCCGTGCTTCACGGTTGGGATGGTGTTCTTCAGCTTGCAAGCCTCCCCCCTTTCCCTCCAAACATAACGATGGTCATTATGGCCAAACAGTTCTATTTTTGTTTCATCAGACCAGAGGACATTTCTCCAAAAAGTACGATCTTTGTCCCCAAGTGCAATTGCAAACCATAGTCTGGCTTTTTTATGCGGTTTTGGAGCAGTGGCTTCTTCCTTGCTGAGCGGCCTTTCAGGTTATGTCGATATAGGACTCATTTTACTGTGGATATAGATACTTTGTACCTGTTTCCTCCAGCATCTACACAAGGTCCTTTGCTGTTCTGGGATTGATTTCCACCAAAGTACATTCATCTCTAGGAGACAGAAGGCGTCTCCTTCCTGAGCGGTATGACGGTTGTGTGGTCCCATGGTGTTTATACTTGCGTACTATTACTTGTACATATGAACGTGGTACCTTCAGGCATTTGGAAATTGCTCCCAAGGATGAACCAGACTTGTGGAGTTCTTGGCTGATTTCTTTTGATTTTCTCATGTCATGCAAAGAGGCACTGAGTTTGAAGGTGGGCCTGGAAATACATCCACAGGTACACCTCCAATTGACTCAAATGATGTCAATTAGCCTATCAGAAGCTTCTAAAGCCACAACATAATTTTCTGGAATTTTCCAAGCTGTTTAAAGGCACAGTCAACTTAGTGTATGTAAACTTCTGACACACTGGAATTGTGATACAGTGAAATAATCTGTCTGTAAACAATTGTTGGAAAAATGACTTGTATCATGCACAAAGTAGATGTCCTAACCGACTTGCCAAAACTATAGTTTGTTAACAAGAAATTTGTGGAGTGGTTGAAAAACGAGTTTTAATGACTCCAACCTAAGTGTAGGTTAACTTCCGACTTCAACTGTAGCTTTCAGCTGATGAACTACCACTCTAACTGTGCCAGTGCTTCTTATGGACAGTTGGACACTGATACTTGTTTGTTCGAGGTTTCATCCTGGTTCTTCCTCCACCACAGTAGCTGTCCCTCTGTCTTACTAGTGTTATGGGTGGATCTGAAGACATCCACGGGTGCGGTGCCTGTGCAATATGTGGTGTACTATGGCTGTCTGCTCTGGTACTGGGCAGCAACACACAGCGTCCGCAGGCATGTTTGAAGGCACACCAGGTGGGGCCAAACAAACACACATTAATCTGCGCTTTTTATGAATATTCAGACACAGCTGTCTGTGACAGGGAGATAGCAGCTGGTGCGTTTGTGCCCTGCTGATATCTCAGTGCCATCCCTGGACAGGAGCTCCTGCATCTGGGCCAACAGTACAGCAAGCCAGCCTGCCTGTCTGCCAGGCCCACTCAAACCCCACGGCTGACACCTTTTACACGCAGAGGGTCAAAGACTCAATCAGACACCTCTAGGGGCCAGTCAGCGGACACAGGAAGACACTTGTGTTACTACTGTACACAGTAACTTTGTTGCGTGTTTGTGCATCACAATGACAAGGAAAATATTATTTTACAGCAACTACAGAAGCTCAAGAAACTATCCCTAATCAATTACATTTGTTAAGTGTCAACTAACACCAATAAGGCTCTATCAAAATGACTGATTTAGTGTTTTCCGCTGAACCATTAGACCATATTAGGCTACTCTGTACAAATACTTTCATCCTGCCAATCTTTAATCGTAAAAGGATCATTTTCCATTCTTTCATTTCTCTCTAATGAAACAGTAGGTTGTAATGCTAGTGTTAAAACAGATGGCATTCCTTTCTGTATCACATTTGATTTCCCATTTAGAGCTTTTGTTAAGAATTCCTAACAAACAAGAGCATCTAAAATGTATTTGAATTAAACGTAATTGAATTGAATCATAAGTACATGTATGTTCATTAAGTTCAGCTGTATGTGATGTGACTGATAGAGCATAACTTATTGTCATGTCTTAGCACCAGACTGTCTAGGAACAAATTCATGCGGTGTGAAGAATACTGTATGGTGACATTTTTCATTACTGCTGAATGTCAGCAAGGCTTAAAGTGGCATTTACAATGTCCCACATGAGATCAATCAAATTTGCCCTTTTAATTGCCAAACTTAATCCACCACTAATCCAATAAAATTCCCAAAACAAGTAGAGAGAATGGTGAGTAGGTTTGGAGACAAAGCCTGGTGGAGGGACTGGAGGAGTTTGAGTTTGGTGTGCCTGGCATTGGCACCTCCCAGATAGTCTGCAGGTTGGCCCTGACAACATGGCATCATCCTGCCAAGCAGGCTGTCAGTGTGCCAGGAACAGAGCACAGCTGCCAGGCCAAACCAGCAGGCACTAATTCAGCCAGCCACAGGGAGCCTTCTTCCGCCCCAAGCCTTCCCTGTGGCTATAATCAACCCTCCCCCACAATCTCCCACCTTTTTTTTAATCAAAAACATTTGTGGCAGATGATGGTGCCAATATACAGATGACTAATTATCAGAAATTCTGGTGAATAAACACATTTTCTTCTGTTGACCAGCACCGCCCTTTCCTCAAAACCGCTAAGCCTATGAGACTCCCAAAGCCAGCAAGGCAAGAAACCTCACTGAGTAATGTGCCTTTGCATCTTCATTGATGTTTAGAAAAATTCTGCACGGGAACATTCTATTGTGTGCTGTCAGTGTCTGCTGTACAATTGGAGATACAGTAGATCTCTTATCTGTGGAACATAAAGTAGAGGTTCCATTCATTATCATGGATCTCTTTGACACATGTTCATATTTGTGAATAATTAATGTCCTATTTGTTTTGTCATTATCCCCCTGGTTTAGAACAAGGCTTTGAACCAAAGGGACTGCAATGAGGCCAGTTAGTCAGCAGTTGGTAAACTCAAGTCCAAAATGCATCGGAAACGTTCTGTTGACATCCCACTGTGTCCCTGGCCTCTACCCTGGGCTCAGGTTGGGATGGGAAGGCTACCACTTGTCCTCCAGTGCTGGGCGTAGAGTTTCCTGGTGCCATGCCATGGGGTCCATCATCAAGATCAAGTGAAATGCTCCAGCCCTACATAGCAGACAGGCTGACAGACGTGGTTGGTTCTTCTCACTAAGGCAAGAGCCACCTCTCCCCATGTACATACAGGTAACTGCCAAAATAAAGGAAACACCAGCATAAAGTGATAAAATGTCTTTATACCACACTGGGCCACCACAAGCCATCAGAACAGCTTCCGTGCGTCTTGGTATAGAATCTACAAGTGTCTGGAACTCTATTGGAGGGATGCGACACCATTCTTCCACGAGAAATACCATAATTTGTTGTTTTGTTGATGGTGGTAGAGAACGCTGGCTCAAGCACCGCTCCAGAATCTCCCATAAGTGTTCAATTGGGTTGGGGGGTTACTAAGCTATATGGAATTTTAAGAAGGTCATAACCAATCAATCAAATGTATTTATAAAGCCCTTCTTACATCAGCTGATGTCAAAGTGATGTACAGAAACCCAGCCTAAAACCCCAAACAGCAAGCAATGCAGGTGTAGAAGCACGGTGGCTAGGAAAAACTCCCTAGAAAGGCCGGATCCTAGGAAGAAATCTAGAGAGGAACCAGGCTATGAGGGGTGGCCAGTCCTCTTCTGGCTGTGCCAGGTGGGGATTATAACAGAACATGGCCATTGTCATACCAAGGATCATTTAGCTATTTCATTTAGAATTTTAAGACCCCTTGAAGTATCAAAAAAATATATAAAAACATATTGATGAAACATTTTTGGGGGGTCTTACTGCTATTAGCCCATACAAACACATTGAATAACAGAGTCCCAAAAACAAATAAAATTCAAGTTTTTTCTGAAGTGTCTCTCCTATATCTGAGAGAGATATGAAAGAACATGTATTTAAACCCATATTTTTGGCATTGAACAGTCTCCATATATGCCAGGGGTGGGCAATTCCAGTCCTCGAGGGCCTGATTGGTGTCACAGTTTTGCCCCAGCCCCAGCTAACACACCTGACTCCAATAATCACCTAATCATGATCGTCAGATCAGAATGCAATTTGATTAATCAGCTGTGTTTCCTAGGGATGGAGAAAAAGTGTGATACCAATCAGGCCCTCGAAGACTGGAGTTGCCAACCCCTGATATATACAGTACCAGCCAAAGGTTTGGACACACTTACTCATTCAAGGGTTTTTCTTTATTTTAACTATGTTCTACATTGTAGAATAATAGTGAAGACATCAAAACTATTAAATAACACATATCGAATCATGTAGTAACCAAAAAAGTGTTAAACATATCTAAATATATTTAATATTTTAGATTCTTCAAAGGCACACCTGTTAATTGAAATACATTCCAGGTGACTACCTCATGAAGCTGGTTGAGAGAATGCCAATTGTGCAAAGCTGTCATCAAGGCAAAGGGTAGCTACTTTGAAGAATCACAAATATAAAATATTTTGATTTGTTTAACACTTTTTTTGGTTACTACATGATTCCATACGTGTCATATCATAGTCTGATGTCTTCACTATTATTCTACAATGTAGAAAATAGTAAAAATAAAGAAAAAACCTAGAATGAGTAGGTAGGTCCAAACTTTTGACTGGTACTGTACTTCCATTCATATTTTCAACTGGTCCCGGGGGACAGGTGTGCCAGTTGAGTCTTGTGAGGCCTGTGGGCATCCTAGAGCAAATGTTTGTGAGAGTCTCACCTTTGCACAGAGGGGTCATTTTAGCGTGTAGTCCAAACGGTTCGGACGCTACAGACAGAAGTTGGCAGATCAGCTGTACCGACTTCAGACGAGTCTCCTGACACTTGTGGAGGTCGTAGAGCAAAACGGAGAACACCATCATGTTTGTAGGCCAAAGCGTTCAGACGCTATAGACGGTTTTGTGAGAAGACAGATTTGTAGTGATGTCTCATGGACTGAAACACCACTAGATCTGTTATCTTTCACTGGAGATGCAGAAGTGCGACATAGGCGGATATGGAAGATTGAGACACAACCGATGCAACAAAACATATCTCTAGCTTAAACTGACAGATTTCTATTGGGATTTTTTGTATTATACTAATTAGATTTTCATGGGGGCACAGACATCAACCTTAGGGGGTTAAAGGCCTGGGTGCGAAACAGTCCATTTGATGCCAGTTGTACAGATTGGCACAGGGGTATTTGAGTACTATTCCGCAGGCCTGCCCTCTGCCCGGCTACACACGGCTCATCTGCTCACTCAATCTGTTCCCACTGTCGATGATTCAGTCTGCTCTGGCTGAAGGTCACAATATGGCACGGGCTTCTGGTGAAAAGTCCGCCAAAGGCCCCAGACAGCTTAGTCTCCAGCCTGCTGCCTCCCTGTGTACAGGAGAGGGAGATCACTGCAGAGAAGCCTGTGCAGATATTACACATTCAAGGCCTTAGGCATGATGTACAATCAGCATTTAGTATAGGGCCTTTAAACTCAAAGGCCCTTACATCTGAAGGCTGATAATTAGGTTTGGTCACAGCTCTCCTCATGTCCTGGTGGAGCCTGACTAGTGACCACAGGGATACCTCAGCTAATCTTCAGTAGAGCATACTGAAATATTAATGCAGTGTTTTCATTTTTGCCCTACCTGAGTGGCCATCTGAGAAGATTGGCTGTTCTCACATTAACTATTCATTCCTCTGTTGAATATGACCAGTGCTGCACAATGGGAGCTAATTGTGTAACTCTAGAGAGAAAAGGGGAGCAGAAGAGAGGGACTATATATGTAGGATGAATGAAAGGGATCTTACGATAACGGAGTAGTGTATTATACAAGCAGATGGAAGGTGTGAAATACTGTAGAAGCTGATGATTGATGATGTGTTTTTCCCTGTGGACAAGGATAATAAAGTACAGATTATTAGTTCTATTGTTTCCACATTTGACCAGAAGTGGCAGCTAATGCGCAACCCGCCTACCTGCCTCAGTGCTCAGGTAAGACTGACTAATCAAAACTCCCCAACACTACAGGGCATTTAAATCACCCACCTCTGACTGACTCTGCTACTCAGGCAAAACCACAGACACCCAGGGGAGAGATGATGGCTACCAACAGCAAAGCTCTCGCTGACACCTTATGCCAGTCATCACATCTAACGGCAGAGAAGTGTTCACTTGTGGAGCCACAACCACCCAGGCCTGATGATCAAGACATGTCGGGGGGGGGGGGGGGGGGGATGTGAAGAGTGCACACACACAGGGGGAGATGATCAAGTCAATGACCCGGACACCGCTCTCTGCTCCTCTCTCCTTTCTGCTCAATCTGCTTAATGACCGGCAAGCTGTGGGCAAGATAAGCGCTTGCCCAGACAACTCAAGTGTGAATATTAATGATGGTTTTGGCCAAGATGTGCTGGAGCAAACCAACAAACTGAATGATAGTTGCAGACAGAAAAGGAGAGGATGGGACAATTCATCCCCCCCTCTATGGTTAATAATTCATGAAGTCCTATTAATTATGAACCAATCTGTAACCTAACAATAGTCAAGAGGGATGGTGATTGCCTAGGAACATTGACCCATTTTAAATACAACACCTCATTGTTTCTGGTATTGAGACCCCCCCCCCAGGACAGTGGTAATATGGTAGAAAGTAGTGGGTTACAGTTGTTTTGGGTCCTGTGACAAAGGGGATACAAGCCCCGGCAATGAATAATGCTGTTGAGTGTGTCGTGTCATGATGCCTCTGTGACCAGAGGCATTCATCCAAGTCGGTGAATACAATAGTAAATGTCTGTAGTGGATGTGTTCTTAGGGAAATATTGTATACCAATAATAGTCCTACAAGTGTAGATAGAATAGTGAGATGGAGGAGCAGACATTGATCCTGTTGAATATATAATCAGTTCCCATGTAATTAAGATGAGTGGTTTTGAAGGTTGGGTATTAAGTTTATAGTACGGATAAAGCATCCAGTAAATGAATGAAGGAGTTTGTATTAATTGTATTGTTGTTTATTTAACTGTGGAAGGAATTGTGTCGGATGCACATGTTGACACCATGAGCAAACAGTAGAGCTCCACGTTCCTCCGGAGAAGAGCCACAACATGGAAACAGTTTCTAGTAACCAATGAACACAGCTGGAATTTCTGAAGATTGTGTTTATGTCTGTGTCCTACCTTTCCGACACTAAAAATAACCATGCACCTCCTGCTGCGATGTTCAAGGTGTAGTCGACTGTCCTTCTGGTAGGAAGCCATGAATATCGTGTGACTAGCGCCCTGTTCCTTCCTCTCAGGCCTGAGAAACAGGAAGTGGAGCTCATAATGCATTATTGTGACAGACAGGAAATGCAGTGTCCTCTAAAATAAGGGTCCCTCTCTACCCGTCAATGACCGGTCCCAGCTGTCTACAGCCCTGTGGTAGACCTCCCTCTTCCTGCACCCCTTTCTTCACGTCAGCAAAACACAGAGACAGCCTAGTGAACAACTAGAACCAGAGTGTTTAGTCAGACCCTGAAAATCGACATCCCCTTCATCATATATTAAAGAAAATGGATAAACAATGGGAACGTTGACTGTTTTATGACCAAAGGCAATGACAGACTGGTCCTGCGCAGTTTCAGTAACTGGAAGAGTATGGCACACAATGGACTGGGCCATGTGATTTCTGCCAACCATACACAGTACACTTCATATGTACTGACTGACACAGCCCAACAGTGAAGAGAACCTCGTGAAAACCTTAATGCAGGAGGGCTCTTACAGCCACTGGTCAATGTTTCAAGACTAAATTGATTGGAATTCTATTTTCAGTCACATTACTGGAAACAAGATGACTTTCAGTTTGAAATCTAAAAGAAGCTCAGAAGCGCTAAAGGCCTAGGAGATGAAGCATAGAAGCGCTAAAGGCCTAGGAGATGAAGCATAGAAGCGCTAAAGGCCTAGGAGATGAAGCATAGAAGCGCTAAAGGCCTAGGAGATGAAGCATAGAAGCGCTAAAGGCCTAGGAGATGAAGCATAGAAGCGCTAAAGGCCTAGGAGATGAAGCATAGAAGCGCTAAAGGCCTAGGAGATGAAGCATAGAAGCGCTAAAGGCCTAGGAGATGAAGCATAGAAGCGCTAAAGGCCTAGGAGATGAAGCATAGAAGCGCTAAAGGCCTAGGAGATGAAGCATAGAAGCGCTAAAGGCCTAGGAGATGAAGCATAGAAGCGCTAAAGGCCTAGGAGGCTAGGAGATTAAGTATAGAGTAATCCATGATCTCACCATATGTCTGGTGCAGAGGGACAAAAGAGAGCCATGAAAAAAAACTAGTTTTGATCAGTCATGGAATTTGCTGAAAACAAACTGGCTCCTATTTAAAAAGTCAACGCTGCCATTTTGGTGCAGGTTCAGCCAAGTAGCGCAAAACTACTGCGAGTCAGAACTACACGATATATCGGCAAAAATAATATCCCGACATGTAACTGTATCAATCCGCCCGCCATTCACTACTATCGATCCAGTCCCTAGCAGAAGCTGAGGAGGCGCCAGTTGCTAAGAGAGATGGGTCTTTGTGCTCTGCTCCCTCCTAGTTAATTAAAAGACTACTTTATCTGTTTCATGCCTTCAATGTGGGTACCTGGCATGAGCCCAAGCTGCTATACGTAGATAACCATGGCAATAAGACGTGATTAATGTGGGCACCATTTGTACCGCGCGCCCTGCTGCGGTTTAAACACATTGTTTTTGTCTTAATATCCTGTTGATCCCAAACTGCACCTCTGAAAATGAATTCAAAGTGGCTCTTTGTGGAACACGTGTGTAATATCCGCATTGCAGTATCCTAATTCAGGAAGCCCATAGATTAAGAAAGACATGGCTTTGTTTTCCTGTGTAAAACATGGCAGGTGTTGGGTACTTATGATCGTCAGCATCTGAACTTCTTGAGTGATTAGTGCTGCAGACAGGCAATATCAATTTCATGTCAACATCCTGCATTTATTCTGTGCCAGCTCTAATGGTTTTGCAGTCATCTGTAATCAAAGCAACCTTCCAGAAACAATGTTTTTCTTTCATTAACAGCATATCCATCAATGCTTTCCTGCGTTCCACCTCAATTAACAGCAACCATGAAGCCAAAATTAGTAAATTGATCATCCTAAGCTATATTGGGTACTTTATTCTGTGTTAGCGTTTGTTTTACACAGATTTTTCATGTCCTCAACATTTGGACTTGATGTGCTTCATTTGGCTGAACTATAATTCTGCTGGTGCTGCACAGATCATCCAGGTGCGGGCTGGTATGAATTGATACACTATGTTCTGTATTGTTATCAAAGGAATTAGTTGGACATTATCAGGCTGTAGCCTGGCAGAATATTCCCTGTACGCCAAGGACCTCATTACCAAGTGAAATGACTGCACTTAACACAGATTCAGAATGTACCATTACTCATGCAAATCAGGCCAGAAAGAGAGAAAGACAGAATCACAATAAATCAGAGTATTGAACTGGTGTTCATTTAACTTTGTAAAGGAACAAGTGCTGAACAGCAATTTAAGTCTATTTTAAGCTTCTATTTTTAAATTAACAAATGTACAGGTTAACCAGATATCATGGGACACAATTCTAAATATCACTCATCCAATTATGATTTGATATCGTACGTATTGTACATTTGAAATAGAAAAGCAGTTAACTACAACAATATAGTTTCACCCCCAAACATTGGTGCAATTTATATTGCAAACAGAATTGACAATTTACCGCCACCTAGTGGTCGTCATAGAATAAAAATGTACAAAAGTAATTTTGAACCAACCAATCCCAATTATAGGTGGTGATTGAGATGAATCCTAATCATCATCTCTTTCTAAATGAACTGAAGGAGAGACTGAGAGGAGAGGTCAGACCTTGGGGTTTCTGTATGAGGCCTCTCCCAGCACCAGGGATGTTTTCAGATGGCTGTACTGGGCTGGGTATTGGACCTGGGGGGACAGGCACCTCCACCCTCCCCACTGGGGCCTGGGTCTTCAGGGCTCCGGGGCTCTCCTTGGGGACCTGGGCTGCTGGTATCGGGAGAGCCAGGCCTCTTCCCAGGGAGGGGAACACAGGGAGAATGGGTGGCGTTGGGTCTTTCAACAGGGACCTCCCTCTGCCTGCCATTGTGTCCATCACTATCTCCAAGAGTCCTGTTGCTCCTGATGGAGCCACTGAGCTGACGACTCCAGACGGCTGTTTCCTGTAGCTCTGCTGGGCCTCTTGTGTCAGGGCACTGGTCATAGCGTCGGGGTCGGAGGCCCCCAGGGTACTGCTGGGACGGGGTTTCTCTGCTGGGCCCTGTCCTGGTGCTGGGACTACAGGCACCACTTCTGTGGGGACAGGAGGGTCTGGTTGTCTTTGGGTGGCTGTGTCCTGGCCCTGCCCATTCTGTGATGGGGGTAGGGGTCTGGGGTTGGAGCGCTCCAGCAGGCCCTGCTCAGTGACAGGGTAGCGGTCGACGGCCCACTTCTGGCGCTTCTGACGCGTGTGCTCCAACTCCCGCAGCTCCCTGGGCAGCTCCAGAACACTGCTCTGTAGACAGACACACAGCTGCCCATGAGCTTCTATATCATCTCAACACAACACAGACATTTATATCTCAGACAATTACAGCCATGGAGATCTATTCATTTTTACGTCACTAAATATTCTCTCAACATTGCCATATGTACAGTAATGAGTAAGTGGCTCTGGACGTTTGAGTATGTAAATACTTTATCTGGGTGGTTGTGTTGGGTCGTGTGTGTGAAGCTCAGTGGCTCACCGAGCCGATGTTCTGCATGTGGACAGGTTCCTCTCGGCTGCCGCTGAGGTAGGAGTCCACCAGGCCTGTGTAGTCAGCCATGAGGGCATCCAGCAGCACCAGTCTCAGAGGCTGCAGGTGGATCACCGACAGGGCCATGACCTTCAGCAGGGACAAAGGGCAGGGACGCACATACCACACCTCTTTATCCTCCTACAGGTTTAGTAGACACACCGATACAGGTTTAGTACAGACACATCTTGTAAACCTTTAACACACACAAATACAAGTCTTCCAACAGGTCTCTGTTCCACTGAGACAAAGACACACACACCACATCCATAATGCTGTGCTATGTTCCCTCCTTTAGGGTTCTGTACCTTGGTGAGCAGAGACTTGATGTTGAGAGAGGAGAGTTGTGACGAGGACATCTTCAAATGTAGGCTCACCACCTTCGGTAGGGTACTGACCCTGTCTGGCAGGAAGCCACCGGTCGCTGTGTAGAAGCACAGGATATCTGCCACCTATGGAGAAATAACATGACTACATTGCTGTGATAAGGCAGGTAGGACAACACCTGGTATGATGCCTACAGGTAAGTAAGAATCCATTCATAGAACAACAACAACATCTAGGCTGCACACTCTATAGTATAGTACCTGCGTGTCAAAGACGTTGGTGAGATTTACTCCAAACTGAGCCATCAGACATCCGGCGAGGCTCCGGCAGTCATGAGTGACCTGAACAACAAATATATACAGACAGAAATTGCATGAGGTGGAAGTGAAATGGGATATGTCCGACTCTCCCATCTAAATTACTCACCTTTAATATGTGGTTATTTTCTAGGATCATGGACAGGCCGTTCTTAAAGGCCCGGGCTCCAAGCAACAGGATGTCAAAGAGGTACACCTTGTTCTTAGTGGCAATCTACAAAGGAGATTGGACATAGTTCAGTTGTTCAAATTTCCAACGATGAAAAGTAATAGATTATGTGAAATAGAACACACATATGTAAAAGCCTAGGTAGGATCTGTCTCTTTCCTCACCTGCAGCCAACAGAGTCTCTCGTGCTGGAACGTCCCGACTCCGTCAGCTCCTATCCCGATCACCTGCTGCTTCCGGATGTGCATCATCTAGGTGGAGAGCATGACCAAGCAAGGTGCTAGAGTTCAATCCGTACGCCCACAGGACAGGACACACACCTCTTTAGGCTCCCACTAGATTCATTTTCCTCAGAAATGTTATCCACATCTGTATGCCAATAGGCTATGTAATGTGAAGCTTACACCCAGGGGCTAGGTGATATGAAACAGTGATTGTGAGGGTTAGGTACTCACAGCAGGACCAAACTTCTCATGGAACTCATCAATGACCACAAAGTTGACATGGCTCTCATCATCGTCATCTGAGGATGGCGGATATCTATTTGTAGTACTACATAGATCATATAAACCAACTAAAGAAAAAAGCTAATGATGCAAATCTATGGCTTCTACTAGCTAAACGTGTACAATATAGTATTTAACCTGAGGTCAACTCACTCAGTATGAGACCCTTCCTGTAAGGCTGGAACTCTGCCACTGTCAGGTGACCTTCAGGTCTGTGGTCACTGGTGTTATCTCTGAGCCACAGAGCAGACGACAGTCTTTTGGTATTATTGCATGCAATACTAATGACACCTTCATTTATCCGTGAGCAAAGTCAACTATTGTAAAATATGACAGATGCATACAAAGAATAATTCCATAGTTAGATAATCTTTCATCCATTCACTAATGACGTCAATATCGGACATACCGGTCAGTCTTTGTTACATTTGGGAATTCCACTGAAAGATAGAAGGGTAACTAACAGTTATTCATAGCAGAAGACCAGAGACGATTAGATTCAACTTGAAAAACTAGCTAATAATAATGACAGAAATAAAAGTGCACGATTCAGGCTGCCTACCATTCAGAATTTCATGTCCAAAGAATAGTTTCACTCCAGGGAATTTCCTTCCATTCTTGACATCCACAACTGAAAAAGATTAAACCCATACATTGCAGACTACTAGCTTCATGCAACAGTCAAATACTAGCTAGCTACACTACTGTTCAAAAGTTTGGGGTCACTTAGAAATTTCCCCCAAGAATTGTCCGTTAAAATAACATCAAATTTATCAGAAATACAGTGTCGACATTGTTAATGTTGTAAATGACTATTGTAGCTGGAAAGGGCTGATTTTTAATGGAATATCTACATAGAGTTGAAGTCGGAAGTTTACATACACTTAGGTTGGAGTCATTAAAACTCGTTTAACAACCACTCCACAAATTTCTTGTTAACAAACTATAGTTTTGGCAAGTCGGTTAGGACATCTACTTTGTGCATGACAAGTCATTTTTCCAACAATTGTTAACAGACAGATTATCTCACTGTATCACAATTCCAGTGGGTCAGAAGATTACATACACTAAGTTGACTGTGCTTTTAAACAGCTTGGAAAACTCCAGAAAATTATGTTGTGGCTTTAGAAGCTTCTGATAGGCTAATTGACATAATTTGAGTCAATTGGAGGTGTACCTGTGGATGCATTTCAAGGCCTACCTTCAAACTCAGTGCCTCTTTGCTTGACATCATGGGAAAATCAAATCAGCCAAAATTGTAGACCTCCACAAGTCTGGTTCATCCTTGGGATCAATTTCCAAACGCCTGAAGGTACCACGTTCATCTGTACAAACAACAGTATGCAAGTACAAACACCATGGGACCACGCAGCCGTCATACCGCTCAGGAAGGAGACGCGTTCTGTCTCCTAGAGGTGAACATACTTTGGTGCGAAAAGTGCAAATCAATCCCAGAACAGCAAAGGACCTTGTGAAGATGCATGAGGAAACAGGTACAAGGTATCTATATCCACAGTAAAACGAGTCCTATATCGACATAACCTGAAAGGCCGCTCAGCAAGGAAGAAGCCACTGCTCCAAAACCGCCATAAAAAAGCCAGTCTATGGTTTGCAACTGCACATGGGGACAAAGAACGCACTTTTGGAGAAATGTCCTCTGGTCTGATGAAGCAAAAATAGAACTGTTTGGCCATAATGACCACGTTATGTTTGGAGGAAAAGGGGGAGGCTTGCAAGCCAAACATCACCATCCCAACTGTGAAGCACGGGGTGGCAGCATCATGTTGTGGGGGTGCTTTGCTGCAGGAGGGACTGCTGCACTTCACAAAATAAATGGCATCATGAGGTAGGGAAATTATGTGGATATATTGAAGCAACATCTCAAGACATCAGTCAGGAAGTTAAAGCTTCGTTGCAAGTGGGTCTTCCAAATGGACAATGACCCCAAGCATAATCCCAAAGTTGTGGCAAAATGGCTTAAGGACAACAAAGTCAAGGTATTGGAGTGGCCATCACAAAGCCCTGACCTCAATCCTATAGAAAATTTGTGGGCAGAACTGAAAAAGCGTGTGAGAGCAAGGTGCCTACAACACTGACTCAGTTACACCAGCTCTGTCAGGAGGAATGGGCCAAAATTCACCAACTTATTGTGGGAAGCTTGTGGAAGGCTACCCGAAACATTTGACCCAAGTTAAACAATTTAAAGGCAATGCTACCAAATACTAATTGAGTGTATGTAAACTTCTGACCCACTGGGAATGTGATGAAATAAAAGCTGAAATAAATCACTATTATTCTGACATTTCACATTCTTAAAATAAAGTGGTGATCCTAATTGACCTAAAACAGGGAATTTTTACTAGGATTAAATGTTAGGAATTGTGAAAAACTGAGTTTAAATGTATTTGGCTATGGTGTATGTAAACTTCTGACTTAACTGTAGACGTACAGAGGCCCATTATCAGCAACCATCACTCCGGTGTTCCAATGGTACGATGTGTTAGCTAATCCAAGTTTATCATCTTAAAAGGCTAATTGATCATTAGAAAACCTTTTTTCAATTATGTTAGCACAGCTGAAAACTGTTGTTTTGATTAAAGCAGAAATAAAACAAAGAAAAATACATATCTCAGACTGGCCAATAAAAAGATTAAGATGAGGAAAACACTTGACAGAAGAACTCTGTCTAGAAGGCCAGCATCCCGGACTCACCTCTTCACTGTTGACGTTGAGACTGGTGTTTAGCGGGTACTATTTAATGAAGCTGCCAGTTGAAGACTTGAGGCATTAAAATTATTGCACAATACTGATGATGGATCAGCTCCTATATATATTATAGATGGTTATAGATGGTATATTATAGATGGTAATTATATTATCTTACCATCTATGGCTGCAAATATTAAGGCGGCTTATTCTAATGCATTTTTCTCTTTAAAAAATTATCGCACACATCAGGCTACACATTATCGCACACATCAGGCTACACATGTTCCCTCTCCCCTCCCGGAGAACCTGAGCCCTAGGACCATGCCTCAGGACTACCTGGCCTGACGATTCCTGGCTGTCCCCAGTCCACCTGCTCGTGCTGCTGATCCAGTTTCTGCTGTTCTGCCTGCGGCTATGGAACCCTGACCTGTTCACCGGACGTGCTAACTTGTTCCGGACCTAATGTTGTTTCGACCCTCTCTCCCACCTGCTGTCTCGACTTCAATGCTTGGCTACGAAAAGCCAACTGGCATTTTACTTCTGAGGTGCTGACCTGGTGCATCCTCTATAACTCGGTACCGGTACCCCCTGTATATAGCCTCGTTATTGACGACTTATTGTGTTGTTTCCACCCCCTTTCGTTTATTTAGAAAATATTTACTTAACATTTTCTTAAAACTGCATTGTAAGTAAGAATTTCACGGTAAGGTCTACACCTTTTGTATTAGGCGCATTTGACAAATAAAATTGGATTTGAACAATTGAACATTTGATTTGAACAAAATCTGATTCGATCGACTGGTCGATCTCCAAGCCATTCCTAGTCTTTCACCAAAAATTTATGTAAAAAATAATAATAATAATAATCCTTGCGTTCCCATTTCGTTTTTATTTGTTTCGCACTGTTGGTGGTAGGTGCACTTGATTCAGCAGCCCTAGCGCCGGGTAGGCAGTGTTCCCATTTTATGTATCTGAAGGTAAAACTATGCCTACCCGGCAGCCCCAGAGGGCAAATCAAGTGCACCTATAGGCCTACCGCTGGCTAATTAGATAACTGCAGACACAGTGATCTGAGCTCCCTCAAGCCGTAGACTGTAAAAAGAAACCTTGGAACGCACAGAAAAGTTGATAATGTGAGATTAACACTTATAACCATGACTAGTGAGAGACTCAATGAATACAGCAGAGCTGCTGTTTTATGAGTAAGTTCATGCTGTTATTCAGCACTGTCAACACTTTGTTCAACAGTTTTATAAGCAATAAAAAGCACATTCGCCCTACTTCCACTCATGCTACAACCAGCACTGCAATGAAGGAGTATAACAAAGTGTTTCGATCAGCGTTATTATTTGCATCTTGTCTTTTAACGTCAAGGAATATTTTACTTTCTCTGGTCATAGGAGTAACATGAATTGGTGCATGAGGCAGAAATAATGGAGTACGACAAGTTTCGCCATCAGCTGGAAGACTGTGTCCCCTTTTCTCAGCGGAGGGAGGGAGAGGATGGACTATGAGTCAGGTGAGAGGCAGCCTCACCACTGCTCCATCCCTCCCCTCAGACTGGCCATCAGAAGCAGGCACTCACTCAGCCATGCCTTGCAAGTAATACAACAAATTATGTATTACCTGTGTGATCATATACCTAACATTTTGAAACAATTTGAAAAAGGTCTGAAAAGAACATTGGGCAATTACGGCATAGCCAATTTTCTACAGAACCGTTTTTAATTGCTTAATGTTGCATAGGCTTACGTTTATTAAGTAATGTAAAAAAAATATTCTGAACAGTGGGTCTCGTTTTGCATTTTGACTCAGAAAATGATCGACTCCAAAAAGGTTGGTGACCACTGCTCTATAACCACTGTTATTATTACTTGACCCTGCTGGTCATCTATGAACGTGTAAACATCTTGAAGAACGGCCTGGTTCTCCATCAGGCACAGCCAGAAGAGGACTGGTCAGCCTTCGGAGCCTGGTCCTAGGTTCATGCCTTTCTAGGTTGTTTTTCCTAGCCACTGTGCTTCTAAATCTATGGGGGTTTTAGGCTGGGTTCTGTATAAGCACTTTGTGACAACTGCTGATGTAAAAATGGCTTAATAAATACATTTGATTGGAGATGCTTTTGGGAAACCGGGTCCAGGTCAGTCCCTAACACATGCGCACACCTTTCTGGAAAAACCGCCTCTGCTGGCTAACTAACGTTAGCTACCATAGCAAACTAGCTGAGCTGATTGTGATCAGATGCCGTGGAGATTCTTTGCAAAAAATATGGCCATGTAAAACTGAAAAATAGTTCAAATCAAGATATTGTAAGTCAGTGCATTCATTTTATATCTTACCGTCCTCCAAAATCACAGTTTTATTGGTGTTTATCCGCTGAACAATTCCAAGGAAAGTCGCAGTCTTGAGGGTCAATTTGATGCGTTTTCTCTTGAAGCTATCCATGAATTGAAAGTCGTCCATGGTCATCTTTCTAAACAACAATTGCTATGCTTGTTGTTCAATGTATCAAGCAAAGTTAAAGCTAATGACAGCTAATCAATCTCTGTCGATACTTTTTTTTTACCAACATGTGCCTTGACCAAAGCAGGTGCGAGGAATCAACTACGTGAACGTGATTGATTGACGGCCAGGGGGTGGAGCGTGTGAGGGGTCAGGCCATACAGAGATAGGTAGTTAGAGAAGGCAACATTGTAAATGCCCATATGGCGTCTGCGAGAGCAGATGTAGTTACCACAGCCATAGTTATAAACCCCGCCTATTTTTGTATTTTATTTAACCTTTATTTAACTAGGCAAGTCAGTTAAGAACAAATTATTATTTTACAATGATGGCCTACCCGTATTTTTACAATGCATTTTCTTAATATACGATTTAAACCTAACCTTAGCCACGCTGCTAACCTTATGCCTAACTTTAAATTAAGACCAAAAAGCGATTTTTTTCCTTCATTTTATAACCATAACATCACATTACGATTTAGCCAATTTTGAATTTGTGGCTGTGGTAACAAGTGGAAACCGTGAGCAAATGGGCAGCGCCATCTCCATTCTGAAGTAGTCCATTTCTTCTGCTACTTCTTGAGTTGGTAAACAAACTGAAAGGTTCCAAACTGCCACCTATAGTGTGTTGTTTGAACAGGTATGATGCCATGGCTGGCGATTTACTGCCACTTTCAGTTATGGAACGTTTTCTCATGAGTATAAATCATTGGCTGATCCCTCCTGATGACCTGGATGGAATTATGTGATCCTTCCTTAACCCATAGGAAGTCCCACCTAGTTGACTACTTAAAAATGGTGAAAGACCTCAATGGAGCTGCTCATGCTTAAACAGGCTTTTGGGCCCTAGAGTGCTCTATCTCTGTGGTCATGCATCATCAGGCAACCTTCTTCTTCTATATAATGGCGGGCCACAAACAAACATTTAAGGTGCATGCCACCACTTATTGTGGCAGCTCGACCTTGCGTGATGCTTGACAATAAATACTCCTTTCAATATTGATTGTTGTCAATAACCATGCTTCCATCTACAGTTTTTATGTGAGTAGAGTCATAAAAATACCTTCATAGAAAATGGCTCAAGTAAAATACTACTTGAGTAAAAGTATAACATGATTTTGGTTTTAAATATACTTAAGTATCAAAAGTTAAATGGAATTGCTAAAATATACTTAAGTATCAAAAGTAAAAGTATAAATAATTTCAAATATATTAAGCAAACCAGACTGCACAATTTTATTTGTTATTTTTTTATTGACGGATAGCCAGAGGCACACTCCAACACATCATTTACAAACTAAGGAATTTGTGTTTAGTGAATCCGCCAAATCAGAGGCAGTAGAGATGACCAGGGATGTTCTCTTGATAAGTGCGTTAATTGGAAAACATTTCTTTAAAAATTCAAGGAATGCTTTTGGGTTTCAGGGAAAATGTATGAAGTAAAAAGTACATTACTTTCTTTAGGAATGTAGTAAAGTAAAAGTTGGCAAAAACATAAATAGTAAAGTACAGATACCCCCAGAAACTACTTAAGTAGTACTTTAAAGTATTTTTACTTAAGTACTTTACACCATTGTGTGTAGGTAAAATTAATTCATGCTTGAAATTTTGCCAGGAATGACTTTATGTGCAAATATCGATATAATCACCATCATATCGAAGTAAATTTGTGTGGTTCTCTCACTACGCCTCAGGAAACCATGCAGTTTATTAGACTACAGATTAAATATATTATGATGAACTTCACAGGGTGGTGAAAGTGCACGTGATGAGCTTGATTCTGCTTTCCAATAAATATCGAGGGTCTCATTCTGGTGACATGAGGATTGATGCTTGACTGCCGTTTGACAAATACAAATATTCTCGCTCTTATCCATAATAATCTCATCATGTAGACTAGCCAACCAGGCACAGCCTACCTGCACTGTTTATGTGCAGGTGCCAAGACCAGAGTAGGGACATTTGCTAAAGTACAATTTGTGTACACTGTCATAACGCACAGATTTTTATCTGCAACAAGTTCAGTTGGTGGAAACATACCACTGGTGGGAAAATATGCATATTTTCTTAATGCGGATTCGAGAATATTTGCATGAAAATCTGTCACCAATTGAATGGAAACCTAGCTAGTGTCACTCAGAGCCACCGGAAAACGTGTGGCATTTGCCCCAGTACTTTTCACACCACTTTCAAAGCAGCAGCACCGACCGGGACAGTTACTTCTCAGCACGTCATTGAATGCCATTGAATTGCATCACTCATCTCATATGTATATGCTGTATTCTATTCTCCTGTATCTTACTCTATGCCGCTCTGACATTGCTCGTCCATATATTTATATATTCTGAATTCCATTCCTTACTTAGATTTGTGTGTATTGTTGTGAAATTGTTAGATATTACTGCACTGTTGGAGCTAGAAACACAAGTATTTAGCTACACCCGCAATAACATCTGGAAAACACGTGTATGTGACCAATAACATTTGATTTGATTTTGAAGACTACACCATTGAAGATTACACACAGAACAGTTGTGCTATTTGTATTTGAGCAATATGATTGGCAGTTCATTCAAGCACTACTACACTCCTGAGAGTCACAACTTCTCGAGCAGTACAGAAGTTCATACCCAGAAGGCACAGACGTCAATTCAACATCTATTTCATGTTGGTTCAATGTAATTTAATTGAAATGACGTGGAAACAACATTGATTCAACCAGTGTGTGCCCAGTGGGTAGCTACGTTCACACAGTACACAGGAGCTGTCCTGAGCAAAAAGAAGCGCCCATCAATCTACTCGCTGAGCTTATTTATTTTAGGGAAAGTGACTTACAAAAGTAAACCTTCAATAGTGAACATATTAGCAATTTCTGACTACTGTTGATAGTCTGCAAAAATAAAGATACAAAAAAATAAATTTTTGCATTCGTCTTGGCTAGTCTATGAGACCAGGATGATCCACCCTCACCAATCACCCTCCTTTAGTTTTTTGCCTTAAGTAACCTTCTGTCTTATGTAATCGTACCAAACGTAACATATCATGCTAATTTGATTGTTCCGGATTTACATTTACTATGTTACGTCTAGTCTATGAGACCAGGCTGTGTAGCCAGGTCAATATCTCTTTTGGAACGCAATTGTCTTAGAGGGGCAGCGTCCTATTATCAAAATGACATTAGAAACAAAAACTACTGCAATTAATACAATGCAATTCTAAAGAATAGAGTAATGAAATAATATGAAACAGCTTTTTAATACATTGAGAATTTGAGACTATAAGGTCCTATATGCAAAAAGATGATTCTGAGATAATTGGCTTTAAAGTTCTGAACCCTGATTGGTTTGAATGGTGTCAACATTTTTATCTTGTATACTTTTGAACTTAGCAACATGAATTGGGGTATTTAGAGTACTATACACTGAGTGTACAAAACATTGGGAACACCTTCCTAATATTGAGTTGCACCCCTTTTGCAATCAGAACAGCCTCAATTCGTCAGGGCATGGAATCTACAAGGTGTCGAAAGCGTTCCACAGGGATGCTGGCCCATGTTGACTTCAATGCTTCCCACAGTTGTGTCAAGTTAGCTGGATGTCCTTTGGATGGTAGACCATTCTTGATGCACATGGGAAACTGCTGAGCGTGAAAAACCCAGCAGCGTTGCAGTTCTTGACACACTCAAACCGGTGCGCCTGCACCTATATGTACTATCATACACCGTTCAAAGGCACTTATATATTTTGTCTTGCTCATTCATCCTCTGAATGGCAAACACACACAATCCATGTCTCAATTGTCTCAAGGATTAACAATTATTCTTTAACCTGTGTCCTCCCCTTCATCTACGCTGATTGAAGTGGATTTAAGAAGTGACATCAATAAGGGAACATAGCTTTCACCTAGATTACATTTTAGACATTTTTACATTTTAGTCATTTAGCAGACGCTCTTATCCAGAGCGACTTACAGTAGAGAGCATACATTTTATTACATTTTACATACTGAGACAAGGATATCCCTACCGACCAAACCCTCCCTAACCCGGACGACGCTATGCCAATTGTGCGTCGCCCCACGGACCTCCCGGTTGCGGCCGGCTGCGACAGAGCCTGGGCGTGAACCCAGAGACTATGGTGGCGCAGCTAGCACTGCGATGCAGTGCCCTAGACCACTGCGCCACCCGGGAGATCTGGTGATTCTCCTGGTCAGTCTGTCATGGAAAGACCAGGTGTTCCTACAGTTTTGTACACTCAGGCTATGTCAATAACTCAATTTTAACAAAAATGGAAATAGAACCAGGAAAGCACCAGTCACTAGATTAATAAAAAAGTGTTCAGATGAAGCAGATGCTAAGCTACAGGACTGTTTTGCTAGCACAGACTGGAAAATGTTACAGTATTCCTCCAATGGCATTGAGGAGTACTCCACATCAGTCATTGGCCTCATTAATAAATGCATCGATGACGTCGTCCCCACAGTGACCGTACATACATACCCCAACCAGAAGCCATGGATTACAGGCAACATCCATACTGAGCTAAAAGCTAGAGCTGCCGCTTTCAAGGAGCGGGACTCTAACCCGGAAGCTTATAAGAAATCCTGCTATGCCCTCCGACGAACCATCAAACAGGCAAATCGTCAATACAGGACTAAGATCGAATCATACTACACTGACTCTGACGCTCGTCGGATGTGGCAGGACTTGCAAACCATTACAGACTACAAAGGGAAGCACAGCCTAGAGCTGCCCAGTGACATGAGCCTACCAGATGAGCTAAACTACTTCTATGCTCGCTTCGAGGCAAATAACACTGAACCATGCATGAGAACACCAGCTGTTCTGGAAGACTGTGTGAACACGCTCTCCGCAGCCGATGTGAGTAAGACCTTTAAACAGGTCAACATTCACAAGGCCGCAGGGCCAGACGGGTTACCAGGACGTGTACTGCGAGCATGCGTTGACCAACTGGCAAGTGTCTTCACTGACATTTTCAACCTCTCTCTGCCCTTGTCTGTAATACCAACATGTTTTAAGCAGACCACCATAGTGCCTGTGCAAGGTAACCTGCCTAAACGACTACGGACCCCTGGCACTCACGTCTCTAGCCATGAAGTGCTTCAAAGGCTGGTCATGGCTCACATCAACACCATTATCCCAGAAACCCTAGACCCACTCCAATTTGCATACCGCCCCAACAGATCCACAGATGATGCAATCTCTATTGCACTCCACACTGCCCTTTCCCACCTGGACAAAAGGATCACCTATGTGAGAATGCTATTCATTGACTACAGCTCAGCGTTCAACATGATAGTGCCCTCAAAGCTCCCCAATAAGCTAAGGACCCTGGCACTAAACACCTCCCTCTGCAACTGAATCCTGGCCTTCCTGACGGGCCGCCCCCAGGTGGTAAAGGTAGGTAACAACACATCCGCCACGCTGATCCTCAACACAGGGGCCCCTGAGGGGTGCGTGCTCAGTCCCCTCCTGTACTCCCTGTTCACTCATGACTGCACGGTCAAGCACGACTCCAACACCATCATTAAGTTTGCCGATGACAACAGTGGTAGGCCTAATCACCGACAATGACGAGACAGCCTGTAGGGAGGAGGTCAGAGACCTGGCCGTGTGGTGCCAGGACAACAACCTCTCCCTCAACGTGATCAAGACAAAAGAGATGATTGTGGACTACAGGAAAAAGAGGACCAAGCACGCCCTCATTCTCATTGACGGGGCTGCAGTGGAGCAGGTTGAGAGCTTGAAGTTCCTTGGTGTCCACATCACCAACAAACTATCATGGTCCAAGCACACCAAGACAGTCTTGAAGAGGGCATGACAAAACCTATTCCCCCTCAGGAGACTGAAAAGATTTGGCATTGGTCCTCAGATCCTGAAAAGGTTCTATAGCTGCACCATTGAGAGCATCCAGACTGGTTGCATCACTGCCTGGTATGGCAACTGCTCGGCCTCCGACCGCAAGGCACTACAGAGGGTAGTGCGAACAGCCCAGCACATCACTGGGGCCAAGCTTCCTGCCATCCAGGACCTCTATACCAGGCGGTGTCAGAGGAAGGCCCTAAAAATTGTCTAAGACCCCAGTCACCCTAGTCATAGGCTGTTCTCTCTGCTACCGCATGGCAAGCGGTACCGGAGCACCAAGTCAAGGTCCAAGAGGCTTTTAAACAGCTTCTACCCCCAAGCCATAAGACTCCTGAACACCTAATCAAATGGCTACCCAGACTATTTGCATTGCCCCCCCCCCCCCTCTTTTACAGCGCTGCTACTCTCTGTTGTTATCATCTATGCATAGTCACTTTAGTAACTCTACCTACATGTACATAATACCTCAACTAACTGGTATTCGGCACATGTGATCAAGAAAATTTGATTAGATTTGATTTGAACCTTATAGTTCCAAGCTCTCTACATATCATAATAACGAAATATAGCCTATTAATAGCTGCATATAGAGAGAAAGCATGCCAACCTATAGGCCCTGCACAATGGCGGATTTAGGTATAGGCGACATGGGCAGCCGCCCAGGGCGGCATCTTGCCAGGGGCCGCACGGGGCGCCCACACAAAAAAATGTGGAATGGTGACACTTGCGCGATCGGTTATCTATCGCTCATTTGCACGTCACGTCAAGGATATCATGTCCGCGTGTGGGACTGGGTCAATTAACATTGTCGGAGTGGGTGTCCTGATTCTAGTTTGTGAGCTAGTTTGTGACCTGGGAAGGTGTCCCACTCAGAGGTATGAGATGGGGAGGGGTGCGGGGGTAGGTTGACCTCAGGTCTTCCCTGAGTAAGGGGGAGCGGTGGAATCTTTCAAATAGCGCACCTCTAACTTTGTACAGTACTAATGCAATTAGTAAAATCAGTC
The DNA here is from genome assembly GCF_045679555.1 of Salvelinus alpinus. Taxonomy (NCBI): domain Eukaryota; kingdom Metazoa; phylum Chordata; class Actinopteri; order Salmoniformes; family Salmonidae; genus Salvelinus; species Salvelinus alpinus. Next base: position 83,661,864 of record NC_092094.1, read on the forward strand.
ACACTACGAAATGCTACCAAATAAACCACAAGTCATTCATAATACTGTGAATATATAGTTTCACAGACATATTGTTGCATTTTTTTCAGGTTTGTGCGAAATCATTAAGAATAATATAAAACCAGTCTGCACACCACCAAGGTGAATTGGTTTAGTCTTGACTCTTGGTTGACAGTGTTGGAGGATGGGTGATGTATTGATGCTCGAGTGCCAAATCAACACAAATGGATAACTAAAGGTCTAAGCCATCAAGTGCCCAGTTTAGGAAAAAGCGGAGAAACGTGCAAAAGATAGTTTGCAGCTATGTCATCTCTTTATGAGTATAATATTATGCATGTAATGAAATAGGCTAGTATAACACTTATATTTGTTAGCCTATGTTGCTATGTTGCTTGCTATGCTATTACGTACATCGAATAGCCCCCGCGATATACAACTTTTCAGGGAAGTTAGGAACCAATATACACAGGCAGTTAGGAAAGCAAAGACTAGCTTTTTCAAACAGAAATTTGCATCCTGCAGCACAAACTCCAAAATGTTCTGGGACACTGTAAAGTCCATGGAGAATAAGAGCACCTCCTCCCAGCTGCCCACTGCACTGAGGCTAGGAAACACTGTCGCCACCGATAAAGCCACGATAATTGAGAATTTCAATAAGCATTTTTCTACGGCTGGCCACGCTTTCCACCTGGCCACTCCTACCCTGGTCAACAGCCCTGTACCCCCCACAGCAACTTGCACAAGCCTCCCCATTTCTCCTTCACCCAAATCCAGATAGCTGATGTTCTGAAAGTGCTGCAAAATCTGGACCCCTACAAATCAGCCGGGCTAGACAATCGGGACCCTCTATTTCTAAAATGATCAGCCGAAATTGTTGCAACCCCTATTATTAGCCTGTTCAACCTCTTTCGTATTGTCTGAGATCCCCAAAGATTGGAAAGCTGCCGCGGTCATCCCCTCTTCAAAGGGGGAGACACTCTAGACCCAAACTGCTACAGACCTATATGTATCCTACCCTGCCTTTCTAAGGCCTTCGAAAGCCAACTTAACAAACAGATCACCGACCATTTCGAATCCCACCGTACCTTCTCCGCTATGCAATCTGGTTTCCGAGCTGGTCATGGGTGCACCTCAGCCATGCTCAAGGTCCTAAACGATATCATAACCTCCATCGATAAGAGACAATACTGAGCAGCTGTATTCATGGACCTGGCCAAGACTTTCGACTGTCAATCACCACATTCTTAACGGCATACTCAACAGCCTTGGTTTCTCAAATGACGGCCTCGCCTGGTTCACCAACTACTTCTCAGACAGAGTTCAGTATGTCAAATCGGAGGGCCTGTTGTCCGGACCTCTGGCAGTCTCTATGGGGGTACCACAGGGTTCAATTCTCGGGCCGACTCTTTTCTCTCTATACATCAATGATGTTGCTCTTGCTGCTGGTGATTCTCTGATCCACCTCTATGCAAACAACACCATTCTGTATACCTCTGGCCCTTCTTTGGACACTGTGTTAACTAACTTCCAGACGAGCTTCAACGCCATACAACTCTCCTTCCGTGGCCTCCAACTGCTTGTAAATGCAAGTAAAACCAAATGCATGCTCTTCAACCGATCGCTACCAGCACCTGCCCACCCGTCCAGCACCACTACTCTGGACGGTTCTGACTTTGAATATGTGGACATCTACAAATACCTAGGTGTCTGGTTAGACTGTAAACTCTCCTTCCAGACTCACATTAAGCATCTCCAAAATCGGTTTCCTATTTCGCAACAAAGCATCCTTCACTCATGCTGCCAAACAAATCAAATCAAATCAAATTTTATTTGTCACATACACATGGTTAGCAGATGTTAATGCGAGTGTAGCGAAATGCTTGGCTTCTAGTTCCGACAATGCAGTAATAACCAACAAGTAATCTAACCTAACAATTCCACAACTACTACCTTATACACACAAGGGTAAAGGGATAAAGAATACGTACATAAAGATATATGAATGAGTGATGGTACAGAACGGCATAGGCAAGATGCAGTAGATGGTATAGAGTACAGTATATACATATGAGATGAGTAATGTAGGGTATATAAACATAAAGTGGCATAGTTTAAAGTGGCTAGTGATACATGTATTACATAAAGATGGCAAGATGCAGTAGATGATATAGAGTACAGTATATACATATACATATGAGATGAGTAATGTAGGGTACGTAAACATTATATAAAGTGGCATTGTTTAAAGTGGCTAGTGATACATTTTTACATAATTTCCATAAATTCCCATTATTAAAGTGGCTGGAGTTGAGTCAGTATGTTGGCAGCGGCCACTAAATGTTAGTGGTGGCTGTTTAACAGTCTGATTGCCTTGAGATAGAAGCTGTTTTTCAGTCTCTCGGTCCCTGCTTTGATGCACCAGTACTGACCTCGCCTTCTGGATGATAGTGGGGTGAACAGGCAGTGGCTCGGGTGGTTGTTGTCCTTGATGATCTTTATGGCCTTCCTGTGACATCGGGGGGTGTAGGTGTCCTGGAGGGCAGGTAGTTTGCCCCCGGTGATGCGTTGAGCAGACCTCACTACCCTCTGGAGAGCCTTACGGTTGTGGGCGGAGCAGTTGCCGTACCAGGTGGTGATACAGCCCAACAGGATGCTCTCGATTGTGCATCTGTAGAAGTTTGTGAGTGCTTTTGGTGACAAGCCGAATTTCTTCAGCCTCCTGAGGTTGAAGAGGCTGCTGCGCCTTCTTCACAACGCTGTCTGTGTGGGTGGACCAATTCAGTTTGTCCGTGATGTGTACACCGAGGAACTTAAAACTTTCCACCTTCTCCACTACTGTCCCGTCGATGTGGATAGGGGGATGCTCCCTCTGCTGTTTCCTGAAGTCCACAATAATCTCCTTTGTTTTGTTGACGTTGAGTGTGAGGTTATTTTCCTGACACCACACTCCGAGGGCCCTCACCTCCTCCCTGTAGGCCGTCTCGTCGTTGTTGGTAATCAAGCCTACCACTGTAGTGTCGTCCGCAAACTTGATGATTGAGTTGGAGGCGTGCATGGCCACGCAGTCGTGGGTGAACAGAGAGTACAGGAGAGGGCTCAGAACGCACCCTTGTGGGGCCCCAGTGTTGAGGATCAGCGGGGTGGAGATGTTGTTACCTACCCTCACCACCTGGGGGCGGCCCGTCAGGAAGTCCAGGACCCAGTTGTACAGGGCGGGGTCGAGACCCAGGGTCTCGAGCTTGATGATGAGTTTGGAGGGTACTATGGTGTTAAATGCTGAGCTGTAGTCGATGAACAGCATTCTCACATAGGTATTCCTCTTGTCCAGATGGGTTTAGGGCAGTGTGCAGTGTGGTTGCGATTGCGTCGTCTGTGGACCTATTGGGTCGGTAAGCAAATTGGAGTGGGTCTAGGGTGTCAGGTAGGGTGGAGGTGATATGGTCCTTGACTAGTCTCTCAAAGCACTTCATGATGACGGAAATGAGTGCTACGGGGCGGTAGTCGTTTAGCTCAGTTACCTTAGCTTTCTTGGGAACAGGAACAATGATGGCCCTCTTGAATCATGTGGGAACAGCAGACTGGGATAAGGATTAATTGAATATGTCCTTAAACACACCAGCCAGCTGGTCTGCGCATGCTCTGAGGACGCGGCTGGGAATGCCGTCTGGGCCTGCAGCCTTGCGAGGGTTAACACGTTTAAATGTTTTACTCACCTCGGCTGCAGTGAAGGAGAGCCCGCAGGTTTTGGTAGCGGGCCGTGTCAGTGGCACTGTATTGTCCTCAAAGCGAGCAAAAAAGTTATTTAGTCTGTCTGGGAGCAAGACATCCTGGTCCGCGACGGGGCTGGTTTTCTTTTTGTAATCCGTGATTGACTGTAGACCCTGCCACATACCTCTTGTGTCTGAGCTGTTGAATTGCGACTCTACTTTGTCTCTATACTGGCACTTAGCTTGTTTGATTGCCTTGCGGAGGGAATAGCTACACTGTTTGTATTCGATCATGTTTCCGGTCACCTTGCCCTGGTTAAAAGCAGTGGTTCGCACTTTCAGTTTCACGTGAATGCTGCCATCAATCCACGGTTTCTGGTTTGGGAATGTTTTAATCGTTGCTGTGGGTACGACATCGTCAATGCACTTTCTAATGAACTCGCTCACCGAATCAGCGTATTCGTCAATGTTGTTGTTGGACGCAATGCGGAACATATCCCAATCCACGTGATCAAAGCAGTCTTGAAGCGTGGAATCAGATTGGTCGGACCAGCGTTGAACAGACCTGAGTGCGGGAGCTTGCTGTTTTAGTTTCTGTTTGTAGGCTGGAAGCAACAAAATGGAGTCGTGGTGAGCTTTTCCGAAAGGAGGGCGGGGGAGGGCCTTATATGCGTCGCGGAAGTTAGTATAACAATGATCCAAGGTTTTACCAGCCCTGGTAGCACAATTGATATGCTGATAGAATTTAGGGAGTTTTGTTTTCAGATTAGCCTTGTTAAAATCCCCAGCTACGATGAATGCAGCCTCAGGGTGTGTGGTTTCCAGTTTACATAGAGTCAGATAAAGTTCGTTCAGGGCCATCAATGTGTCTGCTTGGGGGGGAATATATACGGCTGTGATTATAATCGAAGAGAATTCCCTTGGTAGATAATGCGGTCGACATTTGATTGTGAGGAATTCTAAATCAGGTGAACAGAATGACTTGAGTTCCTGTATGTTGTTATGATCACACCACGTCTCGTTAATCATAAGGCTAAACACCCCCGCCCCTCTTCTTACCAGAAAGATGTTTGTTTCTGTCGGCGCGATGCGTGAAGAAACCAGCTGGCTGCACCGACTACGTTAGCGTCTCTCGAGTGAGCCATGTTTCCGTGAAGCAAAGAACGTTACAGTCTCTGATGTCTCTCTGGAATGTTACCCTTGCTCGGATTTCATCAACCTTGTTGTCAAGAGACTGGACATTGGCGAGTAGTATGCTAGGGAGTGGAGCGCGATGTGCCCGTCTCCGAAGCCTGACCAGAAGACCGCTTCGTTTGCCCCTTTTACGGCGTCGTTGTTTAGGGTCGCCAGCTGGGATCAGATCCAAAACACAGGATCCGCTTCGGGAGAGTCACCAGGTCATATTCCTGGTTGTAATGATGGTGAGTTGACGTTGCTCTTATATACATACCCTTGTAAAACTGACTATCCTACCAATATCTTGACTTCGGCGATGTCATTTACAAAATAGCCTCCAACACTCTACTCAGCAAATTGGATGCAGTCTATCACAGTGCCATCCGTTTTGTCACCAAAGCCCATATACTGTACTACCCACCACTGCGACCTGTATGCTCTCGTTGGCTGGCCCTCGTTTCATATTTGTCGCCAAACCCACTGGCTCCAGGTCATCTATAAGTCTTTGCTAGGTAAAGCCCCGCCTTATCTTAGCTCACCATAGCAGCACCCACCCGTAGCACGCGCTCCAGCAGGTATATTTCACTGGTCACCCCCAAAGCCAACACCTCCTTTGGCCGCCATTCCTTCCAGTTCTCTGCTGCCAATGACTGGAACGAATTGCAAAAATCACTGAAGCTGGAGACTCATATCTCCCTCTCTAACTTTAAGCACCAGCTGTCAGAGCAGCTCACAGATCACTGCACCTGTACATAGCCCATCTGTAAACAGCCCATCCAACTACCTCATCCCCATACTGTTATTTTTTTTCTTCTCCTTTGCAGCCCAGTATCTCTACTTGCACGTTAATCTTCTGCACATCTATCACTCCAGTGTTTCATTGCTGAGTTGTAATTATTTTGCCACTATGGCCTATTTATTGCCTTACCTCCCTTATCTTACCTCATTTGCACACACTGTATATAGACTTTTTTACCATTGAGTTATTGACTGTATTGTTTATTCCATGTGTAACTCCGTGTTGTTGTTTGTGTCGCACTGCTTTGCTTTATCTTGGCCAGGTCGCAGTTGTAAATGAGAACTTGTTCTCAACTAGCCTACCTGGTGAAATAAAAAATAAATAAATAATAATTACACAGAGTGACAATATACCATTTTCTGTCCAACTAGCTTACATAACATTGGATATAATTTCACACAGTTTAATCATGATAATGTGTGTAGCCTGCAGCAAAACGATTACAACCTAACTAGCACATTATTGATTTGGTTAACTTTCATTGAGGTGATATCATAAGGGTTTCTGTGATTGTACTGTCTAGGTCCTGAACTCCGTAAGGGGAATTTCCAATGCTGTAGGCTAACTTAGAAGACTTCTATATTATGCTGATATTTTGTATCTTTTGTGATATATTGAGTCTTTTGGGGTGTATTATGCCTAGAATTAGCTAAGGCGGTTGTATGGTTCATTTGGTTCCTATTCTGAAAGTTTGATAAATTGTGCATAATGACATTTAATTGTGCAATAAATGTATTTAGGGTGTCAGACTCATATACTGTATTTTAATGCAAATTCAGGGGCACTTCTGAAATATTTTGGAGCACCCTCTGGCACTGGCCAGGATGAGGAGCCATCTACCTCAGCCACACAGGCCTCTTCAGAAATTATCTCGGAGCCTGGTCGGGCCAGTGAGATTTTTTTTACGTTGGACCCTGTCAGCCTACAAATAGGACCCATAGTTTTACCTGACCAGCCCATGAGATCAGGAAAACTCCAGGTGCCAGAAAAGACACCACATTTTGCCACACCACATTTGAACGTCTGGTGTCACCTCTGGTGTCACAACATGGCATGCACAACTAGAAGACTGTACATTTAGAAGTGAGATTTCACAGTACAGTGTATGCAAAATTGCTGCAGACAGACATAGAAGTTCCTCAAAATTTGAGGAACTTCAGTTATTCTTGGGGTGGCAGGTAGCCTAGTGTTTAGAGTGTTGGGCCAGTAACCAAAAGTTTGCTGGATCGAATCTCTGAGCTGACGAGATAAAAATCTGTCGTTCTGCCCCTGAACAAGGCAGTTAACCCACTGTTCCCCGGTAGGCCGTCATTATAAATAAGAATTTGTTCTTAACTGACTTGCCTAGTTAAATATATATATATTTTTAATCTAGTAAGAGTTATCTGGTAAGCTTTCACAGCCTTATAAAATGAAATGATACTCCTCCTATTTTCCTAAATGGATTGAGTCTTGAATAGTATATTGTGGTTGTTCCATTTTATATTTGTTTTCAGAGTAATGGTTTTGTAAGTTTTAGACAGTGGATAGCTGAAAATTGTAAGTTTTAGACAGTGGATAGCTGAAAAAGTGCACTGTGGCATTGTGGTTTGCATAGAGTTGCTTTGGGTTGTTTTCATAATGTTTTTTCAATTTCATAAAGCCATGTCCACAGAAGGAAGTTACTGTGTTGCAACAGTAGTACAGATTCCCTAACAATGTATCACAAACTAAAAAACATGCTCCGGAACTTTGGCGACTAGTAAGTATTTTTTTTTAACTCCCGCTTCGGGCTGGATGTGACGATGTGTAGTTCATACACACATAATCTAAGAACAGTAATAATGCTCAATCTCAATTAGCCACGAAATCTCTAGTTTGAAAGCGACTGTTTTCTGGAAGGTGAGCGGCGCCATTTTCCCGATTTTTTTCCCCACGTGGGCCAGCCCCCTAGCAATTCGAGCTTCAGCCCCTCGCTGTTTGAGTGACAGCTAGCACGATGCGCACACAAAGTAAAACAAAAGAGAGAGAGAGCAATGATGCGTAGGACATATGTGACGTAGAGTACCACATGGGCACCACTTTTGGCTCGTGAGCGCTACTTTCAGAACTACTGGTTAAAAAGTATACGAAAGTACCAGAGAATCGCTTTAAAGCACAGTCAAATCGAATCTACTTCAAACATCACAAAGCATTATGGGGTGTGGGGTTAGACTGCACAGAGGGAACTATTGTAGCTGTAAAGAGTTATTCACTTTCATAACCATTCAGTGTGATGACTTCACCTCACATAAAATAGAACAGTTAACTCAGAAGATAGGAAAGTATCACATTCTCATGGGTGTTTTGTGTGTTTATTGAATCTTGATCTAGAGAAGACATCAGATGTTGAGAACATGCACTTAGGTTTGATTAAGCTATCTGCTGAGTGCTGATATGTTAAATATTAATTGTATAGATGGAATATACTCAGTACTATTTAGAATCTATGACAAACATGCTACCTCAAAGTAAAAATATTAGTGGGTTATTGAACTCTCATACATTTTCCTAGGAAGTTTCTGCTATGTAAATGTTTGTCTGTCCTGGTAAATATTTAAGTGAATGTTGACTTCAACCACATGGGGGCAGTCTTAAGGCATTTTGGGCCTTAGTTCAATCACTCAATTAGATACTGTAGCCCTGTGAGAAAAGTAATCCATTGTTAAAAGTCAGAGAGCATATGGTTGAATGATGTTCTGTCATTAACAAATAAGTGATTTCAATGAAGTGCAAGCAGCAGTGTTAGCAATTATACTAGATATCAACCCTTAGTCCATCTTGCCTCAGGCAGAAAGGGAAGTACAGTATTTCCATCCATATCAGGTAGAACCCTTATCACTCAGTTAAGGGTAGAAGGGGTAAAGAAGTATCTGAGTGAGGGGAGTAGGACAGGAGAGTGCAGACAGATAACAGGAGTTTCAGGAGTTTTTTTTATCAGTCTATAACGACACAATACTATGACTAGTGCTTGTGTCAACATCAGGACCTGATGGTGTCATGTTTGACAGCTTCTCAACAAACTACTCAATCAATGTCTCCATGAAGATAAAAATAAACTTATTGGATAACTATATATTAAAACAAGTATTGATCCTAACTAACCTCTTAGCAGTTAGTTATTTTTTTTGCTTATCTTTATCAGGGATGCCAATAATTATGAATGGACCTGACTGTATGTATTTAAATGTATAGTTCACCCAAATTACAAAATTACACATTGGTTTCCTTACCCTGTAAGCAGTCTATTGGCAATATTTGACAGCAATCCATGCTTTGGTTTAGTTTACCTGGTACTGTTTTCAAATGCTAACGTTATAAAATGTAGGTACAAATCCCATCCAAGTCCTGGTACCGATATTGTCAAAATCATTCTAAAACGTTAGCATTTGGAAACAGTACCCGGGAAATAAAACCAAACCATGGATTGCTGTCATCCCACTGGGCAAAACCCGGGTTAAATCAACATTGTTTTCCAATGTCATTTCAACAAAACAAAAAAAGTGATGTTGAATCAATGTGGAAACCTGATTTGGATTTGCAAAAAGTCGTCAACATAAGGGAATTTCGTATTTTTTTTACCCAACTTTTAACCAAAACCAAATGACATGGTGACATTTTCTGTTGATTTCATGTTGAATTCCCATTAGTTGATAACTCAACCAAATGTAAATCAAAACATTGAAATTGTGTCTGTGCCCAGTGGGATACCTTGTCCATAGACTGCTTACAGTGTAAGGAAACCAATGTGTAATTTGGGTTAACTATCCCTTTAAGTCAGAGAGTGAGTGACATGTTGTCTACTCCATGGGAACATTTCTAACATACAGTTTATCTATCTCCCTGTCTGGACATGTGTGATTAGTCCCAACACAGCAGGCTTACAGAAACATCCTCATAGGGGGCCAATGTCTAGTAGAGAGCTATGACTAAAAGGAAGGCCCCACCTTTCCTGTGCTGCAGGCACGGCAATGCAGCAATATATGAAGTTGTGGTGGCTAATTCCAGGGAGCCTGAAACTACTAGTCATGGGATGATGGACATAAAAGTTAGGGATACTGTGAATAAACCTGCCAACTCTGATTAACAAACTGACACAAACCTATTGCTGGAATCCATGTAGTTATTGCACACTTAACTTAATTGTGATAAAAGTGGTTTAATTTTTTTAAAATTCTAAATAATCAATGTAAGAACAGATATTGCACACATCCTATGGCACACTTAACTTAATTGTGATGAAAGTTATATAAGATTTTAAATAATCAATGTAAAAACAGATATCTCATATCTAATTGGACATAGGCTTAATGTAAAAACAATTTAATCATGACTCATGCTTTAATGAAGACAAATCACTAAACAATGGCAATAGGTTCATAAAGAAATGGGTTAGGCGGCCTACTCATTCTACTAATTTGAGCTCTTGCGCATAAATTACTGAGGAGTGAGTCGCATCACCAAAACAACTTTTGTTCAAGTGCGTTTACGCCCACACAGACACAGCACGATGCATCTTAATTTGTGCCATCCTCATTGACAAGTCAAAACAATGGTGAGCTCCCCACCGGCGCGCGGCCGCACACTGAACGAAGCACGCAATGAAAATGCTCTCATCGAAACGGACACAGATGGATAGTCTCGTTCAACCACTTGTTGCCCAGTATCTCGCTATGGGATGCCAATCGAAAGAAAATGGGCAAAATGAAAATGTGGGATCAAATGGAAAGGAAAAAGAACATCCGTAAGTTATTTTATAACGAACTCCCGTATTTGTGAATGAACTGAATATGTTTATGAAGCGCGTTACGCAGACATTTGAAATAGCCTACAGCAAATATCGTTTTGTCAATTTGAAACATACGCAATTATAAAACCTTCATTGACACCGAATAAACATTATGATCTTGTTGATTTAGAATGTAAATCAAACTTTTGGTGGTTCTTAGTCATACAATAACTTTGAGTGCAACAATTCCGTACCCTGCGATTTATAAAAGCATCGACCAGGACGCACAACTGTTGCACTCTCAAAACATATTCTCTATAGCCTGTCTTCTCTCTTTCGAATTTCATTCCATAGTTAGCCTATAGATTGGAAAGTGTATAGAACAAGTGGCATGCATGGCATCCTCTCTGTTTATCAGCCAACTGTTTATTTAGTGGTTCCTATAATAGAAGTCGGCAATCAACAATGATTTCCCCAAAAGGAAGGAAATGAGAACAATGAAAAATAGCAAAGCTACCTTAACTCTTAGACACCAGGTATGAAACACTTTGGAGAATAGTATAATGACCTGGAAAGTGTTGTGTTATATTTGCCTGTGTGATTTCTTTAGGATTAACATGTAGCATTTTCATTGTGTTGTCTACTTCAATATTGTATGCACTGCATGCTATAAATGACCACACACACACACACACACACACACACACACACACACACACACACACACACACACACACACACACACACACACACACAGTCTTGTACAGCTAACCTTGTGGAGACATACATTTCAGTCCCATTCAAAATCCTATTTTCCCTAACCCCTAACCCTAATCCTAACCCGTACTCTTACCCTAACCCTAACCCAAAAACCTAAACTTTATCCTAAACTTAGCTCCTAACCCTAACCCTACAACTAACCCTAACTCCTAACCTTAATATTTAACTTAATTTTAACCCTAACACTAATTCTAACCTTAACCCTAAACCCCCTAGAAATAGCATTTGACCTTGTGGGGACTAACAAAATGTCCCCAGTTGGTCAATTTTTACTTTGTTTACTATTCTTGTAGGGACTTCTGGTCCCCACAAGAATAGTTAAACACGTCCACACACACACACACACACACACACACACACACACACACACACACACACACACACACACACAGCTGTGCTCTCTACACCTCCCTCCACCTCATGCCCTCTCTCCTCCACTGCCCCTCCAGACGGCCCTCTCTCTCTAAGGTCTGTCCGCATGTGCCTGCTCGGCCTCAGCGGTTCAACAGGCCCAATCTGGCCCAGATGACCCAGGGCAAGGTCATGATGTCTCTGGGACACTATACCAAGGGGGCCAGCTGGGAAGAGCTGATCCAGGCCTGTATCCAGTCCTTCGGTGAGTCACTGTGTTCTGGGCTGCTCTTGTGTTTCTGCCAGTAATACTATTGGTAACTGAATGATAATACTGACTTTATATGATTTCACAATACTGAATATGCGCTGCATATTTTCTTTTTTTGTATGAAAAAAGTATCGTTTTTTTGTTGCATGCAAATGAGAAGCATGTCGTATTTGAGTTCGTTGTTCGAGCTGTATTAAATGGTTGTGCAGGTCAAGATCATTGTCATTAGTTATGTTGTCAGTTTTTTGCATCCGCTTCATTTCCCTTTTTAAGTGACGTTGAACGCTGAACCTCAGTTTTTTTTAAATCAGTAGGGTGAATGTTTCTCTCGGACTCTAGCTGTTTGATGTTAAGAGACCCTGTCTCCATGATACTGTTACCATTTACAAGGTATCTCGAATTAGCCAAAGGGCTAGGTTGACACAAACAGACCGCATTTAAAGACTTTTCCCTTCTATGAACTAGCCTCTATTTGTTGTCTAACAATATGGTTGTCAGTCTTTGCATTTGAGATGAGACACGGATTTATTTGTATTTATTTAAGTTTATTTGGCAGGGACAATGCACAACAAAACATACGTCTCAGAGCACTGAGATATGATGCGTCGCACCAGATTTAGTTTTATTAGAATATTACGATCACTTTCACAAAAATGTTAAGTATATATTTTCACCTACACACAGGGGAGGAATCAGAAAGACCAGACTACTAGAATTCTTTGCATTTTGGTAAAAACAAATCACCTGCCCAATGGGGTAACCTCAGAGCAGGCTCAACTTGCGCGACTGCTCATGTCACTTGCCCAGGGCAATGGACTATTCCATTTTTCTAAGACTATATTTAAGTGATAATGCGCGATAAACCAGTGTTTGGAGGATATATTGGCACTGGTGTTGTTAGGCTCAAGACGAAGTCGATATATCCTCAAAACACCGGCTTCGAAGGGCATTATCACTTTTATACAACGGGTTACCAACATATTCAAATAATGATTGACATATTTTCATTAGACACGACCCAGTCGTTCAGTCTTTTTGTTCTGTATCTATGGACGCGATCCAGTCGTTTGTTCTAAATGTTCCATTGCCATACTGGCTGGCAACGTTCTTATCCCTTGCTTGCTAGCTAGCCAACTACGGCTAACTTACAGTCACGTCAAAAAGTGCAGCCAGAATGAGTAGCTGCCTTTGCATTTGTTTAAGCTGTTTTCTAGTGACATTTATTTGTATACATTCATAACAATGAGCTAATGATGCAATTTCACCTGGCATAGAAAATGTGCTCACTTGTCAGGACACTTGTTCAGAGGAGCTAGCCAACAACACAGCTAACACAATCACTTCAAACTGAAGCTGGAAAGACTGAAAATTAGCTGTGTTTTGTTTGACCTTTTTTCAATTGACCTTTTTTTGTATACAGAGCCTTGACCTTTTCCAAAGTTTGTTACGTTACAGCCTTATTCTAAAATTGATTAATTCGTTTTTTTCCTTCATCAATCTACACACACAATACCCCATAATGACAAAGCAAAAACAGGTTTTTAGAATTTTTTGCAAATGTATAAATAAATAAAAAAACTGAAATATGACATTTACATAAGTGTTCAGACCCTTTACTCAGTACTTTGGTGAAGCATCTTTGCCATTGATTACAGCATCAAGTCTTCTTGGGTATGAATATACAAGCTTGGCACACCTGTATTTGGGAAGTTTCTCCCATTCTTCTCTGCAGATCCTCTCAAGCTATGTCAGATTCGATGGGGAGCGTTGCTGTACAGCTATTTTCAGGTCTCTCCAGAGATGTTAGATTGGGTTCAAGTACGGGCTCTGGCTGGGCCACTGAAGGACATTCAGAAACCACTCCTGAGTTGTCTTGGCTGTGTGCTTAGTGTCGTTGTCCTGTTGGAAGGTGAACATTTACCCCAGTCTGAGGTCCTGAGTGCTCTGGAGCATGTTTTCATCAAGGATCTCTCTGTACTCTGTACAGCAGGGTATTGAATTTCAATTTTGAAACAATGTTGCAAATGTCGAAGAGACAGACAGGAAGGTTTTTACAAATCTCCGCTGTTGAAAACAAAATGTTAGTCTAAAAGAAAAGTGAGATAATGTCTAGATGCATTTTATAGTGGAGATTAAGTTTATAAGTTGCCTTGCTGGGCTGATGAGACAGTGTATTGCGGAGTCAGATGGAACAGAGTAAATAGGCATTTTAACGTCATAGATTTAGCCGTTGGTAACTTATGGAATAGACACCGGCTGGATTGCGGTTTTTACCCAATCAGCATTCAGGATTAGACCCACCCATTGTATAACATTGTATGTGGATCTACTGCAACTATGCCTGCTCTGAATATGATACAGTATAACAAAATCATTCACAAACTGTGAAGTATTGATTCTGTAGACGTGGAATGTGATTTAAGGATATCACATTAGTAATACATTGACTTTGTCCATTTACATGTATTTATATATTCTGTATATTAGCTGCAATATGGAAGCTGTCAAAACCCTATCAAGATATCCTGTTAAATGAGAATAATGTGCCCTACTAAGTTGTCTGGAGTGCTCTCAAAGTTATCGTGATTATCTATTGGAAGAGGCAAGCATTCTGATTGCTGTTGCTTGGAGACACAAATGGAGTGAAGAGTGAGTGATGAGGAGGTGGTACAGTGGACTGAATACAGAGAGTGACATCCCTTACTTACAGTTATCTGTCAAGGAAAAGAATGGCAGAATAATAGCTGGCTGTTCATTTAGGATATATAAAAAATATATGTTAATCAAGTGGGTGCTCTTCTAAAGCTCCCTTTACAATGTCTTTTTAGGAGAATTCATCCATATGGTTTACTAACAATATGTGTTGAATGACTGAAATTGTCATTGAATTTCCAAATCAGACTTCACAGGTCATTGAGAGAAATTCTGATCCTTTCAAGGAAATCTAGTCTACAGTAAGGAGATAAACATGCAAGTGTTTTGAATCCAAGTTAATACGAGGGTACAAAATGGAGGTACCTACTGTAGTACAGAGAGGTCAAACAGGGCAGAGCGTTCCCCAGCGGCTGCTGTCTCACATCAGAGGCTGACCCCCCAGGTTCTGGGGCTCCTGGGGCTCCGGCACCTTTTCAAATGTGAGAGCACACGTAAGAGTCATTTGAAAGATTGGGCTAGCAGCTGCCAGGCAAAGGTCAGCTACCCAAAAGGCCCTTCTCAGATGCTGACCACTCTTTGAAATGCAGAGCACCAAGGGGTGGGGATCAATAATGTTTGACATCATCATTCACCCCCAAGTCCACGCCCCACAGTTCCACTCACCCACAGTGCCCGAAGTCTCTACACTAGCATAATGTTAATGGACAGCAATAAGCATTGCAGAGATTTGAAAGCCTCAATCGTGGAACCCATTTTGAATTAAATACATTTTCCATGTAAATCATGTATGATGCAGGCACACAACCTGTGAATCTCACAAAGAGATATCCACTGCAGAGTCAGAGTATCCACTGCAGGCTCGGATGTACTGTAGACGCTAATGTGAAAAACCTTTGTGCCTATGGTGGTCAACATATGTTTAAACACTTACGGAGCATCATGGCTGTTTGTGGATATTAAATAAATTTCCTGTACTCCATTGTTCTACATGTACTGTAGGCCTACAGCATGTTGAGCCAACATTATAAGGCACATGCAGTAGAGAGTGTGCAACTAATAATGACATGGAAATCTCTGGGGCCTCTTAGACTGTTCCTTACCGATTCTTTCATGTGTACAGTAGAGATAAGCATTGGGCTGACTGAGGCAAAACAAAATGATCATCCATCCCATTAGCCCAGTTACTTTATCTCTGTCAAAACAAGGAAAGACTCCTTTCACCATGGCTTTGCTGATGAATGCCTATGATAATAAAAACCCTCAAAGCAACGCTCCCTGAATTTTGCCTTGTTTGTCATCACATCCCTCGTCCTATCCCAGTGCAGCCTGCTGCTGCTTTCCTAACTTTCCACAGTGAGTAAGACAGAGGGGATTTCCTCAGCAATTAGCCCCGTCTGGTTTAGTAGGGAGCTGTTGTAAAATGATGAAGTAATTGTTTACCTGGTAGTGAATCAAAAGCTCTTCCTTGTTATTTTAGATGATTTTAGAGCATAACTTGCTTATATGATTGCAGCAATAAAAAAAACATTACGTTTGTATAAGTAGAGGAAGGATAGAGTTGAGTTGTTTTGCATCACAGTCCTTCAACATATGCTGACAGTATAAAGCGTCAAACCTATTACAACAGTTTCTCCTCAGAACAGTCTAATCATGTATATGATTTTCTAGATATTTATTTTCACTCATGACAGTTTTTCATACAGTAAGATTATGTCTGTGTGTCATTGCTGGGAAGACAACTTTTCATTGACATTGATCATTGGGGCGTTGTAGCCCTTGTTGGGACCGGTAAATAGAACACTGCCGTACCAGTGATGCAGGATATGAGAGAAGGATTAGCTGCCTGCTGAAGTTGGCCCAGTGAGATAGTCGTTTCTAATCTGTGTTATCTATGTTGCCATCGTGTCTGAGGTATTTCAAGTCGATATGGGATATGTGGGGACCCATGGAAACTGGCATCCTTGTGTGGCATTAAGACAATGCCAGCTGCTTAGGTTCAAAAGTTAAACACCATTTTAATGGATTCGTCAAGGTGCTGTCTTAGCTACGATTTCCAGAAAATCACTGGCAGATTGTTTACCTGCAATTGTCATTTGCTATCCAATAGACAAAACATGATAGTGAACCACTTGCTTATAAACAACATGTTACAGAGGACCAACAAAATATCCACTTTTCTCAAGTCAGATGATTTGTAAGAGAAAGGCTAATGTAGTTAGAAATGGAATCTGCAATTGCTACTGTGTGGATACAGCTAACAATCTATTCCTTGAGATGTTTTCCACAATGTCATATCCTTTTATCTCCAGTGCCTCTAGGGACAAAGCTGTTTGAGTAGATGACAGAGATGGTGGCTGAAGGTTGCTGTGATGTCATAAGTTTTGTCAGAGATATAGGGAGGCGGTCACAAAGACAGGAAGTGAGATACGACAGAGAAAAGTAGACCACAGAAAATTCACAATACCACCACAGGAAAAGACATTCAGAGATGGTGTATACACTTAGATTTGCAGTTGACACAACTGGCATGTTATTGTGTTCATGGTTGCGTAGCACACATTAAAATGAAAACAAATAAGGTATGCTCTTTTGAGGTTGATTTGTATCATCATTTGACTGCAGACTTGTGGCTGAATGTAATCAGGAAGTTTTAATGGTTAAATCCCATTATTTTGTTGACATTCTGTAACATGACTGCTAGATTTGGTTATCAGAGAGCTACGGTAGCATTGGACATTGATGTGCAGAAATTAATTTATTGTCCATATGAAATCTCAACCATCTATAGTACATTATTGGCATTGTGATAGGCAACAGCATGTCTGTTGACGTGCTCCATGTGTCGTGCTCTCTTTCAGACGCGGAGGGCTGTGTATGTGGGAGCAGCCACCTGATGAACATCACCCTGACCATGCACCGACTCCTCATGTCCTCCAGTGACCTCCTGGAGAAACTCATCTCCCTATATCCTTTACCAAGCAGACCCAATGCTCTACGGCTGTTCCACTACAGCAAAAACTATTATCGAGTTGGCACCAGGACCTGACCAATCTGTTGTGTCAAACATGGGATCTTTACCGCCTGTGTAGCGCTGTTTTGTGATCTGGTTGTCAGTAGCAACGGCCAATTAAGATCCAACTTGGCTGACAAGGTGCCATGCCATCGACTCCTCTCTCCTACCAGCAATGTGACTATCAATATGTGTGCACCTCAATTCTGTATTGCTGTACTATAGAGCCTCTAAATGTCTTTGTTAGCTCCAGTACACATCACCATGTTCTGTTTCCAATCCAGTGTCTTCCAGGTACCTTACAGTCCTTTTTCTATTACCATCTTAGCTACACAAAAAGCACGATTCATCCCAATTTAATTCCCCCTCTTCAGGTCTGGTGTAAAAAGGCCACAGTAGTTGCCTATTTTCTGTTCTGAATGAGCAGTCTGTAATCTAGGGCTCCATTCAACAAAGAGCTCTGACGTCACAAAGCCCAGAGGAGCGGCAGTACTGGCACAGTGAGGAGGGTACTAAGGCTAGGGGCTTCAGGTGTTAATTACCTCTTCCCAGACTGAAGCCCTCTTCAGTTCTATTTAAACACAGCCTCTCAGCTGCCCAAGGAGGCTCGCTCACCAAAACCCACGTCACACCTCAAGATGCACTATGCGTCCTGCCCTCTGTTTTCAACCCCTAAGCTCGTTCTGAGCTGAAGACCCAGAAGCATCAAATATGGTTAAGAGTGGCTTAGGAACAAGTGAAAGCACTGGAGCATTAATGCCATTTATCGTAAAAACAATCTGGCTTTGCGATAGTGTGGGTGGCTCTTCATCTCCCATGACGCAATTAGCCTTTTTATGTGCATCACTTCAAGCTGATTTCTGCCAACAGAGTGCAGCGAGGCTCACAGTGTCAGGCTATTTTTTTTACCCCTGTTTTATATAATAAGAAGAATGGAGATGTTCTGAGTTAGGTACTCTGTACCTACCGAGCATATGGCACAGAAGCTTAGGTAATAAACTGTTCTCACACTCACAGCCATTGAGATGTAAAAAGTAACATTATGTCGGCTGTGTTTTTACCTGGTTGAGAGAACATGTTTTTACTCACTAAAAGGGTCCTCTGCCAGCACATCTTCTACAGGAATAGTGATTGTCTGTTGTGCATGTTTTAACAAACACTTTTATCCAAAGCAACCAAGGAATCCAACCCATAGCCCTGTAAACAACATGCTTCAACCAACTGAGCCATTGGAACCACACAACACCAGAATGATTCACTTGCTGATGCTCCTAACCAGTTCTCTTTTTTGTGGTCGCCTCCTCCCACACCACCAAATGTCACATCTGTTCGCCTTTTAGTTTTCCTATTGATGAGTTTCCTGCGCTAAATACATTAAACACCAGTTAGTAATTGTTTACTTAGATGAATAGACATTTGAATAGACACTTTGTCCTGCACAGTCATCCAGATCATTTATTCCCTGATAAATCCCACATACAGTTCCTGGTCTCTTCCTGGACTCTAAACAATGTGCACATTTTACTATACCAGTGAATCATAATGTATCCTTAACTTGAGGTGTTACATTTAAAAGCGCCCTGGAGAATAAGCAGTCCACAGAGTGTAAGAGGATCTGTTACTTCATTAGGTAAGTGTGTGTTGCCCCTGCAGTCGTCCTAATCATGCCACTACCACTGGGGTCCACTAAGGCCTCCACACAATAACTCACTGTTCAATCATTCTTATGAAAGGACATTAAAGGGCTTATACACATAACACCTAATAATACAATATTCTATAACTGGGTTGATGGTTTAGGTCATGCTATTAGTGCATTTGCAAGAGCCTATAGTGTTGATTTCATGTTAGACAATAAACAACTAGGGTTTAGTGTTTGATGTATACTCCCAGTCGGTCTTAGATAGAATGTCCCGCCTTGGGGGAAAACAACCTGTAGTTACCTAGGTTACCCCATTGGTTCCCTGCAAAAACTGGACTTTTTTCAAATGCAATTTCCTTGTTGTCTGCTTGTTTTAGTCAATTATAAAACTGCATTTGAGAAAAGTACTTTTCAACATTTCCTGTTTCTGTGCATTCTCACTACTTAGAAAAACGCAATGTTGTAGGGCTTTCCTCATGCCCCTTTTTATGCGGCGCTGGCAACCATGTGAGTGAGTGAGTTGCTACTGTAACAGTATAACTTTAGACCGTCCCCTCGCCCCAACACGGGCGCGAACCAGGGACCCCTCTGCACACATCAACAACTGACACCCACGAAGCGTCGTTACCCATCGCTCCACAAAAGCCGCGGCCCTTGCAGAGCAAGGGGAAACCCTACTTCAGGTCTCAGAACAAGTGACGTAACCGATTGAAATGCTATTAGCGCGTACCCGCTAACTAGCTAGCCATTTCACATCCGTTACACTACCGACCAGAACGTTAAGCTAGCCAAGACCAACAACACAAACAAACACACTATATAGCTACAAGTAGTGAGTGGAGTTACAAACGGACTATACTGAACAAGTTAAATGTCTTACCTGTGATCAAATGTTTTTCACACACATAGCTACATATACCCTACTTGGACACCAGGTCCCCACAATTTCTCCCTCCCACACCGCATAGCCTGAAGCCACATGGCTCTTCTCATGGGCTCTATTTCCCTATGTGGGAGCATTCTAAACCGTAGGTCAAGATTTTTGACCTGGTTACATGTACATTGTACAACACAGCAGCTTTTCGGCATATTTTGTTATTTATGTATGACACAAAATCTACAACAAAGGTGGCTCTTTTACAATGGTGGTCAATGAGAAATAATGTTTGTTTTCCACAATTTGTGGGCGGGGTCGAGGGGAATTCCTTGTTATGATGTGAATATTGACTCGGGGTACAGTATTTAATTGTCTTATTGTCCATATATTTCAGGTATTGGATCCAGGAGTTCTGGACGATGTTCCGGTTACACAGCAGCCTGTCAGACTCCATGGAGCAGTTCCAAGATCTGGTCAGGGATCAGGGCCAGGAAAGGCTGTGCCCTCTCTTGCAGACTAAATGGATGTAAGTATTCCCGGTGTATTACTGAACAGAATTCATGTCTCTCTTGGGGAAAGCATCTAGAATTACCTGAAAATGGCTTTACATGGTTTCATGGTAATGGTTTCAAATGATGCCTGTGTAACACCTGTGTGTTTCCGGTCTGTGTTGTTCACCATGTTGTGTCCCAGAAATGATAGACACTGGTCTCAGAAGCCCAGTCAGAGGATCAAGGCTAACAGCAGTAAGAAGAGGAAAGTGTCTCTGCTGTTTGATCACCTGGAGCCCATTGAGCTGGCTGAGCACCTCACCTACCTGGAGTTCAAGTCCTTCTGTAGAATATCAGTGAGTAGAGTCCCAATCCGCCTATATGTGATCTCTATAAACACTATGACATTATGAAGATTGTCATAGCACATGCGCTCTACAGTAGGTATTTCAATGCATTCAAATGTGTTCTGCAAAACCTCTGTTCTTTTAGCAAAATGAGTCAGCATATGCTTTATTCTTTTTTCCAGTTTGCGGACTACCAGAACTATATCCGCAGCTGCTGCATGAAGGACAACCCCATGATGGAACGTTCCATTACATTGTGCAATGGTATCTCCCAGTGGGTGCAGCTCATGGTTCTGAGTCGGCCTACAGCTCAGCTGAGAGCAGAGGTCTTCACCAAATTCATCCATGTGGCTCAGGTATGGCCCTAACTATTCCTCCTCCAGAACCATTGTAGACTAACTCCACAGTATATGTCTAGACAATAACAAAATGTCCACATACAAGGTGTTTAGCCCCCATGTTTTGTACCCTCATGAATTGTGTTTGTTCAATGTCTGTATCTGGTACCTTTTTCTTGTATTAAACTAATGCATGTCTACCATATCGTACAGTGAGACCTTCAGTACCTACTACTGTACTGCAGAAGCACCATCATTTGTTGTTACATAATGCATATTAAAAGAGGGCTACTAATGACTCTCAAGAGCTCCATGATGGGCTTTTAGTGCATCAAAGATGCTGGCTAACAGTGAACGTGTGCTCTGAATATTAACAAAGTACAGGCCTTCAGCACTAATGGATTTATCAGTGCTAAGTGCTAATACTGAGGATCTATCAGATGCTATGGGTTCCCTCCAAAAATGGAAAGGTACTGGGATTAGATGCGTTTCCTATAGAATTATACTGGCTATTATCTGAGCGGTTGATGCCTCTTTTTCTCCCTATGATCAAGTCCTGTCTGGCGAAAACGCTTCCTCATACTTTACGTCTTGCCGCTATTACTTTACTGAAAAAGAAAGATAAAGATCACACGTTGTGCTCCTCCCATAGACTAGTCACTTTTAAATGTTAATTGTCAATTGATTGCTAAAATATTAACTCTGCGCCTAGAGTCGGTGCCCAATCCCATCCACACAGACCAAACTGGTTTTGTGTAGGGTCGTCTGTCTTGTGATAATTGACGTCTATATTTTGTAACTACATTCCAGTTATTGAAAAAGGTTACTAATAACTTGAAAAGAATGGACTTCCTTCCTATTTATCTTACGGCCAGCGTTAATGTCATCCAAATATCAATATTACCAAAATGTCTTTGTTTCAGAATCTTCCAATTTCACCCCCTCTGTATTTTTTCAAAAACATGCAAAGCCTATTTTCCTCATTTATTTGGAATAACGAATCACCCAGAATTTGTCTGCAGGTCCTGTATATTCCATATAAGGCGGGTGGTCTGAATTTACCAAACCTAAAAACGTACTATTGGGCAGCCCAACTCACCCAAGTTAAGCAATGGTTTTCTCCCACATTAAGTTCTTGGGCAAGGGTAGAATCCTATGACATTTTACCATATGAGCTGAAATACCTTAACTATTTTGGCCTGCAAAATAAGGTTACAAATAACCCAGTCATTTTTAATAGTATACAATAATACACGTATGGAAAGCACCTCATAAATTACTGGGTTACAATGCATCCCTCTCCCCTTTTGCTCCCATATGGAGACATCCCTGCTTTTAATTATGAGACATTTAGAACCTGGCACAACAAGGGTTTAAGGGAAATGTACCACCTCTTCCAGGATGGTACTACTATGAGAGACATTATGTATTCCATCTGACCATTTGTTTCAATGTTTTCAAGTCTGACATATGGTTCAATTGAGACAAGGTTCTCTTGTGGAATCCAAATCATCTAAACGTGATGTCTTACTGAATAATAGTAAAACAAATTGTCAACTGTATTTCTAAAGTTTGTATTGTTAGATCATATGCTAGTAGACACAGATGTTACTAGATTAGGAACTATGACAACTACCGTCAGAGGAAGGCCCTACAAATTGCCTAAGACTCCAGCCACCCTAGTCATAGACTGTTCTCTCTGGTACCGCATGGCAGACGATACCGGAGCGCCAAGTCGAGGTTCAAAAGGCTTCTTAACAGCTTCTTCCCCCAAGCCATAAGACTCCTGAACAGCTAATCAAAGGGCTACCGAGACCCCTCTTTTACGATGCTGCTACTCTGTTTATAATCTATGCATAGTCACATTAACTCTACCTACATGTACATATTACCTCAATTACCTCGACTAAAAGGTGTCCCTGCACATTGACTCTGTATTGGTACCTCCTGTATATAGCCTCGCTTGTTATTTTACTGCTGCTCTTTAATTATTTGTAACTTTTATTTTCTATTTTTCACTCATCAATTTTTTCCTTAACTTCTTAAAGCATTGTTGGTTAAGGGCTTGTAAGTAAGCATTTCACTGTAAGGTCTACACTACTTGTATTCGGCGCATGTGACAAATACGATTTGATTTGAAATGGGAACAAGATTGACAGTTTGAAATAAGCAGAGAGATATGTTCTATATGTTTGAAAGCACACACATTTTCCTACAACCTTAGACACAAACTCTGTTTCACAGAATTAACTATACACCAGAAAAACTTCACGAAATGAATGCTGAAATGTCTTTTCTTTGTTGGCACTGTAAGAGGCAAAAGGGTCATTTTTAATCACATGTTTTGGACATGCAATCTTATTTCAATGTTTTGGGAATCAGTAAACATAATTTCAGAAAGTTTTTACAGATGTCTATCTCTCACGCCTGGCTTGTGTCTGTTTGGAACTAGTGAACTTGATCCATGGAACAATAATCATAAAAAAATATGGATCCTTCTGTGCTTGCGCCAATGTTTTTATAACATTACGCTGGAAATCAGATAGTCCCCCTACTTTAACACACTGGCTAAATGAAATATCTGGCTACATCCCTTTGAACAATATCTTCTATAATATCAAAGGCAGACCACATCATTTACAAAACATCTGGCATTCCCACATCCAATTCATGGCAATAAGAGCAAATAAATAATGAGTGACATGTTTATTATTATAATTTATTGTTTGATGGTTTTTTGTCTGATTGTATGCATTGCTGTACCTTTTGGTACTGTATATGCAAGTACACGTGTGTATTTAATTAATTGTATTATGTGTTGTGTTGAAATTGTATTTACACATGCTAAAATATACACATATATACATACATACATATACACACACACAGTTGAAGTCGGAAGTTTACATACACCTTAGCCAAATACATTTAAACTTAGTTTCACAATTCCTGACATTTAATCCTAGTAAAAATTCCCTGTTTTAGGTCAGTTAGGATCACCACTTTATTTTAAGAATGTGAAATGTCAGAATAATAGTAGAGAGAATTACTTTTCAGATTTTATTTATTTCATCACATTACCAGTGGGTCAGAAGTTTACATACACTGAATTAGTATTTGGTAGCATTGCCTTTAAATTGTTTAACTTGGGTCAAACGTTTTGGGTAGCCTTCCATAAGCTTCCCACAGTAAGTTGGGTGAATTTTGGCCCATTCCTCCTGACAGAGCTGGTGTAACTGAGTCAGATTTGTAGGCCTCCTTGCTCGCACACGCTTTATCAGTTCTGCCCACACATTTTGTTTAGGATTGAGGACAAGGCTTTGTGATGGCCACTCCAATACCTTGACTTTGTTGTCTTTAAGCCATTTTGCCACAACTTTGGAAGTTTGCTTGGGGTCATTGTCCATTTGGAAGACCCATTTGCAACCAAGCTTTAACTTCCTGACTGATGTCTTGAGATGTTGCTTCAATATATCTGTAATGCGTCTGTGTGTAGCTGGTGTAGAGGAGTCAGGCGCAGGACAGCAGATAAGAGTAATGTATGCAATTTACTCAACAAATATACAATACACGTCAATAAATCCAAGGCCACACATAACGGACCGCAATACAAGAAACAATCACTCAAACAAACAAACATGGGGGAACAGAGGGTTAAATAATGAACAAGTAATTGGGGGATTGAAATCAGGTGTGTAAGACAAAACAAATGGAAAATGAAAAGTGGATCGGCGATGGCTAAAAGGCCGGTGACGTCGAACGCCACCCGAACAAGGAGAGGGACCGACTTCGGCGGAAGTTGTGACAATATCCACATAATTTTCTTACCTCATTATGCCATCTATTTTGTGAAGTGCGCTAGTTCCTCCTGCAAGCAAAGAGGCACTGAGTTTGAAGGTAGGCCTTGACATACATCCACAGGTACACCTCCAATTGAGTCAAATTATGTCAATTAGCCTATCAGAAGCTTCTAAAGACATGACATAATTTTCTGGAATTTTCCAAGCTGTTTAAAGGTACAGTCAACTTAGTATATGTAAACTTCTGACCCACTGGAATTGTGATACAGTGAATTATAAGTGAAATAATCTGTCTGTAAACAATTGTTGGAAAAATTACTTATGTCATGCAAAGTAGATGTCCTAACCGAGGCAAGACATTTGTGGAGTGGTTAAATGCTTTTTAATGACTCCAACCTAAGTGTATGTAAACTTCCGACTTCAACTGATATATATATATATATATATACACAGTGGGGCAAAAAAGTATTTAGTCAGCCACCAATTGTGCAAGTTCTCCCACTTAAAAAGATGAGAGAGGCCTGTAATTTTCATCATAGGTACACCTCAACTATGACAGACAAAATGAGAAAAGAAAATCCAGAAAATCACACTGTAGGATTTTTAATGAATTTATTTGCAAATTATGGTGGAAAATAAGTATTTGGTCAATAACAAAAGTTTCTCAATACTTTGTTATATACCCTTTGTTGGCAATGACAGAGGTCAAACGTTTTCTGTAAGTCTTCACAAGGTTTTCACACACTGTTGCTGGTATTTTGGCCCATTCCTCCATGCAGATCTCCTCTAGAGCAGTGATGTTTTGGGGCTGTTGCTGGGCAACACGGACTTTCAACTCCCTCCAAAGATTTTCTATGGGGTTGAGATCTGGAGACTGGCTAGGCCACTCCAGGACCTTGAAATGCTTCTTACGAAGCCACTCCTTCGTTGCCCGGGCGGTGTGTTTGGGATCATTGTCATGCTGAAAGACCCAGCCACGTTTCATCTTCAATGCCCTTGCTGATGGAAGGAGGTTTTCACTCAAAATCTCACGATACATGGCCCCATTCATTCTTTCCTTTACACGGATCAGTCGTCCTGGTCCCTTTGCAGAAAAACAGCCCCAAAGCATGATGTTTCCACCCCCATGCTTCACAGTAGGTATGGTGTTCTTTGGATGCAACTCAGCATTCTTTGTCCTCCAAACACGACGAGTTGAATTTTTACCAAAAAGTTATATTTTGGTTTCATCTGACCATATGACATTCTCCCAATCTTCTTCTGGATCATCCAAATGCTCTCTAGCAAACTTCAGACGGGCCTGGACATGTACTGGCTTAAGCAGGGGGACACGTCTGGCACTGCAGGATTTGAGTCCCTGGCGGCGTAGTGTGTTACTGGTGGTAGGCTTTGTTACTTTGGTCCCAGCTCTCTGCAGGTCATTCACTAGGTCCCCCCGTGTGGTTCTGGGATTTTTGCTCACCGTTCTTGTGATCATTTTGACCCCACGGGGTGAGATCTTGCGTGGAGTCCCAGATCGAGGGAGATTATCAGTGGTCTTGTATGTCTTCCATTTCCTAATAATTGCTCCCACAGTTGATTTCTTCAAACCAAGCTGCTTACCTATTGCAGATTCAGTCTTCCCAGCCTGGTGCAGGTCTACAATTTTGTTTCTGGTGTCCTTTGACAGCTCTTTGGTCTTGGCCATAGTGGAGTTTGGAGTGTGACTGTTTGAGGTTGTGGACAGGTGTCTTTTATACTGATAACAAGTTCAAACAGGTGCCATTAATACAGGTAACGAGTGGAGGACAGAGGAGCCTCTTAAAGAAGAAGTTACAGGTCTGTGAGAGCCAGAAATCTTGCTTGTTTGATAGTAGTTGAGGTGTACCTATGATGAAAATTACAGGCCTCTCTCATCTTTTTAAGTGGGAGAACTTGCACAATTGGCAGCTGACTAAATACTTTTTTGCCCCACTGTATATATATATATATAAGTATTCCATGGGAAAAATAACTAGTGGCTCTACTTGATCAAATGCCTCTTCATCACTTCATTCACATGCAAAGCTGTGTTCTGAAGAGTAATGAGGAGCTGAGAGAGTTGGATGGAGAGGCAGAAGTCTGGAGAATCTCTCTGGGTTACATTAATGCACTAGTCAGCTGCCGCTCCTCTAACTCCTCGCAATGAATTCCACGCCAATGGGTTCCAGTGTCCCACAGCAAGGCCATAGGATCAATTAGGGAACTGAGAAAAGTTGGTGAAACATTTACTGGGGTGGCAGGTAGCCTAGTGATTAGAGCATTGGGCCAATAACTGAAAGGTTGCAAGATCGAATCCCTGAGCTGACAACGTAAAAAAAAATCTGTTCTGCCCCTGAACAAGGCAGTTAACCCACTGTTCCTAGGCCGTCATTGTAAATAAGAATTTGTTCTTAACTGACTTGCCTAGTTAAATAAAGGTTAAAAGAAAACTAGATTTGTACAACTATATTATCTAAGATTGTAAGCAACAGTATTATGAGTGCCTAATGCAACCAACATTGGAGTGCTGCTTGTGGAGAGTGCTGTGGGTTGACACTGATTAAGGTTCAATTAGAATGTTTGTGTTTCCCAGAGCCTCCATTTTATGCACAACTTCAACACACTAATGGCAGTGGTGGGGGGCCTGTGCCACAGCTCCATCTCCAGACTTAAAGAGACCAGTTTGCATGTGTCCCACGAGGTCACCAAGGTACATTTATCTATAACATGATCTATATTGATCAGTATGTCTAAAATACAATACAAGGTAATAATCTACAATATATTTTCCACTATCTCTTCTCTCCACAGGTGCTGAATGAGATGACAGACCTCCTGTCCTCCTGTAGGAACTATGACAACTACCGTCAGGTGTACAGCAGGTGTGCAGGCTTTAAGATCCCCATCCTGGGGGTCCACCTCAAGGACCTGATCTCAGTCAACGAGGCCATGTCAGACTACTTGGAGGACAACAAGGTGAATGTTCAGAAGCTCCAGGCTCTGTATAACCACATCAACGAGCTGATCCAGCTACAGCAGATCACTCCACAGCTCGACGCCAACAAAGACCTGGTCCACCTTCTCACGGTTAGTACACACCTAAGTACACAGTAATTCACACTACTGTGTCCGTTGGTAAATGACCCTGGTCTCTGACCCTGTTCTCCTCTACTGCTCAGCTGTCCCTAGACCTCTACTACACAGATGATGAGATATATGAGCTCTCTTACACCAGGGAGCCCAAGAACAGCAAAGCACCCGTGAGTAAAAAGGGGACATGAAAAACACTGTGGGAAATAAAACTGTTTGCATAATGATTGAAATAGAAAATACTCCTAGCCATAGCAAGTTCACTGTGTTATGGCTAGGGGTGTTTTCAATTTCAAACATATTTAATAATACTGACAAAAACCCAGTTAGCTCCAGTGAATCATGTCTGATGTTGCATATCCCATTAACAAACCTATTGAAAGAGAATGAGCACTGGAGCTCTTTTTTAATTGGCCCATTTAACAGCCGCACAGTCTATTCTACATCTGCTGACAATGTTCTGATCATCCGTTTTGTTTTACATCAGCCAGCCACCCCATCTAGACCTCCAGTGGTTGTGGAGTGGGCATCAGGAGTGGCCCCAAAACCTGACCCCAAAACCATCAGCAAACATGTGCAAAGAATGGTGGATGTGAGTTGACAATACCAAGGGAAGGAATATGGACATAAGCATTGTATTCTGTTTCATAAAAGCAGTAAATCATGTTTTAAATATTGTTATGCCATGACTTATGTTATTTCCATTAATGTATACTACATACATTATTTCTCTGGAAGTTGTAGTTTTAATATTCTACCAGATCAAACTGAACAGAGCTCTTTCCAGTTTATCTATTGTGCTTCGTGTATCTCATTACTATGTCTTGTGTCTCTTGTCCTCAACAGTCCGTGTTTAAAAACTATGACCATGATGAGAATGGCTACATCTCTCAAGGAGACTTTGAGAAAATCGCTGCTAGCTTTCCATTCTCCTTCTGTGTCATGGACAAAGAGAAGTATGTATATGGTTCCGTTGTGGCTGCATGGGCTCTCCTTAGGCACATTTGACAGTTCACACTAACAGCATGGGCTCATTTTTAACTGCAGAGAAAGGAAACTAAAGTGGAATCTGGGCCTGTAGCTACAGGAAACAGAAATATCAACATAACTATCAGCTAGCCATACGTCTCAGCCATGTCTCCTCATAGTCAACTCTCACTGTGGTCAACTGAGGTTAAATCACAAACTTCTTAACCAGTTAGCTGGTGGAGTGAAACTGTTGAAGTGAAATAAGGAAACCATAACCTGCTAGTTTTGGTTCCTCTTATTTCAATGTGAAATATAGAAGTATGAAATGAGGCCAAATATAGTACATACAGTACATTGCAAACATAACATTTCTTATGAGACAGTTTGTTTACATGAGATATGCTTTGTGTTGTCCTGCGCCAGGGAAGGCCTCATCAGTAGAGAGGAGATCACAGCCTATTTCATGCGCGCTAGTGTCATCTGTTCCAAACTGGGTCTTGGCTTTGTCCACAACTTTCAGGAGACCACCTACATGAAGCCCACCTTCTGTGACAATTGCTCCGGATTCGTAAGTCAAGACAGTACATTACAGCACTATGTCCTGATCGGTCTTTAGCTTAGCTGTAGGTCTCATTAGTATGGGCAGGAGTTTTTCCTGAAGTTGTCACCTGATCAGGAAAAACTCTGGGGCTTAGTTATAGCATACTCATCAACAATAACAATGCTGTTACGGCTTTAAATGACTATTTAAACATGCACATTCCTCCTTCTTAAATATGCATTACTTGTGTTATCTCCAAACAACCTTTTCAAATTCCTCTTTTCCATAACAGTTGTGGGGCGTCATAAAACAAGGCTACAGATGCAGAGGTGATTATTTATTTTTTATTGTTGCTGCGTCTAGACTGGAATATTCCATAATGTTTGCATAAATGTTATTCTGCACGTAGCTTACAGTTCAGTACTTTGTTGATAGGATACAATGTTATCAGAGGTTGCTGATAATGGGGAGACTGCGAGGAGCAGGTAATGTGTAGCTATCTTGAGAAGAAGGTGCATTGTGTGGTTTCTATCATGCAGACTGCTAGCTGAACCCTGCAGCACATGAAAGTCGCAACCACAAAACAACTTTTTACTCTCTTCCCCTTAACAGTCAGAAACAAGCTGTTTGCATGGCAACATGCATGCAAAGGTCTGAAAACTGTTCTGTTCCACAGGCACCATTAGGCAACCGAGGGGAACGGAAGTTACATTATCTAGTAGGGTGCTATTGACAACAAAACAAAAATATGCATTCTCTGTGCAACCCAACATGACCATACAAGAATCTATTTAAAAAAAACTCCTTTCCACCTCTGCCTGCTCTAACACGTTGTCTGCATTCTCTTGGCCTGTTCACAGACTGTGGGATGAACTGCCATAGGCTGTGTAAGGACCAGGTGGCGTTTGAGTGTAAGAAGAATGCCAAAGGCAGCAGCACCTCTGAAGGTCCACTAACACCAGGCTCCACACCCGGCACTACAGGTGGGCCGGAAGGTGAGGAGGGACATACACACATACATACACTCATAGTAAATATGCCTGGGCCGTGATCCCACTCTCTAAGGGTGTCTCAGGTGGAGTTGGGATATGCAAACACATTTCCAATTGACACTGTATTCATGTGTGAAATAGCACAAATATAAGCAAAATATATATTTTTTAATCACACATACTAAATTCTTTACCAAAATAGTGAACCACATGTAGTGTAGCAGTAACCAACCAGAGTTGTGATTGCTAGTTATGCTAGAAATCTAAGGCAGCAGAAGGTCGCCATCTGCTGGTCTAGAAGTAATATATCACTCTAGGTCTAGAAGTAATATTTTTTTTATTTTACCTTTATTTAACTAGGCAAGTCAGTTAAGAAAAAAATCTTATTTTCAATGACGGCCTAGGAACAGTGGGTTAACTGCCTTGTTCAGGGGCAGAACGACAGATTTTTACCTTGTCAGCTCGGGGATTCAATCTTGCAACCTTTCGGTTACTAGTCCAACACTCTAACCTCTAGGCTATCCTGCTGTTCCATATATCCCTCTACTTGTACTTACTACCGATATGCAAAGTAAAACCTGTCTTGGATAGTCCTAAACTATACCATTCCATGTGGTAACCATTATTGACAGGAGTCACATATATTGCAAATACACAGGAAATATAAAGTCCCAAATCATTATTTGAAAGGTATGTCTTTGCAGGTGAGAGAGCAGGTTTAATCTAGTTTATGGAAAAGTAGCACAGCATCTGGGTAGTTTCCCTATGTAGGTGGACTGTCATACTGCTCTCTAAAGTCAAGGACCTGCGTCACTTACTGTAACACTGGATGTGCTTTCTGTGGTCAGACAAACACTCAGTTGACTTTTCCTTAACCTTATGAGATTGACTGTTTGCAAACATATCACTTCAAAACCAGAGAACTGATTGAAATGGGTTGAACAGATCAGAGTTGACTGACTATATTTATGGTGTTGTTTGTGCTAGGCTCAGAAGAGGGGCCTTTCCCCTACCCCTCAGAGGAATGTAGGGACTGGAGCCCTGACTCTGCAGCCCCCTCCCATCTGAGGCTCCCCCCTAAGCTGTCCATGCCTGTGGGGGTCCACTGTAGCACCCAGACAGAGGGCCCTCCTGCCCCTGCCTCCCCTCCAGAGCCCAGTCGGCTACAGCCAGTACAGCCCTCTCTCCTGGCCCCTGTTCCCTCCTCTCTCTTGGCCCCCATACCCCCCTCTCTCACCCCATGCCCCAGTCCGGTGCCCCAACGCAAACAACGGGCCTATGCCAAGTGGGAGAACAGAACCTCTACAGTGCTAAAGCCCAGGGAGCCGGATGAAGATATAAAACCCAACTATGATGCTCTGGAAACGGTGAGATTCAGACACAACTACCTCTGGGTTACTGATATGTGTTCAATTGTGTACATTGAATGTACTACATTCTAATTTCTAGAGTTTTGAACGCAAGGTTAAACATTCCAAGAAATAAACAATGATGGTGAATGATTCTCAGGAGAACCAGAAGCTTCAGAAGAACAACGAGACGCTGCGTAAGAAGCTGAGGGAGACGCAGCGCGAGGTAGAGATCCTGCAGACACTTCTGAAGAGGCACGCCCTACACCCTGTGGTGGAGGACTCCTCCTCCTCCTCCTAGCCAGGAACGCCCTTCAGCAGGTCAAACACACCCACTCTATGACATCACAGGTGATGCTCAGCCCTCTTTCTCCAGAGCCACTGACAGTACTGTTTGTCTTAAAGGACCACAGCACCACACAATCAAGAAGATACACAGAGGGACCTAAAAGTCCCTGTGAGGAGACACTGTTACTCACATTGTTTTATGCCATGGGTACCTCACAGTACAGTACAGTACATACAGCCACTCTAATTACCAGTTGCAGCCAATATGGGGTTATGAGGCATAGCCAATGAAAGTACCGTCCTGAATAGGACACAGCCAGTCAAAGCACAGTACCAGCCATTATGGAACATAGCCAATCAGTGTGACATTGGGTTTGGGACTCTGACAATTAGAATATCACACAGTATGGCAAAGGCCAGGATACTGTACTGTGTAGTTATTATCCTGTCTTAAGTAATAACAAGGTTGCATATTGTAAATCCATGTGATTTCAATGTCACTGTCAATATTTATTGTTAAAACACTACAATACAGGTAGATATAGATACATCATTGTTTTAGTCTTTATGTATGTAGGTGCAAGAAGACATTTTATAAAAAGACTACATTCAACCACAGTGTTCTTATGTATATTTTATCAGCTCAGTGCGGTCCATAGTAGCAATTAACATAATTTTAGATGTTTCACCAATGACATACCATGTAAATAACCTAAACATATGATATATTGTGGTGCCATCGTACCAGTAGTTTCTCTCAAGATGTCCTCTCTCAGTATTGCTGTCATAATGAATGTTATAATAAAGACATTTTCTCTATTAATCATGTTCGGTGAGATTTGTAACTCGGTGGGTGTCAATTTTTTCTTCATTTGTATGGAACCTTCACAGTATGGAACTGACAGTAGCTGTGAAATAAGTTCCACTAGGGGTCACTAAACCCTCTAGAATATCAGCATAGCCTACCACTCTGCCTGCTTTCATAATGATTTGATGGTTTTTGCTAAGTTCTATTTTGTTTTCGTCAACTTTGCTAAAATAGAAAGTACCACTCATAGTAACTATACTATTTGCTGTATAAATGCCAATCTCTATTCAACCTCATCAGAATAGCTGTGAACCAGTGCCATTACCTCCTCAGTTGGTGGTTAATGGGAAGTTTAACAGGAAAAGAAGAAAGTCCTTCCATAATGTTAGGGAACATGAGCAGGGTAGCTTGGGCAGGGGTTTCTGCTCTTAAAGGGACAGACTCCCTCGCCTTCAGAGGTTTGGTACGGAAAATGTATGCACTCACTACTATAAGTCGCTCTGGATAAGTGTCTAAATGACAAAATTGTAAATGTAAATATATGGCTCCACCTTTACAGTCAACAGGTGAGATTGTGACCACCTATATGGCATTAATAATAATAAGTAAATAATAATAAGCGAAAGAAAGAACTTTCGCAAGAGGATAGAGCAGTGTACATTTGGTGCCTATCTTTTGTGTCCCTTGTAGGTCAATAGCCTGCTGCTCATAATTAGTGCTGTGTTCGCATTCATATTTGACCTGAGGTCTCTGTAGGTAATTAGAGGTGCAGTCTTCTGTGGTGAAGAGTAGAGACACACATATCTCAGACCAAATCATCTGGCTTAACTGAGGACAGACAATACTGCAGTACAGCATGTATTGTGTCTCTTATTAAAGGTCCTACAGATGTCGGATCTTAATTTGACTCCTTTCATCGCAGGAGGACTGAATATTTAGAATCGCCTACAGGGAGCAGCTGGAAGCGGTGTTTGTAGGCTATACAATGACTTAAAGCTGCAATATGTCACTTTTTGGGCGACCCCCGAAATTCACATAGAAATATGAGTTATAGATCGATAATTCTCATTGAAAGCAAGTCTAAGAGGCGGTAGATCTTTTCTATGTGCGCCATTTCTGTACTTCCCGTTCTTAAGTTTAGTTTGAGTCTTACTTTCGGTTTTGTACACCAGCTTCAAACAGCTGAAAATACAATATTTTTGGTTGTG
This sequence comes from Salvelinus alpinus, assembly GCF_045679555.1. NCBI lineage: Eukaryota > Metazoa > Chordata > Actinopteri > Salmoniformes > Salmonidae > Salvelinus > Salvelinus alpinus. The sequence goes on from NC_092094.1 coordinate 83,696,100, forward strand.
GAAAAGATATTTCACCGTGGTTTAGATAGCAAGTATAGTGTAGATAATCATTGTGCTTGTTTTTCACATAAACTGAAATTAGGCGAACTATTCGAATTTTAGCAACCAGGAAATGGCGGAGTGGTTTCTGCATAGTGTACCTTTAAGAATGCTGGTCCATTGGGTGTCAGTTCGAGTAGCCAATAGAGTACCACAGTATGAGTCATAATACCCATAAAACCTAGCGGTCAAACAAGGAAATGGTTCCAATCGTTTTTCCATCATTCATTTCCCATAGTGTTTTTTATTTTATTTTTTAGAAACACTTAAAATAAGGGCTGTATTTTGTGTAGGCTTACCCTGGTGTGACGTTTGGATAACTGTAAATCTCTCTAAGACAAGGTGACTTTTATCAATATATTTGCCTGTATTTCCAGCCCAAAAATGAAATGCTAATTAGCTGCTAATGTGGCTATCATAAAGAACTACAAATGCGATGATCTGGACAAGACTGCCAAATCAAGGCAAAGGTAAGAATCTCTGGATTAATGTTAGCTAAATGTAGTCATGAATGAATTGGCAAAATGTCTTTAATGAACAATTCTGTGACCTGTCTTGGGAAAGTTTTAAATTGACACAGTACCTGTTAGCAAAGGTGTCAGCTACAGATGACGTGCAGGGATTTGTAGCCTTTGATGCTAATTAGCATTTTCGAATCCGAGACTAAATATAGACGTGTATATTGATAAGTCACCTTGTCTTAGAGAGATTGTGGTTATATTAACATCACGCCAGGGTAAGCCTACATGAAACACAGACCTTATTTTAAGTGTTTCTAAAATCCCCTATGGGAAAAAATGGTGGGAAAACCATTGAAACCAGTTCTGTTTGACCGCTAGGTTTTATGGGTATTATGACACCTCCACTTTGGGGCTCTATGTAGGCTACGTGCAGGCTACGGTGCAGCTCATGTGAATTCTTATAAATTGTAGGTACATTTACATATTTCTAGGGGGTAGATGTATTTGTCGTTAGGATTTTTTTAAATCAATTGTTTTATTATATTTTCAAGGCAACAAATAGGCTGAATAAATTAGCAGCTACCTCTGTGCTTGTGTAGTCCAGTGGTTATAGCTGCTGACCCCATCACACATGCCAGAGTTGTCATGTGTTTGAATCCATTCCACTGCCCTTTGAATTTTTGGAGGAACTCGTACTTTGTAGTTACTCTCTGTGGGCTGTATTTGTACTCTTACTCAAGTAATTTCTGAAGGTAGGAACTTACTTTCTTTTTTACATTTCACCAAATCCCTTAGTTACATAGATATTAGATACATACAGTACCAGTCAAAAGTTTGGACACCTACTCATTCAAGGGATTTTATTTATTTTTGCTATTTTCTACATTGTAGAATAATAGTGAAGACATAAAAACTCTAAAATAACACCTATGGAATCATGTAGTAACCAAAAGTATACTATGCGTTTTAAAATATATTTTTTGAATCTTCAAAGTAGCCATCCTTTGCCTTGATGACAGCTTTGCATACTCTTAGCATTTTCTCAACCAGCTTCATGAGGTAGTCACCTGGAATGCAATTCAATTAACAGGTGTGCCTTGTTAATTTGTGGAATTTATTTCCTACTTAATGCGTTTGAGCTTATCAGTTATGTTGTGACAAGGTAGCGGTGGTATACAGAACGTAGCCCTATTTGGTAAAACACCAAATCCATATTATGGCAAGAACAGCTCAAATAAGCAAAGAGAAACAACAGTCCATCAATACTTTAAGACATGAAGGTCAGTCAATGTGGAACGTTTCGAGACCTTTGGAAGTTTCTTAAAGTGCAGTCGCAAAAACCATCAAGCGCTGGCTCTCATGAGGACCGCCACATGAAAGGAGGACCCAGAGTTAACTCTGCTGCAGAGGATAAGTTCACTAGAGTTAGCTGTGCCTCAGATTGCAGCCCAAATAAATGCTTCAGAGTTCAAGTAACAGACACATCTCAACATCAACTGTTCAGAGGAGACTGAGTGAATTTTATTTAACTAGGTAAATCAGTAAAGAACAAATTCTTATTTACAATGACTGCCTACTCTGGCCAAACTCGGACAACGCTGGGCCAATTGTGCGCAGCCCTATGGGACTCCCAATCACAGCTAAACGTGAATCAGGCCTTCATGGTCAAATTGCTGCAAAGAAACCACTACTAAAAGACACCAATAAGAAGAGACTTCCGGGTGGCGCAGTGGTCTACGGCACTGCATCGCAGTGCTAGCTGTGCCACCAGAGACTCTGGGTTCGCGCCCAGGCTCTGTCGCAGCCGGCCGTGACCGGGAGGGCCGTGGGGCGACGCACAATTGGCCTAGCGTCATCCGGGTTAGGGAGGGTTTGGCTGGTAGGGATATCCTTGTCTCATCGCGCACTAGCGACTCCTGTGGCGGGCTGGGCGCAGTGCACGCTAACCAGGTCGCCAGGTGCACGGTGTTTCCTCCGACACTGGTGCGGCTGGCTTCCGGGTTGGATGCGCGCTGTGTTAAGAAGCAGTGCGGCTTGGTTGGGTTGTGTTTCGGAGGACGTATGGCTTTCGACCTTCGTCTCTCCCGAGCCCGTACGGGAGTTGTAGCGATGAGACAAGATAGTAACTACTAACAATTGGATACCACAAAGGGGGTAAAAAAAAAGACTTGCTTTGGCCAAGAAACACGAGCAATGGATATTAGACCGGTGGAAATCTGTCCTTTGGTCTGATGAGTCCAAATTTGAGATTTTTGGTTCCAACTGCCGTGTCTTTGTGAGACGCAGAGTAGATGAACGGATGATGTGTGGTTCCCACATGTGTGGTTCCCAACGTGAAGCGTGGGGGTGCTTTGCTGGTTACACTCAGTGATTTATTTAGAAATCCAGACTATAATTTGTTTTAACAGGACAATGACCCAACACCTCCAGGCTGTGTATGGGCTATTTGACCAAGAAGTAGTGATGGAGTGCTGCATCAGAGAGAATGCCAACAGTGTGCAAAGCTGTCATCAAGGCAAAGGTTAACTACTTTAAAAAAATATATATATATATATTTTAGATTCTTCAAAAAAAAAATTGGTTACTACATGATTCCATATGTGTTTTATAGTTTAAGTCTTCATTATTGTTCTACAAAGTAGAAAATAGTAAAAATAAAGAGAAACCCTTGAATGAGATGGCGTGTCCAAACTTTTGACTGGTACTGCAGATATCAGTGGCGGTCGGTGCCGTTTAAGATGGGACTTTTTTTTTTTGTTCATGAGCATGGCCTTATTTATATTACAGCATATTGGATGACTGTCATTCATATTCCATTCACCCAGTATAATGTAACAGTGATAGGTTTAGGCTACTACAGGATACTCAAATGTTCCTTATCCCCATCATGAGGATGCTACAACCTAATTGCTACAATCCTGAGGCGACAGACAGTGACACATGGACAGATAGTGACACATTCAATACCGCCTTGCACACTCTTGCCAGCATCTAGCTGATCTAGAGTATAATCATTAGTCCAACAGTTGCAAACGAGAGTTTCTATTGGACAAATTCAGGTACAGTTGAAGTGGGAAGTTTACATGCACCATAGCCAAATACATTTAAACTTAGTTTCACAATTCCTGACATTTAATCCTAGTGAAAATTCCCTGTTTTAGGTCAGTTAGGATCACCACTTTATTTTAAGAATGTGAAATGTCAGAATAATAGTGATTTATTTCATATTTTGTTTCTTTCATCACATTCCCAGTGGGTCAGAAGTTTACATACACAGTTTTTGGTAGCATTGCCTTAAAATTGTTTAACTTGGGTCAAAAGTTTTGGGTAGCCTTTCACAAGCTTCCCACAATACGTTGGGTGAATTTTGGCCTATTCCTCCTTTATAGAGCTGGTGTAACTGAGTCAGTTTTGTAGGCACCTTGCTCTCACACGCTTTTTCAGTTCTGCCCACAAATGTTCTATTGGATTGAGGTCAGGGTTTGTGATGGCCACTCCAATACCTTGACTTTGTTGTCCTTAAGCCATTTTGCCACAACTTTGGAAGTATGCTTGGGGTCATTGTCCCTTTGGAAGACCCATTTGCAACCAAGCTTTAACTTCCTGACTGATGTCTTGAGATGTTGCTTCAATATATCCACATAATTTTCCTACCTCATGATGCCATCTATTTTGTGAAGTGTACCAGTCCCTCCTGCAGCAAAGCACCCCCACAACATGATGCTGCCACCCCGTGCTTCACGGTTGGGATGGTGTTCTTCGGCTTGCAAGCATTCCCCTTTTTCCTCCAAACATAACAATGGTCGATACGGCCAAACAGTTCTATTTTTGTTTCATCAGACCTGAGGACATTTCTCCAAAAATTCTTTGTCCCCATGTGCAGTTGCAAACGGTAGTCTGGCTTTTTTTATGGCAGTTTTTGAGCAGTGGCTTCTTCCTTGCTGAGCGGCCTTTCAGGTTGTTGATATTGGACTCGTTTTACTGTGGATATAGATACTGTTGTACCTGTTTCCTCCAGCATCTTCACAAGGTCCTTTGCTGTTGTTCTGGGATTGATTTGCACATTTTGCACCACAGTACGTTCATCTCTAGGAGACAGAACGCGTCTCCTTCCTGAGCGGTATGACGGCTGCGTGGTCCCATGGTGTCTATACTTTCATACTATTGTTTGTACAGATGAACGTGGTACCTTCAGGCATTTGGAAATTGCTCCCAAGGATGAACCAGACTTGTGGAGGTCTACAGGTTTTTTTTTCTGAGGTCTTGGCTGATTTATTTTGATTTTCCCCATGATGTCAAGCAAAGAGGCACTGCGTTTGAAGGTAGGCCTTGAAGTACATCCACAGGTACACCTCCAATTGACTCAAATTCTGTCAATTAGCCTATCAGAAGCTTCTAAAGCCATGACATCATCTTCTGGAATTTTCCAAGCTGTTTAAAGGCACAGTCAACTTTGTATGTCAACTTCTGACCCACTGGAATTGATAGTGAAATAAATCTGTCTGTAAACAATTGTTGGAAAAATTACTTGTCATCCACAAAGTAGTTGTCCTAACCGACTTGCAAAAACTATAGTTTGTTAACAAGAAATTTGTGGAGTGGTTGAAAAACTAGTTTTAATGACTCCAACCTAAGTGTATGTAAACTTCCGACTTCAACTGTATGTTTATCTCCGTTTTTCGTTCCTTTTGCTTCAGTTTTAAAAACGTTAACAGAATCGGCGGAATGAATACACCCCCGATCATGCGTAAACAGTTCACTTTCATATCAGCCACATTGTATTCATTCTTGCATCTTTGCGCCCTCCTCTCACCTTTTGTTCATAACTGTTCAACTATTGTCTTTCGCTCTTTGCTGCGTCAACTACACCACGTTATGCACTGCAGTGCTAACAGCTGTAGCTTATGCTTTCAGTCCTAGATTAATTCTCTGATTCTTTTATTGGGTGGACAACATGTCAGTTCATGCTGCAAGAGCTCTGATAGGTTGGAGGACGTCCTCTGGAAGTTGTCACAATTACTTTGTATGTCTGGAAGGTGGTGAGAACCATGTGCCTCCTAGGTTTTGTATTGAAGTCAATGTACTCAGAGGACGGAAGCTAGCTGTCCTCCAGCTACACCATGGTGTTACCCTACAGTTGTTGAGGCTACTGTAGAACTTCATTGCAAAAAAGTATGTTTTAAATCAATTATTTGGTTGAGTGAATATTTAATATAGTTTAATCTAAAGGATGACTTTCTAAAAACATTTTTTTTTTAAGAATTCAATGAGGATGGTCCTCCCCTGAGGAGCGCCCACTGACAGGTGAAAACAATCCAAATTGTGATTGAAATTATTTTTACATGCTTTGATAATGTTATTTTATGTCTGTATGAACAATTCACAACCCCTTGACCAATTAAATATATTTTGAAATAGGGCTATTTGACCGTGAAGGAGTGCTACAATATTGCTACAGATGACCTGGCCTCCACAATCCCCCGACCTCAACCAAATTGAGATGGTTTGGGATGAGTTGGACTGCAGAGTGAAGGAATAGCAGCCAACAAGTGCTCAGCATGTGGGAACTCCAGGTGAAGCTGGTTGAGAATGCCAAGATTGTGCAAAGCTGTCATCAATGCAAAGGGTGGCTATTGAAGAATCTCAAATATTTTGATTACACTTTTTTGGGTTACTACATGATTCCATGTGTGTTATTTCATAGTTGAGGTCTTTACAAGTATTCTACAATGAAGAAAATAGAAACCCTTGAATGAGTAGGTGTTCTAAATATTTTGACCGGTGTTAGGATTTATGTTTATGCATAATAGCCTGTTAGCATATTGGTTGAAGAGGAATATTGTTTTGTTACACACATACACAAACTATACAGAGGGGGGTGTGTGTGTAGGTGTAAGGACTGACCAACACAGGCCATAAAAGTTGTGGACAGTCTGGAGAGGGGAGGGGTGCATCTCTCTAGACCAACCAGGAGTTTAGAATACTGGACAATACCATATTAGGAACTGTTTTAGTGTAGAATCGACAGACCCAAGACGGAGCTAATCTACCCAGCAACCAGATGTGGACAAAGGAACGCGCCAAGGGGCTTGGACAAAGGGCCAGCAAAGGGGGCAAAGTCTAAACCAAGCCCAGCCTCTACTGTGATAGGCTAACAGACGCGTTGAAACTACGTCATCACGGTATAAGAACAGCTGTTTACGTACTTCTTGCCAGTTCCCTGTTCATCCTGCGCGGTGATACAGCGAACCCGTATATACGAAAATTGCATTTGCCATTCATTGTTTGCGGTAATTAAACATAATTAAAGAAAGTTAGCAGACCTTGCTTTTTATTTATCCTGACACCGGATGTGATACACGCAGCGTTCACACCGGTAGTGTATGATCTCTGCTTGTTGGCTAACTAGCCACCTTGTCACTGGCATAAAGAGTGAACAGATGATGAATCAGATATGTATGGCAATAGCTAACTAGCTATCACGTTAGGTTGCCACTAGATAAGCTGGTTAAGCTAGCTAGCTTTAGCTGCAGTGTTAACCATGTAGCTACTGTTAGCTAACATTAGCAAGATGATCAACTGGTCAGTCCAGCGCAGCATCCTCCCACTCTCTGTGTGTGTCTAAATGTTGCTGTTTTTATGACAAGGCCTATAAGCACATGTCATACAGTGTATCATCTCAGTAAGCTTTTTGTGCCATGTACTAGAAATAAAAACCGATGTGTGTATCTTTTATTTACAGCTTGTAGCGTCACAACCGAGGGGGGGAGAACAATGGGCCAGCCAAGAAAATAAGATACCCTTCGAAATGGAAAGGAGAGGTTGGAGGATAAATCCTACCTTAGAAGGAAAAAGATGATTGGGTTAGTTGACCATGGCAATTGATATCAAATGAAAATGTATGTCACATGTGCCAAATACAACAGGTGTAGACCTTCCTGTAAAATGCTTACTTACAAGCCCCTAACCAACAATGCAGTTACGAAAATATTTACTACATAAACTAAAGTTAAAGTTACGCAATAAAATAACGAGGCTATATACGGGGTACCGGTACCGAGTCAATGTGAGGGGGTACAGTCGAGCTAATATGTACATGTACTGTAGGTAGGGGTAAAGTGACTATGCCTAGATAATAAACATTGAGTAGCAGCATATATCTGCACTGTTTGATGATTTATAACTTACATGATTCTTACCTGAATACCTACCTTGATGTTATATTCCATGCTGAAATGTGTCTGATATGCACACTTACCTGATCCTCCTTGATATTTCATTCTCTTGTGTAAAATTAAACATAACAGTTGGTGTCCATCTTTTAAGTATGCATTCACCATCACGTGATGTTCTTGGAATTATTTCAATGTCTCGAGTACCATTTACCTGTTTATGAAATTGAGAACATTGATAGATATTAAGTCAACTTTGAATAAGACCGTAATTGAAACTATCCAGCCTACGGACTTCGTTTGACGTCAGTCTTTATTGGAGTGTATTTATTACGGAAAACATTTACTGTATAAGAAGCAATCAGAGCAAACGGAGCGAAACAAGGAGGGACCTACCTGAAGTTGTCCAATAGAAACTCTTGTTTGCGTTTTCCGTTTGGAGTAGACGGTTTCAGACGATTTGCAACAGAATCGGCGTAATGATTACACGCCTGTACTGGATGACTTCTGCAGGATGGTGCTGGCAGGCTTAAATAATAAATGAATGTCAAATTAATTGGACTAAGTTGTTCTTTTTGTTTGCTGTCGCAGTTATATACAGATCTCTGACTAAGGTAACACCCACATCATCTTTTAGGGATTGGTTTAATTATGTGACTAATAATGGTTGCAATTAAGATCAGCTGTGTGGGTGAATTTAGCGCTAGGCCCCTTGTTATTTGATTATATTTCAATAGGCTACATGTTGTAGGCTACCCGTTAGCCTATCCATTGTCACATAGTGAAAGGTGTGAAAACCGATAATAGGCTACTGTTTGTGTTTTCCGGTATATCAGCTGATTTGTGTCATCAGTTGATTGACAGATGTAGAACGATAAACTTTCCGTCAGTGTGTATCCTCGCCCACATTTTATAATTAGGCTATGTATAATTTGCAGAGGTGGGTAGAGTACTGAAAATCTGTATTCAAGTAAAAGTACTGTAATTTACTCAAGTAAATGTTAAAGTAGCCCTCTTTAGAAACTACTCAAGTAAGCATAAAAAATAGATGCTCATGTCTCCAACCTAACATTGGGAGTTGTTGTCCCAAAGGCAGGAAGGCAGGTGTCAAGTTTAGGTCTGCATATTAAGCCCATAGAAACGCATTGGGCTTATTCTGGACAGATTTTGCAGAGAATGAGCCCTCTCACTTTGCATCTTCCTCTCATCTTTAGTCCTGCTTGTAACCAAAGTCTTTAAAGATATGTTCGCTCTCTGGTTGGTATTGTCATCGGAACAACTTTGTCCTTTTTTAGCATACTAAGGGTGATTTATCTATTTGACAAGCATTCCGTACAATATAAATAAAGTATTTCCTCGTTTACCATGGCAAATCTACTGTGGCAATTTACTTGACAGTTTGTATGAACAGAAACTAATGTTGGTGTAGCCTACTGTTATTATTTTATTTGTTTCCTATTATTGTTATCCAAACGTGTCTGGTATGGTCATTTCTGATCAAGATAAGGGTAAAATATCCCTGCACTCTCCATATTTAAAATGTTCAACTAAATCAGGGGGAGTAAGTTATTTGTGCCAGAAGGGCGTGGGCTGGAATTGAACCCACACCGACACAGTAGGTCTACATGTGCAACCTGAAGGTAGCGGCCCTAACCTCTAGACCACCCCAGGCCACAACTGACTTCAATTTTGACAGTTCATTCGTAACCTTAGGATAAACTTCACACTTTTATGTCGTAGCCTAGTGGACACCATTATTTTGTGTTATTAAGCTATATAAAACGATGGTTGTTGATGCGTATGGCTCCATTTCAGATACGTTTGAATGTTGCGGTAATAGGACCTAGGCCTAATGTTTGAGCGAGCGAGAGATAATATTATTTTGATAGCAGGCCTGATCCCAATGACTTGACTGCCTCCACATGGAGAGAAAGAGAACTGTACATGTTCAAGGAATCACAAGGCTCATTTTAATTTCCTGATGCAGCAGGAAAATTCTCCCTGACAAAAGAGTGAGCAAGTTAGGTTCCGACATCTGTACCATGTACTGTATACTGTTACTGAACAGGAAAATAAGAACATATCTCCAATCAGTTCATAGCAAATAGGAGGTATATTTCTCTGAGATGACTTTGAACATCTTCATTCACTCCATATTAAAGAGGATGTGTTCTATCCCCCCAGTCTCAGTGTCACTGTGCCCCAGTGGAAGCCTAACATAGCCCATGCAAACACATGCAGAGGAGTTCCAATCATGACTACAGCTGCTCTGAGCAGAGCACTCTGAGACTGTGGCTTAATGTTGCTGACAGTTTATTTACTTCTATTTGGATGTGACACCTAGCTCAGGGAAAGTCACAGCCAGTCTCCCAGCCAGCCTCCTCACAGGATTATTTCCAATAACATGGTTGAGTGAGAAAAAGAGGGACAGAGTGAACAGACAGTTCATTAAACTCAGGGGACAGCGTGTCTGGAAATGGGAGGTTTTTAATTAATGCAATCTGGACTTCGGGGTAGACTTAAGATAGTAAACGTAAACCTGGAACACTCTGATTGGTATGATATGTTACATTTCGTCTGGTATGTATTAATTTGTGAATGTCCATCATCCAATTCATATGATATGTTGCCAATTGCAATTCGTACAATATGTTACAAATGTGCCGACATGATATGTTAGGAATTCCATTTGTTGTGGCTAAAGTTAGCTAGGTGGCTAACGCTAACGTTAGCTAGGTTAGAGGTTAAGGTTAGGGTTAGGAGTTAGGCTAAAGAGTTAGGGGAAGGGTTAGATAACATGCTAAGTATTTGCAAAGTAGCTAAAAAGTAGCAAGTAGTTGCTAATTAGCTAAACACGCAACCTTTGGGTTGCTAGACATTTGCGTTATACACCTACCCATTCACCCCAACCAACCACCCTACTTTAGTTTTTCCCTTGAGTAACCTTCTAAGGAATCTATAATTACATTGAAATGTTGGAACCCAAAGACAGCCATATCCAGGCTGAATCACATCCGGCTATGATTTGGAGTCCCATATGGCGGCGCACAATTGGCCCAGCGTCGGTTTGGCTGGGGTAGGACGTCATTGTAAATAATAATTTGTTCTTAACTGACTTGCCTAGTTAAATATAGGTTTAAAAAAAATAACAACAGAATCTGCAAAAAAAAGAAAATGGGTAGTTGATTATTCTGGTGTCATCCATCTCCTTCAGACTGAAAATTAACTATAAATCATAATTAATACACATTAAGATCCATCCATCCATGAGATGGTATAGACAAAAAGCAGAGAAGGATGAGAGTTGGAACTATATGTTGAGGCATGGCAGACAGGTGAGGAGACAGAGATCATTTATTGCCCTGGCATCAGTGGAGTACAGAGGATTGATCCATGGGAGATCTCAAGTTAACTGGATCAGCTCAGTTGAATGAACAGACGCTCAAATTAATTAGGACAAGATGTAGGAATATCCCATTATGGTCCCTATAGAGGGCTTGCAGTTGCATCACAAATCACCTAGCAACCGCACCAGGCGCCATGTTGGAAGATCAGTCAGTCTGGTGGAAATCCTTCAATCATCCACATGGCTGGCTGCATTTTGCTATCATGGGAAACTTCGGAAAGATTGCCCATTATTTTGTTTTTCTAAGGTCCCAGAAAACTGAGGCAGTGGGAGAACCTATTTTCAATTAAGTAAATATATTTTGAAAATGATAGCTACAGCAACTTTGTGTGCAGGCTAATTCAAATGAGCTGCTAATGTAATTTTCGCTAGCTAGCTTTACAAACTCTATAGCTAGCCAAGTGAATTAAATATCACCATCTAGCTAACTTAGGTAGCTAACTAGCTAATATTATCTTAATGTTTTTATTGTTGTAAATTGAAATGCATTTGTTGCTAGGTAGCTAGCTAGCTAACAGCCATGGAAGAGGGTGAAATGATTAACGTTAGCTAGAAGTTCCAACTGTCAGAGAAGGGAGAATAGGCTACTGTGGATAGGGCCTTTGGAACTGGATATTTTTTTAAATGTCCTCCCACAGTCTCTAGTGAGAAAAATGACTATGAGGACAGAGATATATAGCAATATATTATTCAGGGCTGTCTAATAATGCAGCCTGTTTCTTTGTGATGTTTTCTTTCCTCGGATACATAGAGCCGTGAAACCCTGTCTGCAGATAAGGAGTTCCCAATGAATGTCCCAAGAGAATAAGGGTAAATCCTTGTATACCATGGATTATATGTGTACTGTACCTATGTTAGCAAATTTTATAAACAAAAATAATTTTAAAAAGTCACACACAATGTATAAACCTATTACAACTGGAGCAGGCTAACCCTGCTGGGTGTGCAGTCTTCTGTTCCAGCCCAGCACTAACATACCTGATTCACATCAAACCTAATTAGTTGATAATCAAGTGTACTATTGCTGGGCTGGAACAGAAGTCTGCTCCCCCAGTAGATCAGGGATCAGTGGAACGAGGTTGGTCACCTCTGGTATTGACTTTTTTTGTTCAGCTGAAATTATGATTTAGTGATAATAGCCTACTTGTTGCTAATATGTCTAACCTGTACATATAAGTTAGCTTACTTGTACACTTTGAAATTATATACAATAAAGTGTTGATTCTTTGAAGTAAAGTAAACTTAAAACTATTATTCAAGATGAACTAGTGTCATTGTTGATTAATCACAGCTCACAATCCTGCAATAAAGAGGGTAAGGGAATGTGTAATTTGTCTGTATTGTATTCTCAAATTAATATTACATTACCTACCTTTTTGTTCAGTTGTAAGCTATCCAATTAGTTTTATTTGATTGTCATGTGAACCTATTTTGCAGCGGATAATGGCACGCAACGCCAATGCGGCCATAGGCCTACAGTACCTACAGTATGATTACATTAGCCTTATGGGCATTTGCAATGCACCCCTTGACATTGTGCATCTGAAGCAGAGAATAGCTTAACTCACACATTGTTTACATATCGTTGAGCTACACTATGTATACAAAAGTATGTGGACACCCCTTCAAATTAGAGGATTCGACTATTTCCGCAACACTTGTTAATGACAGGTGTATAAAATTGAGCACACAGCCATGCAATCTCCATAGACAAACAATGGCAGTAGAATGGCCTTACTGAAGAGCTCAGTGACTTTCAACGTGGCACCCTCAAATCAAATTAAATCAAATGTATTTATATAGCCCTTCTTACATCAGCTGATATATCAAAGTGCTGTACAGAAACCCAGCCTAAAACCCCAAACAGCAAGCAATGCAGGTGTAGAAGCACGGTGGCTAGGAAAAACTCCCTAGAAAGGCCAAAACCTAGGAAGAAACCTAGAGAGGATCCAGGCTATGAGGGGTGGCCAGTCCTCTTCTGGCTGTGCCGGGTGGAGATTATAACAACATGGCCAAGATGTTCAAATGTTCATAAATGACCAGCATGGTCAAATAATAGTAATCACAGTGAACAGGTCAGGGTTCCATAGCCGCAGGCAGAACAGTTGAAACTGGAGCAGCAGCACGGCCAGGTGGACTGGGGACAAGAAGGAGTCATCACGCCAGGTAGTCCTGAGGCATGGTCCTAGGGCTCAGGTCCTCCGAGAGAGAGAAAGAAAGAAAGAATTAGAGAGAGCATACTTAAATTCACACAGGACACCGGATAAGACAGGAGAAATACTCTAGATATAAAAGACTGACCCTAGCCCCCTGACACATAAACTACTGCAGCATAAATACTGGAGGCTGAGACAGGAGAGGTCAGGAGACACTGTGGCCCCGTCCGATGATACCCCAGGACAGGGCCAAACAGGCAGGATATAACCCCACCCACTTTGCCAAGTGGATGCAAAGGATGGATCAAAGGATGCCACCTTTCCAACAAGTCAGTTCGTCAAATTTCCGCCGTGCTGGAGCTGCCCCGGTCAACTGTAAGCGCTGTTATCGTGAAGTGGAAACGCATAGGAACAACAACGGTTCAGCCGCAAAGTGGTAGGCTACAAAAGCTCACAGAACCGGATCGCCGAGTGCTGAAGCACTTAGCATGTAAAAATCATCTGTCCTCGGTTGTATCACTCACTATAATGTTCCAAACTGCCTCTGGAAGCAACATCAGAACAAAAACTATGTCAGGAGCTTCATGAAATGGGTTTCCATGGCCAACCAGCCGCACACAAGCCTAAGATCACCATGTGCAATGCCAAGCGTCGGCTGGAGCGGTGTAAAGTTCACCACCATTGGACTCTGGAGCAGTGGAAATGTGTTCTCTGGAGTGATGAATCACGCTTCACCATCTGCCAGTCCGACAGACTAATCTGGGTTGGAGGATGCCAGGAAAACGCAACCTGCCCCAATGCATAGTGCCAACTGTAAAGGGGGGACACAAATTGTACAATAAAGGGAGACATAAATTGTACAATAGGTTATGCTCCAGGCTATATGGACCTATTGTACAATTTATCTCTCCCCTTTTCATAGTCATGGCTAGAAGGGATCCATCTTTTGTCAGATTAACGTCATTTGACATTTTCGTAGCAGATTATGTCAATTAACATGCAGGCTATGAGAATTAACATAGCAGGTCAGGAGAATTAGGTTAAGGTAAGGAAAGGGTTAGGGCTAGCTAAAATGCAAAAAAAGTGACTTTTGAAGTTAATTTGACAAAAACTGGATTATATCTAGGCATGACCCTTTTCATAGGCCTAGATTACATGGTTTCATTCAAGACAATGTCGTTTTTAATGATCTGTTGTCAGTGTCAGCAGAGTAGGCCTAGGCTATCATTGTATTAAAAAAGATTCTGATAATGTCTCCAGTCATATAAAGTGTAGTAGAAGTATATACAATGTTTATCAAATGCCACATTTTTCCCGTGCAATGGAAGTTAACATCTCTCCTACAGGCCGATGCCACTACGCGCTCAGTAATATGCTAAATTATGACTATCCAATCTACTCATCACATTAGGAATAGTAGGCTTACATTAGTCTGCAAATGCGAACTTTAAAGGTGAAAAATTGCTTGCAAAAAACTTAACTCATGCGACACATGCTATTAGCTAGACTACTAGCTATCTAGCTAGCTAGCTAATTTTGGCTAACTAAATGTTGTTGTTAACACCTGGTTAGCATAACAGCTTGACTTAAGAAATGATTGTAGCAGACCCTGTACTGACAGCTGTCTGGGTTCAGTTCTTGACAGGCAAAAAGGTTTCTTTGCTTTTCTGACAGTACTTGAGTTCCTTGGTGTCACCAATGGTGTTTCATGATGGTTGCCACAATGTCCTTAGGATATACCGTACTCAAACTGCTCTGATTTAGGGAAGTACATTCCCTAAATTATTCAAATTAGTTCATTAAGTTCTAATGATGGCCAAAGGAACCCTGTGTAGTAGCAGAGAGTTGAAGCATGTGGAAATACATTTTTCTTTTTTCTGGAGGGGTTTGAGAAGGAATCTGAAGCCCCCTAGGTCTTTCTAATTAACCTTGAAGAAGTTTAAGGGAAGATTGGGATGTGTGGGTGTTAGTGAGCAGAAACCTCATCACTCCCATGTTCTTTCTGACCTTTCCCTCTCATTTCCTAATGTCAGTACCAAGCCATTTTATACAATCTACTTGAATTTAGGGCTGGATTCAATCCGTATCGCCGAAGTATCGAGGAAGATCTGCTTAAAAATGTTAAGGTAATTTCCGATTTGATCCGACATATGCAGCGTTTACTGTGAATGCAGTCTCCGCGACCGCGGGAACATTGCCTTTAATTGTCAATACCGCTATAAAGCAGATCTTCAGCGCTACGGATTGAATAGAGCCCTTATAGACAATTTTTTCCCTCGGTTGTTGTTAACCAGGGCAGTAATGCACTGTAAGTTTATCTTAATTGAATAGAAAATAATTGTCAAATGCCCATAATGCCCAGATCTAAAGTCAAGGTGTAAGAAAGTTGATAACATATAAGCACTACTTAAAGTCCAACTGGTTCACTAGATTAAAAGTGTGGCTCTGTGGTGCTGTATTTGCCTGCATGAAGCCATTGAGATTGGATGCATCCCCCCAGACCAGGGCTCTCCAACCTTGTTCCTGGAGAGCTACCGTCCTGTAGGTTTCGATCAAACCCCAGTTGTAACCACACTGATTCAGCTTATCAATGAGCTAATTATTTGAATCAGCTGTGCTAAATTAGGGTTGGAGTGAAAATCTACAGGACGGTAGCTCTTCAGGAACAGGGTTGGAGAGCCCTGCCCCAGACCATGCTATAAACATCAGTTTGACATTTTCCTCACTGCTACACACATTCTTTCTGTCAATGTTCTATTTCACACTCTCATTTCTCCACTAGACACACTAGAATGGTCCCAAATGGAATGGGATGTAAATCATGTCTATATGTTTGGGTTCGTGCTGCTGTTAGATAGAATATCAACATTTTTGTGTGACTGCGGTAACAGCTAGATATTTTACTTGTATAGAAACCAAAGATCAGATGTTTGAGTGGGGTGTCAGTGCTGGATTTCTCTCCCTGTCTTTCACACATTCCCTTGCATACAGACAGTCCCTAAGAGTGACTCCATACACAGAGGGCTTTGCTAGGAGCTGGGTGTTCTGACAGCAGAGCTCTACAGCACAGTCCTGTGCTTGAGTCTGTAAACTCAGCTCACCCAGTTCACATGTGAAATCACTGGATTGTTGCACTCTGAGCTCTAGCCCCAGAGTGTCAGAGGTTGTAAAGCCACACAATCAGTGTAGCTGTCAGAAGTACAGTAAGTGGCTGAATATACTATGGTCCCAGCAATCGATGGACTGGTTCAGCCAGCAATCACCTCTCCAGGAGCATTGTTATTGGTCTGTGTTAGTCTTGGCTTGGCGGCTTGTGTGTCATATCTGGATCAGTTTATCAAAACAGAGGTACGCCAGGTGTCATCCAATAACTCCATAACATGCCATGCTTGAAAATGGGCTTGCTGTTGTGTATAAGTATCCAAACATCAGTTTTCTCTTATAAAAACCGAGACTGTGGGCTTCAAATGGGTATTCTGCATGGATATATCATATCAGCACATTTACATGGTTTGTTCTGCTGCTTAAGACCAATTGTGCTTGAGTAGCTGAACCACATTTACATATATAGCATACATTTAAAATATTAATATGGTGTATCTCAGTATGACTGTAATTTGGCCAAATCAATCAGCATGTTTCCCATAGCAAGAGAGCCCCCTCACACTCTTATTGCCTCCTGGTCCTTTAGAAGTGAATAAAAAGGAGAACTCAAAAGACTCATTGAATACCTGACTATGTGTTTATGTGGATACATTATTTGAATGTACTCCCCACACAAAGTTGCAGGCGTGAGTCTTCTTGGGTAAGTGTCATAATTGCTTTGCACACCTGTATTGTGCAATATTTGCCAATTATTATTTTTTAAATGCCAGAATTCTTCTCCCAGTGTCTGGTGTGAAGCAGACTGAAGAAAGTTTTACTCTAGGATTTTGCCTGTGCCTAGCTCCATCCTGTTTCTTTTCATCCTGAAAAACTGATGTCAAGCATACCCATACCATGATGCAGCCACCACCATGCCAAAAAGTGTATTATTTTGCTGTGTTTTTTTGCTGTATTACTTTAGTGCCTTGATGCATGAATATGCATGTTTTTGAATATTTTTTTATGCTGTATATTTTTATTATTATTTTCACTTTGTCATTTATGTCATTATCTTGGAGTCACTACAATGTTGTTGATCCATCCTCAGTTTTCATCCATCACAGCCATTGAACTCTGTAGCTGTTTTAAAATCACCAATAACCTCATGGTGACATCCCTAAGCAGTTTCCTTCCTGTCCTGCAGCTCAGTTCAGAAGGACGACTGCATCTTTGATGTGTCTATGTAGTTTAATACATCATCCACAGCACAATTATTAAATTGACCGTGCTTCAAGATATATGCAATGTCTGATTTGTTATACAAAGGAAGGGCTAGTCATTCAAAAATCATGTCAACCCCTATTATTTCACGAGTCCATATAACTTATTTTGTGTTTTTGTAAGCCAAATTTTACTTCTGAGATCATTTGCGCTTGCTAAACAAAGGGGGTGATACTTATGCAACGACAATATTTGAGTTAATTAATTTGTATTAATTAGTAAAAATGTGTAGAAGTTTCTTTTCACTTTGACATTTATGGTAGTATCTAGACTAGATTGTTGTGGAAATTCAACACAGGGACACTCAAAGTCAATATTAAATGAATCACTCTTTATTGTCAGCAAGCTGGAGAGGTCACAGTGAAACTTAGATGCATAAAGTATCGGTCTGAAGTGAGCTCTCTTGGGGCAGTCCCGTTAGATCTTTTATATACTGATTACGCAGTCAAGTTACATAGGGTTGGTTCCTGAATGTGTCTGGCACCATCTCCAATCTTAATTTATAGAACATATTCTGGGCGTTCATGCGTCCAAAAAAACAAAACATTGCCGGTTAAATCAAAATAACAAAATTCAAGGAATAGTAAAATAGACTCGAGAAACGAGTTATAAACTTCTACCTAATTATCAATGTTTACATATTATATTTAAATCTCACCCAATGTCTCTAGTTTTTCTAGTGAGGGAGATCAGGCCTCACCAGAAAGTCAGAACAGAGTTCAGAGGTCATTCCACCCCATTAAGTGAGTGTTTCTTTACCTTTTCTTTTCCTGTACCTCAGAACCATTATTTAAAGATATTTAAAACATTTTGTGTACCAGGTTTACATGAGGTTTTTCAGTACATTTCTTATCAAGATAATTTACATGTGTGCAACCAAAACTCTGACAATAGATACTTCAGAAAATGTCATTTGTGTACTCTTTAAGGTGCATCCTTCTAACTCGTGATAAACCCACTAACACCAAAATGAAAAGACCCCACACAATAAATCAAACACAGTATCAACACCACTAACAAATATTCATAACTGGTGGGTTGTGTGTGGGAGCTAGCGTGTGTGTGGTAAAACGTAGCGTAAAAACAAACATAATGGCCTTTCTTAATTTTGGAGATCCCTTAACAGCCAGATCTGGGTACCTTATCTGGGTACCGTATAGTACACAGTCTCAATAACTGTTCTCATAAGGCACCTGTCTCAGGAAATCTTTCAAAGGGAGAGATACAGAATCATTGGTAAACTTATCAGAAAACTTGGTAGTGGACATTCCATGAGTCCTGGAAGAAAGGAAAAAAACAGCTTAATCAGTCCTAAAAATTATTCATCTTAATCAAGTTTACTGTATCTTGGGCAGGAAGTCTTGATAAAAACATGCATACACAGAATTATACTTCAGACACATCAGATGATACAGTGTCCCGTTAAGCAGAATAGGCACCTTCTAAAGTAAACAATCCCAGAGCCCCTCTCTTACAATCTTATAATTTTGACCTGTTGCATTGGCGTATGTTCCTGTGACATCAACTAGTAAAAATATGAAACCTGTTGTTTAACAAATCTGCTAAGACCTTCAAAAGGTTGGTGCTGGCTTATCAGCTCTATACTTGGTACTAAAAACATTCACTTGAATCTACTTTGGACACAGTTCCACGTAATGGAAACAGAGGATTGTTTTAGATTACATTATCTTCTTACTTAAATCACTGGCACTACCCAAACTATAGAATTGAGTAATAATAATAATTGTAAATTGTCAAAAACGTCTCTTAAATTATTCATACCTCTGTCCCAAATTTCCCACTGTGTCCCTTACAGCCTGTTTGAGTTCAGTGAGTATTACTTATTTTCCACAGGAAGTTTATCTCTAACCCAAACAACAGATGACAGCCTCTAATTTAATATTTTTCCCGTAGTCCACAATCATCTCCTTTGTCTTGATCAAGTTGAGGGAGAGGTTGTTGTCCTGGCACCACATGGCTAGGTCTCTGACCTCCTCCCTATAGGATGTCTCGTGATTAGGCCTATCCCTGTTGTGTCATTGGCAAACTTAATGATGGTGTTGGAGTCATGCCTGGCCGTGCAGTCATGAGTGATCAGGGAGTACAGCAGGGGACTGAGCATGCACCCCTGAGGGGCCCCTGTGTTGAGGATCAGCGTGGCGGATGTGTTGTTACCTACCCTTACCACCTGGGGGTGGCCCGTCAGGAAGTCCAGGATCCAGTTGCAGAGGGAGGTGTTTAGTCCCAGGGTCTTTAGCTTATTGATGAGCTTTGAGGGCACTATGGTGTTGAATGCTGAGCTGTAGTCAATGAATAGCATTCTCACATAGGTGTTCCTTTTGTCCAGGTGGGAAAGGGCAGTGTGGATCTGTTAGGGCGGTATGCAAATTGGAGTGGGTCTAGGGTTTCTAGGATAATGGTGTTGATATGAGCCGCGACCAGCCTTCCAAAGCACTTCATGGCTACAGACGTGAGTACTACGGGTTGGTAGTAATTTAGGCAGGTTACCTTAGTGTTCTTGGGCACAGGGACTATGGTGGTCTGCTTAAAACATGTTGGTATTACAGACTCGGACAGTGAGAGGTTGAAAATGTCAGTGGAGACACTTGCCAGTTGGTCGGTGCATGCTCGCAGTACATGTCCTGGTAATCCGTCTGGCACGGCACCCTTGTGAATGTTGACCTGTTTAAAGGTCTTACTCACATCGGCTGCGGAGAGCGTGATCACACAGTCTTCTGGAACAGCTGGTGCTCTCATTCATGTCTCAGTGTTATTTGCCTTGAAGTGAGCATAGAAGTAGTTTAGCTTGTCTGGTAGGCTCGTGTCACTGGGCAGCTATCGACTGTGCTTCCCTTTGTAGCCTGTAATGGTTTGCAAGCCCTGCCACATCCGACAAGAGTCAGAGCCGGGGTAGTACGATTTGATCTTAGTCATGTATTGATGCTTTGCCTGTTTGATGGTTCGTCGGAGGCCATAGCGGGATTTCTTATATGCTTCCGGGTTAGAGTCCCGCTCCTTGAAAGCAGCAGCTCTAGCCTTTAGCTTAGTGCGAATGTTGCCTGTAATCCATGGCTTCTGGTTGGGGTATGTACGTACGGTCACTGTGGGGACGATGTCATCGATGCACTTATTGATGAAGCCAATGACTGATGTGGTGTACTCCTCAATGCCATCGGAGGAATCCCGGAACATATTCCAATCTGTGCTAGCAAAACAGTCCTGTAGCTTAGCATCTGCTCCATCTGACCACTTTTTTTATTGATCGAGTCACTGGTGCTTCCTGCTTTAATTTTTGTTTGCAAGCAGGAATCAGGTGGATAGAATTATGGTCAAATTTGCCAAATGGGAGAGGGAGAGCTTTGTATGCATCTCTGTGTGTGGAGTAAATGTGGTCCAGAGTTTTTCCCTCTGGTTGCACATTTAACCTGCTGATAGAAATTTGCTAAGACGGATTTAAGTTTCCCTGCATTAGTCCCTGTCTACTAGGAGTGCCGCCTCTGGGTGAGCGTTTTCCTGTTTGCTTATGGCGGAATACAGCTCATTGAGTGCGGTCTTAGTGCCAGCATAAGTCTGTACTGGTATGTAGACAGCTACGAAAAAATACAGATGAAAACTCTCTAGGTAGATAGTGTTGTCTACAGCTTATCATGAGATACTCTACCTCAGGCGAGCAAAACCTTGAGACTTCCTTAGATATCGTGCACCAGCTGTTATTTACAAAAATACGTAGTCCGCCCCTTGTCTTACCAGAAGCCGCTGTTCTGTCTTGCCGATACAGCGTATAACCAGCCAACTGTATGTTGATCATGTTGTCGTTCAGCCACGACTCCGTGAAGCATAAGATAATACAGTTTTGAATGTCCCGTTGGTAGTTTAATCTTCCGCGTAGGTCATCAATTATATTTTCCAAAGTTTGCATGTATTCTAGCAGACTGGGAGGAGTGGGGGTTTATTCGATCGCCTACGAATTCTCAGAAGGCAGCCCGCCCTCTGGCCCCTTTTTCTCCGCCTTCTCTTCACGCAAATGACGGGGATCTGGGCCTGTTTCCGGGGAAGCAGTATATCATTCACGTCGGGCTCGTCGGACTCGTTAAAGGTAAAATATATATATTAAATAAATAAATAAATAAAATTTTAAAAAGTTACCAATTATACATTGTTACTTTATCAAATCTAGTAACCCATTCTACTATTAATTTATCTTAATAGTTTTTACACCACTTACGTGCGTCTACGTGTTGGTGTGTAAGTTGTATATATATATTTTTTTTGTGTATCTTCAACGATTCCTAAATGCCTACAATTACAATAAATGTAAAAATAAATAAATAAAATGTAAATAACACCTCATGCTATTATCAGTGGTTCTCAGACCATGTAAACTTTTCTATCATTACATCCTATGCACCATATGTATCTTCAACGGTTCTTGGCGCTACTTCCTATACAAATAAAACACCCCGTGCTCAATAACACCTCGTGCTAGTAGTCCCCGACTATGATGGGCGGTGGTGGACGGAACCCCTAGATAACGTTAAAGATCGAAAAACTCAGCTCACAGAACTGGTTTGGTTATTCATTCAGACACGCACCTCTTTTACACTCACACAACTCTCACATCCACATTCACTTAGTACTATTCCCAAAAACTCTCAGTAACTTCCCTTATTACTCTCGCTGTGCATCTTCAACAATTTTGTTGTCGTTACTTCCTATACATATATAATAACACCACATGCTATTAGTAGTGACTGCAGACCACGTAGACACTTCTTCAATAAACGCCTACAAACAGCTGTCAGCGGGGCTTTCCATGGTACCGTTACTCGCCCTCGCTCTAGTCTTCTCACATAAGACTAGTGAATAGCCTTCTCATAAGACTATGGGTACCTTTTTATTGTTCAATTTTATTGGTTTTATTATTTATTTTTATACAGATGCATTTAAATTGACTTACTGAAATTCAGTTTGTCATGTCCCTCAATTATTTACGGATGTTGTGTCTCCTCCTGGGCAGCTCACATTAAGGGTCTGGGCAGGTCCTTGTCATCTTTTGGTCAGATGGGAATTTCCCTCACTCACACTTCATAAAATGTGCCACCGGTTTTCCTCGCAGACCAACACTGGAAAGCTCCGCAGGTAGAATTAATCATCCTGTTCGTTGACGTCAAATGGTAGTGGAAATTCAACACAGGGACACTCTAAGTCAATATTAAATTAATCACTCTTTATTGTCAGTAAGCTTGAGAGGTCACTGTCAAACTTAGATGCATCGGTCTGAAGTGAGCTCTCTCGGGGCAGTCCCGTTAGATCTCTTATATATTGATTACACGGACAAGTTAAATAAGGTTGGTTCCTGTATGTGTCTGGCACCGTCTCCTATCTTAACTTATAGAAGAAATTCTGGGCATTCTGCCAGATGGTCCTAAGGAGGGGGTCATGTCAGGCTATAAGGTATGGTGATTGTACACACCGTACACAGTAATAAGGTAAAGCACTCATATTCAGCATTGCTGCCCAGAGTTGTAGAATCAAGGATATGATATCTGGTCCTTGAAGCTCAGATGTCCTTCACTGAAATGGATTGTAAAGGAAAGAGCAAGCAGCTGAACGTAATAGGCATCAGAGTGAAGGATGAGGACAGTGACAGACAGGTGATGATTACAGAGGAGTGTTAATGGGCTTATGTGTTGTACTGTACCTTCACTTTCATTCCCCTCAGCATGTGTAATCCAGTGCTCTGTAGAGGCTCAAGCCCACAGTATCTTCCCTAGCAGCTGTATTTTGGGCTCATTTCCACTGAGGATATACCCTGGTGTTTTACACAAAAAGCTCAGACTTGTCTGTTATCTTCTACGCGGGTGGGCACCCATGTCTCACTGGGCCATGGCTCCGGCAGACTTCCTCTGAGCCAAGGCAAGGCCCTGGGTACTTTTCAGCTGGCATTTACAGTACATAACAATGTCTAACTGGGAACTTTAACACCTTCTCACAATGCAACAGTCTTGAATGATGCAGAGGTTGTTCATTATGCTTCTCACAAGTCTTTAGTCCTGATGGAAAGACAGTAACACTAGAGTCTACACAAACATAAAACACTGGCGTCACCCTGGTGTGGGTGTAAGTCTAAGTTTATTTGTCACATGCGCCGAATACAACAGGTATAGTAGACCTTACAGTGAAATGCTTACTTACAAGCCCTTAATTAACAACAGTGCAGTTTAAAGAAAAATAAGTGTTAAGTAAAATATAGATAAATAAAAATAAAATGACAAATAATTAAAGAGCAGCAGTAAAATAACAGTAGCAAGGCTAGATAAAGTGGGTACCGGTACAGAGTCAATGTGTGGGGGCACAGGTTAGTCGAGGTAATTGAGGTAATATGTAGTAGGTAGAGTTAAAGTGACTATGCATAGATAATAAAAAGAGAGTAACAGCAGCGTAAAAGAGGGGGGGACAATGCAAATAGTCTGGGTAGCCATTTGACTAGCTGTTCAGGAGTCTTATGGCTTGGGTGTAGAAGTAAATAGACAGCTACGAAGAATATAGATGAAAACTCTCTCGGTAAATAATGTGGTCTGTAGCTTATCATGAGATAGATACTCCACCTCAGACTTACACCCAAAGCACCAAAATAGTATTTGAATGTGGCCTTCTAGTCCCAGACAAATCCCAGCCAAATAAAGACCCCATTTTCTCCTTCAGTCCAACACAATTACTCATGGGGGATTTCAAAGGGCTGGATTTATAGGGAAGGCGATACACAGTGACAGCAGTAATACTGCAGCCCACAGTGGAACATAAGCCAAGCATTCCTCTGGGTTACTGTCAAACTGGGACTGGGCCATCACTGCTCAGGAGAGGACATTACCACACATTTGTACAGGCACAGGGAAAGCATACCTTCGTCATTGAGGAATGTGGGGTCTAAGTTACATGAGTGGATGGACCCACCTATAACATGGCATATCTGTTGGCATATCTTGAAACAAATGGAAGTACAACTTTTTCCAAGCTATACGGAGGATGCTCTAGCCAACAAACAGCAGAGACCTGAGGACACCATTCCAACCTGGAACTGAGCCCGATACAAATTCAATTAGCACTAAGGTGTGAAGTAAAAGGCCTTTGGGCCCAACAAGTGTCAGGAGTCTTTGATGGTCCTCTGAAGCCCCCTCCTGCTGTTCAGACCATTCACTGGCAGTTTCTACAAGAAATCTGCCTCCAGAAATAAAAGCTTCTCCTAAGTGGGTGTGACACCTACTCCCATTGCCTGCTGCACTGCTGCTTGGATTCCACCTGGCGATCTGTTCACTGTCTGCCCTGGCCTGTCTCCCCCTGTCTGGTACAGGTACCCCCACCACACTCCCCCCTCTCTCCCGAGCTTTCGCTCGCATCCAGCACACACGCACTGTTGGGGCCGAGTGACTCTGACCTTACAATGGTTAGCCCCACATCGTTATATATTTAATTTTTTTCTTGTGCATTTTGCAATTTTGCCTCATGACTCCTGCATACTTTGTTGACTACAAACTTTCTTTACCCAAACGTGGGACAGACTATGTTTGTTCCCACACTCGGGACTCTGACTCACAGACTTTTGGCCTAACATCCTATTCTAACCATTTAACCACGCCGGCTTAGTATTCATGTTACCTGATGAAATTGCTGTACGATATGATCTTGTTGCCATCTGACGCACATTCAGATGTCATAAATCACCACTGCAGAGTTCTCCCTGTACTATGCCGTGCCTTGATTGTATTACTGTTGATGATATCTGGAAATGTGCATGTACACCCTGGCCCATCTACAGTTGCTAGCCCCAATTCTGACTTGTGCTCTAATATCTGCTTCACTGGTTTCTGCTCTTGTAAAAGCCTGGGTTTTCTGGACGTTAACACTAGAAGCTTATTACCTAAAATGGATCAATTGAAAGTGTGAGTTCACAGCTCCAATCCAGATGTGTTGGTCATTACTGAGACGTGGTTAAGAAAGAGTGTTTTGAATACTGATATTAACCTTTCTGGTTATTACCTTTTTTGGCAAGACAGATCTTCCAAATGTGGGGGAGTGGCAATCTTTACCAAGGATCACCTTCAGTGCTCGGTTGTCTCCACCAAGACTGTCCCCAAACAATTTGATTTGCAAGTTTTAAGAATTAAACTTTCAAATAACTCTTTAATGACTGTTGCTGGGTGCTATCATCCCCCATCAGCACCGGCCTGTAACCTAACTGCCTTAAGCGCTCTCCTGGCCCCTTACACTAAGTCTGAATTTGTCCTGCTAGTTGACCTAAACTGGGACATGCTTAAACAACCTGACCACGTCCTAAAGCAATGGGACTCCCTAAATCTTTCTCAGATTATCACCAATCCCACAAGGTATGACTCCAAACACCCAGAAAAGGCTACTCTCCTCAATGCCATCCTCACAAATAATCCTGATAGGTATCAGTCTGGTGTTTTCTGTAATGACCTTAGTGATCACTGTTTTACAGCCTGTGTTCGTAATGGCTGCTCAGTGAAACAACCTATCCTGATTTGTCATAGACGCTTACTGAAAAACTTTAATGAGCAAGCCTTCCTTAATGAACTGGCTTCTTTAAAATGGTATAGAATCAGCTCTGTCGAAGATGCTTGGACCTTCTTTTTTGGTATTTTCAGAGGTACTGTTAACAAACACGCACCCATAAAGAAAATTACAATTTAAAACGGGTTCAGCCCCTGGTTTGACCGTGATCCTGCAGAGTTACTCCACGTCAAGAATTGCATTTGGCGAAAGGCTCGGCACACGCATACTCAAGCTGACTGACTATCGTTCAGGCAAATGAGAAATAAGTGCACTCAGGCTATCCAAAGTTAGTTACTTTAAGGAGCAGTTCACTCTGTGGGTCTAACCCCAAGAGGTTCTGGAAAACGGTTAAAGACCTGGAGAATAAACCCTCCTCCTCACAGCTGCCCATGTCCCTTAATGTTGATGATGTGGTTGTTACTGAGAAGAAGCACATGGCTGAGCTCTTTAATCACCACTTCATTATGTCAGGATTCCTATTTGACTCAGCCATGCCTCCTTGCCCATCCAACATTTCCTCATCTTCCACCCCTTCTAATGCGGCTATCCCCGATGTTTCTCCCTCTTTTTCCCCTGACCCGCTACAACGTTTCTCCCTGCAGGCAGTCACTGAGTCCGAGGTGCTAAAGGTGCTCCTTAAACTTGACCCCAAAAAACCATCTGGTTCAGATGGTTTAGACCCTTTCTTCTTTAAGGTTGCTGCCCCTATCATCGCCAAGCATTTCTCCAACCGTTTTAACCTCCTTTCTGGGGAGGTTCCCATTGCTTGGAAGGCAGCCACAGTTCGTCCTTTATTTAAAGGGGGAGATCAAACTGATCCTAACTGTTATAGGCCTATTTCTATTTTGCACTGTTTATCAAAAGTATTGGAAAAACTTGTCAATAAGCAACTGACTGGCTTTCTTGATGTCTATAGTATTCTCTCGGGTATGCAATCTAGTTTCCGCTCAGGTTATGGATGTGTCACTGCAACCTTACAGGTCCTCAATGATGTCACCATTGCCCTTGATTCTAAGCAATATTGTGCTGCTATTTTTATGGACTTGGCCAAAGCTTTTGATACAGTAGACCATTCCATTCTTGTGGGCCGGCTAAGGAGTATTGGTGTCTCTGAGGCTAACTACCTCTCTCAAAGAGTGCAGTGTATAAAGTCAGAAAATCTGCTGTCTCAGCTACTGCCTGTCAGCAAGGGAGTACCCCAAGGCTCAATCCTAAACCCCACACTCTTCTCAATTTACATCAACAACATAGCTTAGGTAGTAGGAAGCTCTCTCATCCATTTATATGCAGATGATACAGTCTTATACTCAGCTGGCCCCTCCCCAGAGTTTGTGTTAAATGCTCTACAACAAAGCTTTCTTCATGTCCAACAAGATTTCTCTACACTTAACCTTGTTCTGAACACCTCCAAAACAAAGGTTATGTGGTTTGGTAAGAAGAATGCCCCTCTTCCCACAGGTGTTATTACTACCTCTGAGGGTTTTGAGCTTGAGGTAGTCACCTCATAGAAGTACTTGGGAGTATGGCTAGATGGTGCACTATCTTTCTCTCAGCACATATCAAAGCTGCAGGCTAAAGTTAAATCTAGACTTGGTTTCCTCTATCGTAATCGCTCCTCTTTCACCCCAGCTGCCAAACTAACCCTGATTCAGATGACTATCCTACCCATGCTAGATTACGGAGACATAATATATAGATCGGCAGGTAAGGGTGCTCTCAATCGGCTAGATGTTCTCTACCATTCGGCCATCAGATTTGCCACCAATGCTCCTTATAGAACACATCACTGCACTCTATACTCCTCTGTAAACTGGTCATCTCTGTATACCTGTCGCAAGACCCACTGGTTGATGCTTATTTATAAAACCTCCCTCCCCCTCTCTGAGATATCTACTGCAGCCCTTATCCTCCACATACAACACCCGTTCTGCCAGTCACATTCTGTTAAAGGTCCCCAAAGCACACACATCCCTGGGTCGCTCCTCTTTTCAGTTCACTGCAGCTAGCGACTGGAATGAGCTGCAACAAACACTCAAACTGGACAGTTTTATCTCAATCTCTTCATTCAAAGACTCAATCATGGACACTCTTACTGAGAGTTGTGGCTGCTTTGTGTGATGTATTGTTGTCTCTACCTTCTTGACCTTTGCGCTGTTGACTGTGTCCAATAATGTTTGTACCATGTTTTGTGCGGCTACCATGTTGTGTTGCTACCATACTGTGTTGTCATGTGTTGCTGTCTTGCTATGTTGTTGTCTTAGGTCTCTCTTTATGTAGTGTTGTGTTGTCTCTCATGTTGTGATGTGTGTTTTGTCCTATATTTATATTGCGTTTATAATTTTTTTTTTTATCCCAGCTCCAGTCCCCACAAGGAGGCCTTTTGCATGTTGGTAGGCCATCATTGTAAATAAGAATTTGTTCTTAACTGACTTGCCTAGTTAAATAAAGGTTAAACAATTTTATTTTTTTTAATAACTCAGCGAGACATGCTGACATAAAAAAAATCTTTCAGCTCTCACTTCTTTACCTTTATCTTTGAGGAATGTCAAAAATATCCCTGGAGTTACCAACTTCGACTGATGTTAATTTGGGGCAAGTAGTAAGGAGTTAAAACACAACACACAACTCTGCACCATATGTGAGCCACTAACCCATAGGGTGATGCAAACTGTTCTCCTTAATTTGGCATGATGCCTCCCTCTGCATAGATCTCATGATACCGGCAGCAGTAACATCATAGAGACATGGGATAAGAGGCTGAATTTTCATGCTAATAAACCATTCCCATCATACCCTTACTACACCATTTTCCCACTTTTAACAGTGGCAGTGGGTACATAGAACATGAAATCTTTATTGGAAGAGTCTGAGTCACAGTCATACATGTTACAATCTGTTTATTAAGGTTGTCAGTAAAATGAATGCCTGAGCCAATCATGACCTTCCCCCTGCAACCTGAAGTGCTAAGAGCGTTTGAGGAGAAGGATAACTACAGGTAATGTGAATTGACAGCTCTGGGTACATGTACATGTGACAATTAAAGACTGAATCTGAATCTCTGAGCAGTCACAGCTCTTCATTTATAGATCACACTGCTGGAAACCTCTCACCTAGCATGTCAAAAACTCTCCAACGCCCAAAATAGTCAGCATGAGGGGTGTACAAAACACACAGAATGTTGCTCAACATTTTTCGGAAACAGAAAACTGATGCCATATTTGGATTAGTTGGTTTGTCTGGTTTATTGATAAAACTTGTGAGAATATTTTAACATCATGTATTAGTCTTAGCAGACACAGACCTGGTCAACACAGCCAGAATAATTATGTCTCCTGCATTGTAGATATGTCATAATAATTCAGATGGCCAGCCTCTACTGGTGAGGCTTGGTCTACTGTTGCTTCAGTTGCCTCTCCCACAGACTGGGTAACCATGGAAACCACAGGTGCCACTGTCATACTATTTTAAGAAACAATTTCATCCCATAAATGAGTGCACAGTTCACCACACAAATTCAGCTGCAGGAGGAAATGTGTTTTGGTGCTGCTCTATTACAGTGATTATGTAACTGATATTAACATCAGGAAAAGTGACCAGTCATTTAGTTTATTGCAAATGATTGGTTTGTACAATTTGTGCAGTAGGTCTATAATCCCAAATCAGATTTACATTTCTTTAACATTGTGAATAAACCCTTTTAACATAAAAACCTTGCAACAGCATGTTTCCTCCACTGTAGTTAGATGAACAGAATGAACCCCGTTCCGATAGCGGAACCCCTTGCCAACAGCCAATGAAATTGCAGGGTGCCAAATTCAATCAACAGAAATCTCATAATGCAAATTTCTCAAACATACAAGTATTAGACACCATTTTAAAGATAGCATTCTCGTTAATCCAACCAATTTCCGATTTCAAAAAAGCTTTTCGGCGAAAGCGGAACATATCATTATGTTAGGTCAGCAACTAGTCACAGAAAGCATACAGCGATTTTCCAACCAAAGAGAGGAGTCACAAAAATCAGAAATAGAGATAAAATTAATCACTAACCTTTGATATTCTTCATCAGATGACACTCCCGGGACAACATGTTACACAATACATGTATGTTTTGTTCGATCAAGTTCATATTTATATCCAAAAACCTCAGTTTCCATTTGGCTTTGCCTCCAAAACATCCCGTGAATTTGCACAGAGCCACATAATAAACATTGATAAAAGATACAAGTGTTATTCACAGATTTAAAGAAATACTTCTCCTTAATGCAACCGCTGTGTCAGATTTTTTTTAAACTACGGAAAAAGCAAACCATGCAATAATCTGAGTACGGTGCTCAGAGACCAAAACAACCCAAAAAGATATCCGCCATGTTGGAGTCAACATAAGTTAGAAATAGCATTATAAATATTCACTTACCTTTGATGATCTTCATCAGAATGCACTCCCAGGAATCCCAGTTCCACAATAAATTTTTGATTTGTTCCATAAAGTCCATCATGTCCAAATAACTCCTTTTGGTTCACGCGTTCAGTACACAATCTAAACTCACGACGCGCGGGCAGGTCCAGGCAAAAGCTCAGACGAAAAGTTATATTACAGTTCGTAGAAACATGTCAAACGAAGTATAGAATCAATCTTTAGGATGTTTTTAACATAAATCTTCAATAATGTTCCAACCGGAGAATTCCTTTGTCTGTAGAAAAGCAATGGAACAGAGCTTGCTCTCACGTGAACGAGCATCACGAACTCAAGGCATTCTGTCAGACCTCTTACTCATTCCCCTCTCATTCGGCCCCCCTTCACAGTAGAAGCATCAAACAAGGTTCTAAAGACTGTTGACATCTAGTGGAAGCCTTAGGAAGTACAACATGACCAATATCCCACTGTATCTTCAATAGGGAATGAGTTGAAAAACGACCAACCTCAGATTTCCCACTTCCTGGTTGGATTTCTTCTCAGGTTTTTGCCTGCCATATGAGTTCTGTTATACTCACAGACATCATTCAAACAGTTTTAGAAACTTCAGAGTGTTTTCTATCCAAATCTAATAGTATGCATATATTAGCAACTGGGACTGAGTAGCAGCAGTTTACTCTGGGCACGCTTTTCATCCAAACGTGAAAATGCTGCCCCCTATCCCAAACAGGTTAAAAACTGTTGACCTCAGGGCCCTGTAGCGATGTGTCGTTTTAATGTCATATGTTTACATTAAACACACTTGGGACTCCCGAGTGGCACAGCTGTCTAAGGGCACTGCATCTCAGTGCTAGAGGCGCCACTACAGACACCCTGGTTTGAATCCAGGCTGTATCCTAACCAGCTGTGATTGGGAGTCCCATAGGGCGGCGCCCAATTGGCCCAACGTCATCCGGGTTTGGCCGGTGTAGGCCGTCATTGTAAATAAGAATTTGTTCTTAACTGACTTGCCTAGTTAAATAAAGGTTAAAAAAAACTCTGTCTGTCTATAATGCTCAACTGTTATGGACTACTGAGCTCCTCCAAGCTCTCTCTCTAAGACAAAGAGTCATAAAAGTGGCTCTTCATACCTACGTGCGTTACTATGTGACTTCACAGGACTACAAAAGGACTCTGCTGTCTCCCCCTCATTCTCTAAGCCCATTACTTTTTCTACTATACATATCAGACATCTATTACCCTCCATAGGTCAAGTCTCACAGTTTGCCGATGACCTTTGCTACTGGTCCAGCTCCAAATGTCCTCAACTTGCTGCAACAGTCTAAAATGAACAGTCTAAAATCAAATCAAATTTTATTTATTGGTGATTAGCAGATGTTATTGCGGGTGTAGTTAAATTCTTGTGCTTCTAGCTCCGACAGTGCAGTAATATCTAACAAGTAATATCTAACCAATTACACAACATATACCCATTACACACAAATCTAAGTAGGAATGAATTAAGACTATATAAGAAGCATCTCAAGGTCCTGGAGTGGCCTAGCCAGTCTCCAGACCTGAACCCAATAGAAAATCTTTGGAGGGAGCTGAATGTCCGTATTGCCCAGCGACAGCCCCGAAACCTGAAGGATCTGGAGAAGGTCTGTATGGAGGAGTGGGCCAAAATCCCTGCTGCAGTGTGTGCAAACCTGGTCAAGAACTACAGGAAACGTATGATCTCTGTAATTGCAAACAAAGGTTTCTGTACCAAATATTAAGTTCTGCTTTTCTGATGTATCAAATACTTACGTCATGCAATAAAATGCAAATTATTTACTTAAAAACCATACAATGTGATTTTCAGGATTTTTGTTTTAGATTCCGTCTCTCACAGTTGAAGTGTACCTATTTTTTATTTATTTATTTATTTTACCGTTATTTTACCAGGTAAGTTGACTGAGAACACGTTCTCATTTGCAGCAACAACCTGGGGAATAGTTACAGGGGAGAGGAGAGGGATGAATGAGCCAATTGTAAACTGGGGATTATTAGGTGACCGTGATGGTTGAGGGCCAGATTGGGAATTTAGCCAGGACACCGGGGTTAACACCCCTACTCTTACGATAAGTGCCATGGGATCTTTAATGACCTCAGAGAGTCAGGACACCCGTTTAACGTCCCATCTGAAAGACGGCACCCTACACAGAGCAGTGTCCCCAATCACTGCCCTGGGGCATTGGGATCTTTGTTTAGACCAGAGGAAAGAGTGCCTCCTACTGGCCCTCCAACACCTCTTCCAGCAGCACCTGGTCTCCCATCCAGGGACTGACCAGGACCAACCCTGCTTAGCTTCAGAAGCAAGCCAGCAGTGGTATGCAGGGTGGTATGCTGCTGGCTATGATAAAAATTACAGACCTCTACATGCTTTGTAAGTAGGAAAACCTGCAAAATCGGCAGTGTGTCAAATACTTGTTCTCCCCACTGTATATATGAGTAATGCAAGATATGTAAACATTATCAAGTGACTAGTGTTCCATTCCTTAAAGTGGCCACTGATTCCTAGTCTATGACTATAGGCTGTTTAACAGTCTGATGGCCTTGAGATAGAAGCTGTTTTTCAGTCTCTCGGTCCAAACTTTGATGCACCTCTACTGACCTCGTCTTCTGGATGATAGCGGGGTGAACAGGCAGTGGCTTGGGTGGTTAATGTCCTTGATGATCTTTTTGGCCTTCCTGTGACATCGGGTGCTGTAGGTGTCTGGAGGGCGGGTAGTTTGTCCCCGCTAATGCGTTGGGTAGACCGCACCACCCTCTGGAGAGTCTTGCGGTTGCGGGCGGTGCAGTTGCTGTACCATGTGGTGATACAGCCCGACAGGATGCTTTCAATTGTGCATCTGTAAAAAGTTGTGAGGGTTTTAGGTGACAAGACAAATTTCTTTAGCCTCCTGAGGTTGTAGAGACTCTGTTGCGCCTTCTTTCTCACACTGTTTGTGTGGGTGGTCCATTTCAGTTTGTCAGTGATGTGTACGCCAAGGAACTTGAAACTATTGAAGAGATCGAGACATGGTCTAACATGTTGCTGGTAAAGCTGAACCCACAAAAGACTCAATGTGTCCTCTTTACAAGAAGCACCAACAAAAAAACAAAGAAACCCATAGAACTCAAGCTTTACCGTGAAATAATAAAAGTAGTAAAAGAAGCTAAATTCCTTGGAATCACCTTTCTGTAGAACATGCACTGGACAACACATATAGCGAACATAGAGAGGGATGAAAAAGACTCAAACACTTAAAAACACTGTGCAGAAGAAAATACGGAGCCTCACCTCAGACAGTGTTGAAAGTCTATATCAGCTTCATCCAATCTCTGTTTGAATACTCCCTACCAGCCTGGATAACAGCTTCACTACAGCAGATGAATCGGCTACAGATAATCCAAAACATAGCAATAAAAATGGCCTACAAACTACCAAGTAATCAGTAATATCAGTCATCATTACAGCCACAGCATATCTGGACTCACATCAATCAACAATATACAGTCAATCATTGGTCAGAAGTTCATCAATAGGGCCATCCATAATCTATCATTGAAGGAAGCTCTGGGAGAGGCCAAATGGACCACAAACACATGTCCATAATGTTGAAACTGACCTAACATATCCCCCTATCCACAACATAATCATGCAAGACTGACTTTAATCACAGATCATACTTTTATAAATCATAAACTAACAAGGAAATAATACAACTGAAAGAACAAACAAAAATACAAATATAAAAAGAGAGGATGTGTGTGTGTGTATGTATTTGGATACACCCCCCCCCCCCCCATCTCCAGCAGGCCGACCACAGGCCCTGGACCTTTGCCTTTGAAAAAAATATATTTAACCTTAATTTAACTAGGCAAGTCAGTTAAGAGCAAATTCTTATTTACAATGGCGGCCTACCCCGGCCAAACCCGGACGACGCTGGGCCAATTGTGCGCCGCCCTATGGGACTCCCAATCACGGCCGGTTGTGATACAGCCTGGAATCGAACCAGGTTCTGTAGTGAAGCCTCTATCACTGAGATGCAGTGCCTTAGACCGCTGTGCCACTCTGGAGCCCTTTAATGGCCAGAACTGGTCTCTGATAAATTAGGGGAAATGTACCTTTTAGGGAATAGTACCTGTAATTCACTACAGAAATTGGGACAGAAGTGCCCATGTACTAAACAGGCTCAGAAGAAGACTTACTCTCAGAAGAAGGCATAAGACTTCAAAGAGCTAGTGTAGCCTGAACAGTACACTTAAGCTCACCTTCTTCAAGGAATGAAAGAGAAGACATTTAGAGCACAGCCTCAAGCAACTCAAGCAAGGAGCCAACAGAGATGAGCAACAAGCATAAGGACACCAACTCAGGACCAAAGGAGCAACCTGAAGGAGGAACCACCCAACTCAACCAGAAAGGACACAGCCATAATCTTCCTTTGTTCTCCTCCATGTGGCCTAATCAATCAAGATGCCACGACAGACTTTGATCACAGACTGAGTATAACGTCATTCAATGTTCAGGATCTCCAGGTCTGCACTTCTTGTCTTTCATTCTATTTCCTATTTAATATCCATTTTCATTATGTTTGTAAATATTTTGATGAGCAATTAAATGTTGATTATATAAATGGTTGTCTTGTTATTCTGGTAAAGAATGCCATTTGATTCTCAAAATAATTCATACCTTCAGATAAGTTAATAATTACTATTGGTTTAATCTTATTGCAAAAACCCCTCATAAGTCAGGTCTTCTTAGAAGATCATTTTGTCCAATAACTGGACTGGTGCCCCGTTAATAACTTCATAGTAATAAGTCTACACACTACCCTACAGCCCTATGGTGAGAGGTCTTGCCATAAATGGTACATAAATGTACTCTGGTACTACAGCAGTTTTATTACTGGTGACAGGGTGCAAACTGCAGGGTCAATAGGGAGATTTTTTAAACTGTTCTTACATTTGTGAGGCCACAGTATAATAGGATTTCAATCTGCAGAAGTCAATGTCAAGGGGGAAATAGGGCGCCATTATGCAGTAAGTGAGAGATTTAAAAAAGAGCTGATTAAATCCGTAGCTGAGCCATCACTCAAGTTAATGAGCACTAAAATGAACACTTAAAATAAATATGTATTCGGCAAATAAAATATGTATACTTTCACCAGTCCGTGTGTTACTGGACTGGACTTGACTGCAATGTCTTATATCTTTACAGATTAACTGGGACTCCAAAGTTATTTACATTTTTAAACCCCGATCAGCCTAATAAAATGATTCCCTAGTGCAGGATTTCCCAAAATCAGTCCTCGGGACACCAAGGGGTGCACATTTCAAATAATAAACTAATTATCATGCGTTGATCATTTGAATGAGTTGTGTAGTGTTAGGAAAAAACAAAAGGTGAACCTCTTAGGGTCCCGAGGACAGAGTTTGGTAAACGCTGCCCTAGTGTTTCTGGTTACAGGTATTCATCTCACTTCTCACTACTGAAATGAAAATCCATTCCATTTGTGATTGGGCGGTGATGTATTGCCTCTACCGTATGGCACCCTTTTCCCTTTATAGTGAACGACTTTTGACCAGGGACCTTAGAAAAAAAGGTGCCATCTAGAACCTAAGGGTTCTTTGGCTCTCCCCATAGGAGAACCCTTTTTGGTTCCAGTTAGAACCCCTTCCACAGAGGGTTCTAGATGGAACCCAAAAGAGTTCTTCCTGGAACCAAAAAGGGTTCTACCTGGAGCCAAAAATGTGCTCCTATGGGAAGAGCCTGTTTTGGAACCCTTTTTTCTGAGTGTACATAAGGAATAGGGTGCCATTTGGGATGCACACAATGAAATTAAGTAGTGAGCTCATTAAAACACTCGCACAGGCAGACAACAGACAGTAGCTCTGCTCGTGTGGAAGATAAACAATCAATAGTGATACTTTGCCAACTCAACTGGTAAACTCCAGAAAGCAGAATGCCAAATGACCAGTCTCTTCTACAGAAGTGGTGTAAATTGGGGGTTGCAAAAACAATCACATTTGTATCTTATTTCTACCAAACTTTCAGCACACGTCTTCCAACATATGATAGGTAGACATTATGTATTTGTTAAACAGCAGAGAGGCGTTGTGCCGTGAGGTGTTGCTTTATCTATTTTTTTAAACCAGGTTTGCTGTTCTTTTGAGCAATATGAGATGAAATGGAGTTCCGTGCAATAATGTCCCTATATAATAATGTATGCTTTCTTTTGACTTAGAATACATTTGACTTAGAATTATAACTCATAAATGTTGAATGTTATGTGTTCCTTGTTAGAAAGAATGGGTTTGTCTTCAGACAGGCTAGAATGATGTCTCTACCCAGGGAGGGGAAAGACCTTGAGTTGGTTGTAGATAGTTTAACAGGTGGCAGACAGTAATGAGAACTCGAACTGTATTGCCATTGTATCCGAGAGGAGGTTGGACATTAAAACCTATGACATCATCTTTATTATATAACCTGATGTAAAATGTATTATGATCAGTACTCTCGAGAATAAACGCTATTGATTGATTGATTTTAAGACTGGTTTCTGTCCATTTGGCTGATAATTATCTTACAAATTCTTATTTATGGGCAGAGTGTTTTAATTGAATTGGTTAATAAACAGGAATCAAAATTCCTTTAACACTAACATAATTGCAAAAGGGTTTTCTAATAATCATAGTAGTCTTTTAAAATGATGAACTTGGATTGGCTAACACAAAGTGGCATTGGGACACAGGAGTGATGGTTGCTGATAATATGTAGATATTCCATAAAAAATCAGAAATTTCCAGCTACAATAGTCATTTACAACATTAACAATGTCTACACTGTATTTCTGATCAATTTGATGTTATTTTAATGAACCAAAAAATTTGCTTATCTTTCAAAAACAAGGACATTTCTAAGTGACCCCAAACTTATGAACAGTAGTGTATTTATAGAATTTTGTCGAACAGACACTAGAATTATTTAGAGAAAGGGTTCATAATATAGGAATCAAAGAAAGAAAGCCAACTAAATACTGTACATGCATATTCATCTCAGTTTCAGCACCAGCTGGTAGATGTAAAAAATACTTGTCACGTTCCTGACCTGTTTTCCTTTGTTTTGTATTCATTTTAGTTGGTCAGGGTGTGAGTTGGGTGGGTTGTCTATGTTTGTATTTCTATGTTGGGATTTTGTGTTCGGCCTGGTATGATTCTCAATCAGAGACAGCTGTCGATCGTTGTCCCTGATTGAGAATCATACTAAGGCAGCCTGGGTTTCACTTGTGTTTTGTGGGTGTTTGTTCCTGTGTCAGCGTTTGGGCCACACAGGACTGTTTCAGGTTAGTCACGTTTGTTGTTTTGTTAATTTGTAGTGTTTGTTGGTTTCCCATTAAAATATGAATACTTACCAATCCGCATCTTGGTCCGATCCATGCTCCTCCTCGTCTGAGGAGGAGAACGACATTGACAGCCGTTACAATACTCTGATCTTGTAGACTGTTTGGGCACATTTTTGAGTTAGGAAAGTATGTATGAATCATAAAAAACACTAAATATATTGATGAATAAAAAATACAGTGGTTTGATTCATTCTAAAAGTTGTCATATTCAAGTTCAATCCATGAAATATTGGAATGTGAAAAAAAGTGTACAATAGGGGTTGAACAATAGTCCTATAAATCTGCCCTAATCCTCACTAATCATGGAACTGTGTGAAGGTCCAGTCATCGTGAACCGTGTGTAAGAGGAACCGGGATTCATCAGACCAGGCAATGTTTTTCCACTCCTCAATTGTCTAGTGTTGGTGATCGCGTGCCCACTGGAGCTGCTTCTTCTTGTTTTTAGCTGATAGAAGTAGAACCTGGTGTGGTTGTCTGCTGCATTAGCCCATCCATGACAAGGACCGACGGGTTGTGCTTTCCGAGATGCAGTTCTGCACACCACTGTTGTAATGCGCCGTTATTTGCCTGTTTGTGGCCCGCCTGTTAGCTTGCACGATTCTTGCCCTTCACAGAACTGCTGCTGACTGGATGTTTTTTGTTTGTCTCACCATTCTCAGTAAACCCTAGACTTAGACACTGTCGAGCATGTACAGCCCAGTAGGCCGGCCATTTCTGAGATCATTTTCGTGAACAGGGTGGTGTACCTTATAAACTGGCAAATGAGTGTATAGACATAAAACATTAATTTATAGGCAAATTGGCTAATGAATTATGCATAGAAATAATGTATTATTCAGTCTGCCAGGAGGAATACAGCGCTAACATGTTGTCAAGCATCATCCCTGTTCAGACCATGTAGACGCTTCCAGTAATCAGTCTCTTGAGAACTGATACATGCACAGATACCTGCCATTTTGCCAAATTACATTGATATTTTCCCCTATTATGTTGGTCTTAGAGAGTCTCTGAAGCACTCAGCTGGCTATCTCCATTAAAGATTCTCCATCCAAGAAAACGGTAACCCTTGTATTATACCGATCGTAGTGTGAATGTCATTCTATTCTGAGATATACAGTATACAATGGTATTGTTCTCACTGGGTCAGCTGCAGTGTTTGCTGTCTGGAGACAGATGAACATGTGACATGAGTTGTAATTTACAGGGCTTTGACCAGCCTGTTCAAATGGATGAGCAGTTAAGAATGTCATTCCTCTGTCTCCAGCTTTAACCAGTAACCCCAGGTAGCCTAGGTAGCCTAGTAAAAATCTGTCTTTCTGCCCCTGAGCAAGGCAGTTAACCCACTGCTCCCCGGGCGTTGAAGACGTGGATGTTGATTATGGCAGCCACCTGCACCTCTCTGATTCAGAGGGGTTGGGTTAAATGCGGAAGACATATTTCAGTTGAATGCGTTCAGTTGTACAACTGACTAGGTATCCCCCTTTCTCTGTGATTAGATCTCTCTCTGGGGGTCAATTTGATGCATGTGAGGCCATCGATTTTCAAAAAAGCCTCAGCAAATAAACACAGGTCATGTTTAGTGGTTGGCTGGGAGACGGAGCTGGTATTGACCCAGTTGATGGTCATGTGACAGGAAGCATGGAGTCTTTTGCTGTGAACAATTATGGAGGGAATGGAGCATCTCCATGGAAACTGGGTAAACCTTCGATGGCCCATTGTAGGTTTCTGGGACTAATGGATCGTATCATGGGGCATGGAGAATGAGCAATATTGAGTAGTTGGTGAACCTTAATTGGTGAACCCCTCTTTATTAGTCACAGCACAACCTACAGTGGCAGTCTGGATCTAAAACAGCTGGTCAAGTAATGGCACTCTCTGCATCTCCTCCCGCAGGAGAGAGAGCAATATTCTCCAGTATAAGGCAACAGAGAAGAAGACATGGTGGAGAAACAGGAGGCAGCTAAGCATATTGATCAATAAAGGACAGAAAAACAGACAAATTAAATGTTTCCACAATCGACTTTGCATTAGCTTCATAAATGTAAAGTTATTTGAAACTGTTTTCAAATCAAAGCTGCTGATAAGAGTAAAGGAACTCAGGACCAGGCCTAGAGCCACATCTGCAGAATTCACAAATGCATTAGACTGCCAAAAATAAACTGCAATCACTTTAAAGGCTCTTAATTAAGTGCTAAAACTGCAAGAGACTCGGGTACTATCTAACTAAACCTACAGCAAAGACTGAGCACTTTCCCTTTCAGCTGAAAAGGCTGTTTTCTCGTGGTTAACAACTTCACGGAAACCTATGGTGACTAAATTCAATTTCAGCAACTGTTGAGCGTGAAAAACCCAGCGGCGTTGCAGTTCTTTGTCTTGCACATTCACCCTCTGAATGGCACACATACACAATACATGTCTCAATTGTCTCAAGGCTTAAACATCCTTCTTTAACCTGCCTCCTCCCCTTCATATATACTGATTGAAGTGGATTTAACAAGTGACATCAATAAGGGATCATAGCTTTCAACTGGATTTACCTGGCCAGTCTATGTCATGGAAAGAGCAGGTGTTCTTTATGTTTTGTATACTCAGTGTATAGTATAGTAGGAAGATGGCACCAGGTCATGAATGCTGCTCTCGTCACATTAACACACAGTTGGTTACAGCTTCACACAGTTTTATCAATCTGGACTCCCAGAGTCGAAAAATATTATCTTGAACATTTAGGAACTTGATCACCAAAAAGCCCTCTCTTTAAAAATAAATACTATTAGCATAGCTTAACTACCAGCAGTGCTTAGACTCTGAAAAACATGATGTGTCTTGGACTCAGTTCCCAGGAGAGTAAGTGTGTTAGACGGTGTCTGAACAATATGCCCTAGACCCAGCACCAAGGTGGACAGGGACTGATGCAGACCCCCACAGGCAGAGAGAGAGATGTGGTGGGCAGGCAGGCAGGCAGGTGAACACAGTGACAGCAGAGAACCAGATAGTTGACATGATTCAAACAGACAGGGTGATGAGTCACCCTTGCAGAGAGTTTCTCTATGTGCCTGACCCAGAGCGCCCCCCCCCCCCAACGCTTACTTATTTATGACCCATCCCAGCTATTCTACGGCCACCAGTAATCCTTTCTGACGACAGGCCAGCCTTTTCAATGTACCTGGGCTCTTGTGCACCAATCTGATTAGAGAAAGCCATAACCCATTGGACCTCAAATAATATTCTACACTAAATTCAGCTTTCCCTAATCTTAAATCAATTTTATACAAGCTAACTGTGACCCTCTTTCAAAATGTCAACCTTTTATACTAAAATGTTTTCCAGTGCAATAAGTTTAGTCCATTGTCCAGTGTGTGAAAAATATATTTTGAGAGCCATCTCACACAGAATTACGCATGACAATATGTTGCATTCATAAGTAATGTCTGCAAGCTTTTATATATGCAATCTGGACCCATGACATATCAGGAAGAGCAGCTCTGACAAGGCTGAGCACCTTCAATTTCCCATTTTATTGAGGCTGATGTGTATGTGTGTGAATAAAACCAAGGTCCAGGTGGCAGCGAGGGGGACATAGTTGGTCCCGTCTGTCTGTCTGACTCACCAGACCCAGTCAGGAGAATACACACTGTGGAAATATTCTATCAGGATTTAGCTTGGATCACCCACATGTTAAACCTGGACGGAGAGAGGGCACAGCCCTGTCAAACACCTGGCTTTAGTTGCTTTCATTAACATATTCACATACTCCAATAAGTGTTTTATTAGATGGAATAAAATGCTATAGTTACAAGTCAGGTAGATAGTTAATGATGAAGTGATAACATTTTACTGGAATTGGTGTTATTGTTATTCATATTTCCCAAGAGGTTTCCAGTGCATTGCTGGCAAGACATTAGCTACTGCATTTGGAGGAATTTATCATGCTGATGATCCATGGGCCCTACAATTTTCATGCCGAAAAGCTCTACCGTCTAAATAATATTCTCACTGGCACACCTTTAATTAAACTATTCAACTCTCACTACAGAGAATATAATTAATATGTGGCCATCCTATTCTCCAGGCCAGGACTTCTACTGCACCACGGCATTATTACATTTACTGGACTAATAATTACGCAAAGGGCATAAAAACCTAAATGAAGAGTGTTTCCTCGATGAGCTCAGATTAGTTTCAGGCTGAGGATTTATTCCTTGATGCATACTTAGCGGTTTTTAGTCTGGACTCATCTTTCAATATGGATGTGCCTCGGGTACTGTATGAGAGGAGCTAGTGAGCAGTCCTCCTCTCTGAAATTCAGGATAACAAACTTCAACATTCCCCCTCGCATCTGAGTGCTTTCAACTTGCAGGACACTTAATAGATTTGTGTGGGGGATAATTATATTGCCAAAGGCCTCTGCTTCTCTGCACCCCATACATTATATCCTATTTATACAACAGGTGGGTCTAATCCTGGATGCTGATTGGTTAAAACCGCATTCCAGCCGGTGTCTATTCCATAAGTTACTTCCGGCTAAATCCATGACGTTGAAATGCCTATTTACTCTGTTCCATCTTCCACTATCTTCCACTGTCTCATCAGCCCAGCCTGGCAATTTATGAACTTGAACTCCACTATAAAAAGCATCTATACATTATCGCCCATTTCTTTTAGACTAGCATTTGGTTTCAACAGTTGAAATTTGTATAAACCTTGCTGTCTGTTTCTTCTTCATTTGCAACATTGTTTCAATATTTAAATTCAATCTCCAGCTGTCTCATAGTATTGAACGTGTCGGGAGTCAGGACGAGATAGACAGACAGGCAGCGTTTCTCTGCCAGTCGAAATCATGAATCACCTGCCATCATTTTTATGGATAAATACAAAGAAATATCA
Organism: Salvelinus alpinus; assembly: GCF_045679555.1. Taxonomy (NCBI): domain Eukaryota; kingdom Metazoa; phylum Chordata; class Actinopteri; order Salmoniformes; family Salmonidae; genus Salvelinus; species Salvelinus alpinus. The sequence goes on from NC_092094.1 coordinate 83,738,983, forward strand.
ACAGAAAACAGGTCAAACTAAACAAAACGCAGCTAGTTTACAGTCTTTCCAGCTTCAGTTTGAAGTGATTGGGTTAGCTGTGAACAACAGTGTCCTGAGGAGAGAGCACATTTTCTATGCCAGGTGAAATTGCATCATTAGCTCATTGTTATGAATGTATCCAAACAAATGTCACTAGATAACAGCTTAAACAAACGCAAATGCAGCAACTTTTCTGTTATTCTGGCTGCACTGTTTGACGTGACTGTAAGTTAGCCGTAGTTGGCTAGCTAGCAAGCAAGGGATAAGAACATTGCCAGCCAGTATGGCAGTGGAACATTTAGAACGAACGACTGGGCCGCATCCATAGATACAGAACAAAAAAGACTTAACAACTTGGTCGCATCTCTGGCAACCGAACCGATAGAACGAACGACCAGCCGGCTTGGGTAGTGACCTCAGATTTGTGTCGAGACTATAACTCGTGGACGGATGGAATAGTATGAATAAATTAATAATAAAAATATGAAAATATGTCAATCATTATTTGAATATGTTGGTAACCCGTTGCATAAAAGTAAAGGCGGTGTTTGGAGGATATATTGGCGGCCCTCGACTTCGTCTCGGGCTTAAGCTCCAAACAACGGCTTCTCGAGCATTATCACTTAAAAGTGCTTTTCAAGTGGTTGCCTGGGCCCACATCCAAAGCTACCTTAAATGCTTAATTTAATTTTCAGAGAAGACCTTGAAGAGTGTGCAACTTTCAGACGCTAAATGAAATTGCTTCTCATAAATGTGGGCATTCTTTGACTTGTACATTCATATTATGACAGCTGGAGAGTCACACTCCTTTCCCTGCAATGTTCATAAGGCCCATAAATCCATATATCTAAATGCTCATATAGCATCACAGGGAGGTTGGCTTTACTATCACACCATAACAAGTTAGAAAAGGTTTATCCTTCATTCAGAAATGCATCCAAATAAGAAACAGGGAGGAGTTTATTTTGATGATAAACAAACCAATTGTTTGTTAGTGAGGAGTTTGTCAGCTCCAACGGCCAAACAAGATTTCTTGCTCAATTAGAAAAATTGCCACTGTCTACGAGAGGAAGATTAAGTCTTTGGCCATAAAACAGCTAGATGTGTTATTTATTGGACAACCCATGATCCTTACTGATTCATCACCTCCTCTAATAACCATCTGCCCACTACCTCCACTGCTCATGTCTGGACAGAAAACAAAGAACACTTCCTGGTCCTCTCAGTATCTGAAGATGCACTTGGCCACATAGTCTTCACCAGAAAGTGTTTTTTAGGGGGCGTGATTGTATTTGTGCCTCCAGTTCTGGAAGGAGAGATCAAAAACGCCTTCTCATTTGTCAAACGTCTGCAGACTTGCAGCAGGGGCAGCTGGGGCATGAGCGTGATCACAGCCTCCTCTCATGGCTGACTGACCTCTACTCCTGTGGATGAAATTCTCAGACAATGTCTGATTTTCACAGTGAGCAGCAGAAGAAAAATATTTGAAGATGAGTTGAGGGTGTTTCTAGACTAGATGGTGCAGTAGCAGATTTATTGTACCACTAATAAGCTATACGCTAATATTGAGTATTGAGCAGAGGAATCAGACCTCCCAATTGACGCTTCGCTAAGGACCCTTGGTTACTGTTGAAACCTTGGACAACATTTTCCCAGGAAGCCAAATTCCGTCTTCTAACCATTGGTGAAATCCTCTCACTATGATCTAAAACTGTGTTTTTAATACTCAATTAATTTAAACACAGACTACCGCTTGCTAATCAGGAAACTCTTGGGTATGTTGTGGTAGACTGGCATTACAATTGCTTCACAGGAACCTGTTATAATAATGTTTGTAGTGTGGCTAGCCACTGAAAGGCTCTGATCATTTTCAGCATGCAGTCAAAGCTACAACCACTTTTGGAGCAAACTAGTGCCCTCAAATCATATCCTGATGTCGACAGCAGATGGAAGTTGCATTAATAACATGGCTAACTTAGCTACCTAACAGAAATTTAGAGAAAACAAGTTATATTAAATGGCTAGCTAGAGTGCATTAGCAACATTTGTTGGTCAATGAGACTGAGAGCTGGCTAACCAGCTGAGTTTGCAAAATGTAACAAAAGTATCATTTCGAATTCTAAAAATACAGGCTCTGCATTCTGTGAATCACATTCACAAGTACCCCTGGTGCACTGTTGTCATGCCCTGACCATAGTAAGCTGTTTTTTCTCTGTGTTGGTTGGGTGGTCATCTAGGTGGTTTTTGTATTTTTATGGTGGCCTGATATGGTTCCCAATCAGAGGCAGCTGATTATCGTTGTCTCTGATTGGGGATCATATTTAGGTAGCCATTTCCACATTGGTATTCGTGGGATCTTGTCTATGTTTAGTTGCCTGTCAGCGCTAGTTGTATAGCTTAACGTTTCAATTGGTTGGTTGTTTGTTGTTTTGTTCAGTGAGTTTCAGTTTATTAAAATTATGTGGAACTCTAAGCACGCTGCGACTTGGTCTACTCATTACGACGAGCGTGACAACTGCTCAATTATTTAGCTATTTAAACAATTACTTTTTGAAGAAAAGTATTTTCCCACTGTGCTCACTGCTTTCATGTGTTTCAAAGTTACAAGTGGAATGCTACGATTGGTTGCCCAAAATTCTGGGGCGGGACTTAAAACACAAATCTTGATTGCTGCCTTTAAACAGAACCTAGCAGCAGCTTTTCAATATTGTGATTGTTTTATCCATCACTGAGGTGGGTTCAGTGGTCAGAGGTGGTGTTGGTGTGCTTTGTCAGAGTGCTTAATCAGAGGAAATAATGCCTAGAATGATCCTTGGGGAAAGCAGCTTAAACCCCTTCTTTCTTGACAAAAGCAAGAACAGATCAAATTAAGTGGTTTCATACTTCCTCTGCAAAGAGGATTAAGCCGACTAATACCCAAAAGTGTTTAAATGATTAAAGCTGGTTAATGGGCATTAGGGAGGCCTTCCAGCCCAGGGTCGCAGTGTTGGCTGGTAAATCAAAGAGAGGTGGTCAAAAGCCTCAGTGAGAGAGGTGTAACACTATTAAACAAACACTACATACTGTAGGTCCTAAGCCTCCCAGCTTCAATGAAATATTCTTTACTTTTCTATTTAAAAAAATTATAAAGCATGTAGGGCCTACACTAAAAGACTGTTCCAATGAAACTCCCTTTTCTACTTTGAAGAGTAGGACCATAAACTTATGGTTGACAAATATTGTATCAGCCATTTGGTGACAGAGGACCTAAATATAGACTAGACAATAGAACAGAGGCCATGGTAAACACCATAAATATTCACAAATAAGACTTAGTGTTCAGCTATACCCAGATGGCAAAGATTGGACTAGTAAACAGTACATTATGGATAAGTGGATGAATGGACAAATATTGCCGTGTGTTAAGTGTGTTTCAAAGTGTTACTGCAATGGGCTTTCTATTGTGAACTGATGAAATCGATCGAGAGAGAGCGCCTGTTCCCTCTGCCTCTGTGCTAAAATATACTTTTTCCAAAAGCATTTGTGTCCATCATAGGTAGACGTGTCCGGTTCTACCCCATCGCCTCGCCCATCTAAACACAAGGTGACTCTGTGACAGACGCAGCTCATCAGACAGCTCATGAGGACACATGCTTCTAAATGCAGCCTCAAATTTCCCTCATAATGTCCCCGTCAGCAGGTTAATGCTTCACCCAATGCATCTGACAGAGGAGAGGCAGACATAGAGACACTGCACACAACAAAAATGTGGCTGTTTTTTTATGGAAAATAAGCTACTAAAGAGAGACTAAAGCCTTGACCTGGAAACAACCACTAGCTCCTACCTCCCCAGCCACTTTATGAGGTGGCTGGGAAGGTCTCTCTTATTGGCAGACTCAACAGCCTTGGTTTCTCAAATGACTGCCTCGCTTGGTTCACCAACTACTTCTCAGACAGAGTTCAGTGTGTCAAATCGGAGGGTCTGTTGTCCGGACCTCTGGCAGTCTCTATGGGGGTGCCACAGGGTTCAATTCTCGGGCCGACTCTTTTCTCTGTATACATCAATGATGTCGCACTTGCTGCTGGTGATTCTCTGATCCACCTCTACGCAGACGACACCATTCTGTATACTTCTGGCCCTTTGGACACTGTGTTAACTAACCTCCAGATGAGCTTCAATGCCATACAACTCTCCTTCCATGGCCTCCAACTGCTCTTAAATGCAAGTAAAACCAAATGCATGCTCTTCAACTGATCGCTGCCCACACCTGCCCGCCCGTCCAGCATCACTACTCTGGACAGTTCTGACTTAGAATATGTGGACAATTACAAATACCTAGGTGTCTGGTTAGACTGTAAACTCTCCTTCCAGACTCACATTAAGCATCTCCAATCCAAAATGAAATCTAGAATCGGCTTCCTATTTCGCAACAAATCATCCTTCACTCATGCTGCCAAACATACCCTCGTAAAACTGACTATCCTACCGATCCTTGACTTTGGCGATGTAATTTATAAAATAGCCTCCAACACTCTACTCAGCAAATTGGATGCAGTCTATCACAGTGCCATCCGTTTTGTCACCAAAGCCCCATATGCTACCCACCACTGCGACCTGTATGCTCTCGTTGGCTGGCCCTCGCTTCATATTCGTCGCCTAACCCACTGGCTCCAGGTCATCTATAAATCTTTGCTAGGTAAAGCCCCGCCTTATCTCAGCTCACTGGTCACCATAGCAGCACCCACCCGTAGCACGCGCTCCAGCAGATATATTTCACTGGTCACCCCCAAAGCCTATTCCTCCTTTAGCCGCATTTCCTTCCAGTTCTCTGCTGCCAATGACTGGAACGAATTGCAAAAACCACTGAAGCTGGAGACTCATATCTCCCTCACTAACTTTAAGCATCAGCTGTCAGAGCAGCTCACAGATCACTGCACCTGTACATAGCCCATCTGTAAATAGCCCATCCAACTACCTCATCCCCATATTGTTATTTATTTTTGCTCCTTTGCTCCCGTTATCTCTACTTGCACATTCATCTTCTACACATCTATCTCTACAGTGTTTAATTGCTAAATTGTAATTACTTCGCCACTACGGCCTACTTATTGCCTTACCTCCCTAATCTTACCTCATTTGCACACACTGTATATAGATTTTTTTCCTATTGTGTTATTGACTGTTCGTTTGTTTATTCCATGTGTAACTCTGTGTTGTTGTTTGTGTCGCACTGCTTTGCTTTATCTCGGCCAGGTCGCAGTTATAAATGAGAACTTGTTCTCAACTGGCCAACCTGGTTAAATGAAGGTGAATTTTTTTTAAATAAAATGAAGGTCTAAAAGAAACCCGTCAATATGTTGATAGCTCCACCTTGGCTTCTGTGTGGGGCCAATTATTACATGTCTGTGTCTAGTAACTTGAATGTTGTGTGATGACATTCAGAATTGTATTTACTGGCACTAAACAACTGTTGATGCTGATGTGGTTGGATTTAGCTATTTGCATCCTATAAATGGTTAAGTCATTGCCTAATAGATTCTCTTGGTGACATGTCAAAGAATCAAAGCTTAATTCCAGTGTGTGGAATTTGTCACAGTCACTATTTTGCTGTGCTTGCATTAAAATCACTTCTATATTAATGTTATGTAAACACTATTTACAATGATAAATTGAAGGCATGAAATATTAAGCAGCTTAGGGGGGCATTAAGGTCAACCAAACTGGCAGACTTATAATAAATTCATGAGCTTCATCTGAAATAGTAACCAAATGTAAATGCAAGGATATTAACAATGTTAATTCGTTTCTCATGTGATGCGTCACCTGAATAGTAGCGTTGATTTATTCTAGGTTTGATCATGTCCTCGAGCTCAGACTCAGACATAGACCATTTTGAATAGTAGATCATGAAAGGCACAGTAATCAAAACAGAGACAATTGAAAAGACTCCACAAATTCTAAAATGAAAATGGTAAATAATAATGTCACGTCATTGTAAAGAACTAAAACGGCTATACACATTATACACAGAAGTAAAATGAGTACTGATCCTACAAAAGTCATGCTCACCAGGCCAGGGATAGGAACATGGAAGGCTGTGTCAGTCTGTAGGACATCAAGATTTATCTTCTTCAAGAGGAGTGTATGCCCATACGATGACGCTGGACCCTGACGGCATAGTCATCCGCACCTCGCGGTGTAACATAGATGAGCGGTGGTGATTCTACCATCAAGCACGCTCTGTAGACTAGGCTACAACCGACTTTGTGTCGCAAAGTGGATGGAAGACATATCTTCGATGTACTTTATATGAGCTATACCTATTACTGATAGTCATTTAGAGAGTGATTGAGGAAGTGAACCCAAGCGGTGAGTGTGCGTAAAATCAACACCTTCTCTCCAGACTGGCTTCAATACGCAGCGGTCTGTCTTCTCAGCTAGCGGCACACAGCATAGAGCGGGCCGTCAGTTCATGTTTCAACAGAGAGCGAAAGTGACCTGCACATTGGTCCTCGTTGTGTTCTATCAATTTTTCAAATTTTATGATGTGAACTTATATGAGGTAAAGGGGTATGATTGTGAGCCCAATTCGCTTTCCATCGACTCTTGGACAACTGTAAAAGGGAATGCTATTGAGGCAGTCTGTGGCAGGATCTTATACAATAGGTAAGATCGATGGACTCAATTGATTACCTTGAATTGTTTTGATGTGCATTGCATGTCATGTATTTTCACTTTGGATGTCATTGATTGTTCATCTCAGTTTCCCTATAATTCATGATTTGTAAATGTAATATCTTGAGATTCTGATTAAACATTAAGTGTAAATACCATTAGATATAAATCATGAATGTAAAATGTATAGAGACAGACTGCTATTGATGAATATGTGGAATAGGAATGTGACATGTCTGAATTGGCCATTCAATTAGCCATAGTTTTATTCCAAAATGGACTAAGCACTGTAAAATATTGTTAGAAGTGATTTATCATTTCAGATAGTTGTCACCTCTCAAAAATGTATTATATCATATTAATCAGAGAGAAAGCAAGACAGAGACAGAGACAGTGAGAGAGAACAGCTCAGGAGCCCTCCTCATACACACACCAAACTGTGCTCTCTAACCACAGACTCATACAAACATAAGTGCATGTCACTGTCTGTCTGATAAATTATTCGTGGAGATAAAATTTGCTTTTTGTTGTGTAATGTACTGTGAAATGGAATTTCCTGTTATCTGAAGAGCAGCAGAGATGCATCCTCAAAGGCATATGAGAATCACTTTGTAATTCCATTTAAATATCCTCTGGAGATACTTATATAAAGGGAATGCAAATCTTAATTGATACTTTGCTTTGATGTGTAGAGGAGAAGGCACTTGTCTACTGTGGGAATCTTCCCAAATGGACATCATTTTTCATAGAGTTAAAGGTCCATGCTGAATTAACAAGTATTGCTCCAGCCCTTAGATAAGCTTCTTACTGTACATATTCTGTGATATTGCTCCTGGGTGAATCCCCAAAAACATATTCCTAGAAGGAAGGATAAACTATTACTCAGAATTCCGTCCCACTATGCCTTCTTCCACACATAAACCTCTACATGACAACTAATCTGACATAGCCACCTTAATGCCATCATTCAATAGTAGACCTACAGAATGCTATTACTATGCTATAGGATGCAGGATATAGGCAACTCACTGGGTTTTTCCGTTGCATGCCAAGCGAGACAGAAAATATCCCATCACGTACTAGGATTAAGCTGATAGGTTCTCCTTTCATCAGAACCTCAGTGAGTAGGCTTGGGTGGAAAGATTAAGATTAAACTTCCTCTGGGACTGACCTGGTCCGCTTCCATTGGCTAATTTCCCTGTCTGATAGTGAGAGAGGGAATTGTGGTGAGTTTTGCCAGCTCTTCAGAGCATGTGAATCACACTGCTTAAAACAACAAACTAGCTCACAGGAAAACATGTTACCCTGGTGACATGCTCCCATGATGGTGTTATTGTCATTATTGAAATATCCTCTTGAGAATACACTTACCGTAGCATGAAAATACCTTTGCTATTTGCTTTTGGTGCTTTGTTTTGCTTTATTTCATAGAGCTAAAGTGACTACAGTCAACATCATTGGAGCTTATTCATGACCTATGAGAGGCTTTTCCCCTCTTCTAGAGCATGGTACTCCAACGATGCAGTGATGAGGGTGGCTTAGCACTCTGATCAGTATGCATTGCAAAGTCCTTAAACATTTGTCTTCATCTTACTTGGTTGGAGGGGGCTTGGAAAATGATGAATGACTTTTTACCACCGTTATATGAATTTAGGGGCATGAAATGTGCAACAGTGACAGATGGTGATTTGGTGGTTTAGGTGTGGGCGAATGCCATTAGTTTAATACCGTGTGAAGAATATAGAAGATTCTATTGTCAATGCATTGGTAAGAGTTTCATACAAATGAATGTCATTACATATCATACCTCATCTCACTTTCCGTAAATCTACCTGTCTTTTCCCTTCCAGCTCGCAGCCGGTTATCAGTGTTTGCGGTCTATCCACTCTGATCTCCCTGAAGTCCCTCTCTGTCTCCCACCATGGAGAGTCTGAGTGAGCTGCAGAACCCGCTTCTAGATAAGACCAGCAGGAGACACGTGGTCCACAATGACTACCAGGCGTACCAGAGTGACTACCCCAACCACCAGTACCAGGAGAACATCATTGGTTACTTTGTCACAGGCAGCAACGGCAAGACTCAGGCCCAGCAGTTCCTGGATGCTACCTCTCTGCACTTAGCAGTGGAGGCCTTCTATAGTCCCAACTTTATCCTGTATAAGGACAATGTCAGCCTCCAGAGCAAGGACTCTAAGAGTGAGAGCTCCGAGACCACGTTCACAGAGAACAAGGACAGTGTGTTGGGAGTGGAGGGAGTCCCCATAGAGGACCCTCAGGACAAACTACTGGGAGAGAAGGATGTGACGATCCAAACTGTGTCCTATGAGGTGGAGGAGGAAGGACACGAGTATGAGGTGAGAGATCACACAGAGGGCAACTATAAATGACCAACTACAACTTTGGATTTGGGATGTGTTGATGCTCATACAGGCTAAACAATGAGCATTGTTCAAATCAAAATGTTATTTTTCATTAGTAGAGAGCAGTTGGACATAAATTAATAGGACGATTAAAATAAAAAGCTTCCATGTACCTCAAATTGTGTGGATTGTAATAGTGAGTTGCAGAAATCAATCACAGAATAATGGGTCACGGCACTCAATGCTTTTCATGATAACTATTTAATTTACAACAAATCTCCCTACCTCTTTCTAATAGGCTGCTAAGGCTGCCAGCATGATTCATGCCTATTTATTCCACCTAACTGTCTGTTCACTAAATGGCCAATTTGGTGTATTTTATAGCAATCTTACAAATCAAATACAGGGGTAATTGTACTGTTTTTCTCTTCCATAATTGTTGGCAAATCTCCCTGTTCATCTTTGATCATATCACTCCAGTCCTTTTGTTATGTTAGGACAAAACTGTGACTAAGCACTCCAAACTAAAATGGAGAGCAACTTCTTTTGAAAAGTGGGACAATCTCATTTCATGCAGCGAGGGTTGTAAAATACCCATTGTCGTGAGTTGGCAGCGGGGGAGTGCATAGATCCCTAACTGGACTTACGATCAGTCCAGCTCCTGACACTAGGAGCTCAGCAGATGGATAGATGCACAGCAGAGACGGCCTTTAATGTCATAGCTAATGCAGTGCTTTGAGAGTATTAGAGACTGGGCTGATGCATGGCCCGACACAAAATGGCCAGCAGATAAATTATTCCAGGTAGATTCAAAGAACAAATTAATCTGATTAACACCCAGGAGATGAAAGTTGGGCTTCCAGTTGGAACTTGAGAGCTGGTTCTCTTGGTTAACCCTCTGTCTGGCATTTATGTGCGTGTGTGTGTGTGAGTGTGCGTGTGTGTGTGTGAGTGCGCGTGTGTGTGTGAGTGCACATGTGTGTGTCGGTAGATAATTTCATCCTTGGATGTAGTTCCAAGAATTGGAGATGAAGTGAGTGTGCCAGCCAGGTGTGTGTTGATGTGATACAGCTCTCTACAGCTGGAGATCAAAGCTCTGTAGAAGGCTTTTAAAGTGAACATGCTCTCAACACACTTAGACAAGACGGAAAGCGCTGGACGATAATTCTTACATGTCAAAGCCAGTAACTGCTGTTAGTTCTTCTATACGTGTTGTTGTGTTTATCATAAGTTATGGAATTTCTCTTGGACAGATCTACAAGAAAACGATCAGCTGTAGTTCAGGTGTTTGTCTTTTTCCTCACTGGCTTTTTGGACAAATCACGATTTCGCAGGTGTTAGCATCTTTCGAATTTCAGAAGGGGACTGGACATTCAGCCCGTAACTGCACAGAGAGAGGGTGGAGCTCCTCATTCCAGTTCCTTGCTCTAGCATCTCTTCATCGCTTCTCTTAACACGTATGGACCCGGAACTTAATCGCTCAGCTGACCAATTACTTGAGACATTAGTTCTGTGTTAACCAAGATAAAAGATTATGTTGAAAACCCTGCATCTGTATACTGACAACATGGTTCTCAGTAGGCATACAGAGATATGATGGCATTAACTGTTCCACACAATAACACATGACTGGACCATGTCCTCAATGACACCCATCTAAATTCTTTACTCAGTAATTATTTTTGTTTTGGTGAGCTCTGTGCAATGTTTTATATCCATAATTGTAGATGAAAAGCAAGTTTTTCCAAAATGCCAACAGTTTAGTCCCTCTGCCAGCGTTTCCCACCAGATGTGATGGGGAATCAGGAAACTGCTGGTGTGTAAGGGGTAAAACAAGACTCAGGCCTGGGTGTGAGTGAATATGCCATTCCCTAGTGACTGGGGCCATGGCTGTCTGTGTGACCTGTGGGTGCGCCCAGTGTCCCCTGCTGTCATTAACGAGCACTCTGGGAGTGCAGTCTGAGGATAATTAACAGACCAGTGCAGTGGAGGAGTCTCATCAATTACACTGGCCTCAAAATGCCTGCTGCTACTGGCTGACTGGCTAACTCTCAGATTGGCTTTAGTGTAATGCACCACTGTCTGTCCATATTCCCATACCAAGTCTAGCAATCTATCCACAGCGACATGGGCATTCATTAGAAATGTGGTTGGATGTAAAGAATCTCACCTGGTGCTACAGGTGTCCACCAGGAATTATTTCAGAAGTCCATTGTGGGCCAAAATCTCTTGGCCATTGGTCATGCATGTGGGTCTCCGTGTGCAACTTCAGACAAAATTGACATAGCTTCTGTAGCTATTTAATCGTATGGATGTAATGTATTATGTAATACATTTTTAGATCCTCTGTCACTTTGTTCTCTCTATAAGCACAGTACTTGTGGCATTTAATGCATAATGCAAGGACACATCAATATGTTTATCACTCTCTCTAACATGTTTGCCAATGGGTGAGAGGGTGATATGAGGGTTTTGCCGCTATGCCCACTTTGTCTCTTTTGCCGCTATGCCCACACTCTCTCTGCCCGCCTCTCCGCCTCTCCTCTCGTCCTCTCGTCCTCTTTAAATTGGCTCATTTATTTTCGGCCCTGAACATCCATTTCCATTTCCTCTCTTCCCTCAGTCGCCCAGGTTTGTTTGATCCCTGCGAGTAACAAGACTAACAAATGAATCCTGTCCTGATGGAGGGCCATTCATTTAATCAAACAGCAGCTCCCTCTCTGGGAGAACTGCAAAGGTGAGGCTTTCTCTTCTTAAAGGTCATCCCAGAGATGTGGCTCCTCGTGTTTGGCTCTCAACTTTTGTCCCCGTACCAGAGTGCCCACAGCAGCGTCAGACTTTTCCATTCATTAGTCCCTCAGCTACCCAGGGGCCTCTGAGGAGGATCAAGGCACAGTATGAGTAGACACCACACAAGCCCTCAGAACATTCACAGCCTCTCAAACAAACATATGAGAGTTGGTGGCACCTTAATTATGGAGGACAGGCTTGTGGTAATGGTTGGAGCAGAATAGTATCAAATACATGGTTTCTATGTGTTTGATGCCATTCCATTTGCTCCATTCCAGCCATTATATATATTTTTTACTTAACTAGGCAAGTCAATTAATAACAAATTCTTATTTACAATGATGGCCTACTGGGGAACAGTGGGTTAACTGCCTTGTTCAGGGGCAGAATGACAATTTTTACCTTGTCAGCTCAGGGATTCGATCCAGCAACATTTCGGTTACTGGCCCAATGCTCTAACCATTAGGCTACCTGCCACCCCATTATGAGCCATCCTCCCCTCAGCAGCTTCCTGTGGTGGAGGTGCACATGAAGGATGGGGGAGGGGGTCTCTCTCGTGCTGTAGAGGCAATTTAGCACATAAATTACACTGTCTTCTTCCTGTTTCCCCTGTCACCTGGTGATGATGAAACAGTTCGTTAATCCAGCGTTATCTGTCAGGTCGCTTATGGGTGTTGACAGAAATACAAATCCTCTCTGCCTGGCTGAGCCCATCATGTCCTACATGTAAGCAGAACAAGGGCAGATATGCCTGGGGGTGTTTGTCATCAACTATCACACTGTTCACAGTATGTCACAGTGTGTCACAGTATGTCTGCAGTGCAGAGTGACTTGCCTGACAAGTTCAGGTCCATGGAACAATGTTGTAGAATCTGACCCTATAATCTTGCAGATTTTTGTGTTAGAAACAACTTTGAGGTACACATTTTGATTTAAAAATGCATTAAAATGTGTAAGTAGATAATCTAGCATGAGTAGCTCATCTACAATTAACTGTTGGTGGGAGGATGGTGAGGGCCCTGGCGATGGTGAGGGCCCTGGTGAGGCCCCTAGTGGAGCCAGGAAAATAACCTCTCCCTCAACGTCAACAAAATGAAGGACCTGATCATGGACTTCATGAAACAGCAAAGGGAGCACATTCCTATCCACATCGACGGTCCACCCACACAGACAGTGTGGTGAGAAGGCGCAATAGTGCCTCTTCAACCTCAGGAGGCTAAAGAAATTTGGCTTGGCAGCTAAAACCCTCACAAACCTTTACAGATGCACAATTGAGAGCATCCTGTCGGGCTGTATCACTGCCTGGTACAGCAACTGCACCGCCCGCAACCGCAGAGCTCTCCGGAGGGTGGTGCAGTCTGACCAACGCATCACCGAAAGCACACTGCCTGCCCTCCAGGATACCTACAGCACCCGATGTCACAGGAAAGCAAAAAGTTAATCAAGGACATCAACCACCAAAGCCATGGCCTGTTCATCCCACTATCATCCAGAAGGCGAGGTCAGTGTGGGTACATCAAAGCTGGAACCAAGAGACTGAAAAACAGCTTCTATCTCAAGGCCATCAGACTGTTAAATAACCATAACTAGCCGGCTACCGCCCCGTTACTCAACCCTGCACCTAGAGGCTGCTGTCCTATGTACATAGACATGGAATCACTGGTCACTTTAATAATGGAACACTAGTCACTTTAATAATGTGTACATACTGCTTTACTCATCTCATATGTATATACAGTATTCTATTATACTGTATTTTAGTCAATGCTCATCCTAATATTTATATATTTCTTAATTCCATTCTTTTACTTTTAGATTTGTGTGTATTGTTGTGAATTGTTAGATACTACTGCACTGTTGGTGCTAGGAACACAAGCATTTCGCTACACCCGCAATAACATCTGCTAAATATATGTATGTGACCAATCAAATTTGATTTGATTTGGCGTCACCATAATGTAGTTGTTCAGACGTACACCAACCGTGACTATCCCAACTGACTGGCTCTTTCCTGTGCCCTTCCCTCCCTCCCAGAGTGACAGCTCCAGTGACAGTGAGAGTGAGGACAACTTCATCATGCTTCCCCCCAGGGACCACCTGGGCCTGGCCATCTTCTCCATGCTCTGCTGCTTTTGGCCCCTAGGGATCGCAGCCTTCTACTTCTCCCAGAGGGTGAGTCCAGAACCAGTACACTTTTACACCTACTACCCTGCTATTAACGCTAATTACCCCCAGAACACTCTGCAAGGTCAGTAGGCACAAGTGCTCTCTCACAAGTGTAACACAGCTCATTTTCTACATCCATCGGCCCATACCAATTATTACAGACCATTTACTGCATAAACTGTATAGGTACCCGCCCCTATTTACTCTTGTGATCACAAGCAACCATACAGCAGAGAGCAAAGGAAACTGAGTACAGCTCAAACTAAAGGATGATTGTGCCGCCACATATACAGTATATTTTATTTTCAATTATGGTCACATTTAGTCAATCAAATACCTCAACAATAAATGTTATTTTATGTTAGCAATACATTTCCCAAGGGAGTATCTAGCTGATACTATCTACATGTATTTTTCAGTAGATAATGAATAGACAGGATAGCTGCTGCCCCCGGGACTGTCTCACCATTATTGTGATTATACTGAACCCCAGGTCTATCTATAAATAGCAGCACTTTAGTGAGCAGGTTCTGAATGCAGCAGGTCCCCTCCCTGCCCCCTAATCCAACTACAATTTATCTCAGTGGTTCGCAACATCTCTCAAACTAATTGCGAAGACAATTACATTGCAAAATTACCCAAATAAATGTGTCAAAAGGACAAATGGGTTATGTGAGGGTTCTTTCGGAGGGATACAAAAACATCCAAACAGAGCATTAGTCACTTTCAAAACGGTAGTGACATAATTGCCATAGCAACTAATGTCTTGTTTTCTCTCTCTACAGTAAATGTACACCTACTCACATTTTTCTCAGTCATATTTAATCATGACTCATTTCTCTATCTTTTGTCTCTCAGACTAGCAAGGCCATTGCTAAGGGAGACTTCTCCAGGGCAAGCAGTAGCTCCAGAAGAGCCCTGTTCCTTGCTGTTCTCTCCATCACCATCGGGGCAGGGATGTACGTGGGGGTGGTGGTTGCCCTCGTAGCCTACCTGTCCAAGTCTGGAGGACATGTATAGCAGCAGAACCACGGCCACAGGGGAGTGCTTAGGAAGCTGTCCCTTCTATGGCAACCCTGAAGCACCATCCCCTATAGATGTGGCTCTGTCTGGATGGTTGGGTTGTGGAGCAGCAGAGAGGAGAGAGGAGGAACACAGGAGAGGAAGGAACAGAGTCAGTGTTTTGAAATGTTTACCCTGACCAAACAATGTAAACCACAGACGTATCCATCTGGATTACACCCTTGTGTCTATTTCCCAGCCACTTCTCTCTAGGTTTATCAGCCTGATAAGGATGTTCGAGGTTCACAAAGTAATGAGGAAAACATCAATGGAAAGAGGAAAATGCTATTTTCCCCCAAATACTGTTCTGCTCCTAGTAAAATTAAAGTGATGATACTAATTCCAGAGCTAACCTCCTCCACTGATCTTCATCATTATCATGGAGGCCCCCATCCATCATTTTTGCGGTTCTCTGTAAATACTTCATGTGCAAATGATGTTTTTGTTCTTATTGATTTCCATGCCACAGTGAGTCATAATGAGCCAGTCATTGTGTCTGAAATGCTACATCAAGAAGGCTTACTTTACTGATTATTCATCAAACTGCTCGCCAGTCCAGGTTCTGGGAAATGAATCTGCCATCATCAGTCAATCGACTCTAAACACAGAAGCTATCGGAGAATGTAGATAAAACTGGTGAGCAGTGATCAAGAGGAAAATGTGTTTATTGTGCACTGTATCTCTTGTCAGAATAAATACATTTGGCATGAATAATGATTTTCCTGTTGCCTGTCTTTCTCACTTATTCATTGTCTCATTGAGGAGTGTGGAGAGAGGCATTTCTGACCGTATAATAGAGGGATGTCAGAATGCATTGTTGGCCACTGTGAGTTATATTGACAATTTGCTCGCCTCCTGGCTTCTCCCCTCACTGGCACTGCTTCTCTGTTCTCTGTGTTTGGCATCACTCATGGTCTCGCCTTGAGGTGACTTTAACTGCCAGCAAGCTGAAAGCTCAGGAACAAAGCATACATTTTGGAGTCAGGATGGCAGAACGAAACGAGTGCAGTCTTTTATTCACCTGGAGACTGGAGAGCCATCAAGCCCATCTCTCTGTCTCGCTCTCTCTCTCTCCCTCCCCCTCCCTCCCCCTTCTTTGTCTGGCATCTCATCAGCACCACTCAAAGCCAGCAGAATGACTCAAATACACAGGGAGACGTTTGTCGTGACTTGACTTTTAACATTAATCTGAAGACTGTTATTTATCTAATTACTAACTATGTTTAATTGTTACCCGATTAAATGAATCATGTAACAACTCATTAGGATCTGAGGCACCACGAGAGCGGTTCTTTAAAGAGTTACCATCTCCTGAATGAAACTCTAAAGTTCTTTACCTATTTGTAAAGCGTCTGTGTGTAGCTGGTGAGATGAGTCAGGCGCAGCAGGACAGCAGATAAGAGTAATGAAAGCAATTTTACTCAACAATATCACAATACATGTTGTATAAATACAAGGCCACAAATACGGACTGCAATACAATAAACAATTACTCACAAACAAACATGGGGGAACAGAGGGTTAAATAATGAACAGGTAATTGGGGAATTGAAACCAGGTGTGTAAGACAAAGACAAAACAAATGGAAAATGAAAAGTGGATCGGCGATGGCTAGAAGGCCGGTGTAGTCGACCGCCGAACGCCGCCCGAACAAGGAGAGGAACCGACTTCGGCGGAAGTCGTGACACTATTACATCTATAAACAGTCAACTTATTAATCATAACCTTGTATCATATCATCATTCTGAACAGCCGTAACATCCTGCATCTGCAAAAAACTCAGCCTTACTTATGATTCAGTACTACACAAATTGGTTTAATAATTTATTTACTAGCTAACTAAATGGTAACACAGGATAAACATACAGACTTAATACATTAGAAACAACAATAATATGGCTGCTTGTTACAAAAGACATGGAGAGGGCGAGAGAGAGAGAGGGACAGAGACAGCTAACATTGTTACATTTAAAAACTACTCTCAATTACATTACTATACTTTGCACACAAACCGCCGCCCGCTTGGAGTAAGACATCATGAATGTATTTATGTGGAAATGCCTTGGTTTGCCGCAGTGAGCTTGTTAGGCTCTCTCTTTTCGCGGTGAGCTTGTTAGGCTCTTGATTTACAACAGGGTGTGAGGTGTTAACCCCCCCCCCCCCCTGCGGATGAGAGGGGGTCTGGTTGAAGTTATGTTGCAAAGCTGATCTGACCTATTTGAATCCTCACAGGACAGTCATGTCACGTTCTTAACTCTAACACCAATGTCCTTGAGGTCCCTCTGTGTCATTGAATAACAACATGAACCATTGGAAATTATATAATCTTTGAACTCAAGGATGAATAGAAATGACATGTGCATACAGTATACCTTTTACTCAAGGTTGGAAGTAGATACAGATCTGGTATATGGTTAAGGGGAGGGAAGGTTGCCGGTATTACAGTGACCTCATCTGTTCCCTTTTCAGCTCCCCTCACTTTTCAGTATTTTAGGACACTAAAGGATGGAATGGTCCAGTGGGGAGGATGGGGGCGAAAGAGCTCATCAATGAAAGCTGTATGGGGTGGTGAAGTGCGTGAGAATGAGTGAGTGCAGCATGTGTTCCCTGTGTCTGTTCAATAGGGAGGAAAGTTCACCCACGCT
The DNA here is from genome assembly GCF_045679555.1 of Salvelinus alpinus. Classification (NCBI taxonomy): domain Eukaryota; kingdom Metazoa; phylum Chordata; class Actinopteri; order Salmoniformes; family Salmonidae; genus Salvelinus; species Salvelinus alpinus. Next base: position 83,756,681 of record NC_092094.1, read on the forward strand.
CTCAGCACCCGCAGCTGAGCTCAGACCACCCGAAGCAAACTGGAGTCATATTAGTCATCCACCACCCTGGGAATAAAACTTTGTAAATTACTGCAGGATGTATTTGAACTGTGGGAAATCATTTATGTATTTGGTCAATTCCTTTGTTTTGAGGATAATAAAAATGTAGAATATAACTCATATTTATTAAAAAATCATAGATTTGTCTCTATTTGTGTTCACTTTGTTTTGCAGATTTAGTCTAAAACACGTCAAGCCAAGACATTGTGAAGTTGTTTGATTCAGACAGAATCCTATCACTGCTGCTTAACTGTTTGTTTGCATGAAAATGAGTGTGTAACATCCAAAGACCTTTCATTTCCCTCTAGAAAATGACAGGGAGGAAACTGAATGGGGCATATCCACATATGACTGAGGGAAGAAAAACAGAGTGATAAATGGAAGAGAACAAAATGGATAAGCAACTGTATAGGAGTGGAACGACAAAAAGTCATTAGAAAGCCACTATGTACATTAATAGTTGACCGTTCATACATCCGGGACCCATTTTCACTGTGCTATCATGACTGTGATTGAATACCTGTCATAATTGCCTGCATGCGGACAACATTGGCCTGCAAATGCCATCCACTGTTGCTAGCATGTTCCTGATATCAGTTACTCTCACATTATTTAGCTGTGTTCATGAATTTCACTATGTATTTACATGATTGACCATGTATTATTCTTCACAGTGCTAAATGCCTTAAAATATCACCTTCGCAATGTTGGCTGAGAGAGTCAATGTTCTCAAGTCTGTTTTATCAGCTATTACGGAAGCATAGTTCATTCTGTGGAATTCATTCTTCAGACACAATTTTTTATTGCCTGAGGCATATTACATTACCAAGGATGGTTTCAGCAACATTGGGAAAACCTAATGAGCCTCATCATTAACAAACTGTTGCAGCTAACTCTTCATCTCTGTGGCAACAGCATAACGACAGATATCTTGTGAAAACATCCTCCTAAAAAAAGGGTGAATTGTGAAATACTGTCTTATTAGTGTGAAAACTGCAAACTGCACAACAAGCGGTTCTGTGAAAGATTTGTTGTGTAGATTACAGACACTGTAATGCTGTTGGATGTTTATCCAGAGATTATTATTTTATGCTAGTGTGTCATTTAATGTATATTTAATTATTACATTAATGTTACACAGTGATACATTCAAGGTCCATTGCAGTGGCGACCCGTCATTCAGGGCAGAGCCCCGCCTATTTTGAGCCCCACATTTTTAGCAAAAACAAATTTATTTAAAAAATATATACACTACCGTTCAAAAGTTTGGGGTCACAGAACAGCGGAAACTGTCTCTAACCAGAATAGAAAGAGGAGTGGAAGGCCCAGTGCACAACTGAGCAAGAGGATAAGTACATTAGTCTGTATAGTTTGAGAAACAGATGCCTCACAAGTCGCCAACTGGCAGCTTCATTAAATAGTACCCGCAAAACACCAGTATCAATGTCAACAGTGAGGAGGCGACTCCGGGATGCTGGCCTTCTAGGCAGAGTTCCTCTGTCCAGTGTCTGTGTTCTTTTACCCATCTTAATATTTTATTGGCCAGTCTGAGATATGGCTTTTTCTTTGCAACTCTGCCTAGAAGGACAGCATCCCGGAGTCGCCTCTTCAATGTTGACGTTGAGACTGGTGTTTTGTGGGTACTGTTTAATGAAGCTGCCAGTTGAGGACTTGTGAGGCATCTGTTTCTCAAACTAGACTCTCTAATGTACTTGTCCTCTTGCTCAGTTGTGCACCGGGGCCTCCCACTCCTCTTTCTATTCTGGTTAGAGCTAGTTTGCGCTGTTCTGTGAAGGGAGTAGTACACAGCGTTGTTCAAGATCTTCAGTTTCTTTGCAATTTCTCACATCAAATAGCCTTCATTTCTCAGAACAAGAATAGACTGACGAGTTTCAGAAGAAAGTTCTTTGTTTCTGGCCATTTCGAGCCAGTAATCGAACCCACAAATGCTGATGCTCCAGATACCCAACTAGTCTAATGAAGGCCAGTTTTATTGCTTCTTTAAATCAGCACAACAGTTTTCACCTGTGCTAACATAATTGTAAAAGGGTTTTCTAATGATCAATTAGCCTTTTAAAATTATAAACTTGGATTAGCTAACACAATGTGCCATTGGAACATAGGAGTGATGGTTGCTGATAATGGGTCTCTGTACACTTATGTAGATATTCCATAAAAAATCATCAGTTTCCAGCTACAATAGTCATTTACAACATTAACAACGTCTACACTGTATTTTTGATCAATTTTATGTTATTTTAATGGACAAAAAATAAATGTGCTTTTCTTTCAAAAACAAGGAAATGTCTAAGTGACCCCAAACTTTTGTACGGTAGTGTATATATTTTTTGGGGGGCCTTGCCTGTTTTGCATGTTATTTTGACATTAATACGTGTCACATATCAGTTTGCAAACAATGTCAACAACAAAAAATATATAATTCAGTTAATAAAGTTGCATACACACATGGTCTCATGACACAAGGTGAGACACAGGTGCAGACACAGGAGGCAGATGGTTGGAGTCTTACAATGTTTATTAATCCAAAGGGGTAGACAAGAGAATGGTCGTGGACAGGATAAAGGTCAAAACCAGATCAGAGTCCAGGAGGTACAGAGTGGCAGACAGTCTCATGGTCAAGGCAGGCAGAAAGATCAGGCAGGTGGGTACAGAGTCCAGAAACAGGCAAGGGTCAAAACCGGGAGGACTAGAAAAAAGAGAATAGCAAAAAGCAGGAGAATGGGAAAAACGCTGGTTGACTTGGAAAAACATACAAGACGAACTCAGCGACACCTGGAGGGTGTGGAGACAATCACAAGGACAGGTGAAACAGATCAGGGCGTGACACTCTTTTTTGTTTGCTTGAGTAAGGCAGCTCCAAAATGCAGGTGTTTCAAAGGGATTGGTCAAAGCTATTATTGTTATTATCGTTGGGATTGAAAATTCTCGTGACAACAACACAGCAGCTTTTCTGTATTTCTGTATAACTCAGAATTGACGGCGAAGTTGTCTCTTTTACAATGGGGGTCAATGGGAAAGAATGTTTGTTTTCCCCAATTTGTGGGAGTGGTCGAGAGGAATTCCTTATTATTACTTGAATATCGACTAGGAGTATACACTGAGTATACCAAACATTAGGAACACCTTCATAGTATTGAGTGGCACCCACCCCTTTTTCCCTCAGAACAGACTAAACTTGTCGGGGCATGGACTCTGCAAGGTGTCGAAAGTGTTCCACAGGGATGTTGGCCCATGTTGACTCCAATGCTTCACACAGTTGTGTCAAGTTGGCTGGATGTCCTTTGGGTGGTGGGCCATTCTTGATACACCCGGGAAACTGTTGAGCGTGAAAAACTCAGTAGCTTTGCAGTTCTTGACACAAATCGGTGCACCTGGCACCTACTACCATACCCTGTTCAAAGGCACTTAAATATTTTGTCTTGCTCATTCACCCTCTGAATGGCACACACACAATCCATGTCTCAATTGTCTCAAGGCTTAAAATCCTTCTTTAACCTCCAATTCATCTACACCAGTGGTTCCCAAACTTTTTATAGTCCCGTACCCCTTCAAACATTCAACCTCCTGCTGCGTACACCAGGGTCAGCGCACTCTCAAATGTTGTTAGCCTTCTGCAACAAAACATGATTATTTGTCTCTCTGAAATGAAACCTTCAAGTGATAGATTTTAACCAAATACATAAACAACCCCATGGCATGATTAGATTGTGAAAAAACACACCAATCTCTTTCATAAGTTCTTTAAACTGTAAAAGCTAATTGACCACAATTTCTGAAAATGTGTGTTTAGCGTTTTGGAATTAAAATGTTCAATTATATGATGTTTTCTTCACACATTCAACATTATTATTGTAATGTTTAATGATATTATTTCCACAGATAAACTGGGCTGAGCAGACCAAATACAATGTTAAAGCATTGTATGCAATGTTAAGGCATGCATCCATGTTCATGGTTTGGAGAGCAGTCATATTATATTTAAATAATGTTATCATTGAGGATACAATGAAGGTTGTATTGTCAAATGGGTGGAGAGACAGCATATTGAAAATAGAAACTACTGCAGCCCTATTCTCTACACATCAATCTAATTATGACTTAAATCCAGCAACATGACACCCTTACCACCCCAATGTGTTTAGTTGTCAACCAACTATTTTCTACCAGCCAGACTCAAAGAAAAAGTAACCCTCTTTCTTACGTTATGATTTAAAATTCATAAAATGTCACATTTGGATTTATTCAATTAGTTTAGGTCTTGGAAACTCCTTGGCAGCTCCTACTGCTGGCCTCCTAATGACAGAAATCTAAATAAAATGGAATTCACATGGCACTGTACTGTGGCCCCAGTATTTGCTTTATCTTTGTGAGACACACAACTCAAGAATTCTCTTTGGTTTTGAAGCCAATCAGTACTCCCCAAACACTCCATCCATTTTAGAAAGAAGGAAACAAAGACATGCAGATTCAGCAGCCCAGCTATCAGCATCAGTCTCTACTAAAGCCCGCTTCTTGTGAGAGCCACAGCTTCACTTCAGAGTCCAGTGTGTCTTTGAACATGTTCACGTGCATGCTTATCTGCCCTCACACCTTTGTCGCACAGCAACATGTTCCTCTCCATGGCGACAGCATTAGCTAGAACACTCTCTGGGCAGATAACAGGCTAGCAGCACATCTTGGGCTTTACTTATCTCTCCCAGGCAACAAGGAAACTGTGTCTATCTCTTTTAGCTTTTTATCCTTTCCATGATAAGCAGAGACTGGACACTTTTGTGCTCTGAGCGTTCCCCCAAACTGCTGTCTTATGCCAGCGGTGGAGTGATGCGAGTCTAACGCAGCCGAGAGATAAGAGGGACAGAGGGATGGGAAGGTTTCTGATTACCTGCTACTATGACTATGTTTGAGTTAGCAGCACACATCATGTCAAAATGAGGCTGGCTTGGTGGATCAGGTTTTGGGTGATTTATTCTTATAAGGTATTATTGAAGTGAACTGGAACTAACACTCTTTTAGTCTGGCAGATGACACAAACTGGCTCTCAGAACTGCCCACAGATGGCCTGCTGAAAATACCCAGCTCAGAGGGTTTGGGCTGGGGGAGGGAAAGGAGGGCTGCTGGTGTCTTGCCACACATCATAAATCTTTCTAGGCCATGCTGTCAATGCTAACTGTACAATATATTTTCATGATTAAAGTAGTGGCCAGGCCAGGCAAGAATTATAAAGACTTGTGTCCAGCTGAGCTGTGTAGTGGAGGTGGAAGTTATCCAGGGACAGAAGCCCTACTCTCAATTCAAACATGACTAGATTACTGTCATCTTATCCATTCACCATAATCTCACATCCATAGTGTGACAATTAGAAGGTAACATCAAGTACCACTGCCTGGGAAGTTTATGGCTACATAAGTAGACTAAAGTGAACATTCGCTCTGTCTCTTGACACTAGTTTGGGTTACTCACTTGTTGGATTACTGTATGTCCCTGTTCCTTCCCCTTTTATAAACAGTCACCTCTATCATAGACTCTAATCGAAAGTACTGAAAGGCTAAATGTAAAAAAATAAAATGAAAAAAGAGTGTTAAAGCTGGCAACGAACAATGGATATTAAATTGAGTGTATGGAAAATGTGGATTTCAAGACAAAAAGTGTCTTTATTCAGATGACATGACATAGCCTTGTCTGATCTTGTTTCCATGTCTTGGTAAAATAACCCCTGGAAATTAAGACAGCCGTGATCTCAGACAACTCATTAGTTATCCACATAATCTCAGACAGCTCATTAGTTATGCACCTGAACTCGGACCTCTACGGACTACTATGACTTGAGGAACACTAACCCTAGCTCAAACCTAACCCTAGCTTCATGTCTAACCCCAGCTAAAACCTAACCCTAGCTTCATAACCACACCCCAGCTCAAATTTAACCATTGCTTTATGTCCACACCCCAGCTCAAACCTAACCATAGCTTCATGTCCACACCCCAGCTCAAACCTAACCCTAGATCATTGTACACACCCCAGCTCAAACCTAACCCTAGCTTCATGTCTAACCCCAGCTCAAACCTAAATCTAGCTTCATGTCTAAACCCCAGCTCAAACATAACCCTAGCTTCATGTCCACATCCCAGCTCAAACCTAACCCTAGCTTCATGTCCACACCCCAGCTCAAACCTAACCCGAGCTTAATATCCACATCCCAGCTAAAACCTAACCCTAGCTTCATGTCCACACACCAGCTCAAACCTAACCCTAGCTTCATGTCCACACTCCAGCTCAAACCTAACCCTAGCTTCATGTCCACACCCCAACTCAAAATAACCCTAGATTCATGTCTAAACCCCAGCTCAAAATAACCTTAGCTTCATGTCTAAACACCAGCTCAAACCAAACCCGAGCTTCATAACCACACCCCAGCTCAAATTTAACCTTTGCTTTATGTCCACACCGCAGCTCAAACATAACCCTAGCTTCATGTCCACACCCCAGCTCAAACCTAACCCTAAATCATTGTCCACACCCCAGCTCAAACCTAACCCTAGCTTAATGTCTAAACCCCAGCTCAGCCCTTATCCTAGCTTCATGTCCACACCCCAGCTCAGCCCTAGCCCTAACCTTAACTTCGTTTCCACACCCCAGCTCAGCCCTAACCCTAGCTTCATGTCCACACCCCAGCTCAGCCCTTATCCTAGCTTCATGTCCACACCCCAGCTCAGCCCTAACCCTCGCTTCATGTCCAAACGCCAGCTCAAACCTAACTATAGCCTTATGCCTAACACCAGCTCAAACCTAACCCTAGCTTCATGCCTAACCCCAGCTCAAACCTAACCCTAGCTTCATAACCACACCCCAGCTCAGCCCTAACCCTAACCTTAACTTCATGTCCACACCCCAGCTCAAACCGAATCTGAGCTTCATGTCCACACCCCAGCTCAGCCCTAACCCTAACTTCATGTCCAAACCCCAACTCAGCTCAGCCCTAACCCTAACCCTTGCTTCATGTCCACACCCCAGCTCAGCACTAACCCTAACTTCATGTCCAAACCCCAGCTCAGCCCTAACCCTAACCCTAGCTTCATGTCCAATCCCCAGCTCAGCTCAGCCCTAACCCTAACCCTAGCTTCATGTCCACACCCCAGCTTAGCCCTAACCCTAGCTTCATGTCCAAACCCCAGCTCAGCCCGAACCTTAACCCTAGATTCATGTCCACACCCCAGCTCAAACCTAACCCTAACTTCATGTCCAAACCCCAGCTCAAACCTAACCCTAGCTTCATGTCCAAACCCAAGCTCAGCCCTAACCCTAGCTTCATATCCACACCCCAGCTCAGCCCTAGCCCTAACCTTAACTTCATGTCCACACCCCAGCTCAGCCCTAACCCTAACTTCATGTCCAAACCCCATCTCAGCTCAGCCCTAACCCTTGAATAATGTCCACATCCCAGCTCAGCCCTAACCCTAACTTTATGTCCAAACCCCAGCTCAGCCCTAACCCTAACCCTAGATTCATGTCCACACCCCAGCTCAAACCTAACCCTAGATTCATGTCCACACCCCAGCTCAAACCTAACCCTAGCTTCATGTCCAAACCACACCTCAAACCTAACCCGAGCTTCAAGTCCACATCCCAGCTCAAACCTAACCCGAGCTTCATGTCCAAACCCCAGCTCAGCCTTAACCCTAGCTTCATGTCCACATCCCAGCTCAGCCCTAACCCTAGCTTCATGTCCACACCCCAGCTCAGCCCTAGCCCTAACCTTAACTTCGTTTCCACACCCCAGCTCAGCCCTAACCCTAGCTTAATGTCCACACCCCAGCTCAGCCCTTATCCTAGCTTCATGTCCACACCCCAGCTCAGCCCTAACCCTAACCCTCGCTTCATGTCCAAACGCCAGCTCAAACCTAACCCTAGCTTCATGCCTAACCCCAGCTCAGCCCTAACCCTAGCTTCATGCCTAACCCCAGCTCAAACCTAACCCTAGCTTCATAACCACACCCCAGCTAAAACCTAACCCTAGCTTCATGTCCACACCCCAGCTCAAACCGAACCTTAGCTTCATGTCCACACCACAGCTCAGCCCTAACCCTAACTTCATGTCCAAACCCCATCTCAGCTCAGCCCTAACCCTAACCCTTGCTTCATGTACACACCCCAGCTCAGCACTAACCCTAACTTCATGTCCAAACCCCAGTGCTGCCCTAAACCTAACCCTAGCTTCATGTCCAATCCCCAGTTCAGCTCAGCCCTAACCCTAACCCTAGCTTCATGTCCACATCCCAGCTAGGCCCTAAACATAACTTCATGTCCAAACCCCAGCTCAGCCCGAACCCTAACCCTAGATTCATGTCCACACCCAAGCTCAAACCTAACCCTAGCTTCATGTCCACACCCCAGCTCAAACCTAACCCTAGCTTCATGTCCAAACCCAAGCTCAGCCCTAACCCTAGCTTCATATCCACACCCCAGCTCAGCCCTAGCCCTAACCTTAACTTCATGTCCACACCCCAGCTCAGCCCTAACCCTAGCTTCATGTCCAGACCCCAGCTCAGCCCTTATCCTAGCTTCATGTCCACTCTCCAGCTCAGCTCTAACCCTAAACCTGGCTGCATATCCAAACCCCAGTTCACACCTAACCCTAGCTTCATGCCTAACCCCATCTCAAACCTAACCCTAGCTTTATAACCACACCCCAGCTCAAACCTAACCCTAGCTTCATGTCCACACCCCAGCTCAAACCTAATCTTAGCTTCATGTCCACACCCCAGCTCAGCCCTAACCCTAACTTCATGTCCAAACCCCATCTCAGCTCAGCCCTAACCCTTGAATAATGTCCACACCCCAGCTAAGCACTAACCCTAACTTCATGTCCAAACCCCAGCGCTGCCCTAACCCTAGCTTCATGTCCAATCCCCAGCTCAGGCCTATCCCTAACCCTAGCTTCATGTCCACACCCCAGCTTAGCAATAACCCTAGCTTCATGTCCACATCCCAGCTCAGCCCTAACCCTAGATTCATGTCCACACCCCAGCTCAAACCTAACCCTAGATTCATGTCCACTCCCCAGCTCAGCTCTAACCCTAAACCTTGCTTCATGTCCAAACCCCAGCTCAAACCTAACCCTAGCTTCATGCCTAACCCCAGCTCAGCCCTAACCCTAGCTTCATGCCTAACCCCATCTCAAACCTAACACTAACTTCATAACCACACCCCAGCTCAAACCTAACCCTAGCTTCATGTCCACACCCCAGCTCAAACCTAATCTTAGCTTCATGTCCACACCCCAGCTCAGCCCTAACCCTAACTTCATGTCCAAACCCCATCTCAGCTCAGCCCTAACCCTTGAATAATGTCCACACCCCAGCTCAGCACTAACCCTAACTTCATGTCCAAACCCCAGCGCTGACCTAACCCTAGCTTCATGTCCAATCCCCAGCTCAGGCCTAACCCTAACCCTAGCTTCATGTCCACATCCCAGCTCAGCCCTAACCCTAGATTCATGTCCACACCCCAGCTCAAACCTAACCCTAGATTCATGTCCACACCCCAGCTCAAACCTAACCCTAACTTCATGTCCAAACCAAACCTCAAACCTAACCCGAGCTTCAAGTCCACATCCCAGCTCAAACCTAGCTTAATGTCCACATCCCAGCTCAAACCTAACCCTAGCTTCATGTCCACACAACAGCTGAAACCTAACCCGAGCTTCAATTCCACATCCCAGCTCAAACCAAACCCTAGCTTCATGTCCAGATCCCAGCTCAAACCTAACCCTAGCTTCATGTCTAAACCCCAGCTCAAACCTAACCCTAGCTTCATGACTAAACCCCAGCTCAAACCTAACCCTAGCTTCATGTCCAAACCCAAGCTCAGCCCTAACCCTAGCTTCATTTCCACACCCCAGCTCAGCCCTAACCCTAACCTTAACTTCATGTCCACACCCCAGCTCAGCCCTAACCCTAGCTTCATGTCCACACCCCAGATCAGCCCCTACCCTAGCTTCATGTCAACACCCCAGCTCAACCCTAACCCTAACACTCGCTTTATGTCCAAACCCCAGCTCAAACCTAACCCTAGCTTCATGTCCAAACCCCAGCTCAGCCCTAACCCTAGCTTAATGTCTAACCCCAGCTAAAACCTAACCCTAGCTTTATAACCACACCCCAGCTCAAATCATCTAACCCTAGCTTCTTGTCCACACCCCAGCTCAAACCTAATCTTAGCTTCATGTCCAAACCCCAGCTCAGCGCAGCCCTAACCCTAACCCTAGCTTCATGTCCACATCCCAGTTCAAGCCTAACCCTAGCTTCTTGTCCACACCCCAGCTCAAACCTAACCCGAGCATCAAGTCCACATCCCAGGTCGAACCTAACCCTAGCTCCATGTCCACACCGCAGCTCAAACCTAACCCTAGCTCAAGTCCACACCCCAGCTCAACCCTAACCCTAGCTTCATGTTCACACCCCAGCTCAGCCCTAACCCTAGCTTCATGTCCAATCCCCAGCGCAGCCCTAACCTTAGCTTCATGTCCACACCGCAGCTCAGCTCAGCCCTAACCCTAACCCTCGCTTCATGTCCACATCCCAGCTCAGCCCTAACCCTAGCTTCATGTCCAATCCCCAGATCAGCCCCTACCCTAGATTCATGTCCACACCTTAGCTCAAACCTAACTCTAGCTTCATGTCCACATCCCAGCTCAAACCTAACCCTAGATTCATGTCCACACCCCAGCTCAAACCTAACCCGAGCTTCAAGTCCACAGCCCAGCTCAAACCTAACCCTAGATCATTGTCCACACCCCAGCTCAAACCTAACCCTAGTTTCATGTCTAAACCCCAGCTCAGCCCTTATCCTAGCTTCATGTCCACACCCCAGCTCAGCCCTAGCCCTAACCTTAACTTCGTTTCCACACCCCAGCTCAGCCCTAACCCTAGCTTCATGTCCACACCCCAGCTCAGCCCTTATCCTAACTTCATGTCCACACCCCAGCTCAGCCCTAACCCTAACCCTCGCTTCATGTCCAAACGCCAGCTCAAACCCAACCCTAGCTTCATGCCTAACCCTAGCTCAGCCCTAACCCTAGCTTCATGCCTAACCCCAGCTCAAACCTAACCCTAGCTTCATAACCACACCACAGCTCAAACCTAATCCTAGCTTCATGTCCACACCCCAGCTCAAACCAAATCTTAGCTTCATGTCCACACCCCAGCTCAGCCCTAACCCTAACTTCATGTCCAAACCCCATCTCAGCTCATCCCTAACCCTAACCCTTGCTTCATGTCCACACCCCAGCTCAGCACTAACCCTAATTTCATGTCCAAACCCCAGCGCTGCCCTAACACTAACCCTAGCTTCATGTCAAATCCCCAGCTCAGCTCAGCCCTAACCCTAACCCTAGCTTCATGTCCACACCCCAGCTCAGCCCTAACCCTAACTTCATGTCCAAACCCCATCTCAGCTCAGCCCTAACCCTAACCCTTGCTTCATGTCCACACCCCAGCTCAGCACTAACCCTAATTTCATGTCCAAACCCCAGCGCTGCCCTAACACTAACCCTAGCTTCATGTCCAATCCCCAGCTCAGCTCAGCCCTAACCCTAACCCTAGCTTCATGTCCACACCCCAGCTTAGCCCTAACCCTAGCTTCATGTCCACATCCCAGCTAGGCCCTAAACATAACTTCATGTCCATACCCCAGCTCAGCCCGAACCTTAACCCTAGATTCATGTCCACACCCCAGCTCAAACCTAACCCTAGCTTCATGTCCACACCCCAGCTCAAACCTAACCCTAGTTTCATGTCCAAACCCAAGCTCAGCCCTAGCCCTAACGTTAACTTCATGTCATCACCCCAGCTCAGCCCTAACCCTAGCTTCATGTCCAGACCCCAGCTCAGCCCTTATCCTAGCTTCATGTCCACTCCCCAGCTCAGCTCTAACCCTAAACCTTGCTTCATGTCCAAACCCCAGCTCAAACCTAACCCTAGCTTCATGCCTAACCTCAGCTCAGCCCTAACCCTAGCTTCATGCCTAACCCCATCTCAAACCTAACCCCAGCTTCATAACCACACCCCAGCTCAAACCTAACCCTAGCTTCATGTCCACACCCCAGCTCAGCCCTAACCCTAACTTCATGTCCAAACCCCATCTCAGCTCAGCCCTAACCCTTGAATAATGTCCACACCCCAGCTCAGCACTAACGCTAACTTCATGTCCAAACCCCAGCGCTGCCCTAACCCTAACCCTAGCTTCATGTCCAATCCCCAGCTCAGGCCTAACCTTAACCCTAGCTTCATGTCCACATCCCAGCTCAGCCCTAACCCTAACTTTATGTCCAAACCCCAGCTCAGCCCTAGCCCTAACCTTAACTTCGTTTCCACACCCCAGCTCAGCCCTAACCCTAGCTTCATGTCCACACCCCAGCTCAGCCCTTATCCTAGCTTCATGTCCACACCCCAGCTCAAACCTAACCCTAGCTTCATGCCTAACCCCAGCTCAGCCCTAACCCTAGCTTAATGCCTAACCCCAGCTCAAACCTAACCCTAGCTTCATAACCACACCCCAGCTCAAACCTAACCCTAGCTTCATGTCCACACCCCAGCTCAAACCTAACCCTAGCTTCATGTCCAAACGCCAGCTCAGCTCAGCTCAGCCCTAACCCTAACCCTAGCTTCATGTCCACACCACAGCTCAGCCCTAACCCTAGCTTCATGTCTAATCCCCAGCTCAAACCTAACCCTAGCTTCATGTCCACACCCCAGCTCAGCCCTAACCCTAGCTTCATGTCCACACCCCAGCTCAAACCTAACCCTAGCTTCATGTCCACATTCCAGCTCAAACCTTACCCGAGCTTTAAGTCACATCCCAGCTTAAACATAACCCTAGCTTCATGTCCACACCCCAGCTCAAACCTAACCCTAGCTTCATGTCCACACCCCTGCTCAAACCTAACCCAAGCTTCAAGTCCACACCCCAGCTCAGCCCTAACCCTAGCTTCATGTCCACATCCCAGCTCAAACCTAACCCAAGCTTCAAGTCCACATCCCAGCTCAAACCTAACCCTAGCTTCATGTCCACACCCCAGCTCAAACGTAACCCAAGCTTCAAGTCCACATCCCAGCTCAAACCTAACTATAGCTTCATGTAACACCCCAGCTCACACCTAACCCAAGCTTCAAGTCAACATCCCAGCTCAAACCTAACCCTAGCTTCATGTCCAGATCCCAGCTCAAACCTAACCCTAGCTTCTTGTCTAAACCCCAGCTCAAACTTAACCCTAGCTTCATGACTAAACCCCAGCTCAAACCTAACCCTAGCTTCATGTCCAAACCCAAGCTCAGCCCTAACCCTAGCTTCATTTCCACACCCCAGCTCAGCCCTAACCCTAACCTTAACTTCATGTCCACACCCCAGCTCAGCCCTAACCCTAGCTTCATGTCCACACCCCAGATCAGCCCCTACCCTAGCTTCATGTCAACACCCCAGCTCAACCCTAACCCGAACCCTCGCTTCATGTCCAAACCCCAGCTCAAACCTAACCCTAGCTTCATGTCCAAACCCCAGCTCAGACCTAACCCTAGCTTCATGTCTAACCCCAGCTAAAACCTAACCCTAGCTTTATAACCACACCCCAGCTCAAATCTAACCCTAGCTTCATGTCCACACCCCAGCTCAAACCTAATCTTAGCTTCATGTCCAAACCCCAGCTCAGCGCAGCCCTAACCCTAACCCTAGCTTCATGTCCACATCCCAGTTCAAGCCTAACCCTAGCTTCTTGTCCACACCCCAGCTCAAACCTAACCCGAGCATCAAGTCCACATCCCAGGTCGAACCTAACCCTAGCTCCATGTCCACACCCCAGCTCAAACCTAACCCTAGCTCAAGTCCACACCCCAGCTCAGCCCTAACCCTAGCTTCATGTCCAATCCCCAGCGCAGCCCTAACCTTAGCTTCATGTCCACACCGCAGCTCAGCTCAGCCCTAACCCTAACCCTCGCTTCATGTCCACATCCCAGCTCAGCCCTAACCCTAGCTTCATGTCCAATCCCCAGATCAGCCCCTACCCTAGATTCATGTCCACACCTCAGCTCAAACCTAACTCTAGCTTCATGTCCACATCCCAGCTCAAACCTAACCCTAGATTCATGTCCACACCCCAGCTCAAACCTAACCCGAGCTTCAAGTCCACAGCCCAGCTCAAACCTAACCCTAGATCATTGTCCACACCCCAGCTCAAACCTAACCCTAGTTTCATGTCTAAACCCCAGCTCAGCCCTTATCCTAGCTTCATGTCCACACCCCAGCTCAGCCCTAGCCCTAACCTTAACTTCCTTTCCACACCCCAGCTCAGCCCTAACCCTAGCTTCATGTCCACACCCCAGCTCAGCCCTTATCCTAGCTTCATGTCCACACCCCAGCTCAGCCCTAACCCTAACCCTCGCTTCATGTCCAAACGCCAGCTCAAACCTAACCCTAGCTTCATGCCTAACCCCAGCTCAGCCCTAACCCTAGCTTCATGCCTAACCCCAGCTCAAACCTAACCCTAGCTTCATAACCACACCACAGCTCAAACCTAATCCTAGCTTCATGTCCACACCCCAGCTCAAACCAAATCTTAGCTTCATGTCCACACCCCAGCTCAGCCCTAACCCTAACTTCATGTCCAAACCCCATCTCAGCTCATCCCTAACCCTAACCCTTGCTTCATGTCCACACCCCAGCTCAGCACTAACCCTAATTTCATGTCCAAACCCCAGCGCTGCCCTAACACTAACCCTAGCTTCATGTCAAATCCCCAGCTCAGCTCAGCCCTAACCCTAACCCTAGCTTCATGTCCACACCCCAGCTCAGCCCTAACCCTAACTTCATGTCCAAACCCCATCTCAGCTCAGCCCTAACCCTAACCCTTGCTTCATGTCCACACCCCAGCTCAGCACTAACCCTAATTTCATGTCCAAACCCCAGCGCTGCCCTAACACTAACCCTAGCTTCATGTCCAATCCCCAGCTCAGCTCAGCCCTAACCCTAACCCTAGCTTCATGTCCACACCCCAGCTTAGCCCTAACCCTAGCTTCATGTCCACATCCCAGCTAGGCCCTAAACATAACTTCATGTCCATACCCCAGCTCAGCCCGAACCTTAACCCTAGATTCATGTCCACACCCCAGCTCAAACCTAACCCTAGCTTCATGTCCACACCCCAGCTCAAACCTAACCCTAGTTTCATGTCCAAACCCAAGCTCAGCCCTAACCCTAGCTTCATATCCACACCCCAGCTCAGCCCTAGCCCTAACGTTAACTTCATGTCATCACCCCAGCTCAGCCCTAACCCTAGCTTCATGTCCAGACCCCAGCTCAGCCCTTATCCTAGCTTCATGTCCACTCCCCAGCTCAGCTCTAACCCTAAACCTTGCTTCATGTCCAAACCCCAGCTCAAACCTAACCCTAGCTTCATGTCCAATCCCCAGCTCAGGCCTAACCCTAACCCTAGCTTCATGTCCACATCCCAGCTCAGCCCTAACCCTAACTTTATGTCCAAACCCCAGCTCAGCCCTTATCCTAGCTTCATGTCCACACCCCAGCTCAAACCTAACCCTAGCTTCATGCCTAACCCCAGCTCAGCCCTAACCCTAGCTTAATGCCTAACCCCAGCTCAAACCTAACCCTAGCTTCATAACCACACCCCAGCTCAAACCTAACCCTAGCTTCATGTCCACACCCCAGCTCAAACCTAATCTTAGCTTCATGTCCATACCCCAGCTCAGCCTTAACACTAACTTCATGTCCAAAGCCCATCTCAGCTCAGCCCTAACCCTTGAATAATGTCCACACCCCAGCTCAGCACTAACGCTAACTTCATGTCCAAACCCCAGCGCTGCCCTAACCCTAACCCTAGCTTCATGTCCAATCCCCAGCTCAGGCCTAACCTTAACCCTAGCTTCATGTCCACACCCCAGCTTAGCAATAACCCTAGCTTCATGTCCACATCCCAGCTCAGCCCTAACCCTAACTTTATGTCCAAACCCCAGCTCAGCCCTAACCTTAACCCTAGATTCTTGTCCACACCCCAGCTCAAACCTAACCCTAGATTCATGTCCACACCCCAGCTCAAACCTAACCCTAGCTTCATAACCACACCCCAGCTCAAACCTAACCCTAGCTTCATGTCCACACCCCAGCTCAAACCTAACCCTAGCTTCATGTCCAAACGCCAGCTCAGCTCAGCTCAGCCCTAACCCTAACCCTAGCTTCATGTCCACACCACAGCTCAGCCCTAACCCTAGCTTCATGTCTAATCCCCAGCTCAAACCTAACCCTAGCTTCATGTCCACACCCCAGCTCAGCCCTAACCCTAGCTTCATGTCCACACCCCAGCTCAAACCTAACCCTAGCTTCATGTCCACATTCCAGCTCAAACCTTACCCGAGCTTTAAGTCACATCCCAGCTTAAACATAACCCTAGCTTCATGTCCAAACCCCATCTCAGCTCATCCCTAACCCTAACCCTTGCTTCATGTCCACACCCCAGCTCAGCACTAACCCTAATTTCATGTCCAAACCCCAGCGCTGCCCTAACACTAACCCTAGCTTCATGTCAAATCCCCAGCTCAGCTCAGCCCTAACCCTAACCCTAGCTTCATGTCCACACCCCAGCTCAGCCCTAACCCTAACTTCATGTCCAAACCCCATCTCAGCTCAGCCCTAACCCTAACCCTTGCTTCATGTCCACACCCCAGCTCAGCACTAACCCTAATTTCATGTCCAAACCCCAGCGCTGCCCTAACACTAACCCTAGCTTCATGTCCAATCCCCAGCTCAGCTCAGCCCTAACCCTAACCCTAGCTTCATGTCCACACCCCAGCTTAGCCCTAACCCTAGCTTCATGTCCACATCCCAGCTAGGCCCTAAACATAACTTCATGTCCATACCCCAGCTCAGCCCGAACCTTAACCCTAGATTCATGTCCACACCCCAGCTCAAACCTAACCCTAGCTTCATGTCCACACCCCAGCTCAAACCTAACCCTAGTTTCATGTCCAAACCCAAGCTCAGCCCTAACCCTAGCTTCATATCCACACCCCAGCTCAGCCCTAGCCCTAACGTTAACTTCATGTCATCACCCCAGCTCAGCCCTAACCCTAGCTTCATGTCCAGACCCCAGCTCAGCCCTTATCCTAGCTTCATGTCCACTCCCCAGCTCAGCTCTAACCCTAAACCTTGCTTCATGTCCAAACCCCAGCTCAAACCTAACCCTAGCTTCATGCCTAACCTCAGCTCAGCCCTAACCCTAGCTTCATGCCTAACCCCATCTCAAACCTAACCCCAGCTTCATAACCACACCCCAGCTCAAACCTAACCCTAGCTTCATGTCCACACCACAGCTCAAACCTAATCTTAGCTTCATGTCCATACCCCAGCTCAGCCCTGACCCTAACTTCATGTCCAAACCCCATCTCAGCTCAGCCCTAACCCTTGAATAATGTCCACACCCCAGCTCAGCACTAACGCTAACTTCATGTCCAAACCCCAGCGCTGCCCTAACCCTAACCCTAGCTTCATGTCCAATCCCCAGCTCAGGCCTAACCTTAACCCTAGTTTCATGTCCACATCCCAGCTCAGCCCTAACCCTAACTTTATGTCCAAACCCCAGCTCAGCCCTTATCCTAGCTTCATGTCCACACCCCAGCTCAAACCTAACCCTAGCTTCATGCCTAACCCCAGCTCAGCCCTAACCCTAGCTTAATGCCTAACCCCAGCTCAAACCTAACCCTAGCTTCATAACCACACCCCAGCTCAAACCTAACCCTAGCTTCATGTCCACACCCCAGCTCAAACCTAATCTTAGCTTCATGTCCATACCCCAGCTCAGCCTTAACCCTAACTTCATGTCCAAAGCCCATCTCAGCTCAGCCCTAACCCTTGAATAATGTCCACACCCCAGCTCAGCACTAACGCTAACTTCATGTCCAAACCCCAGCGCTGCCCTAACCCTAACCCTAGCTTCATGTCCAATCCCCAGCTCAGGCCTAACCTTAACCCTAGCTTCATGTCCACACCCCAGCTTAGCAATAACCCTAGCTTCATGTCCACATCCCAGCTCAGCCCTAACCCTAACTTTATGTCCAAACCCCAGCTCAGCCCTAACCTTAACCCTAGATTCTTGTCCACACCCCAGCTCAAACCTAACCCTAGATTCATGTCCACACCCCAGCTCAAACCTAACCCTAGCTCCATAACCACACCCCAGCTCAAACCTAACCCTAGCTTCATGTCCACACCCCAGCTCAAACCTAACCCTAGCTCATGTCCACACCCCAGCTCAGCCCTAACCCTAGCTTCATGTTCACACCCCAGCTCAGCCCTAACCCTAGCTTCATGTCCAATCCCCAGCGCAGCCCTAACCCTAGCTTCATGTCCACACCTCAGCTCAGCCCTAACCCTAACCCTTGCTTCATGTCCAAACCCCAGCTCAGCCCTAACCCTAACTTCATGTCCACACCCCAGCTCAGCCGTAACCCTAGCTTCATGTCTAAACCCCAGCTCAAACCTAACCCTAGCTTCATGTCCACACCCCAGCTCAGCCCTAACCCTAGCTTCATGTCCACACCTCAGCTCAAACCTAACTCTAGCTTCATGTCCACACCCTAGCTCAATCCTAACCCTAGCTTCATGTCCACACCCAGCTTGAATCTAACCCTAGCTTCATGTCCACATCCCAGGTCAGCCCTAACCCTAGCTTCATGTGCACATCCCAGCTCAAACCTAACCCTAGCTTAATGTCCACATCTCAGCTCAAACCTAACCCTAGATTCATGTCCACACCCCAGCTCAAACCTAACCCGAGCTTCAAGTCCACAGCCCAGCTCAAACCTAACCCTAACTTCATGTCCAAACCCCAGCTCAGCCCTAACCCTAACCCTAGATTCATGTCTACACCCCAGCTCAAACATAACACTAGCTTCATGTCCACACCCCAGCTCAGCTCTAACCCTATCTTCATGTCTAACCACAGCTAAAACCTTTCCCTAGCTTCGTGTCCACACCCCAGCTCAAACCTAACCCGAGCTTCAAGTCCACAGCCCAGCTCAAACCTAACCCTAGCTTTATAACCACACCCCAGCTCAAACCTAACCCTAGCTTCTTGTCCACACCCCAGCTCAAATCTAATCTTAGCTTCATGTCCAAACCCCAGCTCAGCGCAGCCCTAACCCTAACCCTAGCTTCATGTCCACATCCCAGTTCAAGCCTAACCCTAGCTTCTTGTCCACACCCCAGCTCAAACCTAACCCGAGCATCAAGTCCACATCCCAGGTCGAACCTAACCCTAGCTCCATGTCCACACCGCAGCTCAAACCTAACCCTAGCTCAAGTCCACACCCCAGCTCAACCCTAACCCTAGCTTCATGTTCACACCCCAGCTCAGCCCTAACCCTAGCTTCATGTCCAATCCCCAGCGCAGCCCTAACCTTAGCTTCATGTCCACACCGCAGCTCAGCTCAGCCCTAACCCTAACCCTCGCTTCATGTCCACATCCCAGCTCAGCCCTAACCCTAGCTTCATGTCCAATCCCCAGATCAGCCCCTACCCTAGATTCATGTCCACACCTTAGCTCAAACCTAACTCTAGCTTCATGTCCACATCCCAGCTCAAACCTAACCCTAGATTCATGTCCACACCCCAGCTCAAACCTAACCCGAGCTTCAAGTCCACAGCCCAGCTCAAACCTAACCCTAGATCATTGTCCACACCCCAGCTCAAACCTAACCCTAGTTTCATGTCTAAACCCCAGCTCAGCCCTTATCCTAGCTTCATGTCCACACCCCAGCTCAGCCCTAGCCCTAACCTTAACTTCGTTTCCACACCCCAGCTCAGCCCTAACCTTAGCTTCATGTCCACACCCCAGCTCAGCCCTTATCCTAACTTCATGTCCACACCCCAGCTCAGCCCTAACCCTAACCCTCGCTTCATGTCCAAACGCCAGCTCAAACCCAACCCTAGCTTCATGCCTAACCCCAGCTCAGCCCTAACCCTAGCTTCATGCCTAACCCCAGCTCAAACCTAACCCTAGCTTCATAACCACACCACAGCTCAAACCTAATCCTAGCTTCATGTCCACACCCCAGCTCAAACCAAATCTTAGCTTCATGTCCACACCCCAGCTCAGCCCTAACCCTAACTTCATGTCCAAACCCCATCTCAGCTCATCCCTAACCCTAACCCTTGCTTCATGTCCACACCCCAGCTCAGCACTAACCCTAATTTCATGTCCAAACCCCAGCGCTGCCCTAACACTAACCCTAGCTTCATGTCAAATCCCCAGCTCAGCTCAGCCCTAACCCTAACCCTAGCTTCATGTCCACACCCCAGCTCAGCCCTAACCCTAACTTCATGTCCAAACCCCATCTCAGCTCAGCCCTAACCCTAACCCTTGCTTCATGTCCACACCCCAGCTCAGCACTAACCCTAATTTCATGTCCAAACCCCAGCGCTGCCCTAACACTAACCCTAGCTTCATGTCCAATCCCCAGCTCAGCTCAGCCCTAACCCTAACCCTAGCTTCATGTCCACACCCCAGCTTAGCCCTAACCCTAGCTTCATGTCCACATCCCAGCTAGGCCCTAAACATAACTTCATGTCCATACCCCAGCTCAGCCCGAACCTTAACCCTAGATTCATGTCCACACCCCAGCTCAAACCTAACCCTAGCTTCATGTCCACACCCCAGCTCAAACCTAACCCTAGTTTCATGTCCAAACCCAAGCTCAGCCCTAGCCCTAACGTTAACTTCATGTCATCACCCCAGCTCAGCCCTAACCCTAGCTTCATGTCCAGACCCCAGCTCAGCCCTTATCCTAGCTTCATGTCCACTCCCCAGCTCAGCTCTAACCCTAAACCTTGCTTCATGTCCAAACCCCAGCTCAAACCTAACCCTAGCTTCATGCCTAACCTCAGCTCAGCCCTAACCCTAGCTTCATGCCTAACCCCATCTCAAACCTAACCCCAGCTTCATAACCACACCCCAGCTCAAACCTAACCCTAGCTTCATGTCCACACCACAGCTCAAACCTAATCTTAGCTTCATGTCCATACCCCAGCTCAGCCCTAACCCTAACTTCATGTCCAAACCCCATCTCAGCTCAGCCCTAACCCTTGAATAATGTCCACACCCCAGCTCAGCACTAACGCTAACTTCATGTCCAAACCCCAGCGCTGCCCTAACCCTAACCCTAGCTTCATGTCCAATCCCCAGCTCAGGCCTAACCTTAACCCTAGCTTCATGTCCACATCCCAGCTCAGCCCTAACCCTAACTTTATGTCCAAACCCCAGCTCAGCCCTAGCCCTAACCTTAACTTCGTTTCCACACCCCAGCTCAGCCCTAACCCTAGCTTCATGTCCACACCCCAGCTCAGCCCTTATCCTAGCTTCATGTCCACACCCCAGCTCAAGCCTAACCCTAGCTTCATGCCTAACCCCAGCTCAGCCCTAACCCTAGCTTAATGCCTAACCCCAGCTCAAACCTAACCCTAGCTTCATAACCACACCCCAGCTCAAACCTAACCCTAGCTTCATGTCCACACCCCAGCTCAAACCTAATCTTAGCTTCATGTCCATACCCCAGCTCAGCCTTAACCCTAACTTCATGTCCAAAGCCCATCTCAGCTCAGCCCTAACCCTTGAATAATGTCCACACCCCAGCTCAGCACTAACGCTAACTTCATGTCCAAACCCCAGCGCTGCCCTAACCCTAACCCTAGCTTCATGTCCAATCCCCAGCTCAGGCCTAACCTTAACCCTAGCTTCATGTCCACACCCCAGCTTAGCAATAACCCTAGCTTCATGTCCACATCCCAGCTCAGCCCTAACCCTAACTTTATGTCCAAACCCCAGCTCAGCCCTAACCTTAACCCTAGATTCTTGTCCACACCCCAGCTCAAACCTAACCCTAGATTCATGTCCACACCCCAGCTCAAACCTAACCCTAGCTTCATGTCCAAACCACACCTCAAACCTAACCCGAGTTTCAAGTCCACATCCCAGCTCAAACCTAGCTTAATGTCCACATCCCAGCTCAAACCTAACCCTAGCTTCTTGTCTAAACCCCAGCTCAAACCTAACCTTAGCTTCATGACTAAACCCCAGCTCAAACCTAACCCTAGCTTCATGTCCAGATCCCAGCTCAAACCTAACCCTAGCTTCTTGTCTAAACCCCAGCTCAAACCTAACCCTAGCTTCATGACTAAACCCCAGCTCAAACCTAACCCTAGCTTCATGTCCAAACCCAAGCTCAGCCCTAACCCTAGCTTAATTTCCACACCCCAGCTCAGCCCTAGCCCTAACCTTAACTTCATGTCCACACCCCAGCTCAGCCCTAACCCTAGCTTCATGTCCACACCCCAGATCAGCCCCTACCCTAGCTTCATGTCAACACCCCAGCTCAACCCTAACCCGAACCCTCGCTTCATGTCCAAACCCCAGCTCAAACCTAATCCTAGCTTCATGTCCAAACTCCAGCTCAGCCCTAACCCTAGCTTCATTTATAACCCCAGCTAAAACCTAACCCTAGCTTCATGTCCACACCCCAGCTCAAACCTAATCTTAGCTTCATGTCCAAACTCCAGCTCAGCTCAGCTCAGCCCTAACCCTAACCCTAGCTTCATGTCCACATCCCAGTTCAAGCCTAACCCTACCTTCATGCCAACACCCCAGCTCAAACCTAATCTTAGCTTCATGTCCACACCCCAGCTCAGCCCTAACCCTAACTTCATGTCCAAGCCCCAGCTCAGCTCAGCCCTAACCCTAACCCTAGCTTCATGTCCACATCCCAGTTCAAACCTAACCCTAGCTTAATGTCTAACCCCAGCTAAAACCTAACCCTAGCTTTATAACCACACCCCAGCTCAAATCTAACCCTAGCTTCTTGTCCACACCCCAGCTCAAACCTAATCTTAGCTTCATGTCCAAACCCCAGCTCAGCGCAGCCCTAACCCTAACCCTAGCTTCATGTCCACATCCCAGTTCAAGCCTAACCCTAGCTTCTTGTCCACACCCCAGCTCAAACCTAACCCGAGCATCAAGTCCACATCCCAGGTCGAACCTAACCCTAGCTCCATGTCCACACCCCAGCTCAAACCTAACCCTAGCTCAAGTCCACACCCCAGCTCAGCCCTAACCCTAGCTTCATGTCCAATCCCCAGCGCAGCCCTAACCTTAGCTTCATGTCCACACCGCAGCTCAGCTCAGCCCTAACCCTAACCCTCGCTTCATGTCCACATCCCAGCTCAGCCCTAACCCTAGCTTCATGTCCAATCCCCAGATCAGCCCCTACCCTAGATTCATGTCCACACCTCAGCTCAAACCAAACTCTAGCTTCATGTCCACATCCCAGCTCAAACCTAACCCTAGATTCATGTCCACACCCCAGCTCAAACCTAACCCGAGCTTCAAGTCCACAGCCCAGCTCAAACCTAACCCTAGATCATTGTCCACACCCCAGCTCAAACCTAACCCTAGTTTCATGTCTAAACCCCAGCTCAGCCCTTATCCTAGCTTCATGTCCACACCCCAGCTCAGCCCTAGCCCTAACCTTAACTTCGTTTCCACACCCCAGCTCAGCCCTAACCCTAGCTTCATGTCCACACCCCAGCTCAGCCCTTATCCTAGCTTCATGTCCACACCCCAGCTCAGCCCTAACCCTAACCCTCGCTTCATGTCCAAACGCCAGCTCAAACCTAACCCTAGCTTCATGCCTAACCCCAGCTCAGCCCTAACCCTAGCTTCATGCCTAACCCCAGCTCAAACCTAACCCTAGCTTCATAACCACACCACAGCTCAAACCTAATCCTAGCTTCATGTCCACACCCCAGCTCAAACCAAATCTTAGCTTCATGTCCACACCCCAGCTCAGCCCTAACCCTAACTTCATGTCCAAACCCCATCTCAGCTCATCCCTAACCCTAACCCTTGCTTCATGTCCACACCCCAGCTCAGCACTAACCCTAATTTCATGTCCAAACCCCAGCGCTGCCCTAACACTAACCCTAGCTTCATGTCAAATCCCCAGCTCAGCTCAGCCCTAACCCTAACCCTAGCTTCATGTCCACACCCCAGCTCAGCCCTAACCCTAACTTCATGTCCAAACCCCATCTGAGCTCAGCCCTAACCCTAACCCTTGCTTCATGTCCACACCCCAGCTCAGCACTAACCCTAATTTCATGTCCAAACCCCAGCGCTGCCCTAACACTAACCCTAGCTTCATGTCCAATCCCCAGCTCAGCTCAGCCCTAACCCTAACCCTAGCTTCATGTCCACACCCCAGCTTAGCCCTAACCCTAGCTTCATGTCCACATCCCAGCTAGGCCCTAAACATAACTTCATGTCCATACCCCAGCTCAGCCCGAACCTTAACCCTAGATGCATGTCCACACCCCAGCTCAAACCTAACCCTAGCTTCATGTCCACACCCCAGCTCAAACCTAACCCTAGTTTCATGTCCAAACCCAAGCTCAGCCCTAACCCTAGCTTCATATCCACACCCCAGCTCAGCCCTAGCCCTAACGTTAACTTCATGTCATCACCCCAGCTCAGCCCTAACCCTAGCTTCATGTCCAGACCCCAGCTCAGCCCTTATCCTAGCTTCATGTCCACTCCCCAGCTCAGCTCTAACCCTAAACCTTGCTTCATGTCCAAACCCCAGCTCAAACCTAACCCTAGCTTCATGCCTAACCTCAGCTCAGCCCTAACCCTAGCTTCATGCCTAACCCCATCTCAAACCTAACCCCAGCTTCATAACCACACCCCAGCTCAAACCTAACCCTAGCTTCATGTCCACACCACAGCTCAAACCTAATCTTAGCTTCATGTCCATACCCCAGCTCAGCCCTAACCCTAACTTCATGTCCAAACCCCATCTCAGCTCAGCCCTAACCCTTGAATAATGTCCACACCCCAGCTCAGCACTAACGCTAACTTCATGTCCAAACCCCAGCGCTGCCCTAACCCTAACCCTAGCTTCATGTCCAATCCCCAGCTCAGGCCTAACCTTAACCCTAGCTTCATGTCCACATCCCAGCTCAGCCCTAACCCTAACTTTATGTCCAAACCCCAGCTCAGCCCTTATCCTAGCTTCATGTCCACACCCCAGCTCAAACCTAACCCTAGCTTCATGCCTAACCCCAGCTCAGCCCTAACCCTAGCTTAATGCCTAACCCCAGCTCAAACCTAACCCTAGCTTCATAACCACACCCCAGCTCAAACCTAACCCTAGCTTCATGTCCACACCCCAGCTCAAACCTAATCTTAGCTTCATGTCCATACCCCAGCTCAGCCTTAACCCTAACTTCATGTCCAAAGCCCATCTCAGCTCAGCCCTAACCCTTGAATAATGTCCACACCCCAGCTCAGCACTAACGCTAACTTCATGTCCAAACCCCAGCGCTGCCCTAACCCTAACCCTAGCTTCATGTCCAATCCCCAGCTCAGGCCTAACCTTAACCCTAGCTTCATGTCCACACCCCAGCTTAGCAATAACCCTAGCTTCATGTCCACATCCCAGCTCAGCCCTAACCCTAACTTTATGTCCAAACCCCAGCTCAGCCCTAACCTTAACCCTAGATTCTTGTCCACACCCCAGCTCAAACCTAACCCTAGATTCATGTCCACACCCCAGCTCAAACCTAACCCTAGCTTCATGTCCAAACCACACCTCAAACCTAACCCGAGTTTCAAGTCCACATCCCAGCTCAAACCTAGCTTAATGTCCACATCCCAGCTCAAACCTAACCCTAGCTTCTTGTCTAAACCCCAGCTCAAACCTAACCTTAGCTTCATGACTAAACCCCAGCTCAAACCTAACCCTAGCTTCATGTCCAGATCCCAGCTCAAACCTAACCCTAGCTTCTTGTCTAAACCCCAGCTCAAACCTAACCCTAGCTTCATGACTAAACCCCAGCTCAAACCTAACCCTAGCTTCATGTCCAAACCCAAGCTCAGCCCTAACCCTAGCTTAATTTCCACACCCCAGCTCAGCCCTAGCCCTAACCTTAACTTCATGTCCACACCCCAGCTCAGCCCTAACCCTAGCTTCATGTCCACACCCCAGATCAGCCCCTACCCTAGCTTCATGTCAACACCCCAGCTCAACCCTAACCCGAACCCTCGCTTCATGTCCAAACCCCAGCTCAAACCTAATCCTAGCTTCATGTCCAAACTCCAGCTCAGCCCTAACCCTAGCTTCATGTATAACCCCAGCTAAAACCTAACCCTAGCTTTATAACCACACCCCAGCTCAAATCTAACCCTAGCTTCATGTCCACACCCCAGCTCAAACCTAATCTTAGCTTCATGTCCAAACCCCAGCTCAGCTCAGCTCAGCCCTAACCCTAACCCTAGCTTCATGTCCACATCCCAGTTCAAGCCGAACCCTACCTTCATGCCAACACCCCAGCTCAAACCTAATCTTAGCTTCATGTCCACACCCCAGCTCAGCCCTAACCCTAACTTCATGTCCAAGCCCCAGCTCAGCTCAGCCCTAACCCTAACCCTAGCTTCATGTCCACATCCCAGTTCAAGCCTAACCCTAGCTTCATGTCCACACCCAAGCTCAAACCTAACCCGAGCATCAAGTCCACATCCCAGGTCAAACCTAACCCTAGCTTCATGTCCACACCCCAGCTCAAACCTAACCCTAGCTCATGTCCACACCCCAGCTCAGCCCTAACCCTAGCTTCATATTCACACCCCAGCTCAGCCCTAACCCTAGCTTCATGTCCAATCCCCAGTGCAGCCCTAACCCTAGCTTCATGTCCACACCCCAGCTCAGCCCTAACCCTAACCCTCGTTTCATGTCCAAACCCCAGCTCAGCCCTAACTCTAACTTCATGTCCACACCCCAGCTCAGCCGTAACCCTAGCTTCATGTCTAAACCCCAGCTCAAACCTAACCATAGCTTCATGTCCACACCCCAGCTCAGCCCTAACCCTAGCGTCATGTCCACACCTCAGCTCAAACCTAACTCTAGCTTCATGTCCACACCCTAGCTCAATCCTAACCCTAGCTTCATGTCCACACCCAGCGTGAATCTAACCCTAGCTTCATGTCCACATCCCAGGTCAGCCCTAACCCTAGCTTCATGTCCACACCCCAGCTCAAACCTAACCCTAGCTTAATGTCCACATCCCAGCTCAAACCTAACCCTAGATTCATGTCCACACCCCAGCTCAAACCTAACCCGAGCTTCAAGTCCACAGCCCAGCTCAAACCTAACCCTAGCTTCATGTCCACACCCCAGCTCAAGCCTAACCCTAGCTTCATGTCCACAACCCAGCTCAGCCCTAACCCTAACTTTATGTCCAAACCCCATCTCAGCTCAGCCCTAACCCTAACCCTAGCTTCATGTCCACACCTCAGCTCAACACTAACCCTAACTTCATGTCCAAACCCCAGCTCAGCCCTAACCCTAACCCTAGCTTCATGTCCAATCCCCAGCTCACCCCTAAACCTAACCCTAGCTTCATGTCCACACCCCAGCTTAGCCCTAACCCTAACGTCATGTCCACATCCCAGCTCAGCCCTAACCCTAACCCTAGATTCATGTCTACACCCCAGCTCAAACATAACACTAGCTTTATGTCCACACCCCAGCTCAAACCTAACCCTAGCATCATGTCCACACCCCAGCTCGGCTCTAACCCTATCTTCATGTCTAACCACAGCTAAAACCTTTCCCTAGCTTCGTGTCCACACCCCAGCTCAGCCCTAGCCCTAACCCTAGCTTCATGTCCACATCCCAGCTCAAACCTAACCCTAGCTTCATGTCCACACCCCAGCTCAAACCTAACCCTAGATCATTGTCCACACCCCAGCTCAAACCTAACCCTAGCTTCATGTCCAAACGCCAGCTCAGCTCAGCTCAGCCCTAACCCTAACCCTAGCTTCATGTCCACACCACAGCTCAGCCCTAACCCTAGCTTCATGTCTAATCCCCAGCTCAAACCTAACCCTAGCTTCATGTCCACACCCCAGCTCAGCCCTAACCCTAGCTTCATGTCCACACCCCAGCTCAAACCTAACCCTAGCTTCATGTCCACATTCCAGCTCAAACCTTACCCGAGCTTTAAGTCACATCCCAGCTTAAACATAACCCTAGCTTCATGTCCACACCCCAGCTCAAACCTAACCCTAGCTTCATGTCCACACCCCTGCTCAAACCTAACCCTAGCTTCAAGTCCACACCCCAGCTCAGCCCTAACCCTAGCTTCATGTCCACATCCCAGCTCAAACCTAACCCAAGCTTCAAGTCCACATCCCAGCTCAAACCTAACCCTAGCTTCATGTCCACACCCCAGCTCAAACGTAACCCAAGCTTCAAGTCCACATCCCAGCTCAAACCTAACTATAGCTTCATGTAACACCCCAGCTCACACCTAACCCAAGCTTCAAGTCAACATCCCAGCTCAAACCTAACCCTAGCTTCATGTCCAGATCCCAGCTCAAACCTAACCCTAGCTTCTTGTCTAAACCCCAGCTCAAACTTAACCCTAGCTTCATGACTAAACCCCAGCTCAAACCTAACCCTAGCTTCATGTCCAAACCCAAGCTCAGCCCTAACCCTAGCTTCATTTCCACACCCCAGCTCAGCCCTAACCCTGACCTTAACTTCATGTCCACACCCCAGCTCAGCCCTAACCCTAGCTTCATGTCCACACCCCAGATCAGCCCCTACCCTAGCTTCATGTCAACACCCCAGCTCAACCCTAACCCGAACCCTCGCTTCATGTCCAAACCCCAGCTCAAACCTAACCCTAGCTTCATGTCCAAACCCCAGCTCAGACCTAACCCTAGCTTCATGTCTAACCCCAGCTAAAACCTAACCCTAGCTTTATAACCACACCCCAGCTCAAATCTAACCCTAGCTTCATGTCCACACCCCAGCTCAAACCTAATCTTAGCTTCATGTCCAAACCCCAGCTCAGCTCAGCCCTAACCCCAACCCTAGCTTCATGTCCACATCCCAGTTCAAGCCTAACCCTAGCTTCATGTCCACACCCCAGCTCAAACCTAATCTTAGCTTCATGTCCACACCACAGCTCAGCCCTAACCCTAGCTTCATGTCCAAACCCCAGCTCAGCTCAGCCCTAACCCTAACCCTAGCTTCATGTCCACATCCCAGTTCAAGCCTAACCCTAGCTTCATGTCCACACCCCAGCTCAAACCTAACCCTAGCTCATGTCCACACCCCAGCTCAGCCCTAACCCTAGCTTCATGTTCACACCCCAGCTCAGCCCTAACCCTAGCTTCATGTCCACACCCCAGCTCAGCAAAAGCCCTAACCCTAGCCTCATGTCCACACCCCAGCTCAAACCTAACCCTAGCTTCATGTCCACATCCCAGCTCAAACCTTACCCGAGCTTTAAGTCACATCCCAGCTTAAAAATAACCCTAGCTTCATGTCCACACCCCAGCTCAAACCTAACCCTAGCTTCATGTCCACACCCCTGCTCAAACCTAACCCAAGCTTCAAGTCCACACCCCAGCTCAGCCCTAACCCTAGCTTCATGTCCACATCCCAGCTCAAACCTAACCCAAGCTTCAAGTCCACATCCCAGCTCAAACCTAACCCTAGCTTCATGTCCACACCCCAGCTCAAACGTAACCCAAGCTTCAAGTCCACATCCCAGCTCAAACCTAACTATAGCTTCATGTAACATCCCAGCTCAAACCTAACCCTAGCTTCATGTCCAGATCCCAGCTCAAACCTAACTATAGCTTCTTGTCTAAACCCCAGCTCAAACCTAACCCTAGCTTCATGACTAAACCCCAGCTCAAACCTAACCCTAGCTTCATGTCCAAACCCAAGCTCAGCCCTAACCCTAGCTTCATTTCCACACCCCAGCTCAGCCCTAACCCTAACCTTAACTTCATGTCAACACCCCAGCTCAGCCCTAACCCTAGCTTCATGTCCACACCCCAGATCAGCCCCTACCCTAGCTTCATGTCAACACCCCAGCTCAACCCTAACCCGAACCCTCGCTTCATGTCCAAACCCCAGCTCAAACCTAACCCTAGCTTCATGTCCAAACCCCAGCTCAGCCCTAACCCTAGCTTCATGTCTAATCCCAGCTAAAACCTAACCCTAGCTTTATAACCACACCCCAGCTCAAATCTAACCCTAGCTTCATGTCCACACCCCAGCTCAAACCTAATCTTAGCTTCATGTCCAAACCCCAGCTCAGCTCAGCCCTAACCCTAACTCTAGCTTCATGTCCACATCCCAGTTCAAGCCTAACCCTAGCTTCATGTCCACACCCCAGCTCAAACATAATCTTAGCTTCATGTCCACACCCCAGCTCAGCCCTAACCCTAGCTTCATGTCCAAACCCCAGCTCAGCTCAGCCCTAACCCTAACCATAGCTTCATGTCCACATCCCAGTTCAAGCCTAACCCTAGCTTCATGTCCACACCCCAGCTCAGCCCTAACCCTAGCTTCATGTCCAAACCCCAGCTCAGCTCAGCCCTAACCCTAACCATAGCTTCATGTCCAAACCCCAGCTCAGCTCAGCCCTAACCCTAACCCTAGCTTCATGTCAACACCCCAGCTCAAACCTAACCCGAGCATCAAGTCCACATCCCAGGTCAAACCTAACCCTAGCTTCATGTCCACACCCCAGCTCAAACCTAACCCTAGCTCATGTCCACACCCCAGCTCAGCCCTAACCCTAGCTTCATGTTCACACCCCAGCTCAGCCCTAACCCTAGCTTCATGTCCAATCCCCAGCGCAGCCCTAACCCTAGCTTCATGTCCACACCTCAGCTCAGCCCTAACCCTAACCCTTGCTTCATGTCCAAACCCCAGCTCAGCCCTAACCCTAACTTCATGTCCACACCCCAGCTCAGCCGTAACCCTAGCTTCATGTCTAAACCCCAGCTCAAACCTAACCCTAGCTTCATGTCCACAACCCAGCTCAGCCCTAACCCTAACTTTATGTCCAAACCCATCTCAGCTCAGCCCTAACCCTAACCCTAGCTTCATGTCCACACCTCAGCTCAACACTAACCCTAACTTCATGTCCAAACCCCAGCTCAGCCCTAACCCTAACCCTAGCTTCATGTCCAATCCCCAGCTCACCCCTAAACCTAACCCTAGCTTCATGTCCACACCCCAGCTTAGCCCTAACCCTAACGTCATGTCCACATCCCAGCTCAGCCCTAACCCTAACCCTAGATTCATGTCTACACCCCAGCTCAAACATAACACTAGCTTTATGTCCACACCCCAGCTCAAACCTAACCCTAGCATCATGTCCACACCCCAGCTCGGCTCTAACCCTATCTTCATGTCTAACCACAGCTAAAACCTTTCCCTAGCTTCGTGTCACCACCCCAGCTCAGCCCTAGCCCTAACCCTAGCTTCATGTCCACATCCCAGCTCAAACCTAACCCTAGCTTCATGTCCACACCCCAGCTCAAACCTAACCCTAGATCATTGTCCACACCCCAGCTCAAACCTAACCCTAGCTTCATGTCCAAACGCCAGCTCAGCTCAGCTCAGCCCTAACCCTAACCCTAGCTTCATGTCCACACCACAGCTCAGCCCTAACCCTAGCTTCATGTCTAATCCCCAGCTCAAACCTAACCCTAGCTTCATGTCCACACCCCAGCTCAGCCCTAACCCTAGCTTCATGTCCACACCCCAGCTCAAACCTAACCCTAGCTTCATGTCCACATTCCAGCTCAAACCTTACCCGAGCTTTAAGTCACATCCCAGCTTAAACATAACCCTAGCTTCATGTCCACACCCCAGCTCAAACCTAACCCTAGCTTCATGTCCACACCCCTGCTCAAACCTAACCCTAGCTTCAAGTCCACACCCCAGCTCAGCCCTAACCCTAGCTTCATGTCCACATCCCAGCTCAAACCTAACCCAAGCTTCAAGTCCACATCCCAGCTCAAACCTAACCCTAGCTTCATGTCCACACCCCAGCTCAAACGTAACCCAAGCTTCAAGTCCACATCCCAGCTCAAACCTAACTATAGCTTCATGTAACACCCCAGCTCACACCTAACCCAAGCTTCAAGTCAACATCCCAGCTCAAACCTAACCCTAGCTTCATGTCCAGATCCCAGCTCAAACCTAACCCTAGCTTCTTGTCTAAACCCCAGCTCAAACTTAACCCTAGCTTCATGACTAAACCCCAGCTCAAACCTAACCCTAGCTTCATGTCCAAACCCAAGCTCAGCCCTAACCCTAGCTTCATTTCCACACCCCAGCTCAGCCCTAACCCTGACCTTAACTTCATGTCCACACCCCAGCTCAGCCCTAACCCTAGCTTCATGTCCACACCCCAGATCAGCCCCTACCCTAGCTTCATGTCAACACCCCAGCTCAACCCTAACCCGAACCCTCGCTTCATGTCCAAACCCCAGCTCAAACCTAACCCTAGCTTCATGTCCAAACCCCAGCTCAGACCTAACCCTAGCTTCATGTCTAACCCCAGCTAAAACCTAACCCTAGCTTTATAACCACACCCCAGCTCAAATCTAACCCTAGCTTCATGTCCACACCCCAGCTCAAACCTAATCTTAGCTTCATGTCCAAACCCCAGCTCAGCTCAGCCCTAACCCCAACCCTAGCTTCATGTCCACATCCCAGTTCAAGCCTAACCCTAGCTTCATGTCCACACCCCAGCTCAAACCTAATCTTAGCTTCATGTCCACACCACAGCTCAGCCCTAACCCTAGCTTCATGTCCAAACCCCAGCTCAGCTCAGCCCTAACCCTAACCCTAGCTTCATGTCCACATCCCAGTTCAAGCCTAACCCTAGCTTCATGTCCACACCCCAGCTCAAACCTAACCCTAGCTCATGTCCACACCCCAGCTCAGCCCTAACCCTAGCTTCATGTTCACACCCCAGCTCAGCCCTAACCCTAGCTTCATGTCCACACCCCAGCTCAGCAAAAGCCCTAACCCTAGCCTCATGTCCACACCCCAGCTCAAACCTAACCCTAGCTTCATGTCCACATCCCAGCTCAAACCTTACCCGAGCTTTAAGTCACATCCCAGCTTAAAAATAACCCTAGCTTCATGTCCACACCCCAGCTCAAACCTAACCCTAGCTTCATGTCCACACCCCTGCTCAAACCTAACCCAAGCTTCAAGTCCACACCCCAGCTCAGCCCTAACCCTAGCTTCATGTCCACATCCCAGCTCAAACCTAACCCAAGCTTCAAGTCCACATCCCAGCTCAAACCTAACCCTAGCTTCATGTCCACACCCCAGCTCAAACGTAACCCAAGCTTCAAGTCCACATCCCAGCTCAAACCTAACTATAGCTTCATGTAACATCCCAGCTCAAACCTAACCCTAGCTTCATGTCCAGATCCCAGCTCAAACCTAACTATAGCTTCTTGTCTAAACCCCAGCTCAAACCTAACCCTAGCTTCATGACTAAACCCCAGCTCAAACCTAACCCTAGCTTCATGTCCAAACCCAAGCTCAGCCCTAACCCTAGCTTCATTTCCACACCCCAGCTCAGCCCTAACCCTAACCTTAACTTCATGTCAACACCCCAGCTCAGCCCTAACCCTAGCTTCATGTCCACACCCCAGATCAGCCCCTACCCTAGCTTCATGTCAACACCCCAGCTCAACCCTAACCCGAACCCTCGCTTCATGTCCAAACCCCAGCTCAAACCTAACCCTAGCTTCATGTCCAAACCCCAGCTCAGCCCTAACCCTAGCTTCATGTCTAATCCCAGCTAAAACCTAACCCTAGCTTTATAACCACACCCCAGCTCAAATCTAACCCTAGCTTCATGTCCACACCCCAGCTCAAACCTAATCTTAGCTTCATGTCCAAACCCCAGCTCAGCTCAGCCCTAACCCTAACTCTAGCTTCATGTCCACATCCCAGTTCAAGCCTAACCCTAGCTTCATGTCCACACCCCAGCTCAAACATAATCTTAGCTTCATGTCCACACCCCAGCTCAGCCCTAACCCTAGCTTCATGTCCAAACCCCAGCTCAGCTCAGCCCTAACCCTAACCATAGCTTCATGTCCACATCCCAGTTCAAGCCTAACCCTAGCTTCATGTCCACACCCCAGCTCAGCCCTAACCCTAGCTTCATGTCCAAACCCCAGCTCAGCTCAGCCCTAACCCTAACCATAGCTTCATGTCCAAACCCCAGCTCAGCTCAGCCCTAACCCTAACCCTAGCTTCATGTCAACACCCCAGCTCAAACCTAACCCGAGCATCAAGTCCACATCCCAGGTCAAACCTAACCCTAGCTTCATGTCCACACCCCAGCTCAAACCTAACCCTAGCTCATGTCCACACCCCAGCTCAGCCCTAACCCTAGCTTCATGTTCACACCCCAGCTCAGCCCTAACCCTAGCTTCATGTCCAATCCCCAGCGCAGCCCTAACCCTAGCTTCATGTCCACACCTCAGCTCAGCCCTAACCCTAACCCTTGCTTCATGTCCAAACCCCAGCTCAGCCCTAACCCTAACTTCATGTCCACACCCCAGCTCAGCCGTAACCCTAGCTTCATGTCTAAACCCCAGCTCAAACCTAACCCTAGCTTCATGTCCACACCCCAGCTCAGCCCTAACCCTAGCTTCATGTCCACACCTCAGCTCAAACCTAACTCTAGCTTCATGTCCACACCCTAGCTCAATCCTAACCCTAGCTTCATGTCCACACCCAGCTTGAATCTAACCCTAGCTTCATGTCCACATCCCAGGTCAGCCCTAACCCTAGCTTCATGTCCACATCCCAGCTCAAACCTAACCCTAGCTTAATGTCCACATCCCAGCTCAAACCTAACCCTAGATTCATGTCCACACCCCAGCTCAAACCTAACCCGAGCTTCAAGTCCACAGCCCAGCTCAAACCTAACCCTAGCTTCATGTCCACACCCCAGCTCACCAGCTCAGTCCACACCCTAGCCCTAACCCTAGATTCATGTCTACACCCCAGCTCAAACATAACACTAGCTTCATGTCCCACACCCCAGCTCAGCTCTAACCCTATCTTCATGTCTAACCACAGCTAAAACCTTTCCCTAGCTTCGTGTCCACACCCCAGCTCAGCCCTAGCCCTAACCAACCCCATGCTCAGCTCAGCCCTAACCCTAACCCTAGCTTCATGTCCACACCTCAGCTCAACACTAACCCTAACTTCATGTCCAAACCCCAGCTCAGCCCTAACCCTAACCCTAGCTTCATGTCCAATCCCCAGCTCACCCCTAAACCTAACCCTAGCTTCATGTCCACACCCCAGCTTAGCCCTAACCCTAACCGCTCATGTCCACATCCCAGCTCAGCCCTAACCCTAACCGCCACACCCCAGCTCAGCCTAACCCTAGCTCATGTCTACACCCCAGCTCAAACATAACACTAGCTTTATGTCCACACCCCAGCTCAAACCTAACCCTAGCTTCATGTCCACACCCCAGCTCGGCCCTAACCCTATCTTCATGTCTAACCACAGCTAAAACCTTTCCCTAGCTTCGTGTCCACACCCCAGCTCAGCCCTAGCCCTAACCCTAGCTTCATGTCCACATCCCAGCTCAAACCTAACCCTAGCTTCATGTCCACACCCCAGCTCAAACCTAACCCTAGCTCATTGTCCACACCCCCGCTCAAACCTAACCCTAGCTTCATGTCCAAACGCCAGCTCAGCTCAGCTCAGCCCTAACCCTAACCCTAGCTTCATGTCCACACCACAGCTCAGCCCTAACCCTAGCTTCATGTCTAATCCCCAGCTCAAACCTAACCCTAGCTTCATGTCCACACCCCAGCTCAGCCCTAACCCTAGCTTCATGTCCACACCCCAGCTCAAACCTAACCCTAGCTTCATGTCCACATTCCAGCTCAAACCTTACCCGAGCTTTAAGTCACATCCCAGCTTAAACATAACCCTAGCTTCATGTCCACACCCCAGCTCAAACCTAACCCTAGCTTCATGTCCACACCCCTGCTCAAACCTAACCCTAGCTTCAAGTCCACACCCCAGCTCAGCCCTAACCCTAGCTTCATGTCCACATCCCAGCTCAAACCTAACCCAAGCTTCAAGTCCACATCCCAGCTCAAACCTAACCCTAGCTTCATGTCCACACCCCAGCTCAAACGTAACCCAAGCTTCAAGTCCACATCCCAGCTCAAACCTAACTATAGCTTCATGTAACACCCCAGCTCACACCTAACCCAAGCTTCAAGTCAACATCCCAGCTCAAACCTAACCCTAGCTTCATGTCCAGATCCCAGCTCAAACCTAACCCTAGCTTCTTGTCTAAACCCCAGCTCAAACTTAACCCTAGCTTCATGACTAAACCCCAGCTCAAACCTAACCCTAGCTTCATGTCCAAACCCAAGCTCAGCCCTAACCCTAGCTTCATTTCCACACCCCAGCTCAGCCCTAACCCTGACCTTAACTTCATGTCCACACCCCAGCTCAGCCCTAACCCTAGCTTCATGTCCACACCCCAGATCAGCCCCTACCCTAGCTTCATGTCAACACCCCAGCTCAACCCTAACCCGAACCCTCGCTTCATGTCCAAACCCCAGCTCAAACCTAACCCTAGCTTCATGTCCAAACCCCAGCTCAGACCTAACCCTAGCTTCATGTCTAACCCCAGCTAAAACCTAACCCTAGCTTCATAACCACACCCCAGCTCAAATCTAACCCTAGCTTCATGTCCACACCCCAGCTCAAACCTAATCTTAGCTTCATGTCCAAACCCCAGCTCAGCTCAGCCCTAACCCCAACCCTAGCTTCATGTCCACATCCCAGTTCAAGCCTAACCCTAGCTTCATGTCCACACCCCAGCTCAAACCTAATCTTAGCTTCATGTCCACACCACAGCTCAGCCCTAACCCTAGCTTCATGTCCAAACCCCAGCTCAGCTCAGCCCTAACCCTAACCCTAGCTTCATGTCCACATCCTCAGTTCAAGCACTAACCCTAGCTTCATGTCCACACCCCAGCTCAAACCTAACCCTAGCTCATGTCCACACCCCAGCTCAGCCCTAGCCCTAACCCTAGCTTCATGTTCACACCCCAGCTCAGCCCTAACCCTAGCTTCATGTCCACACCCCAGCTCAGCAAAAGCCCTAACCCTAGCCTCATGTCCACACCCCAGCTCAAACCTAACCCTAGCTTCATGTCCACATCCCAGCTCAAACCTTACCCGAGCTTTAAGTCACATCCCAGCTTAAAAATAACCCTAGCTTCATGTCCACACCCCAGCTCAAACCTAACCCTAGCTTCATGTCCACACCCCTGCTCAAACCTAACCCAAGCTTCAAGTCCACACCCCAGCTCAGCCCTAACCCTAGCTTCATGTCCACATCCCAGCTCAAACCTAACCCAAGCTTCAAGTCCACATCCCAGCTCAAACCTAACCCTAGCTTCATGTCCACACCCCAGCTCAAACGTAACCCAAGCTTCAAGTCCACATCCCAGCTCAAACCTAACTATAGCTTCATGTAACATCCCAGCTCAGCCCTAACCCTAGCTTCATGTCCAGATCCCAGCTCAAACCTAACCATAGCTTCTTGTCTAAACCCCAGCTCAAACCTAACCCTAGCTTCATGACTAAACCCCAGCTCAAACCTAACCCTAGCTTCTATGTCCACACCCCAGCTCAGCCCTAACCCTAGCTTCATGTCCACACCCCAGCTCAGCCCTAACCCTAGCCTTAACTTCATGTCCACACCCCAGCTCAGCCCTAACCCTAGCTTCATGTCCACACCCCAGATCAGCCCCTACCCTAGCTTCATGTCAACACCCCAGCTCAACCCTAACCCGAACCCTCGCTTCATGTCCAAACCCCAGCTCAAACCTAACCCTAGCTTCATGTCCAAACCCCAGCTCAGCCCTAACCCTAGCTTCATGTCTAATCCCAGCTAAAACCTAACCCTAGCTTTATAACCACACCCCAGCTCAAATCTAACCCTAGCTTCATGTCCACACCCCAGCTCAAACCTAATCTTAGCTTCATGTCCAAACCCCAGCTCAGCTCAGCCCTAACCCTAACCCTAGCTTCATGTCCACATCCCAGTTCAAGCCTAACCCTAGCTTCATGTCCACACCCCAGCTCAAACATAATCTTAGCTTCATGTCCACACCCCAGCTCAGCCCTAACCCTAGCTTCATGTCCAAACCCCAGCTCAGCTCAGCCCTAACCCTAACCATAGCTTCATGTCCACATCCCAGTTCAAGCCTAACCCTAGCTTCATGTCCACACCCCAGCTCAGCCCTAACCCTAGCTTCATGTCCAAACCCCAGCTCAGCTCAGCCCTAACCCTAACCATAGCTTCATGTCCAAACCCCAGCTCAGCTCAGCCCTAACCCTAACCCTAGCTTCATGTCAACACCCCAGCTCAAACCTAACCCGAGCATCAAGTCCACATCCCAGGTCAAACCTAACCCTAGCTTCATGTCCACACCCCAGCTCAAACCTAACCCTAGCTCATGTCCACACCCCAGCTCAGCCCTAACCCTAGCTTCATGTTCACACCCCAGCTCAGCCCTAACCCTAGCTTCATGTCCAATCCCCAGCGCAGCCCTAACCCTAGCTTCATGTCCACACCTCAGCTCAGCCCTAACCCTAACCCTTGCTTCATGTCCAAACCCCAGCTCAGCCCTAACCCTAACTTCATGTCCACACCCCAGCTCAGCCGTAACCCTAGCTTCATGTCTAAACCCCAGCTCAAACCTAACCCTAGCTTCATGTCCACACCCCAGCTCAGCCCTAACCCTAGCTTCATGTCCACACCTCAGCTGAAACCTAACTCTAGCTTCATGTCCACACCCTAGCTCAATCCTAACCCTAGCTTCATGTCCACACCCAGCTTGAATCTAACCCTAGCTTCATGTCCACATCCCAGGTCAGCCCTAACCCTAGCTTCATGTGCACATCCCAGCTCAAACCTAACCCTAGCTTAATGTCCACATCTCAGCTCAAACCTAACCCTAGATTCATGTCCACACCCCAGCTCAAACCTAACCCGAGCTTCAAGTCCACAGCCCAGCTCAAACCTAACCCTAACTTCATGTCCAAACCCCAGCTCAGCCCAACCCTAACCCTAGATTCATGTCTACACCCCAGCTCAAACATAACACTAGCTTCATGTCCACACCCCAGCTCAGCTCTAACCCTATCTTCATGTCTAACCACAGCTAAAACCTTTCCCTAGCTTCGTGTCCACACCCCAGCTCAGCCCTAGCCCTAACCCTAGCTTCATGTCCACACCCCAGCTCAAACCTAACCCTAGCTAATGTCCACACCCCAGCTCAGCCCTAACCCTAGCTTCATGTTCACACCCCAGCTCAGCCCTAACCCTAGCTTCATGTCCAATCCCCAGCGCAGCCCTAACCCTAGCTTCATGTCCACACCTCAGCTCAGCCTTAACCCTAACCCTTGCTTCATGTCCAAACCCCAGCTCAGCCCTAACCCTAACTTCATGTCCACACCCCAGCTCAGCCGTAACCCTAGCTTCATGTCTAAACCCCAGCTCAAACCTAACCCTAGCTTCATGTCCACACCCCAGCTCAGCCTTAACCCTAGCTTCATGTCCACACCTCAGCTCAAACCTAACTCTAGCTTCATTTCCACACCCTAGCTCAATCCTAACCCTAGCTTCATGTCCACACCCAGCTTGAATCTAACCCTAGCTTCATGTCCACATCCCAGGTCAGCCCTAACCCTAGCTTCATGTCCACATCCCAGCTCAAACCTAACCCTAGCTTAATGTCCACATCCCAGCTCAAACCTAACCCTAGATTCATGTCCACACCCCAGCTCAAACCTAACCCGAGCTTCAAGTCCACAGCCCAGCTCAAACCTAACCCTAGCTTCATGTCCACACCCCAGCTCAAACCTAATCCTAGCTTCATGTCCACAACCCAGCTCAGCCCTAACCCTAACCCTAGATTCATGTCTACACCCCAGCTCAAACCTAACACTAGCTTCATGTCCACACCCCAGCTTAAACCTAACCCTAGCATCATGTCCACATCCCAGCTCAGCTCTAACCCTATCTTCATGTCTAACCACAGCTAAAACCTTTCCCTAGCTTCGTGTCCACACCCCAGCTCAGCCCTAGCCCTAACCCTAGCTTCATGTCCACATCCAAGCTCAAACCTAACCCTAGCTTCATGTCCACACCCCAGCTCAGCAAAAGCCCTAACCCTAGCTTCATGTCCACACCCCAGCTCAGCAAAAGCCCTAACCCTAGCCTCATGTCCACATCCCAGCTCAAACCTTAGTCCGAGCTTTAAGTCACATCCCAGCTTAAACATAACT
Source organism: Salvelinus alpinus (assembly GCF_045679555.1). NCBI lineage: Eukaryota > Metazoa > Chordata > Actinopteri > Salmoniformes > Salmonidae > Salvelinus > Salvelinus alpinus. Next base: position 83,797,057 of record NC_092094.1, read on the forward strand.
CTAGCTTCATGTCCACACCCTAGCTCAATCCTAACCCTAGCTTCATGTCCACTCCCAGCTTGAATCTAACCCTAGCTTCATGTCCACGTCCTAGGTCAGCCCTAACCCTAGCTTCATGTCCACACCCCAGCTCAGCCCTAACCCTAACTTTATGTCCAAACCCCATCTCAGCTCAGCCCTAACCCAAACCCTAGCTTCATGTCCACACCTCAGCTCAGCACTAACCCTAACTTCATGTCCAAACCCCAGCTCAGCCCTAACCCTAACCCTAGCTTCATGTCCAATCCCCAGCTCACCCCTAAACCTAACCCTAGCTTCATGTCCACACCCCAGCTTAGCCCTAACCCAAGCTTCAAGTTCACACCCCAGCTCAGCCCTAACCCTAGCTTCATGTCCACATCCCAGCTCAAACCTAACCCAAGCTTCAAGTCCACATCCCAGCTCAAACCTAACCATAGCTTCATGTAACACCCCAGCTCACACCTAACCCAAGCTTCAAGTCCACATCCCAGCTCAAACCTAACCCTAGCTTCATGTCCAATTCCCACTTCAAACCTAACCCTAGCTTCATGTCCACATCCCAGCTCAAACCTTACCCGAGCTTTAAGTCACATCCCAGCTTAAACATAACCCTAGCTCCATGTCCACACCCCAGCTCAAACCTAACCCTAGCTTCATGTCCACACCCCAGCTCAAACCTAACCCAAGCTTCAAGTCCACACCCCAGCTCAGCCCTAACCCTAGCTTCATGTCCACATCCCAGCTCAAACCTAACCCAAGCTTCAAGTCCACATCCCAGCTCAAACCTAACCCTAGCTTCATGTCCACACCCCAGCTCAAACGTAACCCAAGCTTCAAGTCCACATCCCAGCTCAAACCTAACTATAGCTTCATGTAACACCCCAGCTCACACCTAACCCAAGCTTCAAGTCCACATCCCAGCTCAAACCTAACCCTAGCTTCATGTCCACATCCCAGCTCAAACCTTAAGTCACATCCCAGCTTAAACATAACCCTAGCTCCATGTCCACACCCCAGCTCAAACCTAACCCTAGCTCATGTCCACACCCCAGCTCAGCCCTAACCTTAGTTTCATGTCCAAACGCCAGTGCAGCCCTAACCCTAGCTTCATGTCCACACCCCAGCTCAGCCCTAACCCTAACCCTCGCTTCATGTCCAAACCCCAGCTCAGCCCTAACCCTAACTTCATGTCCACACCCCAGCTCAGCCGTAACCCTAGCTTCATGTCTAAACCCCAGCTCAAACCTAACCCTAGCTTCATGTCCACACCCCAGCTCAGCCCTAACCCTAGCTTCATGTCCACACCTCAGCTCAAACCTAACTCTAGCTTCATGTCCACACCCTAGCTCAATCCTAACCCTAGCTTCATGTCCACACCCAGCTTGAATCTAACCCTAGCCTCATGTCCACATCCCAGGTCAGCCCTAACCCTAGCTTCATGTCCACACCCCTGCTCAAACCTAACCCTAGCTTAATGTCCACATCCCAGCTCAAACCTAACCCTAGATTCATGTCCACACCCCAGCTCAAACCTAACCCGAGCTTCAAGTCCACAGCCCAGCTCAAACCTAACCCTAGCTTCATGTCCACACCCCAGCTCAAGCCTAACCCTAGCTTCATGTCCACAACCCAGCTCAGCCCTAACCCTAACTTTATGTCCAAACCCCATCTCAGCTCAGCCCTAACCCTAAACCTAGCTTCATGTCCACACCTCAGCTCAGCACTAACCCTAACTTTATGTCCAAACCCCATCTCAGCTCAGCCCTAACCCTAACCCTAGCTTCATGTCCACACCCCAGCTCAGCCCTAACCCTAACTTTATGTCCAAACCCCATCTCAGCTCAGCCCTAACCCTAACCCTAGCTTCATGTCCACACCTCAGCTCAGCACTAACCCTAACTTCATGTCCAAACCCCAGCTCAGCCCTAGCCCTAACCCTAGCTTCATGTCCAATCCCCAGCTCACCCCTAAACCTAACCCTAGCTTCATGTCCACACCCCAGCTTAGCCCTAACCCTAACTTCATGTCCAATCCCCAGCTCACCCCTAAACCTAACCCTAGCTTCATGTCCACACCCCAGCTTAGCCCTAACCCTAACTTCATGTCTAACCACAGCTAAAACCTTTCCCTAGCTTCGTGTCCACACCCCAGCTCAGCCCTAGCCCTAACCCTAGCTTCATGTCCACATCCCAGCTCAAACCTAACCCTAGCTTCATGTCCACACCCCAGCTCAGCAAAAGCCCTAACCCTAGCCTCATGTCCACACCCCAGCTCAAACCTAACCCTAGCTTCATGTCCACATCCCAGCTCAAACCTTACCCGAGCTTTAAGTCACATCCCAGCTTAAACATAACCCTAGCTTCATGTCCACACCCCAGCTCAAACCTAACCCTAGCTTCATGTCCACACCCCAGCTCAAACCTAACCCAAGCTTCAAGTCCACACCCCAGCTCAGCCCTAACCCTAGCTTCATGTCCACATCCCAGCTCAAACCTAACCCAAGCTTCAAGTCCACATCCCAGCTCAAACCTAACCCTAGCTTCATGTCCACACCCCAGCTCAAACGTAACCCAAGCTTCAAGTCCACATCCCAGCTCAAACCTAACTATAGCTTCATGTAACACCCCAGCTCACACCTAACCCAAGCTTCATGTCCACATCCCAGCTCAAACCTAACCCTAGCTTCATGTCCAATTCCCAGTTCAAATCTAACCCTAGCTCATGTCCACACCCCAGCTCAGCCCTAACCTTAGTTTCATGTCCAAACGCCAGTGCAGCCCTAACCCTAGCTTCATGTCCAAATCCCAGGTCAAACCTAACCCTAGCTTCATGTCCACACACCAGCTCAAACCTAACCCAAGCTTCAAGTCCACATCCCAGCTCAAACATAACCCTAGCTTCATATCCACATCCCAGCTCAAACCTATCCCTAGCTTCATGTCCAATTCCCACTTCAAATCTAACCCTAGCTCATGTCCACACCCCAGCTCAGCACTAACCCTAAACCTAGCTTCATGTCCACACCCCAGCTCAGCCCTAACCCTAGCTTCATGTCCACACCCCAGCTCAGCCCTAACCCTAGTTTTATGTCCACACCCCAGCTCAGCCCTAACCCTAGCTTCATGTCCACACCCCAGCTCAGCACTAACCCTAACTCTAACCCTAACCCTAGCTTCATGTCCACACCCCAGCTCAGCCCTAACCCTAGTTTCATGACCACACCCCAGCTCAGCCCTAACCCTAGCTTCATGTCCACACCCCAGCTCACCCCTAACCCTAGCTTCATGTCCAAACCACAGCTCAAACCTAACCCTAGCTTTATGTCCACAACCCAGCTCAGCCCTTACCCTAGCTCCATGTCCACACCCCAGCTCAACCCTAACCCTAACCCTCGCTTCATGTCCAAACCCCAGCTCAAACCTAACCCTAGCTTCATGTCCACACCCCAGCTCAGCCCTAACCCTAGCTTCATGTCCACACCCCAGCTCAAACCTAACCCTATCTTCATGTCCACACGCCAGCTCAGTCTTATCCCTAACTTAATGTCCAAACCCTAGCTCAGCTCAGCTCAGCTCAGCCCTAACCCTAACCCTAGCTTCATGTCCACACCCCAGCTTAGCCCTAACCCTAGCTTCATGTCCAATCTCCAGTTCAGCCCTAACCCTAGCTTCATGTCCACACCCCAGCTCAGCTCTAACCCTAACTTCATGTCCAAACCCCAGCTCAGCCCTAGCCCTAACCCTAGCTTCATGTCCACACCCCAGCTCAGCCCTTACCCTAGCTTCATGTCCACACCCCAGCTCAAACCTAACCCTAGTTTCATGTCCACACCCCAGCTCAGCCCTAACACTAGCTTCATGTCCACACCCCAGCTCAGCCCTAACCCTAGCTTCATGTCCACACCCCAGCTCAGCCCTAGCCCTAACCCTAGCTTCATGTCCACATCCCAGCTCATCCCTAACCCTAGCTTCATGTCCACACCCCAGCTCAGCCCTAGCCCTAACCCTAGCTTCATGTCCACATCCCAGCTCAGCCCTAGCCCTAACCCTAGCTTCATGTCCACACCCCAGCTTAAACCTAACCCTAGCATCATGTCCAAACCTCAGCTCAGCCCTAACCCTAACCCTAGCCTTATGTCCACAACCATGCTCAACCCTCACTTTAGACATAACTCTAAACCTAATCCTAACCTTAACCCTAGCTTCACGGAGTACCTGGTTCATTAATTTATTAGAACATTAGTATCATGTATGGCTCAACCCTTACCCTACAGTGTAACAGAGTAAATAGACAGAACAAACATATTAACACAACATGTAAAGTGTTTCATGAGCTGAAATAAAAGATCACAGAAATTTTCAAAACACAAAAAGCTTAATTCTCTCAAATGTGCACAAATTTGTTTACATCCCTGTTACTGAACTTCTCTCCTTTGCCAAGACAATCCATCCACCTGACATGTGTGGCATATCAAGAAGCTGATTCAACAGGATGATCATTACACAGGTGCACTTTGTGCTGGGGACAATAAAAAGCCACTCTAAAATGTGCAGTTTTGTCACACACCACAATGCCACAAATGTCTCAAGTTTTGAGGGAGCATGCAATTGGCATGCTGACTATAGGAATATCCAGCAGAGCTGTTGTAAGGTAATTCAATGTTAATTGCTCTACCATAAGCCACATCTAGCATGGTTTTAGAGAATTTGGCAGTAAGTCCAACCAGCCTCACAACTGCAGACCGGTTTGCTGATGCCAAACGTTGTGAACAGAGTGCCCCATGGTGACCGGTGGGGTTATGGTATGGGTAGGCATAAGCTACAGACAACAAACACAATTCAATTTTATCGATGGCAATTTGAATGCACAGAGGTACCGTGACGAGATTGTAATTGTTTTGCATTGTCGTGCCATTCATCCGCCACCATCACCTCATGTTTCAGCATGATAATGCACAGCCCCATGTTGCAAGGATCTGTACACAATTCCTGGAAGCTGAAAATATCCCAGTTCTTCCATGCCAGCATACTCACCAGACATTTAGCATGTTTGGAATGCTTGGTTCAACGTGTACGACAGCGTGTTCCAGTTCCTGCCAATATCCAGCAACTTGAAAAGGAGTGGGACAACATTCCACAGGTCACAGTCAACAGCCTGATCAACATCAACTCTCTGCAAAAGGAAATGTGTTGCTCTACATGAAGCAAATAATGGTCACACCAGATACTGACTGGTTTTCTGATCCATACCCCTACCTTTTTTTTAAGGTATCTTTTTCCAACAGATGCGTATCTGTATTCACAGTCATGTGAAATCAATAGATTAGGGCCTAATGCATTTATTTAAATTGACTGATTTCCGTATATGAACTATAACTTAGTAAAATTGATGAAATTGTTGCATGTTGTGTTTTTGTTCAGTATAAAATACTTTTTATGTATTATGCAATTTACATAAATAATTTCCAAAGACAGGCTCTCAAATGTTTACTGTTTTATGTCATTAATTCCATTTTCCTTTTGAATGTCATATTTAGCTCAAGATTACCACCTTGTGGTCAATGCCACATATTTAACCCTTCCTTTCCTTTCTAGGATCCATTTTCTCAAGCTTCTCTTTCCACCTGATGGACAGCATTTATTTAACTAGGCAAGTCAGTAAAGAACAAATTCTTCTTCCAATGATAGCCTAGGGACAGTGGGTTAACTGCCTTTTTCAGGGGCAGAAGGACAGATTTTTACCTTGTCAGCTCAGGCATTCCATCTTGCAACCTTTCGGTTACAAGTCCAATGCTCTAACCACTAGGTTACCTGCCGCCCCGCATTGTAAGATATGAGGAAAACAATCATACATTAAAAAAGTGTGATTCATCTCAACAGTGTTGAAAACAACAAGCAAACAAAGAACAGCAAGCTTAGGTAGAATTCATACCTAACCGGACATATGCATGAGGTTGAATGTTTAGCTGGACTTTATTATTTTGCTCCCTCTGGAGCATATTGACCACAAACAGACATATATTATAAGAGTATAAGAACTGTTTTTCTCCAAACCCTTCATCTCACCATCAGTGAAACACTGCTTTAGATGCATGCATTCCCCAAAGTACCCAACAGAGGGCAGAATAACATTACGTTTAATTCCATTGGCAAATAGGGCTGCGGTCACATTATGTCAACTCACAAGCAACTGCGTATAATATAATATAATATAAATATAATTCACAGATATAGCAATGATTTTATGAAGTTTACATTAGTTTATGAAGTCAATTCACTTCAACCAACCATAAAAGGTCTTTCTGAAGTTCCAGCTGAAGTTCCAGCTAAGGCCAGTGATAGACAGATAGTGAAGTCTGAATTGCTCTTGTGATGAACAGGGGTCCAGAATGTTTAGCCCTCTCTTTGCAGTGCAGTTTATCTCCTAAATGAACAGACTGGTGGAATGAGATGGTGGACTGGAAATGGGTTATTGACATATATAATGATCTTGCAATGGTCACTTTCATATGCTGCTGTTCTGAGCTGCTATGTGCAGAGCTGTTGCCATAGGAAATTATGTTGGTGTTTCATCTCCATTCAACCCTAATGTGCCATTTGTAACATGGCTTATGAGCTATAGCTGCCTTTTCTCATTGATTAACTCTTTTTTTCTTGTACTTCATGTATTATTTGACAAAGACAATCACTCAGAAGAAATTGTTTTTTAATGTTGTGTTAAGAAGACTATTTTACATAAAACCTCTTATCTTACAGTTTGAAGAACTGGAGTTTCATCTGTCCATCAGGAGAAATATGATAAATGACATATCTAATATAAACAGCTTTCTCGTCAACAAATATGATCCCTCATAAGCATCCATTGCACTTTCAAAGGATTAAATAGCTTTGCACTTAAATTAATAATCTTCACTCTGCGTATCTCTTAGCCCAAGATATTCAATTTGTGAGTTTATGTATCCTGGCTAAGGGTCCAGTTCACTATTTGCTATACGGCTCTTCCAACAGTATTATAGGATTCTGAGGATCCACAACGTGTCATTACACTATTTTGTCCCTCTAAACTGTAAAGATGACTCACTCAACAACAAAGCTGTTCACATAAAGTTTCTGACAGACAAATATCCTCTCAAATAGCTAATGGTAAATCTCAGCTCCACAGCAGATGTTCAAACAAAGTGATGAAACTTTTATCCATTCACTTTTTTGCCTAGTTTTAAAATGCAGGATGCCAACTTCATTTTGTTTATCCCTCTGAGTGTTTTCATTTAGATCCAGCAAACAGAAACCAGAGTGGATATTAAGATTCCAAATATTCCAAAGGTTTAGATGTGTATAAAATACCGTTTGTTGGATGTGATCTGAAGTTTCTGGCATTTCTAATAAACTGAACCACTGAATCAAGAGTGGCAAATATGAATGAAAAGGATGTTTCCTAAAACATAATTTTGTTAACACAATCCAGGCATTATCACACCAGATGTCATTGAATTGATTACACTGGTGCTAAGTAAATTGAAGTAAATTAGGGTTGAATTTACAGTGTAAATTTAATGACAGTGTCACTATATACGGTACACTGTATTTTCCCTCTCCTGTGACATGATGACTCTGTTTAGGCAGCCAATTCTGATATTTTTCAACTAGTTGGTCTTGACCAATCAGATCAGCTATTTTGTTAATAATTGGGGGAAAACAATCTGAATTGGACTGCCTGTGTAAATGCACCCAAATATGATTCTAATCTGGGAGGCATCCGGTGTGCAAACATCCTGATGCCTACTGACAGCCTACTCATCTGCCTGTTGCTCAATGGAAATGTTCTATATTTGCTATGAATGGCTTGGAATGGTTAATTTCATAAAGGAAGTACAAAAAGATCAGCCCAAGAGATACAAAAAGGCTTGAATTATTCAAACCTCTGGTTTAGAATAGTATACAGTAATATATCATTTAATAGATCATTCAGAGTGAATCTGATTCAACATGCAATCTGATGGATTCTGTCTTGCATCCAAATCTATTCTAAATTGAAATCATGTTGACCTAATATGAACCAATGAATGTAAGACAGTTCAGCATTTCAGCTAGCAGTATGTGCATACTTAAAAAAGCTGGGATGGATAAGTGATCTAAACATCTAAAATAACGGGATAAAACAGCATTAATGGAGACAGAAACGGTTCTGGCTAAGTAACAGAGCAGGCGCCTTTAATACAGGCTGAGCGCACCTCATCTGAGCTGCTCTCACTGGCTCCCCTCTCCGATATGACCCTTATGCACTGGCCCCATACTTTAATCTGAGAGATTGAAGCCTCTCTACTGCAACGGATTATAGGCAGCAGAACAAAATACTGCACTTGGCTTCCCTGGGAACAGGCAGAGCATGCAGGTATAGGACCAGCTAGCCACCTTCTAATCAGCATGACCAACGGAGCATCTTGCACAGGGAATGACAAGGACAAAACGGCAAATGGTACAAACAGGCTCCGAGACAGATTCTACCCCCAAGCCATTAGACTGCTAAATAGTCATAAGACTGCTAAATAGCTAATTAAATGGTTACCCAAACTATTTGCATTGACCCTATCTTGCACTGAGTCTATGCACACTCACACGTACTATATATACACCATATGTATACACTCTCACACACTACACTGACACTCACACAAACCCACACACATTCACATACACTACATACTCACATGCACTACATACGCACACACATACGTCACGCACACGCATGTAGGCATGCATGCACACGCACACACACACATCATAAGCTGCTCCTACTCTGTTCTTTATTTTACTCTTTCTTATTATTTATCCTGATGCCCCGTCACTTTACCCTGCCTTTATGTACATATCTACCTCACATTCTGTACCTCGTACCCCTACACAGTGACATGGTACTCCCAGCTAGCACATTTGGTTCCTTGGAAGTTGTGGGAATGTAGGTTTTTGGTTTTCCATTGGTTCTGGGAATAAAGCCATATGTTTTCTGACCGATAAAATATAACATTTTTTAAACGTTCTGAGAATGGAAGTGAACATTTTGCCTGTTATGGTAATGTTAATTTTTAGTTGAAGGCAGGTCCTGAGAACGTTTTACTATAATTACCTGAAAGTTTTCCTGGGAGGTTTTATCAACAGAAATTAAAGGTTATTTTGAGTTTTTTAATAACTTCCTTAAAACTTTCACTGAATGTTTCAATAATACTGCTAGCTTAGTTTAGCTCCAAGCACAGATAGGACACATGGAAATTCATTTGCTTAGGCATTAATCATGCAAACATTGCAGCACAGCATCAGTGAGATTCAAACCTATGATCTCCTGTTCTATATCTATGGAATAAGTCCACTGCGCCACCTGGATGGACCTAGTAAACAATGTAATTTTTACTCATGCAAAACTGTTAATTTTTGTCTATTCAAACGGACCTCATTTCAAAGGCAATTGTTTTTCTGAAGTACTGAAAATCCCACAAAAGAATGCTGTTTTTTTTAACGTTCTCTGAACGTACTGAGAACATGTCCTTAAATAGAACTATGAGAAAAAAACTATAGGAATTGTTATGCTTAAAAGATGCACTATGCAGAAATCGCTCCGCCATTTCCTGGTTGCTAAAATTCAGTGGTCTAGGGCACTGCATCGCAGCGCTAGCTGTGCCACCAGAGACTCTGGGTTCGCGCCCAGGCTCTGTCGCAGCCGGCCGCGACCGGGAGGGTTTGGCCGGTAGGGATATCCTTGTCTCATCGTGCACCAGTGACTCCTGTGGCGGGCCGGGTGCAGTGCACGCTAACCAAGGTCGCCAGGTGCACGGTGTTTCCTCCAACACATTGGTGCGGCTGGCTTCCGGGTTGGATGCGCGCTGTGCGAAGAAGCAGTGCGGCTTGGTTGGGTTGTGTTTCGGAGGACGCATGGCTTTCGACCTTTGTCTCTCCTGAGCCCGTACGGGAGTTGTAGCGATGAGACAAGAGTAACTACTAACAATTGGATACCACGAAAAAGGGGGTAAAAAAATTTTTTTTTAATTAAAAAATCTAATTGTTCGCATAATTTCAGTTTATGTGACAAAACAAGCATATATAGTATAGAGAATCATTGTACCATCTAAACTGCTGTGATATATCTTACATTCCCAATGTCAAACCAGTTGGAAAACGTTCCTAGAACATTACCATTAAATGGAACCATGTTTGAAATTTTAGGAAACTTTATTTTAAAGTAATGAAATACCAAGGAAATAACATTATTTTGTCAAGTTATCGCCAAGCTCTAAGAAATGTATGGTTCTTTGAGCATATGGTTCTGTATATAACTTCATCTTTGTGTATTTTATTCCTCTTTTGTTACAATTTTTTATTTAATTTTTTGCATTAACTCTGCATCTTTAGGAAGGGCTCGTAAGAAAGCATTTCACGGCAAAGTTTACACCCATTGTATGCGGCGCGTGTGACAAATAAAATTTGATTTGATTTGAACTCTGGTCGTTTTTAGAGCGTCCATTTTCTGGTACAGCAGTCCAAGACTTACTGCTACTTACTGAAGACAGAAACAGCATAAGTATGCCCAGGTAGTGGACAGAAGAAAAGACAAAAATAGTGAAGAATATACTGTAGATAATTATTGAGCTACAGCTTCTCTCTTGCAGGTCCACCTGGCCACTTGGCTTTGTGTTTAGGTAAAACACTAAATAAAGCAACAGCAGACCTCATCAACAAAAAAAATTATACTCTGTATTGCATATTACTCAGAATATGAAACAAAAACGCAAACATTTAAAGACCACATAAAAGTATGTTTTAACAGTGCCTTTGTGAGCTATCTTTATCTTTATTATATACAGCATAATAACAAGGTAAGATAACTTTTTAATTGTTGTGTTCCTCTTAAGAGAATAATGTTTTCCCTTTCATACATCATCATCCCAAATAAGAATCTTGAATATGAGTCTTCAGGGAGCGACTATACAAGAAACACAGTCAGCATCAATATTATGGATGCTGTGAATTCAATATACAGTATACTTTCAAAGATTGGCTATATCAACAAATGTCCTAATTGGCTCATTCTAACAAACACAAGTATGCACTTTGCATACTGAATGAGTAGTTTAAGAATATTCAGTGAGAGACATTTGTAAAGTGGGTATCTTCTAGTTATAGGGGTTGTCAGCAATATACATATGTATGTAATGTTAACCCCCATATTAAACAAGTTTTAACAATATATAAGCAACAATATATGTATGAATGTCGGGGATTAAGAAAGACAGAAAGTGCATTGGTGTTTTTCTTAGTCAATAAGAGACAAATTCAGTTATCTTATCTCTCCAATAGGAAGACCAGTTTAAATAAGGTCATTTTAAAACAGCATAATAGAGATCTAGGATGAGTTCAACATGTAAAAACCTCAGGGAACACTGAATAATACTGATAGATCTAGTTGAGTCCATACAGATGTTTAGAGAACAAGAGAACCGCAAAGTCTTTACAAAGTGAGGGTCTATGGACTCTTGGGCTCTTCCACTGGACTCAAAGGGCCACTAGATTTTTCCTCTGCTGCCTGTCTCTCCACTTTGCTCTCTGGTCTCTCACATGTAACAGTCCCGAGCACCTTTGCACTGTGCTCCTGTGCTTTTGCCCTGAGTGCTGCGATGCTGTTCTCCCTCAGTTCCTCTTTGGAGATGGGTGACTTGCCCTCCGGCCTCTTCTCCTCCACGTCACATTCTTCACCTCTCTGAATGGCTGGCTGCTGGGGAATGTCGAACTTCCCTGTTGGCTGGACGACCGTGGTCTCCATGGACTTTTTGTGCATCCCTGTAAAGAATTGGGGGTATTCGGATTTAGAAAAGCGTCTGCTGATTGGAAAGCCATCTTCAACTGAAAATATTAAACAAAGAAATAGTTCTGATTTAGCTATAGGAATATGATCTTCAAATTGAGGATGCATAATAAATGTAGACCAATAGTCAATACTTGCTGTATAGTTTTTTCCCCCACTGGGCAAGAAGTAAGCCTACCAAATATAAATTATGATATCTTGATCATTTCAGAGCCATTTGATGAAAGGATGAAATCAAGAATAAAGTATTTGCCCTCCGCCCTGAATGATGAAGAACACACCCCACAATCACAAGTAGAAAAGTAGAATGTGGAGAATATATGAGAGCAAGAATTAATTCAAAGCATGGAGGATGAAACCTGCTGTAGATTAAACATTAGTCTCATACCAAGCAGCCATGGGGCACAAGAGTCCATGATGCCATCCTTGGCGGACTTGAGGATGGAATCCGGGAGGGGGATGGAGTGACGGACCATGGCTCCATACAGCCCATACTCTGCCATCACACTGCTGCGACCCCAGCACTTCTCCCTCTTCCTCCATTTGGCCCTGCGGTTCTGAAACCAGACCTGTAACCCAGGAGGAGTCATTAAGTACCACCTACTGAATCTAGCAATATTCAGACACACTGACACTAGCAGCATCAATCTTCTAACTGACAGACACCACCACCTTAAAAGGCTTTAGCACTACCATCACATTGCGCCACAGTTGTCCAACTCTTGAAAAATTGTTTGTATAACTTTTGTTGTTTTATTGGTTGTATATCGTTGTATTTTACATTTGTGTGACTGTCCTTGTCTATCAGTGTATCAGTGTTTGTTACCTGTTTTGTGTATTTTTTTGTGGACGCCAGCTGCTGCTTTTGGAAACGCTAATGATGTTCCAAATAAAGACCCAATGGCCCTTCATGCCAATTCTGTTCTATAATTTGTGAAAACAACATAACTAAATCTGGTTTTATTTCAGTCACTCTAGTGTTGTGTTGTTTTGAGATCTCTGTAAGACCCCTAATGTGGCTATCTCCACCCAGTCTGGGGTAGTGTGGATGGATGTTCAGTGAAACATCAACTTGCCCAATGCCAAATGTGGCACTCCATGACCACTGGTTGGGGCCCCATGCTATCTGTCAGCTCAGTGAGAGGCCAAATGGATTTCATAGCACAACCCAGAGCTGTTAAACAGCCTACTTGGCCACATCTGATGGCTGTGTGTAAAGTGCAAAAAAACAAAAGAGGAGGGGCAAGCACTGATATGTCTCCACCGTGGAGGGGAACCAGACATTAAATTGAAAATTAACAAAACCATTTCAAACCTTTTTCTGTTAATTCTAATGATAGCCCTTATTTCATACAATATACTTTTTTTTATGAGAAATTGCTTCTCTGGCCCTCAAAGGAAGCTGAGGGGGAAGCTGCGAGCAGAAGCGGCCTCTAGGGCACGCCAAGACTGATTGAAAACTAAGTTAATTTCAAGCTCAATCGATGGTGGACAGGCGGGCAAATATCACGGGAAATTAAACGAGCGGGACTCCGGGGAGCGGCACTATTGACCCGTGCTAATAAATTCAATGTAGTTATATCATTTGAACTCCCCGCGTCTCGAGACAGCTTCCCCCCGGAACAAGGCATGCTCATCTGATTCAACTAATTAGACTGTATGAGAAAATTGGATGTTAATTTTATTTAGGATTGGAATACAGTTTTTTTCCTTATTATTTATTCGCGGCGAAGAGCCATAATGAGAACGAAATTAAACGCCGCTCGGCCAGATGGATGGTCCAGGTCACACCGCAATCTTCTTCTGCCTTGATAGCTTGATTAGGTCGTTAGTGCTCTTGTCCGAGAACAAATTGTTTCACATCCAACTACACCTAATGAGAGATTATCTGGCGAGGATACAACTAGAGGTGTCTTTGTTCAGACAGGTAGATAGGCATTATTGGTCAATTTATGTGGGCTCACTTGCCTCCTCCGTAAAACATTAAGGAGCTAACTATTTCGTCAAGTGTAAGCCTATATCACTCTACTTTTCATTTTCCACGCCATTCATTGGTTATTAGATGCCTGCTTTATAACCTAGGCCCAGGCTATTTACATTTCAAGGCTAAAGCAACAAAGGTAGACTTGCCTATAGTTCTACACTGCATAAACGTATTCAGGTACCAATGTCCTTTATTCTGTCCGGGGACGCAAAAACCACCTGATACCATAGACCTTCTTTATGAATGACTTAAATTGTTTGTAAGAGACCTTATCTAAATTATTATAATACATATCAAAAGCAGATTATGGTCCCAATGTACAGTGGAAAATGTCAGTGGTGGTTTAAAGGGCTACTTCGGGATTATTGCAATGAATGTTGGCCCTTTATCTACTTGCCCAGAGTCAGATGAACTCATGGATACCATTTTGATGTCTCGCCATCCAGTATGAAGGAAGTTAGAGGTAGTTTCGCAAGCCATTGCTAACTAGCGTTAGCGCAATGACTGGAAGTATTTGGTACCCACTAGCATTCGCTAACGCTAGTTATAAATTGTCATTGCACTAACGCTAGTTAGCAACTTACCTTCAAACTACATGCAGAGACATAAAAATGGTATCCACGAGTTCATCTGACTCAGGGGAAGTAGATAAAGGGCTTAATTGATAAAATCCTGAAGTATACCTTAAGTAGTGCTTGCTCCAATATAAATGCAGAAAAGGTGTTAAAAAACCTAATGTGTCACTGATAATCACATCTCATTGGAGAAATACATTTTACAATTAGCACAGGTTCTCCTGTAGGAAATATTTTGGAGAGTAACATAATAAGTACATTTGAGTTTCTTGCAAGGGACAATGAGAATTAGATAAAAAACTATATTTGACATGATATTCCAATCAAATAAAAAATATTATTAACATGAAGAATGCTGTTTTGAGACATTTAAATGCTATTTAGGGGAGGAAGAACTGCAGTTACAAAATACATTTCCTCTGACATGATACAATAACAACAGTGCCAACAATAGGCTATAACCTGTAGTCATACCTGTATTCTGTCCTCAGGAAGCTCTGTTTTCATAGCCAGCATCTCCCGTGCATACACATCAGGGTAGTGGGCTTCGTTAAAGGCCTTCTCCAACTCCTCGAGCTGGTAAGATGTGAATATGGTTCTGTAGAAATATGAAATATGTGTAAATTGTGGACATTGAAAAATGTTCTAAAGGCGAATAATAGGCAAGCTCGGTTGGCTATTATTTATTTCAAACAGATCAGATGTACAAATGCACACCTTCATTTGTACGGTGGCAATGCATTCCATTACATCTTATCTATCCAAGGTGTCTGTCTGTATGCATTTCATCTTAGGTACATTAAAAACAATGGTGCATTTTAGAAATAGACCTACAGTAGACTAACTCACATGGCCTCCAAAAGCAGCTGCTAGATTTTATTATTTATTCTCTTATTATTTGTTTACAATTTTAAAAAATGGCCTATTCAGTAGCCTATTTGAGGCAGTGGATGTATCCCAGAAATCAATGTGTAGGACTATAAACATGCAGCCTTTACATGCATTCAGTGAGTAGGCTACAAAAAATAAGTCGATTAATTATGTCCATATGGTGTATTAGGACTACACTCGATGGTTAAAATAGGCCAATGCTTTCACACCCCAAAACAAATATACATCAAAATGAATGACAAAAATATATGAAAAAAGACGGACATGAGGCTAGCCTGTAAATTCACACTTGAAATAAAATACGAGGCGTAAATATTATGTATTTGCTATGAAACATGTCAAACATTTGAAACCAAGGGCTATTGGGAAATAAGGCAATGCGTTGCCTAATTGCGTTTAATTAACTTGAATTTCAAACATATAGGCCTAGACCCCGTTCGATTTAATTCCATGTTTGTTAGGTATATAAGGTTATTGATAGCCTAATGGCCATTGACAACCTGTAAACCATCTCAGTAAATAGCACAGGCTACAATTTCAAATTATATCCTAGTCTAATCTTGTTGTTGAATTAAGACAGTTCAAAATGCCTAAACAATGTAATACTAAAAAGGAGTGTTGTTAGGCCACACCAAAAATGATGAAACACGCGAGCTTCAGAAATTGAACAAGTTATTAGCATTCTGATAAAACAATAATATCATGTGTTGGAATGCACCGCTTACCGGTGCCGTCTTTTCTTCCTTTTCTTGCTCTGGCTTAATGAGGTCTTTGAGAGTTTTCGTTCGTTTGACGAAAAATCTTCTGAGTCTGTGAATATTAGAAAACGTGACAACGTGAATGACTCGTTTGAGACATTATATCATTTCCAATGTGTTATCACAATTGTTAGTGATGACATTGAGTGCAATTTCTCCAACACAAATGTTATCGTTGTATTTTGTTACTGTTATATTTTTTTAAACTATTTTTTATTTATTTAACCTTTATTTAACTAGGCAAGTCAGTTAAGAACAAATTCTTATTTACAATGACGGCCTACTTCCTGACATAAGTAGCCTGTTGCTATTATTTTATATTATTATTAGCCAATGGTTATCCGTTGTCCCTTTATAGTTCAGCCTAATACTAATATTACACTTATTATTCTAATAAATACAAGTATATATTTTAAGTCCTTATTATTTCAGGCTAATGACCACGACTGAAATTCCTACCCGAACTGGCGGACTGGCTGTGGTCCAGAGGTCCCACAGTTCTATTGTGGGGCTGCAAGTGAACGTTCTGCGCGTCCTGCAGGACCTCCAAAAACGCTGGTTGGCTGTAGAACGACGGAATCCCTCCAGGTCCGATTAATCCCATCCCAACTCCGATACCAGCCGTACCAAGCATTGACCTGGCGGCAAGCAGGTGCGCCCCAGATGGCAGAGACTGCAGGGTGCTCCTCGGGACTGCCGAAGAGTCTTTATTCAGCCCTAAAATCTCCTGGATCCCGAATCCCGTGCATCTGGGAGGGTGCGTGGCGCTGTTCTTTGATTGTTGGTGCAGGCTGTTACCTCCGTTAGCACCGAGAGAGGACGTTTTGGATATATTCAACGTTTCAGATAGCACAGCTCCTTGTTTACCTGTCATGGTCTCTTCGATAGTATTCCCTATTTTTAGCGGCTCACAGGTCGGTCCCCAGTGCACGATCCACTATGTATCACTCCAGACTCTTGAAAATGGTTATTTTATCAAACAGGTCCATCCCAACAAGAGTCAGAGCCCAGCAGCCAATCAACTACTAGGGATTTTTCTGGATTCCTGCGCATCAAGCATTACGCGCCTTTGGAAATGGTTTATTCGCTAAGAACTGATATATTAAGGCTATGGGCACATAACCCAGAGTGTGAGGATAACCCAAAACGCCTGCGGATAAAGAGGATGAAACAGGTGGACGGAGTTAAAGCCATGCTATTCATCAAATTTATTGAAAAAAAATTGCATCAATGCAGCCACAGGCCTTTTGAAATATTTTTCGTTTGTAGGCTAGCGTGTGTATTCGTTTATACTGTATATTGAATATAAAAATGATTCTGGTATTTAAACGTGATCTTGATATTATAATGCCATGCATAATTAAAACTATATGACGCGGGTTGAATGAATCCGGGCCTGGATTTAGTTACCGTAAAAATAGTTTAGTTTCATAAAAATAAAACGCATGTTTCATTCCATCTTTTTTTTTAACCTTAATTTAACTAGGCAAGTCAGTTAAGAATACATTCTTATTTACAATGACGGCCTAGGACCAGTGGGTTAACTGCCTTGTTCAGGGGCAGAACGACAGATTCTTTCCTTGTCAGCTCGGGGATTTGATCTAGCAACCTTTCGGTTACCCAATGCTCTAACCACTAGGCTAACTGCCGCCTCTTCTAGTGGATATTTCCATCTTCTATGCTCGCTATGTCCATCCCTTGCCTCACACATGAACGGATAATTGATCCGAGGCAAGGAAACCATCACACGGAAATCAAAGCCTCTCCATAACGACAGCTGGACGCGAAAACACATCTCTGCCTCGCTACAGACTGATCTCACAGCAGCATTCAAGACAGACTAATGGAGATGGACATTTCGTAAAATAAATGGAAAATTAGGAAAGAATCTGGGCTACCAACGTGTAGGCCTATTAGAAGCTATTTACTAAACAACGTTCTCAAGTTTATTAATGCGAACAAAAACAACATTAGGCCTAGCCTATATCACTTTTAATCGTTTAGAAAAGGATAGTTATTGATGCATGGGGTCATTTGGGGAGCATGCCAAGCATGTTCATAAAGTGCAATTACATTAATAAAGATGATTACCATTATCAAACATTGCACCATTTTATCGGATGTTTAATGTGTTACATAATTTTCTTTAGGCCCTATTTGTCTTGCTAATGGATTTTATCCAATCCACATTTTAATCCCCGTTGCAATCCTAAACAATTTAACTCTGTGTGGAGGCTTTGCAGCTTATCTTTCTATATGCACAAGTCGCTTAGTTTAGATAGTCAGTTTATGTTTCATATTTTAATGGAGAGAACATATAGCCTATTGTATTTTAATGTAAAAATGATCTATTTCGAAAATGTTTCCCTATATCTTATTGAATTTGCCTATTTGAAAAACATTGATTTGGTATAAATTAAATTGACGTTTTTCTTATAATTTAAAATGTTCATCAATGAATTAGATATAGCCACCCTTTTATCCTTCCAATATACTTCTTCATCCTAAATATCAGGAGTTTTTTCCGCTAAATAAATCGGACACTTAGGCCTACATTTGGTGCAATTTACAAAGTAGCCTATACTTTGTTAGTTTTGAATATAATGAATAAATAATTACATCGTTTTCGACACGTTTAATCACATTCTATTGGGCAGTTGTAGAGTACCAGAATAATGATTTCAAATGTAAACTACAATTTGGAAAATATTTACATATGGCAGCCTTCTTTTGTCAATACTGCGTGGACACAAATACATGCCCGTATGATGAGCATATTTACGATTAGGCCTACTTGTGAACAGCTCCATGGGTCAAGTAATTAATACAACCATTTTACGCATAGAGACTGGATGAGTTTTGAGATGTGTGTGGCACAATTTGGACATCTGCACAGATAATTACAGTACACCCAGATCATTTATGGAAATGGACAGAAAATATTTGAGGGGGACAAAGCAAACTCAGATCTTATCTAAGTGCCATGTGGTAATAGATGAATACATGTCCTGGTTTAAAGGGGACGGGCAGAGAGTCAGGCGGGCCAGAGGAAGGAAGCAACGTTTGCGCGTGGCAAAAACAGTTGTAAAAATCTAAAGTCACGTGACTGACAAGGTTTCAGCCAATGAAACACAATGGACAATTAGTATGCCTACTTAGTTATTCCACAACAAGAAATTACATGCGGATTCTATGGGAACTTGTTATTGTGGATGTGAAATTTACGTATGATGTCCAGCCATGACTATTGACAGAGAGATAATCCCGTTGATGCCTGGTGTGGGTTATCAGATTTATAAACAAGACATTACAGACTGTATCTGTTTTATGTTATGCTAATAACGGCATATCCATGGCTACATTGAGGTTCATATAAGATATTAGCCTATATAGGACTACATCTTACACATTTGAAGAAAACACCCTTTCGATGTAGATAAATAGGCCTAGCAATTAGGGTATTGCAATTTGTGCGCCAGAATGCATACTTCTGGTGAAATGGCAATTCTGGCATCCTATTTT